>NC_082666.1:68421029-69671029 GCF_025265405.1 Mesoplodon densirostris
AATTAGGCTATTAACCATATACCTTGAATTGAACAGTTTTATGGACTTATTTCCTTAGATTTTAAAAATATTTTACATTTTATATGATTTTTAAAATTTTTATGTCATTTTATGTAGTGACATAGATATGTATAAAATGAATACATTGAATTTGATAAAGAGAATGCTCTATTGACCTGATTTTTAGACCTATCAGCAAACATGAAATTTACATTTTTTAGAAGATGAATTTCCTTTCATATAAGCAAGTCTTCCATCATTTCATTTTCTATAGATACTTGAAATCTTTCAGGGTTTTTGATGATAAAATTCATATTTTTCCTCAACACATGATTATTCATATGAAAAGCATTAGGATTCTGTTGCTTAATCCCTTACTGATTATAGCTTATTCCCATAAAATTTCCTTTTTTAAAACTGAAGCATGTAAATCAATGCAGTATTGTATGTCTCCTTTGAATTCCAGGCAGGCTAATAAGTAATACTGCAGAAGATAATTCTTAAAATCAGACACTTAATTAAAAGAAATGTGACATGCTTTAATATTATATTTTGCATGGTTTACAAACTTGACTGTTTTGCATACACACACATATATATTCATACATACATACTTACATACAAAGAGACAGAATGAACTTTTTATAGACACATCAAAAGCTTATCCACTCTTTATTAAGGTTTCAAGTGGTGTTACATATACTTTCACAGAATAGGAGGTCTGAAGGTAGGAATATAGTGAAAACCAAATCAGTTTTTTAAAAAGAATTACAAATGAGTCTTTGCTGTTACATGAACAACTCAATTTATTAAGAATGATAATGCATATAAAATAGTTTCATAATTTGAAATATAAGAACCTTTGGTCAGAATCAATAAAAATGTTGTTCTTGTGATTTTGCAAACCTTATACCAAATATATAAGGCTGTTTTACGAGAATTTCCTTTTTGTCTGTACAAGGATCTTTTCATTTTGATTGCCTGTAATGAAGAACACAAGACATGTAAATTAAGAAAGACTGATGATCGTCTAAATAATCAGATACACCTGACACTACATAATATTAAGGCTCAGAAAGTGTAAAGAAACACCCAAACTACATGTTCAAATACAAAAAATTAGAAATGATTTACTCCCTCTACCATATATATTGCCTTATATCAAAAAAATATATATATATGCAAACATATATTCATATATCATCCCAATTCTTTGTTCTTCTTTAGGAATATATATTATTAACTTTAAAAATAATTTATGATAACAGTCACATTGCTCTTTATTGCTTTTTTTTTCAAATAGTGATATGTTTGATTTATTTGATGGAAAATAATTGCTCAGAAGGTGACTAGTTTATTTTAGAATGGGCAGGAAGAAAGTTTATCTTTTAACTCTTATGTAAATCCTACTTTATATGAATAATTATGTACAAAATGAAAAGAGCTATGAACAAAATGAAAGATAAGTCATATCTTTTCCAGATAGTTCTCAGGATTTTTTTTAAACAGTTCTTTTTAATGGCTATGTTATTGACATTTTGTAAGGGATAGATGATTTTTATTGATTTTACCAAAATTTGCTGGTGGGTTCTAATTCTTCACTAGCAATGGTGTCTCAAGAAGAGGTATAATTTTAAAAAAGCTGGAAGCTGACATAGGGTAAGTACAAGTTACAGTCAGAATCAACCAGCCTGACATTACCCTCGGGTAGGTAAATCCTGGACTATTCATTTTCATCCTTTATCGTTCTGCATGCTCACTGTATATGGGCTATGATCAGTGTTAGGTTAACACTTGTCGTTAAAACTGGTCAGAAGACTCCATTTTTCACATAGTCAGAGGGAACCCTTTTGTGTTTGTTGGGCTTTTATTTATCTCCCTTTTTAAAAAAATGGAATTGGTGGAAGGGCATCCAAAAGTTATTGCCACTTTTCACACTTAAGAACCTTTTCAGAAATGAATACTATGTAGGAATTGCCCTCATTTTAGAATGCAGTAGTGAAAGCTTGAAATGGCATCTCTTAAACATCATCAGACTCTCATGTAATAAATTTTGTACTGTTTGCAGCTTTTTTGAAGTTCGATAGTCTGTATAATAGGGCTGGGGAATACTGAGGGATTGTTTTAGAAGAAGAATTTAAATTGCAGGTAGGTAATTTTATTTGAGGCTCTGTTATCTTAAGGTTTCATTTTCACATATTCCCCCCACCCATTATTTAACAATTATTTTTGGTCATTTATTCATTTTTTGGTTTATTCATATTACTAAGCCAAGGTACATAAGTTTATCTTTAAAAATTTACTTTAAGTTTCAAAGCCTTATTTTTGTTTTGTTGCCCTATTGTTCATTTATTTATTTTTGCCTTTTCTTTTGTTTTATCATTTTTTTTTCCAACCACTCCTGTCCTTTCACTCAAACCCTCCTTTAACTCACTACCAAAATAAGAGCCGTCAGCTCCTCCTCAAGACATTAGTTGCACCAGCCCAAGTTCCACTAGTATTTTGGTAAGTTGGCAACCTCCACCAGTGGAAAAACAGAATGGCATTATTACTGAATACTCCATCAAGTATACCGCAGTGGATGGAGAAGATGACAAACCTCATGAGATTTTGGGAATTCCTTCGGACACTACCAAATACCTTTTGGAACAGCTGGAAAAATGGACTGAGTACCGGATCACTGTGACAGCCCACACAGATGTCGGCCCTGGCCCTGAGAGCTTGTCCGTGTTGATTCGAACCGATGAAGATGGTATGTTGCCTCTGCTACGTCAGTTTGCACCCTTCTGCCACAGTCTTGGTCTGCTGTCTTTTGATAGGCTAACAGTAATGCACTTTTCTCTGCTCATCTCTTTTACCCAGCATCGCTGTAACTTCAGTGGTTTTTGCCAGAGACCTATCTTTGCTACGGCCTGGGCATTTTTTTTTTTTTTAACTTTTTTAATCTCAACACAGTAATTTGCTTCCTTTTAAAAGAACAGTTTGCTCCTATGACCTTGCAATCCAGGCCCTTCTCTGTACCTCCATCTAAAGTCTTCTGCATATTTCTTGGTTTTTGTAGTCACTTCTTTTACATTTTGAAGTTAACTTTTCAAAAGTGCCTTCTTATCTTCTTGTTGCCTTTTTGTCTTGCACATTTCAGAGACACTGATGCTCGACATTCAATTTTTGGCATCTGTTGTATGGAATACCTTTGATATGAGAAAAAAAGAGAAGAAAATCCATATAATCAAGAATCTTTTTTATTCTGCTAAAAAGAAACCTTGAAAACACACACACACACACACACACACACACACACATACACACAACAATCAACAACCAGTTTTTGTTATTATTTCAATGCTATACTTCTTTGTGCTTTAATGCTTTGAACCTCAAAGCATCTTCCTTGGCTTTTGTACATTTTTTACATGTTTTTCTATTTCTCTGATACTCTTTTTTTCTTCCATTTTTTTTTTTTTTTTTTTTTTTGGCATCGGTCATGTTTTTTGATCTTTTCTTAAAAGGTAGAGCAGATTGGTTGAGCATTTTCCTTGGTTGAAAATGTTTGTATTCCACAAAGGAAACATAGTGGGTCTGCCTTCTTCTTGTTTTTCTTTTTCTTTTTTTTTTTGAACCTAAGTAAAGAAAATGCTCTGACTGGGTGGGACAAGTACCTATAATTTTCTTTTATCCAATGATGTTGTTCCAGTTCCTAGTGGTCCTCCTCGCAAAGTCGAGGTAGAGGCTGTCAACTCAACATCTGTTAAAGTCTCATGGCGCTCACCTGTGCCCAATAAACAGCATGGCCAGATAAGAGGATACCAGGTGCATTATGTGAGGATGGAAAATGGTGAACCCAAGGGCCAGCCCATGCTGAAGGATGTCATGCTGGCTGATGCACAGGTAAGCCTCTGAAATTGCATATGTATATTTTTATAGGATACATTTATTTTAGTCTGTACCTTAAAATGGACCCCATTTTAATTTTTTTGGCATGTTAAAACTCCTATACAAAATTCTAGCTTTTTAAAAAAATTGAATTACAGTTGACTTACAATGTGTTAATTTCTGCTGTACAGCAAAGTGATTCAGTAATACATATATATCCATTCTTTTTTTATATTCTTTTCAATTATGGTTTATGACAGGATATTGAATATAGTTCTCTGTGCTATACAGTAGGACCTTGTTGTTTATCCATTCTCTGTATAATGGTTTGCATCTGCTAATCCCAAACTCCCACTCTATCCTTCCCCAACTCTGCCTCCCCCTTGGCAACTACAAGTGTATTCTCTATGTCTGTAGTCTGTTTCGTAGATAAGTTCACAAAATTCTAGCTTTCAAAACACATGATCCATATTTACCTTCTCAATCAGAGTTGACTTCAAGTGAGGAAGTGAATTGAAATGACACATCTGATTAAAAACATGTAACTGTTTTCTTAAAATACAGATGTACGGCTCTACAGCTAGATCTGAGTTTGCCTTTCTGACTTCAAAAAAATTGCTTGACTTAATTAAATCAAAGGAAAGAATTTCAAACAGCAATTTTGCCGATAAATCTACTTTCTGCTGTGCTAAAAGTATTTGGAACTAAGTTGATCTAATTTCTAAATGTATGATTTCTGCCACTGAAGAATAGACATTCTTATTCAGGGAAAGGTATCCAGATAGTATTTTATTTAGTATTTCTTTGCCAAATTACATATCTAATGAAAATAATTGTTTCATTTCCCAGAAAATGAAGATAATGACAATGATAAAAATTAGAGTTTCTCAGGGTATTGATGAGATCCCCTATGCTGAGCCAAATTAAGAAAACTATTAAGAGTAGTTGAGAATGTGAGAAATTCTGTCAACCCTAAGGCAGTGATTTACAACCATGTAGTCACAATTTGGTTTTGTAATATGTTGTTTAAAACAGACATTAATTTTTTTTTCAGTTTTTAAAAATAAATTAGAAGTGATTCAAAGACAGTACCATAATAAATCTACCTATACATATTTTTTTCTGAAAGGGAGAGGAAGATTTCAGTTAAGAACTGCCCTACTGGAGATTATACATAACCCATGGACTAGCTTACCTATGCTTGTTCCAATAGCGATGATGTATTAGGAATAGGGGAGTGCTTTGCTTATCCAGCAAATTGGTAGCCGGGCATGGAAATGGATGGGATTAGTGAAAATTTGAAGCTATTTCAATTGAAAATTCCTTCCTTTGTATGAAAGTGGGGAAGATTATGAACAAAGTTGAAAACTGCTGTGCCAGATTGCCAAATTTTGCCTTCTTTTCTCTGTGAAGATAACAGGGCTATAAAGGACCCTGTTTTTTAACCCCAATGTCTTTACTTTGTATTTACTCCAAAGTCTTAATATAATCAACTCACAAAGGTACTTATGTTTGCTTCAGTTTTGAAACATTCTAACTAAAGGAGTCTGGCTTAGTGACTAATTTATCTTCCTCAAATCCAGTTGTATGGTTTTGGTTTGAAGGCCATGTCTATAAATTTAGTTGGAAATTCATAGTGTCCCTTAAGACTCTGGAAAAGGACCATTGGCTTGCTTATTTGTAAATATTTATTTTGTACTGCCCATAAAATAGAAAGTTCTTATAGTATAAAATTAATAAGGCCCTAACTGCTTATGTTTTATTTGGTGCATCTGCAATTATGAGAAATAAAATGATACGACCATCATGCTTTGATATCCTTCTTCAGTTCATAGATAATCTTACATTACAGAACTGTAGTTCTGCTTCTGTTTTCATTGGGAATATGGTAGTTAGTGAAATTATATGATACAAAATGCCTTAAATATCAACTCAATCTTTTTTTTTTTCTCCTCTTCTACTTTGGCTTTTCTTTATTATTTTGCTGATTTTCTTTGTGGTGTTGTTTTGGTTTTTGGTTTGTTTGGTTTTTGCTCATTTCATGTTCTCTTTAACTATTCATTGAATTTTTTTTACATCTTACAGGACTTCACTGAGACTGTAATATTTTCAATATTAATGAAAGATGTTAATCTAAATAGTGACTTGAATTGTGTAACCTAGATAGAAATCAAAATAAATGTCACAGTGTAGTGTGCATCAGCTTTTTGCTATGCCTTATTGATTCATTCCAATGAACCATTCATTAAAAATATTAGCCAGTTTTAGTGATAACAACATAGAACATATTTACTTTTAACTTCTCAATTAGGAATGAAGGTGGCAGCATAACACACATATACTCTTCGGAATTTTATTGTACACACCTCTTCAGTTGCTTATTTCTTCTATTTTTTTAATCTAAGGAGGGCACCATTGCCTTTATCAGGCTACAACTTTCTCTTCATTTCTTTTTATTTTGTTTCCCTCCTCCCCAACCTTCTTAATCTCAATCAGTGGGAATTTGATGATACTACTGAACATGTGAGTAATTTTTGGCTGCTTTTTCGAAACAGATTATAAATGGTTGTTTTTTCTTATACCCCTCTTTCATTTATTTGTACTATGTCATCACAATTTGCTTGGATGCATGAACTAACAAATTATTTTTTAAAGTACTTCCACTATGTGGTACACTTTTCATTTTGGTTTTTGTTTTGTGAAATTGCTGTGATGCTATTGATTGCATAAGAAATATCATGAGTTCATGTTGTTTTGGTGGCTGCTACTAACTCTGCCTTGTGACACAGTTAGAGGAGGCATGCTTTAAGTGGGGGTATCACAGATGAGAGATGTTAAATAAGTTTGTTCTGGGCTGCTCATAAATCCTGCTCCAGAGTTATATATTCAGTGCATGACATGACCTAGATATGGCACTAATTAACTCTATCTAGAAATGGCAATTCTCTGTTGTACCCATACAAATTTGAGTGAAATTGTATGAGTCATGCCAAGAAGCAGAAAGTATCTTACTGAGTGAAGATTTTTTTAAAAAATATTTTAGTGAATGGACTTTGTTTTTTATTGAGAGTTTATTATGTATAAGGTACTGTGGAGGACACAAGATGTGACACCTGCCTTCTAAGTGCTTACAGTCCAGGTGCCTAGGAAGGATATAAAGTTCAGAAAAGTTCCATAAAATACAAAAGCGATGACCTCAAGCAATGTATAATTAATTAATATTTGAATGGCAATATCAGTAAGAGCTGTGAGTTCAGAGACAGTGGACCAGGATGGTAGAAGTCCTGAAACTTATTTGAGAACTTAACTGATGAGTAGGGATTGAAGAAGTAAAAGTGTCTGTGTATGTTGGTGAGTTGGAGGTGGGAATGTACTTTTAAAGGTCAGCACAGCAGAAGCAGTCAGTCAAGAGTGTGATAATAGGTGACAGTGAGCTTGGCAATTTGACAGGACTGAAGGATTCAAGTTAGTTAGTTAATACTAAATACTACTAAGAGATTAAATTTTAATATAATGTTAGAAAAACCTAAAGTGTCAAGCTAAAGAGCTGGTCTTTAACTCTTCGTCCTGGAGAGATATAGAAAATTACTAAAAGGAGCAAAAAGATAAAGGCTGGTAGGAGGTATTCTTTTCTTTAGTAAAATTTTTTTTTTGCCAAAACACAGGGCTCTTGTAGGGATTCTTGGTAAATATGGTGGTCAAGCTATCACTTCTCATGAAATTGACAGTGTAGCAGTGTTTTATAAACTTCTTTGACCATGACCCATAGTAAGAAATGCATTATATGCCATGACCAATTCATGCATATGTTTAAAATAAAGGTTTTACAAAATAATACCTTACCTTTAAATATATGCAAATTTTAATATTCAAGTATATTTCATTTGTTTAAAAAACACTGGTCTTGAATGGCTAAATTGATTTCATGACCTACTAAATGGGTCATTACCTGAAGCTTAAAAATCAATAACTTAATGGATAGATTAGAGGGAAAAAAATACAGTAGACAGGGAAACAGAGTTCTTTTCCTAAGTCGTGAAGTAATAAAAAATTTTTAAAAAGTTGAGCATCAGAAATGAAAAAGAGACCATTATGATCAATGTTTTAATGGAAGAATGGACAAAAACATACTAACTAGCTAAGAATTTGAAGAAGAAAAAGGGACCAAAGATCACTCATAAGTTTTGAAGATGCTCCACCATTCATTAAAATATGGAAGTAAGAAGGGGAGTCTGCTTCCGGGAATGACGTTTAAGCTTTAGTTAAGTTGAAGTGGAGGTAACACTCGATAGTCAAGGGAAAACGTCCAACAGATATTTACAATGTTTTGGGCTGGCCAAAAAGTTCACTCGGGTTTTTCTGTAAAATCTTACGGAAAAACCCGAACAGACATTTTGGCCAACCCAATACATGCCATTGGAGCCCTGGGGGAAAGTCAGGGCTAGAGATGAATTTAGGATATAGGCAGAAAAAATTCTTTAAGTTTTAGAGATGGATCCAGTTTTTTTTTTAGGACTAGAGAGAAATGCAGCAGATGAGTGACTGTGACAGAACATCCGGGAATGCCAGCTTTTCACAAGCAGGGGCAAGAAGTCAAGAAGTCAAGAAGGGGCGGATGGGCTAGGAGAACAAAAACAGAGTGAGGAGCTGCGGCCCTGATATCAGTCACACTACCCCAGACAGAGGGTGTGGAAACCACTGAGTAAACAAGTATGCCCACAGCTTAAAGAAAATGTAAACCAAGAGATGATGTGATCCAAGCAGAGAGAGGGGTGTCCAGCTGAGATTAGACCGTGACAGAGGGCTCGAACGTTTTGAGTGGCACTACTTACATTATCCTATCACAACCTGTATGAGAAGAAGGACGTGTGTGGTTATCCCCAATTTTATGAATGAGAAATTTATAGAAGGCTCAGGGTACGTAAATTGCCTGCCGCACGATTTGGTGATAGAACCAGGCCTCTCTTCTTTTTCCTCCTAGCCTGGCCTGCTTTCATCAGTAATTCTGTGATATCAGAGGGACCTTGGAAACAATAATGTTGGCATTCACCCATCATAATTTTGGGAATCGCCAGCGTACCATCATTTTAAATGCCGCTCTCCGGTGGTTCACTTGGTTTTTATATTCTCTGTAATGTTAGTGAAACCATTCCTGAAAATAAAATCTCTCTCCCAGATTTAGTCTATTCATCTGACAGAGTAGTATTTCCAGTGGCTCTTCAGGATAGCATCTGAAATTCTTGAATTTCCACACTGGTGATATTCCTGCACTTTCGAGAAAAGCACATTATCGAAAGCTGTCATCCCTGGGATCAGAGTCAACCAGTGAGTTCTATGGTGCCCATTAGAGCCTTGCACAGAAAAATCCCACAGTTCTTCACACAATCTAATCCATTCACTAAACTCTCACTTGCATTGTCTTTACATGCTAAAGACAATGACATTCTATATTTTCTTAAATTTATCTGTATTCAATTTGAAAACATAGCTGTGCTAAAAATCTGAAAGTGTTTTTTTTTGCTGTGCGTGTATGTAGCACTAAGGAAAATAACAGAACAACTTAATAGCCAGCACTCTATCTAAAGAGTCATGTAACTTCCAATTTAGAAGAACAGTTCTGTGATTATCTTCTCTTATAGCCACCACAGCTTTGGGTCCTTACTAAGAGAAAACTGAGAGTTTTGATAAATAGTTCGTGATATTTAACATTTTCTACATTGTCGGAATTAATTGAACACATACTCCTGATGTAGTAGAACAAGTCCTGTTAATGTGGTTTTATGGCTGGGCCTCCAGATCATTAGAAAATTCTCCTTAGTTTATAATGATTTTAGTCCATAGCCTATGCAACTAACCAATAATATACTATTTGAGTCCTAAGAAACTTCTCTGGCTCTCTGGCTATCTAGGGCCAACAGATCAGCCATTTGGTAAAATATTTACATGGTGATAATACATACTGTTTGGCATCAGCCCCATCAACAATCTGAGGGCCAGGCTACAGTGCAGGCACTTGGAGAGCAGCTGGCATATCATAGCAGCTAGAGTATGGATTGCTCACTACAAGCCACACATTGTTTTAAGTGTTTACCCAACATAGCTCATTTAATCTTTTAGTAGCCCTAGATGGTCCTAACATTCCAACTTTCACATGGGAAACTGAGGCACAGATGGGTTAAACTCACTTGCCCTGAATCACCAAACTAGTAAATAAGGAAAGCCATGTTTAAATTCAAGAATTCAGGAGGTCTGACTCCAGGTTTTGTAGTTTTGACTACTACCCCTTAGAGCTGCCTCTTAGGATGGCTGAAGACCCCACTTCAGTGTCAGCATGAAGACAGATCATCCATAGCATGAGCTCTAGGCATGAAATTTCCAGTGCTTGGCATGGCTGCAGGGAATGTTTACGCATGCGCAGAAGGAAGGTGGCTGCCTTGATTGTTCCCCCAGGGCATTTGCAGTGTATGTTTTGAATCAATGTTACTCTCTTGTGTCATTTCAGGACATGGTCATTTCTGGGCTACAGCCTGAAACTTCCTACTCCCTCACTGTCACAGCCTACACCACCAAAGGAGATGGAGCTCGCAGCAAACCCAAACTGGTGTCCACCACTGGGGCAGGTAACTGTAGCTTTGCATATATGTATCTTGAATATGTTCCCGGCAACAATAAGAGTAATTTTCCAAATGGTACAGGTGGTTTTGGTCAGAGGGAAAAATGTACAATGGTCAACTTTAGTGATTTTTGATATATAGTTCAGAGGGTAAAAATAACTGAATAACCTGATTTACCCAGATTATTCAGTCACTCGTTCAACAAATATTATTTGAGCACCTACTACGTATCAGGCACTATTTCCAGTACTTTGATAGAACAATCAACAAAACAAAAAGACTCTGATCTTCTGAAATTTATTTTCTGACTAACATAATTAACTAGTGAATAAATGAGTTTTATAATAATAAAATGCCAGGAAGTGATAAATTATCAAAATAAAGGTGTGTGGGCATTAAGGATGGGGCAGTCCCTAAGGACTGTTTTAGGAAGAGTGATGGGAGATCTCTTAGGGGCAGGATATTTGAGCTGAGACTTTAAAGACGCGAAGGAGCAAGTCCCATGAGGGTCTGGAAGGCAGACCATCTAGGGAGGGAAATCACATGACAGCTTCCCCCCTACCCCCACCCCCCCAGCAGCAAACCTTGTTAGAAGAGCTGCCATCTTGAACTGGGTTGATGACTTAAAGTTTTATTTTTTGTCATTTTCTCCTCCTCACCCCTTGCTGTGGGGATTCCAAAGAGGACAAATTGCACCAAAGATGGGAAACAGAAAAGAGAATGAAGAAAAGCAAAAAGACTAATACCAGATTGCTCCTTTCTGAAGAAAAAAGCTTCTTAATGCTATTTAGTCTCACTTTGGTTGGCCACATTAGGAAAACAGCATGTCAGAAGACCTGACACTGTAAAACCAATAAATTAAGAGATAATTACAGAAGGAATCTTCTTCAGTTCCGTTATGTAGAAATCTCCCATGGAACATTTAAGCTATGATTTGATTTATTCCTCCTGAATCACTTCTTGCACAACTTTTTAGGAACACACCTCGATGTAAAGGCATAAAGCAAAGAACAGCTGTGAGCTTGAGGACCCTCCTGGGTGCTGTGCTCCCAGCCAAATTTGTCTAAATGTCATAAGATTTGCCTCGCTTATATCCCACCACCTGGAACTGCCTCAAGCAGCAGGATTACAGATGGCAAAACTCCTTCAAGGCAAAATCTTCTGGGCCTTTTTTTTTTTTAATACCATTGTATCAAGTTTATTCAGTACCCTGCATAGGAGATACGGTGCATGTTCAGTGGGGACATACTGACTGTCTAGCTATGGAATCAGCCTCTACTGGAATGTAGACAACCGAGGGTAAACCCCTGAAATTGAACCCCAAAATGAAGAAAATACATTTCCTTCACCCATATTTATAACTGTGTCTTAATAAGCCTGAAATGTCTTACCTGAAGCATCAAACTCCTATTGCCCATAAGATGGGGAGGTCCTATAATGAGGACAAAAAAGTAGAGGATTTATCGCCAGGGGATGCGAATCCTAGAACAAGGAATGATATTGCCTATTTTAATGTCACTAAGATTAGCTCATCATTTTTTAGTCACCGTACAGAACATTATTTAGAATTGTGGATCTTATATACAGAATTATTTCGCAATACACAATTTTGCATTCACAATTTCAGATCTTTCTTAATCAGTGGAGACTTGGGTATTGAGGAAATGCTTATAATTTAGATGTCTGCACATTTATTTTCTTGAGACCTCCCTACTGATCCTGGGTGGGAGATGGGAGAATCCAGATTTATAATCCTTCTAAGAGAAAAGCTCTAGTTTTCTTTGCTGCCAACCTATAGTAAAAAACCATTCTAAAGTCATTATTGAACAGATAAATTTGCTTTGTTTTATATAGTATTACAAAAATCCCTTGTATTTATATAACTATGAAGAATTACTGAGTTTATCTCACAGATGTGAACTCCTAATAACCACAATTATAAGGGCATTTAGTTATAGCTTCCATGGAGAATTCAGGAATTCTCGTGAAATTTTATTTTAATAGTAAAATTCCTGGTTTTAGGATATGTTTCTGTATAATACATTGTTTCTAGAATCTGTGAACAATCATATCTTTGAAATAAAAGCACAGGCCATAACTTAAGCAATCCATATAGGATTCATGTAACCTGAGGGATGCTTTTGAATAAAATGTTGGCTTTTATGTTTCAATGATTATGACATTTTTGTAGTTTCTTTGTTAATACTCCCATTGCTCTGTATCATAATAATTGGTCTACTGCCTGAAATCTTGTGGTTTTAGGCATATTTTTTGGTTTGAAATGTTCTCTATATTTTTACATGAATTTCACTACTGTACTGTGGAGCTATGTTTAAGGATGAGAGAAAAGATGACAATGACATAGAGAATTTGGAAGTAATAGGCTTAGGTTCAGTCATTTATGATTGTTGCTACTTAGGTGCTAAGTTAAATTGAAGCTAAGTTTAGAGCCATTGGGACTGAGTGCCTTGGTTGATCTCCAATGATTGCTCTTACTAAGAAGAAGTAAAGGGCAGTACATGTGTACCATTTCTGAAGTCATGAGAGATTTTTAAGAGGAAGAATACAGTAAGGAGATAAGAATAATCAAAAAGGCAAAAGGGAGAAGAGATTATATGTCATGACATAAGTTAGAGTTAGCTTATTTACTGAGCAGCTGGGCCTTCTTCCAGTAAGTTAGTTCATTAACACACTGCTAAAAATGACCTCCAACTCCCAGAGTAAGTATTTAAGACTCGCCTTTTGCCAATCCTCCAGCTCCTAGGCTGGAGTAAGCAGACCCACTGACCCTGCCACTGCATGGCCTTTAAAAGTGGTCCACACAATAACCCTAAGGCATTAGAACCTTGGACCCAACTCCACATGTGGCACCATCTACTGGTCCTCTTCATTTCTTCACCTGGAGTATGCACTGATCAGAGGACAAGGACCCTGCATTATCCATCTTTTATTTTCCCACCCAAATGCCTACATGCCATTATATAAGTCCATACATTAAAGTGAGTAGTTGGTAAATGTTTCATACATAGAATTTCTGGAAGCCAGAGATGGAGTGGGTTTCATTGCCAATACGTGCAGTTTTGGAGAATTCTTTTTAACCATTCATGCAATGTTGTAGAACTCTCCTCATTCCTTTTCCCTTTTTTCTACTTGTTACTCCCTGGATGAAATACCACAAGCGTCCATAACCCTTACCCTAGCTTATTTAAACTGCATCTACTATTCACACATTTGGGGAGATTTTAGGTGTTCCCTTCATGTGGCTAGCCTCTCCTGAGGCAATGCTGGGAGTTCTTCCTCTAGCTGCCTCAGCTTTCATTTCTTTCTTGAATCCTTCACTAGTGCATCTTGTTGCTTCCAGGCTGATTGTCTCACAGTTTTCAGGCTTAGTGAAACTTCTGCCAGGGAAAGGAGTGACTGTCTTGGCAGTGGAGAGCAGACTGAGGTGCTTCTGGCACAGCAGTGGGAACCAGTAGATCAGAACTGATGCTCTTACTTCTAGAGCATCGCTTTGATTTCATGATACCAAGCCCACAGTGTTTATATCCCAGAACAAGAAAGGGCATGCCAGCATCAAAAACAAAAGGCATTAGTGCAACCTAGGCTTTGACTATCACAGAAGAATAGATGTACATTTTCATAAGGCCATGAGATCTTTTTTTCTTAGAATTTACGAGTTTGTTAAATTTCTCCAAATTTGTACCATAGCAATATTATGAAGTGAAACACCAGATAGTAAAAACATACTCATATATGGCTGACGAATATTATTACAATCCAACCTATATTTGTGGTTGCAGGAAATTTTAAATTGTTTTATTTATCCTCCCTTTACATGCATCTTATAGAAACAAGGTGCACAGTGTATTTACTATGATGCAGTTCTTCATAACCAGAATTTTGAAAACTTTTGATAAATAGTTTTAATGAAATATATTGTCCCTGGAAAATGTGGAGACCTAATTGTTATGTTTTTCCCCAAAAGTTTCAACCAGGTTTTGTTTATTGAAGGATATATTTTCTGCTGAAAGGCCCATTTTTTTCTCAGCAGAGTCTCAAATGTTTCATTCTTGACGTCACATATTTTAATGGGCAAATCATGTAAATACTATACACACATAGAGAGAAATTAAGGATACTTGCCAATATCTATTTTAAAGTGATTTTAAAATGAAAATAATTTTAAATATATTTAAAATAAAGATAAATGGAATAATTAAAGCACTCACCAACTTATGAATGGGTTTGTTCTGAGAGTTGGTTAGTAAGATATCAGATACACCTTTCCATGAGAAACAGTGAGTCTACAGTTTTTGGTTTGGATTGGTTTGGTTTCTGGGTCAACCTTCAACACGTGTACATAATTGCCATTAAAAACTTCAGGAACTATTTTCCCACACATGATGAACCCACTTACTATGAACTTATCCAACATGTGAAACAAAACTATTATATTACTTCATTGGTTAAGGATAGAAATATCACAAAGAATGTGTTCTTGGACAAAGCACACCACTACTGGGGTCTGAAATATATAGTGAGCAGGTTAACCAAGTATTTTTTGAAGTTAATATTCTGTATATTATCGCAACATCTTTCTAGTTTGTTTTTGTTTTTAACTTATATCTACATCCCTATGATACTATTTTTCATTGCCATTAGTGTAAGCTTTCCTCCCTTTTGACCATATTTTCTCCACTTTCTATTAACTTATTTTTAATTCTGGTAATACTCTTTTCCCCTCCCTCATCTTTGCCTATTTCCAAAGAAACTCCTGGCTCTGTGTTGTTTACCACTGTCCTTGTCTGTGGATTCCAGGAATAACTACTGTTTGTTAAAAAATATATATATATGGTTGTAATAATACATTGAGTATATTAGACCTATTCACATAACTAACTTATTTAACTTGAAAAGAAATTATGTACTTAGCCCCTGACCACAAAAACCTTAATATTCTGACTATTAATAATAATTATTATTAGTGAAATGTAAAACACCGTTCTAAGACTTTTACATGCATTTCCTCATTTAATATTCATAACAACAATATGGTGTAGGTCTTAATATAATTCCTATTTTACCAGATGCAAAACTTGATGAGGATGACTGGTGTGGATGGTATAAACAAAAAATGCAAATTAGATCCACAGTAAGTCAGAGCAACATTATTTTACATTACCTTTTTTTTTTTTAAACTTATAATCAACATACTAGTTAAGTTGTTTGGCTATGGATTCAGACAGACCTATGTTTGTCTCATAGCATCCTCACTTATTACGCATCTAACTTGGCACATTTTTCTATCTCTCTGTTTCATTTTTTTATTATACAAAGTGAAGATAATAACTAAGCAGGGCACATAGTCAAGAGTGAAGGATGTAAATCAAGTGTGATACTACATGTAATGTTCTTAGTACAGTGTCTGGTACACTGCATGTACCCAGTAATTAAATATATTTTAATTATTATTCTTAATAGCTGTACCTAATTGGCTAATCCTTACTGAGCTTCATTTCTCTGCAGCATGAACCTCTATGTATTAAGATTCGAAATGTAAGGATGTTTAAAAAAATCTCCTTAAATTATCATTTCAATAATAATTCCTATTTTCTGTCCATTATCAAATTCTAATATCTCACCCTACCTTAAAAGAGTATGAGAAGGAGCATGTTTCCACAAAGATATATAGACCAAGCCTTGGCTTTTTTTTTATAAGTAAAGGCATGGAAATGCCCATGGAGTGGCATTCCCATTCATCAGTGATTAAAATGCAAATACCCATGTAGGGTGGTCTCACCTCTCCCTCCTGTGTGCTTCAGTTCCAGGGAAACCCCGGCTTGTGATTAACCACACTCAGATGAATACTGCTCTCATTCAGTGGCACCCCCCTGTGGACACATTTGGACCCCTCCAGGGCTACCGTCTAAAATTTGGCCGGAAGGATATGGAGCCACTCACTACTCTTGAGTTCTCTGAAAAAGAAGATCACTTCACAGCGACAGACATCCACAAAGGAGCATCGTACATCTTCAGGCTCTCAGCCAGAAACAAAGTGGGCTTTGGGGAGGAGATGGTGAAGGAGATTTCTGTTCCAGAAGAAGTCCCAACTGGATTCCCTCAAAACCTCCACTCAGAAGGCAGCACGTCAACCTCTGTCCAGTTATCTTGGCAGCCACCTGTCCTGGCAGAGAGAAATGGCATTATCACCAAGTATACCCTTCTGTATAGGGATATCAATATCCCTCTTCTTCCAATGGAGCAGCTTATTGTTCCAGCTGACACCACTCTGACACTCAGTGGCTTAAAACCAGATACCACATATGATGTAAAAGTACGTGCTCACACGAGCAAAGGCCCCGGGCCATATAGTCCCAGTGTCCAGTTCAGGACACTGCCTGTGGATCAAGGTAGGATTTGTCTGCTTACAGCCTTTCTCCCTTAAAGGAATGTCGGTCTTTGGAAATCAGTATTTTGAAGCTATAAATAACTGATCAGCCTATTCATATTAATAGGTTCAGCAAAAGCAAAAAGGTAAAGTATATGAAACTTAATATGTTTTGGATGCCTTAGATTTCAGTTAGAGAATGCCAAGCAAGTCTGGCTGACAGCACCCCAATGTTCTCAGGTAAGGAAAACACAATATAGTTGATTGAATGGGAGAGAAAGGAGAGATCTTTATGAGAATGAGGTATTGAAATGAATGCTCTTAACAGGTAGGCAAATCACACTTCTCTCTCTGATCAAAGTAGATGGCATCTAGCTTAAGCCCTCCCATCCATGGAAAAGGACAAGTCATAACGTTTTTAGGAGTAGTTTAAATACACTGTTTTTCCTTTTCCAGCAGTGTTTGCAAAAAATTTTCATGTCAAAGCAGTCATGAAGACTTCAGTGCTACTGTCTTGGGAGATTCCAGAGAATTATAATTCTGCCATGCCTTTCAAAGTAAGTTGTTTTCTAATGTGTAAGAAGATATCACCGGTAAAAGTGGAGGGGGCAGGTCACTTGGGTAAGTTACTTACAAAGCATACCGACAGCTTTGAGTCAGCCACACATACCTGTTATTCTCTCTGTGGCTTTCACGTAACACACTGAGTCTGGCTCTTTGGCAGTGTGACCTTTCCCCTCTCAAGAGAAGGCAGGAGCTCAAACCCAGGGCCGGCATTTTTGTGGGTCACCTAGCACTTCCAAGTTGAACTTTTTACATCTAAGCTAGTGCTTTTGTTTTTTCATCAGGAAATGAAATTGACATGGTTTCTACCTGTTTGTAATGCAGTATCCTGGGATTTAAGTAATTTGTTAATTGGCCTGAGTTCTTTGAACATTTTAAGCTTTAGTTTCCCATTGAGAGAGATTGGCAAATGTTAGCAAGAAGTACAAGTCTGTGAAAGAAAGAATAGAGATTTTTGAAAGTAAAAATATATTTAGGAACAAGAATGGAAGTGTTTGGAAAAAATTGGTGTGGACGATGCATTGAAACCTAGAGCATTTCTGCGAACATTCCCTTAAGATCACAGACAACTGAGGGGCCAAATATTGTTAAGCTATTGTACATTTCTTTGTGTATTTTTGATAGACTTAGAAACATTGTATCATTACACAATAAGAAACAAAAGAAAATTGATGCCATCTCTAGAATTTATGAGCACTTTCCGCCTTAGGAAATGCCCCAAATTAGAAATGACCCATATGTATTTTCCATAAGCAAGTACCATATTAGTTAGAAAATATTCATTGCCTGACTGATAACCAAATCTCTTTGATTGGTTGTATCTCTCTAGATTCTTTATGATGATGGGAAAATGGTAGAAGAAGTGGATGGCCGAGCTACCCAGAAGTTAATTGTCAACCTGAAGCCTGAGAAGTCATATTCATTTGTGCTGACAAATCGTGGCAACAGTGCTGGGGGGCTGCAGCACAGGGTAACTGCAAAGACTGCACCAGATGTTCTACGTACCAAGCCAGCCTTCATTGGGAAGACCAACTTGGATGGCATGATTACCGTGCAACTGCCCGAAGTACCTGCAAATGAGAATATAAAGTAAGTTGATCGAAGGTTAAGGCTGAAGGATAGAAATGCATGTGAGCAAAGAAAAAAGGTTAAATCTCAGGAATATGTGGTTATAAAAGACTGTATTGCTGTATGTAGAGTGAGAGTCTTCTGCACAGGCTCACAGTTTTGTTATTCAAGTTCTGTTGCATTGTGTTCTGGAGTTCATTGTGACACAGATTCTTATCACTTTAACATTAGTGAGAGTGTTTTTTTATATTCCAGAAATGGTATAATTTAGGAGAGATAGACAACTAGAACATGAACCTTACCATAAAGAAGTTTACGTCATAGTGTATAGAATAATATGGATAGTCGAATAACTGATATTTGGCGAATGTTACTGTAATTGTGAGGAATTCTTAGAAAATACTACAATGCTAAAAGAAACTTAGGAAATTGGATACAAAAAAACAGTATAAGACACTGCTGTTTTACATGTGTGCTGAAAGATGGGAGAAATTTCAACAAGTTAAAGTTCAGAATGACATTAGAAGAAACATGAAAGCTAGAAAATGTAATTTTTTCTGGTTTGGATGGAGCACAGTGTAGAGGCCAATGGGCCTGAAGTGGAAATTAAATCCAGTCAATTAAGTAGTTTGTTGGTTGTATATAGCTAGTTGATGGTAGCCAGTAGAAGAAAAAAAGTGTTTTCACCAAAGTAAATTAAGTATGAGTACTGTGGTAGACCCTGGAGTTAAAAAAAAGAGGATGTGGTCCCTGTCTTCAAAGAGTTTACCATAGAGTGAGGAATACAGAGAAATAGACAGATGCAGTATGTGCTAGCAATAGAATCATACTCTATTTTAAGAGTAGCTACTCCAGAATGAAATGGATCAAGAAAGTTTCTGAATTTAATCTTGAAGGACGAATAAGAGGCATACAAAAAAATCAGAGGGAGGAAATCGTATGCAAAGGCTCATTAGTAAAGGAAGCAAGTGATTCTGTAAGGCACGTGCTCAGAGAGCCAGGGCAATAGTAGTGAGAGGCAAGTATACAAGAGGCAAGTTGTGCTCAGAAGTTGGAACTCTATCCTATAGATAGTGACAGTCCATTAAAGGACTTTATGCAGGAGAGTGGCATGATATCATCTGTGTAATACCTGAGTTTCCTTCTTTGCCATTTTAGGAAATATTTATTGTGTGTCTGCTGCATGTTAGGAACTGTGCTCCTGGCTTGGGATAAGACTAAACCCCTTGTCATTTCTTCTATCCCACATGATCAAGTTTGGATGAAACTTGCTATGAAAGGTTTGAAGGTCAAGCAGAGGCATTTATACATAGTTCATGGATGGTTGGAGCCTTTACATTTAGTAGCAATCTGGTGACATAATTTAGGAAAGTTCTTAGGGAAGATGGCTCCTGAAGGCATGTCGGAAGGATTGGAGCACCAGAGAGAAAAGTTTTGGGCTGTCATTGTGCAGTTAGTTGACTATAGGCAAGTAACAAGATTCTGAAGTGAGATGGTGATGGTGGAAATGGGATGCAGAGGCAGACAGAGCAGTAGGAATTGGCAGCTGTCTTAATGGAGGGATCAAGGCAGAGGAAAATGTCAGAGATGACTCTGAGGTCTGAGCTTGGATGACAAAATAAATGATGCTGCCATTCATCCTGAAGGATGAAAGATCAGGAGGAAATTAATGAGTTTAATTTTGTGTACATTTTACATGAGGTGTCAGTGAAATCAGTCTCCATTAATATTAGTCTCCACTTTTGTCCACTCTTCTGTTTCTATCATTTAGAAAACTAAAAAGAAGAATGGAATATTAGTGTGATTTTGATTCCAACAAAATTTAGTATGAAAGGGAGATTTTATTTTTCTATTGTTTAAATATTCTATGGATATTGTTTGATCTCCCACCATAGTTCCAGACAATGTTGCAGGAATTCAGTGGAGAGAATGCTGACTTTCTCATGGCTCTTACATAGTATAGGTAATTGGGCAATTTGTATAAGTAGAGAGTCAGGTGGAGTGGAGTCCTATGATACCAAAAGTTAGTTGGATAGGGGAGGCCACAGGAGGAGCTCCCAACCCCAGTTTCGTAGTTCAGGGAAGAGGCCCTGAAAAAAGCAACATCTAAGCTGAGGCTTAAAGAATCACAGTAGGGCTTCCCTGGTGGCGCAGTGGTTGAGAGTCCGCCTGCCAATGCAGGGGACACGGGTTCGTGCCCTGGTCCGGGAAGACCCCACATGCCGTGGAGCGGCTGGGCCCGTGAGCCATGGCCGCTGAGCCTGTGTGTCCGGAGCCTGTGCTCCGCAACGGGAGAGGCCACAGCAGTGAGAGGCCCATGTACCGCAAAAAACAAACAAACAAAAAGAATCACAATAAGCTGGTCCATGGGAGTGGGGATGTGGAGATGCTGTTTCAGGCAGAGGACAGCACATGTGATATTGCCCAAGCAAGACAAAGTCTAGCACTTGTTATTGGTCCACATCTTAACCATCCATTAAAACTTTTCAGCTGGCATCCAACAAACATGTATTCTAGACATACTGTATTGCCAGCACTAGGTCTGGAAATAGAAAGATGATTGAGATTAAGCCCTACCTTATAGTGGGAAAACCGATACAGGAAATAGATAATAAGAATATATGGAGCAAATACTGCCAGGTACTGTAGAAACATAAATACAGAATTCTAGCCCAACTTGGATGTCAAGGGAGATATCCAGAAGGAGCTGATATCTAATAAGTCTTGAATGATGAGAAAGATGTAGAGAAGGTAAAATAGTTGCAAACAATGAAGGAACAGTCCATATAGTTTATATGGGCTATAAATTGAGTCTATTGAAAACATGTACTGTCTATTCAGGGCAAGAGTAAATAAAAAATGAAAATAGTGTCACATAATCTGTAGTTTTTACTATTGGATTTCAAAATTTTTCTTTATATATTAAAAAAAAAGATTTTAATGGCTATTTACCAAATTAGTTTGGTAGAATGTATTAGACATTATTGGGAAATGACATTTTAGTCCATTGGTGATAGACTTCTTTTTCATTTCCCATCCTCTGAATGAATTGAGAATATTGCAGAATAGAGTCTCTCTCTCAGTATTTTTCTTTAGCTTGTTCAATTTTTCTTTGTTTTATTTATGACTTCTTCTTTGTAATATTTGACATGGGAGTCAAAGAAAAGGGATAAAACTTTGGTAACAAAAATCAGAGACTATTACAAAACAGAAAAAGAAAGCAAACCATTATGGAAAAAACTCTGTTCTAGAAATGAAGTAAAGATTCCCAGAAATATATTCTAAACACTCTGGGGGAAAGACAAGAGCAAAAGGCAAAGCTGGGGAAAAGACAAGAGCAAAAGGCAAAACTAGGGAAAAGTATAAGAACCATAAGAAATGAAAAGCAAATCTCCTGTTAGCAAAAATCCCTAGATAATTCATATTCACTATGTTCTTTAAAGGGATGATAGCATAAAGTTACCCATCCAGTCTTCTAGGTTGGTTCATGTGGCATCGTCAAATATGACAAAAAGCTGTGTGCCATGCGGTGCCACTTGCAGTTCAGAAATTAGAGTGGAGCTTTCTGTTAAGTATTGTAAGGGAGAAATGAGGGGAGAAAACAGAATCGATTCCAGAGCTCTGGGGTGGGTTGCTAACTTGTATTTAGGTAAAAGCTAGCTACAAAGATGCTTCCAATTTGTTTTTCTATCAAAATACAATTTTGATGATTGAACGGCTGTTCTGTTTATCAACAAAAACCAGGCTTTCCTCGTTTCTGGCCAAGATAATTGAGAGGTCTTGATCCCCACCTCCAAACTCCTCACCATCAGAAAATAAATCTGTCTCTTGTAAACATAATGCAGACATAGCTCCTTGCTTCTGTGATTTCACACTTGGTTTTTGTGTGGAGAAGCTGGGAGCTCCCTCAGCGAAGGGCCAGATTTTTCACGCAACAGCCACATTGGTACTGCAGGTTCTAGTACTAGGAATTTTGTGGGGCTTCAGCCTTCTCTTTGAATACATTTAGGGGGCAGAATGCTGGTCAGAAACTCTAGCAATGCCACCATCCGTCAGAAGCAAGTTGTGACAAGGAGGACTTCTGTGACTCTATAGAGCAGGATTTTACTCTGGTAAGAAAAAAAAGCACCACACAGATTGTACTCAGAGAAAAAGCTGCCAGAAGGTACCCAATGTAAATTAACTCCATAGCAACCATTTCATGTTTATGAAAAATAGAAATGAAGAATAAGGGCGTTTTATAAAATTTTAAATTTATTATCTACTTTGTCTTTTAAAGAAAGACATTCTTGGAAGCAAAGTTGTTTCATAACACACATGCATCACTATTAGCAGCTCAGTGTGTATAAGCTGTTTAATGTTTCATTCATGCATCATATGTTAACTGAAGTGGTAAAGGCTTAAATTTGTATAGAGCTTTACAATTTACTGAAGGTATTAGAGCATTTCACTTAAGTCTCACAATAACCCTGTGAGGTAGGTGGTCTCCCCTTTTACAAGTGAGTAAAGTGAGGCCCAAAGACACTAAGTGGCCCAGGCAAGATCATAGAGTTGGTACTGCTAATAGTTAATAGGGACAGAGGACTTACTAGGTGTTCTTCAAAGGACACTGCACACAGTGACTGCTGTAATTTTCACACCAAGGGTCCTCTTCATTTTACAGCTGACGAAGCTATAAGGTAGTATACTAATTTGCCCTGGCAACACAATAGCAGAACCAGAGAGGAAAGATTTGCACTTAGGCAGTCTGGCTCCAGAGTCTACATGTTGAACCACAACCATGCCTCTGTGACCATAAAATGATTGACCAAACCAGGATATTTTTTCCTAGGACAATTGCTAAACATTTAAGAACTCCATAACAATTAGATGTCAATAGGACTGCCCCAGACAAACCTTAGAACCAAGAGGAATCAGGTACATGAACTTGGCCACAGATTATGGAAATGGATGTTAAATGTGGAACAAGAAAATCAGTAGATTGTCATGAGAATTTAGAGGAGAGGTAAAGGGAGAGGCTAGACACAGCATTATCATCTGCCATTTTACAAATGAGGAAAATGAGGCTTAAGACAATTAATAACTTGTCTGACAACACGTAGCTTAAAAGATTAGAAACCTTAATTTAAACAGAGAAACTAGAAAGATCATTCAACCTGCTTTGGTTTTCCTGTGGTTAATTAATTTGATTTAAACAATATATACCCAAATGACCAAAGCCAGGAAAAAAAAAATCAAAAACTTATTCAAGGCATGACATTCATCATTAAACTCTGAGACAAATTTTGACATCCCAGTTAAATAATGAGTTGGAGAATGCTAGTATGGACTGTTAATACAAAAAGCCTGCCAGAATTTGAAGTGGGACTGCTACAAAGACCAGAGTTCACCTTCTCATATAATTATATGGAACTGGGCCCCTTGATGATAACATATTAAATAAGATTAGTAAAACTTTACATAGGATAATTAAAATTCTGAAGGTTATATTTAACTTATCTAATTAAATCTAATATACTGGGAAAACACAGCTTACATTATAAGTAGTCGAGGGCTTTCCTGATATATTGATTCTCAAGTTATTTATTTTCCATTAGTTTAATAGTGAAGGTCTATGTTGAAAAGGGTATTTGAAGGCTAAACTTCAGGCTTGAGTTAGACAGGCAAACAGAATATAAAGTTTAATTTTACCCATATGGGAAGCTGCTCTATGTCCAAAAGCAATTTTTTTTTTTTTTTTTTTTTGCATTTCAAGCAAGTTCTTTCAGTTCATATGATTTGGTTGATATGAATTTTCAGGGTATATGTTAGTTCCTCACTTTACAGAGTCATCTTACCTTACCTAATACCACATGACATTAGAACTAGGATCACCACTTTGCTGGTAACTAAAAGACATTTAGGCATGTCATTAGGCTGGTTTGGAGAAAAGAGAAAAGCTTGATGAGGTTTCAGGTTGGAAAGTTCTAATGCAAGAGAAGGGCCTCAAAATGTTTTTGACTTCCTGATCTAGTGGAGGCATAAATCTCCAAGAGTTACCCGCTTCACCCACTTCCACTTTTCAGTGAAAAAAGAACTCAGTGATAAAATGGCAACGTTAGCAAATTTGGGGAAGTTATATGTGTACCTGCTTTAGGAATGTGTTTCTAAGTATATGAATATGTCTTAAACGTATAAGAAAATTATGGACTAAAAATGGTTCATTGAGACCATGTAATAGGGGTCATCGGTCTAAGCAGAGGTCAGGGAAGGTTTGAGTTAGGAAGTAAAAAAGTGAGTTGCTATTTGAGGAAAGAGAGAAGATAACTTGGGATTTGTTGGGAGTGGCAGAAGGTTCTAGACAGATGGTACAGAATGATCAAAGACAGAATGGACCAAGTAAATTCAAGAAACTAAAAGCCCACCAGGGTGTAGCTCAGAGAGCACAGAGAGATGGATTCAGGCGAGATCCTGCTGAGTCGTATAATGCCTTTGGAAGACAAATGAGGATCAATGGAAATATTTTTAAAAATGGAAATGTTACAATTAATTTTCTATTGCAAAATGAAAATTTCAGAGACTGGACTAAAGGGAGTTTAACTCAATGGAGAAAGAAAAGTAGGAGACAAAATTAGGAGCAACCCAGGCATGAGACAATGGGATGAAGCCAGAGCCGTGGCAGTAGAGATGGGGAGAAGTGAATGCACTATAGATAGTTTGGAAGTAATAGGACTTAGCGGCAGTTTGGGTATGAGAGAGGGAGAGAGTTAATGCAGATTGTCAGTGATAACACCTAGGTTTACAGCATGTGCCCTAAAATGGATCATGGTGCAATATTGGAAGAGGATTACTTTTGGAGGCGTATTTTTTGTTTTATTTTAACCACAGTAAATTTGAGGTACTTTTGTGACATAGAAATGGAGACATAAAGTTGGAAGGGGATAAACTTGTGGAGTTTAGAGGAGCGTTCTGGGCTGAAGATGTGAATCTGTAAATCATTTGCGTCTAGGGGATAACTGATTCCCTGAGCTGGAATGAGATCACATGGGAAGAAAGAGGAAGTAAAGATAAATCCTTGGCTAGATCCTTGAGGAACTCCACCGTTGAAAAGCTGGGTAGCTGATAATAAATCCTGCTAAAGAAATAAGGTTAACATGGTGAGAGATTTAAGTAGAAAACCAGGAGAGTTGGATACAGAGAAAGAACTGAATATGTTTCATGGAGGGTGTTATGAATACTCAGATTCTGATAAAAGATCGAGTAAGAAGACAGTGAAAAATTCTCCTTTTGATGCAATACTGACGACCCAGGTGAAGGTGGTGAGATGGGCAGATGAGGCCAGAGCTAGAGCACAGTTGACTGGGAAGTGAATGGAAGGTAAAGACATGGAGAACAGCAAGAACACACAGCTCTTCTCAGAACTGGGGCAGTAAGAGGTAGGAGGAGAGAGAGAGAAAGTGATGACTGGAGCAGGATGTGGTTTGTTTTGTCCTGCCAGTGATTGAAAGCTAATCGATAGAATCCAACGAGGAAGGAGAAATCGAGATCTATGGGAGACAAGGGGTATAGTATATGGTAAACATCCTCAGAGAGTGAGATGCAGGACCCAATTCAAGAAAAAGTAATTGGCTCTGGAAAGTGTAGTCAGCCCTTCTACGGTAACGATCGGAAAGATTATGGTTTGCACTCAGATATAGGTAGGCTTGTAGTTTGTTAGACGACGAGGGAATGCTTGTCTAAATCTTTTTCTTTTCTCTGTATATAAGAGCAAAGGCCATCTTCTAGTGGAGAGGCATGTATGTCCAAGATTTGAGGCCAGGGGAGAGAGTGTGAAAAACTTATTGTGAAGATTGGGTGGACTAGGTAACTAGAGAAGCTGTGGCCGTATTGCCAGGCAGTGTTGAAGGCCTGTTTGGGTTTGCTGAATATGAACTTATAGCATCATTCTACCCTGTGCATTATTTCTCAAGCTGTATTCAGCTCCTTGGGTTCAGGCACAGAGAAAGGCTATCGGATTTCAGCTAAGGCAGAATGGAGGATGTGGGTTTTGGAAGAGAAGGGCTCAAGAAATTGAGAGCCCTGGGTGGTGCATGGGCCAGCCCTCTGAAGGTTGAAGTCACCCAAAATGCTGGCAGAGTTTGGGAGGAAGAAAAAGACTGTTAACCCTGGGAAAAACAAAACAAAACAAAAACTTCCATAAAGGAAAGATTCTGAAGAGATTGGCAGATGGCAGAAATCAGTAAGAGAAGGCCACAGCATAGCTGAATTGTACGAGCTTCCAACAGGAGGGCTTACTGTGATTTTAGCAAAAGGGTGGAGGAAAAAATATCTGCAAGAAGCAACAGTGAACCAGGAAAGAAACCCAAACCCTAAACCTGAGGTTCATAGGCAGAGGAAGAGGGATAGATTAACAGCCACCACGTGAGAAGTCTGCAAAGAAAGCAGTATCCTCAGGGGAAAGTCAGGCTTCAGGAATGGCAAATACGAGGTTCTTTACAAAGTCATAGTTGCAGAGAATACGGTTGAAATGTATGGATTTGGACCCAGGAGTTCCAAATTCCCAACACCCCATTTCTTTCAATAGGGCAAGAGCTGCTTTGAAAGGCTCCACTTTGGCTGCTCTAGATGAATGCTTTAGTGATCGTGGAGAGAAAAGGTTATGGATATCCAGCCACACTGTTAATTAATTGCTATGGGGAAGGCTGTTCAATTCTTAGCCGAGCCACAAATGAAATGAATAGTCGGGGAGTGCTGCAGGACGGATTCTTTTTTAATGTACAAGAATGTCAACTCAAAGTATGAAAGCAGAAGAAAAATTAATAGGATTCATCAGCTTAACCTTGATTTACAAGATTCTGAACGAGGACAGTGGGAGCTCCCTGATCATGTGCAGTATCATTACTTTAGGCAAAGAGAAGCTGTCCTGACTTTGTGCAATTGGCAGTGAGAAGCAAGAGGTTCCCTGACAAGTGTGTTTATCAAGTCCATCTGCAGTGTTATTTTGTACGCTAGGTTGCAGCCCCTGTCCTTCTTCTCCATGCTCATTTAACATGACGGACCTGTTTGGCAAATCCTTTGGGTGGTGGGAGGACAGGAAGAGGAGGAAGCTTACTCTGGACCAGAAAAGATACCGGCCTTTCTCACATACTCCACACCCTTCCTTCTCATTACCCTCCTTGATCATCATCACTATTTGTAGGAAAGAAAATGGATGGCTAAGTGATGTGACCCCATGAGCCTGTTGATGAGTTAGTTGCTCAGAGCACCATGGAGAGTGGATCCTGCTGTAGTTGTCTGGTTGACTTGAATTCTTGATCAGGGGGGAAAAATGTTTGATAAGTCCTTTAATCTACATCTCACGGAGTTTCACTGTGTCCTTCTGTGTCTGTGTTCAGAGCCATCTCTCCCACCATGATGGTCGGTACCAGCCAGTAGCAGCTGGCATCTGTGAAGTGCTACGTGACACACACTGTGCTAAGCACTTTGTGTTCATTTGTTTTATTTCCCCAGAATAAGTCTGACATTATTTACTCTCATGTTCAGTATATGCAACTGAGATTCAGGGATGTTAGATGATCAGCCCAGGATCACACAGCTCATGAGCGGCAGATCCTAAATTCTGGGCCAGATGTATCTCTAGATGCCACATTCTTTACCAGAACACTCCAGATCAGCCCTGCCCAACAAATGTAACAAGAGCCACACTTGAAATATTACACTTTCTAGCAGCTATGGTAAAAAGTACAAAGAAACAGATGTAATTAATTTTAATTTCATTTTTTACAAAATGCATTATATCCAGAATATTATCATTTTAACATGGGATCACTATTAAAAAATTATTGCTGAGATATTTTACATTTATTTTTCATACTAAGTTTTTGAAATCCATCCCTAGAAGGTAGAGCACATGTCAGTTCAGACTAGCCACATCTCAAGTGCTTGATAGCCACAAGGGGCTAGCGGCTACTATACTGGACAGAGCTGCTCCAGACTCTGTGGAAACAGAGTTCATTATCACATAGGATTTGCTAAGTTTATTACAGGTTTTGCTTTGTGATAAGAACAAACAGGACTTCCTATGTGTACTATTAGCCTCTCTAATATAATGTGATACAAGCTTGACAGCACCCATCTGTTCTCATCCCTTTCCTCTGAGAGGCAGAGGTAGGGGTGTGTGTGTGTGTGTGTATGCATTTCCACAATAAATTTCCATAAAAGTGCTTTATGATACAGAGTAAATGAAACAAAAGCAGATTATTGCCATAGTTAAGAGATATATATCTCTCTCTACCTATATAGGTTTGTATCCCCTTACTATCTGTTTTAACTTGAGTGATTATTCAGTGTCTGTGTAGCTGTCTTTTTTGTCTCTTACCTGTCCTTAAAGGAGTTTTGAGAGGACAAAATGAGATTATGCATTTACTATAATACCTAAAGAGTAGGAAGTGATTAATGTGGTGGCTATTATTATACCTTATGTTCAAAGTCCTTGTATAGTTACTACCAAAAATCAGTATGAGCAGAGTCCCTAACTCTGAATTTAAGAGCACAGTATACACTATACGGAAGTTACAAAACAACTTTATAAATAACACACATCTATTTGGCGACAAGGAACCTTTATACATAAATTGTAGTTGACTGTTCTCAGTGTGAGGACTCGCTTACTATTGTCCCTTCCTATAGAGGTATTATACTGAGACCTATTTTGAAAGCCCTTAGGTAGTGACTGTCTCCAAATTTCTGCAGTACCTACCTTAAGGTTTGCAATTTGATGGGTAGAAAGAGAGGGGAACCTTTACATCTTTATATAATTGTGAGATGACGAGTAATTTTTATGCTTTTAATTTTTTATCCAAATAAAATGTATTTTAACGGTGTATAAAGAAAATCATTGTCATCGTCATCGTGTAGGCATTTGTATGAGCTTAGAGTAATTTTTATTACACATCTTCTTTGAAAAAATCATCTTATAAATTAATGTCATAGAAAATTCTTGGTTCAGCAGCCTGTGGTGGTAGATTTCAATATACCCACCTTGTATGTGTCCAGCACCAGGGTACTAACAAACTATTTCCACTCTGTTTATGATACCTAATAAAGGTCAGTCAACCACGGTGATATTACCATACAAGATCACTGAAGTCACACATAAATGTCTACCCATGTTTTTAAAATTGAACAAACAGGTGGTTATTTGTCATTGATGGACAAGTCACTCCATATCCATAATTTGCCTTCAGTCTCAATCTTCAGGTCTGTGGAAGATTTAAGGATATATCCATTTTCTTTTCCCTCCGAACTAACCTTACTTTTGTCTATCTATTCTTGTGCAGAGGTTACTACATAATAATTGTGCCTTTGAAGAAATCTCGTGGGAAATTTATCAAGCCATGGGAGAGTCCAGACGAAATGGAATTAGATGAGGTAACTATGTGTTTTGGGCTGTGCCGTTCATTAGTTATTTAATTTTTAAAATAGCCCTCTCCTCTCTATGGAGACCTTTCAGCCTCTAATCTGGGTGCTGACTCCTACATGGCTGGCTGGTCAGCTGGCTACTCAGAAGGTTCACTGCTATGGGTGTGTTAACCTCTTGGGGTCCCAACAAAGAGCTTTTTGATTTAATTAAAAGACATTAAGCTGTTGTAAAGCTTACAACCTATCTGATCTTTGTTGGCTTTAATATTTTGCCCCGTGCTCCTTGTATAACATGATGCAGAGGTGTGGAAGGTGAAGTGAATTGTCAGCAAAGACTTAATCACCATTGCTATGAATTCCAAGGTATGCTTCATCAGTGCAGTGGTAGCTGAGGCTGTTAAAAATGCTAAGTTGCAGTTTGCACCAGAGTTCAACACTTGACCTGCTATGTGTTCTTGACCAATTGCTGACAGAATTGTGCTGGTTAGCACATATTTGCTTTATTCTATATTTTGTAGGACATCAGAATCAAAAATGCATGTAACTTCAGGGGCAAACAAAACAAATCACAGAATTTTGAGCTGAGCAAGAAATACGGTACAAACAACAGAGCAAATACTAAATACTATTAATTTCTAAATTCGTACAATAACAATAGGTACCTTGGTACTCTTTTTTGCAAAAAGAACATTTTTTTTGAAAGTAAATACATAGTATATAGAACAAGATCTAATTTTGACATACTTCTGTTTAGATGAGAAAACTGTGATCAAAAGTGTTAAGCCAGATCCCTAGAGGGCCACAGCAGGTTAATGGCTGGGCTTCACCTTTTGAAATACTATACAGGAGAGACTTTACAATTTTAACATGATTCTAGTCTGAATCAGTTCAGAAGTCAAATAAAAAAGGCCCCCATTAGGGGAAATATGAGATTTTTTTTTTTTTTTTTTTTTTTTTGCGGTATGCGGGCCTCTCACTGTTGTGGCCTCTCCCGTTGCGGAGCACAGGCTCCGGATGCGCAGGCCCAGCGGCCATGGCTCACGGGCCCAGCCGCTCCGCGGCATATGGGATCCTCCCAGACCGGGGCACGAACCCGTATCCCCTGCATCGGCAGGCGGACTCTTAACCACTGCGCCACCAGGGAGGCCCAAAATATGAGATTTTAATTGATTGGATTTATTTACCACATGTATATCTTATAACCCAACCTGTTATTTTTAGCTATTTTCTGTCCCTCAAATTAATGCATACAAAGCAAGGAAAAGCAGAAATTCCCTAACTGCATTACAGGGAAGTGATGTTTATTTCATACATGTCTGCGCTAAGGAGACTGTGATCTCGAGAGCAGAGCTGTTAGCTTCTTTTGACAGACATGTGTCATCCCTAGAAGTATGTTTCATCATCAACCACTTCATTTATCTGAGTTAAACTTGATCAAGTTCAGAAAGGGACATGAGTTCAAGGTTAGGACTATGCTTTTGTGTCACTGCTTAGTGATTAGATGAGCACTGAAGGAGTATAAAGTGAGACACATTTCAATCATGCTGTCAAGTAATTTATGTTATAAATTTTACCTTTTTTTCTGCTGAAAATAAAGGAACAAAATCATTTTTTATGATGTCAGAGGAGTACATCTGAATATGCGATTTGATGAGCTAGCTGGTCTCTAAACATTTTGAAGCAAGGCATGTTTTACCTGCAACTGACTAATCAGTTAATCCTGACATATTCTTTATTATTTTAATCAGTTCTCAGCTGAAATGCAGAATTCAGTTGGAATTGGATTTAAAATTCAAAGCCAGCTTGTAAAATCTATGAATCTTTCTACCTATTAAAAAAAAAAAAAGTTTTCATGTAATTAACATTCAAGCCAAAAATGACATCAAATCCTTAAAAAAAAAAAAAAAAAAAAAAAAAAGCTTTCCTTAGAAGTGGAGCCATTTGGTAGTAAGTAATAGGAAGCTGATTCTCTTTTACAGCTAGGTTTTTACCTCCAAAATGCACATCAGTTCTAATGGATTAAAGTATAGAGCTATTTGACATTGAACTTTCTTGCAATTACATTCTATGGGTCTCTGCTGCTGATTCCCATAACAAAGGGTCATTTTAATCATCCCACAAATTGTAGTGCATTAATCTGTATAATAGTTTGATAAAGAACATTTATTAATTCAAAATTTTGGGGTCGGATGGGTTCTTTCCCACTTTTCTTACTGATATAATTGAGACCACATTGTAGAATTAATGGTGGAAGAAATAAGATATGCATTGACTGGAAAATGAAAATTATTTCTGATAAAAAACTAAAGCCCTTTATATATCTTCTGGAAACCTCCAATACATCTTGTAACTATTGTGGAGGGGAACAAATGAAAGTAGGCTATGGCCTCACTTTGTGCTTACTCATCCAGTTTCTGATCCCTACAGACATGTATTTTTCTTTCTGCCATGGATAATAAAAGCATTGTAGTAATTTTATCTATAGCTTGGTACTGCCAGGTTTGACAAAGCAGTGTTCCTCTCTTAAATGTATTTGACCAAGTGATTTTTTAGAAAGGCCTATAATTCAAATCGTTGAAACCCCGTCATCAAATAGAATGGTGGCCTAATGGGATTTCCACATGTAGGCCTCACACCTAGGCCCATAAAAAATGGAAAGAGGCTTTCTAAACAGAGTTACTCTCAATATTATCTTCTGAGCTCATTTATCCTTTGTCTGGGGATAATCTTCACATAATAAATTCATAGACTGGAACTCTTAGTTGTCAGGCTCAGACTGGGCAGAGCAGACGTTCATAGTCAAAATGAATTCTGGACAGAATGACTCCTAAAATGTTAGCTATATTTAATTCAGGGAAGGTCTGGTAATACATCATAAGCTTTTCATCGCATTGTACTTCAAAGGCTTGCTGTAAAATAATGTGGTCATTTGTGGTTGTAACTTCAACATACTGGCTCACTTCAGTGTCATCTGAGCACACTTGACCCATTTAAAGTATAACACAGGGAGCATCCTACAGAGATTAGAGCAAGCTACAGGGCCAGGGTTGATGTTCCAGGTCTGACCTTAATGAATGGCAGCAATGGGTCTAAGGAGCACCAAAACACTAAAATCTGTTAAAGTACTTCCTCCAAGTCTTCTAAAGAAACCCTAGCAAAAGGTACTCATAGGGATGACAGTGATATGGATGAATTATGACAGTTGCCTACATCTGAAATATGAATAAAATCAAGGTAGAGTTTGATCAGTGAAGTAGAAGAGGGAACACAGTTGCATAAACAACTGATGGTAAATGTTTCTGACTAACCAACTTCAAAAAGCTTTTCAGCGCTTCTGCACTGCATTTGTCCTTCTCTAAGTAATGGCCCATAAATGACTACATATCAACAATAACCTATGTAGTGACTTTTCAAGTATACCTTAAATATTTACATCAGAATTTTTAAAAACCCATGTTAAAAGAATCTAGGAAAAAGACATCTAAGTACACATTTATCTGTGTTAATGAAAGCAGAATCACAAAAATTATATACTTAAGTATAGACCGAGTTAAAAGAGTTAACATTATTAATTTAGGCTAAACGTTGCAATTATGTTTCTTTGATATTGTGCAGCTATTAAGTAAATAAAAATATGGTTGGAAAAAATCTCTTACATGTAATTTCATTTTATTTCACCAATTGAATCCACTATTGTCACTTTCTATTCTGCCTCAGTTTCCTCATTTATAAAATGGAGATAATGATAACCTATTTCATAGAGTTTTTATGAGTAAATGAACTAAGCCATATTTAGTCTCCTGAGAATGGTGCCTGGCACCTAGGAATTGGTTAACAAAGAAAGGCATTACTGTCATTATCTTCATTATTATAAAACCTAAATGTGACAACAGGATTGAAAGGTAGTGCTAAGTTTCTGGACTTGCTTTATTACAACTCAGTTGGTCCATAATTGATCAGTCTACCTGAATTTATCATCAGATGGTCCCAATTTGCTAAACAAGTCTGCTGTGGTTTTTATAAAAGAACTTACATTTCATGTAATTTTAATTGTATCAAGAAACTCAAACTTAACAGAAAATTTGAGAACATTATAAGTATTCAATAACATGGGCACAAATTATCTATATAACCAAGAGGGTGATTTTTTACATTTTTAAGTTATAATTTTGACCAGCTGAGCACATTTACATTCTGTGTTGAAGAGACTGTAGTTTACCATCAGGTTCCTAACGTAAGGATTTGGTATTTGCCGTATATACAGTCTGCAGCCGTTATTATTACAGAAGCCTGGCCTTCATTGCACCAGGCTCTCAGATAGTCTTTTCCGTAGAGATAGTAAAACAAATCAGAATTCTTTCAAAACACCAGTTAAGTTGTCCCTTACATCAAAAGGCATCTCAGACTGCTATAAACTTCTTTTTCTCTGTTAAGCCCTATAAAATACCAGTATTTAATGGAAGCAGACAGAGATAACTTAAACATCATTTTGGAATTGTCATGAAATATCATTAACATGAGTTTCTCCTAATAAAAGAGTGAATGCAAAACAATAGAGTATCAAACCATAATTTGTACTTTTTTTTTCTTTTAGAAATACATGAAGGAGTTGTGTGTGTACATGTTTATATTTGTTTTCTTCAGTGTAATAGTAAAATTATTTTTTCTCTACCCTGCCTTTATCACCTGGCAAGATAATTCAACATCTCCAGAGAGCTATTAGCTCCAGAAAAACTTGGTGCCATGATAAATGCAAGGAATTTTACCATTTTATCCCAAATGGTTAATCAAGGAACCAAGTCAAGCCAGAAATCGTTAAATAAGTGACAATGTCTATTTAAAATATGTCAATTAGGGCTTCCCTGGTGGCGCAGTGGTTGGGAGTCCGCCTGCCGATGCAGGGGACGCGTGTTCGTGCCCCAGTCCGGGAGGGTCCCACGTGCTGCGGAGTGGCTGGGCCCGTGGGCCATGGCCGCTGAGCCTGCGCATCCGGAGCCTGTGCTCCGCACGGGAGAGGCCGCAGCAGTGAGAGGCCTGCGTACTGCAAAAAAAAAAAAATGTCAATTAAAAATTGGTCATCAGATTCTATTTCTGCTGATTTGAGGGAATATACATCATACAAGTTATCTCATTACTAAAAGTAATCTAAAATGGTACTAATCTCTCCAAGGGGTTGGTCTTTGAAAGTTTTGATGGCTTTATCTGAGGGTACTACTTGTTTAATAAGTAAGTGATAAAGCCTGCATGACGGGCTTTTGTGAATCAAGCTGATTTTTTCCATAGACAAGTTATAATGCATTCTTGTTCTTTGCGAGGATTTCATTAGAGTGGACAGTGATGTGAACTACCAGTAAAGGATCTAATTGTCCTGTGTTTACAGCCTGAGCCTTGCCATTCAGTGCCTTACCTTTGGAAGACAGAGAGACTGAGATTTAGTAATGCTGACATACTACGCATATTGTGGACACATTGTATTTGGGTTGTTCCCAGCCCTGAATTAATTTCTCCCATTAAATTGTCATTAAGTTGGGTTATTGTTGTTTACATTTCTTTCTCTGTTTCCCACTTTTTTTCCTTTAGCTGCTTAAAGAGATATCTAGGAAACGCAGAAGCATTCGTTATGGGAGAGAAGTTGAATTGAAGCCATATATTGCCGCTCACTTTGATGTCCTTCCCACTGAGTTCACCCTGGGGGACGACAAACATTATGGTGGATTTACAAACAAGCAACTCCAAAGTGGTCAAGAATATGTCTTCTTTGTGTTAGCAGTGATGGAACACGCAGAGTCTGTAAGTTAATTGTGATGGCATCCATCTAATTTCCTATGGTATTCGTATACATTTTTCACCAGAATTTGGTTATTTGGGGATACATAGGTACATGCACCCTAATTATTTCTCAAGAGATTTCGCTAACTTAGATGTAGTAACAGGCTGCCTACTCTTTGAACATTGCTGAGTAATCTGCTTGAGATTTCGTTACAAGTAAGGCTGTGTCCCTAATGACAGGAAATTTAGATGGACATCTAGTTTATGAAGTGCCAAATTGATAGGGCATGGTTCTTTTGGTTGTTGTTGTTTGTTTTTTGTTTTGGCATTTGTATCTCTTAATCCCACACCCCTCTCTTGCCCTAACCCAGTCCCCACTGGTAACCGCTAGTTTGTTCTTTGTGAGTCTATTTCTGTTTTGTTATACACATTGGTTTTATTTTTTTGATTCCACATATAAGTGATGTCGTACAGTATTTGTCTTTTTCTGACTTATTTCACTAAGCATAATTCTCTCTAGGTTCATCCAAGTTGTTGCAAATAGCATAATTCTTTTTTATGGCTGAGTAATATCCCATTGCATATATGTACATTTTCTTCATTCATCTGTTAATGGACACTTGGGTGGCTTCCATATCTTGACTATTGTAAATCATGCTGCTATGAACATTGGGCTACCTGTATGTTTTCAAACTAGCATTTTTATTTTCTTCAGATACATACTCAGGAGTAGGACTGCTGGATCATATGGTAGTTCTATTTTTAGTTTTTTGAGGAACCACCATACTGTGTTCCATAGTGGCTGCACCAATTTACATTCCCACCAACAGTGTACAAGGGTTCCCTTTATTCCACATCCTCGCCAACATTTGTTTTTTGATGATAGCCATTCTGACAGGTTTAAGGTGATATCTCATTGTGGTTTTGATGGGTATTTCTTGGATGGTTAGAGATGTTGAGCATCCTTTCATGTGCCTGTTGTCTGTATGTCTTCTTTCGAAAAATGTCTATTCAGGACTTCTGCCCATTTTTAATTGGGTTGTCTGTTTTTTTGATGTTGAGTTGTATGAGCTGTTTATATATTTTGGATATTAAGCCCTTATTGGTCATATCATTTGCAGATATTTTTCTCCCATTCAGTAGATTATCTTTTTGTTTTGTTGATGGTTTCCTTTGCTGTGCAAAAGCTTTTAAGTTTAATTAGGTCCATTTTTTGTTTGTTGTTTTTTGCTTTTATTTCTTTTGCCTTAGGAGATCCAAAAAAAAAAATTGCTACAATTTATGTCAAAGAATGTTCTGCCTATGCTCTCTTCTAGGACTTTTATGGTGTCAGGTCTTACATTTAGGTCTTTAATCCATTTTGAGTTTATTTTGTACATGGTGCGAGGGAATGTTCTAATCTCATTCTTTTACGGGTAGCTGTCCAGCTTTCCCAGCACCACTTGTTGAAAAGACTATCTGTTCTCCATTGTATATTCTTGCCTCCTTTGTAGTAGAAAAATTGACCATAGGTGCATGGGTTTACTTCTAGAGCCTCTATTCTTTTCCACTGATCTGTGTGTCTGTTTTTGTGTCAGTACCATAGTATTTTGATTACTGTATCTTCATAGTATAGTCTGAAGTCAGGGAGCATGATTCCTCCAGCTTAGTTCTTTTTCTCTCAATATGGTTTTGGCTTTTCAGAATCTTTTGTGGTTCCATATAAATTTTAGTGTTGTTTTTGATCTGTGGAAAATGCCATGGGTAATTTGATAGGGATTGCATTAAATCTGTAGATTGCCTTGAGTAGTATGGACATTTTACAATATTAATTCTTCCAATCCAAGAACAAGGAATATCTTCCCATTTCTTTTTATCATTTTCGAATTCCTTCATCAGTGTTTTATAGTTTTCAGAGTATAGGTCTTTCACCTCCTTGGTTAAGTTTATTCCTAGATATTTTATTATTTTTGATGCAATTTTAAACAGGATTGTTCTCTTGCTTTCTCTTTCTGATAGTTCATTATTAGTGTATAGAAAAGCAAGATTTCTGTATGTTAATCTTGTAACCTGCAACTTTACTGAATGTATTTGCTAATTCTAATAATATTTTTGGTGGAGACTTGAGGGTTTTCTATATATAGTACATGTCATCTGCATATAATGACAGTTTTAGTTCTTCCTTTCCAATTTGGATGCCTTTTATAGGGGCATGGTTCATAAGACCTTTTGATGTGACACACATCTGGATAGGAGGGTGACAGCCATCATTGCTCATCTCCTTCCTCATCCTCTTAAAATGACTGTTCTCAAATATATATTTAATATTAGATATGTTGCATAATACCTAGTAGATCTTAGCCTGTGTGATGACAATAGTAACTAACAAGCTCTGAGATTTAACATAGTACATTTCCAAGTACTTGAAAATATTGATTGGGGGGGGGGTGATTGTATGTATTTTATTCTCCTATAACTACCAGTGAACCCATAGTGCTTTCTGCCCAGATTCAAGGGAAGTTCTATCTAGGAAAAGGCAAGCATAGCCTGTGTTTTAAATTATAGCAATTTACCAGGGACTTTATCAGTGAAAAGCCAAGAAAGTTAGAAAACAATTCAATAAAACAGAGAATTCCTAAGGTCCTCTAAATAATGAGTTGTCTTCTTTTATGTAATTCATCTTGCTCTTATGTTATTTTGTGCTTCAGTTGCTTTGAATGTTAAAAACAGAGAGAGAGGGCGAGAAATTGTAGATGGGAGGGAGGTAGATTTTGAAGTGGCAGTTAACATTAACATTTAATATACATATTCAAAACTATACCTTTCTAATGGGGCTTAAAACTGACAGGTGTGGCAACTAGATAGAGCCAGTCCCTTCCCCAGTATAGGAAGTCTGAGATATATCAAAGATTTCTCCACATCAGGTGTTAGCATGTACAGTGGGGCTTCTCTTCAAATGACTGAAGGAATTCCCTCGTGGAAAATCAAAACACAAAGGCAGCCTTTCTGCCTGTTTTTTTTTTTTTTTTGCACACAGGATGTCATTTGAAAACAAAGTGATGGGCTTCCTGGAATTTTTAATGCACGGATATGCTTTCTCTTCCTAGTTGAAGGTTTTAAGGCAGAACATCAAGGGAATGGAATGTTGGAACCATCTTATCCTTTTTTTTAATGACTTTTAGATATTTGAAAGAAATTTTCTTTAAATAGCTCTAGGACGTTTCCGAAAGCACGTTCAGAGCACTGAGATAGATCAGAGAATCCAGGAAAAAGGAATCTCATCAGATCATGCACTGTCAGAGACTCTGGTTTCTAACAGACATTTCAACTAGTTGATACATTTCATCACCATTGATGAATAGTTCACCTCTTCCCTTAGTATGTCATCTCACTGTTTCATTAATTATATAATTAGGATTTCTTCCCAAATATATATTGTCTAAATTGCCCCTTTTCTCCATCATCTTTTTCAACATCGCTCTCAAAGCTAACAGTATTTCCTTTATGTTTCCTATGCGTGTTCATGCCAGCATTTATAGACTTGTATCCAGCTGGTATAATGCTCGTAGTGATACAGTCTTTTGTAAACTTCAAATTTTCAAGAGTGATTGTTAAAGTGGCTAACCACTCCAAGGGTGGGATGATAATTTGCATACAGAAAATATCCCCCTTCCCCCACAAAGACATGAGCTTTTCCCCAATTAACTGCCTCATTAAGAATATCAAAGGACTGGTTTAGAATGACCAAACGTTTAATCTTTTCCATTACTCCCACATACTGAACAAATTCTACTTTTCATAAGGCTGATATCATTTTACCGTTATGTTTTCTTTTCATTTTCACATGTCTCTGTTTCCTGATTTGGGTTGGAAATCTATGTACTTTGGGAAAAACCTCTGCTTAGATTTCCATCTTGGCTAACCAAGATTATTATCTCAAAGGCTCTTGGTAAAGAATTTCAAATCAGAGAGTTTTGCTTACTTAAGTCTCCCAAACACTTTGAGTGTGACCTACAAAATGGAAAGGGGAAAATTTAAACCAAAACAAACAATTATATAAAAGAATCATGTTTCTTGCACATAGAGTGTATTTGCTAAGTCCTTTGTGTAAATCCTTACACTGTACATATCTTTTTTGTTTTTTTTAATCAGCCCCTAAGAAGGTTAGAAACCTATTGAGTTTTTGTATTCTTTAGATGCATTAGAAAATCTGAAAGTCTGGTCAATCTCTTTCCTGGACATAGTGAGGAAAATGGAAAGGGAGAATAGCATACAGGCATTTGGTGGGCATGTGTTCTCCAGATTGACTGCTGAGTTTGTCCTACTTAAATTCAGAATATATGCCCTAATTGTTAAAAAATGCAGACTGAAAATAATTAAATATATTTACTGATAGTGGAAAAATGAGTATACTCTTTCATGCTTTAATAATGTCAGCCATTTGAAAAAAATGAGCATTTTATTTGCTTCAACAAAGATTTTCTGGGAACCCACTAAATGCACAGTTCTGTACTTGCTGCTTTAAGCATACAAACTGTATATAAATCTTTACCTTCAAGGAGTTTATAGTTTCATTAAAGAAGATAAGGCATGTACACAAATGAAAAACCAAAATAGAGTCTGGCCATTACCATTAAAAAACGAATAACTTCAAATTGTTAAAATGACTTTTACCTACATTTTGTGAAATGACCGATTATTTTCAGTTAAGGAGAGGCAGCTTCAACGGAGGCAGAATTTAAGTGAGGCCTTGGAGTCGGATTGCGGGAGCTAAATGTTGTGGAACATGTGAGGGGGTTAAAGAGAGAGAAGAGAGCATTTTGGTAGCAGCAGCAAGAAGTCTATTGTGATGGAACATGTTATGTGTGGTAAGAAAGTTTCAAACAAAATTGTGGAGGCCCTTAAGAACCATGCTAAGATGTCTAGCTTTTATTTAGGAATCCCCAGAGAGCCTCCTGAAGGTTTTACAGATGCAGTTTAGGATCATAACTCTAGCAGCAGTGGAGACTGTTAGAGGAAGGAAGAAATTCTTGATATGGTTTGGGTGAACATGAATGAGGTAATGAAAAATGTGGTTGTGTGAGACTGGAAAGAGGGTGGATGGACCTGAGGATCATCCACATGTGCACGTGTCCTTTTGAATTATGGTTTTCTCAGGCTATATGCCCAGGAGTGGGATCACTGGGTCATATGGTAGTTCTATTTGTAGTTTTTTAAGGAATCTCCATACTGTTCTCCATAGTGGCTGTACCAATTCACATTCCCACCAGCAGTGCAAGAGTGTTCCCTTTTCTCCACACCCTCTCCAGCATTTATGGTTTGTAGACTGTTTGAAGATGGCCATTTGGACCCGTGTGTGCTGACACCTCATTGTAGTTTTGATTTGCATCTCTATTTTCATGTGCCTCTTGGCCATCTGTATGTCTTCTTTGGAAAAATGTCTATTTAGGTCTTCTGCCCAATTTTTAATTGGGTTGTTTGTTTTTTTGTTATTGAGCTGTGTGAGCTGTTTGTTTACTCTTAAGACATGTGGGGCAGCTCGTGAATGTGGACTGGTCTCTACTGAGAAAACCAGTATTTTAAAGAGGGGCAGAGTCAAGAGAATATTTTTCTGAGAGAGTCTAAAATAGGACAGAACAAAACAAGATATTACAGAAACAGAATTCATGCATATGCAGTCCCTTCCTTCACCAAGTGACTTTCCATATATATATATATATCTTTGCAACTTTATTGAGGAATAATTGCCAAATATAGTGGCACATATTTAAAATGCACAATGTGATGATTTTATATAGTTCTGTATACACAAATGCTGTGATTACCAAGATCAAGAAAATTGTTTGTTTCGTGTGTATGGTGAGAATATTTAAGATCTACTCTCAGAAACTTTCAGGTATACCGTTCTGTGTTACTCATATAGTCACCTTGCTGCACTTTAGATTTTCAGAACTCATTCTTCTTGTAACTATATAATATATGTCTTTCTCTGTCTGGCTTATTTCACTTAGCATAAAGCCTTCCAGATTCATCCATGTCATCACAGATGGCAGGATTTTCTCCCTTTTTTTCTCCTTTTAATGGCTGAATAATATTCCATTGTGTGTGTATGTATCTGTGTATATATATATATATAACCACATTTATCCATTCATCCATAAAAAGAAACATGTTGCTTCCATGTGTTAGATAGTGTGAATATACTGCAGAGGACACAGGTATACAGATATCTCTTTGAGACAGTGATTTCATTTCCTTTGGATATATACCCAGGAGTGGGATTTGTCATATGGTACTTTTATTTCTAATGTCTGGAGGAACCAACATACTGTGTTCTCTAATGACTGTACCAATTTACATTCCCACAAACAGTGTATTTAAGGTTTTCCTTTTCTGTTTATCAATTTTCTCTTGGGAACAGTCATATCAACCTCTGAGCAGTAGTACTGTAATAAAATTAAATAGATATGCTAAATCCTTTTAAGTAAGTTCTCAAAATGTTATCTTCTAAAAAGCCATATTATTATCACTTTCATGTGTGTTGCAACTATAATTTGAACACTGGACTTTTCTTTTGCAGTTGTAGATTTTGGCCTTCATTTTCTTACTAAGGTGCAGTACTTAGGACTACTTACATAATTTAACGCAATACTGATATTTTGCTGTATAAATGTTTACTTTCTTTTAATTTGGTCTCAACTGAGTGAGTGATGATATCCTAATGGCTGGAACTATAATATTTTTTATTTTTCACATCACATGTAACACATTGGCACAATGTAAATGCTCATTGAACATTTTGTGACTGCTTAATTTACTGGTACTTATACTTCATAAGATCATTTAATATGCCACATATAGATCCCAGTGAAAAAGTATCTATGGAGTAATTTATACCATCAAAAATTTTATTGTAAAATACTTTAAAGGAAATTTCAATTACAAAACCTCTTTTTTCTTCCTTTTTTATTTTACACACTTATTATCAAATCCACAATGTTCTGAATCTTTGCTTCTTCTAATGCTAAAGATACTTTCTAGAAAGGCATTATTTTATAACTAACATAGATTCTGTTTTTCCTCAGAAGATGTATGCAACCAGCCCTTACTCTGATCCTGTTGTGTCAATGGATTTGGATCCACAGCCAATCACAGATGAAGAAGAAGGCTTGATCTGGGTTGTAGGTCCTGTCCTTGCAGTGGTCTTTATCATCTGCATTGTCATAGCCATTCTTCTTTACAAAAGGTAGGTTTGCCCAATATTTCTATTGCAAAGACTTTTATTATCCTTCTAGGGTCATTGTGTGGTTGATCTTAGTAGAAAGACTTCCAATAATCACCAGACAAAAATGTGTCCATTAGCATTAGAACAAAATGTAAAGACTCAGCTATTTAAAAATCTCATTCACCGTGTGGTATAGACTCTGTTGCCCAGCAGGCATGGATCCCAACCTCCATCTTCTGAGATACTTACTTATGCAGAATGAGTGCTTTGCATGACAGCTGAGATGTTACTACATTCACAAGCAGATAATCCCAAGGAAGCTCAAACTGGATTGTTTTAGATCAAGTTTGTACATTTGTGTCCATTTCATAAGTCTAACTAACTTGCACATGGGCTGAGATTCCCCACCCTCCCCTCACCCCTGTGGCTATTTTCAAAAGTGGCTAACAATTGAAGAGCAAAGAAAGAAAAGAGAGGAAGAGGATGAACTTTTCCCATTTGTGTCCAAGAGGAAATGCAAGGTACCATTTTCCTTTAAGAAAAATATAACCTTAGTCTTGATACCCCCCACGTAGCAATACGATTTAGTGTTGTCCACAGGTGGGATGCAAATAACCCATATTTACCCATGTTTTCTGATCCACTCTTGTCAATCCCATTTCTGCCTCCATTACACATAAGCAAGATTTCTTCCCCTAGGTCACTGCTTAGGCAGTTGGATAGAAGACGTGAGTAATTCTTCTTCCCCTTAATCCTTTCTGACCTAAAAAATATAATATCATAATGTACAAAATTTTAACAATTAACATCTACTCTCTTAAACATGTAGAATGACTAAATTCTGAATTCTCTCCCTTTATATCAATTTTTCTTTTCTTCCATTCCAAATTTTATTTTCAGGAACCTTTAATCTGTGTTTCGTTTGTAGTGTGTCATCTGTTGGAATGCCACTGTGAAGTTACTCTCTTCCTTCTGCAAGATAGTTTGTCTCTCTTCTTCCCTCACTATAACCTTGACCTTCAAAATTAGATGAGAATGTCTTCATTTTGATTCTTGCTTACGTTTTAATCTGACAAGATATCTTATTTTCATTATCTCTTTTTCCTACCCATATATCTCCCTTTATTGGGTTTACATTAATTATTCCTACCTGCATTCCTTTGTTCTTATGTTCTTGGAATAGCTCTTTTTTCGTAAGCTCTTCTTTTGACTCCAAAAAATACTTTTCAAGACAGACACTTCTCCCTTGAAAAACTCTCTCTTATGAGGCTGTATTCCATTCTACTCCAGAGCTGAGAAAAAAAGGACAAGTTAAAGAAGTTCATACCATAGCCCATGAAAATCCTCTTCTAGAATTAGAGAAAGAAAAAAAAAATCCATCATTATTTTTCCTGATCACTCAATTGTCCACTCCATAAAATAATAGCTGAGAAAGCAAGTGCTTGACAGGCCAAAATATTTTAGTTGATGGTTTCAATCTTCCCATCCCAGTCTGTATCTTATCAGTGTGTATGGTAAGGAGCCTGTTGTATTTGATCACTTCTCTCTTATGTAAGAGCTAAAGGGCAGGAAGTGCGAGGTCCCCACATATTCCAGAACAGTAAGAGATCCTATGTGAGTCCGAGTCCAAGCAGCAGCTTTGCTGTTCAGGTACCGCACTTATTATCAGAAGAGAATACAAGAAGAAAAAAAGTAAAAATAGAATTCTAACTGTTTTCTGTAAAACATTTATTTAAGTGGTCACATCCTGCTGTGGGAGTCAGATCAGAAAACAACTGGTTGCTGACAATTGCATTTCTAGATCATATCATGTGACTGTGTGATGACTCAAAATGAACAAGATGCTTACCTTTTTTTAAGTGGTGAATCTATCCAGCTATCATTAAGTCATGCCACGCAGTAGATATGGGCGTGGCCCTGTGAATTAGTTATGTGAATGTGAAGAAATAAGATTATAAGCTTGGTAATTAGTGGGTTGGCCAAAAAGTTCGCTCGGGGTTTTCCAGATGAAAACCCTGAGCGAACTTTTTGGCCAACCCACTAGAAATCCTTTTAAAGTTTTCTGTATCCACACGTGCTTGAAAAAAATAAACTCAGTTATAGTTTTTCCTAATCCTGCAAAAAGAGGCATCGTATTTAAAGATTTTTATGACTGTTGAAGTTGCATTTCAGTGTGTGCATATGTAAGCATCGTCTAATGCAATTGTTGGGAAATGCACACATCCTCGAATGCTAAGTATATTTAGCTAACCATCTGAAAGCCCATGAAGCATTTCTGAAATAGAAATGCTTGCTTCAGCAGTAAAGAACATTCCTGACTTGAAATTCAAGTAGACCCAACAATGTCCTTCCTGATTATCATGAAACAGTTCAAGAGGAAATCTTCTGTAGGCAATGAATAATGTCTTTAATAGCTTGGATTCTGAGCAAAGAAAATTATATAACAAACAAACATACTATATCCCTCTTTTTAGGTGCCTTTCAGTTTATACATAGGTCATTGGTAATGACTCAGAATGGAATGTATTATTATCATCATTATTATTTTTCAAGTATTTCACTGCCTGTGTGCAAATAATACTTTGAGTAGGGAATGAGTATAAAATATTGTTGACTCACATATATCCTGCTGGTAACACACACCTGTTTACAAGACTACTTGTGTTAGGAATGGGTCTGTAGCTGTGGATGGTTCATCCATATAAAGAAATATATTTCACTGAGCTCTCTGAGGAGGCTTTGAGACTTACCCCTATTAATTATATTAATATGGAAGAGCACACTTTCATTTCACATTCTATTCATCTGACTTTGTTTTAAATTTAATCATTTAAAAACTATAATATATTGAGAATCAATGACAAAACATGTCACGGAGCCTCTGTAAGGGCCTAAAGGGCCATCAGAATACTAAAATGTGTTTGGTAGGTCTTTAGTGTTAATTTTCTTGCACCAGGAATCTTTGGAAATTCGGTACTCTACATGTGATACATACAATGATTTAACAATTTAAACTGCAGAGAGTAGAGGTAGCAAAGTTTAGAAAAATACTAAACTAGGAAGCAGGAAACCTGAGTTCAGGTCCCAGCTCTGTGACTAGGTGGCTCTATGGGGTAGAAAGTCATGCTACCACTCCTGGCCTCGGTTTCTTCACTTTTATAAAATAAGTAAGTAAGTATGTAGATTAGATAATTGACCTTTTTAAATCTGAGAACCTAAAAAAACCAAGTAACAGAATTAATACTATAGTATTTCTGCCTCCAGTGCATGTGTAAGTTTTCTAAATGACTCCATGTTGCCCTTCATCTATCCTCCCCTACAAAGAAAAAAATCCATAAGGCAATTGAAGGCTCTTTGATGTTCATCTACCCTGCACATCTGCTACACATGTAAGGCTTTTCAGTCGTTAGTTCTAAAACTGTCCAGGAATTATTCCTAGAGAAAATATTCTTAAAATAAAACGTTAACCTGACTGACTCTATGAAAAGTATTTACCGTGTAGTATGGAAGGAAAAAAAAAATGGATTAGGAGGTTGGAAAGCGCTAAGGCATGGTCTAGACCAAATTCACATTCTTGAATAGTAATAGTCTAATGTGAATGGATGCTGTAGCAAGTAAATAATTTCCATTCCCCACCCCAAGATGTTTTGTTTATGTGTGAAGACCGTGCAGTAGATGTGACTAAAATATAAACTTCAGCTTTTTCACCTTTTCCCAGATCCAACATTGGCTCCCTGTGGGCTCTACCTCTTTAATTCTTCTTTTTGTATCAACCCTACGTATATTTCCAAGGTGTTATCAAAGAAAGAAATGCAGTCCAGACTATTCTGAAATGCTATGAAGAAATAGGCTGCCACACCCCACCACTCTGGGCAATGCCTTCCCTACACCTGGAAAGCCTTTCCGCTCACTCCACAACCATTCCTCCTGGCCTGGCCAAACCTAACTCACCTTTTAGAAATAAGCTAAGCTAAGATCCACTTACTAAATGAAAGCCTTTCTGAGTGACTGTCCTCCTCCTTTCCTCTGTGCTGTACCAGTTCAGGCTGCCTTAGGGTCCCCTGCTGTATGATCTTAGAGCACTTTCTACTTCTCTATATTATAGAACCTACCCCATTACTGCCACTGCCCATTTTCTTGGCTTTCTACCCCCACTAAACTGTAGGTCAAGGACTCCGTCTTATTCCTCATTGTATGCCTTGTGCCCGGTAGAGTGCATGGTACAGGGGGCTACTGAATAAACAAGTCAAATAGTGATACACTCAGTTCCCTCCTCTTGTTTACTCCATCACTGATTAGCACGTTCGTCTTGACTGACGAGCTGTAATAAAACCCTCAGCCTGTAATTTCAATATACCACTTCCAAAAGATTTCAAACTTAGATATTGGTACCAGCTATGTACCCATGTGCGCAGTAAGGCTGACTTTTCTGTGGCAGAGGGAGTGAAGCGCATGCTATGCACTGGTTCATCCTAATATTCAACAGCCTTTTCATATACGAAACTGGCAATTCACTAGGTATTTCTCTTCCTCTCAGAGGAATAGACGACTTTCCTACAACTGATTCACTGATGACCTCACTGATTAAAAATAAGCAAGCTGAGAACATTTGTAGGAATTTTTAAAAACCTGGTACAACCAGCTAAATTACTTTAAGAATAAAAAGAAGAACCTGTGTTTGATATCATTTTCATTATTCACTTTGTGTGTTTGTACAATTTAAATGTGGACTTTGTATTTTTGAAAAGAAATGGACTGGATTGCCTTAAAGCCAGATACTCCAGCAATATGGGTGTGTATTATTTCATTTGCATTGAGGTGGACCTGGCACCTTTATTTTTTGCACTTGAGAACTCCCTAAATACTTTGCAATTTGCCTCAACATGAAGACTGTTTAGATGAATTCTCTTCAGATGAAGGTTATACTCTCTGCCTAAAGAACATGGTTAAACAATACACGTATTATCACAGGTGAAAGTGTCTATGAGAATGAGCTGCGAGTGTTCACAGACAGCAGTGCCTCTATGACTAGGAAAATATCTGTCATGTCAGTGGCTGGTAATAAAATACTTTTCTGGATTAGCACAGCTATATAAATGGGTCATGCTCTGTAGATTTATAATGATGAATATTATATTTTCCAAAACTGAAAATGTATTTAATCTCTTACTAGAAGAAAAAGATTTATGATCACCTTACTTGTCAAAAGGTGTTTGAAGAAATCATTTCTGCCACTTTATTACCTTGTGTATTATGCAACTGTGCAAATTTCTGTGCAGGTCAATGCAATTTGGAGGTAGTTTAAATCATTAAAGGAATACTGTATCTCTTAACTGAAGAGTCTTTATCTTAAATGAACTAAATTTCTTATATGGAATGAGGTTATATTCCCATTAAGTACATTAGCAGTTGTCTCAGGGCGTGTTTTGTAAAAATCAAATTATATCTCTACCATCAAACACTTCCTGCGATATAATTAATTGTGGCAGTGTTTTGTAGATTGATGAATAAAAGCGAGTCTGACATTAACACACACACAAATGTTTTGCTTAGCCATGTACGCTCATGTCCTCCATTTGCTTCATGCTTAGAGGCCTTTAAATATTTTGATATGCTATCATTTTCTAATGTGTTATATATCCCTGATTCTGAGCACTGTTAAATATTGGTTGTCATGGTTACTCTTGTTACCATTGGCCAACTAACATTTAGCCTTTCTTTTTCTTTCTTTGCTGCATTAAAATGGAGCAGTAAACCTGACAGGTGAGGAATAGAGAACAAACCCCTTTAATGCTCAGTACAAAAAAAAAAAAAAAAAGATACGGGTAGACTTTGGAGGTATTGAGGGGATGAGGGTGGAGGTTGGATATAAAAGATGAAACTGACAAGGGGAAGATGGACGAAGCCTAGATATATAAAATAATTTTGATATTAAAATGATTCGGGGGAAATAGTTTGTCTATATATGAAGATAAAATAGAGTATTTAAAGCCAAATTTAGAAGGTAGTAAAACCAGAGTTTTGTTTGTAGTCAAGGTTAAATGAGCATTTGTATGTGTTAATGTGAACCATTTTTGTTTTGTTTTGTTTGTTTTTACTGAAAGTTTGATCTCAAGACACTTTGTATAGGAATACTAGCATTCTCACACCCTGCTAATGTTGATGTCAGTGCCTTAGTGAAAACTTATATTTAATTCCAAATTATTTTCCCTGTCTTCCAGCCCTGAATAATAATAGCAGTAATAATAATAATAATCCTTATACTGCTTGTTTGTTGATCAGTCCAAGCTAACCTTGCAGCTTTCTAACACATACCTAGATATCTATATATGAATTCCTGATTGAAGTTAAACTAAGCAAAGGATCTCAATGCTCCTCTAACCCGCCTTCCTCCCTATGTTGTATTACAGTGGTTCTCTGAGTGGCCCCTGGACAAGCAGCAGTAGCATCAGCGTCACCTAGGAACTTGGTAGAGACACAAATTCTTGGCTCCCCCAAATCCCAGAACTACTGAATCAGAAACTCTGGGAGTTGGTCCAGCAGCCTGCCGTTTAACAAACCCTCGTCGGTGACTCTGATGCACACTAAAGTTTGAGAATGACTGCTGTATTATTGTCCCTAAAATCACTTAACGCTGGTCAACAAGCTGCATTACACTTTCACTGGCAGGAAACTGACTACCTCTGAGAAGGGGTGCTTGCCATTAATCCAGCAGAAAACACATGCAAAATCGTTTCTCTAGCCCAAAGTCAAAACACTTTGAATCTAGTTAATACACTCAGAGATCTACCTTCTCACTATAACACTGTCCTCATTTTACAATTTCATCACTACCTTCTTGTTCTGTTAAAATGAGAGAAATGAGCCACAATTTAGATATCATCTCTTAACACTCTTTCTCTATAAGTGAAGAAATTAAGGTTTGTAATTGACTTACCCAAGGAGATTCACACCAATAGTCGTAGAGTTGGGGTTCCATTCTTAATGATGTCAGAATCATTAAGTGTCCGAATTGATTTCTTTGAAATCTCTATGAATATTCAAATATGTATATTTCTTCCAAAAGCCTGTACTCGTATGTCTGAATATCTTTGTTCCAAGTAATCTGCCACATGATCATCCTTTTATTTTTGCTCCCCGCTTTACCTGTAGATAAGAGCCAGGCGAGAATAAGTGAAAATAAAACCCCGCTTAGACCACAGAGCAGCATTTTTGTTGTACAGTATTCACAGCCCCAAAAAAACACATATTTTTACGGTATTAGCAGTTTCTGCCATATCTGAAATGTCATGTGATCTTCTATTTTCTTTTCACCCAGATAACCCCTGCACGTGGTAGATACTTCTCACTGTGAGAAATAAACTTACCCTAGGGCTTTATAATCCTAATAGAAAAAATAAAACAGCGAGGCAAAATTTAGAATCTGTTTCAAGTCACTATTTGTTGCTTTTTTCTATCAGTAGATGAAAATGAGAATAATGAGACCTCTGAAAACTTACTAGAAAAAAAAAAAAAGTTACTCCTTACGTTCATGTTGGGACTGATTTAGATCATTATACCCCATTTAATACTGTGCAACAGTAAGTCCAATTTTTAAAAATGACTACTGTTACTGATGATGACCAAACTCTTCATCTTGCAAATCTTCCTTAGAAATTCTTTGTTAGAAAACAAACATTTTAACACATTTCTGTTTAAAAATAATGCGATAAAGCGTGTGGGCAGCCAGAATTACCCATGTTGTGATCATCAAAACGAAATGAAGCAAAATAAAATTTAAACAGCTGATTTTCCTAGCTGGCTAGGACTTCTGGAGTCTGATTTCTTGGAGATTATCTTACTTGGACAGATTAGGTGAGGGAGATGTTAGTTATTAAATGTCAGGACACCCCTCCCATTTATTACAATTATGAATTGTAACTTCAGTCCCCATGCTCTGGGCTTTCCGAGACTCATCAGGCAACAAGATGGCATTTTCAGCTTTCCTGGCGCCAGAGAAACTGTGTAAATGTCTTTAGAGAGTATTCTTTTCTTTCCCTGTGTCTCACATCACTCAGCCTGGCCTCAGTGCAAAGGAAGATAAGGAGGGTGTCCCACAATATCTGCAAGAGTGAGGGTCTCCTTGCCCAGATATTTCTTCATGTGGTTTCCATAATCCTGCAAGGAAGACTGTAGAGCCATTTTGAAAAGGGATAAAAATCCAGTTTTCAGTCACTGGATCTGGCACATCAGTAAAGCCATGTGCCAAATTGTGTGAAAAGACCAAAACCTGAAAAGGGCCAGTGGGATTACTTGGAGAAGACCAACCATATGTTTGTTACACGTGGGATTGATTGGCCACACTCGGTGGTGTTTCATTAACCCATTTAGATTCTGCATCTTCGATAGTAAAACATCTCTCTGTATTGTGAGGCACATACCCACAGCATAAACACAGTGATATTTTCTACTGTGAAAGTGGTCATCATATCCTTCTTTCCCATTGTCTTCCTAGACCCTTTTTCTCTTCCTTCTCATAGCTTTCTGACCAGTTCTCCATCTCTTCTTTTCCTTTCCTTCTCATTTTCCACTCCATATAACTGGAGCTGCCAGTACCTTTGGCATGCCTCCAACTCACTGCTTTCCTCCGGTTGGCAGTATGCTCTGTCCTAAGGCTATACCTGACACTTTTAGGTGGAAACAGAAAAGCCTGAGACAGGTTAACCCAAGGTTCTGAGAGAGCAAGGTGTCTAACAGGACTCACCCCCCAAAATTCATTCCACTGAGGATGTTTTGCTGAAGGCATTGCACTTGAGCAAATCAAGTGTGCTTTCCCTTCACATCAGTCGTCCCTTCATCCCCTGGTTGGTTTTATTCTATACAGATGAGCAGAGATGGAAAGAAAGGCTATTTAACAGGAGCCCTCTGGCTAACCGTGCAACGACCTGGGTGGCACAATGAAAGCCCACTGCCACAGCAACGCTAACGAGTTGTACCACCGTCATATCAAAAAGAGAAAGGGAGAGTTCCTAAATACTGCTGCACCCTTTCTCCAAATAAGAATGCCTTTGCTCTGAGCAGGGGTGAGATGCTAGGATAATGCCTCCGGCCTGGAGATGCTGGAATCTGTATTTGGAATAAAGCAATGTTTGAAAAGTTCTCCATTAGTTAAGTGAGTTTTTAACCTAATTCAGCCTTAAAGAAAATAGCTACTACTCTGTGATTATTGGTTTGGTTGGGGGAGAATAAAGAAACCTTAAGAAAAAACCTCACATTTCTTGCATAGACATTTATTAAAATTACATTATGACACCTTAAGCAAAGATAGTTAGCTTGACACCATAAACAGCCAATACTGTTTTTTCCTTGGGATTTGAAAAGAGAAAAGGGATGTTGGGTTTGTGTGGTCCTGATTCTCCTACCAGGTATTAGGTTAACTTGAAATCTTAGAAATGCACTTACTGTATTTATCTGGTTATGGGAAAATCCAGGGCAGGTCCACTTGGTAGCCACCAATCATGTATCCTAAAGGGAAAAGGAGGGGGGCAGATTTAGTTGTTTAGCTTGAGGCCCAGTAGTTTCTATGAGTTTTTTCCCACAATTGGTAGTCACAATTTTAGTATTGGTTACTAGGGTTACTCTAGCCTATCCCTCACAAATAGAACTAGTGGATGAGGGAGAAAAGCTGAACAAGTTTCCAAACCTATCTCACCAACACCTCCTTAAGCCTAAAGGTAGAATCACTGAATTATTTAAATCCAGAGATAAAGGAGGACTTAGATGATCCACTTAAAAATTTTGGACCTGAGGAAATACTGTAGGCTAGGAGAGAAAAAAAGTAACCTGAACAGGTCTTCCCTGGTGGCACAGTGGTTGAGAGTCCACCTGCTGATACAGGGGACACGGGTTCGTGCCCCAGTCTGGGAGGATCCCACATGCCCCGGAGCGGCTGGGCCCATAAGCCATGGCCACTGAGCCTGCGTGTCTGGAGCCTGTGCTCCACAACGGGAGAGGCCACAACAGTGAGAGGCTCGTGTACTGCAAAAAAAAAAAAAAAAAAAGTAACCTGAACAAAGTCACAAAAGTCAAAAAGTTTTAAACCTGAAAATGGGGCGTGGGGGGTTAGGAGGGACATAACTCTGCTTTTTTAAAATCTGTTTCCATTTTTTTGGTTGTCTTACTCTTAAATTTTTATTCTCTCCCTATAGGAAGAGGGCAGAGTCTGATTCTAGAAAGAGCAGCATACCAAACAGTAAGGAGGTCCCTTCACACCATCCAACAGACCCAGTAGAACTGAGGCGCCTTAATTTCCAAACACCAGGTAAGAGGCATGACTCCTCTTGTCCATAACGCAGCGTTTACTGAAAGTTTTATAGCCCCGTTGATATTGCCTTGAGAGGTGAATAGATCACTTTATTTCAAACAATTCTTTGTCCTCCTCTTTTACTTTACTATTATTGAGACTCACCAAAACATATGTCTTGAAAGGAAATTACATTCTTTGTGTAAATCTGAGGTGGGGTGGAAAAAAGGAAAAAAAATTCCCCTTCAAATTTTGGAAAAACTATAGTCTTAAGAATATCTACCATTTTTATGGACTTAGCATAGCTGATTATTTTCCATGACACCTATCTGGAAAGAACTCAGTTTCTCATCTTATAAAGCAAATGAATGGGTGGATGGATGGATGTTACCTCATCCATCCCATTGGGAAAGAATACATTTTTTTCTCGATTCCCCTATTAATTTGTGTCTGTGTTACTCTGAAAGAAAGGGGAAGGGAGGGAGAAAAACAAAATGAGGAAAAAATTTGTATCTTTTAAAATATTACCTAAACTAAATCTCACTGACCAATTTAGGTTTCTTACTGGGGAGACACACTAAGTGACTGAGGATAAGAAAAACATGTCTGTTTCTTAAATTAAAGAACATTAACTGCTTCAACAGAGGAAAAATATTATTCCTGCTGAGGGGCATTTTGTACAGTATTGTTAATTCAAGGCTAGCTCTATTTTGCTTTCTTTCACCTAAATCTTATTTATGCCAAATAATGAAGAGTAGAGAGCTAAAAACATAAAACGGAGTGGCACTGTCTTAATACCTAATGATAATGGACAAAATTAAAGAGCTAATCTAAGAAGTCTATTTGATTAAAATTTGATGGTAGGCCACAGCAGTGAGAGGCCTGCGTACCACAAAGAAAAAAAAAAAATTTGATGGTAGTATTGCACCCCAAATTGTTTGAAAGTTTTTCTGTGTGTCAAATGGATATTCTATTCACAGTATGGTACACCACAGATTTTATTAAACTACACATTTGCAGTGAATTTCTTTGAATAGAAAATACACAGTTTATTGTGTTTAGCATATTTTTTATCTTACATGTAGATATGTCATAGTAACTAGAAACTATTCAGTTAAAAGAAATGCCTGGCATTTTTTAATGTGGCTATACAAGTTATCATAGAAGTGGGTTGTCTTTTAAAATTCTATCTCAAATGAGGCTTGTTCTTTAAAAAGCAAAAGATATACCTTCATCAGCATAAAAAGTAAAAGAAAATTTTCACATGGCCAAAAATCTCCCATATGGGAATTTATTTAAAAGGCTGAGTATAAAGGCGACAGTAGCCCCAAAAGAAGAAAGCCAGTGGGAGTGCTATCCCTCACCACCCCCAGCACCATCAGAGAATGTTTCCAGGCATAAACACATGAATGGCAACTGTGTAGAAAGGATTATTAGGAGAGTGCTGGTGGCTGCAGGTAGGGAAATATAAATGCCTTTAACCAAGACACCTCCATGTTCAAGAATTCTATAAAGAATCTAATTTCCCCAATGTATGTGGGAATATGAGATCCATTTATAGAGAGAACCTGCTAAATTCCATATAAGTCACTGGAAAGGAGAATGAAGGTTACAACTAAAGTGACATTGCTTATATCACCCATGGCTTTACCAAATTAAAATGGGGACCTAGGTATATAAGAAGGTATCATTTAACTAAGATTAGACTTCTCACCTCAAATGGATAGTAGAAAAAATTAGACAAACAGTAAAAAGGAGAGGTGATTTAGTAGAGGAAGAGACTAGAACAGGAGAAATTGTCCCAAGATCCTAGCACATCTGTTCACTGAGGCAGCATTATGTTGTACTCAGGTACGCAGTCTGCTTAAGCCTGATTTGTTGAAATAGTCTACGTGCCTCCCAAGCTCTGTGATGTGGCCTGCTGTCCTGAAAATTTGACCAGTGTACACAGAAAATTGTACCTAGCTGTCAATGTGAGATTCATAGAAACGTTACAGTTTTCTTCAGCCAGTATGGATTCCAGCCAGTGGCTATGAATTCCCTCAATTACTTGCCAACGGGATGAGAGCACAAGTTGGGATTGTTAACCAAGTAACTGTGTTGTGCTATTTCTTCCTCCCTGATTCACAAATAACCAAGGGCTTTCCTGGATGATGCAATAAAATGATCCTTTTATTCTAAAGCAGCTTTCTTAAGTGTTGCACAGGAAACAATTTTAAGTTTTACTTATTTTTTTGGATTTTAAACCATTCGCCCTTCACTTTTTGAAATGTGCTTTTATATACAGCATACCTTTGGGGATATAATTATCCACAAACATTACAAAATTTGACAATGCTTCTTAATGGCATGAATAAGTAGGGGATTAAGAATCCAGGATTTTCAATGAAATCAGAAACCTGTGATTTATATAACCAGCCCCTAGCACAGAACTTGTTCATGAAAGCAAATTGATTTCCACTTCTGATGGGTCTGTTGTAGATGACAAAATATCAAACTAACATTATCACTTGAAATTCAGTAGGTCTTTCAGAAGGTAAAGGAAACATATTGCTTAGTTCACTGATTCTTAGTTCCACTTTCCTTTAAAAATATTCACCTTGTGAATGAAATATCTATTTACATTTTAAGTTACTTATTCTTGTTGGAGAGTCTAGGTTTAAAGAGTCAGACTTTTTTCCCCCAAATTCTCCTTCATATTTAAAAGATACTGAAACATACATTTTAAATTTCATATAAATACAGTATTCTGACATTAAGTACTTCAAAGAATTCTTTCCTTAATTGCAGTACCACAAACACATCTGTCTGTGGGTCAAGGAAAGGAAAAGGTCAGAATTTTGTCCCTTGCCGCTCAGCTAAGGCACAAAGTGAAGACACTTATAAAAGATGCTTTTAGTGAAACTTCTATTAAGCCTTACACATCTTTGTAGACAGTGGGAACTGGGTATGTGTTAGGACGGCTGAGAGATGAGTTACATGTTAAACAAAAATGAACTCTTTTTGTTGGGAGGAAAGCTTTTCTTTTTTTCTGTTAAAAAAATTTCCAAGTCATTTTATAATCCCCCCCCATCAACATTTCTTAATTATGTTTATTGAGGAAAATTTTTTAAATAGAAAATAAGCTTGTTAACAATTGTTACACGTAGGTTATGGCTATACAGTTGTGCATTATATTATTTACATTTTGTGTGTGTTTGAAAAGTTTCATAAGTTGTAAAAGGCAAAAAAAACACTTTTAGAAAATAAAAATTATTCTTCATCTCACCACTTATTTTTCTTCTTTTGAAATATTTAAAATAAAAAGTAAACGATTTCCTATAACTACTCCAATTTGACCCTCCAGAAATATCTACCATATAGAGAGCTCCATGCATATCCTTCTAGAATTTTTAATATGTATATACAGTTCTTTAAATGATAAAATATATAGCAGGTATATAGATAGATGCATATACATGAAATTTCCTGCTTTACCATTTAACTACATAAAAATAGACCTGTTTCCAAGTTATTGTATTAGGTTTTACCTCCTTTTTAACAGGTGAGAGTATTGATGCTATTCTGTTCTACAGATGTCACAAAATATATGAACTCAATCCTCATTAATGGATGCTAAGTTATTTCCTGTATTTTGCTCTTACAAATAATACTGTAATCAGCAGTACTGAGCCCAGATCTTTTCACATCTTGTTGTTATTTCTGTATGATAGACACCTGGAAGTGTGATGGCAGAGTCCTAGGGTAGGCACATTTACCATTTTGATAGAGACTGACAATTACAAATATTTTTGAAGTATTGTAAAAAGCTTTCACGTACTGAGTAGCCCCTCTGGGCAGTGGCCTCTAGAATTGCACAAAATGACTAAGATAAATATAATACTGTCAAAAGATGGTGATTTATCAGAAAACCAAAGAAATGACTGATGATATGTGTTCCAATTTCTACTTTTTCCAACAAAGCAAATTTAGAAGTTCAGCATCTTAAAGAAATAAGCTTTTTTTCTAGTATAAAAAAAGGAGTAAAGGAACATATAACTAATTGCATCATGTGGTACACTAGTCACCACCTTTCTTGGTGCCTGCAAACTTCTCCCCAAGGACCAAACCACTTTGGTTGGTCCAAAGTTTTTAGAATTTTCTTTTCCTGCAAAATTCTTTCTCCCAGTATCTGTACCCCTTCCTCAGAATCCTCCCTTCCCCCACCAAAAAAAAAATTTTTTTTTCAAACAAAAACAAAACTCTACTGTTAGGGGCTTCCCTGGTGGCACAGTGCTTAAGAATCCACCTGCCAGTGCAGGGGACACGGGTTCAAGCCCTGGTCCAGGAAGATCCCACATGCCACGGAGCAACTAAGCCCGTGTGCCACAACTACTGAGCCTGCGCTCTAGAGCCTGCAAGCCACAACTGCTGAGCCCACATGCCACAACTACTGAAGCTCGCGTGCCTAGAGCCCATGCTCCACAACAAAAGAAGCCACTGCAATGAGAAGCTCGTGCACTGCAATGAAGAGTACCCCCACTCACTGCAAGTAGAGAAAGCCCGCACGCAGCAACAAAGACCCAACACAGCCAAAAATAAATAAATTTATAAAAAAACAAAACAAAACAACTCTACTGTTTGTACTTGCACCTTTTAGGAAAAGAGATTAAAAAATAGATGATCAGATGTTACAATATAAAAGCCTCATTTTCATTTTGTGGATGACCTTAATATATTTTGCCCTAAAGCATACATGGATGGTAAGAGATTGATGGGCTGTGAAAAACAAAAACAAACTCATAAAAAGTTAACGTATCAGAAATAGCAGTATCAGCAGCAGAAGTGTCTGCACAGCAACTGAGTGGTTTTGAAAGCTCTTGAGACATCTCTTCTGATGCATTAGTAGTATTAAATGGATCAGGGCTAACAAGATCCATCTTTATATATATCTCCTTATATTCATATTTTGTATTGTAGGAAACTAAGGCATATGTTCTAGATTAAGAACACCAGATGTATTCTTTTTATCTTATATTTCAGAAACATTGGTTCATTGAATCTATGGTATATAAATGGTATATTTCTGATATAAAGAAACATAGTTTGTTCAAATTCTTCAGTTTGAGAAATCCCACATAAAAATGATTTTTAATTATGCCATATAGTGCTTACCTGAAAAAGCACTCTTGTAGTATCTTTCCCTTAATGATGATCCTAGTCATGGATTAAGTCAAACTGTCACTGTTGTACCAACAAGCAATTATACCTTACAAATCAATCTTCTCGTTTGTCTTTAATTTACCATTCATTTGTGAGGCACATTGTAAACATAGAGTATTTGTAGTTATTCAGGTTAGGCTAAGTAGTACATATTATGTTAAAAGCTGAAAAATATTTTATAAACTAAGTTGCTATGATTTCTTAAGTCAGGTAGGTATACTTCTGATTTGATGAACAAATTAACTTCTCCCTGTTCCATGACCACAACCTGTTCTTCAGCCTTTATCACAGTTTGTTGGAAAGGAAAACCATGAAGAGAGTATTACTGCATTATCACACATAAATATTATCAGGAAAAATCATCTAAAAGATGTTCTACCACTCTTAGTGACCTTAAAACCTCCACTTAACAAAACTGTTAATAAAGTTGTAAAGTGCCTGTTGGCATTTAATACAAGGTTAAAAAATATGGCAAGTATTTGATAAACATTTCTCTACAGATAAAAAAGTCATTTGAAACTTACTGTTGGTTAGATTACTGACCAAGTAAAATAGAACATTTGAAAAGCAAAAACATGGGAAATTAGGGTTTTAAAAAAAAATTTTTTCTGCTGAATAGCATTACAGTTTTTAACATGAACTAAAGGTATACATTCAAAATATTTTCATGGAAGCTCACAAAGTTTTGGTAAGAAGTGACTAAAAAATGCAGGTGTGTGTATAAGTGCCCTTTACCTGTCCCCACCACTCACACAGGCATACCTTCTAAATGAAGCTAGTACGTTATTGACACATTTTCTCCAACTGAGGGTAATTTATGTTCCTTTGTTACTGAATAAGTAGCCCAAACAGTTTCACAAGCCCATATTATGTAATTTATGTTCCTTTGTTACTGAATAAGTAGCCCAAACAGTTTCACAAGCCCATATTTATGTACATGGCAACACTCTCCCTGGGGTGTTCAATGATTTAAGAGACAACATAGCATAATGAGAAGTTCCCTAAATGAGAACTGACAAGGTCTGGGATCAAATTCCCCACCTAGCCATAGTTTTACTGATAATGATGACCTTGATCAAGTCCTTTTACCCCTCTGAGCTTCATTTTCCTTACTGGTGGAATTAATGCAAGAGGGGAGGGGAGGATAGATGAACCCACAGAGAGTGAATCATGCGAGAAGTATACACTGTCCCGTTCCCCAGCCCCCCGCCAGCGTCTCTCCCAGTGCCTGTGGACACAAACATGCTTCCTGTCACTCTCAACCTTCTTTAATTTTAATTCACACACCAAAGGAACATTTTGCTCTTCTAAAACAGAGATCACAATCTTGTTAGCCAAATGTGGCCTCTGAAGGTCTTTTCTTTGACCCCTACTGGATTTCAACAAAATTTTGAGTCAGTAGTGAAAACAGAGGTAAGTCACATAATTATCTGGGTTTTCACTTGCTGTTGAGAGCCTGAGAAGCCTCGCCCTCTTGGCTCTGTAGTTCTACCTGAAAGATATCTGCTAGAGTTTTGCACCCTTCTAGAAGTTCTCCACAGTCTACACCAGCCCTAAGGATGGCCCTGACATTGACACAGAGTTCAGCTGCCATTCATCTAAAGCTTATTATTTTTTTTAAAAAAAAAATAGAGAAATATTTCTCTTTCCTGAGACGCCACTGAAAGCAGAGAAATGAAAGACAGCTTGTTGCACAAAAGGTTCCTTGTTGCACAGAAATGGGGGGGAGCATATTACTTGTGAAAGTGCTTACTGTTCAGTACCTGGTTATCTGTAATCATTTACCTAACCGACCTGGCCGCTTGAGCCACTGGAAACCTTGACCCCTGCTTGAGGAGATCGTAACTTCCATTCTAGAAATAAAACAGTAAAGATGCCAAACCCACTTAAGATTTTGTTATTGACTAGATGGGCTAAAATATACAGGTCACTTAACTTTTCTAGACTTCAGAGCCCTCCTGTATAAAATGAAAATGCTGGACTAAGTAATCTCTAAGGCACCTCTCAGTTTACAATGCCACGATTTTAAAGTTTTACATCTTATAAGGGAGCCAGCATGCAGTTACTGTCACAAATATTTACCCTGTTAAAAGTAGCCATCATGTTTTCTCCTCCAACCTAAGGCAGATTTCAGTGACTACATCTGTCATTTTTCATGTTGACAGTGTATATTGTGGTATCTTAGCTTCAGAATGAAAACTCTGCTCAGATGCAACGTGTGCCTTTAAAATGCATTTATGTTGTGCATTTGTAGCTTTGAACTGATGAGGTCGTGACCCTGGCAAGTCCTCATCAGCTGTGAGCTGCACTTCAAGTTCTTGTTAATAATAGCTAAAGCACTAAAGCTTGCTAATGGAGACTTAGAGCAGGTTCAAGGGTATCACCAGGAGAAAGCTGATCTCATTCTCATAAACTCTAATTCTTGAAGGAAAAAAATAAAGTTACAGCCCCCTGCCCCCATCAAAAATTCCCAAAGGACTGAGACTCATTACCAGGGAACTTTAAAAATATCAATGTCTGGCTCCCATACCCAGCTATTCTGAGTTAATTGGTCAGGTGTGCAGCCTGGAAAGAAGGAATTTTAAAACACCTCAAATTGTGCTATTGTGAAAACAACTGTTCTAATAAAACGTTGCTTCACAGACTGTGAGCAAAGCCAGGTTGCCAGACAAAAGATTGAAAAGAGACCACAGTGAGGTCAAATTCATAGTTTTCTTAGTGTCTGCTTTTTCATTCAGATTCTAAAATGCTTGATTATATCCTGTAAATTTTTTTTCCACGTTGGACAATGGAGAAGTTTGGGGAGAATTGTATAACACTATTTTGCAACAGACCCTTGGTGATTATTTTTTGATACGACCTAGAGTTTCATGTTAAATAATAAATGCTGGAGAAGATGTGAAGAAAAGGGAATCCTCCCACACTGTTGGTGGGAATGTAAATTGGTGCAGCCACTATGGATAAGAGTATGGAGGTTCCTTAAAAAAGAACCTAAAAGTAGAGTTACCCTGTGATCCAGGAATGCCACTCCTGGGCATATATCCAGAGAAAACTCTAATTTGAAAAGACACATGCACCCCAGTGTTCACTGTAGCACTATTTACAATAGGCAAGACATGGAAGCAATCTAAATGTCCATCAGAAGATGAAAGGATAAAGAAAATGTTGTATATATATTCAATAGAATACTACTCAGCCATTAAAAAGAATGAAATAATGCCATCTGCAGCAACATGGATGGACCTAGAGATTAGCATACTAAGTGAAGTAAGTCAGAGAAAGACAACTATCATATCACTTACATGTGGAATCTAAAATATGATACAAATTAACTTCTTTACAAAACAGAAATAGACTCACAGACATAGAAAACAAACTTAAGGTTACCAAAGGGGAGAAGATGGGGGGAGGGGTAAATTAGGAGTTTGGGATTAGAAGACACAAACTGCTGTATATAAAATAAACAAACAACAAGGTTCTACCATATAGCACAGGGAATTATATTCAATATCTTGTAATAAACCATGATGGAAAATAATAAGAAAAAAGAATATGTATAACTGAATCATTTTGCTCTATACCAGAAACTAACAGAACACTGTAAATCAACTACACCACTTCAGTAAAAAATAAAATAAAATAACATAATGAAAAGGAATAAGTAAATAAATAAGAGTTTCATGTTGGAGGAGTTTCACTCCACGTTTATTCTTCAGCATAATTTTTATGTTGACATTTATTCATTTTGAATACATGATATAAGATCATAATTTGGTTAGCTAATGAAAATTGTATTAAACTTAATTCAGAAAGTTGACAATTCAACTGCATATATTTTCTGTTTTGTAGAATGTAAATTCTCCCCACCCCTCAAAGAAAAGATACAGTTACTTTTAGAACCTTTATGTATGAACTACATCCACAAGACCCTTCTCTGCTCAGACATCCTATCCAGTTGAGGAAGAAATGAGTTATAAAGAAGGAAGTGACTCCAGAATTTATCTAGCCCCACATTTTTATTTCACAGAAGAAGAAACTGAGGTGCTTGATAACAAAAAGTTTGTCCCTATTCGTAGATGGCAGACCTAGAAGTAGAATTCATATTCAGTATACTAGTCCATGATTTCTTCTCCTGAACCATCAGATTCCCACAAAGCTTTCCTCCCCTTTCTGTGAAACATCCATTCTGCCATTTTTACTCGTCCTAGAACTTCAGTGCAATACTGTCAAGTCTTAAATAATGATTCTTGAACGGCAGAATATCGTTGCATGTGCTATATACATATCCTGAATTAGAATGTAATGGATCAGTGCAGGTTTGCTTGGATTTCTCTGTAATTAGCTTCCAAAGTAATACTTCCAGACCATGTGCCAGTGCATGCCAGAAGTAAATGTGCTGATCGCGTCTTTGGTTGATTATGACGGTCTTCTACTGCTGTTATACTAATACTTTTCCCATCTCCAATTGGCTTTACTTTTTGCAGCTTTGAGCAGTAATTCAGTCCCCTACGCCTCCCTGATGGGCTCTGTGTCCTCCCTCTCTAGCCAAACCACCACTCAGTCCATATATGATAATAACTCTCTCCCACGATTCGCTCGAAAAGGTCTAAACATCTTTGTCTCTATTATTTTCTCTGTTAAAGCACTGTAATGGATGTCCACATCATTCCATTTCCAGATAAACCTAGAGTCTCTTGTGGCTTTGCATTTCCACTCTTGTCATTGGGGGCGCCTCATCTGGATAAGATCACTTTAATTGTTAGACCACCGTCACCCACCCTCTCCTTCCACAAAATGTAAATGAGTTCAATTCTACCATCTATAAGGAAAAGTTTCAGAAATGGGTTCCAACATTTAGGTCCAAATGCATAATTATATCAGCAACAAAGAGTTTCTACTTCCAAGCTGACTCATTTTCATTGGATCGTCCATTAACATTTTAGCTGACTGAAAACAGACTTTCATAGCCATGAACACTAAAGTACCACCTATCACAGCACAATGCTAAAATGATTGGAAGAAGCAAAATAGTTTTTTTACCTAACTTACCAAACCATTGATAATTCAGCATTTGAGACAAAGGAACTCACTGGGTGGCTTTCAATAACAGCACAATATCCAAAATACCCATAAAGTAATTACACCTTGTGTTGACTTAGTGGTCACCATACCACAGCCTGACACCCTCCAAAGAGTCCCAGGGATGGCAGAATGTCAACATGGCTTCCAGTTTGAGCCCCTCCCTCATTCTTTTTCTACGTCAGAGGCTTCCCTGGGGGCATGCTAGTTCACGTTTTTCTAGTCAGCTGGAATTTGCATCTTTAAGACATGAGTCAGCAATGCTGTCCCATGGTGCTCTTGAAAAATTAATCAGAAGTAACATGTAAATCACATGAAAAGTGAGAAACCATTGTACAGCACAGGAATCACCAAAATTGATGGATTATTTTTAACAGAATCTATGAATCTAACATACCTTCAGCTGGCAGACTGAACTAAGATGTATCACCCACTGTCATTGTTTTCTTTCTTTTTCTACCTTCTTTTTCCTCTTCATCCTTTCACCATTTGCTCCCTTTCCTGCATTCATTTCCCATTAGTGGACAAAGATGTTTACACCTGAAGTGGATTGTAAGTTTGCTGGGGGTTAAATAACAGGGGCTTGGGGCAAAATACCACAAAGCTGTAAGTGTGGCCATCAATAAATGTCCAGGAGAAGGCTGCAACCCAATCTCTACAATCTGCTACGAGTGAAAACATTTTTGAAACTCAGTATGGTGTCTGATTTTGTTATCAGTGATTATTGTCTGTGAGCTGTGGTGCATGTCCTTCTTTGTGTCCATGTATGCATGTGAATGTCAGTCACCTACAGATTTGTGAAATATTAAAGCGATCTTAATCTAGTCACAGTGTATAGTGGATCCTGTAAAAACCTGCAGCATTTTTATTAGTCCTTTTAAAAAGTATATCAGACTATCCATTTCATTTTTTTTTAACAAATTCATTCTGTTTTATTTTATTTACACCATCATTTCCTTTGCAGGTTCAGATGATTCCGGTTACCCTGGTAACCTTCATTCTTCAAGTTAGTTTTCCTTGATTATGCATAAGTCACTTTATGTTTCCAATCAAGCTATTATGCTTTTCCTTTTAGGGCTTTCTCAGTATCTGTTTTCTTAGTTCACTTTACACCATTTAATTCCACACAGTTTCCATTTCACACAGTGCAGGAGAAGGAGTTTGAAATGACATAACAGTCATTACTCAAAGCAGAAGTTGACATCAAGCCTGTCAGTTTTCTCCACGAGCTAACTGCATTGATTCATAGCACAATAACGCTTTCTTTCACACTAGGAGTGTTAGTTTGGGGATTATGCTTGGTAGCTTTTCATTTGGCTACAAAATTCATCCTTCCAGAGCATGTCCTGCTTTGAGTAACCAAACTATCTGCCTGCTTCCTCACATTAAACATCTTTACTACTCACATATTTTCAGGCCATTTCTAACTATAGCATTCTCTATATTTTGGAATAGTTAGCATCATTTTCATGCATTTTCAAATGTCTTTATTCTTTCCTTTTAATAGGTATGGCTAGCCATCCTCCAATACCTATCTTGGAACTCGCAGATCACATTGAAAGGTTAAAAGCAAATGACAACTTGAAGTTTTCCCAGGAATATGAGGTAACTAAGTGTGTTTATACTTGACAGTATTTTCAAGAATTGCCCCCCTTTTCTTTTTGACCATATTCTTAAAAACTAACTTCATCAGTTCTTTTTCCTTTAAATATGACTCAGCATCTGATATAAAAGTTTATAACAAATAGCCAACTTAAAAGTATCTGTATAATTAATGTAGTAGTTGTACTCGGAAAGGTGTTGAATTATTTATATGCGTTTGGTGTTACTTAATGAGGTTGATTTATTTTTGCTGATTTCAAGTTCATAGACTATACTGAATGTATAAGCTTCCCAGTATACCAAAGGGGTGCCAAATACACTGATTTATGGTCAGAAGGCTCATTGAAAAAGAAAGTACACGGAATAAGCAGATTTCCCAGTACTCTTTTTCAGTTTTACATGGCCTGAAAACTGTAATTATTAAGTACATACACGGTTTTACCATTCAGTCTAAATAATATTAGGGCTAATATTAAGATAGTAATATGTTCGCAGAAAGCTGCCTGTTTTTGAAGCAATGGTGAACTTAATGGTATCTTAAATTTTCAGAATGCTTAAAGGTTTTGTGTGACTCCTTGATGAAAATGAATAAAAAGTTGTTGTATATGTCTGGGTATTTGGATATTGTGGCATTTATCAAGCAGAAAGTTTTAAAACTGGATATTTATGGTATTTCTCAGAAACAGGGACCCATAGTGAAACCAGTCCATGGATTATTCATAACTAAATGATCATTTATCTTTTAGATCAAGTTTAACTTAGCATAAGATTAACATGTCCAACTAAAATCTTCTAATTGTGCCAAATAACAAAACTGTTTGGAACAGTTCAAATTCTACCATAAAGAGTTTCTGATTTACTTAATGAGGGTCTTAAAACACATCCTTGTTACATCCCTTGGTTTCTATTTTATCAGCCTGAAATGAGGCTGATGGACTAGATACCTCTTCGTCCCTAGCAGCTCTAACATTTTGCCCTGTCATATTCGGTTAGAAAGCCGTAAGAGGAGCCCTAACCTCAAGTGGCTAGAGGGATATCAACTATGTGAAGAAGCTCCATGTAAGAGAACGTGGCGCAGCGGTGCCTGCGGCAGTCTGGATATTTTCACGGACTTTCTAAAGTCTTTAAACATTCAAATTTTGATTATTTAAATTATTGTGCTGGCTAAGCAAAACCTATCTGTAGCCCCATGTACCTTCACCTTCAAGAGCTGGTAACCTTTTATGCAAGTTACACACTCCAGCATCTTTGTCAAATATTTGATAGAACGCAAAGGAGATTTTGTTTGTTTGCTCATTGGTTGAGTTACATTTTCCTGTATTCTGTTCTAAGCATTTAGGAGAACATTTTCAATTTGAGGAAACACATTGGATTGTGAATTGTCTTATTTTCTAAATGGGCTGCTTCTTATTTCTTTCCTGTTCTTCCTCTTAGTCATAAAGGCTCTTTTTAAATTATGCAGTATTCTTTAAAAGAGTTTCTGTAGTTTCTGGGTTGAGGCTTGAGGCTGAAAATTGAGTTTTAGAAAGAAAACAAGGCATATGATGAATGCCACTGGGGCAACATAAAAACTCTTAGTTAAGTGTTAGTTTTCACCAACCAGAATCTTTCACTCCTCCAACCTCCCCTTTATTGTTATCATGAGTGTTGTTATTGTTATGCTTAGTGTTTCGCTATGTGTGATATGATGGGTCACAAAAAAAAATAAAACTTGATAGCTCAACCCGTTAATAAGCTATTAATTGTCAATACCATTGACAGTATCTGCATCATTCAAGCAATCTCAGTTGTATGCGTTGACTACAATAACTGGCCTCCTTTAAATATGGAATTTCTCCAGAAATGCTACATTTAAAGACACTCTAATGATACTCATTTAGCCATTAGATTAGAAGTGCTCCTTGAAAGTAGTTACGAACTGCATGCTGGCAGCATTCCCATTAAGAACTCCCCCAGTAGCCGTTGACATGATAGCCCAGGCTGACTGCCATTTATCACAACGATGATCTGTGATTAAAGCTCCCTGAGCATGAATTGACTCTACGGTGCCTTAACAGCCATGAAGGGGGTATTTAAGTGATGTATTCATCTGTGATAATATGATAAAGACCTCTACATAATATTTTAGGCCATGAGCAACACATTGAAAAAAAATATTTTTTGCATATTATCTCCATATAAATTTGAAAAGATTTTTCATTGGTTTTCAGTGAAGAAAATGGAGAAAACAAACACAAGTCATTACTTTCAAGCATAATCACTATGGATTAATGTTTACTCAGACCTCTCAAGATGGGTAAAACTAAATTTGTTACTCTGATTCTAAGACTAAAGCAGAAAAGTTCAAGGCATGAAACCTGTTTGCACTGATCCTGAGGTCAGGATAGGAGGAAGTAGGTTTAAATTATAGCACAGTATTATTAGATCATGTGAGAGACTTCCTTTACTGTAAAGAAAACTGGACTCAGACATCGGATTCAATGACAGCTGGAAGAAGGAACCTGAGAAATTAGTATAACTGCATCTTGAAGGTCTTTACAATTACTTTAGGCTTTTATTTTCTGCAATGTGACTGCCAAGTCCTACTAGAATTTAAGTCCAGAATTTGAGGATGGCATCTAGAATGCAGGGAACAAAGTCCTCCTTAAATTTGGTATCACTGTCAAAGTCAGTACATCAGGCTGGTGAATGTTTAGACTGATTCAGAATAGTTGTGTAGGTCTTGCCAAATAAACTCTTAGCCAATGCCTATATATGGATCATTTGGAAGCCTAATTAAAATCCAAATTCCTGGTCCGAACTTCAGAAATGCTGGTTCGGTAGTTCAGCCATGGCAATTAGAAATGTCCATTTTGTTTCTTTTTCCCCAATTTTATTGAGACATAATTGAAATTTAACATTGTTTTAGTTTAAGTCATATGATATAATGGTTTGATATATGTGTATATTGCAAAATGATTACCACAATAAATTTAGTTACAATCTATAACCTCATATAGCTACAGATTTTTTTTCTTGTGATGAGACCTTTTAAGATCTACTCTTAGCAACTTTCAAATATACATTATTGTTAACTATAGTCACCATGTTGTATATTACATCCCCAGGACTTACCTTATACAGTTAACCCTTGAACAACATGCATCTGAACTGCACGAGTCCACTTATACATGGATATTTTTCAATAGTAAATGCCAACTACAAATTATACGTGCATTAACTCCTGCATTGCTCAAGGGTCAATTGTAAAATGGAAGCTTATACCTTTTGACCACCTTCACTCATTTCTGCCATCCTCCACCCTATGCCTCTGGCAACCACCAATCTGTTCTCTATTTCTAAAACAAAAATTTTTTTTTCAGATTCCACGTAAGTGAGGTCATACAGTATTTGTCTATTTGGCTTATTACATTTAGCATGATACCCATGCCCTCAAAGTCCATCCATGTTGTTACAAATGGCTGAATTTTCTTTAAGGTTGAATAATATTGTATGTGTGTGTCACCCACCAATCTCACACACACACACACACACACACATACACATACATGACCCTATGACCTTCATTTCACCATTTCCTAAGATGGCAAATATATCTGTATATGAGATTCATTTGACAGGCATTGCAGTCAGCATTATCATTATCAACATCATATACATGAATCCTATTTATATTAGATTGGCTATAAGTAACTACAGCCCCTAGAGTTTGCTTCATGGAAAATAAAGGGTTGTTTGTTTTATCTATTATCTATTATAAATGTATTTATTTATTTATATAGAGCCAAAGGCTACCCATGCAGGTATGCTTCAAGAACTGTTATCTAAAGTGAGACAGAGAAACACAAATATCATATATCACTTATATGTGGAATCTAAAAAATGTTACAAATGAATTTATTTACAGAACAGAAGCAATCATAGAAAACTTACGCTTACCAAAGGGGAAGGAGGGGAGCCTAAATTAAGAGCTTAGGATTAACAGATACACACTACTATAAATAAAACAGATAAACAACAAGGTCCTACTGTATAGCACAGGGAACTATCTTCAAACATCTTTTAATAATCTATATTGGAAACGAATCTATAAAAAGAATAGATAGAGAGAGAGAGATAACTGAATCACTTTGCTGTACACCAGAAACTAACACAACATTGTAAACCAACTATACTTGAAGAAAAAATTTTTTAAATTTAAAAAAGAACTGTTATCTGAAACTGGAGGACTGCAGAGATTTTCCAGCACCCTCTCTGAAACTCTCATCTTTGTGTTTTTCTCTGGGCTGCTCTATTCTTTCCCCTGTACAGGCCAGCTTCTTCTGTTTCTCCCACCCACGTACAGAAAATATATCCTTTGATCATATTTTCTTTTACATAGAGTCCCCCTAAAGAAAGAGACAATTCTTCTGGTCAGTCAAATTCCAAATGCCAGAGAACAAACTCTGAACTTCAATTGACTCATTGGGTTGTGAAGACACACATTAGAACATAGCTGCTAACAGCCCATCCCTATATATTTGGTTCCTTCCTTGGATTGAAGAGAGCAAAGTTATTTCTGAGCTGGAGGAGGAACCAATAATTATCCACCATACTGCCGCAGAAAAGCACCATGCTAAGTGCTGAGGGGAATATAAAACTTATAAGAAACCTTTATTTCCAGGATGTCTAGAAGGCAAACTTAGATATATACCCTGTCCCCCACCCCCGAAAAATACTAAGAAGACCATCTAGAAGCTAATCCTAAGTACTAATGCAATGCTGTTGGGATTCAGTAAAGGTCAGAGTGAGATGAAGAACCGGGAAAGGTACTGAAGAAAAGGTAGTACTGAGAGTATAACTTGGAAGAACAGGAGTAAGGAACATTTTGTCAGGGGGACAATGTACTTCAGGTACGTTATAGATTTTATACCTTTATTTTCTACGTTGAGAAAATAATCCCCCTTTTAAACATAGTTACAACAGCAAATTTTCTTCCAACTTCCTAACAGCTGACTTACAAATTACCCTTTGGACCACAATCCATCCTGCCATGGCAGTTAGATAGACATGAATAGTTATCAAACATCTAGTTTCAAATCTGCCATCACAAGCTCTTTTTAGTGGTATTATCTTAAACATATATATATATATATATATATATTAAAACTACTACTATATCCAGTATATTGTAATAAACTATAATGGAAAGGAATCTGAAAAAGAATATATATATTCTTTGCCGTACACCAGGAAAACTAACACAACATTGTAAATCAACTATACTTCAATTAAATGAATAAAATAAAATAAAACTCAGCTACTCTGAAGATCAGTTTTTTTGTTGCAATCGGAGAAGGGCGAGAAGCTGTGGTTCACAGAAGGCCTATCAGAAGGATACCTTTGACCTATTTTGTTCCCACCACAAAGTCCGGTCCCCATGTCTTTGCTGCCATCTGTGGGAAGTGTATTAGCTTTAATCTCAGCGCCCATGTGTCTCCAACATTTAGCATCCTAATGTGCTGAGGGTTTCTTCCTGTATTTATGGCAACGCTCTCACATCTCCAGTCTGTACAGTCGATAATGAGTCTCTTATCTGAAACATTCCAGATAACAGTGCCCTGTCTTTCCATTTTAATGACAGCATGTATGTGGCACCTTTGTCTAATAAGCTAAAATCTTCACAATACTGGTGAGACAGGTAAAGGAAAAAGATACATTACTTCCTCATGAATAATGAAATGTATCAAGACAGTGCTAAGATATATAGAGACATTAAAAAACATTGCTTCGATCCTATTTTTAAATGTTTAGAGCTGGAACAGACCTCAGAGATCATGTAGTTTAACCTTCTCATCTTAGAGGTAGGGAACAAGAGATTGAGAAAGGAGCGACTTGCTCAAGATCACACACCTAGTATGTGGCTGAACCAAGCCACAAACTCGCACCTTCTTGTTCTTAGAAGAACACCGTACCTTAACTCACCTGCTCTAGACACCAAAAATATTTTACTGTTTGTTACTTACTATGTGTTGATTATAGAGTCCGGAAACCTAAGTCTTCAACTAGATCAATATTTATACTAAAAATTTTTGTGCAAATGTCATAGTAACCAATTTGTGTTGCATGATTATCCCTGGGAAAACCATTAGTTTTTCTATGACATGCTAAGGACTCATTTCTTTTCTCCATAGACAGTTTCTTCATTCCCAGTGGTAAACGTTATATTTCTCTACAGAGGGACAAAATTGTCTGTCATCAAAGCAATGACCACAAAAGAAAACATTTCTATTTTCCCTAGAAAAGGCTCTCGATGTATCGGACCACGTTTGTGTGCCAGAGTACATTCATAGGCAGAAAGCCTTCATTGCTCATGTTTTATAAACCTCCAAGCATTCATAAGGGAATATTACTCGTCATATCTGCTTTCAACTAATTTATAATTTATGTGTAAACTCATGACAGTGGACATGCATTAGAGCCTCACAGAGATGCAAACAAGAAACCAAACACACACAAGCACACCCCTCTGACTTTTTGGCTAGCTTTCAATGCACTGAAGTTTTCTTCTAAGTGGCTCCTGTGTCTTTCTGAAGTTAAGAAAGTGGTGGCTGACAGAGATCTATTTTCATCTTCTATGCAGAGTTGACGAGTGGAATTGACCAGGGAAAAGCCTCCATTTGTAAATATTTTTTGACACGAGTCACAAGAGATTTTTTTTTTTTTTTTAGTTTTGAACAAATTATGGTGGTTTGTGTAATAGATGAAAAACTGAATGATTTTATGAAATAAAAAGTAGTAACAACCTTTTCATACCTGGGTTAGATAAACCAGGTTAAACTTCCTTCCTTCAGCGGGGATGAATGGCAAAATTTACTATTCCAAAGTGGAACATCCTGATACTGTAGCAACGGGGGTGAGAGTAGGGGAATCATTATCTACTTTCTTAAGAACATAGCAGTTTGCCTGCTTCAGATTGGGTCCAAACCCCTCTGCATGCCACTCAGGGCCTTGTACTCATTGAGCTAACAGTGCGGGTACTATGGCACAGTGGCTAAGAACGCAGGCCTTTGAGTCAGGCTGTTTGGCTCAAGCTGTGTGACCTTAAGCAAATAACTGAACCTCTCTGTATTTTACTTTATCTCTAAAATGGAAGTAATCATAGTACCTACCTCATAGGTAACTAAAAATAAATTAATACATATGAAATGTTCAGCAGAGTCCCTGATACAAGTGCTCAGTAGTCTGAGTAGGTACTATTTCATCAAATAAATGCCATCAATTTTAAGTTGCACATTAATTTCAGAGATGTTAAAATGTGAAAAAAATGCATGTCTTTGAATCAATGAAATCCTGGCCTCTTCCCACCCCTGTCATTGGTCAGACCCCTAGGGCTTTGCTGAACTCAGTTTAAAAAAAAAAAAAAGTCAAGGAAGAAAAAAAGAAAACTTGCTAGTTTAAACCAGCACAATTAGCACTAGGTTGCCCTTTCTTTTATTCTACCCATTTCCTGTGTTTGAACATAAGCTTCTCCTGGTCAGGTGTTACGCCTCTCTATATGCTGTTGGCCACATGGCAACAAGCTCACCACTGGGCCTTCAGCAGATGATTAACCAAAGTGTGTGTCTGGATTGATTTCTAACTAAATTTACAGTTCATGGAAACTCTTTGTTGTGCTCAAAATTGCTAGTAGGAACAACAGGAGTGAACAGAACAGTGTCTTTCTGTTAAAAGAGCTGCTCTTCTCATCCCCACCTGATTTATCAGCAGTTGAAGCCTTATTTTCAGACCCGTTTCTCTCAGAAAGTAGCCTGTTATTATCTTTAGACAGTACAGAAGTGAATGCATTTTAATGCAGACCCCTCAGATTTAACTCAAACGTACCTACTGATTAAACTCCCAGTACGGTTTTTAGAGTAAAGATGGGCCTGCCAGCTGGCAGTCTGAGAAGATGCTTTCTTTGTTCGTAGCTAAGGCCGGCCTCATCAAGTAAGATATAAAGGCACAGAGTCCATTCCCGGCTGGCTGCCATTCTGCATCTTGTAAACAAATCTAGTAGCACACAAAGACACAGCAGCTCACCTTAGAAGTAATGTTACATCCAAAACCAGGGTGTGTGTGTGTGTTTATAGTCTTTTATTCTTTCTGCACTTCTGTAGCTGTGAGAACTCAAACTGCAATCAAATTCTCAAGTTTCAAAGCTTATTTTTATTTGGACTTCTTTAATGTTCTTAGATCCACTTTTTAAAAACCTCAAACATTTTCCTTGCCAAGGTTAAACTCCATATCTTTTATACTTGAGCTTTTTATTTTTTCTTCTGGGAGGCAAAGTGGCATCTTGGGGGAATCTCATGTAACTTTAGTTTTCTGTTTCTCAATCCTTTTTCTCACACAAGTTTGCCATAACTAATTGGCCCTTAACCATCACTGGACATTGTCCAAATTGTCTTTCCACCTGCTCCCATGTGGAGCCCAAGGCTCTCAGGAAACAATTAATCCTAAAGTGTCTCTAGTTCCAAAGCAAGCTTTCAACTTCAAAGAGAGGATAGCAAGAACTAAAAAAGAGACCACTTTTTGAGTTTTGTTTTGATTTTAAAATGAAGTTGGGGTTTTAGGGCCAGAGTGATAAGTGTGCACTTAGAGGGTTACAATAGCAGATGTGGGAGCGAGCTTTGAAGTCAGGGAAAACAATTGTTCATATTTTGACTCTGCCAATTAGTAGCTGTGCTGCTTGACCCTGAACCAGTTACTGCACCTCTGGTGGCCTTGGCTCTCTCTTCTTTAAGATTAGAATATTAGTATCTACTCATAAGGTTGTTAGGAAGATGAATATATGTTAGGCACCTGGCCTCTTGCCTTTCTGCTTCTTTACGAAGCAAGCATGCAGTAAACAGAAGTGGCCCACAATGTTGTGAACTTTAATACGACCTACCTATTAGTCACTTAATAGCACTGAATTTGTTTCACTCACTGCTCATTTTATCTGCTATAATATTCCCTTCTGCCGCCAAAATGAAGCTCTATGAAAGCAATTAGGAGAAGGTGAGCGGTGATGAAGACAGAGCATGGCTATGATGTCTGCAAAGTTCTTTTCACATTTCATACGTAATGAAATTTCTGGAAATTAAATCCACATTAAGTATCCAGAAAGATTCAATTTCACTGATGAGCAGAACCTGTCCTCCTGTCTCTGCCATGAATTTGAATGCCACTAGACAAGCTGTTTAACTCCCCCACCTCAGTTTCCTTCTTTATAAAAGGAGCAGTTTGAATGCCTTTGTCTATTTGACAAACATTACTGCAAAATAAAAAATGATCAAGAAATAAGCTCTGCCATGGATGAGTCCATAGTCTCCTAGGAAAAACAGAAAAGGAACCAGTAATTATAAAACATGGTGGGTGGTGCTAGGAGAAGGGAGCTTAAGAAGGGGCAAGTACGGAGGTGAGGCTTTCCCGAGAGCATCTGAGTTGAAAAGTCACTGAAGTTTGCTAGAAAAGGAAGACCTCAGGCCGAGGGAGATGCACATGCAGAGTCATGGAAATGAGAAGAGGCCTGACTTATTCGGGGGACCCCGATGTGTTCGGTACCTGTCACTGCAATGTCAGGGTGCTGCTGCGGAGAGGTGGATGCCAACATGCTGAGGGGTCTGCACCAGGTGATCTCAAAGGTATGCTCAAGTCATGGGAATGATTTCCTGCCTCTGATCCTAAAGCTGCAAACACCCCGGGAAAAAAATAAGTGCATCTGGGTTGATATCACTTTTGAGTATAGCTTTTGGGTAGAATTTTAACAATGCTGCAGGAAAGGATTGGATCAAGGGATGTCCTTTTCATTCTCCCTCTTTCTTTCTTTCTCTAAATGGTAGTGGCACTATTATTCGCCATGGTTTTTCTACTGTGGTTGAACAGGTTGTCATTCTATCTGAAAAACAGTTGTGGAGCACACCACCACGTTGGAGAGTGATAAAAGCATTAAGACATTACATGAACGTGAACCTGTGGATTTAGCAACGCCTTGGGAAACATTAGTCTTTTAGTTATCACAGATGCGGCAATTGGAATACTTGGCTTTTAACTGACAAGTTCATGTATACAGCATAATGAGAACTCCATTATTTCTCAGTTGCTGCGTAAGTCTCCTTGATGGTGGGTATTTATCAGTCGTCCAAACTCCAGCCACAGGCTCATGGAGATCCTTGAGTTAGTTCATTCTTCCTTCTCTCTTCTCTTCACCCTCCCCTCCCTCCTCTCTCTCACTCTCCCCCTCTCCCTGTCCCCCAACCCTCCCCTCTGCCAGTTTTGCAGGATATTTCTTTATACCTTCTTCCATGGTATTAAGCTGCACAACATTTTAATATTATGATAATATTATCTAGCCTTTCTATAGGGCTTCACTGTCTAAAAAGTGCTTTCAAGGATAATAACATTTGTGTAGCAGTTATTACATCACTCTTCACAATACATTACATATATTGACTCATTCAGTCTTTCCACACAGGTACTATTAGTAGTCCCATGTTACAGAAGAGGGTACTGAACTGAACTACAGGAAAGTTAAATACCCTGTCCAACTTGTCACATAGCTAGTAAGTGGCAGAGCTTGGAAATGAACCTACATGGCTTGGTGGCGGGGTGATATACGGACCACAATAAATAGTTCCCTCTGATGGTTGATTTCCTTCCACAACAGTTTTCATTATGGCCTTAAAATGAAACAAATTATATGTCATTTTCTATTAAACTACTTGTTTTTTCCGATCCAAAATAAGGCACATCGGCCCATATTTCTGATTGGTATAATTATATTATTTTTGTTTTTCAATATCATGGACAGTCTTTGAACAACAACAAAAAAAAGGACTTGGTTTGCTTTGGATAAGAAACCTCATACCAGCCTCCCTCTTTGTGTTCTTATTTCTATTTTATTAAAAATTAGAAAGTTTGAAGATGAACAGTTATCGTTTATCCCTGAAAATGCAGAGCTAGCGCTCCAACTCGAACCTTGTTGAACAGAGAATGCTATATCCAGTAAGTTGGACTAGAAATCATCAACTGACCAAGTTGACTCTGTAACTTTTCCCATATAATAGTGACTGCATTTGTCTTCCAATCTTGACCAATTCACTAGGCAAATAAAGTGAAGAGAGGAAGCAGAAATGAATGTTTGAAGGATTGGAAGGTATAAAGAAAGACCCAGTCTTAACTCTCAGAGAAGATAGTAGGTATTGATTTGCTTCTTGTCTTGACATTTTAAACTGCAGAAGAGTCTACTTACTTCTTAAATCCTGAAGATTAAAAAAAAAAGTGAAGAAATATGCTAGTAAAATGTTCTCTTCTTCGTCTGTCCCCAGTTCAATTCCAGCTTCATTTAGATAAAACCCACGATGAAAGGAAAACTTGTTCATTACATTAAGTTTCATAAGTCTATTAAAATGATGTAAAGTGACATTTACCCTTAAGATTTTTAAAACATTCTTCCATATATGCAAAATCTTTTAAGTTTCTGCAATTTAATTTTTTATAGGAGCTGCTGAATGATTAAAAAGATAGAAGCTGTTACTTCACAATCACAATTTTAAGACAGCAAAGTGTACAAACGCATTGCCTACGTATATGTATTTCCATTCACTTCAGGGTTTACTGTTACTGTTTTGTTTGTTTTAGCTCCAACTTTTGTTTCTGCTAAAGTGAACAGTATGTCAAGTGGCCTGTAAGTTAATGAGCTGGATTGATGAGGCAGAAGCTTGGCATCAGATCGATGATTGCACTGAGTGACCTTTTAAGATTCTCCCTAACCCTAGAATTCTGTTTCTCTGATTGTTATAAAACATGATTAAAAGTAGATATTATATAGAGGAGGTTCTGATGCCAGGTTTCCCTTTTGTTTTTTTTGTTTCTCATTGTGATCATGCCCCACCCCAACCCTGCAGGCTAAGGTCAAATCTCTTCTATCCGTGTTCTGTAACTCAGGAGTGCGGGCATGTCTGAAGTGATTGAGAGACAGTAATGAGTATAGTTAATCAACAGTGAAATGCTTCCTCCCTTGTATTAAGAGCAGTTAGGGTACCGCATTCGCGATGGTAGAAGAACTTGGTCTCCTTCCCCGCCCACCCACCCCCGGCCCAAGGTAATTAATTGACCTCCTTGTCATCAGTTGAGACATGAGGAGAATAAAAGTTTCTGCCTGAGCGTTGGAGTTGGTGGATGTTGCTGTGCAACTGGGCATTGATTTCCCTTTTTGTTTCTTTTCTATTCCTTCCATATTGATCCTGCCTGTCACAGCTCAAGGAGTCTCCCATTACCTTAAAAAACAAAACAAAACACTGTCTGAAAGTTTCAGAAGTTTGAATCTAGTGTCATAAGTTTCCACTGGGAATTATATTTGAGGATTTTCAAAAAATTCTAATCTAGTCTACCTCTGTTGTTTGACTCAGGAGATGACATTTTCCTGGAGGTTAAGAGACAGACATGGCTGAAGTCACTCAGCCAGTTTCTCATCTAACATTATATATAACAGCTGATGTTTTCTGGTAGACTCCCTAAATAAAAACACACTAATAAGTAAATAGAAATAGTCTCAAAATAAAACTGTAGTAATACATGTTAAAGTCAGGTTAACTTGAAACAACAAAGAAGTTTTGCTGTCTATATGAGAACCCAAATTATGAAAAGAACTAGACATTTAGGTAGCTATCAAGGTTTGGGATAAAAGAGGTGACTTTTATTTATTGAAAGAAATGAGATGTTTTTAGGCCAAAAGGAAATTTATGTGATATATTTTGTATATTTTTCTTCATTATTTTGAGATAGAATTCATGTGTTATAAAGTACAGCATTTTAAAGTGTACAATTCACTGGATATACTTTATATTTGAATATTAAATGGATATATTATCAAGAATCATGGAGACCACTAGGCTTTTTTCCCCTACATTTTTATGAAGATTTATGCTTCTTTGGTTTGCAACACGTTTAAACACCTGACAGAGGGAGCTCTTGGCTCTGTGGAGTTGTTTGCAAATGCTAGTGTCAGAGTCTGGGTAAAGCTTGAGTAAAAGACCAGTATTAAGGTGGGACAGGTGGCTGGCACTGTGTATGTGGCAAGTTTGATTTACTCTTCACTGTGCTTGGATCCATGATATAGCAAGGGATCACAGTCTTTATTGTTTGACTGGTGTGTTTTCCACTAGAATCGAGCTTTTTCAGGGCAGGGAATGTATCATATTTATTGGGGTATCCATGTGACTAGCAGGTAATATTGGGGTATTTACCCGTGACTAGCATGATGAATGTTACTGGAATGAATGTAAGAATAAGTGTAAAAAATGAATAGGAACATGGTATGCTCTTCACATCTCCCTTTTCCCAAGCATAGTCACACAATATCAGGATGGACATCATTTATCAAATCATGAATAGAGATGCTTCATTAGGTTATAATATTACTGTACTGCAGCATAGGTCCTATGAGAACAGAGGGGCAGCAACCTCATGGGCAATGGTCTTCTATCTAGGTGGAGAGTCAACCTTTGGCTTCCTTGGTGGCCCTCCCTTGGGCAATATATTAGTAGGACAGTGCAGGAGATCAAGGTTATCTGACAGGGATTCTGCACAGATAAGGAAACCATTCATTCCTGTGCCTGACCTAAAGCAGCAGAAGAATGCTGGTTGCAGAACTCACTTTTCCTATTCTCTATGTCTATAAAGAAAAATGATCTGTAGTATTCATATCTCCAGGCCAACTCTGGGCAGGGAAATCATCTTTCCTCAAAGCTAAAAATCTGCCAGCAAGTTTCACAAAGACTAGTAGTTTCAGTACTTATCTCTCTATAGTTTTATCATAAACATATTTGCATGAAAAGAACATGTCTTTTTTCTTAAGACTTCATCTGTTCTTGCTACTCATTTGCTCTTGAAAAGGGATATAATCTTTTTGGTTTTGATCTATAATCATTCCCACAGCAAACAATTGTGATGCCACAAACCGAGGATTATAGTTTTCCTTAGAGAATAAACAGATGAACTCTGTGAAACAAAGTTGTTCATTTCTTCCAGATATCCCTGAGAGCAATGGAAGACAAATTCTAAAAATATTGGCTACCTCTAAAAAAAATTTCCGAACACATGAATGCCCATTCCTTTAGAGGTCTGTTTCCTCTTCTAGTTTTTTATTCAGTTCATCTTATACTACAGACATTTACTGAGTTCTTACTATGTACCAGGTACTTTGCTAAGCTCAGGGGATACAAAAATGAATAATACATAATCCTTGTCCTTGAATTTTGAGCATAAAGTTTCCTTCAGTTTTTTAGCCAAATTTTAGGCCATAGCTACAATAACTGGATTTTGTCAGGATTCCAATAACATGCAGCTATGAGTTTTACTCCAATGTAATAGGACTTGGATTTTTGTCTATTTTTGTTTTGGGGTTTTTTTTAAAAAACTTTAATGGAGTATAATTGCTTTACCATGTTGTGTTAGTTTCTGCTGTCTAACAAAGTGAATCAACTATACATATACATAAATCCCCATATCTCCTCCCTCTTGCGTCTCCCTCCCACCCTCTCTATCCCACCCCTCTAGGTGGTCACAAGGCACCGAGCTGATCTCCCTGTGCTATGTGGCTGCTTCCCACTAGCTATCTATTTTACATTTGGTAGTGAATATATGTTCATGCCACTGTCTCACTTAGTCCCAGCTTACCCTTCCCCTCCCCATGTCCTCAAGTCCACTCTCTATGTCTGCGTCTTTATTCCTGTCCTTCCCCTAGGTTCTTCAGAACTTTTTTTTTTTTTTTAGATTCCACACATATGTGTTAGCATACGGTATTTTTCTCTTTCTGACTTACTTCACTCTGTATGACAGTCTCTAGTTCCATCCACCTCACTACAAATAACTCAATTTCATTTCTTTTTATGGCTGAGTAATATTCCATTGTATATATGTGCCACATCTTTATCCATTAATCTGTTGATGGACACTTAGATTGGTTCCATGTCCTGGCTTTTGTAAATAGAGCTGCAATGAACATTGTGGTACATGACTCTTTTTGAATTATGGTTTTCTTAGGGTATATGCCCAGTAGTGGGATTGCTGGGTCATATGGTAGTTCTATTTTTAGTTTTTTAAGGAACCTCCATACTGTTCTCCATAGTGGCCGTATCAATTTACATCCCTATCAAACTACCAATGGCATTTTTCACAGAACTAGAACAAAAAATTTCACAATTTGTATGGAAACACAAAAGACCCCGAATAGCCAAAGCAATCTTGAAAAGAAAAGCAGAGCTGGAGGAATCAGGCTCCTGGACTTCAGACTATACTACAAAGCTACAGTAAGGTACTGGCACAAAAACAGAAATATAAATCAATGGAACAGTAGAGAAAGACCAGAGATAAACCCACGCACATATGGTCACCTTATCTTTGATAAAGGAGGCAAGAATATACAATGGAGAAAAGACAGCCTCTTCAATAAGTGGTGCTGGGAAAACTGGACAGCTACATGTAAAAGAATGAAATTAGAACACTCCCTAACACTGTACACAAAAATAAACTCAAAATAGATTAAAGACCTAAATGTAAGGCCAGATACTATAAAACTCTTAGAGGAAAGCATAGGCAGAACACTCTATGTCTATATTTGTTATAACCACCATGTGAGGAGTGATGGGATTTTTTTTTGGTTTCCTAACATTCAATAAATTCAGGGATTTAGAAATCCAGTTAGAGTTCTAGCAGCTATGTAAAATCTATTCTTCAAAGTCTGTATTTGCTAATTCCTTGGGCTGAAAAATAAATCCTTTAAACTGTTAGGTTTGTGGACCCATTTTAGAGAAAACATATTTCTTTTTCTCATATTCTGTTACTTGAATGTATTTAAATAAGATTAAGGAACAGAATTTGTTCTTTATTTATGTTTCTGTGACAGAATTTTTAACGTTTCTTTAAGCAATAGGAACAATTATCAAACATAGTGTTTTGTTATCATTTTAACCAAAATTCCTTAAAGGGATGAAATACATACCTCCAGGAAGTAGTATGAGATACTAAAATATCATATAAATTTCTTTTTACTTCCCTTATTATAAAACCTACTTGTATTTTAAATATCTGTATTGTAAAAGAGGGTATATCTATTAGAACACATCCTTTATGTCTGTTACTTTACCCTTATTGCTATTTATAAGATTGTTTAGGCTCTTTGTATTTTGTTTGCTATCTTGTTAAATTATCAAAGCATACCCTCAGATTGGAGTAAATAAGATTTATGCTGTGTAATAAAAAGCACAGTCTATAATATTTTTTCTTAATAAACAATAGACATTTTAAATAAACATATATAATTATTTTTCTTTTCAATAATAAAGCTATGTTTACTTTTATTGAATAGCTTGATTGATAATACTTTCAATTTTGAAAAAATGGAGTTGTTTTTACAATAACATTACTTCTAAATAGACGTATATATATCCCCTAGAAAGGGTATATCTATTCAACTTTTTCCAACATTGGATAGGAAAAGGGATATTTTTATTCCTCTAATGTACCATGGGCCTTGTTTAAATTGTGCAATTTTATGAACCATAGCTTATCCAATGGATTATTTTCACTAGTCTTGATAATCAATATAGATTGCTGTAAGGTCAATGGATTTACAGCTTTCAGCTTTGATGAGGAAGATAATCTGAAGAAGGCATCAGCCTGTTACTTTCAGGTTCAGAATCTTTGTATATCTTTTTAAGACTCAGCATTATAAATCAGGATGAAAGTGTAATTACAAAAGAACTGAGTCTCCCAATTTCAAAAGACTTTCACAGCAATAGAGACAAAAATCTAAAATTGTTAAAATTATATCATTATATTTTACTTGCACCTGTCCTGAGCTATCCATTTTATAGACTACAAAGATAAATAGTAAATTATATTTCATTCAGGAACTTATAGGAGAGTTGGAGAACTAAGGAATTATTACATGAAAAGGTAATTTATAATAATGAATTTAAACAACTTTAAAAGAAGCAAGGCTAAACGTAACTAATTGTCAAACGAATGGGCCACAGTGTAATGTATGGTGATGGGGCATGTGAAAGTACATGGGAGAGATCTCCAGGCAGGCGGGGATTAGAATAATGGGATTTAAGCTGCACCTTGCAAGAAAGGTAGGATTAAAAAAAAAAAAAAAAACAGAAATGATAACAAAAGTTCTCTCCAGACAAGAAGCATTCCAATATTAAAGAGTCAGAATTGAGAACCTCTGACAAAGACAGAGAAAAATGGAGCCAAGGGCTGGAATTTTGGGCCATTCACCAGGACAGATTTTAACCATTCAACATTTTCATTGAGGTGGCACGCACACTGAGGAACACAACCTGGCAGTCCTTGACTCTAAAGAACTTTAAGTCAGTACAGGAAACAAGACGGTGTAAGATAATATGAGACAAATGTAGAAACGGTGCTATAGCCATTCAAAAACTAATCATCCTAAGAATTCAATAAGCCATTTCAAAAAGAACTCCAGCTAGTCTTTAGAGTGTCAATGTTCACACACCTATGTGTTTGGATTACAGTTATTGTTTCTACTTTTGTCTTTGCACACATAATTGTGAGCTTTCTATCCTGTTTTGTTTAATGTCCACTGCATTCCCTTAGTGTAAATATGCCTCTTTTACTGACAACCTACATTTTGAGCATGGAGTTGTCTCTCTCACAATAGTTAACAGAGTACTTGAGATGAGGATGGTAATATAGGATGACATCTGCCATAATGTTTTTGTGTCCAGATCCAGTAAACTATGGTTACGTGGTAAAGCAACCCAGTTCTTTGTAATGACAGATTTATTGAAGACAAGCTTACGGAAGGATTGTACTAGAAATCCTGTTAAAGTGCCATCTATTAAACCATTAGAATAGTCATTAAAACTATTAATGCAGACTTGTTATTCATGAGTTATTGGTCTCTCATCACTCTCAGGTCTCTGCCAATACTATTCTATCCTCTGCTCCACTGTGGCTATTCAGTTCCAAGGAATGAAAGTATATCAGCTTCTCTCTTTCCTGCAGAATTTATGGGGTGGTGTGTGTGTGTGTGTGTGTGTGTGTGTGTGTGTGTGTGTGTGTGTGTGTGTGTGTGTGTGTGTGTGTGTGTGTGTGTGTGTGTGTGTGTGTCAGGAGGGGGGCAGTGTATGTGAGGGAGAGGAAGAGATAGAGGGAGAAGGGACATGGTTGAGAGGGTGGAAATTGAAACCCTGTGTCTATATGTTCTTAACTATATAGGGTAAAGATTTAAGATTTCTTTTAAATTTGATAAGAATTGTGTTAAAATCAAATTATATAGAAAGCTATAGCTTCTTTTTCCACGTTTAGAAAAATGTGGAAGTGAAAAGTACTGTGGGAATTATGTATCGTTAAACCAAAGTGAAAGATATATCTGGTGTTTAATCTATTTTCTTTAATATCCACAGTTTTGAAATAAGCAATTCAACTTCATGATAGTAAATTTAAAGTCATAATTTATATATATGCATTAGAGTGTAGTAGTTAAGAGCACAGACTTCAAACTCAGGAAACTGATTCACATCCCAGCTCCAGTTCTTTATGGACTACCAGGGGGATGGAAAGTGTCTTAACTCCTTTAAGCCTCCATTTCTTTATTCATAATACAGACATAACAGTACCTACCTAAATTTGTTTTAAGAATTATGTGAGATTCAGTGCATAATGATGATGCTACCATCATCATCATCAAAATCAGAAGTACTTTAACCTGATTACTTCTCAGTACCGCTCTTTGATGAGGTTAGAGGGAGATAATAGAGTCTTGTGTTGGCCCTTTCAATGTTTTTTCTTGTTCATAAATCTACACTGAGCTTTATCTCCATAGATGGCCAAAGAAGCCAGCTGAAAAACTTGACATGGATTTCTCAAAATACCCTCCAGAGTGTTGAGTCCTATAATCTGCCTGCTTTGCCTCTAATCATAAGAGGAAGTCAAATGTGCAGTTGTGAAGAGTATCCTTCAACCCCCTTTTCCTCCCATTTTGGACATAGTACAATGTTTACAAAATGAAAAATTAAAGAACAAGATAACATAAAATATTAAAATAATTATTGTTAAATGATAAACTGAGATATATTTAAAATTATGAAGAGTTTGCTTGAGCAAACGTTTATTCAAATAGGGCAGCACCTAACCCAAAGTGGTTAGGAACACTCTGCAGACAGCAGCTAGGGAGAGACATATAGGGAAAGTGTGGAAGCAAAGTAAGGAAATTACTGATTGGCTATAGTTTAAAGCCTAGTTGGCTGTGTGTGATTGGCTGTCCTTAGCATTTTGCTTTCGTAACCTTGAAGCATTTAGAGGCTTAGATTTTGGTTTGCTAATGTAGACTGCCATTGCATTAGAGCCACTTCAATCTAATGGCCTCCCTGTTTAATTAATTTAACATTATCAATCCCCACATCCCAGAGATAAGATGTATAACATTCTAGGTTTTTATATTGATTTATGTATCTATATCTGTATCTGCAGTATGTGTATATAAATGTATATATTTTAATATTAGTACTGTTTTATAGGTTTTTTTAACTTAACAGTAAAAGTGGACATCTTTATGTCAGTAGATATAGAACAATTTCAATAGTTTCTTACCTTTTTAAATACTATAAGTAATTAAACAGTCTATTATATTAAATTTCCTATTTTTTTCATTGTTGTAAATGATTCTGCAATGACTGTCCTATGCATTTGTCTAGTAGACAAACACGTTTTTCACTTTCAAGGCATTTAGGCAAAACTTAGTGCCTGACAGTATGTCTGAAGTCTAACCCTAGAGGATGATGAATCAGTGACCAGCTTAATTTGAAGAATGAGCACAGTGAGGTGAATGGGAGTCAGTTGGAGAAGACAAAGTGATCCCAAACTAAGCCTCCAGGTACCAAACTAAGCTTCCAGGTACCAAAAGGTACCATGAAAGTACCTTTTGATAAGGTCACTCTACTTCAGAACCTGATCCTTAGTTTTATAAACTTTTGAGTGGTAACTGATTTATGGGGACCTCACTTTCATTAGTTATGTGATCTTAATGGCTATGTCATACAGCTGTGATGACTGGATGCTACCATCTTTCTGAGAGGACCAAATCATGGTCATCATCCTCTCTGATCCTCCATTTTCTGTGTCTATGACTTACTTTCTCTATCCCTGATTGACATAGAATTTCTTTAAGTATGTTAATGCAGATTTTTTGAAAATTATTTTAATATATGTTCTAATACTTTAGAGCATATTATATTTGAAGACATATGTGATGGTGTAATTGTGTAATACACAAGGAATAGAATAAACCTATGGTTCCATTTACAGAGCATTAAAAAAAGTAAGGAAGAAATTATAGCTAATTATACCTGTTTTTCAATAATAATTTTAAAATATTATGTATGTTAGACACAAAAGATTAAAGATTTATATGGAATGATGAGTATATAAAGTCAGTTCCTTAACTTTGTTATTTTCCTTCACAAGTGAATACACATCCAACCAGTTTACGTACCATCACATTCCTCCCATCTACCACCCTGCCCCTGAAGGAAAAGTTATGTATAATCTGAGTAGGCTAAATTGCTGGATTAGTAAAGAGCAGGGTAAATGTGTATTAAGAATCACATGTTCTGTTCTCTCTTTTTTTTCTATCTTCTGTGCTGTTCCATAGGAAAGCTCAACAAGGGTGAATCATTGGGTCAGACCAGCCAGCTTCTCTCATTCTGGTTTTATATCCCACTCTTACATCAGCAGAGTAGATAAGTTGAATAGGTGTTGTCCTGAAGAAATTGCTGTCTTTACTTTTCCCCACTCACCCCATGTGACAGAGTTTGTAGTGAACTTAGTAAGTAGAACCTGCCATCAGTCTGTCTGTCTGTCTCTTACTCTCTTTCCATATATACGTATTCCCCTGGCTGTGATGGTTATGACACTATATCATGAAGCTCACCAAGACCCCAAGGTATAGATGTGGATATGAAGAAGTTAGAGCCTGCTCTAACCTTATAATTTATTCCCCAAAGTGGGCCACTATGAGAGTGAAAGATGGTCCTATTAATAGTTAAACTGGGACAGCAGGTGTAAACTAGGATATAAGCCGCCGCCCCCCAACTCCAACACGTCTTCGTAATTAATTCAGTGGGTGGAAACATCTATGATTTCTTTTAGTGATAATTTTGTATCAGTTGTCTTAAACATTTTATTTCACTTATTACTTTTGAGTCTAAACTGATGTGCCAACATTTACAAAGAATGGTAAGGAATAATCACATTCATCTTGTTAATTCAGTACCAAAAAACAGTGCCCTTTTATTCATAGAAAAGAAAAGGTACCACTGTGAATTTTTACGTTAAATACTGAACATCAATTGCATTTAATAATTTTGTTTGTTACCTATAGACAGTTCTCTTCATAAACATTGTAATTACTTTCTACCAATTCAAACAACTTTATCTCTTTAATCAGAGCAGTTAATAAATTTCTAATAACACTTTCTTGCCCCAAACTGTCTAGAAAGTTCTTAATTCCTTTTGCTTTTCCAAGTAACATTAGAAATCCTAGTCTGTGAATTATATTTATAAAATGATTCTCCATGAAGCTCTAGTCTATAAGATCAACTATAATTTTGTCCATCCCTTTTTTATTATTCACTTTAATTTGAAGCAGGCAATATACAGCTAAAACCTAAAACATTCAGATTAAAAGGTATCACCACCACCATCCCTCTAGAGCATTGCCTTTGGGAACTAGGAATAATGTCTCTCTTCTTTTCTGCATTGAGTTATATCCAGGAAAATGTTGGGGCACATTAAAAATTAGAGTATAATTTTTTAAATTTGGGCTTTTAATTCTTTAGATCTTAAAACTGTACCTTCTTTTTTGAACTCTTATTTGAAAGAGGCACTCAAAAAATAATCTTCCAGAGTTACATATATCAAGTAAAATAGCTTATCTGCATAGTAGAGACCACATAGCTTTGTCCTACTGAGTTGAAAAGGAATCCAATAGTGTGTTGTTGTTGCTGTTTTTGTCATTTTGAATCCATAGCAAATTAGGGTAAGTTAAATGTACATGTAGGTGTAAATCCTCAAGAAATAAACTAACTCATCCTTAGTGTCAAGATATAAAAATGTCTATCAAAGGGCAGCCTGAAATATTTTCTCACCTAATATGGCTGAATGGCTTACTATGAGTATAGTTTGCCCTTTCTGCTTCTCTACATATCAATTCTAATGATGTAACTAAAGACATTATTGAGGGCATTTTCTATAAGTATTTGTTACATAATAAGTTATAATCAGAATTTCATTTCAAATCTTTAGGCAACATTTAAAGTTGATACAATTTTATCACTTATTTAAAGAAGAAACTTTAGCTATGTACAAAAAATACCTGATCGAAACACTTTTTGATGCCTTCAACGAGTGTGGTATGTTTATAAATTATACATCCTTTTTCTCTTAAAGGTGGGGAATTCCCACATCCATTCATTAGTTAACACTGAGAGCCTTGAAAAGTCCCTATTTCAGTCCTTCAGACTCTAATGGTGGCCTAGGTCAGAGGTACTTTATAGGGGAAGACATAGGAAGTTTTGTTAACTAATTAGGTAAAGAGAGAGAAAATAAAGGCACAAACCTGATGCTTGGATGACAGTAATTTAAAAAAGGAACACAGAGCAAACAGACCCAAGTATGTGACCTGCCAAAGCTAACCAGGGGCAAAAGGAAAGCAAGTACCCTGAGTTCTGATTCCCAGACTTTGCTCATCACCATACTTTCCACTCCTTCCTCACATTTCAGTTTTTAAAATATCATTGGATTCAAGTGAACTCATGCTGTTCTCTTTGAGGCAAGTACTCATTATGTCTTTTGCAGGCCTCTGCTAATTGTGCAAAATATAGCCCTTCCCAACTATGCAAACACTGGTCTTTTTCAAACAGATACATATTAATTTACCATTTTCAAATGGGGAGAGAGAATATGAATGAATGAGAATTTTAAAAAGGTTTCATAAGTGGCATGATACATTTAAAGTGATGAAAGGGAAAAACCTACAACTGAGAATACTCTACCTAGCAAGGCTCTCATTCAGATTTGATGGAGAAATCAAAAGCTTTACAGACAAGCAAAAGCTAAAAGAATTCTGCACCACCAAACGAACTTTACAAGAAATGTTAAAGGAACTTCTCTAGGCCAAAAAGGAAAGGCCACACCTAGCAATAAGAAAACTGTGGAAGAAAAAAACTCACCAATAAAGGCAAAAACACTGTAAAGGTAGAAAATAATCCACACACAAAACAATTAGATGTAAAATATGATGTCAAAAACAGTAATCATGAGGGGAAGAGAGTACAAAAGCAGGCTATTTAAAATGCATTTGAAATTAAGAGATCAGCAATATAAAATAATCACGTGTGTGTTTATGTATGTATGTGTGTGTGTGTGTGTGTGTGTGTATGTATGGTAACAGCAAACCAAAACTCTATAATAGATATACACACAGAAAAGGAAAAGGAATCCAAACATAACACTAAAGATAGTCATCAAATCACAAGAGAACAAAAGAAAAGAAAAAAATCCAAAACAACCAAATGACAGAAAGAACATATATATCAGTATGTTCTGTACATACATACAATTACCTTAAATGTAAATGGACTAAATGCTCCAACCAAAACACACAGACTGGCTGAATGGATACAAAAACAAGACCCATATATATTCTGCTACCAAGAGACTCACGTCAGATCTAGAGAGACATATAGACTGAAAGTGAGGGGACAGAAAAAGATATTCCATGCAAATAGAAATCAAAAGAAAGCTGGAGTAGCAAAGCTTATATATGACAAAATAGACTTAAAATAAAAACTGTTACAGGAGACTAAGAAGGACACTACATAATGATCAAGGGCTCAATCCAAGAAGATATAACAATTGTAAAAATATATGCACCCAACATAGGAGCACCTCAATATATAAGGTAAATAATAAAAGCCATAAAAGGAGAAATCAGCAGTAACATAATAATAGTAGGGGACTTTAACACCCCATTCACATCAATGGACAGATCTTTCAGGCAGTAAATTAATAAGGATAAGTAAATTAATATGTAAGTAAATTAATATGCACCCCAGTGTTCATAGCTGCACTATTTACAATAGCCAAAACATGGAAGCAACCTAAATGTTCATCAACAGATGAATGGATAAAGAAGATGTGGTACATATATACAATGGAATACTACTCAGCCCTTAAAAAAAAGAAGAATGAAATAATGCCATTTGCAGCAACATGGATGGACCTAGCAGTTATCATACTAAATGAAGTAAATCAGACAGAGACAAATATCATATGATATCACTTATATGTGGAATCTAAAATATGATACTGATGAACTTCTTTACAAAAGAAACAGACTCACAGACATAGAAAACAAACTGAATCTGGAAAAGAATATACATATATATAACTGAATCACTTTGATGTATACCTGAAACATTGTAAATCAACTTTACTTCAAATTAAAAAAGAAAAACATGCCAAAAAAGAATATTGAAAAGTAAAATTAAAAAGGCTTCATTGCAGAAATATACACTCAACGGCAGATTGCTCTTCTAAACCTCAGAAAGGACTTGAGAATATCTAGGGGCAAACCACACTGAGGACCAAATGGGCCTACTGATGGGGAACTATGTGGAAAGATAGTATTTTTCTGGAGGTTAAGGTCAATGAAGTTCAGTTCTCTGTATAAAGGATGCTTAGTCTGACCCATAGTTTGGTTAGTCAAGTAGCTGCTCTGTTACTTCTATATAATTAAATTTTGTTAGTTGTTTTAAAACACAAAAACGGGATATATCTTTCTTGTGGTTTCTCTTTGATGAGTTTCTAAAGGGAGTTTTTTGAGGTTTTTTACTGGTGGAGTGAGAAGAGGAAGACAGAGCAACTTGCATGCTGTTTTGCACATGGGAATAATATTTTTCTTCTGGATAGAGAAGTTGAAATTTTAAACCATATTTAAAGGGCTTTGCTGTAAGATGATGACTTCAGCTTTGTCAAAAAAAAGGTCACTCTCATATCAGGATGTAATTTTACTCAATGACTGTAATCTGATGTGCAAATTCATGAGCACTTTTTTGTTTTGAATTTAGATGTAAATATAGATCAGAAGCACTGTAGAGATTTTTGTTCCTAGCTTTCCCACTGTGTTTCAGGAGAACAACTGAAAGGCATGTGTGAAACAGTCAAGGGATCTTCTCCAACTTGGCCAGACAGGAAGCATAGCACGGTGGCTAGTCACTCAAATGGGGGCAGGGGAGGGGTGCAGGGTGCATAATACCTCTGCCCCAAATCTAGCTTCTCTACCCAGTAGCTATCTGACTCTGAGAAGGTAATTTAACTTCTCTGCACCTCAGTTTCCTCATCTACAGAATTATGATAATAATGGTAACTAATTCCAGGGTCTGTGTGAAGATAAAATGGCTTAAGATATGTGAAGCACAAAGAAATGTAAATGAGAAGTAAATGTTACATAAGTGTTAGTTACCATATAAAATACTTACATTTTAATTCTAGCTTTTTATCAAGAATACAGGGCAAAATTGTAAATCCATAAGTTAAAACGTAGCTTTTATTTCCACTTAACTATTTTTTTTGTTCTTACCTATTTTAAGGCAAAGTTACAGTTGATTAAAGAAAAAATTAGAACTTTCAGACCATCAAGTTAAAGACTACATAAATGCAAAATACTTGATATTAGCAAGTATTTAGCTAGGGCCTTCCCTTTCTTCTTTAAGTTACAGGGGGATTTTTCCTTTTATTTTGTCACTTTTTCTCAGGAAGGCTAAGCCAGGGAGTTGAAGATGTGTTAGCATTAGAGTGATTCAGTCAAAAGCTATTGGGAGGAGGAAGGGGAGTGTGTCATGTGTCAAGTGTGTAGGTAGGGAGGCTGTGCGGAATGGTATGGCGTCCTGGTAAAGTTTTAGATGCTACATAGGGTTCATCTGGCACATCTTCAAGGGCATTGTTGATTGGAGAAACAAAAGTTAATATTATGAAATAGCATTCTTGTTCATAAATTCTGTGACAATGTAACATCCACATTTCATGTAAATTCTTAAAAAGTCTATTAATCAACTTTTGGTTGAATAAGTCTACTTTACTTCATTTCCAACTTGCAACATTCTCAGGGGAGGCTGAAGAGGACCTGGTTAGGATTCTGGCTCAAGAGGGTCGAATTTTGATTTGAGTGACAAGAAGGAGGTAGATCCCAACTGAATGTTGTTTGGATAAACAGACACAGAAGGATGAGCGGAGATAATCTGAGAGTCAAGCTCAGGAAAACCAAATACTAACAGCAAGAAATAATTGAATCCACTAGGAAAAGGGTGCTTAATTCAAATTGCTTTGAATAATATTGGGGTGGATTCAGCTTAATCTTACAGTAGGAAGATGCATGGTTATGATGGGGTGGCCAAAATTATAAGGTTGAATTGAAAATCACCTTCTGTATCACTCAAGACCTGTGCTGCTCTTTGTCCATTTTGGCCAGTCCATTCTTCCTTGAGAAGCTCTCAACAAGAGAAGCCAGAAAACAAAGAAGCAAAGCAACAGTGTCTTCATTAGCACTAAGAAAAGCCTAAACATTGGGTTTTGAATATTACGGTCTTATTCATCCATGATATCTTTGCCTCATTAACATGGATAATTGAAATTTGATTTTCCTCAACCAGTTGTTTTTTTTTTTTTTTTGCAGTACGCAGGCCTCTCACTGTTGTGGCCTCTCCCGTTGCGGAGCACAGGCTCCGGACGCGCAGGCCCAGCAGCCATGGCTCACGAGCCTAGCTGCTCCTTGGCATTTGGGATCTCCCCAGACTGGGGCACGAACCCACGTCCCCTGCATTGCAGGCGGACTCTCAACCACTGCGCCACCAGGGAAGCCCAACCAGTTTGTTTTAATCTAAAAGATCTTCTTATACCTCATCTACTTTCAGTAGTTATTCTTCTTTACTGAGTTTACTGCTCTCAGCATTCTGACAAGCTCCAAAATAATGACCTATGCTGTGTATTGTTAAACATTCAGTCAGACAGATAGATACAGATGGATGGATATGTGTTGCACAAAGACAAGTCAGCATTATTTAATCAATGTTTGTTTGATCCATGTAAAACCAATATAAATGCAAGCTGCATCCCATCTGCTTTATCATCCATGTGAAGCCAACCTCATTTTTTTTTTTTTTTTTTTTTTTTTTGCGGTACGCAGGCCTCTCACTGTTGTGGCCTCTCCCATTGCGGAGCACAGGCTCCGGACGCGCAGGCTCAGCCGCTATGGCTCACGGGCCCAGCCGCTCTGCGGCATGTGGGATCTTCCCAGACCGGGGCACGAACCCATGTCCCCTGCATTGGCAGGCGGACTCTCAACCATTGCGCCACCAGGGAAGCCCAACTAACCTCATTTTTAAATCTTGATTTCTTATGTAATTGCCCCAGAATGACACAGTGTTGGGCTGCACCCGTTAGGCCTACAAGGCCTGTACTTGCCCAGCTCCAAGACCGAAGAAGTAGCCCGGAATCAGCCACCGAGACATCAATGAATTCATATAAGCACTTAGTTTCTCTTAATCCAATTAAACAGCTCATCCACAAACCAATCTTGGCCATGCCATTTAGAGGCAGAGACATATTTCTAAGGTACACATAGACATGTATCTCTACAAACAAACAGATTTCACAGTTTTCCTGCTAGAGTTTTAAAAGGCCTCTTTGTTTTTTTTCTTTACTCTCAGAGACCAGATGATTAAAGTTCCTGAGAACCCAGGTAGATCATTTACATCTCAAAGGTACAAGAAGAGAAATACCAATTCCCTCTAGAAAGCTAACTTCCTCTTAGGGCATATGCAAAAAACAGTTTTAGAATGTCAAAAGAGTCCCATCTTGGACATTTTCAGGGATATTTTTTCAGTTTCTAAATAGCCAATTCACTTTCAACGAATACCAGTGATAGACAGTAATACATATCATTCACTCACATTCACATGGCTTTCAGAGGAACATGAATCAACATTCAAGTTAACCTTCGCCTCAGCTGTCAGCTCAGCCTCTTTGCCTTTCTTAATACAAAAAGCAACAGCCAGCCCCGAGCTGCGGCCACTGTTTTCCCACTGTAACGGTGGCCAATATCTCCCCAACAGCCTTGGGGTGTCCGTGAGAGTTCTGTGAACTCTCTCGGTGGGCCCCATTCATCAAGGCAGCCACTGCCAGGCCCCCGCATACTAGTGGACGGCCCCCCGGGGATTTCTGCCGCAACTTTCAGGATTATCCCAACTTTTGGGTCCCACATTAGTGGCCGGCCACCCCGGGGATCACACGCGTAACTTTCAGGCCCCACTTGATAGTGGACGACCCCTACAACTTGCCATTCCCCGTCCTTCCTTCCCGACATCTTGGCGCTCACGGGAGTTTCCTCAGTCTCCTGGCCACTCCGCCAGTTGCTGGGCTGCACCCCCGTGGGCCTGCCAGGCCTGTGCTTGCCCAGCTTCAAGACTGAGGAAAGAGCCCGGAGTCGGCGACAGAGACATCAGTAGTTTTATAAATAGGGGTGCTTACAGGTCTGAAGTGAGGTCCTGGAGCGACATCCCACCAAGATCAGACAGCAGACAGCAGCGGGCAGAACAGGGCGGCAGCCTTCGTGACGGGGGGAGGGGAGGTTACCAGTTAGTGGGGAATTGACTTCAGGTTGTCTTTGTTGGTTACTAGGGAAACTAGCAGAGGGGCATGCCCCTCACCGCCCCTTTGATAAGCTATCAGGTGAAGATGTTCTGATCTAAAGAGTAGAACCATCACCAGCTGGGGCCTGGGGAAGTATGTAGGAAGGTCAGTCTTGTGAGCAGGGTGTAGGTGAAGCAGACAGTGGTCGAGCAGGGGATGTACAGAGAGCAAGAGAACAGCCATCTTGGGTGGCCTGGTCATACACACAGGATAATCAGTTGGAAAGAAATATCATTTGGACTGATGAGATAAAGGATAGTTATGTTGAAGTCTGTTTCATGTGTTGGGCTTCTTCACTTTGCAATGGCTTTCTGGATAATGAAGTAGCACCGTGGCTTAGTAATTACCAGCTGTTAATCATCAGTGAGCTTTGAAATCACCCAAACCTGGGTTTGAGGGTAAATGTATAAATCTAGCTGTATGAGCAAATTACTTAACCACCAAAATGCCTGCCACAGAGAAGTCCCTCAGTAAAATTTATTGAATTAGTCTTTCTTTACTTCAGTTTCCTTGTCTCCAAAATGGAGAAAACAACAATACCTACCTCATAACATTTGTGAAAATTAAACAGGATACTTCATGTAAAGCATAATGACCTGGCAGCTATTATATTATTATCATTATCCGATTACCTACAGATCTTTGTCTCTTGGGTCACACTTTAAGCCTAAACATATATATTTTTTTTTTTTTTGAGGTACGCGGGCCTCTCACTGCTGTGGCGTCTCCCGTTGCGGAGCACAGGCTCCGCGGCCATGGCTCACGGGCCCAGCCGCTCCGCGGCATGTGGGATCTTCCCAGACCGGGGTATGAACCCGTGTCCCCTGCATCGGCAGGCGGACTCTCAACCACTGCGCCACCAGGGAAGCCCTAAACATATTAACATATGTGATATACAAGCTTATGTTTCCATTATTGGTTTTTAAACTCTTCTGTTTAGGTATCAAATACATCATGCAGACGGCTGCAAATGTGTGGCAAGAGTGGAAATGAACATGAGTTCACGGTGTCTTTGAGTTGGTAGATGCAGTTCATTAGTCTAATTAAATGCATGCCATTCACACATACATGAGTGATCGTAATCTGAGGAACAAGGCCATCAGAGGGAGTAAGGTCTTCCACCAAAGGAATGACTGTATATCAGTGAGCTTAGGAGCTCCTTGGGATATTTCAGAGAATGATGTGTAGGAAGCTTATGTACTCAGTAACGCTTATCAGTGTAAAGTGGAATATCAGTGGTAGTTGTACTTTCAGGATCACATACTTAATTACTTAATATGATAATAAATGTTAAAGTATTCAACTAGTAATGCACTGCACATTGCAGTTTCCATAGTCTGTTCTCTAACTCCCATGTTAAAAGAAGGAATTACTCCATGATTTCTCTTTATGAACTTTTCTCAGCAACAGTTATTCATCAGTTCAATTCATTTAAAAAATAGTTGTTAAACCATTTATTGAGGGCTTTGTAGATGCAAAGATGGCTAAACGTGTCTAGGTAGGATGGTGGCTAAGGACTCCAGAATTTAAGCTGAAGGTCACCCAGACAGAGCCAGTGGAAGCTCTTAAACAGGGTCCTAACCTATCCAGGGCTGTGCTTTAGAATGTCTACTTTGGTATGAAGAATGGATTAGAGTGAGAGTTTAGAGAAGGGATTCCAATCAGACATCAGATACTGAAGGACTGGGATTTAGGGAATGATAGACTTGGGATGGATTTGAGAATTTTTTAAGGCAGGCTTGGTCACTGAATGGAGCTGCTTTGTGTGGAGAAGGCTCAAGGTTGACTTGAGGGCTGCCACCCAGGCATCTGAATGCTTTAACTCCCTTTAGCTCGTGGCATACTTGGAGAGGAGTACATTCTGCAGAGGAGATGATGAGCTTCCCTGGAAAAGCAAACTAGAAAGACCCCTAATTACATTATTCGTTAGACTCTAAGACGTGGATAATTATTTTGCTGAGTACTGTTCAATGACTGACTGGTTTATATACAGATTAGCATAGGCTAAGAAAGGAAAAAGCGTTTTATAATCCTTAGTAAATTAGAAGCTGCAATCTATACTGCTGAGAATTTTTGTATGTTTGGAGGCTTATTCATGACTGTTAATAGGCTTGACTCCTTACACTTGTGAGTTTTATTATCGCATTGAACTCTATCCATTTTAACACAAATGTGTGCGTCCTTAATATTGTGACAGCTGTTGGATATATTTTACTTTTAAGTTCTACATATCCACTAAAAGCGTGGAAGATATCCAGTATCAAAAATAACTTAAAAATTTTATGAACATAACAAAGTGTTTTTACTTTTTAAAGAATTTCATCTGTATGTAAACCTAATTTATCACTAATTATGTCTGAAAACTTGATTTTGATCATTGAAAATCATGTTTCTATAATTACTGAACTCATATTTCCATATACCATGAAATTATGTCTTTAAAAAATGTCAGTATGCTATGATGAAAGAAAAAGCATTTTGATTTCCATAACATTGCAGGACATTAAAAAGTTCCCTAGAGTTTTATATCAAAGCCTGAATTCAGTCTCAAAATAATGGTTCTGCTTTAACCATAAAGAACTTTATATATTATTTTATACCTGTGAAATATTTAATTTAGATTATTGAACAACTTTGGTTGAACTAAGGCATCAAGGAAAGACATTAAAAATCAGAAAAACTAAGTTTAAAATAAAGAATAAAAAGCAAACTTTGTAAACATGATAACACATAATGATAACTTAAGAAGCGATGAGATCCTATCTGCATTAGATTATAAATTAATATTCTAAGAAGAATATTTGATTTAACTGACCTCCCTTCTTTACTGTTATCCTTAACTGTCTGAATTGTACAAATTGCCTTGTGATAGTGGTCATAGTATGTTTTGGAGAAACAGACAAAATTTTAAGTTGCCCTCAAGATGTGAGCCTGCAGGTGAAGAAAGAAGAGCCTGTGCCTAGTGAATCCAGTGAATGATCAGTCAACTTAAAGAACGAGGTTAGGTCCACATAGGAAAGGGTAAGCAAGATAAAATAATGTTCACAGAACTAGAGAACTGGAGGGAATATTGAACCAAGATAACTTGTAAACTACAGCAGCAGAGAAGGAAATGGAAAAGTGAAAAAAAAGAAACCAACCTGCCTTTCCACTATTAACAGAACACCTATATTGATTTCTTTTTTCCATTTGAATCAGTGTTGGTGACTATCAGTGTTTTTTCCTATGATTAATCATTTCATCTTATGCTGGTTATATTAGTGTTCAGCTTCACAGCTAGAGTCGTCTTGATGAAGTGTAGCTTCAGAATTTTCTTTTTAAATCGTTTGTTACTTGTGATAAATGCCTATAATCTGATGTTATTCAGTATTGATTTTATGTATGTGTGCTGTTTTTCTTTTAAAGTCAATTGACCCTGGCCAGCAGTTCACATGGGAACATTCAAACTTGGAAGTAAACAAACCAAAGAACAGATATGCAAATGTAATCGCATATGATCATTCCCGAGTTCTCCTATCAGCAATAGAAGGTAAGGAAATGCAGATGTTATTTACACCTTTATTTTCATGGGTTTAAATATGTGCATGAAAATATAGTTTTAACTAGGTGTTCGGCCATCTATGAAAACAGTTACTTAAGATTTAGGCGCTGCTTGTTCTCACTTTTTCTTTTTCATACAAATATACCAATCCTTGAGCACACAATATCCTTGACACCATGTAACACAAGGGCATTCCTCATTACCTTCTTGCTTCTACCCTGGATGAAAGATTTCATAATGCAGTTCATGTTTATATAGGGGAAGCAAATTGAGGTTGCCCATTTTCCTGATGGTTGCTGATGGTTATGAATAAACAGGTGATTGTCGGAAGATGCCCATAGACTGTTACTTAAAAATGGTGAGGGGTTTGTTTGTCAATAACTCTGGATAACCACTAGGAACAGTCAAAAAGTTAGGAGTGGTGATGTGATGATTAATAAAAATTAAGCACATTAGAAATGTCTAGCTCATCTAATTTGTGGACTGCTTGGTAATCTCTCTCACAATTGTAGTAGTAAGGAGTTTATTCCAGAAGGAATGATTTCTCCTAGAAGATGAGGATTATTCCTCAAATATACCTAGCTTCTCTGAAGGATTCATGAGAGTATTATCCATTCACCCCTTTCCAATAATAAATCCTTCTCACATGGCATATTAAAGATACTTAGGAGCTCATGTTCAGCACTCAGCATTTTGTTAGTCTTTTTTGGCCATGGTAGTGCATTGGATTGCTTTCCTTAGAAAGTAGTTTACAATGTCACTTAAATCCTAACCTGGACTACCAACTGCCACATACCACATTCATCCTCATTGGCATTCAGAAGAGCTTTGTGGCTTTTTCATACTTGAAAGTTCACTGCTTACCCTCTTCCAGATGTTTTATAAAACATTAAATAGTACCAGCTTCAGACCCAGACCTTTTTAGTACCTTACAGTTGAAACATTTTCATCTATAGTTGTTCAAGTACCTTTCCCTTTTTTCTGCCTCCGAAATCTATGATGACCACCACTTTATCTCATAACTCTGACCAAGTCCTACCTGCCTCCCTAGTATTCAAAGTTAATTTGAAAGTGAGACTCTGCTTAAAAGCTTTCCCAGTCAGCACCAAAGGCAACAACACATTGAATTCCAATTTTGGAGGAATAAGAACGACCTTTTGGCATTTGAGCAAGTCCATACCTCAGTCCCCGTTTCTCAAAATGGTATTATGCAGCATAGATATATTTTGTAAAATTCTCACAATCAATTTTACTTTTGATGTTGGAAAATGGCTTAATCCCTTTTTGAGCCAATTAAAGATGCTAGGTGTTCAGGAGTTAACTTTTTTCCATATTGAAAAAATTGATCAGTTTTCACCAATGCTAGTTCAAGCAGGATAGTGCCAAATAGGTAGTTGCTTCTTTTGAGGTCCTGTTTAAAAACTGTAAATGGTATATGTGAATGATTAGCATATAGGGTTTACAATTTACCTATTTCCCATCTTAAAATGTAAAAAACTATAGTAGCAATTTCTTGTCTCAAGTCTCTTAAATCATATCCATAGTAAATAAGAAACTAAACCAAGTCACACATAGAGGAGAGAAATCTTTTTTTGTCATTAGTGAAGCAAGGTAAATTATAAAAATAAAATAAATTAATGTAAATTGAGAACCCAGTTGGCATGAACTTGGGTAGAGAACTTGTCATTCTGCCTTTGCTGTATTGTAGCATTGTTTCCACTCAGAATTAGGTCATTCAGTACTACCACTTCCCTGTACTTTTGCCTGCTTTGTCATTATTTTCCTTAACGTGTTATTTTCCACCATCTTAACAGTAAAGTATGCCAAAGGACAAATAATGTTCCTCCTTGTACCTTTATTATGATAGTTGGAAACTATGTACATTTCATTCCTATGCTATTTTTACAGTATAAGAGCCAAAGCAGTTGAATCAGACTAAAACCTGCCTTTTTATAGCTCTGTGCCCACAAATACACCTTAAATCTAGAGATGACCTAGAAACCAAAAGTTTTTCAATTTTAAGTGTTATGCAAAAGGTTAGAAGCATTTAATTGAAGTTTATGGGCTATACAGAGAGCTTTAATCTAGATTACAACCATGAACAGCATTTTATCTTTGACTAAGTCCTAGCCAGCAGATATTTAAGGGGAAAAGCAATCATCCTATATCTTTTTTTTTCTTTTTTTCTTTTTTTGGCGGTATGTGGGCCTCTCACTGTTGTGGCCTCTCCCATTGCGGAGCACAGGCTCTGGACGCGCAGGCTCAGCAGCCATGGCTCACAGGCCCAGCCGCTCTGCGGCATGTGGGATCTTCCCGGACTGGGGAACGAACCCGTGTCCCCTGCATTGGCAGGCGGACTCCCAACCACTGTGCCACCAGGGAAGCCCATCCTATATCTTAAGCACAGAAAAAAAATACCAGCAACTGGAACCACAGAAGCACTAACTGAGGCTTCTCCTATAAAGGGAGCTTTGATAACACAGAGCCAGATTTTTAAAGTATATTAAAATGTTAAGTGACTTCATGCACAATTTATAAAATGTAACGTGCTTGTTTTGGGTTCTACCCATGGTGATAACTTACATGACTGTGGTTGAGTGTTTTATTTGGGGGGTTTTTGTTGTTGCTCTTCTCTCAGTGGTTCTGATCACTCTCTTCATATTACTTTGCAGAGTGATCTGATGACATTAAAGAAAAAACTGGGTGTTGCCACCGTGACTCGTGTTGTCTTTATCTTGGTTTAATAGAGCAAAACTTTTAACATACTTCCACTGAAAGATGACAAGGGAAAAACTTAAAAGAATCAGGAATTGTGTATGGGCACCAAGGTGCTTACTGAACCCCTTGAAAATAGTGACACTTCATGACGTGTTTCCGAATTACAATTATTTTATGTATGCTGGGGAAAATGCAGAATAAATACAAGAGTCCTAATTACAAAATGCTCACAATTGTTGAATTAGAGAGTAAGCAGTATGAAAATACAATTGAATTTTTGACCAATGCAGTTACTGTTGGGATCCCAACATGTTTAAGCAGTTCTTAAGAGAAAATAGTAATTCCTGAAAAAAAGGGATGATGGGATTTATTTTAATGATTTAAGATAAATGTTGTCAAAGAAGACTAAATGGAAACTAATATTTATATGTGAATAAAATAATATAAAATAATATGCTTAATTTTATAGATGCCAAAGTTGTCCAGAAAGTACACTTTTATTAAAGTACGAAAAGAGAAATGGACAAACCAAAAGATGAAAAGCAAGTTTGGGTCACAGCTCTGTCACCAAGTAGTTATGTAACCTTGACTTCTCTGAGTATCAATTTCCCCAGTGCTAATATCTTTTACTTTTGAGTTCTCTAAGAGTTAGCTCTATGTAGTTTTCATTTCAACTCTCTTATTTACTGTACTCACAACAGTCTGATGAAGCAACACTATAAATATTTTGATACACACAGGTATCCATGTTTAGATATGAGAAAACTGGAGCTCAAACAGAGAATCAGCCCTGACTTTCTCAGTGTAAAAGGTGAACAATTAATATAGCTTAAATGAGAATTGAGCTCTTCTGATTCCTCGATCCAGGCTTCCATAGGCCCGCATCACTCACACTGCTTTCCTACTGATACAGGATGTGACTGTAAATAAGTAGCTTAGCATGGATCCGAACACCCAGCCTTGCCTTTTTACCTAAAAAGTCCATTTTATCATTTGGAATCATGGATAACACAAACTTCACGTTAAATATTTCATTTCCCTCTTGATGGCCTAACTTTTCTGAGGCAGTGACACAAAAGGGGGAATCATCAGTGACCCAAATGCATCAGAGTCCTACAACTGCAGAACGTTACGTCTGTCCCTCACAGGTGATCTACTTAGCTCAAATATCTTTTTTTATATCTTCAACTTCTTATAAACTCAGGGATATCAATTGGTGGTAGATTGTTAATTGTACTGCCTTGTAACTATCAAAAATTCAATCTAACTATTACAGTCCTAGATAAAAAAAGTTTTGTTTTGTTTTGTTTTTGTAAAATAGAATTACTCTTCACTGCTGACAGTACTACATTTCTATTAGTAGGATTATAATTAACATTTCACTTTAAAAGTCATGTTGACCTGGAACTTTTTTAAATTGTTGGCCAGGCCTAAATGTAGAGCAAAATTGAAAACCTCCTTTTAAATTTGACAACAAAGACAAGACGTTATGATAGACATGACTGTCTTGGTATTTACCATGTGTTGGGCATCGTGTCATAGAGTTTTATATACAGTGTATAAAATCATGTATAGTTGTTATTTATAGTGTTCAGAACAACCTCAAAAGCTAGTTGTTATCATCCAATTTAATAGACAAGGAAACTGTTAAACTTTAAAAAGTCAAGTAACTTGTTTATAATCATTAGCTAGTTACTGGCAGAGCCAAAATTTTAACATATGAGTCAGTTGGACTCAAGAAGCCTCTTCTCTCCAATAGGTCACTTAAGACTGTAGCCACCTTTAAATCGTAATGGCCGAGCCTATACATATCAAGCTAATTCAAAAACTGCCTTTTTGGCTGGGATGACTGTCTAGGAATTTTGAAATATACATTGTGAAACACTTATGATAGAAATCTTAGAGCCAGAGGTCTTCAACTGTGTTCTTAGACTTCCGTCAAAGTGAATTTTTCCAAAGAGTAAGCGATATATAAATGGCTTTCAGGTGGATTTTTTTTATTTGTTTAATATTACTTTTTGAGGTATCTTAGGAAGAATACGAAATAAGAAGACAGAAACTAAATCCCAGTTTTAGCAGCTATGTGACCTTGAGCATGTAACTTAGTTCAGTTAACCCTTTGGGGGGAGCTGGTTCCTTTTGAGAATGTGATGAACATTTTAAGTCCCACTTGCAAAGAAAAGGCACCTACACACTTTATCTTTATACTAATATCATAGAGTTCACAGACACACAATCTCTTTGCAAGCCCATTCTCCAGTTTAGGGGCCCCTGACTTAGTGTCTTTTGTTCTGGTTCTTCCTAAAATGAGAATGTATAAGATCCTTCCTGATATTCCGAAAATTCTGAAGGTTGATTCTAAATCCGGGGATCATAGATAAATATTAAATCTTGGACATTAAGAGATTACTCTTTTGAGGGGAAAAAAAAAACCCACACATTTAATCCACAGGGTTTACTCAAATAGAATTGTTGGCTGGTATGGTGTCTCTCCTGTGCCAGGTTTAAATGGTTTTATCTAAAAGAGTTAGAAATGACAAAGAATAAAGCGCTTCATGCCATATGCATTTTTTAACACCAGTGCTTGTTAATCTGATAAAGGCAGCTTAGTAAAATATGGGTTTGTTTTATTTTTTTCTAGTTTTGGGGGAATATATATTTAGTTTCAAACCATAAATATGTTTATTCACTTCGTCTCTATAATGAAGAGGTACCTTCCTAAAAGGGCCTGTGTATTTTTCAAGAACTACTTTCCTATTAAATCATCTTGCTTCTGAAGAGATTGTTTGGACAAGTTACTGTGCCTTGGTTTCCTCATCTGTGCAATAGAATTAATAGTAATACCTACTTCCTAGAATTATTAGGAGGATTTAATGAATTAATGCATGTAAAGCCTTTAGATGAGTGTTTGGCACAAAGAAAATGCCTAATAAATACTGGGAACTATTAAAGTTATCATTGCTGTTATGAATTTTATTACTACTATTGATAGATCCGTTTATCCACAGATGGAATTTCTTTTGTATATGATCTATGGAAAAATTAATAATATCCAAATGAGAAAGCTGCATATATTTGCAGCACTCTGTGAAGCAAAAGAAAATATTGGTGCTTGATACATGGAAACGAGACCTATAATAGCATTACAGATTTCAACAAGAGGAAGAATGTGTTCTTTTAAATGGAAATCCAAAATATATCATCTGCTGTTTGATTTATATAATAGAAGCAACTCAAGACAACTCCAACTGTAAATAATATAGATGATGTTACAACAACTTCATTATCTGTGAGATGCGCAATTTAGCACCTTTAAAATGAGGAAGCAGCTCACAGAATCACTGCCCCTAAGATAAATCTAAATTTAAAAAGTAAAGAGAAGAAACTACTGATATTCCCCTGTACTGTCAGTTCGCCATCTGCCACCACACTTGTGCTCTACGTTTAAGCCCTGTCTTAGCTTCTTCTGTATAGTGTTCAAAGGTAAATCTCTACCGATGTGTTTAAAACAGCGGTCAGCACATGGTAACATTCTCCAGTTTCACATCTTATCCATGCTGTGAGCTATCTTTTTTTTTAAACAGGCCATATCTAATAACCTGATATATTTTCAATAAGTAAAAACAAACAAAAACAAACACAGGAAAATCAGTTAATACCATCTAGCCAACATTTTCTAATAAGCGTTTAATTATATCATAGTGAATATAAATGTTCCATATGAAGCCCTAACATTAAAGAATTAAAATTGTTGTCCTCAGTAAAGAATAGCTGTCATGATATTTCCCACACTGACTCAATAAATATGATTCCTTTTCCTCCCTCTTGGTTCATTCTCTCTCATTCTCTTTCTCTTTCCTCTCTCCCCCAATCCCAGACACTAATGACTAATCTGTGGGCACCTGGTGTTTGTTTTATTTTGCTCTTGAAATTCTATTTAAACTACTGAAGGAAGTTGGTTAGAATACATGCCTCATCTTAAAAAAAAAAAAAAAAAAAAAAAACAAGGCTAAATCTCACCCCATTATTGGTTGAGTTCATTTTTCTCACATTGTTCAGAACATCAAGCACGGAGTTAGCTCAGTTTCTCTAACATTTTCAGTTTTCAAGTTAATTCTTTTTTTTTTTAACATCTTAATTGGAGTATAATTGCTTACAATGGTGTGTTCGTTTCTGCTTTATAAAAAAGTGAATCAGCTATACGTATACATATATCCCCATATCCCCTCCCTCTTGCATCTCCCTCCCACCCTCCCTATCCCAGCCCTCTAGGTGGTCACAAAACACCAAGCTGATCTCCCTCTGCTATATGGCTGCTTCCCACTAGCTATCTATTTTACATTTGGTAGTGTATATATGTCCATGCCACTCTCTATTTAAATGGTATCTCTCTCCTGCATGCAGGAGAGCAAGTGGTGTGAGGATCTGTTATTCCCCAGCTCCTACCTCAGCCTGCACCTGTGGTGCTTCTTACCTAGAAAAGAGAAAAAGCATTTTTAAGGGATGGCTAGTTGTGTTGGTTTTTTCCTTTACTCGTGTTCCCAGGAAGCTAATCAAAGAGTAACTCAGAAAGCTCTATGAGTTTCTTTTTATCTCCATTTTCTTTAATTCAGTTATTGGGATTTTCTTTTCACTTGTACATCTATGCAGGTTGTGCTAATGAATCTACACTTCATTACTCTGATGCTGCAGAGAAACCTAAGTCATCTGCAGAATGGCTCTGTTTTTAGAATATAGGCACAGGTTGTACATGGTCGGGAAGTTAAAAAATAATTATTTTTGTCCTCTCCGTTAATTTTTTTAATATAGGAATTAGGAAGGGGCCTTCCAGATTTGGAATTACTTCTTGTCATTAGAGTATTTAGGAATGACTAGGCTTATTTCATTTCTGTTTATCACATCCATCATAAGAATAACTAGCATCCACTGGTATTTTAGATATTTCAAATGCATTCACTCATTTGACTCTCACAGGGGTTTTGGGTACGGAGGTTATGAAAGTGCTGCTCGTATTTTAGGATATATATATGAGGGGACTGGGGATCTGAGAGTTTCCTACAGACAGAGCTCCTGTCGTCACACTCTGCATTTCATTTTGACTACTTCATTGCTGAATAAAGCCCTACAATAATTGCATCCTTATTAACATAAGCTAAGTAGACCAAAACTCTGTGACTTGGCTGAACAGGCATGTTTCAGTGGCCCAAAGTCTGCTTTATATTTCAGGGCAAAGTGCCCCCTAACCAGAAATCAGTTCCCTCTGTCACAAGTGCTGATAAGTCCCCAACACGTGTAGCTAATCTTAGAATGCATTCAAAGACAATCCAATCGCCCACATCCTTCTCTGTAGCCACTCCCATAACCCAGCTTCCTCAGCAGAGCTGAGGACTAGAAAACCAGAGAGCGGAGGACGGAGAACATCAAGAGGGCGGAGGCTGGGTTCACAAGCTCTTTGAAAGGTATCCCTTCCATTAACTCATTGTGGTGATGACCTGCAGTGCCCACAGAGCAACGCACACTTCTAAAACAAATCGTCCTGCATACGGTAGAAACATGGAGGGTCATTTGCCAAACTGCCGTCACATCCAGGGAAACTTTGGCAGATGATACACTGTACCTTTGCAAGAAGCGTTTGTTTTTTCTGGTATGTTGCGAAGAGAATCCTTCATTTTGCTAGTTCTGATGCAGCTGTGGGTAGCTGCCATGGTGTAAGTGAAGGAGAAAGAAGGCCTGTGTCCCTTGAAATCAAATAAATCTACTAGTAAGTTATTATTGGATTTCATTTTTCTATTTTCTGTTCTCTAGTTTTGCCAGTGTCAGCAAACGAAGTAAACAGTTTTTTCTGCACTGTGGGTTGTAAAAATTACAATCTAGGCAATTTGTTGTTGTTGGAGTTTTTCTTTTTATTTGTGTATTGAAGTGGTGGAGATGTTATTTACTAAATAAAAGGTAGCTTTTGTGCTCTAGTGGATCCTAAGTACTTCCATCTTACAACAGGGAATAAACTGGCTTACCAAAAAAACAATTTCCTTTTCACACAAACTTCACAAAGCGTTTGCAGAGTGAAAGGAAACAAAAGTGCTGGAGTTTTGATGCCACACTGCAAGTTGAAACAGAGTCAGCCAGTGAGCTGGAGGTCTATCTCCAGCTCTGTAATGCTGTAGTAGTTTGTCTTCTGGAGCCCTGGATGGCATTCTGCCTCCCCTCTAATGCTGCCTCTTACTCATTCTCGCCTCCACAATTCAAGGAAAGCTGCTTTTTCTGAATAGACTGCGTACTAGCCTAGTCGTACCCCCTCCTCTTGTTTTTGAATTTGTTTATTTTTTACCCCACCAGGTTCTAATCAAGATTTGAAGTATCAATCACACCAAAAAAATCTCATCTCAGCACATCAGAGGTAGAAGCAATAGGAATCAGCTTGAACGATCATCAGAGCATGTTCCTACCTAATCTGAGAGCCACAAAGCCTCTGTTTATCTTAAAATAACTTCACAGAGATTTCTGAATCCAAGAAGGTTAAGAATACCACAGAGAGACATCTTATTTTAGAACTCAAAGGGACTTGAGGGAATCAATTTGTCCAACACACCTTGTTTAGCAGATAAGCGATCAGAGGTCTGGACAAGTTGAACGGACTGCCCAAATGTCAAAGAGCAAACCTACCAGCATGCTGCCCTAGACTGGAGTTCTGGTTTCCTGGTCAGTTTCTCTAAAGCCTTAGTATGTGCTTAGTATTGTTCCAAGAGGCACATATGACTTACCCTCCAGTGTGGAGTGACACAAAAGTACACACTTACCCCTTATGATTAATTTCACATCAATAAAATAATTCATGTACTATGTTGGGTCCTGCTTTTTTCACTTAACATCAGAGCTAAGGCTATTAAATTCATTATTCATTATTAAATTTTTATAATTATAAACACCTGTCGACAAGAGAAATCTTTTCAAATCAAATTATCTGCTGACCTGAAAAAGCTAATGCAAAGCAAGTTGTTTATTTTTTTTAACTGGACCGGCGTGACCCAATTAGTTCTCATAAAATTAACAAGGGGAAATAAAAACTTATTTTAACCCAGTCATGACAAAACAGCTCAGATAGTGTATTCTTTGACATTTCAACATGCTTTCGAGGTTTTAAAGCATTTCTCAGTATGAATTAATTATTCATCACGAATATTCTTTCAAACCTAGTAGCTTTATCTTTCCGAGGATTCCTCTCCTTTTGTTAATATTCAAACACACAGGGGAACATTATTATGAAGCCCTAAAGTGTTAAACCATGCTTAAATGAAGAAAAATGGCATTACCCCTGCATGTTGAACTCATGTGAAATTCTCAAAGTTTTTCAGACAGAAAAACAGGGGAGCCCAAACTTCATGTCCAGGCAAATTTTTCCACTGAAAGCTATAACTGGCAATTCCCAGTGAATAAAATGAAAGCCTAAACCTGACCCATCCCTGTTTGAATAGCTGTTTGCTATGGCTTGCTGTGCATGAAGAACACAGAAGCACAGTTCTACCAATCACTCACCTCATCACAATATCTGTTAAAGTCTTGAGTTTTATAGCTCTTAGTTTGCCCAAAACACAAAGACCCAGTATAAAGCATGTAAGTAATAATTCTAAGCACCACAAGAAATAACAGTCCATTAACTGATGAAATAGATTATAACACAGGAATGCGGAATACTGTGGCGTACAATATAAAGTCAAGATCTAGCCTCAGTATTCTCACTTATAAGATAAGAATGATAAACAATTATTATTGGTGTTGGAACTGTTTACATGACTTATTAATTGGAGAATACACATGAAACAATACATAGGAAATCATGAAAACTTACTTTTATAAATGAAGTAAAGCCATGGATGCCTAGGAAGAGCAAGTTTTAGATCTAAGCTGTTTTTCTTGGACAATGACATTAAGACCAACTGTCCAAGAGACAATCCTACAGCAGGGCCAATCCTAAGATTTCGCCTATGATGAGCTTCAGACATCTTTTTTATGCTCTTGTTATTTTAATAACTCCTGCCCCTCAAAAAAAAAAAAAAAAAAGGCAAGGCACACCATTACCATAGTTTTAGACAAAAATCTCCTTGACTCCAAGAAATAAAAGCAATCAGCTAATTTATAGTAATCCTATATTCTTTCAGTTCTGCATTTTAACTTAGATTTCTATTCATCATAGCCCCAGAAGAATTCAATTAATTCTCACACACTTCTCTTGGATCAGTAGTGCATGCTGATTAGCGTTGCATTAGTGGAAAGCCAGCATAGTATTTTTTTTCCATTGGGATTGATTGAAAAATTGTTTTAAATATATCGCATTGAAAATTGAGGTCTCATCTACTTGAAATACACTGCTCTTTAATTTTAGATTCCGATATGGGGTTAATATTTTTTAGAAGGGCAAGCCACCACCATTTCTCAGATCTTTTCTCATTCCTCTTTCTACACAGCTTGTTATGTTGGGTTGTATGAATATAGGACACATTAGGCCTTAGAGCTTCTAGAGAACATAGCCATCTCTCACATCTCCACATTGCAAAAGACATATGAGAGAACTTACTGGAAGTGTCTTTTTGCCAGAGTGTGTAAAGGGATTTGCCAGGAGGCTTTTATTCCAGGTACTACCTCCTTACAGACAAGTGTCAAAATAGAAGAGGAGCCTCACACTATTTTTAGGATATAAATTTTAGCCTAACAGTTAGCTCTCCTAGGTATTGAATTATTGTTTTCAATTCTCTTCTTTCCAGAATATCAAGTCCCAAATTCTTAAAGTATTTGGTGATACAGTATGGATCCCAGGTGCCTAATAGCTTTCAGGCAGAATTTTTGTATTTTTATCCCAGGAAAATGCAACCATTATTCAGTATCAACCTATTCCCCCTAAAATATAACGACTTATTGTTCAAACTTGAGCAATATGTCAAAAAACAATTCATTACATAATAACTGATTAAAATTTATGCAAGAATATAGGATAGGTCTGATTCCCCTCCTTTAGATATGAGTCTCACACCCACCTCCTCTGTCCTCAGATATGTTGTTCAGACATATTTGTTATCATCCTTGATGAGGGAAAAATGGCATAGTGCCCAGCTGATGCATTTTCTGAGTCATTAAACCAGATTTCTCCATTTTTGAGTTTTCTTGGAAAAAAGTTTTCTGTATTTTGGTAGCGGTGTGAGGCTCTTAGCCAGAATTCTTTCTATCAATTCTTTATAAATGTTAACTGCTAAATTAAATTATTTAAAGTGGGCTTTTCCTGTATTATAATATAGACTCATTGGTGGCTCAGAACCAAATCCTGTGGACATGTAGATGTGCGTGCTTCCCCAGTGGTTGTAACCTGAGGACTTTATTTAAACTGTCCTTTGAATCTACAGTAATTTGGTGTCAGGGAGGAATAGGATCTTTATCAACAAAGGGCTGCCAGAACCCCAACTGCTTCTTGAGTAGCTATAATAGATGAATAATGTTACAACCAACCGTGCCTTTCAGTTTTTGCTCAAAAGGCTTTTCACTAATGCTGGTGGTATTCCATATCCATGTGTTCATCTTGGAGCCCAGCAGTTTCCATCTGACTTTCATTACTTTTTCTTGAGAGGATCAGTTTTACAACTGGAATCAGAAAAGCAGTCAAAGTAATTGCAAGTGGCAATCAGTGAAATAGAGTAATCTTAGCTTGGGAACATATGTTCCATTATAAAGAAAATATTCTTTTTTTTTCTTTTTTAATAAATCCAAGACTAATATTTTCCCAAAGTAAGAAGGGACCATGTACAGGTTCTATTGCTACCTCCCTGTAAAGTGTTTGTTCCCCTTCAGGGATAGGCAACTCATTACCTCTGGAGGAAATCTATCCCCTTTCTGATTCTGACTTTTATCATACTGGAGGTGAAATTCATCTCTCTGTAGTTACATCCTTCAGAAGTGAAAGATTTGGACCTCAACGTAGTAAACCTCAACCTCTCTTCAGACACTTATGGGCAGCTCTTATCTCCAACCCCTATCTTTTTGCCAGGTTATAATATATATTCCTTTCTCACAAGGAATAGCTTTGATTTCCTTAATCATTCCAGCCACTCTTCTTGAAAGAAACTCAAACTTCCCTATACCCCTTTTAAAGCTGTTGTGCTGAAGGAAAATTAGACTTTTAATCAGAATATCTGTATTACATTACAGCTGTGCTACTTATTAAATGTTGGAACGGAGGCACATAATTTGCTCTTTTTGTCACTAGGGATAGCAAAGGTGAATAAACGAGATGTGGTCTAGAGGCACATAAAACAAGCAATAAGCAAGTTAACAAACAACTAAATATGTAATTTCAATGTGTAATAAGTCATATAAAGAGTTGCCAAGAGGGCTTCCCTGGTGGCGCAGTGGTTGGGAGTCCGCCTGCCAATGCAGGGGATGCGGGTTCATGCCCCGGTCCGGGAAGGTCCCACATGCCGCGGAGCGGCTGGGCACGTGAGCCATGGCTGCTGAGCCTGCGCGTCCAGAGCCTGTGCTCCGCAACGGGAGAGGCCACAACAGTGAGAGGCCCGAGTACCGCAAAAAAAAAAAAAAAGAGTTGCCAAGAGGGTTCTTAGGTCCCAGGGTATCAAGGGCAGGCCTTCTGAGATGGAGGCTGAGTGTTTTTCAATGGGAACAAGGCAGAGAGTGTAGTAGGATGTGGCAGGGTACTAAGCTAGCAATGTTTTCTAACAAAGTCAGCATCTAGAAGCAGGCCAGCGTCTAGAGTTTAGAAAGCGAGGAGGTGAATGGGACAAGATGAGTCTGGAAAAGTACAGAGTTTTGTAGCCATTGTTGAGAGCTTGGATTTTATTTAAAGTATAAGGGGAAGCCACTGTTGGCTTTGAAGAAGAGACATTACAGTGTCTGAAATATATTTTTAAAAATTACTCTCATACTAGATAGAGAACAGACTGCAAAGGACAAAGCAGAAGCGGAACAACCAATTAGGAGGCAGTTGTCATAATCCAAGGAGAGATTTCATGTGATACAACAACCCGTTGAGGTTTATACGAGAAGCAGTACCCTACAGAGGTTAAGACACAGATGTAGCAGACTGCCTGCCTATAATTAAACCAGACTCCACCAACGTCAGCAAGCTCTGTGCACCTCGGTTTCCACCTCTGTGATAGGAAGATCCTGACAGAACTTCACAGAGTTGTTGTGAGGATTAAAAGAGTTTATATATGAGTTTCCTCTTAGCTAAATCTGGAAAGAATTTTTCACTGTTATGACATGTTCCACCCTATATTGCATTTGCAGGCTCAGGCATTATTTTAGTTGGTTTTTGTCTGGGAACGAAGAAGAGAATGAGTGAGGAAAGTGACCGGATCATTGTTTATCCTCCTTTGCCAGCTATATTTTTCTGATGCAATAGAGAAAACAGACAGCGTGTGAGAGGAAAGGCATTCTATGGACAATTGGTTGTGTTTTTCTTTCTTTGGAGTCCACCTTGTCAAATGATAAATACAAACATTGCATTACTCTAACGTAATGGTCCCAATAAGACCTATTTTTAATCTTGTTTAAAACCCAAACTTTAATATAGTGTGACTCCTCTTAATATAACATTGTCATTAGGGCATGTCCCAGGCTGTTTCCTCTTGTGATATGTTCACCTCATTAAATAACCCTCCTTGTTTTTACAGGAATCCCAGGAAGTGACTATGTGAATGCTAACTACATAGATGGCTATAGGAAACAAAATGCCTATATTGCAACCCAGGGATCTCTCCCCGAAACATTTGGGGACTTTTGGAGAATGATATGGGAACAACGGAGTGCCACAGTTGTTATGATGACAAAACTAGAAGAACGATCCAGGGTAAGGATGAATATCTACCTTCTCCCTTTTAAAATCTTCCCCCAGATAGTTCCTGCATTGCATATTTTATTCTGGTCAGAATCTAGCCTGTCTTTAAGCTTTGACTTTGTAATAGACACTAATTGTGAATGAGCATCAACAGCTTAGATTAAACCATTCTTTAACATTCTTTTGCATCTTTCAGAAAGGAAATTCTCTCATGTTACGATGTGTGTGATCGCTAAAAGAAAAAAATAGCACTCAAAGAAGTAGACAGCTTGGTTAGAAAAAATAAATATTAACTTGGACATCTTTGTCAAATCCACATTGAACAAGAACACACAGACTTCGGGGGAGAATCCCACCATATGTACTTCCCAATATTTTCAACTTTTTCTTTCTCATAATCTGCAGTGTAAAATCTAAAATTCTGTGAAAGAGGCTTTTTTTAAAAATTATTCAAATGAGCATAAATCAAGTCAGGGCAGCCAAAAAAATGATGTTGGTTAATACACTGCTGGGAAAACACATAAATGTGTAGAGGGCATTTTGTTAGTTTAGCCTTCTCCAAAATGAATAGATTTTAATAATGGAGTCATTGCTTAGTAAGGTCCAAGAAAGGAGTTTTATTCATCATATGGGTCCAATATTATGGAGCACGGCACATTAGTTAAATGCTCTTGATTTGCAAAACTAGAACATAATGGGTAAGCAGGATGCCATATTCCCAAGTGAATATGCCAAGTGAATATCATAGCCATCTGATGAAAATCAATCTGTAACCTTGAGAATTTAAGGAACAAGTAAGTCTCTGACAAATCACTGAAGACAGCACATACTCTCACTGTATGGGGCCTTCGGGGCAGAGTTTGAAACTACTGGTAGAGGGCTCGTTCACTGGGGTCACAGTACTATCAAAAAGGATATTTAGGGCTTCCCTGGTGGCACAGTGGTTGAGAGTCCGCCTGCTGATGCAGGGGACACGGGTTCGTGCCCTGGTCCAGGAAGATCCCACATGCCGCAGAGCGGCTGGGCCCGTGAGCCATGGCCGCTGAGCCTGCGCGTCTGGAGCCTGTGCTCCGCAACGGGAGAGGCCACAGCAGTGAGAGGCCCGCATACCGCAAAAAAAAAAAAAAAAAAAGGATATTTACAAGTAAGCCAAAGCCTAACTTCCCATTTGTTGTGTGACAGTTGAGATTTTTTTAATGTTCTCCTAAGCTCAATACATGGCAGTTTCTCTTAGCCCCGGTATATATATGAGAGAGGAGTTGTAAGCTGCTCAGGAGATTCATAAGGGAAAAGCTCAGACTTAGGAAAATATAAAAAGTCCCAGCTGTTACCTTAAAGCTGGGAAATCAATAGATATAGTACACAACTTGTTTAGCAAACCTAAAAAGCAATCAGGTCTTTTCAAAATGTGAATTCTACAGAAATATTGAAATATTGTCTGAAAAGAATTTAGATAAAAACTTTGATGGCTGTGAAGACGTCTCTGTGTTATACGTTACATGCAAATGCCATTCAAAATGGATGTAAATAGATCCATTATTGACTTGTACTCAGGGTAACCCCTATCTAGCAAGCCCTTGCTTTAAAAACAATCCCCCACCCAAATAATTATTGGATATAATTGTTAATCATTCTAACAATGCCTAACATGTATTGGATACATTGATATTTTACAACAACCCATGAGATAAACACTTCTGTGATTTCCACTTTATATATGAGTAAGGCCAGGACATTCCAGGTCACCTAAGCTCATTCAGTTACCAAGGTCAGAGTGAGGAATTGAAGACAGTCTGTCTCCACAAAATCTGTGCTTACCCACCAGGCTGTACTGTCTGTTAACACTTCTGTGAAGTGGAGACAGCTGAACTGTTATATTACAGCATGCATGTAAATCTAAGCTACTAGGACTGTTCTGCCTGGAGATACCGGCTGGTAACAAGCAGTCATTTGCAAAAGCTGTTTTCAGTAAAACACACATTTTTATCTTGACACTGCAGGCCTTCATTAAGCCATGCACAGAAACTTGTTTTGAAATAACTGAATGGAATTCTGCCCCTTTTCTCCCTAATTGCTTCTAATAATAAAATTAGTTCTAACTGGCCCCACTGCCAGTGCAACATCTGATGGTAATGAGCGATTCTTGGCAGAAGGCATTGTGACTTAAATACCTACAGTTTATCTTTATGTTGCAGGCTACCTTTTTTTCCCCACCTCAGACAGAGAAACTTATTTGGAAGTTACTAAATGAGCCTCTGTTTGCTCTCTTCATTAATTACTCTTTGCTCTTGCAAGTTAGCTTTCTCCTTTGTTAAATGACCTGAGGAGGCCAAGTAAAGTGCTGTCTTGTGATTTTTATTCTGCGGTGGTTTAGCCTATACCCAAACTTATGATGACCTGCATAAGCCAGTGTTTAGAAATCTCAACCATCATCAACCTAATCCTACAAATGAACCCTGACCCCCAAGGCCCAAAAAGCCCTTTGTTCTCCAGTCTAGAACACTTGAGAATAAGGGACCGAATGCCCTAGAGAGAGCTAACAAAGCCCTGGTCCTCCAAATTATGCCACACTGTCTTCATCTTCCTGCCTCACATCCTCCACCCCACCTTTCCCCTGTCCACTTGCTCTTTCCCCCGAAGTCCCGGGGAGGAAGCGGAAGGCATTCCTGGATTCTCAAAACAAGAACATAGATTAAATTTTGCTATAAAAACAGTGTTATAAATAGTGGTTAGTTGTTGCTGAAATATACAGCTCCATACTTGGGGAACTTTGTGAGTTATGTGGGCTGACCTGGGGACTCAATGAATTCTCAATTCCCAGCAGCCAAATTCAAAGTAGACATATGAACTAGCCTGGCTTTACTTAGAAACTGCCTGTAGTCCCTCTTATAAAGAGAGGAGGTCCAGGTAGTTTAAACAAATCACCTCTCCAAGGGCTGAAGCTTGAAATTTCATTATTTTGATGAAGGCTCAGGTTCCTGAAATAATATTCATCCCCTTGGCTTATTGAAAAAAAAGAGGTGTGTGTGTCTGTGTGTGTGTGTGTGTAAACACTTCTGTGTATTACAAGTAGGCAGGAATACCTGTTAACTCGAGTGGGAAAGAGAAAGGAAAAGGAAAGGGAAGATAGCATGATATTACACAGAACTCCCTGGGGACACCACCACTAGAGGAACCTACCTGACACAGTTCCAAGTAGGGGTGCCTTGCAGTCAAATGTCTGTGTTTAGATCCCGACTTTAGTGCATACTAGGTATGAGACATTGAGCAAGTTGCGGGACCCCTCAAAGTCTCCTTTCTCCTTTTTGGATTACATGAAAGGGTTATTGTGGGTATTGCCTGAGACAAGGTACGGGGTGGCTCAGTGAGTCTACACTATTATTTTTGGTTGAGATAGAGAAGTTGGAGGCTTTACCATTATAACTTTAGTCTCCCCTAAAGCTGGCTTCCAAATAATTCAATTTTTGTTCCCAAATGAGTTTGTTTCTCTGTGGTTGACAATGAATCCTAACCAAACTCAGTCATTGCACGTGGCGAAATGTGCCCACTGTCCCCAGGATGGCACAACCATGCATCCTAGTCAAGAGGAGAGTGTAGCTCAGAACATGGGGTTCTTTTGCACTTGCCTTTGACAGAATCTCCAGAATGGAGACCCTGACACAGGGAATGTGTTAATCAGTCTGCAGAAAGACCACAATAGAACATTCTGGCTGCTACTTTCACATATCTTGAAGCAATACAGTATGAAAATAGTGAGTAATGTCAGCACGAGTTACATGTAGTAATAATTATCACTAAATATAATATATTCTTGATACCACATTTCCTTCTGGTTCGGTTTTTCATTCTCCTTCCTCATTCTTTTTTATTTGGTGATGCTAGGGAACTCTCCCTTTAAAACCTACCTCCTGTGTTTTCCACCCTCTTCTGTACCAAGGCTCAATCACCACCTCTCTGTGGTTGATACAGCAGCAGGGCTTGTAACCTTTGCTGAGTTAGAATAGTTCACTCAAGCAAAAGGATACTGGGTTCCTTAGGATGTGTTAGACATTTCACTGGTCTGTTGTTAGAGAATTGACCATTTTTAACGTTTGGAAGGCTAAAGAAGCCCTTTACAAGTGTGAGGTATGGCTTAGGGCTTAAGGTGGCCATTTGAAAACTTAAGTTCTTTGATTTTTCAAATGCCATCACGCTCCCTCAAATGTGGCCTTGAAAGAATCCCAAACTTAAATCAGGAGACTGTTTCCACGGTTGTACATTCACCACTTATCAACCCTGAGGAGAAAATGTGTAAGTTGAATATTTTCTTTGAGTTTCATTAGAATATATATATATATATATATATATATATATATATATGAAGCGAAAAACTAGAGATTTTGAAGGTAAAGTTTGATTGCTGCCTGAAAATGCACAGATCAGTTCAAAGCCTTGTATACTGTGTGACATGAGGTACGGTTAGTGGGTTTTATTCCAGTTTCCATCTTTTTTGCCAAATCTTCTCAAGTTCTGCAGAGTTCATTGATTCTGCAGCGAGTCATTCTTCTCCCCCAGAATGTGGTCTCTAATTGTTTCCATGTCTCATAACATGCCAATAAGCACATGAATTGGTTTGGGCAACCACATGGAGGGAAGAAAAAGTTTGGAAAAAATGAAGCACCGATAGGAGAGCAAAATGTATACAGCTGGGATTTCCACTCCAAGGGTGTTATTTGTGGGCAACTGGGACACATGGTTGGCAAGCCTCACTTGAAGAATTGGAATCTCTGAGGTAGGGTTTGCCAAGGTGATTCCTGGCCCAGGAAGCACTATTAGTTAGTGGGTGATGGTTCACTTTTTTTTTTTTTCCTTTAGCTGTCTGCTTTTTGCTGTTTCTTTTCAACTTTGTTTCCCATCTTGAGGTATACAAGACAGAGGGAACGTGTACACCTATGGCTGACAAATTCTTGAGCAGCCTTGATTAGTGTTAGAGGGTGAAGTGGCTTCACCGAGGTTAGGGGATGTTTGGCTTTCACTTGTCTTCCCAGCCTGCCTTCAGTCAGTTCCCATAGTTGACACTTACTGTTGCTTCATGTCTTGCAAGTTGTATAGTGGGAGTTGATTCACTTAAAGAGCGATTATTGTGGTGGTACTTAGTGCTATAGATGTCAAGGATGGGAGTGAAATTTTGACACCCAAAAAATGGGACATGATTTGAACTGTCATCCAATGTGGACCCCACTGATTAGTAGTAAAAGCATAGAATTAGAAGTGAAGAAGTCTATACTTGGTTTCCAAACTCTCTAAATCCCATTTTCTGTTCCCAAGTAGAGAACCAGACAACCCAGTTGATGGCATCCATTGCTAGAGCAGATCAAATGTTTTGTGCATCATGACTAACCTTAGGCCAGGAACAGGAAAATCCCTGCTCCAGTAAATATAGTTGTTTGTACTAATGAATGCAGGTTAGATGCTGTCAAGCCCAAAGGGACCAGGCTGGCATTAACTACACTATGTTAATAGTTTAGGGAGTTAAACTTGATGCTTAGCCAGTGGAGCACTTCTGACCTAAAGGTCACTCACTCTTCCTATGTCCTCTCCATTCCTCAAATGTCACCATAGTAAATTTACCCCAACAGAGAGTGACAGTGAGCTGGAGACATAGTCATACTTGCTTCTGTGGCTGAAGGCAATTCTGAGCAAAAAAACAGCAAAAAAGGAGATTTTGATCAAACATTTTCTTGTTTTTCTGTAAAACAAATCTTGAGATTCTTTTCAGATTATGAGGTCCTTTTGGGTTAAAAGTTGGCAGAATCCCGTTGAAGATTATAAATGGCAGTGTTATTGTTTTCATTGCCGTTATCGGTTTTGGAAGGCCCAGCCTTGGCCAGTGGCAGACTAATTCTTGGCCCCTCTGGTTTGTCAAGGTTCGGTAAGTTTAATGGAGAGCAAATGCTTTCCAAATGCCAGGTCTGTGTCCTTTTCCAAATAGAACTCGAAGTGCCAAAGGCTTTGAACATTTAATTTCTCAAACTGCAGCCTAAAGCACTGCCTATCTAGGGCAACAGAAACTGCTTTTTCCTTAAGCAGCTGTAGGGACAGCAGTGCAAACATTGCCTTTGAAGTCTGCCTGATGTATGGGATTGTTTTTGAAAAGTGGTGGATACTTAATGTATATAGGACACTGGCAACAAAAAGAAGGATACTCATGTTGGCAACCTAAAGGATGTTTGGGTCCTTATCTGGCAAGTTCCACACTTTTGGTTTTCTCTTGTCAACAGACACAGTGTCAGATAAAAGAGAAAGGATCCCACCAATTTCTTAACTGTTCGCTTCCTGGATTTTCTACCTTCTTTGCCCATCCCCCCTCCTCTATTTAGAATGGCAGTCTACAGATTCTGGCTCAAAACATTCCTATTCAAGTGAATTAAGCAACACAGCCCAAGGAATGAGCTGGACTGGGTGGGGGAGACGCAGCTGTGCTCCCAGTGACATTGTGCAAAACCCCTCTTATTCTCCACATTCATGTTTACAGCACTCCCAGGCTGGACTAAGTCACTTCTAAGATTCTGAGAAGTGTGGATTAATTTCTATGCCCAGGCAAGGCAGATATTCAGCTCGTATGCACCAGTATAATTCTACTGGGTGTTAAAATATTGAAATGTATGAATACTGGCTGGTATACAAACATTATCTTTTTATTGAAACTTTGTCACCTAATGATATTTCTCAGTGGCAGTGACACTGGAGCATTGCTGGACCACAGGCAGCCACTAGGCAGACAAAGACAGATGCAGACGTGCCAGTAAGGCTGCATGGAGCGCCCAGCCACTGCCAGGAGTGGTTGGGGCTGAGGGGCAGACTCCACAGACCCAAACCATGAGGGAAGGGTTGATAGCCAAGTGCTATCTGGACATGAAAGAGAGGCATTTCACACAATTTTCCTCTGGCTACAATAAAGTGCTAGACACTGGAGATATAATGGGAGAAATCATTGGAAAAGTTCAGTGCAGTTCCCTCTGTTAAACCCTGGCAGACACGTTGTCTTATTCTGTTCGGGCTACAGTAAGAGAATGCTCTAGACTGGATGGGTTATAAACAACAGAAGCTTATTTCTCACAATTCTGGAGACTGGGAAGTTTAAGATCCAGGTGCCGCTTCCTAGTTCATAGAAAACTGTCTTGTTGTATCCTCGTGTGATGGAGGGGTGACAGAGCTCTCTGGGGTTTCTCTTATACAGCACTAATCCCATTCTATGAGGGCTCCACCCTCATGACCTATCACCTCGCAAAGGCCCCACCTCCTAATACCATCACATAGGGGATTAGATTTCAACATACGAATTTTGAGGGGACACAAATATTCAGTCCATAGCATACATCAGACAAAAGGGAATATCAGGTTTTTAAATTAATAAATGGCTTAGAAAGTGTTTGAACAGTTCAATGAACTGATAAGCAGTTTTATAATGTATAATTTGGTTTACTTAGAGAATAATATTTTTCAACTTTATGGTTTTATTTATGAAAAGCTATTTCTATGCTGGTAGTCAAATGCTTTAATTTCACTCTCATTTCAAGTATTCCATTGCCCTTGATTCTCCTCTAAATAGTGGTCTGCAAAGAGAAAATGAAACGGGGAAATACACAAACTAGGTAGTTTTGCCGTTTGAAAATAGATATGGCTAAATATTGATATTAGTTCAGTGGAGAGAACGACACTATTACTGCAAGAGAAGAGAATCATTGAGATGGTATCTCCTTATTTTGGAAAAAACAGTTCAGCATATAATTCTTGTGTCCACTAAAATATATCCTAATATTTATCTGAACCTTTCATTATATCTTCCCTTATTAAATGTGTGTTGATAGTTGTGTGTTAACATTTCCTTTTTCCCAATAATAACCGTGATTTGCATTATCTAATGTTAACATACTGTCCACTCCTTATAGAAGAATCCTCTGCCCAAACTTACTAAATACTGATTTCCAGCCATTCTCAACAATAGTTATGGTTTTCCAGGTATCATTAATTGTCTATTCTAAATCCTTCTTTGGTTAAATAACCTGGCCCTAGGCAGGCTTTTCCAAATAACATGTGGCAAATACATTTTGGTTCAGTGATGCTGGGACCCTTTGGAGGTATTGGTTTGTCGCATTTAGAATTCTGATGCTTCGCCATGCTGCCATGCTCAATAAGGCTTAGTTAAATTGAAATGAGGAGCTTTTGTTTTCATAAAGTTTTAGGCTATTTAAAAATAAGCCAACGTAGACCACAGTATAGTTGATTATAAAGTTGGCTTGCACGTGTTGAGTGCCCATGATGTGCCAGGCCACGTCCAAGATAAGCCATGTGGAAGTAAAAATGGAACTAGAAGGAGAGCATTTCCCCCCAAGCACAGTCAGCAGACCTGCTGGATCAAATCCTACAAGATAGGGCTTCCCTGGTGGCACGGTGGTTGAGAGTCCACCTGGCGATGCAGGGGACACGGGTTCGTGCCCCGGTCCGGGAAGATCCCACGTGCCGCGGAGCAGCTGGGCCCGTGAGCCATGGCCGCTGAGCCTGCGCGTCTGGAGCCTGTGCTCCTCAACGGGAGAGGCCACAACAGTGAGAGGCCCGTGTACAAAAAAAAATCCTACAAGATATTTCCAATAATGAGTTTTTCTTTTGAATATACTTAAATATGTTCTATCATTCCATCAACTTGCTTTTAATAGTTTGCCATGAAAGGGAGAAAATATTCCATAGCATACATGTAGCGATGGTCAACCTGGTCTTTCCACAATTATAGAGAAATGAAAACTAACCACACAAGGGGAATCCCTTTGTGATAATAAAAAGAAATATTTCCCCCAAATTCAGCCAGAAATCTGAACTGTCTCATTCAGTTTAGGCCTCAAGTAGAGTTACAGGGCAATGTTTGTAAACCAGAGTCTGGGTAGTGAGTTCTGCTCCTCTCCTTTTCTACCTCAGAGTCTAGTACATTCTCTTCTCACAGCAGACTGGGGTCCAGGTACATTAAGGGAGTTGTTTGCAATCTCACAACTACCTACTTGAAAAAACAGGAAATGTAAGCACACCTCCATATTTAGTCAGTAAGGCTGATGGACTGGGGGCAGGACTGCGGTTTTCACTATGACCGTCCCCACAGCCACTCACACCTTACCGTCCATCTAGAACATCCTAAATACATATCTGCTGGGATTAATAACATATTCATTTTTTCACATTCAGAATGTTTATAACAACCACCACAAAAAAATTGAGAACATCATCTACTTAATAGTTAATAACAACTATTCCCATTGGATACCTATTTGTGTTGGCCACTGGGTTCAGAGTTTCAGGTGCAAGATGTTTGAGCCTTACAATAGCCCTGTCATGCTGGAGATAATCATTCCCATTTTATAGAAGAGGCCACAAGGCTTTGGTCCTGGAAATAGAGAACAAGCTTACTAGCCAACCAGTGAGACTGCCTGACCTTCCAAGAATCAGTCCTGAAGGCCACTTGTAGTCACTTCAGAATCACATAAGAAAAGACAGAAATCAGTATTTTTACTCACTAGCTCTGGCCTTCTCGTTCTATATACCCAAAGGGGAGCCTCCTACACGTCTCAGTTCTCACACTCAGCTCTACGAATGAAGCCTAACAAGTAGGAACTCTCTAGAAATACCTTCTGAGATTTTTCTCCCAGGAAAAAAATGGTGGGGGAGGGGAGTGGTTATTGTCAAAAAAACATCTCAAGAGAGGAGAATGGAGCTAGTTCATTTGTGTAACCGATTAGAAAGAAATAACTTCTGTTATTTTCCCGCATCCTTTTTAATTTTTTCCTCACTAGACTCGCTCTAACATTAAAATCAGAAATTATTTGTTTAGGGTACGGCTAAAAATGAAAGGCTTAAAGGAGTATTTGTCAGTAAGTCTAAGCCCTTAAATTTAGCCCTCAGAACTTGGGTGAAACCTGTGCAGGCTACTCAGAGAATGAGGTGGAGTAAAGAAGTGCTGGGGTCCTCGCTACTGAAGGGAAGAATGTGTTGCTGTAGCTGTTCAGAGAGCTCAGGGAGCACTTCTAATCCCACTGCTGAGACTGTATGTGTGCATGTGTGCATACATTAGAACGTTTATTTTTTCATAAACTCCCCTTGCGAAATATTTCCTGAGAGAAAACGGCAATGTTTAAATATATTGGCTTCTTTAAAAATGGCTCCTAGTTTCTACAGTTGCACTTAAAACATTTTAGAGGACTTCTTTTAGTAAAGAGTAAGGTTAGAGTACATTATTTAAAATCAGTACAAGAACTTTTGTTTTATTCTTTTAGCTAAAAATGTTCACAATATTTACTCCTTATAGTAATGTTTTGTGGTAATTTTTTCCCTAAAGACGTCAGTCTAAGCCAAAAATAGTTGCAGTTCTCAAACTTATTACTAGAAGTATGAGAATAATTAGTATAAATTTAAGTTTTCCTACATCTTAGGTATGGGGTGGATTTGTAGATGGAAAGTCACTCAATAATGGAGTTATTTTTCTAGAGGTCACATAAAGGCTGGCTTATAGTTCTTTTCCTTTGCCTTACCTCACCAAAAGGTCTGAGGATAACCAATTCCCAGCTTTGAAACATAATTACATTGAATTGGGTTCCGTACATTGTACTGGCCTTCTAGTTCATTTTGTTGCATTAACTTGCTGCTTTTGTGCCCGCCATAGTGGTGTTTGTCCTCGTGGGATTTGACCTGTTGGTTTTGATTTGAACGGGTTGATGTCCAGCTGAAACTGTTAAATAATGAGTTTGAGTCTCTCTCTTGATTCCTGAACTCAGTACATTGCTGGCATCCCTTCAATGCTGCAATAAGAGGCCTCCAAAGTTTCTTTTGTCTTTTGCAGTGAGACATCAACTTGACATCTATTTCATGGTTTAAAACGGAGCCTTTGACTTAATTTATGTGATTTATTTTCCATCTGAATTATGGCTACTTAAGTAGTGTTGGCTCTATTAGGGTAGTAGCCTTTGATAAGTTTATCCAGATACTACTTGGGTTTTAATGGATGGCCAGAGAACATATAGAGGTACCCAAACCTGGTCTTGCTACATCAATATTCTCCTTAAAGAACTGTCTTCCCCTTGTGTTATTTTTAACTTAGAACATATGACAGAAATATAAAACAGAAGAATATTTTGTGCATCTAGAAAATGCAAGTCTTTTAAAAAAATCTTACTAAGACACAAAGTCTCCATTTTACTGTGAACCACTTTTGTTTGTTTTTCATAAAATAGATAATGTTTGTGTGGGTCTCACAGTTGAAATAAAGGCACAGAAGTCAAACCTTGAGAATGCAGTCTCTGCTTTACTGTGTAACTGTACCTTCTCTTTTATCTAGTCTAGGAAATTGTGTAGAGGATTAACCCTCTCCCTTTTCAGAACATCCAGTATCTAGAAAGAGGCTGAGTCCTTTGAGAAGCAGATGCTTTAGGTGTGAAACAGAAAATTACAATATTGTTCACAGAATGCTAGTAAATATTTATATTCAACATAAAAGCAAATAATTATCTAGTAATTCTATTCACTGGGCCAAAAAATTCTAGTATCTATGTGAATAATGCCTCATTGCTTTTGCTTAAATCCAAAGATTGTAACTTTCACATATTTCTTTTTCAAGTAAAAGATGTACTTTCTAATATAAAATACTACTAGGTTTCTTTACCTAGAGAAATGTATTTTAGTTGGCTTCAATTAAGAACTACTCCCATTTTTTTTCTTTTAATGTGAGATAGAAAGGGTAAATATATTCTGATCTATGGTCTTACTAGAAAATATAGTGTTGTCTTTGCTATTTTTCATTATGCTTTTTAATGCCCAAAGGACACATTCAGTAAATTTGAGGCTTACTGCAGACTTGGAATTATTCTTTGTTGCATGTTGAACTAATTGGGTTGAATACTTTTTATGTGCTTTTGTTGTTCAACTCCACATAATAATTATAGATTATTCATCTGAAATGAATGGATTTTAAATTATTTAAACTTTGCCACTGCCAGCGTGTGACCCTTTGAGACTTTTTAAAGAACAGACAGCTCTTTTCCCCCTAGACTTTACAGATTTAATTTGTTTTTGATACACATACCATTTATCTTATATTAAAAAATTCTGTGTTGTTTGTTATACTTTCATAGATTTACAAATTATTTCTACTTTTCTTTAAACAAGCATATTTGGAGATGGTGATAGCTCAAGATGAAATAGGTTGTGCCTTTTAAACCTTGATGGATGAACACTAACTATCTCACCATGTCATTTAAGTGCCTAAGTGTAACCTTTCAGAAATGATTCTTAATGTCTATCTCAGAACAAATTTGTGTTTTCTTTTCAAGTACTCTGAAGTTTCAAATACCTCTCTCCTTATTTTACTCAGTGACAATCTGCAATTTATTTTTCTCCCGGAAAATTGAATCTGTTACTGCTTAGTATTCCTACCATTTTGAAAAATGTGGTTTACATTGGCATCAGAGCAGCAATTTACATATATTGGGATAACAAGAATGCACTCCAGAAAAAGATCAACATAAAATGAAATGCAGAAAGGCTGTTTTCCTTCAACAGCAACTCAAAATAAAACTAATAGAGAAATTGATGAGGATCTGCCCTAAATGTGTCACTTGTTTCTTCTAGGTGAAGTGTGACCAGTATTGGCCCAGTAGAGGCACAGAAACCCATGGGCTTGTCCAAGTGACGCTGCTAGATACCGTGGAGCTGGCCACGTATTGTGTTCGAACGTTTGCACTTTACAAGGTTTGCTTTTTATTTTTTTTCCTCCCTTTCCCCTTTCCATTATTTAAAGAAAACTTCTTTTGAAAAATCGAATATCTCAAGGCTTTACTTAAATCTTGATTCTACTGGCAACAATGAAGAATGAAATAATTCTTCCATTATCGCTCAGCAATTTTTCTCCTTGTCTGGAGATTTATCAGTAAATATGGAACTCTTGCTCTGAATGAAAGTCTCAGCAAATGAAGAATAGGTGAAGAAGAACTAGTTCTTTCTGTAAAATGTAACAGGGGTGCTCTTGATAGTTAAACCTGAAAAATGAATGCTTCTCACCTAGGAATTTTGTCTTCCTGAGCAAATATTTGTCATTTACAGATAGCTTGAGGTTTATAACTCCAAAGAGTGTGTCTTCCCAAAGGATATAGGGTGGGGGAAGGAATTAAGATAGCACATCTTTGTGTTACCTCTTGCATGTTATTACTCATCATTACAGTCTGAGGCTAGGAACACAGAATTTCAGCCAGTGTTCCTACTTCACAGAATGGTTCAAGTGAGAAGAGAGAAGTAAGACAATTCCAGTTCACCGCCTGGCCTGATCACGGTGTTCCAGAACACCCAACACCTTTTCTAGCTTTCTTACGGAGAGTCAAAACCTGTAACCCTCCTGATGCAGGTCCAATGGTTGTGCACTGCAGGTAAGAACCTCTGAGAGCATTTTTCTTGCAGTCAGAAGGTTTGTGGGGAGACAGAAAACTGAAGGACGACTCATTGCATATTCTGTTTCCAACCTCTTGATATTCTGGGATAGCAACTGCCTTCATAAAGAATACAGGTAGTCTTTTTTGGTCAAAGGAGGCCTCTACTAACATAAATAGGAAGGAATTGATACAGTGCATACCCCCCCTGGGAGATAAAGGCAACTATGATCCATGGTATTTTCTCTTTAGAGCAAAAATAAATATATTCTTTCAAAAAATATGTATGTATGAATTGTTTGACAGGCTCTTGTGGGCTGGGCTGATACAACCTTTTTACTATTTATAGGGAAAAAGTGCTGAACAAAATATTGATAATACTGTAAACATACAACCTTGGAGAGATAATTTCTTACTGCATATTAGTATTATCAAGTCACATATAGAAAATATACTATTTTGAGCTTTAAATTTTTATTTAATAAAATATATACGAAGATCTATAGTTCGAAAGAATTTATTTTATGTACTAGGAGGTAATGAACCCATATTTCTCTTGAAATGTATAATTTATTATTTTGTACTTTTAATGCTAACATTCTCTATATCATTGCTCAGATTCTACTATATGTAAGTGTTCATACATTTATAATACTAAACTGATGTCTTCTAGTCTCCTGGATTCCTCTCAAGTATCATTACTAACAGATTATTAAAGATATCTAGTCAGATTCTGTTTATTACTATATAAATTACGGTTCATGTAACTTCATAAGACTTTTTTGTAACCTAAGTAATTCAAATATGAGAGAACACGGCTGCTTGCCCAGATAAGTAAATTCATAGTTTGGAAGTACATAAAAGAGGAAAGGAAGCATCTATCATAAACCACTTCTATCATTACTTAATAGTATAACTTTCATTCACATCCCATATTATACTATAGCACAATGTAGTAGATCTTAGAAATAGGGTCTATTTTTATAAAAAGTTGAGGACAATGGATGGATCAGAATAAAAGCAATAAAATTCACCTGACTAATCCATGCTAGAGGGGTAATTGTTAAACAATGGCCTGGCAAATTCCAAGCAAGATAATGTTTAATTTCTCTTTTCCAGCATTTTTCCCCAACAAAAATGAATAATAACATTACCTTATATTCATTGAGTCTTTACAAATTCCAAAGCACTCCCCCACGCTCTACTGTGTCTGACGTTCTTAACAATATGGCAGGTTGAGAAGAGAACATAAGAGAGGCTACAGGGTTTGATTCAAGTAAGATAGCTAAGAAGGTGGAGGTACAATCAGCCTCACCTTATAATTAAGTTCTTGCTCCTCTTTAATCAGGACAGGGGCCTTTGAGGACCTGCCACTATGTTGCAGTTTTCTGCATGATTCTGAAACAGTATAAATTATTGTTATTAACTTGAGCAAATTATTATTAATTGAACAAATACTTTTGCATCATGAAATCAGATTTCTGGTTGGTTTCAGCAGGCAGTCTGTGTACTCTGTTATACATGTTTGCAGACCTCAAAGAGCCACTGAACCTGGTTACACGGTGCCCCTGCTCAGCACAAAATCAACTTGATTGTGAAGTTCACACATGAAATGGTTTCAGATGGAGTCTGGACATAGGAGAGAAAACAGAGAGTTTGGCCTAACTCAAGAAATGTTGCCTTCATATGCCTACTGGCAAAAATGCAATTCATGCAGATGCATACATGCATACACACAGATGTATGTGTGTTTATGTACATACACACAAACACATATACATTTTCTATATATAAAATAATAGGAACAAAAATTAGGGAAACCTAACTTGGAAGTTTTCATTGAAAAGAAGTGTTATGATATTTGCACTGTATTTTGAAATATAGTACGTTCCCTCTTTCAAAATGTGCTTCCCACTTCTATAACTGAAAGTGGAGGCCCTGGAAAACTAAAATAAATAGAATGATAATTTTAAAAATTCAATTTACCCTCTGTTGATCATAAGCAAGGTATGAGGCTTTATGATAGGTACTTGGAGGGCTCCAAAAATCTTTGCAAGCAAGTAGGAGAGATAAGATAGCTATAATGCCTTATTTTGAGAAAATACATACTCTCCCCCCCAACACACACCCCGATGTTATGTTAAGCCACCTGGACTCACCTCTGAGAGATACAGACAACTCAGGAGAAATAAAGACACAAAGATTAATGTGGAGAGCTAATAGCTGCTGACATTTGGAAGTGCTATGCCTGAGGCTCCAGAGAAGCTAGTATTGAAACAAACAACAGAAGAGTTGGTATATTGGTGGAAGAAATTTGTTAGCCACTTTGAAACAGTGAAGGAAAGATGCAGCATAAGCTGAGCTCTGGGAAACGATCTGTGTTCACCCAAAGGTAACCTCACGTCTGATAAGAAATCTTGGTCTCTTTGAGAGAGGCCACATCCACACTGCCAACTTCCAAAGCATCCCGAATCTTTGACTTGGTTACCAGTATGTTAAAACCCAAGAGCATAATTTTTCTGACCGAGTGGCAGTGGATAGTCATTTGAGATAACAACTGCTCCTGTGGTATCCCAGAAATGCTGGTTTAAAAATCATCTCTAAGCAGGAAGGAAAGTATGCAGAAAGTGACACTAGTCATGTCACAAAGGGATCCTGATTAGTTACCATGATCATGTTGCAGATAATCACAGAAAATACACTGGAGTTTAAACACTGCATTTCATGCTGTGATTTCTCTTATGATGGACTTGAATTTTTTTCTCTGTAATGAAGTAGTGACAAAGTCAAAGTAAGTCCAAGCCTTCTGCCAAACAGATCCTGTGACAAAGGAAGAGTTTCTAAAAGAAGTCTGGTGGTAGACAAAAAAAGAGGATGGGACTGGAAAAAAAGAAAATTCATTTTCCTCCAAGAGTTTTGTCTTAAGTAATAAACGTGACAGGACTAAAAAGCCATTATGAATAAAATAAATTCTAACAATCAATAATAAAAAAGAGTTATGAGAATAGATTAGTGCAACAAGCAGAGACAAGACCTTGGAAGGTCGAGGAGAAGGACAGAGTCTACCGCATTCCTAAAAGAGGGAATGTCTGGTTCAACAGACACAGGAGAAAAGACCAACGCTAGCCATCAGTCACTTCACACAGAACATGTAATCTCAACTTTAAGAGTGCACACTCTGGAGTGATACACTGCCTGGGTAAAACTCTGGTTTGTTCACTTATTGGCTGTGTGCCTCTGGGCAAGTTATTTCCTATCTGTTAGCCTCTCTTTCTTCACCTGTAAAATGGGGTAACACTACTCATAGCAATAAGAATTTGATGAAGATTAAATGAAATGATATACCTAAAGCACTTAGGACGGGGCTTTTTATATAGAAGTATGCAAGAATGTTAAATTATTCGTATATTAATTATTGAGTGAGTTTTCAAAGATATATTTGTATTTCTAACTCTAGGGAGAAAAATTCAACATGAACTTGGATATTATCTATATGACATGAGCCATCCATCCTATGAATAACTAGATGTTTATAAATATCCAAATATTTAATTGAATTTATTTAATTGAATAGATTTTTTAAATTTAGATATTTTCCATCATGGAAATGCCATCAGCTATTTTACAGTGACAGAGAACATTTTAAAGCTATGGGTTAGAATCTTTTATAATAATAAATCTGTCCTCAGAAAGACCTAAGAAACCATTGAACTCTTAAAATGATGCTGTTAAGGATACATAGAAATTAATGCTGTGGTTCTTAAGGCCTTCAAGATAAAGACTGAATTTAGCATTACATTCACGGCCATTTATCATCAAGGTCCTTCATGCCTCACTGTTCACTCTCTCAGCCACCTCCCACTAGGTATACATTCCAAGTACTTTCATCTCTGGCCCTCGGCAAATGATGTTTATCCACTCTAGAATTTCATCTAGTTCCCTTTTCTACCTGATGATGTGCAACCCTGATTCATAATCGAACTTAAATAGTACTTCCTATGTGTATTGCAAAGGCTGCAGACTGGCCTCAGATGATTTTGTTAATATACATGGTAATTTTTTTTTTAACTTCGAACTTGAATGCCTTTAAGCTGGCATGAACTATCCAGTTTTCCAAACCCTCCCCATTCTTTTTTTTATTTTTATTTTTACACACAACTCAGCTCATCTATTTATAGGAATGCTTCATCTTGTAGACATTTGAGGAAACCCTGGAGAAAATTTTTAAGCTCATTCCCCATTCCTCTTCCCACAGGAAGAACTGAACTTTCTATCCTCTCAGCTCTCATAAAATAGTTTTACACTTAGCCTATTCGGCTGTCTGTGTGCAGATCACATATGCCTTGCAGTCGTAGAGGGCATGGGCTATAGATTATGCACGATTGTATCTGAGCACTTACATTGTAGTAGGTGCTCAATAGTTGCTTGCTGAAGTTAACCAAATTCCATATGGCGTTTCAGGAATTTTTTTTACAGAAACAGTATGATAATTTCAAGGCTGGACTGGTTTTGGGTTTTGATTTTTTTAATAGGAGACTATATTTTTGTCTCCTTAACGTTGGAGTAATTTTTTTTTACAGCTTAATTATTTTAAGTTGCCTTTATCTTTCTAATACCTGTTTCTGAATCCCTTTTTCTACTACTGTACATTTTATGTCCTTTCCCACATGCCCTTCATTCTATGATTAAATATAGACATAGGTCTCTGCTTTTGTGTCAAAATAATAGTTAAGGATATTGAACCCTTAATCGACATCAAGTAATCTTTCCTCTAACTGGAGAGGCCCTCCTCTAAGTGTTGTATGTGTGTTATGGCATTTTCCCCCAAGCATCTACAGAGATAGGAACCTTATTCTCCCATTGCACACATACAAAAAAAAACACAGGCCAAGAAAAGTCAACTTAATTGTCTGAACTCTTGCCATTAGCGGTGCCAAAGCAATTATGTGCCCCAGGCTGCCTGGCCATATGGATCAAGTAAATTCTCCAGTTTATACATCACTTGATGGTCCTCAGCTTCTCCTCTGGCCAGCCACGTGGAGGGCCTTTCACTTTTCGACTTAACCTGATGACTTGGTCAGCAGAGCCACTCCTTCCTTTCTGACTCCACCTCACAGTGCATATTCTAGCCTTTATTTCACTCTTTCTATACCAAAGGTGATTGCCAGCAAGTGAGTCTCTTCTACCACTCAGTCATTTTAACATAATCTCAACAGCTACCAATTACTGAGCCATTACTATTTTCCAAGCAACACTAAGCACTTAAGTGTTGACTCATTTAATCCACAAAACAATATATTTTACCTGTAAAGCACATTTAAGCACAGGGACATCATAGGTGATTTGCTCAAGGTCAAGCGGCTCATAAATTGAGGACTTATTTCAAAGTCCATGACCTGCTTACCCACCATTATATCTAGTTCAGACTCTTTTTGTTGCAGAAAGTACCTTAGTTCCTTACGCATATCGTCTTACAACATATTTGTTGACCACATGGTTGTCAGGAGGATATTTGCCATTATCTCTTTACAAATATCTACTCAGTGCTAGAGACATGCAATATTTTTTCTCCTTATTTATAAAATTTGGTTTTGAAAGAGACTAAGGGAGAGAAGTTTCAGGCTATTTATTTTCACAGACGTTATACTTTATATTTCCCCATATTATTTCAATCTTCCTGTTAGAAAATAAAGACACTTTGTGTCTTTTTTTCTTTCCTTTTTGAGCCTTATTCTTTGTGTGTTTTCTTTTGGGGTTTTTTTGTTTTTGTTTTTATTTAGAATTGGTGGTTTATATTCTACTAGTACCAAAGGTATACAACAACCAATTTGCTAAGTAGTTGCTTCTTGTTAGGAGTGAATAAATTGGGATGAAGCTATAATTTTATTGAGTCAATTATAAAACCTTGACTCAAGATACTAACTGCGAGTCACATTAACCCCTTCTAGGACCAGGGGAATATACTTTCTTCATAGGAGAAATGTATTCATTTATGAATAAATGTGAAAGAAGGATAGATCAAGACCCCCTACCCCTGCATCTGTCTTTTAAATGAAACAATCCCAAGGGGAGTGAAATAGATCTTCTGAGGGTAATTTAAATATTTTACATCATAGAATCAAACCAGTCTTCAAAACTGAAAGGAACAGGAACTGTGGGCCAGAAGTAGATAATGTCCTAGAAGCATCAATGGGCCACTAAGGGTGACCCAGTAAAAATCAAATGACAATTTGGGGTTGGAAAGATTCCCAAGATCTAATCTTCATAATATTTTTTGACTTTATAGGTGAAAGCAGAACCAAGAAACTACTTAGATCATATTCATAGCATAACCACTTACTCCTAATTCCAGCCCAATATGGACAAAAACAGCCTTTTCAAGGTCAAGGGATTTTGGAAAGCATTGCATATGAGCATAAAAATAAAAGACCTGTGATCCAAAGGAGCTAAGAGTGCTGTGGAAAATTGTTTAATGCACTTTTAGCCATTCATTCTAAATTCCATCCTTGATTCTTCCCAATGTTCCATTCAAATGTCTCTTTAGATCAAAGACCATAAGTACCGCCAAAGCATGTGATAGTTTTGAGATGCTGACAAGTGTGAACCATAGACCCATATTTTCCTTAAACCTGGGATTCGTTTTCATGTCTAAGTCAAGTAATAAGAGAAGCTAGCCTTCCACAGATGAAAGACTGGATTGTTTAAAGTACCAACATCTCTGGATAAGAAAATGGATGGAATATACAAATTATGTCCTTATTTATGGAAATATTTTAAGGAGAGGAGAAATAATTATTATACCTTGTGGAAACTATTATGCCCGGTTCTGTTCTTATATATCAATAACTCTGCATAAAAAAAGCAAATTTTTAGTTTATGAAACAACATGGTGATACAAAACAGGAGGCCAGATCTTCAACATTCTGATGGCAGAATCCTATAAGAGAAAAATGCCTTACCTCCACTGAAATAGTTTAAAAGTAATTGACTCAAAAGAAAATATTAAAAGAAATTACACAGTGGCCCCCATAGATGTAACATTTAAAACACACACTGAAGGAGTTTGGGGCACTGGCTGTCTGATGAAATGGAAAATTTGTTTGGAAAAAAGCATTATAAAGGCAGTAGAGAAGAGGTGAGACCAATATTATAAGAAACTAACTTCTAAGTCATATATTAGGTCTATAATATGAAAAATCCCTTCCAGGGCAACTGAGGAACTATCACCTTACCATTCTCATTCCATGCCCAAGAAGGGCAACCAAATCACTTTTGTGTAGGAATGTGACAATTTAAGAGCATCTTCCCACCATTTATTGGATTTAATCCTTATAAGCAGAATGGTAGGTTGCATTATTACCATCCTCACTATACAGATAAGGAAACTAAGACTGAAAAGTCTCAATTTGCTATAGTGACTTGCTGTAGACCACATTTTTAACTAGTTTTATGATTCAAGGGGTGAGAACCAATGTATGATTCAAGGTCTTCTCCTCTTACCTTAACTGCCATTCTCTATTTTGCTCACTTTATGTTATACACATGAGAGCAGACCTGTCCCCAGCCAATAACAAAGCTGGCTTTTAGCAGACTTGAAAGCCCCTTTGGGGGCAGCACTGCACGGTGGTGAAGACTGTGCACTTGAAATCAGCTTTCTAGAGTTCAAATCTCAGCTGCACCATTTACTACATCTCTGACCTTGGGCAAGTTAATTAACCTTTCTAAGCCTTGACTTCTGTTCAGTAAAGTGGGGATAATAGTAGTATGTCCTTTGTAGTATTGTTTATAAAGATTAAATAAGATATGTCTACAGTGATAATTGGCCAGCTATCAGCCACATAGAAGTCAATAAATGTTTATATTTTTTGATGTTTTTATTATCATTAAAACACATTATGTGTTTTACCTTACATAAAATAGGTGGTTGTTTAAATTGGCTTTATTATTAAAAAACAACAAAGAATACTATCAAACAACAAAGAAGAAATGTGAGCTTGACTTCTATGTAATTTGTGATTTAGTAGAATAGAAAATGAATGCGTGTGTGTGCATTAACCTAGAAAGTGAGTAGCAACTAGAATATTTAACACTTTAAAAATGCATAAGCACTGTAATAATTATTTAATTGAACTGAAAAAAAATCTTATTAGAATGGATTGTTACTGTAATACCAGTTTTCTCAGCCTCAGCACTGTTGACATTTGAGTCATGAAACTTGTTTTCAGGGACTATCCTGTGCATTGTAGGGGGTTTAGCAGGATCCCTGGCCTCTGCCCACCAGATATCAATAGCACCCTCCCAACAGCTGTGACAGTCAAAAATGTCTTCAGTCATTGCTGAATGTCCCCTTGGGGGCAAAGTCACCCCTAGTTGAGAACCACTGCTATATGGCAATGAAACTGATTTTTGATTGTAGCAGAATGTATGCATCCCAGTGATAGCCCACCTCAAAGCTTTAAAACTTGAAAAAACCTTCTTAGAATGGCTCTCTTATTATAAGCATTAGGAAAACTTCTCTCTGAGACTTACATTAAGAGTCACTTTTTAACTCACATAGGGAACAAAGCTTATTACTTAAAAAATCACCCAATATTCCCTACCTTGATCATCTACCATACAAACCAAAGACTTGGCTCTAGATGTCTCTTGGTACTTAAAAAATAAACAATTCCAACATCAGTAATTATCAGAGAAATGCAAATCAAAAGTACAGTGAGCTATCACATCACACAGGTCAGAATGGCCATCATCAAAAAGTCTACAAACAATAAATGCTGGAGAGGGTGTAGAGAAAAGGGAACCCTCCTGCACTGTTGGTGGGAATGTAAATTGATACAGCCACTATGGAAAACAGTATGGAGATTCCTTAAAAAACTAAAAACAAAACTACCATATGGGGCCTCCCTGGTGGCGCAGTGGTTGAGAGTCCGCCTGCCGATGCAGGGGATACGGGTTCGTGCCCCGGTCTGGGAGGATCCCATATGCCGCGGAGCGGCTGGGCCCGTGAGCCATGGCCGCTGGGCCTGCGCATCCGGAGCCTGTGCTCCGCAACGGGAGAGGCCACGGCAGTGAGAGGCCCGCATACCGCAAAAAGAAAAAAAAAAAAAAAAAAAAAACTACCATATGACCCAACAATCCCACTCCTGGGCACATATCTGGAGAAAACCATAATCTGAAAAAATACATGCACTCCAATGTTTACTGCAGCACTATTTACAATAGCCAAGACATGGAAGCAGCCTAAATGTCCATTGACAGACGAATGGATAAAGAACATGTGGAATATACAATGGAATATTATTCAGCTATAAAAAAGAATGAAATAATGCCATTTGCAGGGACATGGATGAACCTAGAGATTATCATAGTAAGTGAAGTAAGTCAGGCAGAGAAAGACAAATATATCACTCAAATGTGGAATCTAATTTTTAAAAAATGATACAAATGAACTTATTTATAAAACAGAAACAAATTTACAGATATCGAAAACGAACTTATGGTTACCAAAGGGGAAACGTGGGGGAGGGATAAATTAGGAGCTTGAGATTAATGTGTACACACTACTATATATAAGATAGATAACCAACAAGGAGCTGCTGTGTAGCACAGGGAACTCTACTTAACATTCTCTGATAACCTATATGAGAAAAGAATCTGAAAAAGAAGGAATAGATGTATATGGATAACTGAATCACTTTGCTGTACACCTGAAACTAACACAACATTGTAAATAAACTATACTCCAATTAAAAAAGAAAATATCCACCTCCAAGGACAAAAATTCGCCACCATTAGGAAATTCAAAAGAACAGGCGATAGGCTTTTAACTCTGCTGCCAAAAAGGAGGTCCAAAAATACTTTTTTTTTTGCGGTACGCGGGCCTCTCACTGCTGTGGCCTCTCCCGTTGCGGAGCACAGGCTCCAGATGCGCAGGCTCAGCGGCCATGGCTCACAGGCCCAGCTGCTCCGCGGCATGTGGGATCTTCCCAGACCTGGGCACGAACCCGTGTCCCCTGCATCGGCAGGCAGACTCTCAACCACTGCGCCACCAGGGAAGCCCCAAAGGTGGCTACTTTTAAAAGCCATGCTCTTTGGGCTTGATCAATGCTGACCTTTTTTGCCAGGATATCAGTCACATTGCTTCGTATCCATAACTTGGTATGAACGTCCTGCATTCTGGCAGTTCGGAATGCCCCTAAGTGTCAGATGACTCAGTGGCTTTCCCATTTTTCAAAATCTAGTGGAGGCCAAAATAAAAGATTAGATGGGTAGAAGAAAAGTGAGTCATAATGTCTGACCCCCTGCCCAAGCTTGCAGGTCCTGAAATCCCTTGCTCTTTGATTTTTGGGGATAGATATTTCTGGGATAGCACACTATGTTTTTAAATCACAGGTTTTATTGAAGATAAGTTTTTTGTGAAATAAACACTTTTCACTTATATTTTTCTATACCTTTTTCCAAGGGGCCTGAGCAGTCTCTCTCTTCCCATCTCACCTCCCTCTATACTTCTACCACTTTCTCCCCTCCAAAAAAAAATCCTTCTCTATCTTTCATTCCATTGAGAGAGGGTCAGCAGTTGAGACTTTCACTGGCCAAAGTGGAGCTTATAGTGTCTATGGTATATATCTAAGCAGGTAAAAAAGGTGACCTAGATGAAATGGGGCATGACTAACTGTGGCCCTTTCATTTTAATGATAAAGGGTAAAGAGCTACTTGTTCAAATTGTTTTTGGTGTTTGAAAGGCAAAGATTATGAGAATTATGATTATTACAAGAAAGTATTTTCTCTCTCTATTCTTTTTTTTCAGTTTGGGTTGGTTTTGAGCATTGCATCTTTTTTTTTTAATTGGAATCATATTTCTGTTTCTGATACATCTGCGTGTCTTAGGAGCCAGCATCCTTTCTGAAATGGAGGGTATATCTATCACTTAACCATCACTGCTTACAAGTATCAACCCAAACTTAGAGGCTTAAAACTACCACAGCCTGTTATTTCGTACTATTCTGTGGGTCCACTTGGGGCTGGGCAGGGGCTGTCTACTGGTATCTCCTGAGCTCTCCTTTGCAGCCAGCTAGAAGCGCTGAGAAAACGGGGCCTCTCTGTCCCCACAGCCATTCATCCTAGTCTGCTGGTCTCAAGATTCTGGGGATCAAAGGAGAAGTTTCTGAGGCCTTTTGAGGCCAAGGCTTGGAAGTCACATATCATCCCTTCCACCACATTCTTTTGCTCAGAGCAAGGCAGGGGCCAGCTTAGATTCAAGGAGTGGCCCTTGTTTCTTGATGAAACAAGACTCTACTTCTTGATGAGAGAAGTAGCAAATAATGTGTGACCTCATTTATTCCACCACTGAGTTACATGTTGCTGAACATTATTTAGTTGACTGATGGAGCTCTTCTCCCTCCTCTTACCTCTCATCAGCTTGGCTAAGTCCACTGTGGATTTCCCTCCTGAGGCTGGATGACATGAGCAAAGCATGCCCCAAGTCTATGCCAGAATACAGAGTTGTGTTTTTTTTTAATATATGAAATAGTTTTTTTTTTTAGCTTGTGTGGTACGAGAAACTCATACTCTTTACTCCCATTCCATCCTGTCTCAGAAATATTTCCTTTACATCTTCCTGTAATTTAGGATTTATTAGGGTTTTAATAGGCTTCTTCTTAAACTCAAAAACTAAGGGAACATGATTTACTCACAGTGAATCATAGACCTGGAAAGGACATTTCAAGCCTCCCAGATACTCTCCCTCCGTTTCTCTCTCTGCATCCTCTCCTCGCTATCCCTTCCCACCCCCTTCCCTTCCCTCGCCACTCCTCTTTAATTTCAGAGATAGGAAAATAAAATGAGGACCAGGAAAGTTGACAACTTTCCCATAGACTCTTGCTGGACTCAAGTCTACTGACTGCTGGTCCAATATGTTTCCCAGTGCATTATAGTCCTTTTAATTGTGTTCAAATTAGTTTGATTAAGGAGTCCCTAACATTTTCTAGATAAATTAGGAAACTAATCACCTGTATAATGGCAGGAGGCGCTGTGGTTGAAACCAAGATGATCAGAGCAGATAACTTTGATGCATTAGAGCCAATTAAGTATCACAGATCTTTACAATTATGACTGATTGACAAAAGGGCTAGTGCATAGCTGGGGAGTACCCTGAATGTACTGGGCACCCAGGTGGTCAGTAAGGCCAGGGCAGCAGAAAATGGTAGAGCAAGGCCAAGAGAGAGCAGGAGAGAATGTCAGAGAGAAACTCATCCTGCTTTGCAGTGATGCCTGGAGCCATGATGGTGGCAATCACTTCAGGCCACGAAAAATGACTTTACATGCTGTCTTGGCAGCCCTGCTCTGGTTCGCAGTGGCTGCTTTGTGTATGTGCTGCTCTCATTGGAGCTCTAGCCTGGCTGTGCCATGGCAGTAGCGTGAGCTTTTATAGTGGCCATATGCCTGGGAGGCTCATCATCTACAGTTTGCTCATTCCAGGCTCCAGCCAAGTACAGCAGATGCTATTGTTACCTCTTCTATTGAATTAAAGTAGGAAGCAAAGAGAGAGAAAAATTTGTCAATATTGTTTTTCCGCTGGAACCGAAATAAAAACTGTGTGTGGTATATTGTCCGATAGCAGCCCATGTGCCAAATCTTCATTTTGTGTAACACACTTACATAAGATAAGAATCTGCCCTTATGTTTCTTAACATAATATAAATGACCTTCTTCCTTCTACTGTAGATGTGTTACAATTATAGCCATTCAAACTTCTCAACTTGGATCTGTGCTGTTTATTGCACTTGCAAACCCTTCACCTCGGACCATGCCATCTGCTGGGATCACTTGTGTTTCCTTCACACACTCACAGGGTTTGCTTTGTGCCCGAAATCTAACTGTGCAAAACTCTGAAATCTTTCATATAAATAAACAAATGTTTAGCAAGTATTTTTAAACCCTTTACTTGACAAGTAGCATTAGCAAGGTACATTTGCATTTCTAAAGTAAGTACAGCTGCTGAGAGAATTTCTTGTTGCAGAAACGTATGAAGTGACACCAAAATCAGAAGAGAATCCCTTTTGAAATAAAAGCCTGCATGGATAAATGATCTCGGTGCTGAAGACAAACTAAATGATAATAAATTAAGCTAACAAAAAGGTTCTTTTTGGACATAGGACATACCTGGTTGGGGGTAGGAGGATAGTCTTATTAAGACTCTGTGTCACTGGACACACACCCCATACTATCCTGTCAAAACTTTCTTTCAGCCCAAATATGAAACTGATGAGCCTACAAAACCCCTGTTGATCTCCTCTATATTTCTCACTGCTGTGCTTTCATCAGCCTGGTTAGGTACAATATGCATTTCCTTCACAGAACGGGATAAGAAGAACAACCCCCCGAAATGTAACCCAAAATACAGGTTCTTTTGTCAATCTATGAAATAAGTAAGAAAGCAGACGAAAAGGCCATTTAATTTCTTCCAGAACTGCTACCTGATTTTTTGCCATTGTCTCCTGGTTTTTTATTTTCTGATTTGTTTTTTCTTCTTGAATCCATAACTACCCCCAGATTTGGATACAAGAGATGTGGGTTGGAGTGTCTTTTTCTACCTGTAAGTTTTGACCTCACTGCTGTGGTCTCTGTCCATAAAGAACAGGACTAAGTGGGCAGAGCCCCCTCTTGCTACTGAGATAGGGTTGTTCCTGAGATCTGCCCTACCTGTTGCCTGAAGACAGATTATTTGAGGATGCTAGGATTTTTATTACACTATCCTTTAAGTTCAGGTTGAATATTGTAAATGAATATAGAATGTAGATATACAAAAGATGCAACCTCAGTAGGTCACAACGGTAAGCCTCTAAATTTTATCAAGAGCCAGGGTTGTCAGATTTTAATGTGGACAAAAGAGGACCATAAATCATCTCAAAGTATGAGGCATGTTTCATACACATGCTAGAACCCCAGTAAAAGTCAAACTCTTCCTAAAGTAGTTCATACATAGTAGGGAATTTAAAAGTGCAAAGTAATAAATAAATCTTAATGCTTTCCTGGATCTTAATGCTTTCCTTCTAAGTGTGTGTTATTAAGAAAAACCAGAATTCTATGACTTTCACCGCATATTTAGCTTTCAGGCTGAGAAATGGAAATTGCATACATAGAAAATTAAGAGATATTTTACTGCCCTAAAACTATGAGAACCCATACAAATCACTTACCTGAGTTTCTATTTCTCTAGGAAAGTAGAGTACAATCTGGTCATTTGCTAAAGGCATCTTCTCTACAAGGGAAAACTGCATAAAATTTGGTAGATTAAATGCTTATTTACTCACGGCAATGGTGATGATGGTGATGGTGATGATGGTAATGGTGATGGTTAGGAATTTTGTGGTTTTATGGAAAGCGTAATAAATTTTCTCTGACTACCTTCAAATTCAGTCCCAACTTGGGTTCACAGGTGATCAATCATTCTAGAGAAAAACAAATTCCATATGATCTCTCTTATATGTGGAAATCAAAAATGAAAACAAAAACAAAACACTGCAAGCTCACAGATACAGAGAACAGATTGGTGATAGCCAGAAGGGGAGTGGAAGTTGGGGAAATGGATGAAGGGGGTCAGAAGGTTAAAAATACAAATAAAAATTTTAAAGCCTTACTTTGTCAACCTACACCCAACTCCAATTCTAATCAATTGGGCAGAGAGCCTTTCTAAGTCTGGACTTTTGCTCACCACTTACATTTGATGATGTTGCAAATCACAAAAATTCTTTATAACCTATGGTTAACATTTCATCCCTCCTTTGTGTGTCTGGAAATGATTGACCTGGCTTCAGACTATTTTCTCTGATGTATTACAGCCTGAAATTCACTTGTTGTTTTGGTTCAATTAAACTCAAACCTACTGGTTTGTAGGGTACAAAAGTAAAGCCACAAGCTTAGCAAAACCTTTTCAGAATTCAGGAAGAAACTCTGTGAATGTAGTCCAGTTACAGGAGTCCAGTACATTATGCATGCCTTTGTTGTTGTGTTTATATTTCCTAAAGGCTTAGGAATAAACACATTTCTAAAAATTTGAGATAATTCTGCATGGATGTCTTTTTTTAGAATGAATCTTTGTGGCATACCTAAGGTACAAAGGTACAACAATTCCTAAGGTGGTCATCATACCTTTTGCTGGATTCTCAGCCTATGTTTCCATATGGATAATTTTATCAAGTAGCACTTCTGGAATTATCACTTAGTTCCACGTGTCTTTTTAAAGATGCATCACATCACAGTTTGGCTATGACATAAAAACTTAGGTCGAATTTTAGCTATTAGAACTAGGTTAATGGTTATAAACAACTTCTTTGTTATTTCTTACCCTTAGGGACCCTACATTTGGAAAAAAACTTTATATTAGGGGGATTAAAAACAGGCCATTTTTCCTACTCTTTTTTTTTTTTTTTGTGGTACGCAGGTTTCTCACTGTTGTGGCCTCTCCCGTTGTGGAGCACAGGCTCCGGACGCGCAGGCTCAGCGGCCATGGCTCACGGGCCTAGCCGCTCCATGGCATGTGGGATCTTCCCGGCCCGGGGCACGAACCTGTGTCCCCTGAATTGGCAGGCGGACTCTCAACCACTGCGCCACCAGGGAAGCTCCTCCTACTCTTTTTTAGTTTGGACATTTCCAACAAACCCACGGAGTAGAGAGAATGTATAATGAACCCCCAAGCACCTATCACCCAGCTTCAGTTATCAACATTTCACACAGTGTTTATTAAATGGCAGTTCATTTTCTGTTTTTCAAAAGAAACTCATTACATAACTGCTATTCAACATGAGGTTTTAATAACCTGAGCAGCCTTATCTCAGGTAAATGTTCAAATTCCATGGACATATTTAATGTAAAAGGCACTCATTACCACTTTCTCAGCTCCAGGTTAAGTACTCCTGGACTATATCTCTTATGCTACTATAATCTGTTACCCACAGTGCTTTTCTAAGTCTAAAGTCATATGGCATCAAGTTTTAAAATGATTCCAGACTATGGATATCATGTCCCTCTAGGAAGAGCTTGTTCCCAAAACTGTCCTTAGTAAATTTTGGCTTACAGACTTTTTTCTTTTTAATTCAGACTTTTATTTTGAAATTAAATGTATTTTTTTAAGGCTCAGTCCATCCTAAGCCCTACCACTGTTATTTAACATCCATGCTTCATACACCCCTGACTAAAGCTGACTTCTTTTGATCTGTGAAAGTAGAGCTGGATTCAGAAATGATTAGCTACCTGATTTAGAAAAAAGAAAACAGAAGAGAAATAGAAATAGCAGTTTTACAAATCCAAATTTGACCAGTTCCCAAACAATTATTGGCATACGTAATCTGACACATGATTTTCATACCCAATCTGGGTTCTACAAGAAGTATAAACAGAGTCTATGGAAACAGAATTATGGTTTGAAGATGAGAAGGCCAGTCACTCAGAAATTCAGGATACCCCATCAATGTATATGCACTTTAAACCCTGAGTTGTTACTGGATGTTATGTGGAAGACATTTTCTATAGTCAAATAAGTCAGGGTTAAACTAAGTTAAATTGTTTTACAACAGAGTTGCTCAGCCCTATAAAATATCATTTCCACTGTGAACTTCCAAGAGGGAATTTCTGAAACCTATTTAAACATGGAACTCTTCCCCCGCAACCTTGAATTTTCTCAAAGTACTCTAGGAAGTGCTATAATATGAGATAATTTGCCTCACGGTGATAAAACAGGACCATGAACTACTAAGAGTAATTGTCTAGTAAATCAGTAAATAAAATGTATAGATAAATATAATCAATAAATATTTATTAAAACTAAACTGTGCAGAGCTTCAAGCTATTGAGTATGGAGAGGAAACAGTGTGGCATCTTCCTCAAAGGGCTTATAATAACCTATATGGAAGATACCTAAAACAATCAAGGCCGTTCAGAAGAAACCTTGATGTATGTATCCAGTTAAGACTTGGTCATTTAGAGAAAGCCTCATTAAGGCAAAGAAGCCTAAGAAAATACGTATTCAGTTAATATTAACTTCAAATATATAATTGTATATTATATTAATTCATTAGTTTTTAAATTTAAGACTAAGAATTTTGAGCATGACATATGGTTAGTACATTTAGTGTATTTAATATAGACAAAGAACTTAATGGCTTTGCAGCAACTTAAGTATTAGAATCCTTCTAGGCTTTTATAAATTATTTTCCGTTTATTTACAGTTATCTTACCAATGCCTAACACAACTGTATTTTTGAGGGAGTAATGGAACACTTTTAGTAAGTCTTCCCAAAGCACTTAACTTAGCTTTCACAGAAACAACTCTTATTTTGTAATCATATCTCATTAGTTTAATATGTTCTTAATTAAATTATTTAACTAAAATAACTGATTATTTTGGAATCAACACCATGGCATCACAAAAGAACATAGATATCCTAGAGAATAGCCTCCTAGCCTAGAGCAGACCTGGTGCAGTGAGCAACAGACTGGGGCTTTTTGGAGGAAAGGGAAATTTGGGTGGATTGGTTGGTAAATGGAGATCAGATAAGAAAATGCATACAGATATCTGTATGCACATATTAATATGAATTAATCTATATGCACATATTAAGAAACAAATGATGGAACAAATAATAATCGCTACTTGAGGTAAGGGAAGTAATTTGCATTTCTAACAAATTTCCAGATGATGCTGATCATGGGGCTGCACTTTGAGAACCACCGGATTAGATAATCTCTAATGTCCCTTCCAAGTCTCAAATCTGATTCAGTTGTATATGACTTTTTTTTCCCTCAGAGGGTAGAAATCAGAAATAAAATGGAATATTAGTTTCATAAATTCACTAGTGTAAGTCTTTAATATAAACCACGTAGGAGCAGGAAGGCTGCATATCTCCTCTACCATTAGGCTAAATGAATTCAAATATTCAATGTGAGGTCCTTAATTCATAGGAAAAGGAAGTAAGGAAATTAACATTTATCAAGAATTTGTTAGTTTAAAGACATTTTGCTAACAATAGCCTTATAGGAAGCTTAAGGAATGGGTTTACATTTTACAGATGAGAAGGCTGAGGGAGGATAAATAAATGACGAAATATCATACATCTTGCAGTTGGAAAAGCCAGATTTTTAATCTGTAAAATTCACGCTCTTTCCATTTGCTAAACTGACTCCTCATAAAATAAGCATATCACATCAGACTACTTTCCCTGTCACACTTATGTGAAAATAAAATAGTTTTTTCAATTCGGCCAATACTTATTACGTTTAAATTATTCCAGTAAAAAGTGAACCTTCAAGAGAAAAATTGGCTTTTTAAATGTGGTATGTAATTCCATGGGCAAAAACTGAATTTCTTCCCCAGACTGTAACATCCAAATATTAGAGATATGAGATGAGAAATGGTGTATAGGAGTTCACCATTGCATCCTTCTCCTCTGGGCTATGCCCACATGAAACAGACACTCAGCAGATATTTGATGGATACATGAACATTGAGCGAAAATGTCAGTATCCAAAGCAATACCACGGGCCAAGCCATACAACAATGCAAAATGGTATAATCTGTGTTGTGTAGGTAAAAAAGAATAATAAAGCATAGTGGCAGTATTCTTAAATACCAAATAAAATGGTTTCCATTGTTACTTGGTTGGGGGAGAGGCTGGGAGTAGGCTATGGATCAGATTTTTCTGGGTGCCCAGCCCCGTAGGTTACTTTACATTTACATACTTTACAGACTTTGTACATGTTGAGTCTGGGGCTTGCATTCTAATTAGCATTATGTCTGGTGTTCATGGAAATGTATGCTGCATCCCGGAGAATTATCGGGGTAATCAGCATCCCATTCCCAATATCTTCCTCCCTATATGAGGTAGATTAAGTCTGCAAAGAGAAGCATTTAGTACCCCCGGAAAGGGAAGCACCATATAGTGTCCCTGATGTTAAGAAAAAGTTCATTTTCTTTGAATGGGTTTCTTACTAAGGAACAGTTTGCTCATCTCTGATCACCACATTCCCTCTGTCTCCAAACACACAGGAAATAAAACGAGGTATTGCTCTTCTCAAAGGCACTATATTTGCTGCTTATATGGTCTCTAGTGAATCCAGCCCTTGGTTTACCCCTCTTCAGGGGATTCCAGTCCACTAAGGAAAGCAGCATGGGGTCCCCAGATTGGCCTAGACTCCATGAGCGAGGCTGCTGAGGCATTTCATACAATGAACATTGCCAAGCTGTTCGTGTACCTCTTGGGGAACTGCTAAAATGAGGCATTGCCTTTGAATAGAATCTCCCAGAGGAAATAGCTCTGACTTCAACAAACCTGTATTCCTCTTCTGGTCAAGTTAAGGAGAGCAGCTTGTCTAGAGCAGTGATTGGAGAGCAAAAGAGTTGGTGTGTCGCCAGAAACTCCCCTCCAGAGAAAGGATTATCTGCACAGCGAAGTGATCTCACAGCATGTTTGATTCCTCCTGACTAGCGCTGGTTATGGCAGGCTTCTCAGGTTCTATCTATATAGTTTGGTACATAGATATCCTTGAGCTAATCCTTCAGTAGACTAAGTGCCCTGTCGGTTACTCAAATGTAGTAATTCATAAGTTTCTTTAATAAATTTTCAGATGCTGCCACTCATCATCCCTATATTTGAATGCTTATGAGTATTTCTATATAATTACATTTAATACTGTAAACTGTAAATGCTGTAATTTCCTTTGACCTTTGTTGCAGTTAGAGATATTACTTGATCAGTGCTCTCAATGACTCATTTGATGCACACGTATTTAGTTAATTGGTTTTTTTTTTCCTGTCTATGTTTATATATAATATACTCTATAAGGGATAAGAAATCAGTCTGCTCACAGCTGAGTCTGGTAAAAGAGCAATTAGGTTCTATCAGAACAAACAGCTGTCAATAATGAGTTCTGAATTAAAATTGCTAGCAAAGAAAGGAATCTAGACATCTGCAGGAAATGTGAAAATATTTTTATAACCAAATAACTGAGATCTGGACAGGGGTATCACTGAGTTTTCTCAGCTGTACCTGCAGTGTATTTTGAAATATTCCCAGACTGAAAGAACACTAAAATTCACTGCATAAACTAAGCTGCATATATTTTTTTAAATGTTGGCTGCCTTTGAACAGTGTGTATTTTGATTTCATGTAATCAGCATGAACATTTTCTGTTTCAAACTATTTTGTTGTGCCCCCGGTCATAAAATGAAGCTTAAAAATAGTTCTGTTATCTTTGAATTGTGTCTTTCCAATCAGGGTTCTATTGCTTGGATATTTTTCTTTCTGTCTTTGGAAAAAATACTTTTGGGTCTATTACACGGTATCTGATTTGTTCGTATTGGGGTTGTTTTCTGCAAAGAAAACTTGCAAGGTGGGCTTTTGGCATCTGAGGTTTATTACAAGATAATTCCATACATTTTCAGGTATCTGGAGATAGTAAAGTATTTGGCCTTTAAAAAAAAAAGCAAATCATACATTTTTGAAAGCAGACTTTGTGCTCTCCCCTTTGCATGTTAAGTTTTAAGTCAGTTAGGTTAAAAAAACCTATATAAGAATGAAAGATCAAAATATATATATGAACACACATATACACACACATGCATAGATAATTAGGAGTATATTTGATAATCTTTTGGCCCTCAATTACTTATAAAAATATTAGAAGAGGAGTGCCTCTGTAGCCTTGTTACCCAAAGTATGGCCCATGAACCAGCACATCAGCATCACTTTGGACCTTGTTGGAAATGCACAATCTTGAGTTCCTCTCCAGACTTACTGAACTGGAATTTCTGGGGCAGGGCACAGGAATCTATGTTTTAACACTGCCTAGGTATGTGTACAGATCACTTGGATAGACATATAATGCATAAATGCCTAGTGATACATCACATGGTGATTGATACATAGAAGAGGAATCTCTCATTTTGAATTTATTGAATTGAATTATATTACCTTTCATCTCTTTGGTGTCCCAGTCTTGTGACTGTTTTCCATCTTCTACTATTACCCTGAATGAGAGGCAAACCCTCTCCTTTCTACTCCTATCCTCAAACGTGACAATTATGGCATTCTAAATACACTTAATACCAGTTTTCACTAATTAAGTAGTCATCATGTATGAATACTACACTTACTGAAAGTCATCCATCTATCTGAAACAGAGCTGACATCAGTATAACTAGTTCATACATAGGTACATGAAGATCTATCTTGACAGTGCTTCAAAAGCTACTTAATTCCTTTCTCTTCGGGTAGTTGAATAGCATGGGAGAGCTAACGTTTCATTAATAAAGGACAGTTACAGGCACAGCTTAGACCCTTTTTGGACCAACATTGTTGCAGCCTAAATTGATAGAATCATGGACCTTGGGTCCGTCTTGGGAGCTCTAAGGAAAACTGTCGTCTTGTTTGCAATAAAATTCTATTGCTAGAAGCATGAATCTGGGAAAGAGGAGACAGGGACCCAAGTCTTAGCTCTGCTAATAACAGTCACATGATCCTGGTCAAATTCCTAACCCTGCCTAGGTCTCAGTTTCCTCCTTCAAAAAATCTAAGTAGGCTGAGGAGTTAGATGAGGCAATGAGCAGTACTGCTGCATTAATTCAGAAACCTGTGAGTTTAAGAAGCCAGATCAGGCCTCTGGAAACACCAACACAAAGGCCTGCTGAAGGAGTGCAGGGTGATACAAATAAGTGAAGCAGACCCTGACATTCGGTAAATTGTATTGAGACTGAGATTCTCACTGCCTTAAAAAACCTTGTGTGAATCAAACAAAAGGACTAAATAAAACAGAGCTATCAATTTGTAACCCCTGATAAGAGCCTTGAAAACCACTGGACCATTTATGTTTATATGAAGATAATCGCATTTTAAAAAAGCAAAAACACAAAACCAAAACCCCCCAAATCTTGTCCGTGTGGGAAAACACAGATATACTTTGCAAAACAATCTAAATAAAGTTGCTAAAGTTTGAATATTTTCCAAATACCTTTCAGTAGCTCTTCTGTTTGACTCTAACCTGAGTCGAGAGTAACATCATTTATGTTGCTAATGGTGAGCCTGCTGTGTGATCTGAACAGGTTGTAAACATCATAATCTACATGATTGGTACTTTCTTTGGGTTGAGCAGCACACAACCTGTGCATTTTTATTTGGCAGACCTGGTTAATGGTTGTATCCACTCTCAAAATGTGGATAATTTTGTGTCATTCTAAACAAAATTTACAATATGGATTGAACCGATATGGCCATTAACAAAGAAAATTTCAGTGAAAAAGATATAGTTCCTCATAATTCCATAGCATTACTCAATTGACCTCATTCAGATTCAAGTCAACTACCAATTATAAGAACCAGCTGAGTCTGTTTTATCTCTGCCTAATGGCCTCCTCTATCCATCTGTAAAATAAAACCTGCTATGGCATATTCAGGTGTTCTTTATATAAACATATTAGCCGTCTACTTTATCTTGAGCATCACATTTTAAGAAAACTAAGGAATGTGTTTGGCAGATAACGTTGGGACAGAGCCAAGATTATACAGAAAAGTCTTTGGAGGATTTTTGAGTCAGTATATTTGGGGGGAAAAGTCAGATTAGACCATGTGGATTTTGGTTTTTATAGGCGTAATTCATTTTAAGAAATCCCCCTTCACCCATTTGGAAAAATAAAATGCCCTGAGGGAATATGACGGGTCTTGACCTCTCAATATTATAGACTAGGACCCTTGTCAGGTCAGTTGTTCTGTGCTTAGTCTCTGCTTCTTCTCTGCTGATGAAGTGTGAACGTTTGATCATCAGAAGATGCCACCTAAGAGTGTAATGCACTTTTTCTTTCTAGAGTGATCAATGTCCTGGATGGTCTCATCCTAACTTTTGATTATTTTTAACTCTGTACTAAGAATTCTCTGTGCTGAAGGCCAGCACCTGATGGCACAATCAAGTCCAGGCTGCAAAGGGCTGCCAGCATCACCCTGACTTCTCCTGAGAATCCATCTCTGGGCAGTATTCCCAAGCTAGAGTGAATGAGGTTCCATCTTCTCTCTCTACTTCTTTGGATCCTCAACTATTCACTGATCTTTCATATTTTTATAATAGTAACTGTTTATCCACTGTTTTATATTTCTTTTTAATTCCATTATTACTGATTATATTGTCCTTGTTAAAAAAAAAATCATACATTTCATCTAAAGTGAAAGGCCTCCTTATCATCTCCATCACCAATTCCATTCTCCACCAAGAGGTAACTATTGGTATACTTCATAGATCGAGTTCCATGAATCAACAGGTATGCATATAAAAATATTCAATATATGACTGTATTGTGTGGAATTGTAAAAAATATAAGTGTTGTCATGATGTATATATTGCTCTGCAGCATATTTAGAAATCTATTTTTTTCTTGGTCAATACATGGATTTACCTCATCCTTTTAACTGCCCATGGTATTCTCAGTATTTATGTACTGTACTTTATTTAACCATTTCCTTAGTTATAATAATTTGCTATTTCAAATAATGCTGCAATGAAAATCATTCTCTAAAACTCTCTGTGCATATGTGTACATATACCTCCATGAAAGATTTCTAGAAGTGTGTGTCAAAGGATGTGTGCATTTTAAATTTTCACAAACACTGCAAAATTGCCCTCGCAAACAACTACTTAATAGCATGGATATATTCTACTGCATTTCAATGACAGTTTGTCCAAAGATATCTTTTTAGTTTTTATTTTATAATAATATATAAAGGTGAATTAGGCAGATGAATATTTATACCCAAGAAATCTGTATAATTTCTCTGGTCATTCTTAAAAAGATGCCAGAGGATGTAATACTAAAATACTTATGGGTCTGTTTTTTGTAGAGAGCCCTAAATATTCTAGAGATGCCCAGTATAGCTGTATATTAAGTTAAATGTTAATTTTTGTCAAAAAAAAAAAAAAAGAAGAGTTTCAAAACAGCAGTCATATCAGGATCACATCACAGTTTTATCGGGATAGTCATCTGATTAATCTTATAAATCTCAGTCATAAAACTCAATCCATTCTATTAGATTCCTTTTGTAATAGTCTTGCAGTTCATAAATGCCATTCTTTTTATAGCTGAACTATAATATCCAATCAAAGCATGAGCTGATATATGTATGAAATGCTCACCATGATTTTGGGGCCATATTGTATTGTCTTTGCACCCAACTAAATGATCTGTAAAATCTTCTAATTCTGTTGTCTTTCTTTGCCATATCATTGAAGTATCAGTAAAGGGTCAGCATTAAAACTCTACCAGATTAATCAGAAAAGCCAACTTTTAAGCACATACCCAGAATGATTTTAGTACAAAATAGCCCCCTCATGCCTCTTAATGTTTTCCTTTTGCACATTACTACCGTATCGCATCACAGGACATTAAGCATATTTCAACTCCTGGGACTAACTCAATCATGTTTTTAGAAATTGAAAACAAATGTTGTAACTGGATGAACGATAATAGTGAAGTAATAACAATTTCCTAGTAGGCGTATTTGTTTAGTGGATTGCCTAGTTTTTCAGCTTGCAAACACTGGAATGTCTATCACTCACTGAAACCTGTACTTTTTTTTTTTTTAAGGCAGAAGTTTGTCAATAATTTGGTTTACCTTAGTGGAATTATTGTCCTCACCCGAAGGTAACTTAGAAAGCTGGTTTTACTCCAAGGGTAACAGAGACCAACCTAATCCTAGACTCGATTTAAAAGTGCCGTCCTCCTCCCTTCTTGCTGGAATTTTCTGTAACATAATAAGTGTACCGAATTGTGCTGGCCTCAGCCTGAAGCACAGGGTTATGCACTCTTCTTTTTTTCCCAAAGATATTTAGAAAAATCTGTCTTTGTGCTTGGCAACTACTCCGACAGAAGACAGATAAAAATAAGGGTGGTTTATCAGTTTTGCTGTTCTTATCATGTTTCACGTTGAAGACTGTTGAAACGATGAAAAACAAACAGCACTAAATAGGGTTCCATCATTATCGCCGCTATGAGGAGCTAAGTTTTTCAGGATCAAAGAAAAATGCATTTGCTTTTTTTTTTTTTGCGGTACGCGGGCCCCTCACTGTTGTGGCCTCTCCCATTGCGGAGCACAGGCTCCAGACACGCAGGCCCAGAGGCCATGGCTCACGGGCCCAGCCGCTCCACGGCATGTGGGATCTTCCCGGACCGGGGCACGAACCCGCATCCCCCGCATCGGCAGGCGGACTCCCAACCACTGCGCCACCAGGGAAGCCCTGCATTTGCTTTTAGAACTACAATTCTTCATTTTGAGAGGTGCACTGCACTCAGATACTGATGGGTGAAAAATAGAGCAAATTGGAGAAGGAAGTAAAATATGTGCTGCTGCGGGAACTTGGAAATTCAAACAAAAGTAGGCTGGCATTCTTTTAAAAGCTCTGAATGTTCAACGTTCAATTTCTTAAGAAGAATGTGGTGCCTGAGGTTTGTTATTTATGAGCAACTGGAGTAAAACATAAGCACAGGTTGTTTCCATCTCATCAAGTTATAAGAACTCCCTTTATCTTTATAAACATGTAGCAAAGGCAGGGGCCTTTGGGGGAATGTTCCTGTATATGCTATTGATCCAGGAGAAGACAATATTTTTTAACTTACGTTTTTAAAAGAATTGCAACTCAAGTTGAGCACCTTTGAGTTCCCTGGCATGGAAATTGCCAGGAGAAACTGTCAAACGCAATAGAGACAAGGAAGCTGTTGTTCTTCCCCTAAAGGAGAGTTTCAACTGGCATAAAGATAATAACCAGAAAACAAAAATAAGGTATGGCAGTTGCCAATAAAGTGGTATAAATTGTCATAAGGGTCCAAAGAGAAATAAGCCAAGGGTAAAGTCTTGGTCAAGGATGCAGCATGTGAGTTGAGTCTTGAAGGAAGGTAGATATCAACATGTGGACACAATAAGGAGGACAGAGAGCCTGCATAAGCAAAAGCCCAGAGGTGGGAAAGCTTAAAATATGTTTAATTTTCCTGGTTCTGAGGGAAAGCTGTGACTCTTATAGTAAAAGTATTGTTATTACCTGAGAGCCATGCAGATTTAATGATGGGACCAGTGCCTAATACACATCCAGATGAAATCACTGAACCTCTAAGTTAATGAAAAAACCCACAAGCACTTGGGGTAAAACTGCTACTAAAAGACAAACAATAAGACTGGCCCATGACTTCTTCAAAATACAAAGGAAGACCGTGGAGCAATATATTTAGAGTTTGAGAAGATAATATTGGAGCCCAGTAATCCTGCACATAGCCAAGTGGCTGGCCCTATGTAAAGGCAAATAAAGAGCTTCTCAGATATATAAGACATCAGAAATAATACTACCCACGCATATTTTATGTCAAGCATTATTCAAAGACGTATTCTAGCAAACCAATAAATGTAACAAAATAAAGAACTCAAGAATAGATGAGCCATGTCATAAAGGTAAACTATGAACAAGTAAAACAGAATTATTTTAAACAATTGCTGTTAATAGAGTTATAGATGTAATACAAATTTTAAACAATCCTTAAAATGGAAAATGAATGTGTAGAACATGCCCTTTTTCCCTCACTGCCTTCCAGCCACCCTGGCTTTCTTTTAATTACTCCAATATACTAAGCTATTTTCCATTCCAGGGTCTCTTCTTGGGATATTCTTTCTCCTCAGAAGCTTTCCCACCCATCTTCACTCAGCAAACCATTCCTTGTCCTTTAGGTATTGTATTAGTTCGCTAGGGCTGCCATAACAGACTGAGTGCCTTAAATTATATAACTTTATTTTTTCACAGTTCAGGAGGCCAGAAGTACAAGACTCAGGTGCCATCAGGGTTGGTTTCTGGTGAGACCTCTCTTCTTGGCTTAATTTACCATGGTCGCCTTCTAGCTGTGTCCTCACATGGCCTTTCCTGCATACTTGTGCACAGAGAGAGAGATCTCTGGAGTCTCTTATATTCTTACAAGGTCACCAGCCCTACTGGATTAGGGACCCACCATGATGACCTCAGTTAACCTGAATTACCTCCCTAAAGACCCTACTTTTGAACACTCACAGTGGGGGTTAGAGCTTCAACATGTGAATTTTGAGGAGACGCAATCCAGTTCCTAACAGATATCAATTTAAATGACACTTTCTCAAAGGTGCTCTTCCAGGATTCTACACATCTACCTCACAACAGTTGTTGAGATTTATAATTATATATTTATTCATATGATTATTAATATCAAATTCCCCCACTACACTGCCATCTCCATGAGGCAAGGATGATGTTTGTTTTGTTCACCACTGCCCTGATATCTTAGCACGCGATAGGCACTCAGTAAATATTTGTGGGATAATAGCCTGCAGAATCTTAGGAAAGAGCATAGTATAGCAAATGAGGATGGAAGAACAAAGTAATGAGCATTTCCTGTCTGTCCCTGGGTGGTGGTAGGAATAGATGAATTAGGATAGTCTGTGTGCTGGTAATATGTAACCACCAGCTTGGGGTGGCAGGGGTTGGAGGTAGGGAATACTATTGGTCAATTACCTTGGTGTAAGTACTCCCACAGTGGCTGATTCCAGGCTACAAATATGACATCACTGAATCCAAAAGCTGGGGAGAGATACTCAGTAGCATACCATTATATAATATTTTCACCAAGGGCATAAATGTAAAATAATTAAGAAGCAATGTATTTTGAGTGTTACCTTTATTTTTAATATAATTATTTAAGCAGGATGTCTGAGAATTTAACAATTGACTTTTGCCAGCTCTGGCACACCACTGATGGACAGATGAATAAAATTGTAGAAACTGAATGCGTAGAAATTTATAATTTGTTATCGTGCAGGGCAAAAGGCAAAAACAATGCAAGCTGATCCTTATATTTTAGACCCGAATGACCCGAATCTGAGCAGAGAAGATGTTGATGATTCTTGGTATATGTTTATTTCTAGAGAAACCTGAGAGCAGTTTGAAATATAGGTCTCCCTTATGCTCAAAGAAAGGGCTATTACTTTAGGAATTGTTGGTTTGAAGATTATTGCTGAACCATGAAGGAGAATGAGAGAAAGGAGCACAGAACTTTGGGGATATTATCTCCATTTAGGGGGCTGGCAGAAATATGTAAATTAGAGAAAGAGATGCAGATGGAAGAATCCAGAGAAGCAGGAGGATAATCAGTACAGGAATCAGATAGAAAAAAACATTACATACTGAGGCACAGTCTAAAGAGCTGCCAGTAGATTTCCAAAGATGACATTTAGAGGTGATCTTTGATTTTGGTTTCCAACGTGATAGAAATTCTACCCTGTCCTAGAGTCGATGGAACCATTACATGAGTCACAGATCTTTTTGGCTAATTTCATATGCAACATGTTTCAGGTTATTTTGTATTTGAGATCATTATAAAATCTCCTCCCTACCTACCATCAACCCAAAGGGGAGTATCTGATGTTCATCATAATCCCTCAATCAGAGTCATAGAAACCAAGGAAGAAAGGCTTTTCAAGGAACTTTCATTAGGGAGAGTTAAACACTACTAAAGGAATGTTCTAGAGGGATGGGTCACAAGAAAGTTTCCATGTTTGGCAATTGTTGCTTACCCAGATGGCAGGAAGACATGTGAAGTAACGGTGATGCCCTGAAATGGGGTGCTAAAGTTTGGCATCTCAGAACCTGCATTTGAGTCCCTATTTGGCCATTTACCATTAGCTCTACTTCAGGGAAGTTCCCGAAGGTTGTGAATCATTGAAGGGGAAAGGAAACTGACAGACATTTGCTGAATACCTCCAGGACACCGAGCCCTGTGGTGAGAAGGCGTTTCACTGCCATCTCATTTACCTTGAGAATATGTGTGAAAGCAGAAACTTCCTCAAACGTAAGGTATTATTATTGGAAATATGGGGAGGAAAGGAAGAAAAGCTTGAGGGGGTAGATTAAAGCAAGATTTTGAAAGCCTGATCTCAAATGATCCTGTGGTGATTCTATCAAAAGTTTCCCGGCGGGGCTTCCCTGGTGGCGCAGTGGTTGAGAGTCCACCTGCCGATGCAGGGGACGTGGGTTCGTGCCCTGGTCCGGGAGGATCCCACATGCCGCGGAGCGGCTGGACCAGTGAGGCTGGGCCCATGAGCCATGGTCGTTAAGCCTGCGCGTCCGGAGCCTGTGCTCCGCAACGGGAGTGGCCACAACAGTGAGAGGCCCGCGTATCGGGAAAAAAAAAAAAAAAAAAAAAAAAAAGTTTCCCGGCATTAACATTTCCTATTTCTTGTTATCAGCTTTAGAGGTAGAATTTTTAGATGGAGTTTGTACCTACAAAGCGACTGCATCTTTCTTTATGTTTGCAAAACACTCTATATGTTTAATTCAGCTTTAAAACTTACTAGATAATTAACGAGTTAATTATCACTATCATGATTTAAGAACAACAGACAAATGAGAGGTTAAGTGACTGTCTCAGGGACACCCAGCCACTGGTATCTGGACAAAGTATTTTGAACCTCATGGTCTTGCTTCAAGCCAAGCGACACCTCTAACATTTAAAACCCCTAAGAACTCTTCATCATAGAAAAGAGGTAACATGTAAGTTCCAGGGGACACTTTCTTCCCTCTCTTCCATATGAATAGCAAGATTGGGCTGTTAACAATATTTTGTGTTTGGAAGAGGAAAAAATAAGTTTTGCACAAGTCATAGCCTCTGTTCTTTGTTTCTTTTCTTCCCACAATTCATGAGGTGGACACAGGCACATGTTTGATTTTTTTCCTTCCTCATTTTTTTTTGGGAAAAAAAAATTATTATCACCATGAAGAGGTTGATATTGTTAGGGTCTGGAGTTATCCCTACCAATTTTGCAAGATTCTGTAGTATCTTTTTGCCAGAATATAGAACCATGCATCATCCAGACATTTGGAATGGCCCCCGATGCATATTTGGAGAAAATATTCCTGCTATTGTCTAGATTTGACTTGATACATAGGGTTCCATTATATGGCTTACAGTGTGTCTTCCACTAGGTAGAAATGCATGAAATTGTATCTAGATGGAAGTCATGCACAATTAGAAAGACAACACAGAAAAAGGAAAAAGATTTACTTAGTCTTAGAACACACCAAATGTGGAGGCCGCCTCTGGCTTCCAGGCTAATTCTTACCTAGTTTCTTTATTTGCAGTGTGACGGCTTATCAGGAGACCAATATGTGGAAACCACTCAAAGCATTTTCCTGGCTCCCTCTTCCCTGTCAGACACTGTGTGGAGTCTTCAGGTATTCTCCACATAGTTCTGAACCTTTATCAAATGTAGGATTTCTTCCACTGACTGAGGGATCCTGTAACCAAATCTGGATAGGATGCTCATTATACAAGTCCTCTCATGCCAATCACTAATTCATTCACTTTTTCACAAACATTATTGCACACTGACTGCATGCTTGGTGCAGGGCACAGAAAACAGAAAATGCAGTTCCTGCTCTCAAGATATGCTCATTATTTGCAGACAGTGGCCCTACCAGACTAACTAATAATACGATGTGACTGGGACTGTAGGGTGGTATTTAAGACAACAGGGATCTGGGACAGAGGGTAATTATAATCCTGCTGGGGGTATGGGGGAGGGAGAAGGTGGGGAGTGTAAGGGAAAACTTGCCATCTTACAGGTATCTGGTAAAACTAACAAAAGAAAAAGGGACTTCGTGGATCTCAGTGTATCAGATTTCTAATTGTTTTGTGCTAGGAAATGTGCTATCATCTCTCAGACTCTTTTTCCCAAAGGCTTTGCATTACACTTCAATGTCATGTCACTTTGTGGTTTAAACCCTGAATGGAGTCTTAGAGTCAGTATCCAGAGGCTCTCTGACTAGATACTGACAGTTTTTACATCTGACAAGACAAAAAAAGTAAACAATTTTTAAATAGTGGTTATATCCTATTTCCGCATAAACTAGTATCTGAACCTCAGGGCTCCTATGTGGAGGCTGGGTTTGATCTATGCTGCTCAGTAGCTACATAAAGGTAATATTTGTTACAAAATGCTCACTTACCACCTACAGCCACTTGGCAGTTGAATCAGGTACCCTAGTCCTCATTAAACTCGTTATATGAAGTTTTGGTACATCCCTTGCACTGGTGCTTCACTAGGCCTATGAAAATTTTACATGCAGCTCCCAGAGCCATTCTATATCTTTTGCTATTTCAGTCTCCTCAGTTCCCCATCCTTCCTGTCCTTCAAAACTTGGTTCAAATGCCACATCATCCACAAACCAACACACCTTTTTTTCTTGTGTTATAAATATTTATGTAAAGTATTATCTCCGTTGATAATCTGAGCTCTAGGTAGGATCTAAGTCACCTTTAATGTTGTAACTCCTATGTTACTTAGCAAAGTACTTCACTGCTCATTGAATGAAGAGATGGATGTATCAGTGCACAGGTGGACAAATAAATGAGCACATAGAAATACAAATGACGGGGAACACTGGCACGTAGTGAGTGAAGGAGGCTGTCTGTTGCTTGGTGTCTAAGGTGCTGGTATATACCTATTCCTGTTCATTACATGTTTCCCAGCCAGGTAAGCATCCATGATCAGAAGGAGAAAAACATTCGGATTCAGCCATACGTGACACATAAGTGGACTCAGCCAAAAGGGTTTGATAAAATTAGAGACAATAAAAGGCTTACCTTGGATTTAAGAACACAGATGTGTTACTTTGTTAGTATTCTTTCCCACACTCAAGGAAATTCCAATGTTCCAACCACCTGACTCTGTAATCCAGTTCAGTGAATTAGGTTGTCTCGCTGCCGGCAGAACTTGTCACTGTGCTTCGTTGATCTCTCACCTCCTCTTCTTTGAATCAGTTCCCACCAACTGGAGAACAACCCAGAAGTTCATATAAGTAATGGAGTTTTTAAAAATGCCTCAGAGCTTCTTCAGTAACAAAGACTGAGGTTTTTATTTTCCCACAAAGAATACTTGAATTTCACCTGAAATTTCAAAATACATTCAACTCTGGAAGAAAAAGGAGTAAAAGCAAGAAGCACACCCACACTCTCTAGTGATTGCTTTTTATTAAGAATTTCTTTCCATTGAGAATACACTGCACTATTTTGAGTATGCAGCAACATTTTAATATTTTAATTATATACTTCCCACTAGATTGGTTTTAAAACTTCCTCGCTGAGTTTTAGAGTGTGAAATGTTTCAAGTTGAATGATTTACTAGTTTTCTTTTTTTCCTTTTTTTAATAAATTGAACTGAAATAGTTTGTAAAATGATAAAGCCTAGTTCGATCTTGACCACTTTTTTAAATATCTTTTAATGTAAAAAGCCTAAATGTGTTTTTTTCATAATAATTTCAAACTATGTCTGCTTTGTGTTACATGATCAAGGAGCACAGTAGTTATAGATTTAATAATTTTACATTTTGAAACCAATCACCTTTTACTTGCTAATTTGTTCCCTACCCTTTGGTTTAGAATGCCCCCAAATCATCACAGTAGCTATTTGAGTAGAATTAATGGATTTAATATGTCGTTAATTAAAAGTAATGAGAATAATGTTATGATGTGTTGGTTCCCCAAGAGATTCATTTGGACCTTTATTTTCTCTGTTTTCCTTGTAGCGCGGGAGTTGGCCGGACTGGCTGTTTCATTGTGATAGACGCCATGTTAGAAAGAATAAAGCATGAAAAAACTGTAGACATTTACGGCCATGTAACTTTAATGAGAGCCCAGAGGAATTACATGGTTCAGACAGAAGACCAGTACATCTTTATCCACGATGCACTGTCGGAGGCAGTGACTTGCGGGGATACCGAAGTGCCGGCTAGAAACTTGTATGCCTACATTCAGAAGCTGACACAAAGAGAAACAGGAGAGAATGTCACAGGGATGGAGCTCGAATTTAAGGTATGATATTAGATGTGATGTGGTAATTCAGGAACAGTCATTCTGGAATTGTCCTTCTGAACCTTTCAAATGTGTGAAGTTACAAGATTCACCTGACCTTCTCCCCTAGGTGTCTGACTGTAAAACACTTTCTTCCTCCTTCCCTTTTCTATCCTTTGCTTCCTAATAATACCTAGAGCTCTTTTGGACCCTAATTTAAACTGAGAGATCATACTCTCAGAACATAATTATATTTAAAACTTCCATAGTCTATATGGAGTCATTAGGTAGAAGTGAAAAGCAGTACAGTTGGAAGAGTCCTTTGCTTAAAAGCAAACAAAATCTTTGTATCTAATGAGGGAATCTTGGGTACACTGAAGTCACGCTACAGGCTAAAATTATCTTTGATTTTTTCTTTTTTCCTACAACAGCGTCTAGCCAGTTCTAAAGCTCACACCTCAAGATTCATCAGTGCCAATCTTCCATGTAATAAATTCAAAAATCGCCTTGTTAATATTATGCCATATGAATCCACAAGGGTATGCCTGCAGCCTATCCGAGGAGTAGAAGGATCTGATTACATCAATGCCAGTTTTATTGATGGATACAGGTACACACTCTTGCTCCCCTGACAGTCCAAAGCCTTGATATTTACATGTGCCCTAGTTTCACAGCCAGCATGAATTTCATCTCCATTCAAAGTGTTTTCTTTCTGCAGAGGTCAGCATTCAGTCCCTTGGTATTCGCTTTTTTATTATTTTAGAGAGGAGTAAGAAGAAGCAGTCACAGAGTTTTTAATCTGTCCATGTGCACTCTTCTTTCAGAAGTCATTTGGATGTGGAAGAAGTTAATAAACTGTTTGTACTATATTATATAAATTTAATAGATTGTGTAAGAGTCATTCCTACAAAATGAAGCTGCACAACTAAGTGTTTCTTAAGTGATTTGTATGACACATGAAATTGAGCTATTAGCATTGCTCTGAAGTTTAAATAACAATGATAAAGACATACATCATAATATTAACAAAGCAATTTCTTTTGCAAAATCCCCAGAATGTATTAAGTGTTCTTATTTGATTACACAATCCTAATGGGAATTTACTGCAATAGCATTAATAATGTTTTCATTTTTTATTACCTGGTTTGATGTTTACATATCAAACGCGAAGCCTTTGCATGTTTTCTGATTACTTTAACGTGCTATTTTCATTCTCTGTGATTCAGACAACAGAGAGCTTACATCGCTACCCAGGGGCCCTTGGCAGAGACCACCGAAGACTTCTGGCGGATGCTGTGGGAGCACAATTCCACCATCGTTGTGATGCTCACCAAGCTGCGTGAGATGGGCAGAGTGAGTGTCTCCTTATAAGACACTCAAACCACAAGAGAAATGAGGATTTCATTTTAAAAACCCGAGTGCCAGCATCATTTCTTTGAAACACAGAGTACTCCGGACATGTTCTGGGCCATTCGTTACTGTGTTGAATTTTAACTTGCAAAGCCATATCAAGTTCTTTCATTTGTGTGTTTTGAAGAAAGAACTGGTACTTTGTTCCAGTGAAACACAATCATAGAGACAAATACGTCTGACTTGTTTTGACTCTCAATGTGTTCTTACTTCCTTTCGCTCTGGACAAGCTAGAGCTTGTGTGCCATCATTACTCTGTATGAAGGAACTTGACTTTTTTTCATCTCTGAACCAAGTTTTTACCTTCTCATCTTCCACTCCCATTAAACTATTGGAAAGTTACGTAGTTTTTCTAAGGATATAATCTGGTAACCTCAGGTTTACTTTTAAAAAATGATTCTTCTGAAAAATATATAAAATAGCATTAGAGACACCTAAGGACCTACCACTTAGATTCAGTAGATACAAGCATTCTGCCATATGTGCTTGAGATGTTTTCTTTCTCGTCTTCGTATAAACTCAATGGTAGAGATGCATCCAAAACCCAACTTTTTTAGAGCCCACAGAGAGAGTGAAAAAATACCAAACTAGGAAAGTAACTTGACTTTTCTGATTTAGTTATTGAAGTCATTAAAACTGCCTGGGCTCCAGGTTCCTCAGCTGACGGAGATTGGACCAGGTCTATTCAGAGGTTTCTTTCTGTGTTCACACTTGATGGTTCTCTTCATTCCAAAACACAGTGTTGATCAATGCATGATTAACATGACTAGCATTATGTCCGAGGACTGATGTAATTAATTGTCTGACTTGTAAGTATGAAGATGCTTACCCTATTGAAGAATTCAGTCAACTGATGTGTATTAAGCACCTACTGTATGCCAAGTACTATGCTTGATAACATGCACAAATATTGAACCACATGATTTCCCTATCCTCAGGGAACCTATGGTTTCAAAGAGAAAATGAGTCATATGCGATTGGAATCACCTTAAATTCTAAAACTGTATTAGTGAAAGAAAAACATTAAATATATAGATACATGATAAACAAAACTTTATTTACACTTTACGTAGCTTGACATTAATTTTTTTTTTTTTTAGGAGAAATGTCACCAGTACTGGCCAGCAGAACGATCTGCAAGATACCAGTACTTTGTTGTAGATCCCATGGCTGAGTACAACATGCCACAATATATACTAAGAGAATTCAAGGTCACAGATGCCAGGGTAAGTTGGCACAGTATTATGCTCTTAACCATTAACTGAAAAGTAGTCTAAAATACATCCCTGGGAGAAATATTTGCCAAGTGACCATACTCCCAAAGTGAAAAGAAGTCACTCATCCTGGAGGATTTTTTTTTTTTTAAATATAAGAGTAACTTTTCCTGTCCTGTAAGGTTTCTCACAAACCCAGGCTTGGCTCACATTCAAATGTAGCATCTGGCAGCCCAACTTTGGGGACATGCTTGGTGAGTGTGTGTGCCGGGAAGCATTTATTGATTGGTTGGCTGCGCTTACATTCACCTCCTCAGCTTATTCTCTTTGGAGCTTTTTTGACTTCTTCATTACTTGAGGCTGTAAATATGTTGTTGTTTTGCTAAGCCCTTTAGGTCATGTTGGCTTGGAGGTTAATTTGGTATGATTTTAAAATTGCTGAGCAAATGGCATTCTTTAGAAGAATCTGACAAGCTTTACACATTCTAATTTGATTCCTGGCATGGTTTATTCCTCGGTGTGCTAATGTGTCTGTCCACGAGAGCTGTGCACCCACGACCCTTGTTGGCTAATTTTCATTCTGCATTTCTTATCTAGATTGCTGAGTGCAAGGTTCAGCCCTGATGTAAGATGTTCTATGCATAAACTTTAATATCCTTGCCTTTGGCCACTTTCAAACCATGATTACAAACACATCTTAGAAGAGAGTGGGGTTAGTCCAAAGCCCTGCTTTGTTTTTGGAACTGTCACAGTGGGTGGGTTGAATAAAACTGTAGGGTAGAGCTATTTACTTTATCCACTGTTTTTGTTGGAAAGCAGTTTTCTCAACCAAGACTCATGTTTAGAGATTGTCTACTAATCCCCAAAGCCTGGCCCTGGCTGTTGACCTAAAGTGAAAGAGAAATTGGTTAGCAGGCGGCTTGGCCCAGGTGACAGACCTGTTAATCCCAGAAAGTCTGAAGTCTTAACTACTCTGAAGGTCACTATACTCAAGACAGCAGTTAAGTCCTTAGATCTCGTTTTGAGTTGCCCAAGCAAGCATGCCTTGGTGACCCATTGTTTAAAAAAAAAAAAAAAGGAAAAAGCATGCCCTTTCAGAATTTGAAGCTAGATATGTGAGTGAAAACTGAGTGCATTCCAAGCAAACTCACCAACCATTTCTGATGACAAAGTGTAGGAGTCAGGCTCTGCAAATGGCAGAGACAAGAAACACTGAAGCAGGAACTTGTTCATATGTTTTGTTTTGAAGCCTCTCTGTGATTGTATAATTTTCTTAGCTGCCATAGCATTTGCTGTTTGTGCTCCTAGTATGTTTCTAATCTCAACTTCCCAGTTTAGAAAGCAAGTTGGCACTTGAGAATACAGTATTGTTAAACAGGTAACCTTTAAGTGGAGTCAGGTGGTCTCTCCTCCAAATCGTAAAGGTTTGTACACATGCTGTTAAAAACAACTATGGTCAGAAATGAAATCCCCAGGACAATCAGAGGAAGACAAATCTGTATTACCTAGCCTCTGGCTTCCCTTCCTGTGCTTTTCAAACCTTTTCTAGAATCAGAAGGAAGTAAATCATGCTTCCATGGTAACCATCCATAAGTTTGTTATGGGGCCAAGCAGTTACTTTCATATTCCTCAGTATTCTCACAAACTTGAGGTGATCTCCCAATTTATTTCGATTCCCAAATGATTCCAGTCAGGAATATGCCCTGTTCGTATGGAAACCATCAGGCTGGTTGATATGTGTCCATCTCGAGTTGGGCCATCCCCTCTTCTCCATATAACTGAATGAGAAAGACTGTGTCTCTGTCTACTTAACCAGAATCTTGGGAACTTGCACATCTGTATCCAAAAGGACTTTAATGTGGAGAGAGTTGTTACAAAAGTGGAAAGGAGGACCAAATTGAAGCCTTAACTAGGAGCAGGGGCTCCTCAAATAGAATCAGCCCCTGTAAACTTGGAATTTGTATTCTCTCTCTCTCTCTCTGTTGATTCAGGGAAGAAAGTTGATGGTCATAATCGTTATTCCTGCTTCTGTAAACACAGGGTCCCTTCTGCATTTGTTGTGCTTCCAAAAACACTGTACAATTCCAGAAGGAATCAGAAGTCCCTTAGTGTCTTCTTTTGAAACCATTTATACTTCATGAATCAGAGTAATTTTGCCTAATCACTGTAGGAAAGATAGACTGCTCCTGTATCTAGCTTTTGGTTTGTCTGTGTTAAAGCCCCGCACAGACACCTCAGTTCCTGTGGTCAGCCAGGAAGAGTCCTTTTTCAGAAAACAGCATTTATTTACTAATAATCTCTCCTATCTCCTTGAGGGTCACGTCACTTCCTGCTCAACAGCACAGTCGCCTGGTACACGCTGTGTATACTGCCTTGGCTAGAAATAGTATACCTCTGAGACGTGTGGGGCATCCAGGTTAACAACAGCTACCCAATTTGCATCAGATCCTTTCAGTGTCACTATTTGTCATTTGACAATGTTGCAAATAAGCAAACACAGCAAATGTGAAGGTATCATGACAGTAGCAAAACCTCTGGTCTGGATGACATGCCTGGATGTTCCTTTCAGTATTAAGAAGTTATTGGATTCTGAAAATTTTGAAATGGAGTGTATATGTTCCACTTTGGTTTTGAAGGCAAACTTTGGGGCTCAGAGCATTTACTAATATGGAAACTAGGTGGCTTTTTATGAAAGCTCAGGTTTTTAATGGGCATTGTGAGCGTAAATAAATTTGCAATTTAAATATATGTGAATGTAGACAGTGTTAATAGCAGGTAAGATACTGACTAATTTTCTAGTTAAACATGTTTCTAACTTTTACTTCCCTTTTTTTTTTCCTTTTTTGGAAAAAATCATGCCTGCTGTTGTGGTCTGTGCCCTGGCCGAATCCTCCTGGCGTCCTCCTTTGCGGTTGGATACGTGGCTTTCTCTCTAAAGGACGGGCAGTCCCGAACCGTGAGGCAGTTCCAGTTCACTGACTGGCCAGAGCAAGGAGTGCCAAAGTCTGGAGAAGGATTTATTGACTTCATTGGCCAAGTCCATAAAACAAAAGAGCAGTTTGGCCAAGATGGACCCATTTCAGTCCATTGCAGGTGAGAATCAGGAATGATGAGTTTCCATTTGTGCTGAATGCAATAACTTTGAAAATATGTACTGTTGTCTATTCATTGTTGGTACCAATTTATTGTGAATCTGCATAACTGAAATTTTATTTTTATTTTTCTCAGAAATGTATTGTAAACCCTAAAGCAAGGACTCATTTCTCTTTCTTTCCACAAAGTGAAAATAATCAGAGGAAGATTTTTATCTTCAAATTTTGCCTCTTGTAACAAAGAACCAAACTGTGTTTTCCTTGCCTGTTTTACCGTAACAGGAATTGTTTGTACATCACCGAGTGATAATTTGTTCAGTTTATTATTCCTTACTTGTTTTGCTTTCATAGCATTACCCTGATAACTATCTTTCTGTATCTTTCTCCTGTGTTTGCCTTCTTGAGAAAACCATAAATAATTATTAAGCCTTAATAACAATACTAATTCTTTTCAGTCAGTAAGTGATTAGAATGCAATTTGCTTGAAAATTGTTGCTATATCAGAAAATGAAGCACCTTCAAGTGAATTATTTTCAGTAGTTTCCACAGCATTTTATAATTCAAGTCATTGAAGCTAATAGAAATAGCAAGTAAACCGTTCAGAAAGGACACTCACCATAAATTTAGTGCTTTTGGAAGTTACTATGCAAAAACCTTCTAGCAAAAGGAATTCACCTAATTTTTTTTAGTTTCAGTTTGTAATCTCTTTATGGTCAAAATCTTGAAAGAGTTTATTAAAAAATTTACTTTGCTTCCCCCCCCCAAATCCCAAACTACAGTTCCTAGTGATATGGGAGATAGGTCTCAAAACAGGAGAAATATTAGACATGGGATTCAAAACATCTGAGCTCTAGTCCCACTTCTATCATCATGTAGCTCTGTGACAGTAGGGAAATTTCTCTAGACCTCAGTTTTCTCAGCTGATCTCCAAGACCCCTTCTGGGACACACAGTGTGCTATTATATGAGAAGCAGACCTTATTTATACACATTTGCTGTGTGTTGAGTTTATCCAAAATTCTTTGCTCTAGGCCACAAAAGAGCATGTAGGAAATGATGCATGGACTCGATATTCAGACAAAGTGGGTGGTATATATTGGACTTGAATTACCTGGATATCCCCCTTAATTTTCCACATAATTTGCCCAAATCCTAATCCAAATTTTCCAGTACAAGCTATAAAGAAAAGAATATGTTCAACATATTTTTCTTTAACTTCAGGCATTCCCACAAGTATAAATAAGTGTGTGTATGCATGTGTCTCTTTTCATTGCCTTTGTCACAAAATTATTTGTATATAGAGTATATACAAAGACTCCTTTATATACTATGACACGTTATTCATATATCTTAAAGACTTCCAGATATCTTCTCTTATCTGGGAATATTTTTAAAATACCACTCATTTATAGCTTATTAAAAACATGATAAAGTCAATAAATTTGGAAGTTATAAGGCCAGTGTCTCTTATTTTCTTGAAAGCACCTAGTAGAAAGCCAGAGACCCTATATTTTCGTTACATTTGAGCAATCAAATCAAGGTAAGATAGACTCTGGAGTACCTGGACCATTCAACAAAAAGATCATAAATCACAGTCTCTCAGGATTAAGAGAGACTTTCAAGGTTGAAAGGGACCTTCAAGGTCATCTACTCCAGCTTAACAGAGAGCCTTGACTGCGCCTGGTTATCCTTAGTCACTTCGTAAAACCTGCCTATGGATTTTAAAGCTTCACTTAAATTTCTGTTAGGACTCTTTAGAAAACCCAGTTTATAAAGGGACACACTATTTATATATCAACTACATCCCCAAGTAAATGAATCCATCCATTTTCTACAGCCTGTACCCAAGCATTACACATGCTGCTTAATTAGGAGCCAAAAATGTAGGGATTTTTCAGATTATTCACTCTTTTCCTCATTACCTAAACCTCCAGATGCTTTCCTACTTCTTAAGAGCACAAAAGCTATGAATTAATTTTCTTCTCTTGCTGCTGTTACAATTCTGGAATCATCTTAAAACAATAAAGAAAACAGAAACTCAAAACCTTGCTAACATGGTGGAAAGAATCCTGGTGTTTTAGCTACTGAATTTCTAAAAATAGTAGATAAGTGTATAGCTCAGTGGCTCTTAACCACTTTTTTTTCTTCTTCTTCTTTTTTGATTTTTTTCCAGTTTAGAGACCCCTTTGATAACCTGTTAAAGTTGTAAGTTTCAGAAACAGAAAATATATATATGTATTTACACAATCCATACATATAAGATATTCATAGACCCTTCCAAAGACTAAATGAGGATCCCATGTCAAAAATCCTGTTATATTGATAGAATCTCCTTTCTCATGTCAAAACTGATGTCTGAATTTGAATAGTCTATATACCTTCATATTTATTTATACGTCTAGGTGATGGGACATGTTGCACAGATTCTTAAGTGACTACAAGAAAATTTGAAGGCACCCAGTTTGTCTTACCTTATCTGAATTATTTCAAATGTAGAGAACAAACGTATGAACACCAAGGGGGGAAAGTGGCGGGGGCAGCAGTGGTGGTGGCATGATGAATTGGGCTATTGGGATTGACATGTATACACTAATATGTATAAAATAGATAACTAATAAGAACCAGCAGTATAAAAAATAAATAAAATTCTAAAATTCAAAAAAAATGAATTATTTCATACTTTAAAAATATTAAGCAGGCAAAGTCTACAATTTCAGGATCTTCATGAAGAGTATAAATCTATATTTTATTTACCATTCCTTTTATCCATTTATTTTATGTTTCCTGGGCCTTTCCAAAATGACATATAATCCCAATTGAAAGGTTATTATATTTTGTCATATAATCCCAGTTGAAAGGTTATTATATTTTATATGACTTAATCCTAATTACTCCACATTCATTCTCACCTGTTATCATGGCACACTGTCTTAAGAGTAATCATTTCATGAACCCAACACCACATTTTCCTGAACATTGCTGTAGAAGAACCCAATGTAATATGGAAGCTGTTGGACATACGTCCACCTCCAAGCAAATGTGGCCAAGACCATGAGTGTCTCATCCAGTAATGTTGTCTTTGTTATTATGACAGTGCGGGCGTTGGAAGAACTGGAGTCTTCATAACACTAAGCATTGTTTTGGAAAGAATGAGATATGAAGGAGTAGTAGATATCTTCCAGACTGTCAAAATGTTAAGAACGCAACGACCAGCCATGGTGCAGACAGAGGTGAGAAAAATCTCCAGGAGTTTGTTTGTCACATCTCAAGAACCAAATAATACATTTTGTTTGCCCAGATCTCCTAGAGTCCAGAGACTCTCAACACCAGAGGCAAAATGCAGGAAGAAACTGTAGGAAAAGCATCCAGTTGTTTAATATTTTTGAACCTCATTTTCCCCCTTTGTAAATGGGAGTGACAGTATCAATGTCTTAGAGCTGGTTTGGAAGTTATCTAAGATGATGTATTAGATTGAACCATGTTAAACTGTCACTCTCTGGGGCCTATAAAAATGGCAATTTCATATAATTCATTATATATATATACATTAATGTGATATACATTGCACGAATTTAATATATGTAAAAAGCCCAATGGTAGATAATATACCTGGTAGATAATAGACCCTTGGCCCATTTTATGCCTCCATTCTCCTTCTATATGCCTAGGTATTATCAACTGCTCTATATTTCATTTCTTAATAATAGTATTTTTAGGGCTTCCATGGTGGCGCAGTGGTTGAGAGTCCGCCTGCCGATGCAGGGGACACGGGTTCGTGCCCCGATCCCGGAAGATCCCACATGCCGCGGAGCGGCTGGGCCCGCGAGCCATGGCCGCGGAGCCTGTGTGTCCGGAGCCTGTGCTCCGCAACGGGAGAGGCCACAGCAGTGAGAGGCCCGCGTACAGCAAAAAAAAAAAAAAAAAAAAATAGTATTTTTAAATATTTGCATCCTGGATATGCACTAGAGAAATTAGCCTTCCATTTTCTACTCCAAGAACTGATATGAAAATTCTGATATTTTTCAGAATAATAGGAGTTCATGATTTAGCCAGTCTGACCTACTGACTTCATTTTAAGGATAATATAAGTGATAGATAGTGTTTCTGTTTCTCAAAAGGCCACCAAATTATACAATTTATATGTATTCCTAAATTCATAACCCACAGTATCTTCCAGACTTTGATTTCAAAATAGCGCAAGCATTTGGCTTGCAATACTCAAAACATTATGTCAGCCTGACAAACTTAATGGGTGTTGGGGGTGACAAGGGAAATTGGACGTTTAAAAAGCCTTAACACTTAGCCAAGCAACTTACTGTGACAAGATAGGAAAGCAAACTCCATTTATTTTGCGTTACCATTTTTATGGTAGAAAAATGCACATTTAAGAAAAATGGAAACTATCTACTTTCAGCCCCATTGGCTACTGAAAATAAGTTTCTTTTACGGGAAAAATCCTACTTTTTCTCACCCCTTCTCATCTGTAAATTATAATTTTTCTATCTTATAACACCCCCACTTATTCCCATTTGACAGTGTTCTTCCCTGTCTGAAAAAGGACATGTTTCATGCTGTTTTAGGCCAAATGTTTTGGCCAAATGGCACAGGTATTTTTGGACATGGGCAGCCAGTCTTGTGATGCCATTTTCAAGGGATGAAAAGCCTAAAAGTTCAGTGCCCTGCGTATTCGGCTTTGTGTGCCTGATGTTCATCACAACGATACCTTTTGGCCGCTTCCCTCACTTATATAAACACATCAGAAACAATGGAGAATAATTCTGATTGCAGGCAACAAGGTCTACTGTCTGATAAGATTTTTTTTTTAATTCAAATGTTTTTGGCAACAGCCCAGAAGATAAATGAAACCACATTTTCCTCAGGACAATATGTGTCTGCATAGGCCTCTCTTAAATATGCAAACTGAAAATTACTTACCTCAAATAACTAGATAATTTTAAAAGACAGCTGTGACATATAAGGAGTTCCCATGTTTCATTGGTGGTAATTGTCTGGTACTATCCTTGGAGAACAGTTCACATATGTCTGGAAGATAATGTTCACAGGAGCTGTTACTACTTTGGAATTAGGAGACTATTTTAGTTGAATTAAGTGGTGAAGTTAATAAGTACCCCATGTGGCTAATGGTTCTTTGCTCAAAACAAAACAAAACAAAACAATTGGTCATTGGATTGAACTGACTGGCGAAAGCAGTGATTTTGCCCCCGTCTAGATGTAACTTTGTCTTCCAACATTGATTTCCACTTTTCTGTTAAAATGTACTCATGGCCCCTTTTCTTTCTCCCCATGCTTTGTCTCCGGCAGGATCAGTATCAGTTTTGCTATCGAGCCGCACTAGAGTACCTGGGCAGCTTTGATCACTATGCAACGTAGAAACCCCTGACCCACTTTGGATTTTTACTGCAAGCCCTTCAATATCCATGGAGTCTCTTCTGAGCCATACAGGGCATTTGAGAAGTCCTTCTTAACTTCTAGCTAACAACCACTTAGTGGGACTATCACACAAAACAAATTTAAAAAAACAAACTCTTCCGGGTGGACCAAGAATTCACAGTTTAATAATCTAACCTGAGAAATAATAAAGAGAGTCCTGACTGATGAGGCATCTGAAGGATTTTATTTACAGATACCTCAAGGATTCAAAATAAAGGGAAGAAGAAATCACAGCAAAGAACCGCCATCTTGTTCAGGATTGCTTGATGGGTGCAAAGAGAAATGGCCTGAGTGCAGCAGTTCAGGGCAAGATCTTTGCTGGCTTCTCATGACAAAATTGACTCTGCTTTGACATCGCCCCTTCCCACCATACTACCCATGATAACATTTTAGGGGGAAAGGGGATGGGGAATGTTTAAAAAGAAAGTCTTTGATTTAGTTTTTTAGTATTGTAAAGATATTGCTGACCTGTGCTTCATTTTTAACTGTGTAATTTTTTTTTAACAAAATGTATCATTCGATAAAGTGAATTTTAAAAAAGTTACATAACTCTTCATTTTTTATTTCCAAATTGTAGGTTTTTTTAAGCTGTAGAACTGTTATCTGTGATACCTTGCTGTAGAAATATCAAATAATTGGAAAATTTGCACATTTTTGTGCAATACTCTTAATCTACAGTATCGGTCTCGTCTGGTATTACTTTTACACTTCTGTCTGGTTTTCGTTGCTGAGAAAGTACCCATTTTCTTCAAATAATCAAAGAGAACTTTGTTTTGTTCTTTGGAATCAACAGGGAGGCGCAAAGTATAAAGTTGCTGCTAACATATATACATATATATCCATATTTTATAGGGGTGTCTATGTATATATAGATAGTGTGTCCACACAAAAAGATAGATAGCTATCATTCAGTTCTTCCATGATTTAGTTTTCAAATTTTTTAAGGTAGAGAAGCTATTGTAACATCTTTTTCAATTTGTTATTAATTTTATGACATACTGATATTTCTCAATATCACAAAATTTTAATTTTTAAGGGAAATGGGGAATGCACATCAGTGATTGTCAAACCTCACCCCCTTAATTTCCTACCCAATCTCCCCCACCCCCAATCATATTCACAAATACTATTTTGTTAGCCAGGCTTCCAACAAAGTTCAATATTTCTAACACTCTAGTGCAATAAAACATTATTAAATATCTAAGAGGTGTGCATGTGGGAAAGGTCAGTGCATATCCCTTTAGGAGGAGAGAATGTTGTAATATATCAGCTATCAAAATGTTTAAAAAACAGTGTATTCAATTGTATATTGTCTATAGTATGTGCTATGAAATTTGCATTTATGATATGTAACAGGGGCAAAGCCAAACTCATGTTACTCTGTTCAGTCAGAAACATTTTTTGTGGCATACAGCATTCCTGGGAAGTGCTGTACTTTGTTTCCTTTTGGTTTTAGTTTTGCATTTAGAGTGCCTTATAATTGATGCCTATTTTAATAGCATTTCTTTTCAGCTTTTGGTTCATATTTTCATTATTTGTTCGTATGTGTTTCTCTTCCAATTAAAGCATTATCTGTTTACCACATGTACAAAAACTCTTTGAATAATATGCATTCCTAGTTTTCAACCAAGTCGGGGATGTTAGTGATTGTACCGGCCCAAAGCACTTGGATAATCAGGGCCCTTCTTCCTTTCATAATTGTCAACATCAGGAAAAGCTACTTGTTTTATTTGTAATCCCTTCCAAATCTGCTCTGGAACATTCAGTAACTGCACCAAACTTAATTTATTAACAAACATGATTGTCAACTTTGAACATATTTACTATTTCATTAGGATTTTTCTAAAAGGAGAAATTTTAAAAAATATATATATATATGTATATATATATATATCCCCCCCAAATTTTTCAACATAATTTCTATAGGAAGCCATGGACAATGGCATGAGTTTGCCATATGTTACACGATTTTAAAGAACACTCAGAATATCTAAGGAACTCTTATTAAAGAGTTTTGGTAAAATATTTTGGTTTAATGTTAGCTTCATTGATGTTCTGCATGGAAGGATTTTTGTTTTCTACATTTTCCCATCACTGGCAGAAAGAAATCCAAGAGACCAAACACTTGCAAGCATCATATTTGAGCACTTTTGTAAAAAAAAAAAAAAAAAAGAAAAGAAAGAAAAAAAAAAGAAAAACTATAATACTAAAAAAAAATAATAATAAGTATCTAGAAGGCTACCTCAGAATGAGACTCTCTAACCTACATCAGAACAAGAGAAGAATGTGCACTATGTGGGTCTGTTGTTGTTTTCTTTTAGTTTGTATCTTTTGGAGATTTATCCAAGTGCCAGATTACTCAGTGCTATGATTTTCATTTAGTGAAACAAAGGGGGTCAGACAGACATTGCATCATGCAGACATGCCATGTTGGACAGGTAGAATCCAATGGTGTATTGCACATCAGAACAACTGGCCAATGAGCAGTTTCTCTCCCTGAAACCAAAACTGCCCATTTGGCAAAGGGAAAGGGGAGAATAATCACAAGAAGAAAATGAACGGGATGCATACCATAGACAAGCGAGGAGGAGACTATTCCAGATATCTTACTGTTCAGGAGCTGTTCTGAGAGCTAACTCCCTTACTGTCATTGATGTGCATTCCACTCTGCTTTTCTGTACAACCATTCTATCTTCTTTTCCCAGGTAAACATCTTTATCTACCATTACCATAAACTTTCAAGTTTCCAATTATTTTCATCATCATAACCAGTACGGTGCTATTATTTACCTATGTACGTGTAGTTATGTATAATTTTGTAATTAGTTACAAAGGTAAAAAAAATCAAAATATATAAAAAGTGATTTGTACAGAACTTTATTTTAGCTCTTTTTTAAAAATGATTTGCATGGTTAGACAATGGCGAGGACAGCCAGGGGAGGGAAGGGCCTCTAGGGAACTTTGCACTTTCTATACCTTTATACTATGCACTGCCCTATTGATTCTACACCCAATAATGTTATTACTTGAACCCATCTGTAAGAAACTGCTTCAGAAATTCGTTTGTGTGTATGTAAATAACCCAACATAGAAACAGGATAGGAAAAATTCTGCAGTAACGTACAGATTTTTTTCTTTCCTGGTTTTGTTTTTGTTTTGGTTTGGTTTGGTTTGGTTTCGCTTTGCTTTAGGCCTTTTTTTAATTTTTAATTACCTTTTCTTTTTCCTGTTTTGGATTTTAGTTTCCTTTGGGTTTATGGGTGCCCTGATACTCCAGCAGAGATCAGAAGGCTACAGATCCATCCTATCCATCTGTTACGTGGCTTTGCCATCCAAGCTCGGAGTGTCTTTACAAAGATAATAACAGTTGTGTTCTTTGCTCTCGTTTTGGATGCATAGACTGAAAAATTAAAAAAAAAAAACTTGTAAAATGGCTTGTTAAAAAAATACAATTACCTCTAATTAGTAGTACGCGTAAATGTTTTACAGAATGAAAGGCGTGCTTTTTATTTTCTTACTTCGTTACATTGGTGGCGAAAGAAGTCTGTATGAAAATCAGTTCTTTGCTGACACAAGTTCCATTTGTTACAAATGAATTCTAATAAAAATGTCAGTGTTATGCAGCCCTGGCCTTTGCTTTTGTCCACTCAAGCACTTTGGTTTTGAACTAACTATGTATGTTCCCTCTTCCCCCCTGGTTATCTGGTTAGTTCCTTTATACTAATAGTAATTCTACTTACCAAGAGGCTGCTATCTACAGGTGCCTGCCTTGAGGTGAGCACCTTTCACTGGTAAGCAAACTGAGGCTTAAAGAAATGGTTTGCCCAAGTTCACACAGCAAAGAAAGAAGCGTTGGTATCATTCAAACTAGAGATCGTGGGCAATCTTTAATTCTTCATGATGACTACTATATACAAATAAGTGCATTAGAATGTATATAAGTATTATCATCTTGAAATAACTGGCATCTCTCAGGTACATAAAAACTCTGGGAACATGGCTAAGAAAATACTTGGCTTGGATTGTTTATTCAGTCATTCAATATTATAAGTCAGAACTGTTGTAGGCATTGGGAATGCTACTGTGAACAAATGAGATACTGCTGCTTCTCCTATGGAGACTGCAGCCTAGGGAGAGAGGCTTGCATTAGATAAATAATGATAAAATTACACTCTGACAAGTGTTATAAGGGAAAGTAGAGATCCATGAAGTTAGGACTTTCTATTGTGAGGGACAGAAACTCTGACTCAGCTTAAAAGACAAGGAAAGTGTTTTTGGGCTCATATATTTAAAGATCAGGAATGGGCTTATATTGAGAGAGTAGAAATATATAATCTTCAGAAACAACTGGATTCAGAACTCAGGTGATATCTTCAACACTTGGCATCTCTCTCTTTCTCCCATCCTGGTTTCTACTTTCTTAGTGTCAGTTCTAAGCAATCTATGCGGTCCGTGGAAACTCTGGGATCATAACATCAGAAAGCAGGCAAGTGGAAGAGTTAATTCCCCAACAGCACAAACAGAAATCCCCGAACAGAATGGATGCTTGTCGGCCCCCATTGATATGACCTGGAGTAAGTGATCATCTCAGGATCACAACTGTGGATAGGAGGAGAGAATGTGCTCATTGAGTTGCCAAATCAAGAAGGATGTACAGTAGCTGTCACCTTGCCAAATAGTGATGAATATGGTAGGAGCAACAACTGACTGCCAATCAACCTAATGAATTAAGGTAAGGCAAAGCACAGGTATGCTGGGTAATGTTACAACTACATGTTGCCACGGAAATGATGAGGGAATGAAACAGTCCCATTATCCAAAAAGTATTTTGGAAAACTTGATACTAAATAGACAATTAGACTCTTTTTTCCTCCCTCTTTCTTGCTCTCCACCTAAATTATCCTTTAATTTTATAGATTCAATCACCCTATTGATTGATTGTGTAAGCACACAATCCCTAACCAGAAAAACAGGACAAAAATTTCAAGGTGAATCATACTTAATATTCTGATCATTGTGATGCATTATATTAAACAGATGTCTGATTGGAATGCCAAAGATGACAAAATAGCTCACTTCACACATGTACACACATGTAGGAATTATTAGTTAATAATAACTCACTAATAGTTTAGGTTTCTTAGTCATATTTATGATTAGACTTCATAAGAGAATTTCGATATAGTATAATAATTTGTAAAATTATAAATCTGAAAAGTGTTTAACTTTATGATTTTTAAAAAGGGTTTCTGTAAGTTCTAAGGAAATAAATATAGTAAGGAACAACTATGAATTTGAAATTGTAGATTGTATCATTATTTGTAATAGCAAAATAAAAGTGAAAACACCCTAAATATTCACTAATAGGAAATGATTAAAAATAAAATGTATATATGTGAAATTGTATATATGTAAAATTTTATACACACACACATCACAATACCATGAATAATACATTGTAATTTAGCCATTAAGTGGTTAAGTAGTTTGTGGGAAACAGTTATGACATGAAAAATCATTAAAAGGAGGTATAAAATTATGTACACATATTAAAACAGAATTAAATGACTGGAAAGAAATGCATCATTTACTAAATGATAACTATGTAATAAAACTATCTTGTACTTTTTTCTAAAATTTTTATAATAAGTACTTTAAAGTAGGGGTGCTTTAAAATATATGAGAAGATGGATTAATTTTTAAAAATCAATTTAAAAAGGCAAGAATGGAGAGAAAAAAAAAGAACTCAGGAAAGAACCAAGGACAGGTGGAACAAATAGAAAGAAAATAATAATATGAAAGATTTAAACAAAACAAAAATTAAATTAAATGTAAATGTAGTATATCCAACTTAAAAATATACATTGTAGTCTAGATATATAGTGCTCATAAAAGTATAAGAATGCTGAAAGTAAAAGAAGATCAAGAAATATGCCATGCAAACATAGCCAAAAGAATGCTGTGCTGCTATTAATTTCAGCCACAGCATTAGCAAATAATAAGTCAATTCACAATGAAAAAAGCTTCAATGCACCAGGAAGACGTAACAATTCTGTTTGTATGCACTTATCATACAGCTTCAAAATAGAGACAACAAAAATAGGCAGAAATAAATAGAATTACATACATATCCACAATCATAATGGGAGATTTTAAAACACTTCTCTCAGTAGTTGGTAAAATTACTGTTTCAGAACAGACCAAAAATATTTAGTAATGATATAAAAGATATAAATAACCTGGTTAACAAAATTAACCTAAGTGACCTATGTAGATCACTACTCAACAACTTAAGAATAAAGATTATTCAACAGCTTAAGAATACATTCAATAAGAATTGAATACATTTTCAAGAGCACATGGAATAGTTACCAAAATTGACTAGGGATTGGACCATAAAGCAAATCTCAATAAATTTTGCGTGTTTTAATTATGTAGGGTATATTCATTCTCTGACCACATTACAGTTCAACTGGAAGTCTATATCAAAGATATTTAGAAAATTCCCATATGTATGCATGGTAATTAAAGAGCCTTCTAAATAGCCAATAGGTCAGAGAAGAAATCACAATGCAAGTAAGAAATTATAACTATAAAATTATGAAATACTGCATATCAAAACTTGTGGGATAAAGCTAAACTGTGCTTTAGACAGAAATTTATAGCCTTAAATGCATATGTTAGAAAAAAAGAAAGATTGAAAACCAATGATCTTGAAATTAATTAGAAATTAGAAAATTAACAGTTAATTCTATCCCAAGAAAGTAGAAGGAAGGAAATAATAAAGAAAAGAAATAATAGTAAAATTTAAAATAAATACATAATAGGGAGTATCAACAAAACTTATAGTTAAAAGCTGATTCCCTGAAGGACAACAATATTGGTAAACCCCAGCAAAATGATTTAAACAAAAGAGATGGACAAACAATATCAGGAATTTGAATAGGAGCATAATACTTCAGAACTTACCAACATTAACCACTATAAGTAACAAAGGGTCCATATTCACAATATATAACCAACTCCTAAAAATATATATGAAAAAGGCAGGTACCCCCACCGCCAGAAAAGATTAGGCACTAGGCTTAAATAGGTATGTCACCAAAAAAAAAAAAAAAAAAAAAGGTAGCCAAATTGCTCAAAACAAATGAAAAATTATTTAATTTAATAAATAATCATGGAAATGCAAGTTAAAGCCACAATGCAATACCAATATGCATGCACCAGAACAGCTAATATTAAAAAGGCTAACAATATTAAAAGTTGGTGAGAATCCATGAGGTCTGAGTGAATGGTCCTTACACATATAAAGCTTCTATGGAATTCTGCGCCATTCCCTATTATGAGCACACACTCTGCTTCTTAGAATGCAATTTTACAAATGCTGTACAACACGGTTAAGCATTCCAAAGTAAAGTGGAATATATACATAGCTTATCCAGTAGTTTTACAGGTTGTAATTACATCATAAATAGAAATGCATGCATATATGAGCAAGAGACTAAGAACAGAATAAAATTCTGTCCATTGAAACATTAATCATAGAGCCAAAAATTCTAAATAACATAAATGTCTATCCACAGTAAAATGGATAAATATATTTTGGTAAAATGGCACAATGGAATACAGTGAATAAGTATGATCAACATAACATAAAGCAAACATAACATACCATACATTAAAAAGTATGCACTATATGATTCTCAAGTGGTTCCCTCTTGGGAGGAGGTAAGCATTGATTAGGAGAGCAGAAAACAAACTTCTTGGGTGCTGACAATATTTTATTTCTTGATCTAGATGTGGTTCCATAGGCATTTGTTTTTTGATAAATCTCTGAGCTATATGTTTACTTTCTTGTGTTTTTCTCTATTTGTTGCATGTCAACAAAGATTTATTAATGGCTATTATTTATTTATATATATACACGTGTAAAATAAATTGGTTTTCAAAATATGAATATTATAGCAGTGTTTGTCAATGTACAGGATCCAGCCCACTCTTAGACTACAGGAATGACATGCAACTCCATAGAAAGTTTACACGGGTAAGGAACATTCATCATAACCTAGTAAGCTATTCAATGTTGCTAAAATTTGATGTAGAAATAATTGTTGTTAAATTTTAGTGTAACCATTATTTACAACAGCCAATACATAGAATCAACCTAAATGTCCATCGACAGAGGAATGGATAAAAAAGATGGAATATACAATGGAATATTACTCATCAGCCATAAAAAAGAATGAAATAATTCCATTTGCAGCAACATGGATGGACCTAGAAATTATTATACTAAGTGAAGTAAGTCAGGCAGAGAAAGACAAATATATGATATCACTCATATGTGGAATCTAATTTTTAAAAAATGATAGAAATGAACTTATTTACAAAATAGAAACAGACTCACTGACTTCAAAAAAAAAAACCTTATGATTACCAAAGGGGAAAGGTCTGGGGAAAGAATAAATTAGGAGTTTAGGATTAACATATACATACTACTCTGTATAAAATAAACAACAAGGACCTACTGTATAACACAGGGAACTCTACTCAATATTCTGTAATAACCTATATGGGAAAAGGATCTGAAAAAGAATGGATATATGTATACATATAACTGAATCACTTTGCCGTACACCTGAAACTAATACATTGTAAATCAACTATACCCCAACATAAAATAAAAATAGTTTAAAAAAACCCAGTTAACTCAGAAACTTTAATCATATTAATTGTCATTTTTAAAGATATTTCTTTATTTCTCAAGGATCTGTGTGTTACACCAGTACAGTTTAGAAGTGTGTAGACACAGTCTGAGGAGGGCATCAGCTGCTCAGACTCAGGGTAAAGACAAGGACCTCCCACTTCAGCTTTGACATTATGTATATTAATATATACAAAAGTGTATATAATAAAGACTTTATGAAAAAAAGTTTAGTGAAACCAAAATTATTTTGGTCTCTTCAGTTCTTATCATTTATTTTTCCTACTGGGACTGGAAATAAAAGAGCTAGATGGGATATAGTGACTTTTACTCTGGCTTAGGCTACTGAAGTTAATAGAGTCTTGGGTATGAACTGCCCATCGGTTAGAAGGATTTAAGTGTGTCTCTTGGTCCTAGATTGTGCTGGTAGCCTATCCAGCAAGTTGAAAGTGTGGATCATTGGCTACCAAGACAGAGAAGCATGAGAGTATAGATGAATCAGAGCTGGATTTATATCATTTCTGGAAAATCAACTTAAAGTGCAAAGCCTATTGATGACGACAATAGCATGTATCAGGAAGAAAAACAAAACCCTGGAATCAGATTTGGGTTCAAATCCGGCCTTCATCATGTATTAGCTGAGTTGGTCCTAATCAAGCTACTTAATTTTCTAAACCTTTATTTTCTCATATATAAAATAGAGATGAGGGCTTCCCTGGTGGCGCAGTGGTTGAGAGTCCCCCTGCTGATGCAGGGGACAAGGGTTCGTGCCCTGGTCCGGGAAGATCCCACATGCCGCGGAGTGGCTGGGCCCGTGGGCCATGGCCGCTGAGCCTGCGCGTCCGGAGGCTGTGCTCCACAACGGGAGAGGCCACAGCAGGGAGAGGCCCGCGTATCGCAAAAAAAAAAAAAAAAAAAAAAAAAAAAAAAAAAAAAAGAGCTGAATTATCTACCCTCCAGGTTTATTATACAAATTAAAAATAATTTATATAATATGCATACTAGTTATGATTCACGGAGGATTGATGCTCATTGTGGATAAAACTCAGCATTTCCACTTTCCCATTAAAAAGACACACGTCTTAAAAAACAATGTTAAAGAAGAAAAACAATAGTCATCTACAAAATATCTTGTAATAAATTAATATGCATAGTTTGAATCTTTTTCCTGGCTGTGGGACACTCTTTCAAGATACAGAAGAAATGGTCATTTCTGCAAAGTCATCCAGGAATTGCTCTACTGATTTCTCCCTTATTGAATGCCAAGTTAATTACTGTGAAATAGACTTGGTTGTGCCATGTTGGTGTTTGGACAGTGCTGTGTATTGCAGAGTGTTTTATAGCTATTAATTATTGTCCTCACAATGTTGGGAAGTGGACCACTGCAACCTTCTTGGAGCACTAATTAGACTCTGGCACAGAAAGATCATATAACTTGCTGAAGGTCATTCACTGAAGAAAGCTTTGAAGACTGCAGGCAGAAGAAGAGACCCAGTTTGAAGAACCACAAAATGGAAATCCAGAGGTCTAGTATCTAAACTCAGCTTTGCCACTCACTCTGTTATCTGGGCAAGTCACATAATCTCTCTCAGCCTCATTTCCTCATTTGAAAAATAGTAAGAATGACTCATAGATATTATTGAGATCTAGATTCTAGGATTATAATAGCCTAAAATCTCTTGAATGGAAACATACATTGACAATTTTATCATTAAAAATATATCTTGTCATTTTTTCAAAAGTTAATAATCATCTGAAACATGTTGGACTCAGTTGCCAAGAAGGAACAAAATCCAAGATTGAGCAAAACAAGGCTAGATGGAACCCTATGGAACTGCATTTAACCTTCAAAAGACAGTTATGTGTAGGAGACATGGGATTTAGAGCAGGTCAATCAGGCTTCTGTGCATCTAGGCTCCTCCACTTAGTAGCTGCATGACGTGGGCAATTAACTTTTCAAAGCCTGTTACCTCCTCTAAAAAATAGGGATAATACTTCTCTTAGGAAGTTTTTGTAAGGAGTAAAAGAGATGGCACAGACTAAGGACAAAGTAAATAATAACTAAGAATACTTGTTTTCTGTCTAGTAAGGAAAGTAAAACATAGGAAGGATGAACTTCTGCTCATTTACACCAACACAGTAATGTGTAACACTGAAAATATTTTTCAATATATTCAGTAAGAACACACAATTCTTCTACTTCCCATTTGAAATGTTCTGAACTAAGAAAATACGTTTTGAGCTAACAAAGATCATTTTGGCATTCCAACTGCATACTCTACCTGATGATATTAGCGAGGGGCTCGTGATTATTGATAAAGTCCAGATAAAGTCTGGACTGTTTATTCCTTCCTTCCTTCTTTCATTTATTCAGCTATTTTAACAAACACTCATCTCTTTTCCTTAATACTGGGCAAAAAATTGGCATTTGACGGACCCTGAAAAGACTATAATATCCCTATCCTCAAGGTGCTTCCAGACTACAAAGGGAAACTTATATCAACACATCATTGCATCAGAGCAACATGAAGTAGGTTGCCCTTGAATAACTCAGTTCTACACAGGAAAGTCAGCTCAGACATCTTGTCCTCCGCAAAGTTGCACTGCATCTTGAAAGATGAGTAGGATTACATCAGTTGGGTAAGTTTGGGGAGCACATTATGGGCAGAGAATAGTGCACTAAAGGGCAAATATTAGCACATGAGGTTAAGGAAATGACAAGGGCTTTGTCCTCAGGGCTGCATGGGAAGAGGCAGTATTAGCAATGATTGAGGGACCGTGTGCTGAAGAGTTGGTTTTCATCGTGAAGTTAATCAGGTGCCATGGGAGGAATTCATAACAGAAGTGGCATGAATGAACCAATGGAAAGACCCCCAAATTCTTTCTCAGAATTGCTGCAATCACAAAACTATCATCAGCAAAGGAGAACTTTCAGTCCTCTCCCTCCCTCCACCAGGGTGGCCTCTGCCCCATCATCTCTAGGCCATGATAGGGGAGAAAGTGTTGCTAACTTGACCGTGGTTGTATCCACAAGTAATCATGCCAAGATAAGCCTTTGTGAGCTCACCCTCCATATCCCCTCCTATCATTCCATTTGTATCTCTCTTAAGGCTCTTGCCACATTAGACCCTGTATTAGTTATCTTAGTTCCATTAGTACATAAAAAGTCCTGCTAAGGCCATAATTACTAGTGAGCACAACCACTGTGCGTTATGAGGCAAGAACCCAGGCTCCACTCACCATAGATACATCCTTTTCTGCTCCAAGTGGCTATTCGGTAAGTGAATTTAAGGCTTCTCTTGGGGTCCAGCCATCTCAATCTCCCTCCTTAAGCACACTTATTATGCCAACCTCAAGATATAGATGTGAAGTGGCAGGAGGTAAAGGGGAAGGAAGGTAAAAGGTACCACCTAGGCTTTTTGAGTCAGACTGTAGTCAGGGCTTTGAACTGTGCTGCTTTTACTTAGTGGTGCCCAGATTCTCACTTAGCTGTTATTCCCTACAGTGATACCTAAGGATAGTTGAGGTCAGGGTACAATTCAGGCTTTCTACTCTGATCATACTATCGTTTGATACCATCCTTAACTTTTACCCACATCTCATAGATACTCACTGAATCCCTTGAGGATGCATTGGTGCTCTATCCCCTGATCGTTTTTCTGTTTGTTTGTTTGTTTGTTTTTAAATCTAATCCCAACAGAATGGGAAATGAGAATTTAAAAAGCTCACCAGATAATCACACCATGAGGGATAGACATCGCCACATTTAAACCACTCAGATTGTCTGCTGTAAAAAGCACCCTGAAGATATGTTTTAAAAATTATAGAGAATCTGACAATAGATACCCATTAAGTGGGTGCTATTTACCAGACATTTTTGCTTGGCTGGGGATGCAAAGATGAGTTAAATGCAGCACTTGCCTTAAAGGAACTGTTTATATAATAGGGGTTACTAAGATGGCTAATACAGGACTGAATGTGACAAGAGCCTTAAGATAGATACAAATAGAATATGATATGGTACAGGGGATATATAGGGTGATATCAGGAAGGTTAATCTTGTCATGACAAACATCCAACTCTGAGATTAGAATCTCTTTTAACTGAAAATGTTTATCTCATGCACAGATACCCCCAATCTCAGCATTACTGTGAGTCCTAAAGAATGGACAGTATTTTAACAGATAAAATCTAGGGAAGAGGGAATTCTAAGTGGAGGAAGTAAAGACAAAGTTTTTTTGTTTGTTTGTTTGTTTTTGCGGTACGCGGGTCTTTCACTGTTGTGGCCTCTCCCGTTGCGGAGCACAGGCTCCGGATGCGCAGGCTCAGTGGCCATGGCTCACGGGCCCAGCCGCTCCGCGGCAAGTGGGATCTTCCCGGACCGGGGCATGAACTCATGTCCCCTGCATCAGCAGCCAGACTCTCAACCACTGCGCCACCAGGGAAGCCTGAAGACAAAGTTTTAAAGGCAGGAATGTGGGATCAGTTCTTATAGCCAGAAAGTCATGGGCATGAAGCCCCGATACAGAATATTTCTTCTCCCTGTTGCTTCCCATCCCACCCTCACTTCTCCACTAGGTTCTCAGTTTCTCTTCCAATTTTCCCACTGTATCTACAACAGGCTGGTTTATCCCCAGGTTTTCTTCCAGTTTGCATCCAGATGGTACTTTATTGCTTTCTACCTCTCCTGGATTTCAGGAAAGGACTTCAGCATTAGATAAATATTTCTTAGGACTGTTCTCTCAAGCTCTTCCTCTTTCTAACCAGATCACTGGACGATGTGCAGAATAAAAGGTTTCTGCAAGATAAATTTTCTGTGAGCTTCCAAAATAAAGTCTCCTTAGAGAAATCAAATAAATTCAAGGAAATAACAAATCATGGTTTGTTCTAAAAAACACTTTATTCAGAAGTGCACCTGTGACAGATATCAAGTTCTTATATTAAGATAGGGTCTGTAATAAAACTGAAAGCCTTTGACCTGTGAGAACTCCTCTGGGTGGACCCGCAGCCTACCTGGTCTCTGTGATTCAATTCAATGTCAGCTCCATTTTTGATATAGTTGAAAAGAATTTTGTTTAACCTCCAAGGATATTTCCCAATCTATCCTCAAAAAGTAGCTAGGGAGCAGACAGTCCCAAGATTTCCCTTTCCTGCCTCAGCCAGGAAGGCCCCTTGCATGCATCTGTGCCTGCTTTCACAGATGCAGAACGAGAACCTGCAAATCCAGCAATGCAATGAATAGAGATTATTTGGCAATGGGGCTATAAATAGGGTGCTTTAGAACCCAAGGCATATTCAGCCTGCTTCTGTCAGCATAGACTAAGAAAGGAGGCTTTATTATTATAGTAGGAGCAAGTATACAGGCTTTCCTTGCCAGTAAAAGCAGCACATAATACACTCAACATGCCAATTGGAGTTAGAGCATAAATCACAGGTCAGTTCTGAACAGCATAGGAAGAGCTTTCCCCCATCATAATTATTCAAGCTAAAAAGCACACCTGGGAAGCTCGTTATTGTGAAAGAGAAATCAGTCAGTTAGTCTTCTATATTCTCTTGTGATGCTTTTAGTCAGTGGGTGGGATGGATGTAGATGTTTCTCTACAGTCTTCAGTTGATATTTCTGAGAGAATGAGAGGGTTTAGGTGAGAAGGTAAGACACAGTAAATCAAAGTGGGACTTCTGAATACAAGGGGGATGTATCAGACTGCTCTAGGTAGCTGAGATGAGTAAAACTAGGAGCTCAGGACAGAGGAATAGATAAAAGGATTTTCTAGAAATCAGAGATGTCCAAAGAAGGACAAACCTTCACTGGAGGTATTTCAGAAGAAAGTGATTGGCCATTTAGTCAAGGATGCTAGATTGGTCACAGATGCTAGAAAAGGGAATGAGGTAAGAATGGGTAGCCTAGATGTTCACATAAGGCCCCTTCCATCTTCCTATGCTTTAATAAATCAACTTCCCTCAGAATACAAATTAAATCACAGTCCCCATGGAAGAGCTCAGTCCTATTCATTCAGGGAGATATGCTCACTTTGTCCATAGCCCCCAGTAGGTTCAAATCTCCCTCATCTAAACACCAGGCAAAGGCAGGCCCCGCAACTGCTCTCACACTCAAGAGTACGAAATATTTTCTTCTTTTAAAAGAAGGTTGGCATTGCCTATGTTTCCATTATGAAAAGGATGAGTTCTAGGAAATCTCTTTGAATTATAAAGTGCTATTTTGAATGCACTAAGGATGTTTATTACATAAATGAATCCTGTGATAAATTAACCAGGATTTTAGTGGGGAGGTCACTTTTTTATTTACCATTTTGTTAATCCATATAATGGTCACCTGCAGAGGCAGCTGGACCCTCATCCAGGTTTGGTTCGATGTCAGGAATGATGATATCAAAAACACAGCAAGAGGGTATGAAAAGGTTTGCTACTGACATAACTGAGGTCCCTGGGAAGGCAGGGCACTCCTCTCAAGCAGGTCTGAAATGGTTTGAGAGAGCAAGGCAGGGAGGCAGGCCTGGGTTTACTGTGGTTAGGAGGTGGAGCCAGGGTGAGAATTCCCACGTGGCAGGGGTCTTGTGGTTTGAATCTCCTGCTGGCACCAAAGGAAGGAGTACCCAGGATTTCTTATCTACTTGTCCAGATGTAAGGCACAGGAGGCAGAGGGAGGGGTGAGGCTTAAAAGCTGTCAGAAGTCATATATCAAAAAAAGGAGTCAAACTCCTCATTACAATCTGCTATAGTGGACACATGCTGCCTTTGCCTTGGTGAACTCACAACTGAACCTCTTCCTAGGTTTGGAGAGTCCGCCATCTTGTGAAACTTGTACAGAAATAGGAATTTGCCTTCTACCCCCCAGGAGCCAAAAAGCCCAGACATTGGCTCTCTCTGAAGCCTGGAAGCTTGAGTGTAGGTATATCATCCAAACTAATTCAAGCAGGAAACGACGTTCATTCAGAGGTCATGGTTAACGTCCAGCATTGGCAAGAGCAGAAACACTAGTGCCGGCGACCTGCTATAGTGGCTGTGGTGCCCTGACCAAACTCTTCTCAAGGTATGATTTTGGCTGTAGTCCTGGCAACCAGCTCCCCTTGATTCTTTCCTATTAGTAAGTTTGGTTCTCCAGGCCTTCCATCTGTTTGTGAGCCAGATAACATCTTCCCACAAATTCTTTTCTGCTTAACCACCCGAAGTCAATTTCTGTTGTTTGCAGTGAAGAATCCTAACTAGTCACACACACACACACACACACACACACACACACGCAGAGGCATTCACATGCAGGCACATGTGCACACTCTGAGTAGGGATAATACACGTATAGAGTAAACATAAGTATAGATCAAGGAAATAAATAGCCTAACTTTGGCATTTCAACAGGTCTCTGGTATGTTGCTCAATAACTGGAGTGGCTATATTTCAGAGACATTTTCTAAAAAGGAAGTATAGAAATAGAAAATTATAAGCCCCCAATTTTAGATTCAACAATTTAAAGAGCCCATTTTGTATTAAAACCATTGATCACAAGTTATAATCGCAGTTAGTAAGCAATTTTGAGAGGATAAGAAGATGGATGACACAAGTACCTTTCAGAATGCACTGGGTGTATGAATATCCTGATAGAGGCAATATAAACATCACATATACCTCAACAATATGAGATTGAGTTTATAGGCAGTTTATTTGCCAAGAATGACTAGAACTTCTCCTGTGACATTCTGCTCTTTAAGTACATGTTTTAATTTTATTGCTTATAGAATATAATCCTTAACCTTGAGGCTACAATTACTGCAAAAATGCTTTAGGTATTTGTTATTGGATATTGAACTTACTCTCTGTATGTTGTTAGAGGAAAATGCATTTGTTAGACTATGTTTGCTGTAGCAAATTGAATTTAACCACCTAAGATGAAATGTACACATCAGTTCTGTGATAATTTTCTCATTATAAATGACTGTGCTAACTTTATGTTCTACACAAATATAAATGTCTCGAAGTTACTCCTTAGTCAAAGAGCATTATGACCCTTGTTTGAGCTTAATCCTTTACACAGTTTCAGAAAACTAAGCTTGTGGTTCTAAAAGGCTTATTTATAAAAGCAATGAGAAGCTTCTTTCAGCCACAGAAGAAAACAGAAGTCATTGTCTTCTAATTATAAATAGTGAAAAGTTAAACACAGCCATGCATATAGATATAATTGTAATGGTATTATCTGAAATACCAATATTTCTGAAAATTTGTGTATTTCTATTATTCTAGAGACAAGAGCAAAATCCACCTTGGGAGAAGGATGTTTTTTGAGTTGGTACTCTCCTGGGCTTTCAGGTTATCAGATGTAAAGCCAAGATCCTATTCCCGCATGTTTATAAGTGTAATCATGTAAAAGGCTGTCTTAATTGTGAGGAAAGTTGTTATCTCTGTAAATTATTATGCTGTTGATAGCCACTGCCTACTGGGACAAGATAAGCTGGTTTTCCCCTTTGAAACTGGTTACTTGCTCACCAAACCTACTTTATGTCCCTCCTGGGCACATACTTGAGCTACATTTCCCAGATTTCCTTGCAGGTAGGCATGGCCATGTAACTGAGTTCTAGCCAATGGAAAACAAAAGAAAGTAACTTTCCAGGCCTGATGCCTGAAGGAACTCCTAAATCTGATCCTCTCTGCTACTTCTCTTTCCTCTGGCTCAATGCAGATGAGCACAGTATCCTTTGAAGCCATATAACAAAGACGGTAGAGTCTCAAGGTAGAAGAGTCAGGATCTCTGAATCACTGCTTTAAGAAGACGCACCCTCATTTGTAAAAATCAACTCTGAATTTTATATGAGTGGGAAATAAATGTCTATCACATTTGAATCACTACATATTTCTGGCTCAGTCTGTAGGGTAGACTGGCCTCAGCAATGTAGTGTATGGTGGAGGCTGGGGACAGATATGGCTGCTGGAGAAGCTGTGTGGAGGAGCAGTGATGTGTCCTCTCCAGTGAAAAACGGTCTTTTCTGCTTTGTAATTTTGTGTTGTTAGATATTATCACCTGATTTTAGACATGTTTTGGGGGGAAATGAGAGGAAACTGTTTCTAGTCTGTCTCAGAATTTTGGGGTAGATGGCAGAAAGAACCTCCAGGACAATGGTAGCAGTCCAGAGTAAGAGGCTGTCTGTAGAGATAAAAAAATGTTTGTGACAAATGGAAGAATTCTCTGAAAAATGCTCATAAATACCTAGGGATGGAAACATGATAAATGCCTCAGCCACATGACTTGGTTCTCCATTATTTGTGTATTAAAAGGAAGGTGGGGCTTCCCTGGTGGCACAGTGGTTGAGAGTCCGCCTGCCGATGCAAGGGATACGGGTTCGTGCCCCGGTCTGGGAAGATCTCACATGCCGTGGAGCGGCTGGACCTGTTAGCCATGGCCGCTGAGCCTGCGCTCCGCAACGGGAGAGGCCACAAGAGTGAGAGGCCCGCGTACCGCCAAAAAAAAAAAAAAAAAAAAAAAGGAAGGTGGCTCCTGAGGACTGGAGAAATTAGGATCTCAGTTACATGGTTGTATATATGGGGCAAAATGCTATTTCAAAGTACACGTTGCCATAATTTAGCCTGACTCACCAGAGCTTCAGCCTTTAGCCTTTAGCCTGACTCACCCATTTGGCAGATTAACAAAGGGCCATCTTTGCAGCAGAGACAGCCCCACAGAGAAGTCACATTCTAAGCTTCTATGTTCAAAAGGCATCAACGTGGTGTGGATCAGAAGCAATTTGCTCAAAGATATCTAGAGTAAAGCACAATTTTTTTTCTGTCCCAGATGAACTCATGTCTGAGCAGGAGAGGGGGAAATGCACAGAGTACAGGAAGCAAGAAAGAAGCCATACAGAAGTGTGTCTTGTCCACCACCCGTTTTCTGTACAAATAGAAGGGACTGAGGACAACAGTAGAGGATATCCCAGAAGTTTGGGTACTTCTAGAGTAGGGAGATTGGCAGCTTGCTCCATTTATGGAATGTTTGTGTTTTTTTCTTTTCTTTTTTTTTTTTAAACATCTTTATTGGAGTATAATTGCTTTACAAAGGTATGTTAGTTTCTGCTTTATAACAAAGTGAATCAGCTATACATATATATATATCCCCATATCTCCAGCTTCCTGCATCTCCCTCCCACCCTCCCTATCCCACCCCTCTAGGTGGTCACAAAGCACCAAGCTGATCTCACTGTGCTATGTGGCTGCTTCCCACTAGCTATCTATTTTACATTTGGTAGTGTATATATGTCCATGCCACTCTGAGTTGTTTTGTTTGTTTGTTTGTTTACTTGTTCTTTTAAGAGCTGAAGTTGCCAAATATTTCCCACACCACTGCCCAAGTGATGATAGAGATCAATAGAGATGGTGACAAGGCATATCTTGGCATCAGAGGGGCCTAAGAGAACCATCTGTATTTTCCTCCTATTAATGAGAGACAAAGAGAGGTCCATTGAACCCAGGAACAGAGGATTTTGTTCAGAGAGAGCCTGTGGGATTGCCTGGGGATTTCCTCAGCCAGTCCAGGGAAGATGCCACATCAGAATGCATGAGTAGATTACCCAAGCTGGGGATTGAAGGATAGCATGGCTGCAATTTACTAAAGATTGCCAGCGTCAGACAAATGAATACATGCTGAATGAACATTTGCAACCTATCCAGTTATTGCCTTCTGCAGCAAGCACTGGGCATTCCTGGGGGCAAAACACATGCTAGACATGACATAATCCATGACTGAGAGGAGATAAAACCAAGAAGTAGACCGTTTCCTCTCCAACACCATCACTGGGCTGTTACCAAAGCTCTTTAAGAGTCTTGGTGGACCTACGTATATACCCCAAAACTTGAATGTCCATAGCAGCATTATTCATAGTATCCAACAGTGGAAAGAACCCAAATGTCCATCAACTGATGAATAGATAAGCAAAATGTGGTATATCCATACAATGGAATATTATTCAGCAATAAAAAAATGAAGTACGGATAGAGGCTACAACATGGATGAATATTAAAAAACATTACACTAATTGAAAGAAGCCAGACATGAAAGGCTACATACTGTATGATTCCATTTATATGAAATGACCAGAAGAGGCAAATCTACACAGTCAGAAAGTATTTGTGGTTGCCAGGGGCTGGAGGTGTTGGGAAAAATAGGGAGTGATTGCTAATGGGTATGAGGTTTCTTTTCAGAATGATGAAGATGCTCTAAAACTGATTATGGTGATGGTTGCACAGCTCTGTAAATATTATAAACATCATTTTATTGTATGCCTTTAATGGATGAATTGTATGGGATGTGAATTATATCTCAATATATATTATTATTAAATTATTTTAAAAAAGAATCTTGGTGGGGGTTAGAGGTGTCTCTGGGGAGGAAGGAGATGGGAGGGCTGATTACAATTAATCATCAACTGGAAATAACTAAGTTACTATTGAATCAGCTTTAAAAAAAACCACTTAAAAGTGATTTAATATTATCTACTATTATCAGAAATGGGAACTCATCAGGTACTGGCCCTTTTAGAAGGCTCACTCTGTGACACAGGAGCCAAATCACTTGTTTAAAGGCAGAGAAAGGTGGTATTTTTATAAAATTCTCTGGAGATAAGGAATTTTCTAGAATCTCATGTTAAAGCCAGATTTTTTTTAGTGAGGGGTGTGTGTGTGTGTGTGTGTGTGTATGTGTGTAGTAATCAGAGAATGAAGGTATACAGAAGGAAAGGGTAGAGAGAAGATAAATACCTCAAACTCAGGCTTCCAAGATGGCCCAATCCTGAAACAGGCAACTGAGAAAGTCAAATTTTTAATCTCCTTCTTTCTTTTCTCCCTGTCTTTATTTTCCTCCCCTCCTCCTGTTAAATTTCCCAATAGGAAAGACAACTCAAGACCTGCACTCCAATAGTTTGAGTCTATATGACCTCTCCTCTATCTTGCCTTCTCTACCAGATGACTTTCAACCTGTCAAATTCCATGCACTCTTCTTTGTGGCTTCACACTCAAGAACACTACCAGCGAAATCACTCATTCTCCATTCAATCTGGCAAAGCTACAAAAGCTCCACTTGAATGGATTTCCCCAGTTAGGAACTCTATCAGCAGAAAATACGCCATTCCTCAGCTCAGGTCCAACTCTTACTGTACAATCCTGAGATGTTGCTGCTCTGGGACATAAATGGCAGCGCCAAAAGGATCACTAAAAATTCTTAGGCATGAATTCCCAGAACTTGGGAATCATCTCAGAGAGACCTCACGAATGGAACTGCACACTAGTGCTGAGGTAAGGGAGGAAAGGGGCTCCCTCTCTTTGGTCCCTTCATCCAAAGGGATGACCAAGGCAGTGTCAGTTCTGAAAAGAAGTTATATGGCTGGAGAGCATGACAGGCAAGGAGTAGAGGCTCTAACCAAGGAAAGGTCCTTTGTTCTCAACAACAATCCTTTCTGTCCCCTTAATGCTCATCTTAGATGTCACCATGAAGTCATCCTGAGTCTCCTATTTAAATATGTCCTAGTCAGAATTCTTTTCTGCTGGATATCTTAGCACATCTAACATGTTAATAGGTTACCCCTTAACATCTTAAAATGCTGAGATACCTAAAATGGATTGGAAACCTTAGTAGGAGAAGGGAGTATGAAGTTTTTCTTAATCCCAAACTTTTTTGACCTGAGAATCCATATTTCCCCACAATGCCGATTAAACTCATGTGGAAGTCTAGTGCTCCAAGGTATGTAGCTTGGAAAGTATTAATGAATATCAAACTCCCAAGGGAAAGAGTAAATCCAAAAGCTTGACTGCAGCATTTCCCAAAGAATATCTCTTGGAATTTTATTCATGCATAGTATTTCTCTGCAAAGGATGCTTAAATAGGTTTTGGGAAAACTGCCCTTGCTAGAAATTATTTGGCTTTTTGTCCCCCTAAATATGTATAGATTAATTTATATCACCTTATCTTTGTCTCCAGGCATTACTTCATCTGAGGAAAAGGGTTTTAATATTTGCTTGAGTTAAATAACCACACATATTTGAGACTGTTACAATTAATTTCCATCTAAGCTACATCAGCACCAAGTCAGATGATGAGGCTTCCCCCACCCCTTTTTCATTGAAATAACTTGTGTTTCTGCTAGTTGCAGGAGAAGCTTTACATTTGATTCATCCCTATGGCTACTCTCCTGCAATAACACCTTGAACACAGAGGTATGCAGGAAAGTTTTGTTGAACAAAAGAACAAGAGATAACATGAGAACCACAGCTGACAGAAGAATATAGTCCTAGATGGAGGACAGGTTTGACACATATTTTTCCTGATAATCCATAGTAGTCATCAGAGCTCTGCCATTCGTGACTGCACCCAAGCCCTTTTAAAAGCCACAATATGGTCTGCCACTTCCTCAGAGGTGTGCATTCTACATATACCTGGAGAAAAATAAAACACCCCTTTGACTGAGATTAAATGATGTCCAGAGGCTAAAATCAAGCTCCTGGGATGTTGTCCAAGGAAGGCCTAGCATGCAGGGTTTTTGCCTTGAGGACTGGCAGCAATATCTCCTCCGTGGAGACAATTGATCCCTCGCCCAGTGAGCAGATGTTACTAGAAGGATGATGTTTGTAGCAAAGGACTGCCCCAGGCCTTTGAAAGCTTCCATGGTGGTTTCAACAGGAAGCTAAAGAAACTGGCACTACTGGTCAACCATTCCCTGCTCCTCTGCATCATCCTTGTGCTAAAAAATCTACTCTACTTAACATGATAAACTTCTAAAAGTAAAACTCTATCACCTACTCTCCGTGTACCTTTGTCATTCCACTGTTCAAATATGGCTGTGAAAGGAGAACAGTTTGCCATATCGGCGGTTATCTTGCCCAGGGGTCAAAATTATCCCAGTGTGTCATGTTTCCTGGTATTTCTAGCTATCAAGTTGTTGCGAAGGAAGAGAAGGCAAGGGTTGATCAATTCATTCACAAATGCACTTATTTGCTCATTCAGCAACATTTACTGAATGTCTACTATGTCCCAAGAATTGCTAAGTTGATTCCTTAATTAAATCTGACTGACTCACACAAACCTTAGACACATAAAAAGTCTTTACAAGTGCTTGCATTTCAAATCTGGAAGTTATATAGTTTTGGCCAATCACTTTCTCTGCTATTTCTTGTTTCTTATATTTCTGGTTTCTTTTCCCCACTTTGACTCCATACCTCCGTTTCTACTCTCTTTCTAGCTAAATGGTTTACATATCAAAAGGCTTCTTCAGAGAAACAGAACCAAGAGGAGATAAAATATGAAGACTTGTTTTAAGGAATTGGCTCACATAATTGTGAGCACTGATGAGTCTGAAATTTGACCAGTAAGCTGGAAACTCAGGCAAGATTTGATGTGTTGATTTTGAAATCTGTAGGACAGGCCAGCATACTGGAAACTCAGGCAGGAGTAGATGTTGCAGTCTTGAGTCTGAAAGTTGTAGGGAAGAGCAGCAAGCTGGAAATCCAGACAGATTTCCATGTTACTGTCTTGGGGTAAAGCTCCTTCGTTCCCAGGAAATCTATTTATGCTCTTGAGGCTTTCAACTGATTGGATGAGGAGGCCCACAGACATAATCAAGGTCAATCTCCTTTACTTAAAGTCAGTTGATTGCAGATGTTAATCACAACTATAAAACACCTTCATAAGAACATCTTGACTAGTGTTTGACCAAACTGGATACCATAGCCTTGCCAAGTTAACACATAAAATTTAACCATCACAGTTTGATATTTTGGATTTCGTCTTATTTTCCCTTGGTGATAATGTAGGACCAATGTGATAATGTAGAACTGAAAGTTCCTGCATATCAGTTCTATATCTTTGAGCAACCAACTACATCAGGTTTGAGGGTTGAGAGGGAATCTGAAAATGACAATGCATATATGGAAGAGATTTGGACCCAACCCTTGAGGAACTTCTGCTGTAGGTAAAGAAACATTACTTAGAGTAACTTTATTTGATTATAAGTCTGTCTCTATAACAGGTATGTATATGCAAATGCTAGAATGGCATAGTGGAATGACGGATTAGTTCCATCTATTAAAGGGAAGATGGGAGGGAATTCATGACATTGAAATGCTATGTCTTGAGGATGAATATGATAATTTTGGGTGGAGAAATGGCAAGAAAACATTCTGGGCAGAGGAAACTGAAGAAATAAAGCCTGGGTGGAATACTATGGAGTCCGGTTGTTTGCTTATCTGGAGAGAGAGAGGAGCAAGTAAAATGGTCAGAAAGAGGATGGGAAAAGAGAATTGGGAACAGAATGAGAAGGACTTCAGATGTCATAATTAGTGGCTGTCACATTACCCTACAGACAACAATAAGGCAAAAACTTCACACAAGATACTGAGAGATTGGGAGGATTCCCAAATATAGGGATTGAGAAGATATGGGGTGACCATCTCAGAAAGATGATGTGGCAAAGAGGAAAGAGGCAGCCTTGCCAGAGGGCTGTGCTATCTGATTTTCTGGGCTGACCTTCGTCACCACATTGTCATCATCAGACATTTGTATCAGCTAGCACCTTCTCACAAGAGCCCTGTTCTCCTTCACCAGGAGGCAAGAGGCAGCTCATCCAAACTGGAGCTTGTCATTTCTTGGCATTTACAGCTTCACCTGATCCACAGGTTCATTAACGTTATGCACAAATGCCTTGGGATTTTTATGACTTGGTGTAATCATTGTGACTGCCCAGAAGGGGAGTTTGAGTTTGTGAGTTGCCCCTGACTCACCCACCCGCTACGAAACCTTTCACTAATCAACTCAGTTTGTAAAAAGGAAGGTGACTTTTTCCTTTCAATTATAAAAAAAGGAGGGGGCTTTATTCACCATACAACTTGGTGCTAATGTAGCTTAGATGGAGATTAATTATAATTTTCTCAGCTCTGTATGGTTATACAACTCAAGCAAATATTAAAAACCTTTTCCTGAGATGAAGTAATGCCTGGAGGCTAGAATCAAGGCTAATGCCAAGTGAGGTTTTATGTTGCCTACTTAAGGTGTCACCACAGAGCACCTCCCATGATGTGAGCTTCAGAAGATTGACCCGGGGGACCAAGTGCGTGTGGAACAGTGATCTGGGGAAGGGAGGGGATCGCTGTTGTCTAACCTGCTCCTTTGCTCTGGTAGTCCAGGGCACAGACTCAGCACCTTGTTCATAAACTTAAGCTAAGTATGGAAGACTTTGAGTCATTGAGATGCTTCAAGACATTGATATCATTTCTCGATTTTCTTCAAAAGACCTGAGTGAACGAATTGTCATTCTGCTCCCTCCCAACGTGGAATCTCTCTCCCTCCAGCTCTCTCTCTGTCTCCACTTGCTTTGACCAGTAACAAAGAACAAAAATTTAAAAACATAAAAAGGTGAGTACTTCCCACTCTACAAAACACTCTGTGTGGTTACTACACTGTTCATAAGCTACATAATTCAACTAGAGATCCCACATCTTTAAATGGGGTTCAAGAGGGTGGGTGGAAGAATAAAGATTTGCTCTAAGCTTCTGACAGCAAAGTCCACTTATTTCCATGCAATTTCCCCACCCTTAGAAGGGCAACATTCTTAGAGAAAAGGGAGCAGTTGTAATTATTCCAAATAACAGTGCCTTCTCAACTCCTCAAGCAATATGGTGAGTGCTAAGCTAAGAAGAGTTAAGAAGATGAAGAGGAAGCAGTGTGAGATAAAAACTATGCAATGCATGGAAAAGGTCCTGACATGGGAACATTATTTTATGTGCTTAATTTCCTAACAAACAGTAGCACAAGGATCTCCTAGCCCTCCCACTTCCATTTCCTCTAACAGTAGACTTCTGCTAAGCTTCTGCTCATTTTCTTTTTGCGGGATAGTCTCACAAGTGACTTCCTGAATACAGAGTTGCCCACAGGGTATGGTTCACATTGAAAAAAGTACCACTGACCTCATTGTTACCAAAAGCTTCAGTTGGACCTCTTTACTCCATTTTGTGCTCAAAAGTTAGAGGAATAAAGGCTTAGTCATACCAATCCTACCACCTGAGAGATTATTTCAACGAGCCAATTAGATACAAACAAGGTTTCTTTTCTAAAAATTAATTCTACTTATAATAGTTTCCTGAACAATCTTTATCTTTACCAGGTACCTATTTGGGTGTAGTTTTTATCAGAAGGGAGCATGTAAAACCTTCCATGAAATAGCAGTTTACAGAAAATGCAGGTAACTGTTCCCTGTTCATAGCTCTGTTAGACCATTATACTAGGATGGTCAATGCATCACACTTTTGGGTATCTACCCCTTGTTTAATCCCAACTCATGGCTGACCCTGGGCTCGGCCATGTGACTTGCCACAGCCAACTGGGCAACAGTAAATATAAGGTTTGATAGTGCTTGCTCATTGCGGCTTAACCTCTTGGAATATTGCTGTTGCAATGTGAAGAAACTTGGCCTAATCTTACCACACGAAGACAAAATTCTACTATTAATACACTTTCTCAGAGAAGCAGAGGTCAGGATGGGATCAGATGTGCAAGACATTTAGTGAGAGAAAAAAATGCAGGGAATAAGGAGTGGGAGCTAGGTATGGGAAGAGCCATCACAATGTGACATAGGTCTGGCCTTGTGAAGGAGAAGGGGAAGAAAGGGTGTCGGATATGCTAAATGTGGTCCCAAGAAAGTCTCAGCTATGCAGATAAGGATTCCAGGGGCCAAAGTTGCCTATCTTACAGAAACAGGTCTGCCTTCCTGTGCAGACCACACTCAGTCATTGGCCCTTGGGAAGTGTGGCCTCCATGTGGACAGGGCAGTGGACACAGAGCCAGCAGCTGGGGCTGTGGGTCAATAACTCTTCCCTAAGCAGGAGGCCCTAGTGACCTATTTTCATGGCCACCTCAGCAGTTCTCAAACTTCACGTTACTCAGTTTCCACCACCAGAGAAAGACTGATGTGTTCCCCATAATTTTAGTTGAAATAATCCAGTGGAAGGATCTAAGTGCCCCAGCTTGGTTTGGAACCAACACCTGGTCTAATCAGCTCCATCCAGTGAGGCAGTGTCATATGTGGTCACAGAGCCATGGCACAGGGAGTCCACCCTACGTACTGGGGAGACGATGCCTAGAAGGGGATGCATTGTGAGCCAGGCAGTCATCAATGCTGGGAGGAAGAGGAACAAACAGACGCAGCCAGAGGACTGTAGCCCCCATCACCCATTTTATAAGATCAGGTTTGTAAAGATGGTCCCTTTAGTCTATGAGCTTCCACCTGTGACAGTAGTCCTTGAAGCCTTCCTAAGTTTCCAATTCAGGATAAACCATTCCTTCTCCTCTAACTAAGTGCATAGTATTTCCCCCTTATTACACTATGCTTCATATGAGGATTAAATGAGTTAACACATTTAAGGAGCTTAAAAGAGAGCTGAACCTCAGGCCAGTAAATGTTCAAGAAATGTTAGCTATAATTATCATTACTATTGTTAAATTTAGTGGGATGCATACCCATCTCCTTCACTAGATTATATGTCCGTTACAATCAGGGACTATTTCCTGGACATTTTAGCATACTGCAGAGAGAATCAGTCTCCCAGTGAATGCCTGGTGAATTGAATCGAATCTACTTTCAAGATGGCTCTGAGGATAGAGCATCTGAAAAGGTGGAGAGCCCCTATGCGACCACAATGTGTGAGCTGTTGTTCCACAGTCAGATGTTAATTATCCATGTGTACAGGCTCCACTTCTTGGATTAGCCACCACACACATTTAATCCCATGTCACCAAAACACTTCTGGGACTCTGCCCTCAATTAGGATCAGTTAGGAATGAAAAAGTAATTTTAGTAATTAGCCCATACAGAACCTGATCAAAAGGTTAATTTTCTACTCCCTAAAGCACACAGTACAGACAGAAATGATTTTTAGATTCTCCACCCTTGTCTCTCTCTTGCATTAGTATGAGTGATTGAGGGTTTCCTATAATAATCACAATTATTGTGTAATCAATGAAAATGCTAGAAGTGATGGCCTCCAGGTGACAGGTTTAGGCAATTTTTATTTTTTCAATTTTGTTTATATATATTTTCTATTTTTTTAATGAAGATGTTCCCTTTGTATAACAAGAAAGTTCTCTCCTTCCCCCTACCTATCTAATCACTGTTTAATTGTGTTAGAATAAATTTCATGGTACTCACAAAAACTCCAAAATTAGTCAAAATGCTGTCTCAATTTTCTCATCTGTAAAGTGGAAGTAAAATAATTCCCTTAAAGGATGGCATGAGAAATAAATAACACAAAGCATAGCACATAGTTCATGCTTTTTAAATGTTTTAACTTCCTTTTTTTAACCAAGTTTTTGTGATTGTGAGGAACATACACCTCCACAGAGAAGATCCATGCATGTCAGCCATGAAATTGATAACAAAAATCCTCATGATATATTTAAATTGTAGTATTGCACACAGTCTTTTTCTGAGGTATTTTTTATAAATGTAGTGTCCCCAGCACATGATATATGTGACCCAGGCTTATTGCTGAAGATTCTGATTCTTTACCTAAATAAAGAACACATTTTTGAGGCGATTGCCAAAAGGAAAAAAGGCTTTTCCCACACACTTGGCCCTAACCTTTGCTTTCTTTTTTAAACAATTTATTGAGGTATGATTGACATACCTCAAAAGTTGTACATATTTAATGTATGCAACATGATGAGTTTGGAGATAAGTATGTATTCATGAAACCATCACTATAACCCATGCCATAAACATATCCATCACCTCCTTTCAAAAGTTTCCTCCTGCCTTCTTCATGCTTTCTGAAGAGTACAGAAAGTAGCCCTCCAAGGCTTGTAGATTTGGAGTTCTACAGAGACAACAATTTTACCTGTATAGAGACCAATAATAAAGGAGAGACTGGTGAGAAAAGACCTCAGATCAGAGAAATTGCTTTATGTATTGCAAGAGTGCTGAGGCATTCAACAAAAGAAAACTGGAAAATTTCAGAAGAGAACAGTTATAGGAGTTTCCAAAAAACATAAAGGTAATGATGATCAACATCCAACATGAACATTTTTTGAGTAATTGCCATGTGCCATGTGCTGAGCCAAGCATTTCACATGCATCATTTTACAAGAGTCCAACAAAGTATCTACTATCGCGCCCTTTTGCAGATGAAAATACTTAAGTTTTGAAAGGTAAAATGATGCCCTTAAGCTCATGCAACTAGAAAATGTCACGGCTGATTTGTGTGGTTGGCGAACCTGTGCGCATATCCAACGGTAGAGGACCTGCATAGATCTTGGAGGCCTAATAGATATCTTTAGCTTAGGATAAAAGAATGGGCTCATTGAGAAGGCCAAGTATACCAAACTATAGGAGGACCTGCATAGATCTTGGAGGTCTAATAGATATCTTTAGCTTAGGATAAAAGAATGGGCTCATTGAGAAGGCCGAGTATACCAAACTATAGGACAGAGACAGGTTTTGTATGGAGTCATACAATAGGCTTCTAGTAATGATGCATGATCAGGGTAGCTAAATATTTCTGGAAGAAATTTAAAAGACTGTGAAAGTCTCTCATAGGAAGGAATTACAGTAGGAGCATCCAGGGTTGGGGAACAGCTGTTTGTGAAATCTGTTTATGCTTAGTTTGTTTATTAGAGATGGTATGAAGGGGTATTAGTTTTCTAGGGCTGCCATAACAAAACACCACAGAATAGGTAATTTAACAGAAATTTATTATCTCACAGTTTCTAGAGGGTGCAAGTCTATGATACAGACTGGGTTGGATTCATCTGAGGGCCATGATGGAAGGATTTGTTCCAGGCCTTTCTCTTTGGCTTATAGACAGCTACCTTCTCCCTGCTTTGTCCTCACGTGTTTGTCCCTCTGTGCCTCTGGTGTCTCTTCCTCTTCTTATAAGGATACCAGTGGGACTTCCCTGGTGGCAGAGTGGTTAAGAATTCGCCTGCCAATGCAGGGGACATGGGTTTGATCCCTTGTCTGGGAAGATCCCACATGCTGCGGAGCAACTAATCCCGTGCATCACAACACACTGAGCCTATGCTCTAGAGCCCGCGAACCACAAGTACTGAGCCCACACGTCACAATTACTGAAGCCCACATGCTCTAGGGCCCACGCGCCGCAACTACAGAGCCCGCATGCTGCAACTACTGAAGCCCGCACGCCTAGAGCCCGCGCTCCACAACAAGAGAAGCCACCACAATGAGAAGCCTGTGCACTGCAAGGAAAATTAGCCCCCGCTCACCGCAACTAGAGAAAGCCTGTGTGCAGCAATGAAGACCCAATGCAGCCAAAGATATAAATAAATAAATAAATAAATAAATAAATAAACAAAATTAAAAAAAAAAAAGGATACCAGTGATATCAGGTGAGGGCGCCACCATAATAGCCTCATTTTAACTCAATCACCTCCTTGAAGACCCTACTACTAAATATAGCTACATTCTGAAATATTGGAGGCTGGGACTTCAATGAATGAATTTTGGGAGGTGCACAACTTAGCCCATTATATTGTCTGACAGAGTAAACTAGGGGGAGGGTGCACTAGGTCTGTGCAAGCTGTGCACTATGCAATTCCAGTTGTGCAATGCAGCAGCTACTGGGGGTCACCCTCCCGTGGGTTCCCTCCAAATGTGTCCCTGTCAGATCCTGTCCGTGCATTGCAAATCTACCGTGAGCAGATGTTCTCTGTCAAACAAAACTTGAGGGCACATTGTGAGACCAAGCTGTCCGGCAGAGAACAGTCTCCGTACTAGATGCTGGTAGGGACTCAGGGCAAGTGACTGTGATGCCATCACTCTTCCCTCCCCTTCATCAAGCTAGCGTGAAGCAAGGTCCACAAGAGGGTTGTGTCTGAGGAAGCAGAGTGATGTGGCTAGAGAATCTCCGTCTGACGTCTGACGAAGAGATGGATCGACACTGTTCCAGAGTTAGCAATGAATTCTGACCAACTACGCCCTCTAGTTTTATTCACGCAGAGATGTGCTATGATGTTTGGATTCCGTATCTTCCTTTTCTGGTTCTCTTATGTCCTGGGCTCCTTTGAGATAGGTTTTAAGTGGCACATCCAAGGAGGCAGAGATGGAAACAGGGGTAGAACCAGGGTGTCTCATGTTGATCACAGTTGGCAGGTGGAGCTATGCACTGCCCTCTCCCCTCCACCTTTCTAATCTCTCTTTTGCAGATATTGGAGCTAAAGAACCCCCAGGGAGGATGAGAAAGGGACTCACGTATTGGCTTTAGAATTGGAATTTAGACTTGTAAATGCAAGTGGAGAGCATGGGGCAAGAATGGAAGGATGTATTAAAAAGACAATTTTTGCCAGAATCTTCTAAAAACCCAGAGAGAGCTATCATCGAGACAACAGCATGATACACTGAAGCAGACTTAGTAACCCAGCAGGGGCCTGAGGTCAATAGTTGTTCCAGGTTTTACAGAACTTGAGTTCACCCCAATAGCATCACTTGGATGGTATTTTTCTGCTTCAGCAAGCAATAGGCTATGAGTGTAACCTCAGTAACTCAGTGAATGCAAAACACTTCATGACAAGCAACGCTATCTGAAAGAGCACAACTAATAGGCTGAAACCTTCTTCTTCCATTCTTGAATGACCCCCAGGCTGTCCTTGCACTGTGACAAATTAGGGCCCAGGGACTGGAATAGTTGTCCAAAATCTACACCTAGAGATGCCACCTGAAAATGGCAAAGACAACATGATGGTGGCTGCAACACATATTCCCATGTCCGAGCCTCTGTGGGGATTTAAATAGCCTGGGGCACTTTATAAGTAATCACTAAGTTCAGGCTTTAGGTTAGCAAAATTCACATGTAACATTTACGTGATAACATTTCTCATCATATGCTGGTAAAGCCTGAGCATATTGGGACCATAATTGGCAAAAACAGCTTTTCTTTCTTCTTTCTTTCATAGTTTTCTTCAAGTGAATAGGTTTCCGCTTTCTAAGCTGTTCTTATTTCCCATTGGATATAAACTCTCCTTTTCTGCTCGATCTTACGCCTAGTAAGCTCAATTTAGATAGTTAGGGCAAGATTATGGCAAAATAAGTATCATGGCAAAGAGTGACGAGGAACCCTGAGTCTAGGAAACTTGAGCCCTTTGGAGGACTCCTAAGAATCCAGTAAATGCAAAGCATAAAGTACTATGATGTAACACTCAGGAAGCGCTGAGCAAGCTCTTGGCACGAGAGAAGTACACCATAACTGTTAGCTCTTGTGAGTGTTATGCCAGGTGCCCATGCCTCCCCTCTGCCTTTCCAACCACCATAGGACCTCAAGAGCTAGGATTCCACTAGCTATTAATACTCAAGATGTTTCAAACTAAACCCAGTATTGTCTGCAGTGAAGCGTCCCAGGTGCTGGTAAGTGGTGGAATCAGGATTTGAACCCAGGTACTTTGATGTTGAGATTCGCATGCTTAACCATTATCCTATACTGACTGTCCAGCTTAGTCAGCTTCCTCATATCTTGGCTTGTCTAGGTCTGCCTTGTTCCTTCCCATCTCATGTCTTTCATCAGCCTGAGGGATGAATAGGGACCAGACTCCATCCTCCTGGATCTCAGCCAATACAAAGGAGAATATATTAAGTGGCAAACAAATGGTACAGACAAGTTCCTCAGAGAGAGAAGGAAATGTGTTTTTTAAGGCCACAGTTTGGTTTGGTTTGGTTTGGTTTCCTGCAGTGATTCAAAAATGAGCTCTCAGTTCCGTCTGCAAGAGATTTCTTTCATTCCTGAACTTGCCATAGACTTCTGATTTATAATGTGTGTTCTCTGCAGATTGTCACAGAACAAGAACCTTGCCTAACCAAACATAATGGAGGCACCAGACTTCTGCTGACATTACTGGGGAGCATCAGTATGCCTGCCGTGGGGTGTGAACAGTCATCCAGAAAAGAAGAAAATAGCATAACGGAGCGGGGCAGGGGTGGTGGACTCTAAAGGGAAGAGAGAACTGTTTTGAATAGCAGTTCTAAGAACGACTTCCTCCCTGGGTTTGTCTGTGTTCTGGTTTGTATTTTGCAGGACCGAGCAGATAAGCAGAAGAAGGTATCTGTGCAGTGTTACAAGTAAGTGGGATTGGATTCTAGCCCTGTTTCTTTTATTAATTAGTTTTGTGACTTTGAGCAAGACCCTGACCTTCTTTAAGACTCAATTCCCTCATTTCTCAAATTGATATGGTAACATCTGCTATGAAGATCAAAAGATGAAAAAGATGTAAAAGAATCTTAATTCATTCATGTATTCCACAAACATGTACTGAGCTCCAAATAAGAGGCAGTCTCTGTGGCCTGTGATTGTAAGACGAGGCCTGTTTTCTAGAATCTGAACTTTGTTCCCTACTCTTCCCATGTCTAAGATGAACCCAATAATGTTTTCTTCCCTGATGCTCACACTGAAAGTATTTTACATTTAAGAAAGAAAAGTGAAAAAAAGAAAGGAAAAAGCTTTGAAAGGATATATAAAATTCCTATTTTTAATCCATGTTAGTATACACTTGAAGCTACTTATAAATAATCTAGTAGTCTTGTGGGCAACATCATCTCTGGAGAGAGATCACCTTGGTTTAAATCCTACTACGTATTGGCTTTGTAATCTGAAACAAGTTATTTAGCCTCCATAAACCTTTTCCCCCACTTAAAAGAAGGGAATGCAGATCATATCTATATCACAGAGTTGTTCTAAGGATTAAATGAATATACTAAAGAGTATAGATAGGAAAAAAAGGAAGCAAAATTTAATGACTCACTCAAAAATCTAAGGCAAAACAAGACCTGAAATATATATACTTATTCAGCATACTGCTAGCTAAATGCCTTATTATACATTTGTGATATGTAAACACACATTGCTCATGTGCGTACTCCAAGGAAGTCTAACTCCAACTGAAAAAATACAGCCATGATAGTGATAATAATAACTACAATGTTTTGAACACCCCATGCTAAGTGCTATGTCTACGTACTTTACATATATTACTATATATAACTCTTTAAAATACCAGTAAATTTGATTATTATCACCAACTTACAGATGAGAAGACTAAGGCAAGGAGAATTTAAACACCTTGTCCAAATTCGTACAGGTAGTAGGTAGTAGAATCAGGCTTTGAACTCAGGTGGGTTTTACTACAGGGTCTAAATTCTTAACCAATTGCAGGCTAAAAAATGTGACCTCTTTTTGAGCCTTGTGCCCCTTGTGGCCTGGCATACCCTGCATCTTGTGAGCCAGATGGAACCACCTGATCAGTCCCTGGGATGGGGGTGCCCAGTCTTCTCATCCAAGTCTCCTATACTGGACTTGAGCTACTGCAGAGGATATGTCTCAACTTCCATCCCTCGGAAGGGACGGGGCAGCAGTGGTGAGGGTATGGGGAGGATGAGCTGCAGCACCAGTACAGCTTCAGTCTGGAGCTACCTCCCACAGTTGAGGGTGGTGATGTTGGGGTCAAATTAATTATTCAACAGGGCAGCTGAGCCCTCAAGAGCAGAGAGTTCCTTTTGGTAGGGCCTTGATGAAAGGTTCTTCAAATATTTGAAGAGCAAGGTGGTCTAATCCTTAAAGGTGGTTACTCTTTAAGGAAAGGGACCTTTTTTCTCCAGGGGAGACAGATGAAAACAGACTTAAATGAGTGATTGCGTTTAGAATGACTTAAAAGGCAGAAAGTCAATGGGTTAACTAGTTAGATAACAGAAAATGAGAATCAAGATTAAAATTTACTATTATATACTGTGGAAATGAGATTTCATAAGAAAGGGAGGGAAATAGGGGAGACAGGAAGTGAGGGGGTGAGGAAACTGAGGGCCTCCTCTGACTTCCCCCTTAATCAGACCCTGTTCTTTGTGGACCAGGAGGCAGGAAGACAGGTGCTACTCTGTTCCTCTGCAGCCTTGGCCTCTGTGTTTTTTCCCTCCACCACTAGAGTCTTTCAGATCTGCATGAGAACACAGGAAAAGAGAGAACACCTTCGAATGCAGAATATTCACTGACCATCTCAGCAGCTCCACACAACTGTTCATAGAAACTTCCTCTGATCTGACCTGCGTCCAGCTAAACCCTCTTTTTCTATCTCCCCTCCCCTCACTAACTTCTGGGTCGCTTACATTTGAAATGAATGATATTTGACTGTAATGATAATAGCCAGCATTTGATGGTAGGATGCCCATGAAATATATTGTCTAAACCACGGTGCTCCTGAGAGTATCAAGGTGCCATTGACAGGCATCAACCAAGATAGTCCTGGGCAAATGCAGGCCATAAGGGCATTCTATTTACTGAGCATTTACTTTGTGCCAGGCACTGGGCAAAGGGCTTTGAAGGCTTTGTCTCACTTACCCCTACCAACAATCCTCTTCCTTTAGAGTAATTATGACCCTCATTTTATCGGCAAGGAAAGTGAGTTTTGGAAACGTCCCCAAGGCTGTCATTCAAACCCAAGCAGAAGTGCCGAGTGTGCATCAGCCTGGGAGAGCCACCACCCTGAGGACTACCGTGGCTCCGTGGAATCACCTGATCAACCACAGCTTTCTCAACAGCTGTCCACCCATCTTTCAGCCTTGAGCTGATGCTTTCCTTTCCCACTAGGATACCACCTCCCCACCCCCACCACCTGGGCCAAGTTCACAAGAAGCCATGAATGACAACTTAAAAGACCCAAATTAATACTGTGCAGAGCCCTGCAGCCACCTGATAAGGCACCACAATTATTCCCCTCACAGGTATAGAAACTCTTGAAATGTCTCTCTTTTTTTCCTGGGAAGTGAGGAAGAACTTTTCAGAAAGGATTACACTGTAGCCCAAGAGACAGCAAACAGATGGAATGGGAGAGGGGTCCTTCAGAAGAGAGTCATGTTCCCTCTTATAAAATTTAATCACAAATTAACCTTCAAAGAGAGCTTTCACCTGTTGAAGAGATGGCCTAATTGTGGTAACTTCAGAAGACAGAAAGCAGAATGTGGTGGTAAATGGGTAAAAGGGAGGAAAACACTACAATTCCTTTCTTTATTCATCCACTGAAGAGGAGTGTATGGCTGTGCTATTCAGCAGCTCTGTGCACATGGGCACATTAACTCTCGAAAATTCAATTTCCTTCTCCATATATAGGGGAAATAACATCTATTTGCAATAGAGTAGATATTATTATCTTCTATAATAGGGTTCAAGGACATGATCTGGATAGACCATTGGCTCAACAGACCGTAGCTACAAGTATTTCTCACACAAAGAGAGGAAGAGGCTCCGACCCCATACTTTTAGATGAGCACCAGTCCATAGCCTCCCAGAACCCAGACATCACAAAGACCAAGTTGCTCTGTGGAAGTCAACCAATACATGGTGATGATACATGTGAAGCAGAGGGTGCTCCCTAGGTCCACTGACTATGGAGCCTGAAGCAGGCCTTTCCACATTTGAAAAGCACAAGACACCCAAGAAAATAAGAACAGAAAACCTGTCAGCCCACAAAGACAGATAGGGCTGTATTTGGGAAAGCATTTTAGAATCAGATAGATGTAATTTTGAATCCAACCAAGTTCAGCTCCTTATTAGCTATGTTTTCCTGAGAAAGCTTTCCAGACCTTACTTTTTCCACCAGTAAGATGGGGTAAAACAACAACCAATACTACAATTGTGAAGACTGAAGAAAATGTGTAGAAAGCTCTGGTAGCTCCTTCAATTAAGTATGAGCATAATTTTACTTCATTCTTGCACACAAGGGAAAAAGACTCTTATTAGAAAAACTTGAATATTCTCTTACAGCAATATATTATATGAAACAAAAATAATTATATAGTCACTGTTAGGCTAGATGTAAAGAGACAAAAATGTTTGGCTAAAAGTCATTAGAATTGGGGAGGACCTTCAGGATGGTGGAGGAGTAAGACATGGAGATCACCTTCTTACCCACAAATACATCAAAAATACATCTACATGTGGAACAACTCCTACAGAACACCTACTGAATTCTGGCAGAAGACCTCAGACTTCCCAAAAGGGTCCTGCTGCTCCGGCTGGTATCAGGCCTGAGCCTCTGAGGTGGGAGAGCCGAGTTCAGGACATTGGTGGACCAGAGACCTCCCGGCCACTCATAATGTCATCGGTGAGAGCTCTCCAATAGATCTGAGGTCTCCATCTCAACGGTAAGACCCAGCTCTACTCAACGACTAGCAAGCTCCAGTGCTGGACACCCCATGCCAAACAACTAGCAAGAGAGGAACACAACCCCACCTATTAGCAGAGAGTCTGCCTAAAATCATAATAAGTTCACAGACACCCCAAAACACAGCACCAGACTCGGTCCAGCCCACCAGAAGGAAAAGACCGAGCCTCATCCACCAGAACACAGAAAACAGTCCCCTCGACCAGGAAGCCTACACAACCCACTGAACCAACCTTACCCACTGGGGGCAGATGCCAAAAACAATGGGAACTATGACCCTGCAGCCTGTGAAAAGGAGACCCCAAACACAGTAAGTTAAGCAACATGAGAAGATACAGAAATACACAGCAGATGAAGGAGCAAGGTAAAAACCCAACAGATCAAACAAATGAAGAGGAAATAGGCAGTCTAACTGAAAAAGAATTCAGACTAATGATAGGAAATATTTCCAAAATTTGAAAATCTTGGAAATAGAATGGAGAAAATACAAGAAATGTTTAACAAGGACCTAGGAGAACTAAGGAGCAAACAAACAATGATGAACAACACAATAAATGAAATTAAAATTCTCTAGAAGGAATCAATAGCAGAATAACTGAGGCAGAAGAATGGATAAGTGACCTGGAATATAAAATAGTGGAAATAACTACCACAGAGCAGAATAAGAAAAAAGAATGAAAAGAATTGAGGACAATCTCAGAGACCTCTGGGACAACATTAAATGCACCAACATTTGAATTATAGGGATCCCAGAAGAAGAAGAGAAAAAGAAAGAGACTGGGAAAATATTTGAAGAGATTATAGTTGAAAACTTCCCTAATATGGGAAAGGAAATAGTCAGTGAAGTCCAGGAAGTGCAGAGAGTCCCATACAGGATAAATCCAAGGAGAAACAAGCCAAGACACACATTAATCAAACTATAAAAATTAAATACAAAGAAAACATATTAAAAGCAGCAAGGGAAAAGCAACAAATAACATACAAGGGAATGAATCCCCATAAGGTTAACAGCTGATCTTTCAGCACAAACTCTGCAAGCCAGAAGGGAGTGGCAGGATATATTTAAAGTGATGAAAGGGAAAAACCTACAACCAAGATTACTCTACCCAGCAAGGATTAAAACCTTGACACACAAGCAAAAGCTAAGAGAATTCAGCACCACAAAGCCAGCTTTATAGCAAATGCTGAAGGAACTTCTCTAGGCAGGAAACACAATAGAAGGAAAAGACCTACAAAAACAAACCCAAAACAATTAAGAAAATGGTAATAGGAACATACATATCGATAATTAACTTAAATGTAAATGGATTAAATGTTCCAATGAAAAGACATAGACTGGCTGAATGGATACAAAAACAAGACTTGTATACATGCTGTCTACACGAGACCCACTTCAGACCTAGGAACACATACAGACTGAAAGTGAGGGGATGAAAAAAGATATTCCATGCTAATGGAAATCAAAAGAATGTTGGAGTAGCAATTCTCATATCAGACAAAATAGACATTAAAATAAAGACTATTATAAGAGACAAAGAAGGGCACTACATAATGATCAAGGGTTCAATCAAAGAAGAAGATATAAAAACTGTAAATATTTATGCACCCAATATAGGAGCACCTCAATACATAAGGCAAATACTATCAGCCATAAAAGGGGAAATCAGCAGTAAAAAAATAATAGTAGGGGACGTTAATACACCACTTTCACAAATGGACAGATCATCCAAAATGAAAATAAATAAGGAAACACAAGGATTAAATGACACATTAAACAAGATGGATTTAATTGATATTTATAGGACATTCCATCCAAAAACAACAGAATACACTTTCTTCTCAAGTGCTCATGGAACATTCTCCAGGATAGATCATATCTTGGGTCACAAATCAAGCCTTGGTAAATTTAAGAAAACTGAAATCGTATCAAGTACCTTTTCAGACCACAACGCTATGAGACTAGATATCAACTACAGGAAAAGAAACTGTAAAAAATACAAACACATGGAGACTAAACAATACACTACTAAATAACCAAGAGGTCACTGAAGAAATCAAAGAGGAAATCAAAAAATACCTAGAAACAAATGACAATGGAAACCTGATAATCCAAAACCTATGGGATGCAGCAAAACACTTCTAAGAGGGAAGTTTATAGCAATACAATCCTACCTCAAGAGACAAGAAAAATCTCAAATAAACAACCTAAACTTACACCTAAAGCAATTAGAGAAAGAAGAACAAAAACCCCAAAGTTAACAGAAGGAAAGAAATCGTAAAGATTAGAGCAGAAATAAATGAAATAGAAACAAAGAAAACAATAGCAAAGATCAATAAAACTAAAAGCTGATTCTTTGAGAAGATAAACAAAATTGATAAACCATTAGCCAGACTCATCAAGAAAAAAAGGGAAAAGACTCAAATCAACAGAATTAGAAGTGAAAAAGGAGAAATAACAACTGACACTGCAGAAATACAAAGGATCATGAGAGATTACTACAAGCAACTATATGCCAATAAAATGGACAACCTGGAAGAAATGGACAAACTCTTAGAAAAGCACAACCTTCTGAGACTGAACCAGGGAGAAATACAAAATATAAACAGACCAATCACAAGCACTGGGATTGAAACTGTGATTAAAAATCTTCCAACAAACAAAGGCCCAGGACCAGATGGCTTCACAGGCTAATTCTATCAAACATTTAGAGAAGAGCTAACAACTATCCTTCTCAAACTCTTCCAAAATATAGCAGAGGGAGAAACACTCCCAAACTCATTCTATGAGGCCACCATCACCCTGATACCAAAACTAGACAAAGATGTCACAAAAAAAGAAAACTACAGGCCAATATCACTGATGAACACAGATGCGAAAATCCTCAAGAAAATACTAGCAAACAGAATCCAACAGCACATTAAAAGGATCATACACCATGATCAAGTGGGGTTTATCCCAGGAATGCAAGGATTCTTCAATATATGCAAATCAATCAATGTGATACACCATATTAACAAATTGAAGGAGAAAAACCATATGATCATCTCAATAGATGCAGAAAAACCTTTTGACAAAATTCAATGCCCATTTACGATAAAAACCCTCCAGAAAGTAGGCATAGAGAGAACTTACCTCAACATGATAAAGGTCTTATATGACAAACTCACAGCCAACATTGTTCTCAATGGGGAAAAACTGAAACCATTTCCTCTAAGATCAGGAACAAGACAAGGTTGCCCACTCTCACCACTATTATTCAACATAGTTTTGGAAGTTTTAGCCACAGCTATCAGAGATGAAAAAGAAATAAAAGGAATCCAAATCAGAAAAAAAGAAGTAAAACTGTCACTGTTTGCAGAGGACATGATAATATACATAGAGAATCCTAAAGATGCTACCAGAAAGCTGCTAGAGCTAATCAATGAATTTGGTAAAGTAGCAGGATACAAAATTAATGCACAGAAATCTCTTGCATTCCTAGACACTAATGATGAAAAATCTGAAAGAGAAATTAAGGAAACAATCCCATTTACCACTGCAACAAAAAGAATAAAATACCAAGGAATAAGCCTACCTAAGGAGACAAAAGACATGTATGCACAGAACTATAAGAAACTGATGAAAGAATTTAAAGATAATACAAACAGATGGAGAGATATACCATGTTCTTGGACTGGAAGAATCCACATTGTGAAAATGACTATACTACCCAAAGCAATCTACAGATTCAATGAAATCCCTATCAAACTACCAATGGCATTTTTCACAGATCTAGAACAAAAAAATTACACAATTTGCATGGAAACACAAAAGACCCCGAATAGCCAAAGCAATCTTGAGAAAGAAAAACGGAGCTGGAGGAATCAGGACCCCTGGCGTCAGACTATACTACAAAGCTACAGTAATCAAGACAGCATGGTACTGGCACAGAAACAAATATAGATCAATGGAACAGGATAGAAAGCCCAGAGGTAAACCCACGCACATAAAGTCACCTTGTCTTTGATAAAGGAGGCAAGAATATACAATGGAGAAGAGACAGCCTCTTCACTAAGTGCTGCTGGGAAAACTGGACAGCTACATGTAAAAGCATGAAATTAGAACTCTCCCTAACATCATACACAAAAATAAACACAGAATGGATTAAAAACCTAAATGTAAGGCCAGACACTATAAAACTCTTAGAGGAATACATAGGCAGAACACTCTATGACATACATCACAGCAAGATCCTTTTTGACCCACCTCCTAGAGAAATGGAAAAAAAACCCAAAAAGAAACAGTGTGACTTAATGAAACTTAAAAGCTTTTCCACAGCAAAGGAAACCATAAACAAGATGAAAAGACAACACTCAGAATGGGAGAAAATATTTGAAAATGAAGCAACTGACAAAGGATTAATCTCCAAAATATACCAGCAGCTCATGCAGCTCAATATCAAAAAAACAAAAAAACCCAATCCCAAAATGGGCAGAAGAACTAAATAGACATTTCTCCAAAGAAGATATACAGATAGCCAACAAACACATGAAAGGATGCTCAACATTACTAATCATTAGAGAAATGCAAATCAAAACTACAAGGAGGTGTCATCTCACACCAATCAGAATGGCCATCATCAAAAAATCTACAAACAGTAAATGCTGGAGAGGGTGTGGAGAAAAGGGAACCCTCTTGCACTGTTGGAGGGAATGTAAATTGATACAGCCACTATGGAGAACAGTATGGAGGTTCCTTAAAAAACTAAAAATAGAACTACCATACGACTCAGTGATCCCACTTTTGGGTAAATACCCTGAGAAAACCATAATTCAAAAAGAGTCATGTACCACAATGTTCACTGCACCTCTATTTACAATAGCCAGGACATGGAAGCAACCTAATTGGCCATCGACAGATGAATGGATAAAGAAGACGTGGCACATATATACAATGGAATATTACTCAGCCATAAAAAGAAATGAAATTGAGTTATTTGCAGTGAGGTGGATGGACCTAGCGTCTGTCATACAGTGTGAGGTAAGTCAGAATGAGAAAAACAACTACCGTATGCTAACACATATATATGGAATAAAAAAAAAATGGTTCTGAAGAACCTAGGGACAGGACAGGAATAAAGACGCAGACGTAGAGAATGGACTTGAGGACACAGGGAGGGGAAGGGTAAGCTGGGATGAAGTGAGAGAGTGGCATGGACATATATACACTACCAAATGTAAAATACATAGCTAGTGGGAAGCATTCGCATACCACAGGGAGATCAGCTCCTTGCTCTGTGACCACCTAGAAAGGTGGGATAGGGAGGGTGGGAGGGAGATGCAAGAGGGAGGGGATATGGGGATATATGGGTACGTATAGCTGATTCACTTTGTGTTGCAGCAGAAACTAACACACCACTGTAAAGCAATTATACTCCAATAAAGATGTTAAAAAAAAAAGTCATTGGACTCGTGACTGATTATCCACTGACAGTTAGCTTCAAGGGTGAGTAAGGTGTTACCCTTAAAGAGTATTAGAAAATTGCTTAAGGATTTTATTGAGAAGGATGTGTTCCTCCCAGACGACACTGTGAATTAAACGATGCAAAATTTTCTTACCCAGACGAGGTGGCAAACAAATTTTCTTTTACCCTGCTTAACACTCTACCTGATGTATAGAGCTTGTCATTATATAACAGGTATTCCTCTGGCAATTTCACTGTGTGAATGGAGGACCACTGTTAAGGACTTAAGCCCCCGAAATAAAACATAGTCTTTCTCTGAATATGCATCAGCAGAGAAGAACTGAAGTGTAGATAATGCCAAGCAAGGGGAAACTAAAAGAAAAAAAAAGTCTGAACACAGTTTAAGAAAAAGCTAAATAAGTGTTCCAGCAGCAGAACTAAATGATTAAAGCTATCAGATTCAGCCCATATTTAATTAGGACTGTTCCCAGAGTGTATACCAGCTTATGGTGAGGAGTAGTGGGAAATGGCTTTGGTTTTTACAATTTTCCTAACTTTAAAAGTAGAAAACCTATCTGAGTAAGTAATCAGTATTGCCTGCGGCACTAGAACATCTGAGAAGACCTTGGGCTACTCCTTTGACCCTCCACAAACAGGAGTGCCAAGGATTAGGTCCTGAACAAACAGGCATGTTGTAGGAGCAAATTCTTTTCCAAAAGCCTTTACTCTTACAAAACCCCTTGATTCGTTCCCCCCACCAATTGCTAAATGTGGTATCATTGTACCATTCTCTTTGTTGATCCTACCATGCCTTGTTTCACTTGGGAAACTTTCAGACCTGAAAATGTGGTCAAAGCACCAAATGGCTTTTTCTACCTCTGTGCCTTCCAGAATGATGAATTGCAACGGTTAGGGTCTTCTAAGCATTCCACAGTACTGAACCCGAGTGCGAACTCAACGGGATATCTGAGGGATGTCACAGCCATGCCCACTTTTCATTCTATAGCAACTATTTTCATTCATATTTGTGAGTATTAATGAATATACATTCAAACTTTCATTAAACAAAGATGTTTTTAATGATCAATCATTTTTCCTCTATATATCCTGTGGGGGTTGGATGTCACTACTGTAAACCTGTCAGGAACCTGTATATGACCTCACTGGCTGTCAGTTTACTAACCTTTCAGCTGTGGCTCAGCTCAGATTTGGCTATCTTGTTCTCCACTGCTGTCCCAGGCATTGCATACTACCTGGCAGTGGGTAGGCACTCAAATAACTGATGAATGAGCGTGCTGAGTAACACCTAGCTATTTTGAACATGGACACCAGAGTGCACACTATGTTCCAAAGGCTTCTACTTATCCAGTCCCAGTCCTTAAATCATAGTATTTGCTTGAGGCATATAGGAATGACCTTTCCCAAGGTTATACAGCACACCCCACCATCTCCTCTGGAGTGATGGAATGCACCAATCATCAATCTTTCTGGCTAAGACTGCTTCATTCTCAGAATCCTTCTTAACACAGGGCTTCAAATAACCACTTACCACTCAGCACATGAGAGAAAACCTATTTGCTGTTAGCACTTGAGAAGAAACATGGTGTTTTTCCACTGTCTAGAGCAAAAGAACCAGGTGGCTTTCCAACAGAAAACTTTAGCTCGAGAGCTACGTAATGCCTACTTTAAATTTCTGTATCTCTCTTGCCCCAGTCACCATGTGTATGTGAACGTGTATATTTGCACACACATACACATATACATACCCACACTGAACATGTGGCCAAATATCCTGCACATCTATATCCTTAAGTGTCCTGGGAGGCAAAAGAGATCAATCTGGTGGAAAGTCAACAGCTGCATTTGATGGCTTGGCCCAACTTTGCTCAGCCAACTCATCATGGGTGATTATGTTCTCATTTCCACCCTCAGACTACAAAAGGAGAAAGGTCAGCTAGTCTGGGATCCCTTATACAGCTGTTACAGATGTTTATGGAAGCATTTGATATACCAAACATTTCCCAGAAGTTAAAAAAAGAGCGAGAGAGAGACTTGTGAATGGGATATTCAAAGCTCTAAATTAGTAGCAGTGAGAGAAGAGATGTCTTTGTTAACTGACCCAGAACATGAAATTGATTATGTAATTTAACATCACTGTTCTATTTGAGAGCTGCCTATTAATACTGCACTCTCCTACATTATACTCAATTGCAAACCCGAGAAATGGAAGAACACATTTATTTTGCTTGGAATTTGCAATTATTTGCCATGTGAACTATTAGTAATTTGTAATCTCTTTCTCCAAGGGGAGCCTATTACCCCAGGAGGAATGATGATCACCCTTATTTGAAACGCTCAGTCCTAGGCTTCTTCTTTTCTCATTCCGTGCTGCAAGTGGATGTGGGATTCAAGGAGATCAAAAATGCACCTGTATTGGGATGTGTGCTTTCTAACTTTGGGAAAATTGGGCCCTACACAGACTCCCTGCCCTCCGTCTCAGAGACAGCCAGGAGGCAAAAGAACAGGAGCTCATAGCAGAGGCAATGAGCTGCAAAGAGGGTTTAAATTCACCTGCCACGCTGGTTAAATCTGTAAATTCCTGGACCCCATTCCTGATCAGCTGAGTCAGAATATCTAATCCAGACGATTCTCACGCATGGTAAGTTTGAGAAGATGAAATGCCTAGAGAAGGACTTGGAGAGCAGGGAATACAAATATTTTAGTCAATAAGGAGAATTTTCAGGTAAACCAACCCTAATGATATATGTCATTCTCAGTAGAGCCCGACCACAGATAATCCAACTCCCTCTATGGCTTTTCATTCAATTATCCAAGATGTTGTGTGATTCTGTATCCTGCCATACTTTAGTTTCCTTCAAGATTCCTCTAAATTCAACTCAAAATTCAAATAATGTACAAATCTTTCCAAGGATGATCTTTCCCTAGATGATTGTGTGCTGTGTGGGCTGAGTCCATGAAGATACTATTTTTTGCTTTTACTTATTCTTAAAGAAAAAAATAAGACTGAAAACTGTCATGACAAACCCTGCTGGTATTTTCCGCTGTGTGTATTATCCTTCCATATTCTGTTTCAGCCAGTGACAACGGCTGGGACCTGACCCCAGGCAGAGCTCTCCAAAGAACATCCCAGCCAAACTGTGCTTCCAAAATTCCCAATAACAGTTGAATAGAGCCAAGGAGGCCAGGTGCTGGGCAGGAGGATATTTTAGGCTCGACTGATGGTCCAAATTGGACACTTCCTCTGCCTACCAGAACCATCCATTAAGAAAGAGAGTCTTGTACCTTTTCCCCTGTCCTCCCATCTCCCCTTCCCCACACTGCACTCTGTACTCCTCTCATTTCTATGTGAGTTGTGCGAAATTATTTTTGTACCAGGTAAAACAATGCACATATATAAACATTTAACTGACAATGTGAAGAATCTGAGTGTCGGAAAGGAAGGACTGGTGGTGGCTTGTTCCTCTAATAATGCTTCCTTTCCCTGGTAAAGACTAGGGAGCATTGGATGAACAATGGGAACAAGAGCCATTGATGAGTTGTACATAAATCCAGGAACTGAAAGTAGCTCTAAGATAATTAGCAAGCTCAGAGGTTAGGGACACAGCCTCAGTGGTTAATGCAGGCTCATCCAGTATACGGAAAGCCAGTCTCCATTCTCTCAGTACTGAGGGCTTCTCTAGAGAGCCCAAGAATCCTCCTTTTTCTTCTATATTCCACCACATCCTTGAGACCAATCGGTTTATTACAACATGCTTTCAATTGCCCCCTTTCTCTCCATCTCCACTACCACAATTTCAGCTCAGGTCCTCATTAAACCTTGCATTCTTTTTAAATTTCTTACCTGCTGAATGAAATAGCCTCTGGTACAATCTGCTCCAGTCCACACTGCTGCCAGTGTGACTTCTTGTAACACAGTTCATATCAGCCTGAGCACCTTGGATGACTCTCTCATTGCTCAAAGGAAAAAGCCAAAACTTCTTAAGCCTTCATCAAGTTCCAAAATACCTTTTCAAACTTATCTCCTAAGATCCTTCTGCCTGCTCTCTGTTTCTCAGACCTTGGAAAAATGCTTTTCTCTTTCATACTTTCCTAGTTCTTTCTCTCTTGAATGCCCCACTCACCCCTGTAAACAACTGGAAAGTTACTTTAAAGTCCAGCTAAAACATCACTTCTTCTGCTAAGTTTCCCTGACTTCCTTGGTAAGAATTACTCCCTACTATGTATTATAGTACACACGACTATAGAATGTATTTTCCCATCCGCTTCAATACATCTTATAGTTGTTTGGTTATCTGACTATCCACTAGACTGTAAGCTCCTGCAGGCTAGGGATGAGTTGATTCATCCTTGTATAAGTAACAGTGTCCAGGATAGCACCTTGTCCATAGAACAGCTCAGTATATGTTGGTTTGTAATAAATGAATGATTCATGCTCATAGCAGGCAGCTAATCTCCACTGCCTGCATAATTAAGTTGTAATATTCACTTCGGCAGAAAGCCTGTAGGATAGAAAAGAAAAAGCAAGCCCATGGTGGAAGGCAGTGGAAATTTTTGAAAGACACCTGCCCTTTAAGGCCTATCTTCATTACTCCCCACAAGACCTATACAAAGACCCTTTTCTGCTGTCTCTCTTACCCCCTTCCAGCTTCTAGACTTCTTTCATATTCTTATCTCAGTTGCCCATAGCTTCTTGGAAGTAGTTTTATTAAAATGTATTTGAGGCAGTCACTGGTCCATTAGCACTTTCTTGTATCCAGCTGTGTCATATAAGCACTGAGACTTTTATTTTTCTCAATTAAGAAAAGTTGTAGCTTCAGAGAGAGGCTTCTGGGTTTACCCAGGATGCAGTAACACCATGACAAAAATGACACAGTTGCTATGCCTTGGTAGCTAGTATTCATATGGTTATACCAAGACCCTGAGCCCAAGACAGAAACACTTCTCCTACAGCTACCAAACCCCTCTGACAGAGTCCATAGCAGGTTCTAGATCCTAAAGATCAATTAGAGGATTCACCTTTAAAGCTGAAGTAAAAGAGCAAGAAATTGAAAGATCCAGGAGCAAAATAACTGTAATAGACAGATATTTCTAGTGCTAACCCTGATTGCCTTTGAAGGAGGATGGGTAACATTAAGTTCAAGACTCCTGCTTTCGCTGGGGATCTTGAGGGATTGGGTACCAGAGTTCAGGTCAGAAACTGGGGCAAACATAAATACTTTTCATAATAGAAAGGAAAGAGTTGAGAGTTCCCAGATAGCAATTCGTATAGGAAGAAAAGAGGAAAAATAGGAGGAATAGAAGGAGGTTGAAGACCATGTTCTCTGTCATATGAAAACATTTCTTGTGGAAATTCATGGATGTTCTAAATTTCTCACCCCAGGTTGAAAACAAAAGAATTAGAGTTAACATGTACAGATACCAGAGCCCAAGACAGAAGCCAAGGGCCTGGACAATCTTGCCTCAAAGGCCAAGAACCTTGGACCTTGGCCATATGAAAACCCTTCCTTAATCTGAAAAAGTGATGGACTTGATAAATCCTTGCTAGTCTTCTTGAAGCACAGAACAATGTGAATATTTGTATACCTTATAACAAGGGAATAGAAAAAAAAACATAAGAAATTCTACAAGTTTATTTTTTAAAATCTTCTCTTAGTCCCAAAATACTATTTATGTTTACCATATTATGATATTTCTCTTAGAAAATAAGAAGTCCTTGCCTCAGAGACTCAGAGAGAAAGGAAGAATTGTAATTGGACATCATTCCTGTCAATCATCTCGATTTAAAAATGGAGTCAATCACCTTGCTCTTTGGAATCACTGATCATATATAGCTCATGGCTTTGCTGTCACTGAAATCTTTTTGTCTGCTTCTCCTAATACAGGGGAGATAAACCTCAGATGTTTGAATATTCGAAACAAAGAAACCTCTCTAACAGAGACCTGACAAATCAGGATAGGAAATGTCTTATTATTACTTGGTAGTCTCTTGAGTCAAAAATAAAAGGAACTTGGTTGGAAAAACCCTTTGATTGAGTCTGTCTCAGAGATCTAAAACATTTGTTCACACCTTTAAGAAAAGAGCCAACTAACTGATTTAAGGTCTGGCAAGAAGGGAGTTTCTTCTGATCCTTCATCACAAATGCTCTTCAGCAGGCCACAGGGCATTAGCCCTGGGGACTCACCAGACACTTCAGGGAGGGCTTTAGGAGTCTATCATTCCTGGTACTGAATTAAACATTCTGGAAATCTAGGAGAGAAAGGGCCCTAGCTGACATCAAGGTTACATGAAGAAGATGAAGGGGCATGAAGGAGAGGCAATCACAGCAGAATCAGAGAAAATTGGGCAAATTGCGATCATTAGCCCGAAATACAGACAATTTAATGTAAAGGAGAATTTGATAGATAAAGGGGAATTTCAGAGATAGAAGATAATAAGATTTGGGAAGGGATTTGAAGGTCAAGAGTAAGATTCTGACATGTGCCCCTTGTTTCTCCAGACCTCTTGCCTTTTGGGACATTTGAGTAATTGTGTGCTAAGCACCTTCTCAGTTTGGCTATTGGTACAGCAGGGCACTGCGTCCACTCTCTTTGCCCTGTGAGCCTTAGACCCTTGAGGCCTCCTGGCAGGTTGTACTCAGCCTTCCTCCAAAAGGAGTCTTTCTCTCTCCTCTGATCAAGTTTGCAGAGGATGGCTTCACAGCAATCGCACATTTTTAGATCCCCATTTGCACCTGGGCTCTGAGAGTGAGGACCTTGAGGTGGGGGCTGTGTGTGTGCTCTGGCTGCAAATCCCTCACCTCCTCCTTCCCTTCCTCCACCCTGGCAGCAGACACCATGCCCTGTCCAGTTGCTGACATCATTCTGAACAGCTTGCCCGTATCACATTTTTTTTTTTTTTTGGTTTGAAGCTGAATTTAAGATGGTTACTGTTTGTTCATCCTAAACCTGTGCCTATACACTGACACCTGTGTGTGTGCACACACGTGCACACACATATCTCATGACTGATGCAAAAGAAAAAGGGGTCTGTATTCTATGTAAGGCGATGGTTCTGATCCTCCCTGCTCATGCTCTCCATATATTATTCTATTTCATCTGCATCCAGCAGTTCTTTCCCTTCATCTCTTGGTTCTGGGCAACTTCCTTTACCGCCTTCCTTTTTTCTCCTGGGACTGATGATGGCTTTGCCTCCTGGGTATGAGTCCCAGTACTCCCAGGATATATCTGATCTTTTTCCTCTGACTCCCCACATTCCTAGCCACCTGGACAAGTATCCTGTCCAAACTTCAGCCAGGACGCCCTGGGCAGCACTCCTGCTGGGGCTCCAGGCCAGAAAGTTAGGGACCCCGAAGGGTGTTAGGTGACTGTATGGACTTTGCAAAATTTTGTACTTTGAAGGGTGGTATATCCACTAGAAATAAAAAGGATACTACCCAAAAAGCATTCACAAAATTGAATCTCAACAAAGGAAAAAAAAGGAAAGAAAGCTTCAACATATTTGTCAACTACAGGTTGCACAAATGCTACGGTCAGTTACTTATGATCAAGCTCAGAAGACGTAATCTTTTTTAGGGCAACACTCAGGGACTTTTGCATTTCTCTTTCCAAATAGAAAATGGCACTTCAAAAGCACTTCAGGAACCACCAAATAGATTAGAACCCCACAGACTGCTGAGATCCAGTGACAGGAACGATCCCGGACAAAGAATCTCTGTGTGAAGACAGAAAATGGGGCTGGGGGAAATAATGCCTTTTGAGCAGAACACTGGGGGAATATTGAGAATTCAAAAGCATTGCAAAACAGCTGGATTCCTTGGCCTCAGAAAACCCACCAATCACGAGAGGCAGTGTTGTGAGCCTGGGGAGGCCTCGGCTCAAGAGGCAGGCTCTGTCCAGGAGCCCAGCTGTGCTACTGGCCAGTTGTGTGGCCTGCAGCAAGTTCCTTAGCCTCTGTCTACCTCGTCGACTTCACCTGTAAAATGGAGATCCCAAAAATGAGGGCTACCTCACAGGGCTGAGATGAGGATCAGGTGAGTTGATGTATTGTATGTAACGTGCCTAGCACCCTGCTTGACACCAGGTAAATGCCACATCCGTGCTGGTGAGGAAGGCGGGACAAAGGAGTGAAGGGTGGAGCGGAAACAGAGACCCCTCAGTGGTGTCTGGATAGGGAAACAGGAAGTGCCCCAGAGCCTCAGGATTTCACTTTCCTTTTTTTCATGCCCTAACCCTCTTTCTATCCAGTCCCAGCTACCAACCATCCCCGAAAAGACTAGTCACCAGAGACAGGCTTAAGTAGCTGGCAGCTCTCACTTAGAAACTTCAGGTAACTCTGGGAAATGTGTCTTGTCTTCCCAAACACCTCCCTGCTCTTCAATTCCATCCTGTGAAGGGAGCTTCTACATCTTAGGTGTTAGAAAGAGTTCATGCCACACAGAATTAAAGAATGCTTAGGCTGCCAGTACCTCCAGGGGATGGAAACCACTGATAAACACTCACTAGGGAGCAAATGACAGACAGCAAGCCCATTCCGATAGGAGCCTTAGATGAGACACCCAAGGAATTGGCCCCTGGGCTTGGAGAGAGAAAGATAAAGAGAACTTTAGGGTTCAGAAAGAAGGGGAGGTGCTACTGTAGAAGAGCAGAAAGCTTCGGATGAGTGCTTGAGGCTGCCCTGCCCACAAGTGGAGAGCCAGGATCCACTTGGGCTTCCAGGCCAGTCCAACCTGCCCTGGAATTCATGCTGTTTTTTCTTGTGCCCTGAGAAAAGTTCCTCTGCATCTTAGAAGGTATCAGTTTCCTCATAAAACAGGCATAATAGCAGTATCTACCACAGAGAGTTAGCTGATACAAGGAATAAAAGAAGTCACATCACAACACTCCCTAGTTCTGCATCTGGCATTTAGTTTTGTCATTTCCCTCCATCTCCAAAATTCTGCCTCCTTCAAATCCCTACCCATCCAAGCCCCCTTCATCTCCCATCCTTGCCTTGGCTCAATCACTTCTGATTCGGTTTGCAAATTCACCAATTCTTTTCAGGCTCTGCTTAGAGCCCCAAAGTGGGTTTTGGCTTTTGAGAGTCAGTTCCCAGCAAAGTCATCCACCTAGACTTGGTTGAGCCCTGGCTAAACAAGAATGAGACTTTAACTGCCTGCCTCTTTATAGACCCCTAGACAGTGTTGTCGTAGTAAAATTGTCACTCCAGTCCTCATGCTACAGGGTTTGTGACAGCTATTTACATGGTGAGGTGGGCCCATTTCTATTTCGTGTATTAAATACCCACAGGCAATAATCCTCATTATGGGCCAATAGCTTGGAAAATGTTATTATTAAATCCAAACCATTTGCAATAAGGGGAAAAATTCATCTGCAACTATAAACTCTGTTGCTTATAGCTGGGCATTGAGAAAACAAATAGTGGCCAAGTCCCCTCAAGCCCAGCACTTCCCAGCTTAATCCCATGGCAGGTTGTCGTGGGCCACGCTGGAAGAGGGGAGATCGCTGCACTAAGGGGAAGATTCCCAGAATGCAGATGGTTTCTTGTGGGAGACCTGACTGGACCCTGAGTCTCAGGGCCAGTGGCGCTGGCATGGGAGTGTGATGGCCTGGCTGTGACTCAGAATGTTCTATTACCTACTCAGTTTGTTTTCTGAAAAGATACTAGGAAGGTTTAACTTGTATGGGACTCCCATACCCTTTTATAAAAGTATGAGCATGGACCTTGGGATCAGACACACGTGGCTGGTGATTCCAGGGGTACCACTTACTGGAATAAGTTTGGGCAAGAGACTCAAAGCCTCCATTTCTACCCCTCAGGGTTGGGATGAGGTTAGAGAGATGATTGTATCAGAATATGTTTCATCAGAGTTGCAGCCATGCCTCAGGTTATGGATCTTGAGTCTAAGAAACAGTCTGTGCCTTGTCCTGCTGAGCCCATTATTCTAGTGTGTGCTCATGGGGTCTGTGCTGTGGTGGAGGCTGATGAGACTCACCTGACACACTCTGCCCCCCCTGTTCCCCAGTGACCCAGATACTGCCACCAAGATTGATCTCTGCTGAGTCCTGAGGGTCCCAACCATGGCTGCTAATTAGAATCTGGTGACTTAACAGAAATATGTGGCCCTTACTTAACCAATTAATTTAGGATCTATGGAAGTGGAGACCGGACATCTATGTTTTTTAAAACTCTCCTTACTTATCCTTTGGGATTCTTCCAGAGGATTTGGGATCTGAACTCCACAGTCAATGGTCTGATAAAACCTGTACAGTTACCTATGAAAAGTTAATCAAGTATTGATTTAATGTCCTTCTAGTGTGGAAACCTTTTAAAACACTAGAATAAGTTTTACATTTTAAAACACTAGAATAATTTTTATTATGCAGGTTTTGGGTCTTCATCAATTTTACTTTGGTGATATCACCAATGGTCTAGGGTCTGGCGTTCGAGTTCCCACTTAGAAACTGATTGTTGATTTAGGAATGCTGACTCACACTAAGTCACTCACAGGTCTGGAATATATAAATCACAATGTCATTTTTTTTTCCCATTTATTATCAGAAACAGAACTGTCAAGCTGTTAAAGTGGGTCCCTGGTTTGGTTATAGAGAAATTAAGGACAGGGAAAACATAGTCTATTTGGATTAAGATCTTTCCAGGCCATAAACTCTAAAAACAGTATGATACTCCATCCATAAGTAAGTCAGCCATTTTAAATATTAAAACAAATGTTTAACTTTTCCCCCAAAGATGATGATGATTCTTTTTTTTCATTAAATTTCAAATTATTTCCAAAAATCTTTTTCTTGTTGTTCCTACAATACTGGTAGCTATACTGACTTTGGGGGAACTTAGTAGTAAATAATTCTCATCTCAGTCTTCCTAAACCCACACACAGAAATCAGTGTAAATGAAAAATACATGTATATTTGGGTTCACTGAACAAAAAGAGAAGGAATGGTACGTAATGTCCATGTCTCCTTAACTCCCTACTTTAGGTAAGGAATAAAAGAATCTGTTGGGCCAGGCAATCTGTTTCAGGGTATTGGTGACTGATGTGTTACTAGTATCCTGCTCTACCCCCATTTAAATTGCTTATGCAAGGAGAGCTATAGGATCAAATAGGGTCTTAGCATATCATTCTGTGGAACGGGATGCAGACCAGAGCAGTGACACCACTTAACTAGAGTCCCGCTCCATTCAGATCATTAGGAGTAAGACTATGCCTCACTGGGGCATTCCTCCAACACTATTACAGTACACATTAAATCTTATTTTTTATTTAATTATATACTTTGGGATTTGAAGGACTCAATAAGTATCAGTTACTTCTGACTCCAAATTAAATGATAAATAAGACAGAAGAAAGCGACAGATGGAGATCAAAATATCAAATTTTAGTATTGAGAAGCTGATTGGAGACCATGGCTGTAAATTTGTGACCAAAAGAGCTTGTTACTGTCCTCTGTTCCATCCTCTGTCTCAGTCAAGTCCAAGGGGCAGCTTACCTGAAAGTTTGATTCCACAAAACAGTCAGAGCAAGGATTGCTGTCTCACATTGGTCTAGGATGTTTAGTATTCTCAGCTTCTCTATGGCAACATTTCTAGGGAATATACCTTATCTATTAATAAATTTTGCTTTTCTTTTCCTCATTTTTAAATATATAGTATCTTGTGTATGTGTATGTTTAGATAGATGATTTATATATATATATATGTCTACATACATATATATCATTATATATGTAATTAGATTGGATACATATATATTTTTCTTGGAATGAGTTGGCTTTCCCAGACCAGTAACTTATAAGAGTGTGAAAGAACCAGGCAGCTTTCTTCCACGCTAGCATGTTTTTACAACAAAAAGCTCTCAGTTATCACAAAGATACTCTGATTCCTTCAAAGATAATTTTCCTATGATACTTCAGGTAGCCCTCGCTCCTCTGCTTCTCAGAAATGTGGGTTAAGGAGGGGGCTTCTGTCTCACCTCACTCTTCCTAATCTCTACACCCTCTAGAGATCAAGGAGCAGTTTTGGATCCCTCAGCACTCTGGACAGGGACTGTTGTCTGCCATTGCAGTAAACAAAGAATGTTGCCCGCCATCCCAGTTCTACAAGGATCAAGCCATTAGCCACTGCAGTTGCCCACCAATGGTTTGCCCTGAGGGTAATTCAGGATGGAGAAAAATGGGAAGCATTCTGTGCTTTAGATACTGTCCCTAGATAGTTAAGATGTGTATCTAAGGAATAACTTCAATGAACCCAGATCCTTGCAACTTCTCATACACAGAAAAGCACTAAAATCATTAACTTGAGATGTCTGTTCTTTGTGGTTAGCAGTAATCTTCTGATGTTCAACTACATTTTTTTCCACCAAAACCTCCTCTATATCCTGGCTCCTCCCTGACCTCTTTGGTGCATTTCCTCATAGCTATCTGAGAGGCTGTCTCCTGGACTATAGTTAAGTCTGAATAAAACTTAACTCCCAACTTTTAGGTTGTATGTTTTCCTTCAGTTGACAGATCGTTCTGCCCACCATCAGGAAATAGTATATATATATATATATATATATATATATATATATATATATATATATATATATATATATATATATATATTGTGGGCAGTTTCTGAGACCTGTTTTGGTGGCTTTTTCCTTCCACTGAAATTTGTCCTCAGCTTGTTTCTACCTACCCTTGGTGGGGGGGGGGGGGCTTTAGTGCAAAATAAGCCAAAATATTTTTGGCTTCCTTTGAAAATATTTTGGAGTCTGTCTACTAAGTTTACCAAAAGTGGAGTTTTCAATATTTTCCATTCTTTTTGTTTCTTTTGGATGATTTCCAGAAGAAAGGAAAAATGCTAACACTGTTCAGCCATTCTTTACTCTTAATATGAACAAATAGCCAAGTTTCACCAGACATCTGAAAGAAATGCTTAACACTAAAGAGAAAGCTGAAAGCAAAGAGAAAAATGGAAGTAGCCTTGAGGAAACAGAGAAAAAGAATAAAATAAAACTTAAAAACAAATCCTTATAAAGGTTAGGGAAAATGCCACATCTATGAAATAGTATCAGGATGTTATATGTAAAAATAACTGGAGTACTATAAAAACATACCGAAAATTAAAAATTACTATTAGAAACTTAAAAATCAAATACAAGAGGGTGGTAAAAATCTTGCAACTTTGCTGTAAAACTGAAATTTTTTACTTAAAAAGATGAGAAAAATTCAGCTCAAGAGCTGAAATGTAAAGTTGGGAAAATTTCCCAAAAGGAAAACAAAGCAAGAAGGGAAAAAAGAGGAAATACAAGAAGGAATTTAGGGAATCAATTAAGGCAGTCCAATGGCTGACTAACAGGCATTCTAGAAAAAGAAGCAGATGAAAGGAAGGAGGAAATGATCATAAAATAATACAGGGAAAGTGTTATAGAATCAAAGGACATGAACTTCAGATTTTGAGTGCCTAGAACCTGATGAAGACCTATGTCTTCACCAATGCACCTGTTCCAAGATTGCAGAAGTGGCCATCAAGAAACCAGCCTAAAAGTCTGAGAAAAGGAAAAAAAAAATCACAGCTTACATAGAACGGATTAAAAATTCAAGATGTGCTTTGACTTTTTCAAGCGCAACATTGGAAGCTGGAAGATAACAGAGTAATGTCTTCAAAATTCTAAAGGAGAATATTTTTCAATTTAAGATACTCTACCTACACAAATTAACCCTCAATTCTGAGGACAGAATAAAGATGTTTTCAAGCAAAGTTTCATAAAGTATGTACTTTTTCCTAGGAAACTGCTGGAGATGTATCCCATCAAAAGGAGAATCTTATCTAAGAAAGAAGAAGACATGTATCAAGTAAGAGGGGATCTGACACCTGAGAGAGGCGAAGGGATTTCTCAGGATGATGGTGAAGAAGAGCTGCCAGAGGAGCAAGCAGAATGTGGAAAGTGTGGGCAAGCTGCGGAATTGGGTAGATTTCTTGCCTTGTTTGAGCCTTGTAAGACTCATTTTACTAACGGAAAGAGACTCTGGCAATGATTTAGTGATAGAAAGAGAGGCAAACCAACACTGCACCCAATCCTCTTGCCAAAGCAATGATTAATTCCAGAGAAAACAGAAATTTTCCAAGAAATGAAATGTAATTATAATACATATGGCTGTGTAAAATAAATCTACATAGTCAAAATAAGGTAAATGATGAATTTTGATTTAAACAAAATAAAAAATCTTATTGAAACAACTACTTCTGGTCCTTCATTCTCTAACCCTTTACCCTACTCCCCTGACCCCAAGCTATTATCTACCTGATGGTGCATATCAATATTTGCTTGCTTTTGTCTCTCTTATTAGAACATAAGCCCAGTGAGGGCAAAGGCTCGGTTTATTTTGGCCACCATTGCATCATCACATTGCCTAGAACAGAGCTGAGTACCTAGGATACCTCAGTAATTTCTCCTAAATAAGTTAATACAAATTTAGGAGGAGTGGAAGTGTATGTGTGTGTGCATATGTGTGTTAGAAACTTAGATATTCACATCATGCTGAATAGACAATGTCTAAAATAAAACAATCAAAAAACAGAGCAGTAAACCACACTATATAGCAACATGAAAGTGAACAGCAGAAGAGCCAAAAGAGTTTAGAAGTGGCTCCTCTGGAGAGCAGAAGTGGCTGGGACAGGGGCTTTGATATAAGATTTGTAGCACTGCTTGACATTGAAACATGGCACGTGGATTACTGTGATAAAAACAAATTAAAAAAAAAACAACTAGGGAAGGTTTAACACTCTCATCTTTTGTACATATCACTATATAAGATTTATGGTTCTTTTCAAAGTAAGGAGCCTAATAGATTTTAGGTTTGCTTGGTGGAGTAGGATTAATTTCTAGGTATCAAGTCAAATTTCTAGCTCCGCTGAGAACAGTGGCTTCTTGTGAAACATTTTTTAAAAGATTGAAAATATCTGTTTATGTTAAATACCTTCAAAGTGGTTCTTCATACCTAGTTAGATTATTTTGAAAATCAAGTAGAAAAACATTGACAAGACAGGACTGTGTATATCTCTGATTCTTAGCACCCTCAGTTTTCTGAGGTGTGAGCTTTAACAAGCCATTTAAACTCCTTGAGCCCTCTCAGTTCTTTCTTTTATAAAATGGGGGTGATAATATGCAACTTATTGGATTACAGTATTTATCAAATAAGATACCTCTGTGAAATCCCAGTACAAAATAGATATAGATATTTGATATCTGCTAGTTTTCTTTCTCCTTCCTTCTTTCCAGGACTGACTGGGACCATGGCCAAATTAGATAATCAAGAAAAAAAAAGGGAGGAGATATGGAGATATATGTATATATATAGCTGGTTCACTTTGTTATAAAGCAGAAACTAATGTACCATTGTAAAGCAATTATACTCCAATAAGATGTTAAAAAAAAAAAAAAAGAATTTGTCTGCCATGCCAGACACAGGATTTAAGCTTTTCTAAGTCTGTAAAGAGCTTTGGGAAAGTTTGTACTTCTTCCCACATTATTGGATATTTCCATGGGAATGCATGGCCTACATATGTCAGTGTCTGGGAGGGACAGTTCATTCACAGCATTATTATTTATTATGAAGGTTGTCATGGAAGAAAGTGGACACTTCTGCCAGGTATCACTCATCTGTGCATTCCCCACGACACAACACTAACTAAGCACTCATTTGGTGCCCCTGAACTTGGCTTGTACATTGAGACTGGTCAGTGTGGACCAGTTTGGAGACCCTCTAGTATTCTGTCCAGGTGTCATTTGGGATATGATATAGTCAATTCAATTAGAAATGTGAGAAAATATGTTATCACTTCAAATATTGAATTAACCAACTTGTTTATCAGAGAGATTGTAGAGACTCCTTCACTGGCCATATCCTGCATAATGAATTCTCTAATGGACCTGCTAGTTTCTCTACAAAAGGTTAATTTTTTCCTCCATTACCAAGCCTTTTGAATGGCCCCCAGGGCAGTCCTTGGTAAAAGAAGAGAAGGTCTTGTTTAGTATGAATGATCAAAGTGGCAGGTTCACAATATCAACTCCTCCCTGGGAAGTAAAAGATCACTTCATTAACGTCTATCAAGGGTGCTTCCACTGGGGACCAAGAGCACAGCCATCATTATTCTCCACTATGGGCACAGTGAAAAATGGCAGATTCTCTCCTATCTGCCTTTTACCACAAAAACCCAGAAACAAATGAAGCTACAGACAGAACAGAGATGGGCCGGGTTGGGGTGGGGGGGAATCAGAATTTTAATTTAAAGAGAGATTATGCTAATTCTACCCTTAATAATTTAAGAAAGATATCTGCTGATACGACTTGTGCTACTTTTTCTTATTTCCCATCTCTTTGCATGAAAAAGTTTCTTTGAAATCCAAGAAAGATAGATAGTCAATCTCATGTCAGTTTGGCATTTCCCGATCAGGACAAATAGGCAATTGGGTCTCTTCTACATGGAGCACTAGAAGGTTTCATAAGACAGGTTTCATAAGGATGTGACAGAATAAATGGAGGACTATTTGCTGAAATAGTCCTACCCATCCTTACCCATCAGAAAATAAATTAGAAATTTCAAAAAAATGTATAAGATTTATTTGGTGAGGGTCATCATTGGCAAGAAGTTTTTCCCTCACATGATGTATGAGGCATTCCTTTTGACCCCTTAAAGAAGATCTTCCTTTACATACTTGAAAAGGAAAGTATTGCATGCTCTGCTGTGACCAGCCTCTCCAGACCCTCCCTTCTCTCCTCTCCCAGCCTGCCACTAAAGAATCAGGGGATGGGACTGGCCTTGGGGGAGGCTCTTCTCCTTCCCTCCCCAGATGACAGAAGGACTTCCCACAATTCTTCTCACGTCTTCTCTAGTTTTTCCTTCACTAACCACCCAGTATGCAGGGAAGGGGCTTCTGATCACTGTGGGTTCCAAGCTGCCCTTTATCTCCTTGCCTTTCTGTTGTGAAAGCCTGACTCAGGTGAATAACTGAGGGCCTAGAAGGGTACCAGAATCACATTACTTCCACTGGCATCCATGGCAATCATCCAATGACTCCATACATACAGCTGTTTCGTCAGCTACTCTCTAGCTGGATTACTTGGGGGCACATCATAGTTTGAGCATCACTTTTATAATCTGAGTTGTTGAAAGATTAATTAGGCTTGCACACATAAAATGTTCAGCCTAGTCTGGCAAAAAATAAGCACCAAATAAAAAGGAGTATTAACTTCTTCTTTCACTGTCACAATAGACAAGCAAATATTTATGATCCATTAAAAACTGAGTATATGCTTTTTAAATTTTGGAAAACATACCAAAGTTTCTCTTTCTCTCTCTATGTTTGGAGTATGGCATGTATTATAACTCTTGGTTTTATAATTGAGACCCAACAATACTTAACATATGAGTAATGTCCATTGTTTTAAATACTCTGTTTGCCAAGACACACTGATAGAGTGAATATTTTCATGGATCTCCATGAAGGAAACACTTGCAATAGCTACAGAGTAAGAAGACTAAGAAATTATCAAACATAAGACATTTAAAAATTAGACATTTCTAGGATAACATCAGTGAACAAGTGCTTGCAGAGGACAAGCAGTGCTAGGAAGCCTTTCTTTTATCCCCCAAAGCCCTTTCCCCTGCATTTTATATTTCTGTGATTATCTTAAGTCTATTACCCTGAATAAGCAAGTAGACCGAGAATACTGAAAGCAGTTTTATTTCTTAAAATTTTATCCCAAGATTACTGGTATCCCAGTGCTTACATTCTGCTTGGCACATAGTAGGCATACATTCATTAACACAACCATTTAAAAATTGATTTGATTCATTGAGTACTGGGGGACAGTGGAAGAAAAAAGGAAAAAAGAGTAGCTATGCACTGACGTTAGCACCCACTAGGTAGCATGTGGCTTTCTTCTTCATAGCTGTGGTAGCCAACAGTCTACCTGCACTAAGAACACTCATGATTCCCAGAACTCCAAGAACATGTTCCCCAGTTATACATAAGCTCTCCTAACTGTACTCTTTTTTTTTATACTACATAGTTTCTAACACATAGTAGGTGTTCAGTTTTTTCTAGGTTGTTTAACATGACATGGCTTCCATCTTCTCATCCCTACTTTTCAACATGGTACCCATTCCCAAAGCACTGCTCAAATGTCAACTTCTCCATGATCACTTCTTTGATTTTCCTACCTCAATTCTCACCAAATACTAGGTTTGAACCATTACTCTTAAACTTATCACATACTATCTTAATTGTTGTTTGTTTTTATATGTAATTTCCCCCCTTGCCTTTTTAAGTAATGTGGCTAGAGGAAAGTGAGTATGGGAGGAGGAATGTTAGGAGATGTGGTCTGAAAAGACCAAAAGCCACATCACCTAAGGCTTGTCCTCGAGGGTAAGGACTTTCATAGTTATTGTAAACATGATAAGAATTTCGAGTAGTGATAAAGCTGTATTTCTAAAGGACCACTCTCATTGCTGTATGAAAAATAGACTGTAGGGTTACAAAGATGGGAGCAGAAAGGTAAGTTAAGAGGCTATTGTACTAATCAATGTAAACAGTGATGGTGTCTTTGACATTGTGGTAGCAATGAAGTTGATGAGAAAAGGTTGAATTCTAAATGTCTATTGATATCTATAAATAAATAGTGATGTAGAATCAACAGGTATTCCAAATGGATTGGATATAGGGTATGAAGAAAAAAGAGGAATCAAAAATGATTCCAAAATTTTCAACCTAAGCAGTTGGTTGAAGTTTTTAAGATGTAGAAAGAAGAAGTATAGAAGGTAGAAATCAAAAGTTTTTTTTTTTTTTTCCTGGTCATGTACATTTGAATACATATTATACTTCTAAGAGAGATGTCATGTGATTGTTGTAATATGACTCCAGCAAAAAGAAGAGAAAATTCTGGAGCTATAAATTTAGGAGTCTTCCATGTGCAGATGATATTTACATAAATTCATCCTATAAGCCCATGTAAGAGAGTGTGTGTACAGAAAAGAGAAGAAACCCTAAGGACTCCAATGGTTAGACATTAGGGTATTACAAATACTGGAAAGGAGACTGAACCTGTGACCTTAGGTAGGAAAAAAATGGAAAAATATGATGAACTGAAAGCCATATTAATATGTTAATGAGAAGAGAATGATCTGTAGTTTAGGTATAAAGAGGAATGGGAATTGGCCATCAGTTGGATTTAGCGATGGGAGTAGAGTGGTGGAGGCCACAGTATGATTGGAGTGAGTTAAAGAGAGAATGAACAAAATTAATGGGCAACCACAAATACGAACAGCTCTATCTGGTAGTTTGCTGCAAAACGTATCAGAATGGGGCTGTAACTTGAGGGCAGTAACTGGAAAGAGAAGGGGGGGATGGGATAGAAAGGTATTTGTGTGTTTTTAAGATGAGAGAAATAACAGTATGTTTATATTCTGTTGAAAATAATCAGGTGGAAAGAACAATATTTCTAATGTGTTTTTGGAGCAATGTTCTTGAGGTGAGAGAGGATGGACATGGTACACAAGGAGAGGAATTGGCCTTAGATCGAAGTGTGGAGAATTTCTTCCTTGTTTGAATTAATTAACTGGTTGATTCAACTATTTTAAACTAAAAACCATTATATACACATCAGATTGTATTTATAGGGGTCGTTTGTTATGTTTTCCTGCCTTCCAGCATCTTTTTGAAGCTTTACACTCTTGAGGTTTTGGGGTTTTTTCTTTGTTGTTTTTATTTGTTTGTTTGCCTTTGAGTCCTGACACCTCCTGGTAAAAGCCAGGCAACTAATTCATTTCCCAGCCTCCCTTCCCAGTTAGGGTGCAGTACAACGATCCAGCTCCTCCTCCAATTAGATACACTCCCATGAGACTTAAAATAAGAAGTGATCAGCACGATGAGCAGGATCCCTTTCCTGGTAAAGGTGGCATCAGCTGTGACTACCTTGATTCAAAAGCTGCATCCCTCGTATAGAAATGTGCCATTGGAGTGGAAGAGAGAGGTGGCTGCAGTAAAGCTGAGTTCCTGGTGCTTAAGGGGCAGAGATACAAAATAGGGCATCTGGAACATAAGGGAGGCAGGTTTTGTTTTTGTTTTTGTCGCTGCTTTTTTAAATACACTGATTCTGTGGAGTGACTTAGGGTTTTGTTCCTGGAAGTTTAGGATTGAGCCTGATTTTCTACCCTTCCTGTGAGTCTGAGGGAGCTCCTCATATTTTTAATGAAGCCCTTTTTCTCCTTAATCTGCCAGACTCAGGTTTGTTTTGCTTTCAGTTAAGGACTCTGCCTAGTGCAGTGCTTAAGGAATGTAGCAAAATGTTAAACTGTTAAACTACTCTCCCTCAGATTCCTTTTGGGGATTATTTTGTTGTTTAAATAGGTAACTCTTTAAGAATAAGGAAATAAATCATAATGTTGAAAAACAAATTTTCAACAGCAACAAAAATCTGTTAATTCTCAGAACATTTGAAGACAGTGGTCCTAACTTATCCGTGATGACCTTTTTGTGATATATATGAAATTTTAACTGCTAAAAAGAAAATCTTGATAAATAACCTATCCGTAAGGAGAATGAAATGGAGACAGAATATTTGAAGTGGGTACTTTTCCAGAAAACCTGGGACTTAAATATACAAGCACCTGTGTGCATGCATATGTAGATGTACACCATGTCCACATGCGAAGAGTCTAAAAAACAAAGATCACTTGTAAACAACTACCCCCTATCCTAGCTGTAACCATAGCAACTGAAACTATTCATTTTCTGTCTCAAATAATGTGTGCAAGTCTGTCTCAATAACAATTCAGAAGGGACATTGACAAATGATCGCTATATTCACCCAGCCATTTTAAATAGGAAGGCATTTGGCTGAATTCTAATTTGACCAATGAATATTTAACTGATAATCCTGCCAGATAAGATATTGGCCAAAAGAGAAAGAAGAGAAATGAAGCTGGAGTTGCTATCATGCAAAAATCCTTTAATGAAGGACATAAAAGGAATGCTGTGAATTCTGGGCTGAAAATCTGTTCTGTATTGGGAGATGGAAGAGCAGCTGGCCCACAATTTAGAAACTTTGAAGGTTCAGTGACCTCTAGAATGTCTAAGTCATGAGGGCGTTCTTTTACTCCTTTGTTTAATGTTTTGTATTTTCAAAAGAGTAAGAAAGAAAATGCCTTAAAATGTTTTAACTTCAAAGCAATAGAAACAAGGTGATACTGGAATATTGGAAAATTCAAAAACTGTACAGGTCCTAAAGTTGTCAGACTTTTCCTCTTCATAGATTGCACTGCATCTTAACATCTTGGACAAACCTGTTGATGTATTTTGAACTTCCACTGGTCCCAGTAATGTTCAGTAGCAAGGCTCAAGGAGATCCAAACTCAGGTTAAAATTTCAAGCAGATTTCATAATAATTAACATTTACTGACTATTCATTACTTGTCAGGCCCTCTTCTTAGTATACTGGATCTTTTAATTTTTACAAGAATTCTCTGAAATGGGTACTATTTTTATCTCCATTTTGTGGATAATGAAACCAAAGTTCAGATGCGTTAAAACTTGTCCAAGGTTGTACTAAGCTTTAAAGGAAGATCTAGGAGTATCATCCCGTAATCTCTCTCTAGAAGTCTAGGACAAAGCCACTCTACTGCACTGTCTTCTGTTTTTCTATTTCTCTAATCTTTATCTCTGCCTTTTCTTCTCTTTTCGCCTTTGTCAATTGTTTTCATAAAGCTCAAAGACATACATACTCCAAAGAAAAAGACAGTGAATAAAATGTATAGTTGTGCCTGACATATAGTAGCCATTCAATAAATTTTATGGAGAGTAATTATTTATATGCACACACATTTGTTATTTGCAAAATTGGACTTGCTTGATCAGCACATTTTCTTTGTGTAGGAAAGTCTTTGAGTGGTCAAGTTACAACCAGAAGGTTATTTGGAAAACATTACATAGGAGCAGTTTAATACAGTAGAAAATCATAATGGCTAGAGTCATCAAGCTAAAAGAAACCAGGGCACCCATCCAGGGCCATTCTGTCTACTGCATCTGCAGACACAATGCCTGGTGCTACGACCTTCTCAAGGTTGTACTAAAATGGTTAAATCCTGGGGGAAAAAAAGTTGGCTCTAAATACAAAAAGAAAATTGCACAATTAAAATTCTTAGATGTTTATTCCCATGTCTACAAAAGGAAACATTATGTCAGCTTAACTCATTATTATGTTTTTATGTGGTTGAATACAATTTGCAGTATCCTAGAGAATGTATGATGATTTCTGAGAAGGTATAGTCAATGATAAATTAAATGAGTGACCTGTAGTCACATATTTTTGAAAGCAAATTAATAAATTTGTTTTCCAAAATCTTTACTCCAAAAGTATATGTTTAATGAGAATGTAGCTACATTTAAATATGTTTCAGATGGTGGTGGGTAGGACCTATGAAGTCTGAAAATGGCCCTGCATCCATCTTTCATAGGGGGATATTTCTGCTGCTTTATTGAAAAGAAGTCTGGAATCAGCTGACCAGAAATCCCTTTTACTTGGATAGTTAAGGAGACCTGCCTGACCATATAAATTTCTTGAAGAGTTAATTTCCTTACATGATTGGTGGGTAACTACTGATGCTCGAATGTCTCATTTTCCCCCCCAAGTTCTACCTCCCACTATTCATCTTTCGTTAGTCCATGATGCATTTAACATTGCTTAGTTGCCAAATAGATTGATGATTTCTCCACTCCAGAAAATACTATTAATTGGTTTATAGAATGCTGCTCCCACACATCTTGGCATTCTATAAAGTCACCTCAGTATTAACAGAGGCTACATTAGCATAACAATAACAGGCCGCATTAAACAGCCCAGGAAAAGAAATTGTCAATTTAGTTTCAGAGGCAGAGATTTCTCTGTAAAAAGTCTTTATAGGCAGACTTACTGTGGGACATTCAGGCAAAATGTTGGTCAGTGGCTCACTGGAAAGCAATTCATGGGTAATTAAGACTCTTATCTCTGAAAGCAGTGATCTAAATGGGGCCTTTGTTGCCTTTGGTTATTTAGTGCTTTCCACATATGTGGTCTGATCTTTTGCCCCTAAAACTCCTCAAGAAACAATTCTCTTTACAGGTTCCCCAGTGCCCTGGATTCAGACCTGCCCACTCTTCAGCTCCAAGGGAATTGGGGCCCCAGGAGCTATGAGTTCCTATTTGAAGACCCAAGGAGAATTGAGCCAGGGGTATCCCAGGACTGACAAACATAGCTTGAAAGAGGTTTCTAAATGAGGGAGTGTACAGTCAAAAATGCTAGAAGACAGGTGTAAGGAGATGGGAAAGGAGTCCAGTCATCAAAGTTAAGAACCGTAAAAGAAATATGTCTAATTATAATAAAGAAAAAGGAAGAGGAAACATTAGGGTTCTCACAGTGAGGCTGAAATAGCAAGTAGGCTTATCTGCCACCTTCGAGGCACAATTACTGTGCCCAAATTAGTCACAGTCACTCCTGTTAAAAGTTGCCTGCCTGTTCAGATACAGAGATCTAGTGAACTTTTACATTCCTTTGAGTGATTACTTGCTGAATATCTATCTCCCCAAATGGACTATAAGCTCCATGAGGGCAGGGACCAATTCCACTTTTGCTCATTATTTGTAGTGGGCTGAATATTCCTCCACCCCCAATCACTTCCACCCAGAATCTCAGAATGTGATCTTATTTTGGGAAATAGGGTCTTTGCAGATATATTTATGGTAAAGCTTAAGAGGAGATCATACCGGATTAGGGAGGGTGCTCAATCTAAGGAGAGTATCTTTGTAAGAGAGAGAAAAGGACACACAGAGACAGAGAAAAGAAGGTGTGAAGATGAAGGCAGATTGGAGTAATGTATCTACAAGCTAAGGAACACCAAGGATTGTCAGGAAACCACTAGAAGTTAGGAGAGAGTCATGGCACAGATTCTCACTCAGAGCCTCCCAAAGGAACTGACCCTGTTCACACCTTGATTTTGGATTTCTGGACTCCAAAACTGGGAAAGAATGAATTTCTGTTGTTTTAAGATGCCCAATTTGTGATAATTTGTTATATCAGCCCTAGAAAACAAATATACCATTATATCCCTATTACATAGCAAAGTCCCGGGTCCATAGCAAGAGTTCAACAATTATCTGTGGGAGGAAGAAAGGTAGGTTAATTCTTCCCCTTCCTCTACATCTTTTTCTAATTCAGTGTTTCTCTAAGTGTAATTCTTGGACTTACTCTTTCAGAATCCTCTTACTGCTTATTTAAAAATGTAGATTCCCAGGACCACCCCAAACCAGTTGCATCAAAATCTCAGGGGCTGAACATATGCTTCTATAATACACTCCCATGGCAGGTCTTAGATTTCATGAAAATTTTTGAACTGCTGATTTTTATTTTATTATAATTCTTCAGGCTCTTTGAATTTTATCAAAGACATCTCTCCAGCCCTTATAGACAAAACACCTGATGGGAAGAAGCTTGCCTCCTTGCAGGAGGTGTGAAGCTGACCTCCTCATTAACGCTGCTGGGAATTTCTGAGGCATAATTCTCCAGCTGTCAGTTCCTTTCTTCCTTGAAGGTACACCTGACTGCTTGACACGACCCCAAATCCTGTCTAGAGGAGAGGTTTTTGCTTGATAGCAGTTTTTCAAGAAAAGAATCAAAGTCAGAATAAGACAGATGTAGAATCCCTCCATTCTTAGGACTATTTTTCCCGAACAGCAATGTCCCTGTAGCATCACATGCAAACTTTTGCAGATTTCTAACTTCCAAATTCAGCCACATTTCACCTCTTAAAAAACTTGCCTCTCCAAAGATAGGTGACAGTTTATTACAAACAGGCTGTTTTGTGTCGCATATTCATCGCCCATTTATGACTACCTCATCCAATTTGCTGAGTCCTCAAATCAAAACACATACTAGGGGCTTCCCTGGTGGCGCTGTGGTTGAGAGTCTGCCTGCCGGTGCAGGGGACGTGGGTTCGTGTCCCGGTCCAGAGGGATCCCACATGCTGTGGAGCGGCTGGGCCTGTGAGCCATGGCCGCTGGGCCTGCGCATCCGGAGCCTGTGCTCCACAGCGGGAGAGGCCACAACAGTGAGGGGCCCGCGTACCAGAAAAAAAAAAAACAAACAAACCACATACTAGGCTGCAAGCTCAAATTGGCAACTACAAATCAAGCAGTGAGCTTTCTGCTGTGAGCCTCCCCCCAGGAACTCTCAGAGACCTGCAGTTGTCATTCACGTGGGTGTGAACAGCTCTCAGGGCCCTGAGGCAGGGCCAGCTACCCTTCCAGGCATCTTTCTCCATGATTTTTAACCCTGTTGCTCAGGAAGCCTCCTTCCTAAACACCTGAAAGAACAACCCCAAAGTCAAAACAAGAACTGGGAGGTTAGTTCAGCTCCATAACTTTGCACTAAGTCTGGGAAGATTTGTGGGATTGTCGGGAGGGCTTTGTCGCAAAACCCAAGTGAGTCATGGAGTTGAGGTGGATATTAAGTCAAAGAGGCAGAGGAAGTGAAAGGGAAGTGTTGTGGAACATGTAGTAGCACTTTGAGCTAGCTGGGCTGTCCTGACTTCAAATAATCACCTGTATGCAACATTAAACTCTGGCTTTGAATAATAAACTACAGCATAAACCCTTTTATACCAGTTTGAAGTGGGTTTGAAGTAACATTTCCACCACTAGAAAAATAAAGTTCATCCAACTCCTACTAAATTTTTTTTTTCCTGCAAATCAAACACCATCCATACTTGTCACAGTGCCTGGAAATCTCAAGGTTAATTTCAGCTTGCCCTTAGGCTCCCCCCAATCCCATATCATGTCTATCACAAATTACTATCATTTTTTTTTCTATGAAACATTGTCCCCATATGTCCCTTTCCTAAGGCTGCCCCAAATGCTCTGGGTCGGCCACATGGCTTTGCTAATTTTTTGACCCTTTGTGACATTTGTTGCCTGTACCATTCCTTTGAAAATTTAATCATCCCCTGCTTGTTACTCATCCAGGCTCAAGAATTTGGAGATGCCTCACGCAATGCTTTATTCTTCCTCTTTTTCACTCGCATTACTAAGACTCTTCCTTTCTCCTCAGTATCCTCATTGCCACCCTCACTGGAGCCTTCACACCTAAGTTTCTGCTACAGCTACCTTCACATTGCCTTTGTAGAAAGGAAAAGTCCTGCCATGAGTTTTCTTTTTATCCCTTTCTTTTTAAAAAGATACATTTAATAGTTTTACCTACTAAAAGTAAAAATAGCTACTATTTAATGAAGTACCTAATATGGCCAGACACTTTGATACAATTCAGCAGATCTGATGTAGACACTTAGGAATTTGCATTTTTAACAAGCACCCCAGTGTGAATCACTCATTTAGAAAAACTGCTATATACTGTGAGTAACTGTGATATACATGATTTTATCTATTTGCTGGGGTCAAGGAATTGTTGGGGTTTTTTTTGCCATTATTTATATTGTTCTGGCTTAGTTTGTTCTAATTTAAAAATATTTTATTCTTTGGTTTTTAAAATGTTTGGCTTTATAACCCAGCATTGTTTGTTCAGTATACCTTCTTCTCTATCCACCATTATTAAAAATTGGGAGTTGACGCTAATGGTCATTCTGCAGATAAATGAGGGGGTACATTATGGCCTAAAGTACACAATGGAAAGATTTATAATCATACTACTTCAGGCCTGGAAAAGCTTTTAGAGATCTCATGGTCTTAGAATTTTAAAGTTAGAAGGAATGTTATTCATGAAATCTTCTAATCTTAGAAAGATTGGTCACAAGTAATGCATGATACGAATGTGATGGGCAGCCAAGTGAAGAGCAATATAGGTACTAAGCTCTCAACAGGTAGTAAGAAAACAAGGAAGGGAAGTATACCTGGCAAGGATTGAAGTTAAGTGACCCACTTTGGCCAGTGAAATGGGAACTGAAGGAACTTACGTCACTTTTGGTTAGAAGCTTTAATTACTCTGTGTGATTCTACATGTTCTCTTTTCCTGGGTCAACAATCATGGAAACGTGACAAAATAGAGCCTCCACAACCTGAGCCCTTGAGTGACTCGGATGAATACACTTCTCCTGGTGGTGCAGATTTAAATCACTGGAATTAGGATGTGGTAACCATAGGAAAATTCTGTTCTATCCTGATCAATATATTATTCTTCTCTGATTTTTTTAAAGTTGATCCAGTTCACTGATAGTAACGAGGATGATGATAAAGATGATGATGATGAAAACAACTAATATTTATTGAGAATTTACCATGGTCCCAGCACTGTGCTAAGTGTTTTACAGGTTTTATGCCTGTAACCTTTATAACAACCTTATGAGAAAAATACTATTATGAGCCTCATTTTATAGATAAGAAAACAGAGGTATAGAATGTTTAAATTAGAAGTCCAAGATCACATTAGAATTAAGTTTGAGAGCAGGCTCAAATTCAGACATTCTGATTCCAGAGCTTGCCTTCTTAGCTATTAAATTGCTTCTGCTAGTTCATAAGCCAAAAATGCTAATTTCCCAAAGTTTATCCTATATATATATATTAGTTTTATGCAATATTAACTGGTATTAAGAAATATATCTACATCTTGCTTAAATGTTTATAAAACATTGAGTTAAACAAAATAAAGCAGATTTTTAAAATCTCAGAACTTTTAGATGTTTTTAGGATCTGCTAGATCCTTTAAAATCTCTCCTTAAACTTGTTTTAATTCTCATTTTTTTGGCCCCAGGTTTCTTGTTCCACATCTACACACCTGTTTACAGCCCTATAAGGAGCAGTAAACCTCTACATTCCCTTGCTGTTGACTTGAACCTCAATATTTCTATATGATTTTCCATTTTGCTGGAACATTGGACATGGGAATCTCCTGTTAAGTGTGAGGATTCTCAAGGAGAATCTTCTGCTTCACAATTTCCAGGCCCCTTTGTTTATTACTTGCCCCACTCATGGATATGTAGACAGATATATAATGCATTAAGAAACATTCTTCTTTTTAATTATTTTCCTTTCTATAGTCCCAGAAGCTTCTCTCATTGCTGTTCTTTCCATTGAGATCATTCAAAGTTTCCAATGTTTTATCGTTTCCTTCTCCAAATTCCATATGAAACTCTCTAAAACATGCCAGCTAATCTTTAATCAAATACGGTTTCCCTATTTTTGTGAGTTAGAAGTGATAAAAAAAATCTGATGGTGGCTGTTGGAATTTTATGAGTGGATTTTACATTCTTTGGGATCATTCAGTAATTTTCCAGTAAGAAAAACTAAATGTTTCTTTAATCTTTAGAAAGTCAATATTTTTTAGAAAGACCAATTTTGCCTGTAGTGCTACATCAGGGGGCTATGGGATAGCCCAGGAGGAAGATATAATTTTTAAAGGTTTTGGATGTAGAACTCAGAGAATAGAAAGACTCTGACTGAAAAAAAAAAAAAACCTTATCAAGGTCTGGGATCTGTAGGACAATTCAGGTTTTTATATCACTTTGAGAATTAGGTGAATGCTATCATAAAAATGCCATCATCTTTCTCCATAAAGCTACTCTTGTCTCCATCCATGATGAATGCTTGCTCCTCTCAAATCCTCAAGGTTCACCCATCTGTCGTTTAGGTGAGGAATGTCTGATGAAGGAGGTAGGGATGATGTAAATTGTTTTATAAATGAATGGGAACAACATGAGTACACTGTTCTCCTGAAATGGTGAAATGAGGGCAGACTATACCACCCTATACTGAAGGAGACTGAAAATTGTATGCTCCTTCCAATCTGTGTCTGGCAAGAAACATGTTTTCAGCCATACTGAGTAATATGGAATGGCCAAATCAACATTTGAGGACTGTCTTATTCTTTTTGTTTTTTTTATGGGCCATCCATTTTAATGAAGGGAAGAAGTGATTTAACAAATACAGAGCAAACAGAATATTAAGTTTTGTCTTCCATTAATATTAGTAACAGAAAAAGTGGGCTCCAACACCTTCAAGGTAGCTTGAGACCATCATCTCTGTGTCATGGGCAGGGGGATGTTCAGCCAGGATGTCTTTCTCCGTCACTGAGAAAAATTTCCATAATATATAATGATACTTACTGAAACAGATATGGGGCATTTGGGTAATTAGGAATCCGTTAGCATATTTTTCCGGAATCCTTGACTACAAAATGAAGACAGTAGATTTGGATACTTTCAGCTATAAAGAAGTTGTTTGGATATTCACCTTTATGCTGAATGAAATAAGCTTATTTCGCCTCTGCAGCTTCCCATATACCATTTTCCAACCTCTGTTTTGTGTTTGGAAAGACTTTTAGAGATTAAAAATCAAGTTAAAAAGTGGGTGACAACTTAAATGATATATGGAATATTTTGCTGACTTACAAGAGCATGCAGAATTAAATATGACCCAGTTTTAAATGTTAATTTTATTTTAATGTGTATGTTGGGGTGGAGTCTTCAAGGTGCCAGAAAACAAGAATTCACCCATCATCTTTGGAACTGCAGCACACACACATCTTCAGTTACCAGTTCTATTCATTCCACAGAATCATCTTCAGAAAACATACTGTTTTCTATGTACCTGGTATATATCTCAATTAGTTTGAAGAATTTCCCAGATACCTCTTAATATGTAGTGCTTCAGTTCCAATCTTGCCAGGTCCTGTACCAGTGACATAGCACACAGGAGTTTTATTTCTCTTTCTTTCTCTGGGTTGTTCAGAACCCAATGAAAGCACAATGGAATGGGATCGAAGAGATCAGGGTTCTCATCCCAGATTTACCATAAAATAATTGTGCCCTCTTGGGAAAATTATAGTTATTCTAGGCCCCTTTCCTTTTCTTTACTTTGACAGAGCTGCACTAGATGACCCCAAATAACACTGCACTCTTTGCAGGAGTAGCTTAGATATTATTGGTTTTCTGAAACAAATGAACACAATGACACATGAAACTGTGCAACATCTCTCTAACTATGTTTTCTTAGAGTTGCCTCCATTTTACAGATGATAAGATGGATGAGCACAGAAGTAGATGTTTGGAACCAGAGTCCAAAGTAAATGGAGCTAAACCACAAGTTTCCTTCCTTCGTGAAGCTCACTTAGCCAAAACATAGGCTGCTGAATATTAAGCTGTAAAGCATATTATCAGTATATTTTAAAAGAAGCTATTCTTCTAGGAATTCTAATTAATAGCAGGAGGTTTTGAAATTCTTAAAAGGTCATCTAATTCTGTGAGATTTACAGCTCTATTTTCCTGTCAAGCAAGTTGTATTACTGCCAGATAATCATCTGAGCTTTGGGATGCTTCTCTGAACCTCTTCAATTTTTCTTCTTGCTATCTGAAATTCATGCCAGATAAGCCTTTTTCTAGAGCGTATGTACACACTTGTGTATTTTTATATAGGAAAGCGATGCAGTGAGTCAGGATGGGGGTTAAGCCCTCACTCTCAGAGTGGTATTGAGCGTCTGGTGAAAATTTTTTTTTTTTTTTTTTTTTTTTTTTTTTTACTACTAATGTTACTATTCTTGGTTTCAACTTCTCTCCCTCACTTTCACCAAGGCTTTGTAATGTTCTTTTTTTTTTTTTTACAGTTACTTAAGTAGTTTTCTTTCTTTCTTTCTTGAATTTTATTTTTTTTATACAGCAGGTTCTTATTAGTCATCTATTTTATACACATCAGTGTATACATGTCAATCCCAATTGCCCAATTCATCACACCACCATCCCCACCCCCCCGCAGCTTTACCCCCTCGGTGTCCATACATTTGTTCTCTACATCTGTGTCTCAACTTCTGCCTTGCAAACTGGTTAATCTTTACCATTTTTCTAGGTCCCACATACATGCGTTAATATACGATATTTGTTTTTCTCTTTCTGACATACTTCACTCTGTATGACACTCTCTAGATCCACCCACGTCTCAACAAATGACCCAATTTCGTTCCTTTTTATGGCTGAGTAATATTCCATTGTATGTATGGACTACATCTTCTTTATCCATTCGTCTGTTGATGGGCATTTAGGTTGCTTCCATGACCTGGCTATTGTAAACAGTGCTTCAATGAATATTGGGGTGCATGTGTCTTTTTGAATTACAGTTTTCTCTGGGTATATGCCCAGTACTGGGATTGCTGGATCATATGGTAATTCTATTTTTAGTTTTTTAAGGAACCTCCATACTGTTCTCCATAGTGGCTGTATCACTTTACATTCCCACCAACAGTGCAAGAGGGTTCCCTTTTCTCCACACCCTCTCCAGCATTTGTTATTTGTAGATTTTCTGATGATGCCCATTCTAACTGGTGTGAGGTGATACCTCATTGTAGTTTTGATTTGCATTTCTCTAATAATTAGTGATGTTGAGCAGCTTTTCATGTGCTTCTTGGCCATCTGTATGTCTTCTTTGGAGAAATGTCTATTTAGGTCTTCTGCCCATTTTTGGATTGGGTTGTTTGTTTTTTTCATATTGAGCTGCATAAGCTGTTTATATATTTTGGAGATGAATCCTTTGTCTGTTGATTCAATTGCAAATATTTTCTCCCATTCTTGGGGTTGTCTTTTCATCTTATTTATGATTTCCTTTGCTGTGCAAAAGCTTTTAAATTTCATTAGGTCCCATTTGTTTATTTATTTTTTAAATTTCCATTACTCTAGGAGGTGGATCAAAAAAGATCTTGCTGTGATTTGTGTCAAAGAGTGTTCTTCCTATGTTTTCCTCTAAGAGTTTTATAGTGTCCGGTCTTACATTTAGGTCTTTAATCCATTTTGAGTGTATTTTTGTGTATGGTGTTAGGGAGTGTTCTAATTTCATTCTTTTACATGTAGCTGTCCAGTTTTCCCAGCACCAATTATTGAAGAGACTGTCTTTTCTCCATTGTATATCCGTGCCTCCTTTGTCATAGATTAGTTGACCATAGGTGCGTGGGTTTATCTCTGGGCTTTCTATCTTGTTCCATTGATCTATGTTTCTGTTTTTGTGCCAGTACCATATTGTCTTGATTACTGTATCTTTGTAGTATAGTCTGAAGTGAGGGATCCTGATTCCTCCAGCTCTGTATTTTCCCCTCAAGACTGCTTTGGCTATTCGGGATCTTTTGTGTCTCCATACAAATTTTAAGATTTTTTTGTTCTAGTTCTGTGAAAAATGCCATTCATAATTTGATAGGGATTGCACTGAATCTGTAGATTGCTTTGTGTAGTATAGTCATTTTCACAATATTGATTCTTCCAATCCAAGAACATGGTATATCTCTCCATCTGTTGGTATCATGTTTAATTTCTTTCATCAGTGTCTTATAGTTTTCTGCATGCAGGTTTTTTGTCTCCTTAGGTAGGTTTATTCCTAGGTATTGTATTCTTTTTGTTGCAATGGTAAATGGGAGTGTTTCCTTAATTTCTCTTTCAGATTTTTCATCATTAGTGTATAGGAATGCAAGAGATTTCTGTGCATTAATTTTGTATCCTGCAACTTTACCAAATTCATTGATTACCTCTAGTGGTTTTCTGATGGCATCTTTAGGATCCTCTATGTATAGTATCATGTCATCTGCAAACAGTGACAGTTTTACTTTTTCTTTTCCAATTTGTATTGCTTTTATTCCTTTTTCTTTGATTGCCGTGGCTAGGACTTCCAAAACGATGTTGAATAATAGTGGTGAAAGTGGACATCCTTGTCTTGTTCCTGATCTTAGAGGAAATGCTTTCAGTTTTTCACCATTGAGAATGATGTTTGCTGTGGGTTTGTCATATACAACCTTTATTATATTGAGGTAAGTTCCCTCTATGCCCACTTTCTGAAGAGTTTTTATCATAAATCGGTGTTGAATTTTGTCAAAGCTTTTTCTGCATCTATTGAGATGATCATATGGTTTTTATTCATCAATTTTTTACTATGGTGTATCACATTGATTGATTTGCGTATATTGAAAAATATTTGCATCCCTGAGATACATCCCACTTGATCATGGTGTATGGTCCTTTTCATGTGTTGTTGGACTCTGCTAGTATTTTGTTGAGGATTTTTGCATCTATATTCATCAGTGGTACTGATCTGTAATTTTCTTTTTTTATACTATCTTTGTCTGATTTTGGTATCAGGGAGATGCTGGCCTCATAGAATGTGTTTGGGAATGTTCCTTCCTCTCCAATTTTTTGGAAGAGTTTGAGAAGCATGGGTGTTAGCTCTTCTCTAAATGTTTGATAGAATTCACCTGTGAAGCCATCTGGTCCTGGACTTTTGTTTGTTGGAAGATTTTTAATCACAGTTTCAATTTCATTACTTGTGATCGGTCTGTTCATATTTTCTGTTTCTTCCTGGTTCAGTCTTGGAAGGTTATACCTTTCTAAGAATTTGTCCATTTCTTCCAGGTTGTCCATTTTATTGGATAGAGTTGCTTGCTGTAGTCTCTTAGGATGCTTTGTATTTCTGCAGTGTCTTTGTAACTTCTCCTTTTTCATTTCTGATTTTATTGATTTAAGTCCTCTCCCTCTTTTTCTTGATGAGTCTAGCTAATGATTTATCAATTTTGTTTATCTTCTCAAAGAACCAGCTTTTAGTTTTATTGATCTTTGCTATTGTTTTCTTTGTTTCTATTTCATTTATTTCTGCTCTGATCTTTATGATTTCTTTCCTTCTGCTGACTTTGGGTTTTGTTTGTTCTTCTTTCTCTAGTTCCTTTAAGTGTAAGGTTAGATTGTTTATTTGAGATTTTTCTTATTTCTTGAGGTAGGCTTGTATAGCTATAAACTTCCTTCTTAGAACTGCTTTTGCTGCATCCCATAGGTTTTGGATAATCGTGTTTTCATTGTCATTTGTCTCTAGGTATTTTTTTATTTCTTCAGTGATCTGTTGGTTATGTAGTAATGTATTGTTTAGCCTCCATGTGTTTGTGTTTTTTACGTTTTTTTCCCTGTAATTCATTTCTAATCTCATAGTGTTGTGGTCAGAAAAGATGCTTGATATGATTTCAATTTTCTTAAATTTACTGAGGCTTGCTTTGTGACCCAAGATGCGATCTATCCTGGAGAATGTTCCATGCACACTTGAGAAGAAAGTGTAATCTACTGTTTTTGGATGGAATGTCCTATAAATATCAATTAAATCTATCTGGTCTATTACATCACTTAAAGGTTCTGTTTCCTTATTTATTTTCATTTTGGATGATCTGTCCATTGGTGTAAGTGAGGTGTTAAAGTCTCCCACTATTACTATGTTACTGTCGATTTTCTCTTTTATAGCTGTTACCAATTGCCTTATGTATTGAGGTGCTCCTATGTTGGGTGCATATATATTTATAATTGTTATATCTTCTTCTTGGATTGATCCCTTGATCATTATGTAGTGTCCTTCCTTGTCTCTTATAACATTCTTTATTTTGAAGTCTATTTTATCTGATATGAATATTGCTACTCCAGCTTTCTTTTCATTTCCAGTTGCATGGAATATCTTTTTCCATCCCCTCACTTTCAGTCTGTATGTGTCTCTAGGTCTGAAGTGGGTCTCTTGTAGACAGCATATATATGGGTCTTGTTTTTTATCCATTCAGCATGGCTATGTCTTTTGGTTGGAGCATTTAATCCATTCACGTTTAAGGTAATTATCGATAGGTATGTTCCTATGATCATTTTCTTAATTGTTTCGGGTTTGTTTTTGTAGGTTCTTTTCTTCTCTTGTGTTTCCCACTTAGAGAAGTTCTTTTAGCATTTGTTGTAGAGCTGGTTTGGTGGTGCTGAATTCTCTTAGCTTTTGTTTGTCTGTAAAGCTTTTGATTTCTCCAACAAATCTGAATGAGATCCTTTCCGGGTAGAGTAATCTTGGTTGTAGGTTCTTCCCTTTCATCACTTTAAGTATATCATGCCACTCCCTTCTGGCTTGTAGAGTTTCTGCTGAGAAATCAGCTGTTAACTTTATGGGAGTTCCCTTGTATGTTATTTGTCATTTTTCCCTTGCTGCTTTCAGTACTTTTTGTCTTTAGTTTTTGCCAATTTGATTACTATGTGTCTCGGTGTGTTTCTGCTTGGATTTATCCTGTGTGGGACTCGCTGCGCTTCCTGGACTTGGGTGGTTATTTCCTTTCCCATGTTAGGGAAGTTTTCGACTATAATCTCTTCAAAGATTTTCTAGGGTCCTTTCTCTCTCTCTTCTCCTTCTGGGACCCCTATAATGTGAATGTTGTTGCATTTAATGTTGTCCCAGATGTCTCTTAGGCTGTCTTCATTTCTTTTCATTCTTTTTTCTTTATTCTGTTCCACAGCAGTGCATTCCACCATTCTGCCTTCCAGGTCACTTATGCATTCTTCTGCCTCAGTTATTCTGCTATTGATTCCTATTAGTGTAGTTTTCATTTCAGTTATTGTATTGTTCATCTCTGTTTGTTTGTTCTTTAATTCTTCCAGGTCTTTGTTAAACATTTCTTGCATCTTCTCAATCTTTGCCTCCATTCTTTTTCTGAGATCCTGGATTATCTTCACTATCATTATTCTGAATTCTTTTTCTGGACGGTTGCCTATCTCCACTTCATTTAGTTGTTTTTCTGGAGTTTTATCTTGTTCCTTCATCTGGCACATAGCCCTCTGCCTTTTCATCTTGTCTACCTTTCTGTGAATATGGTTTTTGTTCCACAGGCTGCAGTATTGTAGTTCTTCTTGCTTCTGCTATCTGCCCTCTGGTGTATGAGGTTATCTAAGAGGCTTGTGCAAGTTTCCTGATGGGAGGGTCTGGTGGTGGGTAGAGCTGCCTGTTGCTCTCGCTCCTTGAATTCTCTGTCCAGGGAAACTGTCCTTCATATATACAGGAGAAATAAAGACTTTCTCACACAAATACCTTGAGGGGATACATCACCAGCAGAATTCCCCTGGTCACACAGAAATCCACGGGTCAGTGAGGACAGGTAAATCTTGAGGCTGGTTTCAACTCAAACTTGAACTCCAGAGATAACTTGTCATGTGAATCCAGTCCCCCATGGAGAAAACTTTACACCCACAGCAGTGAGCCACCCTATGACTCCTTCCTCGGCACCACCTGGTGCTTCTGGTTCAGCTTCCGGTCTCGGGCTGTAGCCAAGGGCATCAGTTTCTAGTGAGTAGCCGTGGTGCACCTGTCTTATTCTTAAGGTAATGTTTTTAAAAAGTAATTTGGGGCTTCCCTGGTGGCGCAGTGGTTGAGAGTCCGCCTGCCGATGCAGGGGACACGGGTTCGTGCCCCGATCCCGGAAGATCCCACATGCCGCAGAGCGGCTGGGCCCGCAAGCCATGGCCGCGGAGCCTGTGTGTCCGGAGCCTGTGCTCCGCAACGGGAGAGGCCACAGCAGTGAGAGGCCCGCGTACAGCAAAAAAAAAAAAAAAAAAAAAAAAAAGTAATTTGATAAAAACCAAGCAAGCAGTAATGTATTTTTACAATTCTGAACAAAATGCTCAACTAAATTGTAATATTAAAAACAACCCTTGTTTTCTTCCCTACCACCGAAATCTTGCTCCTTATAAAAAACACCAGAAGAGACTATATCTGGGTTAAATGTAAACATCACAATGCTTTTCTAGTGTTGCAATTGAAATAGCCACTTCTGCCATTGAAAATCACTGATTATTCAGAGCTAGTTATAGAGAGCAAAATATCTATGTGATTGCATGGCTTCGATTACCATCATTATAATGCTGTGCACAAAGGCTGATTACCTTCCATTTTGCACTTCTTGTTAAAAACTGGGTTAATAAGAGACTTCACAAAAGGTTCTCCTCCTCACATGAAATTTCTCACAGAAATGCAAAAATTGAAATTGTTTTATTGTTAAAGAAAGAATTAGCTTATTGTACAATTTTTGTGGCGGCTGACAATATCTCATCATTATTGTATTTATTGATTAAAATACTTGCTTTACATACATGAAGCAAATTTTGGTTTCTTATATACGTCTAATGTTGACATTAGACGTGGGTGCAACAATTTAGAGTTATGTTCAACTTAAGATGGATAGATTTAAGGCTATAATTTTCTACCTATGTATACTCTCAGTAGTAATAAATTAGAACTATATCAAGTGTAGCTTTGTAGGGAACGTAAGTTATATAGGGTAGCTTTTTTGGGAATTAGTGACTTCTTCATTTTAAAAAGTCTGTATGATTATTTCCTTTTTCGTAAGTATTCAATAGGCAGAAGAATGTTGGGAGGAGCAAGAAACATAGTTGGTGTAAGTAATATATTTCTTGATGGATAGTGGGGGGTAGGATGGGGAGTGGGCTGTCAAATCAAATGTAGGTTTTTCACTTCTAGTCATGAATTAATTAATTCTCTTTCTTTAGCCAGGCCACAATCTCCCTATAGGTAAAATGAGTGATTAAGACTGGTTACTAAGAAAACTCCCCAGCTCTATGACACTCTTCAAAGTAGCAAGACTCCCAGAATGGAAAAAGTACAGAAATGGGGAAGAGAAAAGAGGAAATTTTCTTGCTTAATTACTCTCTCATAATAGATAAGCAATATTATTACAGGCGATTGACTTTGAAGGATATGCTTAGACTACTTACTAGTAGGAAGTGATGTGAGGTAATTGAGAGTTAGTAAAAGGAGCAAGAAGCCTGTTTGTGTTTCTTTTGAAAATACTCCTTATCATGATTTGACTTGTGACACCAGTGTTATAACTGGAAGCAAATTAAATCTTTGGGCAGCTAAGAAAGTTTTGAGAGTTAGAAGTGGATCAATATGATCTGTTGTCTTTGTTCGAATTGCTGTCAGAAAATACCATAGATTGGGTGGTTTAAGCAACAGATATTTACTTCTCACAGTTTTGGAGGCTAGGAAGTCCAAGATCAAGGTGCCAGCAGATTTGGCATCTGGTGACAGCCATCTGTCTGGTTTGTAGATGGTGGCCTTCTTGCTGTGTCCCTACATGGCAGAGAAAGAGCAAGAGCTCTGGTCTCTTCCTCTACTTATAAGGGCATAATCTTGTAACGGGGGCTCCACCCTCATGACCTCATCTAAACCCAATTACCCACCACTTCCACACACAACCACGTTGGGGGTTAGGGCTTCAACATACAAATTGGGGCACAAGCACTCAGTCAATAACATCTGTTAATTCAGCTTTTCTGTTATGCATAGAATGATTACCTATAGGTACTTGCAAAGCACTGCCATTCACTTGGTGGCAGCTACTTGCAGGTGTAGCATTGGTCTTATTAGAGCTCTCTTACATGCATTTCAGTGGCACATTTGACATCAACCATTCAGTCCTGCACTACTGAATAACAGTCCTACTGAAAGTGCGCCTGTTGGGGCTGGGGGCAGAAAAGTCGTTACTCCTGCAAAAGCCTAATAGTTTTAGAAGCATACTCAAGTGATACAGACTGCAATCTATATTCCTATTTTATTTTTCTAGGGGTAAAGAGACCTAGAACTCTTATGGTATTCTACACCATGCTAGGAAGAAGTACGGGGGTGAGGGGTGATGTGTTCTTGTAAGGATAATGAATGAAGAAAATATTTTACCTGTAAAGGTATGTAGAGGTTTTTCAGAATTAAATATCCATTTAATGTGTCAATAGACAAAAATATGTTTGCCTATTCACTCAATCAATGTATTTGTAGGACTAGCCTAAGGAAATAATCTGAAACACCAAATAAACTTGACATTTAGGTGTACATGGCGGCATTATTTATAACAAAACACTAGAAACAGCATAAATATATAACTATAGGTAAATGGATGTGTTAGGAACTGCACATATTTGATGTCATATTATGCATAATTATCATAATACAAATCACAATATGAAAAAACAGGGAAATGATTCCAAAATAACATTAGGCGAAAACAATAGAATTGCAAAGTTGTACAAATAGCATCATTATGATTATGTAATGCAAATGCTGGCATAGAAAAGCAAAGGAAGGGCATACGCCTTAATGACGGCACAGGTTATGTTTGGGAGGTGGGATGACAGAGGATTGGGTAATGAGACTACTGTTTTCTTCTTTCTAATTTTCTGCATTTCCCACATTTTCTGTAACAAGCATTCATTTCAATTAAGTTGAAAAACAGAAGCATTCCATTTAGACTTTTATTTTAATCTCTCCAGTTCTCAGGTAGCAAAAGGAGCCAATTTTAAGCTCAAGCCCCTCTGCACAGGCTCCCTCCCAGAGTCAGAAGCCTCGCTAACATCCTCCGTAAGCAGCTTAGCCAGAAAGCTGGCTCTGCTTTCTTCCAACCCCCAGCCTTTCTGCTCAGCAGGGCCTGCCTCCCCTCATCTCGGAGCTGGAGCTGGAATCACGTTAGAACCCCTTTTCCCTGAGCCTGTGCCTTCCTCCCCAGAACCCCAGCAGTGCCTTTCTTCTCTTCTTTCTTGATTTCCCTTCTGAATCTTCCCTGCGTTCTCATTTCAAGGCCAGATGGCTGATTTTGTGAAGCATTCACATTTCTCCTCTGCTGACTTACAACTGTTTAAAACCCATCACCCACACCTCCCTGGTAACCAGGTTTCCCCCACAGCAGGCTGCCTGGTGGGATCTGGCAAGTGTGGAGAGGCTGGGGAGGGAGAAACTGTTCAAAGGGAAACTGGCCAATAAGCTAGTCGACTTTACTTCATTCATTTGGAAAGCACAGAGAGCGCTTAATGAGGACCATTAAAGGGAAATCTGGGTTGTTTAAAGAGCCATCAGTTGTGTTGAGGCTGGTTCAGCAGTTCAGAATTTGATAAGTAGATTTTCGGTTTTGCCTCAAAAAATAGACATTCCTTATGTCAAAATAACCTACAGATAAAAGATTTCATTGACATTTATTTCACATGGGCTTAGGCAGGGTTGTAGCTGCTAATGTGTTTTGACTACTGGTGAACCTGGAAAATGTGAAAAAAAAGTCAAGATTTTCAAAACAGAGGAGAACAAAAAGTACCTATCATGCCTTTGGTTTGGCTTCAGAATATCCAAAAATAAATTGAACCTGCTCTGGACAAGTCCTCTTCAAGGAATGGTGAATGACAAATACAGATAAATAGAGACTATGTCCTCAAGAAGATTATACCAGGAGAAAAATGTGTATGGCAAGTAACATAAAATTATTCTACTAAAAACATAAGATACTGTGTATCAATTACTTTCCACAAAGCTTGGCATTGAGTAGTGGCTCAACAAATTCCCTTTCCCCTACCCACTGTGTATCCCAAACTGAGCATCACTTAGGATGCTTTTAGCTTCAATTAAGTAGTTCTAACAATAACAGCAATTCACTATTTCTTATAACAAGTCTGAAGGGAAAGCAGTTCCCCAGATGATATATCAGTCAGGGTCTAGACAGGAAAATATAAATCAGTGTAGATTTTTCAAGCAGAGGAACTTCAATATAAGGGATTGCTCACCAAGGTATTGAAAGGGCTAGAGAAGCCAAAGGGTGACCTCCTGAGTGTTTGTGCAGGTAAGGCTGCCGGACCCAATATTACTGCTGCTGAGCCAGGAGCCTGTGGTGCTTTGAATACTGCTGGATAGCCCAGCCACCTGCATTCGCCTGCTGTTGCTGGTATAGGAAACAACAGTTTCCTGCAAGTCTCTCACTGCTCTTAATGCTAAAGCCAGAAACATAAAGAATTACTTCAGTCTTCCTTCTTCCCTCCATCCAGTCTTGTGCAAGTGCCTTGCCATTGACAGAAGCTACCAGCAACCAGCTGGCAATGGAGTCTGGGAAATGCTGTTTCTAGGGTTCTCATACCACCCCCCACCCCCACACCCCGCCCACCAGCTATAAAGAGAAGACCACAGAAAGATTGGAATGGGGCTAAGTGACAATAGAAAGCATCTGGTAGAGCTGGAAAATTCAACAGTTCAATAACATTATGAAGGACAAATATCCTTTTGTCTTCCCTCGAGGCCATCCTCAGGGATGGATGGCTTTTCCCTTAGGCTGGATTCCATGAACACTTCAAGATAGCTGAATGTTGAAGACAACATTCAAAGGCAGAAAAGGGAAATGTCCCTTTTTTTGTGTTCTTTTTAAGGAGTGAGATAAACTCCACCTTACTTGCTCTCCTATGTCATTGGCTAGAAAATGTAACACAAACTTTCTTAAACAAATTACTAGCAAGGTTTAAAAAGTAAATCCCACAAGTACCTAATAAATAACAATTATATAGTATTATACTATCTTCTGGTACAAAGATTTATTAAATATAAACTTTTAAAACACACTACATTTTTGTAATCTTGTTTGCATTTCTTCATTTGAAAAAAACATTTATTTATTTGTTTGGCTGCACCGGGTCTTAGCTGTGCCATGAGGATCTTTTAGTTGTGGCATGCAGGCTCTTAGTTTTGGCATGCAGGATCTAGTTCCCTGACCAGGGATCAAACCCATGCCCCCTGCATTGGGAGTGCAGAGTCTTAACCACTGGACCACCAGGGAAGTCCCTGCATTTCTTCATTTTTAAAAATTATTATACATTAGTATTATGTCACCATATACTCAAAAAGTAGAAGTAACCTGGCCTCTCTCAACCTCTGAGAGGCTCTATGGGGAGGCTGAACCAGCCCAGGGAGCCTTTTGGAGAAACAGGACAGGTGGGACTGTCCCAAGCTACTTTGGCCAATAATATGATTTAACTAATAGAAACAGAATAATTCTTCCCAGTAGAGAACCAACCGACCAAAAGAGTCTCTGGAAATTACGAAATACCTTTGATGATGTTGTTGCTCACCCTGGGTTCTGGCATCATTCTGGCAAAATGAATAAGGAATCAAAGAGTGAGCTCTTTCATGCCAATAATGAACGCAATGGAAATTGGCTTCTTTCCATTCCAGCTGTAGCAGCAGGCATAGGTTTTGCTGCCAACACAAAGCTCCATCACAGTTCAGAGTTGATACTGGTCAAATCAAAGGGCAGTGGGGCAGCATTTAGTGCAGACACTACATGTCCAATTGCCAACCTCATGCGCAAAGCTCTGCTCCCTGTGTCACAAACAGCTCCTTTGAGATTGTTTATCTCCTTCCGGCCCTTCGATTAATGAACTATCCATAAACACTCGGTAATATTAACAACTATCATCTGTGCATTTGTAAAGTGCTTTTGCTCTTACGTGATTTTATTTAAGCCCTACAGCCACTCAGTCAGCTGGGTTTTTTACCTGAACAAAAATCAAATTCAGACTTGCAACTTGGGTAACACACATAAACTGTGAAAATGAGAGTTGAGCCTTTTAAAATCCAACATTGGATGGAGTTAGGTAAGATGCAGTTCTAGCGCTGAGGGAATTTATTATTTTGTAGCTGGGAAAATGAAGAATGCAGATAAAGAAGAATATTAAGCAGCTTGTTAGATGTGCTCAGTGGACAGTATATAACAAAAGTACCATGCAGGTGAAAGAAAGAAAAGTCCATCATTTATTGGGGTGGTCAAGACTATTCATTTGTTCCTTGTCAAGGTATGGTTCTGTTATTCTGTCAACCTCTAGATGATATCATATGATCTTCCTGCATGTTCCATGCCCAAGGGTGGAATAAAGGGGCAGGCTCAACTTTCCAATTCAGATATCAGTATAAATACTGTGATCTAAGATAAACCTGAACTCTATCCCAGTAATTAAATCCAGATATTCTTTTCGGTGATCACCATGAGGGAGAATTAAGGTAAGTCATAGTAATTTAATTACTCAAGGAGAAAATAAAAATAGCCAGGTAACAAATACCATAAAAACATAAGCATTCAGAATCTAACTTTCAGAATCGTTCCCCTTTTAAGTGCAGATGATTTTCTGCCTCACGCTTGCTACATAAATATTTATAGAAACCGACCACTTGATCAATTAAAGGAACCTTTCAGAGGGTGTGTTCCACTTTTATCAATATCAGCTTACAGTTTATCACTAAAGTTAAAAGCCTTTCCTCTGTAGAACAAGCCCACACACGATCTCTTCCTTCTGGTATTAACTCCTAGACCCTTGGTTTTATTTTTTAAGTTATCTCTATAAAATTGAGGATCAGACTGATTATTCAAGCTTGTTTTGGTCATTGGTAATCAGGTAATGAACAGACATGAATCCCTCACCATTGAAAAATCTGTAAGACTATGCCAAAATGCCCTTGGAATGCTAAAGAATTGGAATTGCAGTAGCTGATCTAACTCACAACTATATTAATCATCCACCAACTTACTTCTGGAAGTGTTGCTCCCCGAGATGTGGCTTTCTAAGTGTGTTTTATGACTGTTGTGCAACCAAGACCCCATCTGCTGCACCATCTTCTGTTCTGAAGCCATTTATCTGCAATTCTGAGAGTGCTTAGCATACATGAGACTTTAAGAATAAGACTTTACCAGAACTACTAATCGAGTGAGCAAATACGTGATAAATTTGAAAAAAAAGCTTGTCATGTGTAAAATAGTCTTTAGCAATAGCCACACAGCCTACAAAAGTGCTCCAATTATTATTGGAAGAAATAGGTTTTCTAAATTTTCCTAAATTGTGTCTTTTTTAAAAAAGAAAAGTAACAAGAACAACAACCAAAACCTCTATTGACTAAAAAAAAAAAAATCTTAAGGTGTGACATTTTGTAGTTGTACCAGAGCTTTGATTTCAGGATTGGTGGTGATATATGAAAGCACTTTAAGCTCAGTTTAAATATTATTGATTTGTGCTTTGAAAGTAGCAGACTCAGGAACAATAGAGCAGTAAATTGTCATTACAGTAATATTTTTTTCTTTGCATGTTTTCAAAGTCAAATAAGAGAAGAAAAATGTCAAATTAAATCTCAACTTGAGCTAAATTAATCCCCAGGGTATTCCTTTCAAGCCCCTTAGGTAAATCAGCTGACTCTGTTTTTTTCCCTGGTACTCAGATATGTAAGCCTTGAGCCCCTTTTACCCTTGGTCCCCTGAGGTTAAGGCCAACAGATGGCCTATGACTTATTTTACAGTTTTCTGTACTAATAAAGAAACAGAAAAAGTGTAGAACAATAATTGTATAAGCTGAAGTCTTACACTATTGATGTTGCTTGTATGCATTTTAACATTTCGTAGTATTTAAATTTGATTCCAGGGAGGAAAGAAGGAAGCTGGCAGGCACATCACTGGGATAATTGCACCCTAAAAAAGTGCCAGGCCAGGGACATCTGAGACTCCTTTCTAGGTAGGAGGCAGTGGTCAGTCTCCCAGTGTTAACAGAGTAGAGTAGATGAAGGGCAAGAAACAGATGTCTGGACAAAGAGGCTCAGGACTGGCAGAAGGTTTCAAATGTCATGGAGTCCATTTCTCCTTTAGCTAACACTCAACCCATTACTTACACACAGAGCAATGGATTCATGGAATCAATAGGGTCTTGATGTTCAAAATTTGTGGTGCTAATCAGTGACTGCAAAATTAATTACACCCTCTCCTTACACAATAAAGTTGTCTGGAATCAGTGTTGGCGGTTGGAAAGAAACCATGAGAATAATGTAAATGCTTTCACATAATTCAATACTGTTTCTATCTCTTTTTCGTGTTAAATGGAAGCCAAAAAGATAGAGAGGCTGATGGAATTTCCCCCTCATCCTGGAGTTCTTCAAGATCTTTTACTCTCCTCATTACTAGAGACTTATATTTATAGATAGGAAAGGTGTTTCTCTTTAAGTCTCCTCCGTTCCCATTTTTTGTCAGAATTCAATTTTGCAAAGACAATAAATGACAGTGAAATGTGGTAGCAATAAAATAATAATCACTAAACAAGCTGACTCTGGCATTCTTTAAAGAAACAAATTCTTGTGAAGAGCATTATATTTGCAGGATGTCAAATAAAATGTAAATGCTATCTTTTGTAATAAAAGATGACAGGGAAGGAAATTTAAGACAAAGTGCCAATAAATATGGCGTGTGAAGTTTAAGTCTTAGTGATGTTATAATTCCACTCACACAAACACTCAGTATTCAGCTTTTGGTGGACGGTCTAATTAGCTCTTTTTGCTGCATTGTATTAAGGGTGAATATTTCCCTCCAGTGAACTGGAAGGGAAGTCTGAAATTTCACTTTGAAGTCCCTTCTTTCTCATATTTCCTATTCTATGTGTTCTTCTTTCACACCATTCCTTTTCCCATTTGTTTCCACTTTCTTTGCTTGGAACTTCTATTGTCCTAAATTCCTGAGTTTCTACCACATCCTGGACACTGGCTTTAATTAAGAGTTGGTGGTTCATCACACAAACATGTTTTCATTTAGAACATGATATGCTTTAGTTGTTCTTAAGATCTCATCTCAACCTTCACTTCTTCAGAAAAGCCTTTCCTAATCTCCTGATCTAAGTCAAAGTCCCATTATCTATATTATGTACCTTTCATTCATATCACTTTTCACAGTTGTAACTTTACATTTAATGGTATCATTCCTTGTTTAATGACAGACTTCCAAACTGGACCAAAATTCAATGTATGGACAGAGTACATGTCTATTTTTGTTTTCCACTGTATGTGCAGCACCTAGCTCACAGTAGGTGCTCAACCAATATTTATTTGAATGAATAAACTAGAAAAGTCTTGTTGTGCATAACATTTGCTGTCTAACAAGCAACTCAAGCATAAGTCCAAAAATGGCATCTGCATCTTCCCTTCCAAACTCTCTTCATAATTGTCTCCATTCTGGCAAATGTAAACTCAGTTTTTCCTTTTCCTGAAGCCCAAATCCTTTGTGTCGTCTTTGATTCTTCTTATGCTCTTATACCACATGACCAATTCATCAGCAATGACAGTTAGTTGGCTCTCTTTTCAGAATTCAACCCCATTGTTCATGTCCACTGCTAACTTTCTAGTCTAACCCACTATTGTCTTTGGCTAGATTAGTGCAATGGCCTCCTAACTGGTCTTCCTTCCTGCACCCTTGCTTCTCTATATTTATTTTCAACACAGCAGAGTATTCTTTAGAAACATAAATTCATATTACTCCTCTCTGAAACCCTCCAATTTTTTCCATCTCACTCATGTTAAAAGTCACTATGAAGGCTCACGGGGCCCCACACAATCTGCTCAGTGACAATAGGGACTTTGTTACGTTCTTTGCTACATCTGCAGTGCACAGAGAAGTCAACGGCTCAAAGTAGATGACTGATAAATTTTTGTTGACTGAATCTGTACACCCACAAATCAGAGGCTATGTCATTTAAAAAAGTACTCTTCTCAATCTTAAAGCAAAAAAAGACCCCATGTAATGGGTTCCAATGGATACATTTACCATTGAGTTAAGTCATACTAAGAGTGTTCGATACATAGCATGACGTTATGAGCTTTTATTCCAAGTCCTGCTCCTGAAAAACATGCATAACAATACTTGTACTGTATAGCCTATTTTGATTCATTAGGAAAATCATTATTGCAATCAATATTTGCTCAAAGAATCATTCAACGGCATATCATGTCATAAGGCTAACTACTGTAATTGACTGAATTTAGAATTAGAAAGAAAAAATTCCACTTGGTAATTTAGTCTGTATTTAGGCACTAGTTCAACTGCTCAGTTTGGTGGTGATTTTGTGCCATTTTTCAGGAAGTAGAAATAATAATCGTTGAATACTTTTGGTGGGGAGTTTTCATTTGTTAAGGCATTTTGACAATCAGCGAATGACTAAATCTAAAACAATCTACAGAACATCATATATCAATTTCTTTAGCCTCTGCCTCCTTAACCTGCTTGTGATATGAAAATATAGTATTGAATAACTTAAAATTTTAAAGGAAAGTAGGGTAAGGGGAATGAGGTCACAACAAACCTCTGAAAACAATTATACTTTGGGTTTTTTTTTGCATATACTAACATATGCAAGTAAAGTGAACATAATAAATTGAGAGAAGAGTGATGGCATGTCATATCATTCAAATGAAAAATAATGGTTAATGTACAATGAATTTCTACCTGTCTTTGATCTTAAGATGACTTCCTGAGATGATTATGATGATAAAATTGTTAATTAGGATGATGAAAGGGGCAGGGGGAAGGTGGTGGATTATTAGAAGTTAGATCTCTGAATTGTTCATACCTCCTCAAACCCATTACATATGTCCAAAATTTCCTAGGAGTGTTTGAGAAATTCAATTTTGTTCTTATGGCTGGAGAAGCTTCATTATTTTATCAATTACAACTCACTCATTCAACAAATATTCACTGAGCACCTATTTTGTACCAAACACTGTTCTAGGTATGTGAATGCCATTGCATCTGCTTCAGTATAGAGCCATTACATGTCATTTAGAACTTTGCCTGGAGGAAAGATTTGTCCTATGAGGAGGGTGAGCCATATTTGGAGGAAGAAATAAGGATTTATTTAATTTGGATAAGAAAATAATAATTAGCATGGAATTTTCCTAAATTCACACTATAATTTGCTCCAGAAATTAGGAGGTAGAAAGGAAGGAATCTGGGATAAATTTTTGCTATAAATATATTTTGCCACCATTTAATAAAATCAAAATGTTCTTGAATAAAATAAATTGAGATACATTCAACAATCAGGTCAAAAATTATATATGCAAAACTTTTTTTTTTTACTAATCATCTTAATCATTGATTTTCATATGATGGATTTGTTATGGACACTTCCAATCTGAGATTGGCATTAAGATTGCTAAAACATAAACAGAAAGAAAAAAAATACGATAAGCAATGGATTGGCTTCTCTTTAGTAACTTTTGCCATGTAGACACAGGAATATGTGATGTAATAGATCATTAGATTTAGGTGCAGCCATTCAACCTCTCTGAATCTAATCCAAGGAAATAAACCCAAGGCCCTTCCTGCTTCTCATTTCTTTTACTGAAACAGTTGTTGTGGCAGGAAATTCAAAGAGATGATATACATTCAAGGGGAGGGGAGGGAGACACTCTAAAACAAAGAACAAAAAACCAAGCCAAATGAAAAGCAAGCAAACAAACAAGTTGAAGAGCCCTCAAAAAAGTTTTTCAACTATTAGGGGAAAAAAACCCAAACGCTATGAACCCTCTAAAAACTAGGGCTCAGAGAAATGTAGCACACCCATATTCAACACTCAGATAAGCACATTAGATCCTCAGGCATTTTTTTAAAGACCCATATGTTTGGTGCAACTGCACTAAACAAAGATACATTTCCAAGACCTAAGAAAATTTCTTCTCTTTTATCCTAGGAAGGAGACTGCTCAAGCAATTAGCACTTCTTTGGAAACCCTTTCTGGCCAAGAATGGCCTGGAGCCCACATTGCTCACCCACAGCAAATGCTATGCACGTGAATGGACGCTTTTATACTGTAGGAGACCGACTCTAAAATAATAAAATCACTTATCCTTAAAGAGGATTAAACATATCCTCAAAGCAGAGAACTTGAGACAGCTGAAATTCTGTACATTTGTATGCACACATCTAAGCAATAACAGTTAACCAAAATGCAAACTATCAAAAACACATCACTGAGCAACCTCGGAATTTTGCTGTCAGCTATGATGCTGCAGTGGGAACCTTATATTTATATTATATGTCACTCTGTCTTAACTCTGTTTATCCAAAGGACTTCACCAAGTACTGAACAATTCCCCAGGAAAATGTTAGCTGTTTTCTTTTGGAAAAGTAAAATTATGATTATATGTTAGACTTGAATTTGTAAGATTCCTCCTATGCCTCAACACATATATGTCATAACGAATTTGAATTATTCTTCAAAGTAAATAGCTAAGCAAGTCATATTCTATGCAATGTTCCCCTGACCAACATTTCAACTAAGGGAATTATAGTGAAGTAACAGTGGGAACCTTAAAGGGAGAGTCACTGAATTCAGGGACTTGAAGGGAGGACTCTGAAAAATGGAGAAGGGCAGTTCCAATCCTTTTTTTTTTTTTTTTTTTTTTGTCTGTGGGTTAATAATTATAGGCAGGACAATTCTAGTAAACCTAAAGAAGTTTCAAGTTTAAGTGACTGTGCTATGGTGGTGGTGCCTTGTAGTCTTTGTGTCTGTGATGTTTTACTTGGGGGCATTGTTTGCTGGCTGAAGGAGAAAGGAGGAATGGGAGTATGGGCACTTAGAGGGATGGAAAAGGCAAGGGGACATGGTGGCATCTTTTCTCTAAGTCTTCATGATCTGTGGAGCTTTCCTTTCATATAAGCATTTGCTTCAAGAAGAGTGGAGTTTCAGCAAGACCTGAAGAAGCCATCTTCGTGAAGGAGAGAGGCATATCACATTGATTAAGTAGTTTCAGGAAAGGGGAATCTCTTCTTTTGTGTATGGAACAAAACAGGACACCACCCTGGAATTCCAAAGACTGCTGGCTTCCCGTGACTTCACAGCATGAGCAAGATTTGACCATTTGATTTTGCATTGACTGCAGTGTTCGGAGTCTCAGCCTGCCTCTCCAAGGCCCAACTAGCTGAAATCTTATTTCTGAGCCTTCATGAGGAGGCAGGAGTCTGTTCAGTGGACATTTGTTCCTGTCATGCCCACAACCTCACCAAAGTCTCCTGGCTGCCAGCCACAGGACACAGTTCGCTGTGAGTCAAGCACGAGTCTTCTAACAGGTTGGCAGAAGAGCAAGCTTGTGCTGCATTTCCTGGCCTCAGAAATGTTTCCCAGTACATATTTAAGTTTCCTTGATGTATTCTCCATATGGTCCATGTGGTTAACCATGGTTTTATTTTTCTTAATAGCAGTAAAGAAAGACTCATCATGACCCTTCTTCAGGCTCATCACTCTCTCAGACCTATGATTTACTAGGAACATCCTCTATGGGGATGAATGGCTCAACTATTTGGTAATAGGATATGGAGCTTTTACACACTGTGAGCTGTGTTGCTTAATGCCAGATGACAGTTCTGGTAAGTTGCTGAGGGAAGTAAGAATCCACCTCCTTTCCTAATCCACTGAGCTGGCCAGGTGGGTCTCAGGCTAGGTCAAGAAGGGGCCAAGTCTTCCTCCTTTGCATACCTTCAGTGTAAGAGGAAGGGCATAGACACTTGAGCCAAGTAGACTTGCTTTTGAATTCAGGTCTATGACTCTACTGTAGAGGTTCAAAACCAGGGTGGATTTGGTCCCCCAGGAGATACCTGGCAATGTCTGGAGGCATTTGTGATGGTCATGACTGGGGAGGGGCTTCTAGGAAGACGTCATCCTACCATGCATAGGAGAGCCTGTTCCCCCTTGTCCCTCGACAACAAAGAACTATCCCGCTCAGAGTGTTAGTAGTGCTGAGGTTGAGAAATCCTACCCTACTGTTGGATGCTAAGCAAATTTTAACCTTATTTAAAATGAGAGATAATTTTTGGTCCTATAGGGTTGTGATAAAGATTAAAATAAAAGAAACAATAAATATAAAATAGCTGTATTATATACAGAACCAAGACAACTCCCTTCCTCTTTTCTTTGGTACCCCAGTACCCACAAGCTCTCTATGTGCCATTGCCCTCTACTCCCCATATAAGCCTGTTTCAGCTTAGCTCAGGCTAAGTTATGCTGAGTTCTTCTAAATTATTCAGAGGTAAAGACCAACTCTGAAATCTCAGGGTTTATACCAACTAAGGTTAGTTTCTCACTCTTGTAAGTGTCTGTCAGGGCTGGCACCAACTCCTCAATCAGGCCCAGGGTGAAGGAGCAGCTTCTGTCTGGGACATTGTAATGTGCAATGAAAAAAGAAAGGGAGGAAAACCACAGGTTAACTTTTAAAGCTTCCGCACAGATGTGTCTTACATCACTTTTTAAAATGCTTGCCATTCACCCCATTGTTGAAGGAGAGATTCCTGCCCTAAAGTTATGGGAATGGCTGAGCATATGACACCTGACACTGGACAGATGACATTAACAGCAGTTTATTAGTCACATGAACCCACAGCTCAGGGGAGGAGGATACTGCACATGATGCAGAGTCACAAGAAGGTTCATTCAGGAGCAGTGTGGACAAGCAGGGGCTGTGGAAGGCAGGCTTTGTAGTGTCAAGACGATGAGGTACCCCCTGGTTCCCACAGGAGGATGCAATCACCTTGTTTGAATAATCCTATAGCTGGAATTCCATAATTGATAAATTAAGTAATTCTGTAATTGGCTAGTTAGAACATTTCCTTGCTAGGAATTGAAATCTGCTACAAAAGGACTGCCCTGGTCCCTTTGATAAAGAAGGTTGTTTGGCTAGGGGACCTCATCCGAGGAAGCAGAGTGGGGAGAGGAATTTAGGATTAGGCCATTGGAAGGCCTACTGATTTTCCAATATTAGCACATTGAGCCTTAATTTTAGGCCTTAAACTATAATCACTTCTGCTTGCATTTCCTTGGCCCAAGTTCCATAAAAAATTGAATCAAGTGACAGAAAGTAACTTAAAGATCATCCATCATTTTAAGCCAGTGGATTCTACACTTCCTTCTTTGATTGTGGACACTTTCGTTGAAATGGATCTTATATAAACATCATCATCTACAACAACAATGATGGATGGAATCAACAAAATCAGATCAAACAGGCTTGAAGCAGGATAAGGGTCTGGGCATCCCAGTGTCTTCCCATCCACTGAGGTAGCCTGACTGACCCCATGTTTCACAAATGAAAAGACTGAGGCTCAGAGAGGGAGGAGTGACTTAACACAGTAGAGTTGGTGTCTTCCAGTGGGAACGAACACATATTTCTAAGCTAGAAATAATTCCGTGGTGAAAAAAATGTAGAGAAAAAAATAAGAGGCCAGTAGATCCTAAAAGTATGTATATATGATAGAAGAAGGGGCAAAGGAGAAGAGGAGAAGGTAGTAGAAGAAGGAAGGTCAGAGTTATTATGAAGATGAAAGGAAAGAAACGAGAAAGGGCAAAAGCGGGAGGCAGCAAGGCCAATTCAAATGTGTGCTGTGCCAATGACTCCCAATTTCTTGGTCTAACCAGAGTACTGAGCTTCCAACTGCCTGCTTAACATGTGACTTGAAGCCTGATATGTACATAGTCTTATAAGTTCAGGACACAACTCCTGATTCCCCACCCTCCTCACCCTGCTTCTCCTTAGTCTCCCTGACCTCAGTAGGTTGTACCATCTACCCAGTTTCTCAAGCCAAATATATAGACACTAGTCATTGACTCTTTTCTTTCCCTTCCTTCCCGAATCCAATCCATTAGCAATCCATTAGCATTGGCCCACCTTCAAAATATATCCAGAACATGAGCCCTTCCTACCAGGTCTGAAAACTCCACCCTCTCCTGCAATGGCCTCTTGTCTAGTCTCTCTGCTTTTGCTTTTGGATCTCACAATCCATTTACCTCACAGCAGCCTGAGTGATCTCTAAAAACATAAATTAAACCTTATCACCTCTCTGACTGAAACTCTCTCATAATATCCCATCAGTACACAGAATAAAGTCCAGACTCTTTGCCTTACAAAGCCCACTTCCTTGGGACCCAATCTACCTCTCATAGCTTATGTCCTATCATTGGCCACCTAATTCACTCTGCGGATGCCTCTTCAGCCACACTTACCTTCTTGCCTCTTCTAAGACATGCCAAGATTATACTGCCCTACAGGCTCGTACCCTAGACTCTCATGAGGTCTTACCATTTTTGTCACTCATACAACTATTTATTCAGGTTCAGAAAATATAGCAGGCACTGTTTTCAGCACTGGGGTTCTCATCTGAAATGTCTCTTCCTCAGAAAGGCCTTCCTGAAACTGGCCATTTCTCCTACCACTTTTTATCCCATTATCTAACTTTATTATTACTATTATTGCACTTAAGACTACATAAAATTACATCACATATATTTATTAATTTGTTTTTTTTCTTACTAGGATATAAGTCCCTCAATTATAAAATATGCTCTAGGAACATGAAATAATCTAACATTGAACAGCTCACAACTGGGGAAAATGAATTAAATATTTTAATTATGCTTAAATATGCCATTATAACCAGATGAAAAGTGGAAAAGTGTATATTTGAAATGTCAAAAAATGATGGCGGTATTGTGGATAATTAGGGATTAGAGGGCAGTAATAAATTTACTGAGCTAGGAAATTTATTACTCACCACAATCTACTTATTTCCTGCACAGGCACATAAAATAAATAAACTAATTAAAATGTAAGGAAATATAAAAGCATTGAGGTAATTCCTCAACATCCTTGGGCCAGTAACTGAAGAAGAGTGGTTTACTTCTTTGGTCTTCAGAACTAGCTGCAAATCAGAATCTTTTGAGAATTATTTTTACACATGCAAATTCAACAGCCCCATCTCTGGAGATTCTGATTCTCCAAGGCTGGGGTGGAGCCTAGGAAACTGAATATGTTAGGAAACTTTCCCAAGGCATTTGATGATCAGCCTCGCTTGGAAACCTCTGGGCTAGTAACTTACCCCATACTATGTTTTTACTAGACTAACCAGGTATTTGAATAAACTGGCCAAATGGATTGCTTTGGGCTTGAGCTTGGTCATTGTTGATCTGGAGCTTCATTTATTTTTCCCATGGCAATATAATGAACCTTGAATTCTGGGCTATAGAGAATACCTAGTTTATGTTATATCCATGAAGGCAAAGTCAAGTCCTTGGTTATATCTTTGTTGGCAATGTTTGTCTTTTCCCAGAATAATTTTATAAGCAAGAAAACCAAAGCAGCAGCTTCCCCCAATCGAGCCTGTGGCACTGACACCCACCTTTCCATATTCCACTACAAAAAACTAACCCCTTAAGGTACAGTGTGTCCTTGGTCAGTACCTACTAACTTTGGAACGCTAGTTTATTTGATTAGATGCTGAGATGTGTCAGCAACAACTGCCATGATTAAATGCATTTAATGGATTTAAACATCCCATGAGGAAATGAAATAGGACACAAATCTTATGCTAGTCTTCCTTTTCTAACTGGGAGTTTATTCTCCACTGGGAGGGAATAAACATGTGAAACAAAATTCTGTAGCCTACAGCATGCTGGTTTTTGTTGTCCCTCACTCTTTCATGCCTCACTGGCATTTGCTGATTATATTTACAGGGGAAAAGTGATTTTGAACTCAACAGTACATTTGGGAAGTAAACCTAATGGGCATGCGAACAACCAACTGCAGTGTCTAGGAAACTAACTCAGTACATTTCCAATCTTTAAAACTCAAGTTTTCTGAACTATGGATTGGCACAGCAGTACAAGGATTTGAGTTTTATGGGGCTGGAGGAAAACAGTATATTATCGTAAAATGGAAAGAAATAAAGATTTTTAAGTTACCTGGACATTTTATTCGAAGCCAGATCATTTACAGTTCTAAAGCTGCACTATAAATCCAGATCATGGCCATGAATCTAGGTGGAGGGGGAGTGGAGGTGTTTAATTGCAATAAGTCCTCTTTGACAATGTGCCGATATCCTAAACCAGGGGTCCCCAACCCCCGGTCTGCAGATCCATACCACTCGGCAGCCTGTTAGGAACCCGGGCCGCACAGCAGGAGGTGAGCGGCGGGCAGCACGCGAAGCTTCATCTGCCGCTCCCCGTCGCTCGAATTACCACCTGAACCATCCCATTACGGCACCCTCCCACCCCCACACCCCCGGCTGTGGAAAAACTGTCTTCCACAAAACCGGTCCCTGGTGCTAAAAAGGTTGGGGACCGCTGTCCTAAGCCATCAGCAATAGCTGACCAGCTGAAGGAGTTTGTATAGGCCTGCTGGTTAATCTGAAATGCAAATACCACCACCAGTCTGCTTTTCTATGAATTCGTTTTAGTTGGGAAGACACTCTTCCAGAAGCTGGAAGCTCTCTTGCTTCTGTCTAATGTATGCAAATACTTTAAAACTCATTCCTCAGTTCAGAAGGCTGCAATTGAAAACCACCCCTGCAATTCCTCACTCTAGTCTTAGGCATGGGACAAGGGAAACTGTTTTTCCCTCCCAGTCCTCCATTCCTCTTTGATATTCCATCACTCACCTCAACAGGATTCTCTGAGACAAAAATAAGCTTCCCAAAGAAATTTTAACTGGCTCCATCCCACTGTTGCCTTTGATAGGTCAAAACCTGAGACTCGTTTGTGCACTACTGCATAATTAATAAGAAGTACAGTACAACGACTGGCAGAAAATATGAATAAATACATAAAATGACAGAAGACATCCCTTCATAGAATAAACACAAATGAATGATCGGTGGGAGAACATTAGAAGTGACAGAACAATCCTGGCCAAAATAAAGCCCCTTAGCTACTACATCCATTATTGTGAACAGAGATATAAGAAATGGGATAAAACAGACTGACAAATAATTATAAGAGATGGTGGCAAATGCCATCAAAAGATAGCAATAAAGTAGTGGAGGTGTTTAGAGATGAGAAAGTCCCTGTCCCAGGTAACATTTAAGATGAACTTTGAGGTGAAGATAAGACTTGGCTATATGGAGATCAGGGTCAGGGAAAGCCCTTGAAGCTAAGGGTCAGCATTGCCAAGGCATGAAATGAAGAAGGTGAGAGAATGTATAAAGAATAGTAAATAATCATAGTTCCTTAGTTTTTGGACTTAGAGAATGGGTGTGCAGGCTTGGCAATAGGGTGAACCTGGAGCCTGACACCATGGGAGACAGCCTGGAGGTTGGGTCTGCGAGGGCCAGCCTGGTGCTGGGATGGGCCAGGAACCCAGATGAGTGGGAGCCAGCCTGGAGACTGGGGCCATAGGGACCGATCTGACATCGGGTTAGACCAGGAGCCTGAGTCCATGTGAGCAAATCTGGAGGCTAGATCCAGGCTGTGTTGGTCTGGTGTTGGACTGGGCTTCAGCCTGGGCTTACGGGAGCCTCCTGTGCCTGTGGGAGCTGGCCTGGTGCTTGGGGTCTGTGGTGAAGTTGGGTGCTTACTTTACTCTCCTTCCCACATGGAGAGGGTATCTGTCTCTTCGCTGGGCTGCCTGGACTTAAGGGAGAGGTGATAGAGATAATGTAAAACTATCTTTCCTACCCTCTTAGCTATGTCTTTTCTATCCTCCTGTCAGGGACTGTAATCTTTCCAGTACCTGATATCCTGGAATCCTTAGCTCTTGTGGAAGTATCTTTTGTGTATGGATAGCTGTTCAAAATGATGTTTCTGGTTGGGGAAGAATGCTGGAAATTCCTTACCACCATCTTGCTTGAACATTTAAAATTTTGCTGGAGTCCCGATTCATCTTTTTTTTTTTTTTTTCTTGTGCTTTTGCTGTTGGGTCTAAGAAGGCTTTGCCTTATCCAAGTTCATGAGGACTTACTTGATATTTTCTTCTAAGTTTTATAGTTTTAGGTCTTGCATAGGTCTATAATTGATTTTGAGTTAATTTACATGCATGATGGGGTCAAACTGCATTCTTTTGCATGTGGATATCCAGTTGTTCTAGCACTGTTCGTTGGCAAGACTATTTTTTCCTCATTGAATAATCTTGGCAGCACTGTTGAAGCCAATTGACCACAAATAGTCTTACATACGGACTCTTAATTCTGTCCATTGTCTATCCTTACACTGATGTCACTGTGTCTTAAGTACCATAGCTTGGCAATAAGTTTTAAAATTGAGAAGTGTGAGTCCTCTTACTCTGTTCTTCTTTTGCAAGATAGCTTGGCAATAAGTTTTAAAATTGAGAAGTGTGAGTCCTCTTACTCTGTTCTTCTTTTGCAAGATTGCTTGGCTATACTTGGGCCCTCACATTTCCATATCAATTTAGGATCATCTTGTTAATTTCTATGAAAAGTTTAGCTGAGATTTTCACAGGGAATACACTGAAGCTGTAGATGAAATGGGGAAGTATTGTTATTTTAACAATATTAAATTTTCAAATCCACAAGCTATCATTCATTTTATCTTCTTTCATTCTAGTTAACAATGTTTTGTAGTTTTCAGAGTTCAGGTTCAATGCTTTTATGTTAAATTTAATTCTAAGTATTTTATTCTTTTTGATACTATTGTAAATTGAATTGTTTTCTGCATTTACTTTCAGAGTTTTTTTTTGCTGGAGATAGAAATACAATTGATTTTTGCATGTTGCTCTTGATTCCTGCAAACTTGCTGAACTTGTTTATTTATTTATTTATTTATTTATCTTTTTGCGGTATGTGGGCCTCTCACTGTTGTGGCCTCTCCCGTTGCGGAGCACAGGCTCCGGACGCGCAGGCCCAGCGGCCATGGCTCACGGGCCCAGCCGCTCCGCGGCATATGGGATCCTCCCAGACCGGGGCACGAACCCGTATCCCCTGCATCGGCAGGCGGACTCTCAACCACTGCGCCACCAGGGAGGCCCTGAACTTGTTTATTAATTCTCATAGTTTTACAGGGACTTCTAAAGGATTTTCTATATACATGATCATTTATAAGCTCATGTTACCTGTAAATAGGGATAGTTTCACTTCTTCATTTCCAATCTGGATACCTTTTCTATCTTTTTCGTGCCTTACTGTCATGGCTAGAACTTGCCGTATAATATTTAACAGAAGTGGCAGGGGTGTCATGTTCTTGATCTTAGAGGGAAAACATTTGGTTTTTCAGCATTAAATGTGAGGTTAGCTGTGGGTTTCTCATAATATACTTTATTAGATTGAAGAAGTTCTAGTACATATTTTTTAAAAACAAATGCAAAAATGAATAAATACTTGATGAACTGACTTGAATTCTATGGCTCATTCTCAGAGCAGTTTTGAGTATACCATCCTTGACCTCACAAAAAGGAATCAAATTCAGAGTCTTTTGAGAAAGTAAGCTAAAAACTTTAAGCCATCTATTTTACCTGATTTTTAATGTTTCCTTCTAAGCAGCCCGTTACCTCTTTATTCCTCTGTTACCCTGATTTTTATTCTGGTTGTAATAATTTTTAATGATATAATCTTGTCTCTAATGATGATTCTAATGCTAATGCTTACCAGTTTTCTTCACATCATTCATTATCAAAGCCTGATAAGCTCCAGGTGAAGAATCAGGGCAGTTTCTTCAGAAAGTAGAAATAGTAGCCATTAATGAGGCTTAGCCATTTCAGGCAATGATGAACACTTGATCAAATGGAAACCCCACGGAGACTATTTTCTGGTAGTTTCTTACAGCTTCTACTAACAATGAGAGTTCAATTAAAGTTACACCAATGGATAATACTGAAACATCAGACAGCTCATTTTAAATAAAACTTATTGCTAAAAATTCAGCTACTTTTATAAACAGTGGGTGCTGGGAGAGCTGCTGCATCAACAAGATTGCTCAGGGTCCATTGGGTAATCAATATATATATACACACATACGCACACACAGGAATATACACATGAATATTCAGGTGTGTGTGTATATATATATATTCACATGAATTTTTTTCCTTAATATCATCTATTATCCAAAAACTAAATAGTCAATAAACATTAAAGGGGGCTCAAGCTTATCAGTAATTAGGGAAATACAAATTAATAAAACAGAGACATATATTGCACACATAACAAATGGATAGAAATTTAAAAGTCTGATATCAAGTGTTGGAAAGGATGCAGAACTCAAAAACTCTAATGCATTGCTATGGGGAAGAGAGATAACATCCTTCCAGAAAGACAGCTTGGCATTAAATAGTAATTGTGAAGATGCATAGATCTGATGCCCTCTACCACCATTTGCCCTCTATTCCCTTATAACTCATAATCTCTTCCATATTTCCACTCAATTAGCTGGCCTACTACTCAATAAAGACAAGCCACCATTTTTTGTACATAAAATCCTATTCGAAATGAGGTTTAAATATTTTGCAAAGTTCACTGGGATTCATTGAAAGAGAGGCCCCAAATGAAATACTTTGGTAATGGAAGTTTAGGGAGAAGGGCAGGGGATAGCTCTCTCCTTAGTATCATTTTATTTTTTTCTTAAACTAAATAGTAAAGAGTTTTGTGAAAGATCTCTACTAAATCATAAAATATGTGTTCTTGCTTTCTGGATTTTTAATTAAGCATAGAGGGAAGCTATACGTGATTTTTAGGGAAATACATTTGAGGCTTGGGCCAATGAAATAGGAATTATGATTGTTAGGATGGGCATTCTAGCAGATAACAAATTTTACCTTCTTATTTTGCCCTAGTCAAGGTTAGTAATACCACCTAGTCAGAGAGCTAATTTCCAAGCAAGAGTCATGTAACTTTTCAATTATTAGATGATACAGAAAATAGTTTTGAAAAATTGGAATTTTTCTTCCTGAATAACAAAGAAACTCTTTTTTAGTAGCTGTCTAGAAAATCCCCAACCAACATAATACTTAGTTAAGAAAAAGTAACCAGGAGATTTTTAAATGTAAATGTTCATAAATGTTTGAAATAAAAAGACTTGAGATGGCAGCAATCTTTATTTACATTTGATGCAAGCATATACAGTTATGGTTCTAATATTAGATTTGCAGGCTCAATTAGCAAAACAAAAAAGGCTGCCTTCAAGGTGGATTAGAATATTTTTTTAAAAAAACAAGAACAGGGGTTCCTAAGCAAGTAATCCTTGGATAAAATTCAGAGGCCCTATAAAATTGGATAATAAAATCTGTATATTATTATTTCACTAATTATAACTAAAATTAAGTATTTTCTTCAGTTACGAATTAGGGGCAATAATCCACGGAAGTATTAATAAAAACTGTGACCATGATGAACAGGAACTGTCGATTTTTTTATATCACTCTATACTTGCAGATAGCTTGAAATATTTTCATTTGCTACTTTGAAATTATAGTAGCTATTAGACTTGGCAGTAGACCTTTTATGTAAAACATTAATGAAGAAGCACATGTAACATACACCACAAATTTAGTTTTTTAAACATATTTTGATAACTACTGCAAATAATATATGTAAGTATATGTGTTTTCTTTTATTACTTTAAAAATATTTACTTGGAAGTGGTCTGTTGGTATTACAGTCTGCTAAGGGGTTGATAGAACCTGCACAAAACCCCCTAATATAGAGGGAATAGGAAAGGAGGCTGTTTAGGTGTGCCTCTTGCCTGGACAAAAGTAATCTACACACACGCCACCATAGGTCATCTAGCATGCATCTACCTGCCCTTGTTCTCCCTTTGTATCTCGCCTTTGATTCTTCCAGGTGGTGGTAGATAGCTAATTGAGGATCACTTTTAAGATCTTGGGTCCGTTTTTATCAGAGAAGCAAGAAACAGGAAATTAACACTAGTTTAAACAGAAATGAAAATGAATAGCTTGCATGACAAACCCAGAGGTACAGCAGCTTCAGAAGGGATCTGTGAAAGTGATTCTAGCCATCATGTGCAGATACTACAATGTCCAGGGGAAGCATAAAGGGAGTGTCTCCCTCCATGTTTACTACATAAAGCAGGAATATATTTCTGAGAACTTCCCATGATGGTTTCCTTTGTGTTTCATTGGCCAAGACCAGATTGTATTCCTATTTCTGAACCGACCATTGACAAGGGGACTCTGAGCCTCATGATTGGCTTTTGAGGGTGGAATGGATATTGTAGACTCAATCTCTGAGACCCGGAAGGTATCGTGCCAGAATGTGAGCCCTTCCAGGGGAAGCTTTATATTTTATTTATCTCTGTATCCAGCTGCCCACAGAGTGCCCAGCACATTTTAAGTGCCCAAATAATGTTTAATGTCATTAAACAGAGATTGCCAAAACAATAAAATGAAGTGGCTTTGTTTTCCCAGGAATGTCCTCAGAGCCCTCCCAACTTATTCCCTGCCCTCTTTCACTCTAAAAGGAGCATCAATCAAGATGTTTTGGTGACGTGTTTTAGTGGTTTGCCATAGGCACTTGTATGGAGTTTTTCGATAAGAATCCAGAAAAACAAAAAGAAAAATGTCTAATGTTTTAGCTCAAAATGCATCATCAAATCCATCAGGCTATTAATATGCAGCTAGCATGATAACCAGGCTTCACTATTAAATATCATTATAATTTTTATTCATTCTAAGGTCATTGGTATCAATCTCTCAATAAATCAAGTCAAATTTAATACATATCAAAGAGCGTGATTAATAGTAAGGAGACACTATCAACTAATAAAGGCTCCAAATTTGGGTTTGAGAGAATCTGAGACTAAGAAAATCCAATGAGAGGAAAGTTATTTGAAAGATATTTTTAACCTGATGGAAAAGAGAAGTGAACTAAAATTATACCATCTATTATAACATTTCAAACTCAAACATTTGAATTCCTTTTGAAAGAAGGGAACTAAAAATGCAACAACCCCTTTGAAGAATGGAAGGCAGGAGATCCTCTAATCCTTCCATGTCAATTAGTCTCCAGTCAAGCTTGAAGTGAAGACAGAATATAGAGCCATTAGGAGGTGCTGTGGTGGTATCAGGGAGGTAAAGGCAAAGGACTTTGATGTGAATAGTCTCGAAGCAACATTGGCCATTTTCTAGAATAGATGCCCACAGCATGCAGAGAAATCATGGTAGATGCACTGAAGGGGAAGGACTGAGCTCAGGCAAGACACAGCTGTTTGATGCTCTTCAACATGTGAGCTTTTCATGCTCCTTCATTTACATCCTCTTGTATGAGAACCGGGGATAGAAGCCACCCAGGGTTTCCTGATAAAATAATGAGGCCCCCAAAACCTATCTTCTTTGGTTGTGGCTATTTAAATCATATATTTGTGATGGATCTACCTTGTACAGAGGGTTGCTTTTAACGTGCAAAACAAACTCATGAAGATAATATAGTAGCTTACACTTTTACTTATCTCAAGAGTAATATTTACGTTGAGCCATAGATGCCAATAGCTTCTTAACCCAATGATATAGTTAACGATGGAACTGTCTAGAAAGCCAGAGGGAGTGCTATGTTTGAGCAGAAAAGGATTCTTTACACCAGGGAACAGCAAACTAAAGTACATTCATCCAGGTGATTGCTCAACATGCTCCTTTGGGAAGAAAAACATTTAAATTTATATTTTTATTTATGTTATCCTTTTAAGTATGCTTGATAGTACATAATCTATTGGTTTAGTAGGACACATTTAAAATTTATAAATAAATAAATTTACATATATTGGGGTTGCATGTGCTACGTTTTTTGTTTGTCTGTTTTCCTGATAATGATGTACATTGTTCCACTCAGACCTTGCCATCTTGATATGCTAGCTACATTACCTAAGCCTGAAGAATATTCTCACATTCTGATCCAACTGCTTTAGAGGGCATGGGCCTGGCTGTTTCTGCTCCATTTCAATAAAAGTTTATGATATTGGGAACATGGTTATAAGGGACATTTTCTTTTTTACATAGAAAAAACACACGACTGATTGAACTAGGATATCTCTGTTGTCCATGAGTTATCAGTCCAGTACTATCGATTTGTATAGCCATTCTGCACCAAGTTACAGGTTAAGCAATGGTGAAGTGGTTATGTTTCTAGATGCATTGCCTATGAGTGCTTGGTGTATTCCCTCTTTATAATGATGATCATTTTTTTCTACTCACTTAAAGCCAGCAGTTTGAAATGGTAATATTTTTCTCCTGGTAAAGAATTTCTACCCTGTCTCAGTCTGCCTAGGGAATACAGTTAAAACCATTCAAAATATAACCTCAATATTATAAAAACACACATTTAAAAATTTTTAGAAAAATCCCAGAATCGAATTATAAAAGTCAACATGGAGGTGAATGGAATCCGATTTCTAAAGGGCAGAAATGCATTCTGACAAAGCAAGAGGAAAGCTCACTGACTATTCAAAATAAAACCCATTAGAATGTTAAAATATTTCTCAAATTCAAGTCCTTGTACTGCCAGTGTTTTATAAAATATTTTCTATAGAATATGTCAGCAGCTACTTGACCCATTTTTTTTTTTCAGTAGCTTTGTACGGATCAGAGGCCTAGGATAACTTTAAAAAGGGAAACGACTCATCTGGTTCAGAAACTAACTGTCCAGCTGAACCTTGAGATGAGGACACAGGCACCTCTACCCTAGCTCCAAATCCACACTGTGAATTAGGCTTATAAAAACATAGAGGGAAAGTAAAATCCTCTTCTTTGTGCTTCTTTTAGTGACAGAGAATGGAGTAAGTAGCATCAGGAGAGAGGGGAGAAATCAGCCCGTGATTTTCCCCTTTATTTAAAGATGATTATCTTGGGAGATCCCTTTGTATATGCTCCTTTTATGTTCTTATCATCAAGGGAATTCAGCTTGGGTTCCTGGCTATGCCCAGCTTCAAGAAATTATATATATGTAGAAAATCCATAGATGTTACTAAAATTGGTATGGCCTGGTCCATGGGCTTGAGATTCAAATATGATCACAGCCCAGTTATTTTCTTCAATGATTAAAGTGCAGGCTGACTTTTGTGCACTGCTTTCACATTCATTTTTTAAAAATGACCTAAATATACTTGCCCAAAGAAAAATGTGAGAATATCAACTTATTTAAATAGCATGGGCAGAATGCTGGTGATTGTTTTAGCTGGGTGATGATGGTTTCTTATACTATTTATGTACGTGTATGTTTTAAATTTCTCATAAGTGTATGTTTTTAAGAAGTAAATTCAGGGGCAATTCTGCAAGTCATTACACTCAATGAGCTGTGCCCCAGGAGAGGCATCTTCCCTCAGTAGGTTTCATTTCCTGTCTGCTTTCAGAGTGAAATCATCTTCCTGTGTGAAGAGTAAGTCCAGGATTCTATGCAATGTGTTTTTCTTACAAAATGGATGCCAAATGAAAGCCAACTCATCTTCATCTGATACTCTAGTGAAGACACTCAAATTTGTTCTAGTGCTAGAGATAATGTCTGCACATGCTTAAGAGCTAGAGGGAAAAGAAACTTTAGTGTAGTAAATGAGAAAGGAATCCAAAGGTGGCACTCTCTAAAGAGATTTTCAAGGGAATTTCACTGTATGTAATTTTTGCCTTATGTATTCACTTGAGATCCTAAATCCTTTATGAAGCATCACCCACCACCCATGCCAACTGTCCATGACATGCTTGGGGTCAGTTCTTCAGAAGCCAAAGATATCAGGAATCTCATTAATCTCTTAATATTAGTCTGGCCTCTTAATGCCCTGCAATGTCACTGTTGAAAACTTGCTCTGTACACTCCACAGCTATTGTTTCCAGGGTCTTGAGGGGTTTCTGGTCTCCTTATCTTCCATATAAATTCAATCCTTTCCTCCCAAGAAATTTCTTCACTCTACGAACAGTTTTAACCACTGAGCCTGCCTCCATTACTGATAGTTGGATCTAAGGAAGAGAAATGAAAGGGTGGGAGACAACAGATCTGTGCTTTACCATTTTCAGAGTCTGGAAACAATCCCCTGTTTCTTTCCTAGAGCAAGGCCCTAGGCCTGAGATAACTAAAGACTCCAGGGTTCATTTGAATTAAGAGTAAACAAAATTATTCTTTAATCTTTTCCGTGAACCCAACCATTTCAAACCCAAATTGTCTGCAATTATTAAAAGAAGACAAAAGAAACAAGAGAATCAGAGAAGCAAAGACTTAGGGTCATCTAATGTGGGTCCCTAAGGATACAGCCTGAAGATGCCTGAGAGGCCTCTGGGAGGGAGAGAGGCTTGTCTTGAAAACTCATGACCAAAATATTAATATCTGTGCATAAACAGTTTATCCTAATGAAGTTTAAGACATCATTTTATATTGCACTTAGGAGAGTCTAAGGAATGAAAGAAGGGCAGACTTGAGTGGGGAATGGTATTGGACACATCTTTTTCAGCCGGTTTATTTCCATGGGTATCCTTCTCTTTCCTAAGTCATTTCTACCATTGAGATATATGAGGCTGGTAGTTACTATGAATCTCTTTAGAACCATTTTCATATTGATGAAATTGTGTGCCTATGTGTTTCTGTCTGGACAGACCTATTTTTTTTTTAAGATTTTTTGTTTGACGTGGAACATTTTTAAAGTCTTTATTGAATTTGCTACAATATTGCTTCTGTTTTATGTTTTGGATTTTTGGCCACGAGGCATATGAGATCTTAGCTCCCCAACCAGGGATCGAACCTGCACCCCCTGAATTGGAAGGCAAAGTCTTAATCACTGGACTGCCAGGGAAGTCCCTGGACAGACCTATTTTAAAATCTCAAAACCTCTGTCACTTACTAGGTGTCATCTTAATTAATTACTTAATCCCTCTTTATTTTTAAAACAGAAGCTGAAGTATATACCTCAAAGTTTGCCTGGAGACTTAATCTGGAGAATATTTGTAAAGCAATTTAATTCATGGTGAACACTCAGGAAATCGTCCCCATCCTACCTTTAACACTTTAATTCACAAGGCATCAGAATATACTCCATCCTTACCTCAATCCCTGCATTATTATTATTATTTTTTGCAATGTAAATTTGAAAACTGAGCAGTCTTCTCTCAGTAAAGATCTACTACAGGAAAAAATGACTAAGAGAAACCTACATGGGCCTTAAAAAAATAAAGCTATGGAGATAAAAGAAACATGGGCTTAGGGCTTCCCTGGTGGCGCAGTGGTTGAGAGTCTGCCTGCCGATGCAGGGGACATGGGTTCGTGCCCCAGTCCGGGAAGATCCCACATGCCGCAGAGCGGCTGGGCCTGTGAGCCATGGCCGTTGAGCCTGCGCGTCGGGAGCCTGTGCTCTGCAACGGGAGAGGCCACAACAGTGAGAGGCCCGCGTACAGCAAAAAAAGAAAAAAAAGAAACATGGGCTTTATTTCTCTGGATCTAAAACAGCCAGGTAGCTGGATTAATTTAGCTAAGTATTAAGTCAATTAAAGAAAACCGTTAGCTAAGCAATTTGTTGAATGGTTCATTGTGGTGATATCATCAAAAGAATTCCAAGCAGAAGGTTTTTTGGTGAACATCTTACCTTTGCCTTTCCTGCTTCTCCTTTCTATACTGCTTGTTCTATTGTGTTTTGAGGGGAAGTTAGAAAATTGTAAAATAATATAAGCTCATTGTTAAACAAATAAGCAAAAGAAAAATACATAAATTCAAAAATGAAATTTCCATCTTACTCAAGTATATCCTTTGGAAAGAGTCATGATAATATTTTGGTACATATCTTACAACTCTTTGTATATATTGTTCTTTACTTTTTAACTTAGCAACATGTTTTGTTCATCTTTCCAAGTTAATGTGTAAAGAACTACTTCACTCATTTTAACTGCATCTAGGATTACATTTTTAAATATACCCTGACACATTTAACTGACCTCCTGATCGATGGACATTTTCTTACTTTTCTTTGATGAAGTTCTACTGAGTCATTCATTTCATGGGTTTCTGTGTCAGAGGAAAAGTAGGAATATCCCTGCCAAGCGTACGTCTTTGGGTCCCTGAAAACTCGGAGGCTCCAGCGACACATGCAACCACTTAGAAAGGCAAAAAGTCTCACTGGGTAATGTGATTTTAGCCAAGCTACATTTTTGTGGGCTAACCAGCATTTCTGTGTGCTTGATAATTTTTGGAAACACCTCAAAATTCTGTTAAATTTACTATATATTATCCTTAGCTTTCGAAATGTTGTTGTTTGTGATCTGGCTCCTGTTCAGCCTCGGTTCTTACTCCTTCCTCACATGCTCTCCAAGCTCAGTCATCCGACTGCTGGCTGCCATGCACAGAGGACAGACTTCATCCCACCTTACCTCTATGAATGGTGTCTATGCCGCAAGTCCCCCTTTCCCTAGCCTCTTTATTGAAATATTCCACATTCAAAGCCCTTGACTATTGTTTCCTCTGTAAATCTCTCCCTCTCCTCCTCTTGTACCACCTCACGAAACACTCTATTATTTTCTTCTTGCCACTTCCATTGCACAGTGTCTATTTTTCAGAAAAAATACTTTTTGTATCCTATTGTAATAATGTGTTTAAGTCTGGCTTCTTTTCTGCAGAATAGGATTCTTGAGAACGGGGACCACTTTGCCAGTGTTTAGCCCAGAAAAGGAACTGCCTAGATATCAGGTGACTTGACTCAAAAGGGCAGCCACCTCGAGATCCTCTTCTCATCCTGCCTAAGCTCCAGAGGAGAGAAACTGACATGGTACTACTATGGTCTGGAAGTGCATGTGGACATTTTTATATGATCGTTATTTCAAAAGTTGCCTTTTCTGCTCAAGCTGAGAATTATGTCATCCATCCTTTACTGTACACATTTCCCACTGCTAAGTAATGCTCAACAATGTACTGTAGCATCCAGTACAATCACAAGTTCCATATGCCTCCTCACACATTTACTTTTATGTGCATTGGCAATTTAGAATGGCACTGTTCATTATGTTTGAGATGTCAGCCCAGCTGGAGCCTATCCAAGGATGTGTACTTAGACTGTCAGAAAGTGAAAGGCTGACATTGGGCATGACTCATTACCGTGCAATAGATGTAAGAGAGCATTTCAGGGGAAAATCAGCTTTAATCAGTGTCAGTAGATATCATGTGATTTTTTTCCCAGCACTGATAACAATGCATCAATTCAGAAATGACAGCTGCCGGACACCACATGTTGTGTCCTTTATGCTTCTTTGTATCACCAAGCTTCAAACTCTGGTCATTGGTCTAATTTGCTTCTGGTTTTGGAGGATCAACAGTAATACCAATTAAGACAAAAAAAATAAGGATCCTTTCTACAGAAATTAGGTATGTAATCACAGTAATTATCACAACTGTAACTGTATACAGGGAAGGCTCTCTGCTTACCTGAAGATTACATGGAAAAAGTAAGATATCCCCATTTCTGGAGATATTCCCAAGGGTAACACCTTATGTACTCTCTAATAGCTTATCTTCTTTAAGTTTTGTACAAGCCCCGTGAGGTAGATCGATATTATCATCTCTATTTAGCAGCTGAGACATCTGAGGTTCAGTAAAGTTAATAATTAAGTGGTGTGTCCCAGTAAAAATCAGTGGTTCAGGAGGACCCAAACCAAGGTGTTCTGCTTCCATGGATTTTCAGAGGAATATTCATGATGGAAAAATTCTAGATCAAATAATTCAAGAATCCAAACTACAAATAGTCCAAAAGAGCTCTAGATAAGAGCAGCGATCAAAGTGAAGAAGCTAAAAGAAGACAACTTTCCCCAAGTTTCTCATTTTCCCAACAATGGCCCTATACTTCTGGCATCTTAAAATAAGCCCAATAAGTAGAAGCTATCTCTACCTTCCCACAAGTTGCACAGAAGCACCTTGACAAAGTATCAAGAACTATACATTTCTCCAATTTGTTATTTCTTTAGAAATACTGTCTGTTCAATTCTTAACAGATTAGTTCTACTGGTAGTTCTGGTAGTTCCCCAGAAGAAAAGGACTCTGGATGTATCTTTTTATAATATGGCTTCGCAAACAGATAAGCCTTTTTTTCTGATGGTGCTATAAACTGTGAAAAAAGCTATTTTCTCCTCAAGGGATAAACCCTCTGAGGATGCCACTAGGTAGACAAAAACCTAAGGAATTATGATACATGCTACCATATCCTTGCCCCTAGGATACCTAGTATGAAATCCTTTTTCTTCCCTTCTCTATTACTTTCTTTCTCTTGCCATGCCTTAATAACTCTGAGAATGAGAAATGTGAAAGGCATGGCTGTTCCAATTTATTGGACTTTTTTTTTTTTTTTTTTTTTTTTTTTTTGCGGTACGCGGGCCTCTCACTGTTGTGGCCTCCCCCGTCGCGGAGCACAGGCTCCGGACGCGCAGGCTCAGCGGCCATGGCTCACGGGCCCAGCCGCTCCGCGGCATATGGGATCCTCCCAGACCGGGGCACGAACCCGTATCCCCTGCATCGGCAGGCGGACTCTCAACCACTTGCGCCACCAGGGAGGCCCTATTGGACTTTTTAAAGACAGCTTCATGGGATCCCCAGTGATCTTCAATGGTGTGGGTGATGGATTCTAGGATCTATCAGACTAGTAGAGCTTCTTGCTTTCTAGAATCATTTTTGAAATGCAATAAATAATTCCTGAGCACTTTGGAATAAAATTGATTCTCACTAGGAGATAGAATAGGTAAAAACCTACTCAGTAAATCACAAAAACACGGCACACATTTTTGTTTGTTTGTATTAAAATAGGATCAGGAGTCAAGCACGTCAAGATAAAGTTATACATACAGTTGCTTCCCTTCAGGATATTCATTTTGCTAAGCTAAATATCCTTGTCTTTAGAACAATATGGAAAATTATCCATTGGATGATAACATAGTTAGTATATGCATAGCTTGTTAAATTATTTCGCCAAATATTTTGATTATAATGTTAGAAGAAAGCTTTGTGTGTGCTGTTGTATCTCAGGGAAATATTAGAATATCCCTGGTTTTTGTTTTGTTTTTTTAAACCATTTGTTTCTGACAATAATAAATACCTCTGGGTGATTAAATTTTCAGGAAGTCATTTTCATGAGCCTGATAATTATTAACAAATTATTTTGAAGTAATACTTTAAATTGTGTATTGGTGAAAATTGACTAATTAATGGTAATAGGTTAATAATTATAAGAGGAAGTTTCTTTTGAGGAAATGAAATAATCGCTAGGTGCTGGGTAGATGGCTGCTTTATTCCTCAGTTGATGATTTTTAAATATTTAAAGTGTTTTAATTAGTTGTTAGTGTTTAAAATATTAAAAATAACGGATAAAACTTGCGGCTGAAGTAAGACATCAAACCTTGAGCTTTGCCTTCCAGAGAACAGGGAAACAGCTGACCAGTGAGAAGGCACGGTGTGGTCACATGACTAATTTTATCCAACGGGATGTAAGCAGAAGTAATAAGTTTCACGTCTAAGACAAAGGGGTTAAGAAGTGCATGTTCTTTCCTATGTTTTCTTTCTCCTTTCACCAGTCTGATGTAAATGAGCATGAAGACCTTAGAAGCCATATTATTATGATGAGTGGAGCTATGAATGCCACCTGGGTCCATGAATCATTAGGTAAAAATCTGCCCATTGACTCAGAACTATTATCAGACTGTTACGTGAGTGATAAATTTTCATTATGTTAAGACACTGTAATTTTGTTTTGTTATGCTTTGCTTTCATCAGAGCTGGTGTTACTCTATGTAAAAAGGTTAAAGCTCTGTAAAAGTCATTGTTTGGCCCATTAAAATGGGGCATCTTGAGTTCTAGACTTAGTGGTCTGTATGTGACAAGCTCTGGCTGGTGGTAATTCTCTCATCTACTAGAAAATGGATGACCCAGTGTCTGGAAGGTAAAGAGTGCCAGGACTACTATCCTCCATTCTTTTTTTTTTTTTTCCTTATTATTATTATTATTTTTTACTAGCTGCATGGATATTAGGAGAGTGAAAACATTTCATGTTTTCTGTTGGGATAAAAACAGAAAGTTTTAAGAGTCTGGGACCTAGAGATGGTAAGTTCTGGAAATATAGTTTATAAGTGTTAGAATATCAATTTGTCCTACATGAATTATTTTCTTACCATACTATGGCATGCAAGAGCCAGTCCAGGTATATACTGAATATTTCATTAATAATGTGGATGTTGACACAGGGTGTGTTTTTCAAATTTGTGATAGAGACAAAGATGAATGGGAAAGCTAATAAAGTAGGTGAGAGAATTTTTCATTTGCTTTCATGCTTCCAAGCTGTTGTCTGAGTCTTTCATTTGGCCTGAAATCCCCTTATTCTTTCTTTTTCATCTAGCTAACTCATATACATCTTTCAAAATTCATCTCAACTGTCACCTCCTACAGGAAGCCTTCTGTCCACCCACCAATAGCTGATTTAGATGGCTTTTATCTATATTTTCTCAATGCCTTGCCCTCAAATATAGTCTAGAAGTCATTGATTTTATTTATTTATTTTTTTGTCAAGTCGTCTATAATTTTTCTCATGGCAGACATTTTATCTTATTTAACTCTCTACCTTCAAAGTCTAGCATGGAGCCTAGCAGTTTGTTTTATATCCTGTCATGTTCTAAGACTAATTGGAATTGAATGAATGAAAGACCAAATCAGGACTTTAAAAAAATCAATAATCTCAAATAATCGAGACAAAATAAAAGTGTTATCAAAAAAACAAAGTTTTTTTCTTAAATAAATAGAAACAAAAAAGAAACAAAAACACCCTCTATTGAAAATAAAGATCACAGAACTTATGGCTTCACAAAATTAAAGTAAAAGGTATCTGCAGTTTTAGAGAACCAGAGGCTCAGAAAAAAATCAAAGAAGAGAGTTACATAAATACAAGCAGAGGATCTTGCTCAGTTCAGGGAAGAGTGCCATATGTTCTCTAGGATGAAGGTACATCTGTGGTATTCTTTACAATGACAGGTGCCATTACTCAGGAGAAACCAGAGGATGCCCAAAAGACAATGACTAGAACACTGACAAGGACAGATCTAGGATTCTTTAAAGGAAGACATTTCAAGTATCTGGGTGCTCTCATGTATAAAAAGGAGTTGAATTACTTTGTTAGATGTTAAAGGTACAAAATGGGACAAATACATAAAAGTTGCAGAAGATAAGTTGTGCAAGTTTGGAGAAAAATATTCTAATAATTGAGGCTTTTCAAAAATATCTAGGGCCATTTTGGACAAATTGTGGGGTCTGAGCAAAGGTTGAATGATTTTTCATCATAGTTGTGATAGAAGAGATTCCTGCATTAGGAGGAAGGTATCGGATACATTTCATTGTCCTTTACAAACTGAATATTCTACATTGGCTAAGGTGAATCAGACCAATCAGATCTTATTCCAGTATGTGCATAAAACTGTTCCTTTTTTCCTGCTCCCTTTACATTTTCTCCTTCCTTCTTTTCCACTTTTGCTCCTTAGTCTCCCTTCCATTTTTTTCTTTTCTCTTACTTCTCACTAATACTTAATGAGCAACTACCCTCAGTTAGGCAATGTAGTAAGAACTGTGAATTCAACAATGAGCAAGTTAGACAAGGTTGCTGCTCTTACAGAGTTCACAGTCTACTGAAAGGTATAAACAGGGAAATAAGTAAATATTTAATAAATACACAATAAATATTGTAAAAGGCTATGACAGGGGATTTGGAGAGTTTGCTAGGAACAGTTAGGAGTGGTTACTAACCAAGGCATAGAGTATCCAGGAAGTGACATTGAACTTGTATGCCTCTTCGAGGCAAGTTTAGCCCTGCTGGTAGCATTGACATGCAGACCCTGTGTAAGCTGCATTCACCTGGTTCTTTGTACTGACTTTTTTCCACGATGCTCCAAGCATTTTCCAAATTAATTTCTTTAATCATCAAATATCCCTGTGAGGGCAATACACATCATATCCTTTTACCTCCATCTGATAATCGCCAGTGCAGGTGTTCTGTACTGGGCAAGTAGGTGTGAGGGGGAGAAGGAAAGAGAGAGACAGAGACAATGAGGGAGGGAGAAAGAGAGGAGAATTATCTAAGTCTCTCAGGAGACATTGTCTCTTGTGAAGAGGTAGATTTTAATTTCAAGTCTGGATGTAAGCTAGCCTTGAATATGTAATGACTAACATGATTGCCTACTGAGCTACTGTCAATCCAGACTTGAAACTCATTACTGTAATTTGTTTTGGGATACCTTGAGCATGAAAAATGCAATAAAAAACAAAATCTATTTTACAAGGAAGGTGATAAAACTGTAAGGACAAATTTTAGAGCTCTCCTTACAGAAGTGAGGAGCCAAAGAGAATACAAGTGACCCTGACTCTTCCCAAGGGGAGCAGTGGTAGCTGTTGACAGAAGAGGAAAAACAAGATTAGTTTACTTTCTTCCTCAGAAACAACAAGGAACTAATTAACTGAGCTGCTCTCAATCCACTGACCTTTATTATGTGTTGTCTATTAAGATGTTTCTACCAGAAGCCAGTGGTGACACATGATAATTGCATCCTATTTGTGTTGACTATCATGCCCTCTGTAATGATCATTTGTTTCTACAAAATTGCCACATGTCAACACTTCAACCAAAGAGTCCAGTTAAGCCACGTGTGACCTCAATAGGCATAATTTGGGTTGGTTTTCATTCTTTGTCAGTCTGTCAAGTAAAGGCAAGGAATCTGGCTACCACAACTGAAAATGACATTAATTTAGTACTGAAAATGTATTACAGATGTTTTGCTCCTGCCACCCCCCAGAGCTTAACCTTTCTTATGTTGCTATGAAAGACCTTATTCTAGCTAAATGGCATTACCACCTCATTGCAAAAAGACTGACTGAAATAATTTTCTTGAAGGTATTGATTTTAATTGGTCATGAGAGACAGATACTGTGTTTTCTGAGAAGAAAGTCTTTACTAGGAAACACGATTGGCCAAGGATCATTTCAAATCAAAATGCATAATGTCACCTAAGAGCACAATGTTTGGTATAATGGAGAAAGCAGTAGATAAGGATTCAAGGGTACTGGATTCCAGTTCTGACTCTGACATCAACTAGCTGAGAAATCTTGAGCAAGTCAGTCTCTTTGATATGGTTCCTCATCTATAAAATGCAGATAATCTTTTGCAGACTTCACATTTCCTTTATCTCATACCCTTTTAGCTCTGTGGACTTTATGACACTTATCCTAGTTGTATTTATAGTATTATCATGTGATTCTTTGATTAATGACTTTTCCCCCATCGATGGGTCCAGGAAAGCAGGGCTCATGTCTAATTTTGTTCAGTATTTTATCTCAAGCTTTTAGCACAAGCTCTGGCACAGAGTAGGTACTCAATGAATAGTTCTTGAATAAATAAATAGATAGACAACATTGAGAGAGGATTCTACTATTTTATGAGTCTTAGAAATGGTATTGCCTCAAGAAGACTTACCTAACAGCCCAATCTACATTATGACTTCTCTGAATTTCCCATGTGACTTATCTATGTCTTTCTTAAAGGATTTATACCATTCTATCTTGCATTATAATTATTTAGGTTCCTGAAAGATGCCCTCAATAACTGTACATTGCCTTATACACAATAGGAACTCAATAAATGTGTGTTAATGTGAGATAATGTCTGTGCCTTATTTATATTTATATAGATATGCAACAGTTGCTCAATAATGTTTATTAAATTAAAGATGGTGATATTTCACTGGTTTGTCAAGGATATTTAGGTTTTGAGTAACAGAAAGATCAACTCAAGTAGGCTTAATCAAAAAAGGCATAATTTATGACTCATATAACTGAAAAGACCAGGGTTAGTCTTCAAAAGAGTTAATCCTACCACTGAAGTCTCAACTTTCTATCTCTTCTCTCTGCCTTCCAAAATGTCTGCCACCTTCCTAAGAATGGCTGCTCCTAAGATAGCTGCTAGCTTCTTAGAACTATATTTATTTTTTCTAATGGTGTTCACTATGTGCAGGCACTGTTTTCAGTGCTTCAGGAGTATTAGCTCATGTAACCCTCAAAAACAACTCTATAGATAGGAATGATTAATATTCCCATTTCACATATGAGAACACTGATGGACAGAGAGATTAAATAACTTCCCCAAGGTCATATAAGTAGAGTAGCTATGATTTAAATCCATAAGATTTGTCTCCAGATTATCTGCTCCAAACCACTATATTTTTTTATTCAGTACAACAGAAAGAAAGCATTAGAAAGAAAGCATAAGACTCAAGAAAATATCTCTTTGCATCTTACTGCCCTGATTGGATTAAGCTCTCATTCCAGTCACACCTTGTAGCTGGTGGTAGGGACATGACAATTAGCTTAAATCTATTAGGACCAAATTCTGGAGGTAAGTGGCCTGAAAACATAGTATGACGGGAATAGGGCAGAGTAGATTTCCATGTGAACTCATTGATACTGTTACTGTGCGTATGAGTGAGGATATGTTGGGTGGGAAAAAAGACCAAACGTTCATTGTGACTAGTAAATCCCAAAAGACATTTTAAGAAGAGTTATATTTCAAAATTTCTGTCTTTAAAGAATAAATAGAATTCTAGATAAGTCCATTGAAAAATAAGGATTTTAGTTTGTATATAATAGCTGTTGTTGAATAATTTTCTAACCCTGATCAGAGGAAGTCCATCAGCAGGCTGGCAAAATATAATTGATTACACTGGCTAGGTGGACCAAGAGAGTTATTTGATTACACTTAAAATTAGAATTGTTCTATAACTGTTTAATTGAGCTTGTAGAAAGAGCTGATGCCTGGTTTAAGAAAATTCAAAGGGTATGTTTGCTGAGCTTTGGTCTGCAAGGATGTAATGACTAAATATTCAAATAAAACCAGCTACTGAAGCTCTTTGCTGGGGCTAATGGCGGATTCCAGGACAGCTTATGCCAAGGAGTATTTCCCAGAACTTCTACTGCCAGATTCCTTGTCCTCGTGGTGAGCCACAACTGTCCCCAGCTCTGCAGGAGACCCTCCAACACTAACAGCCTGACAGGCTGACAGGGTCATGGTGTGCCGGCCAGATGTCAGGCCTGAACTTTGGAGGTGGGAGAGCCGAGTTGAGGACATTGGCCCACATAGTATCCATCAGCCAGAGCTCTCCCAGAGAAGTTCATATTAATGCTAAGACCCAGCTCCACTCAACGACCAGCAAGCTCCAGTGCTGGACACCCCATGCCAAACAACTAGCAAGACAGGAACACAACCCCATCCATTAGCACAGAGGTTGCCTAAAATCATAATAAGTTCACAGACACCCCAAAACACACCACCAGACACGGTCTTGCCCACCAGAAAGACAAGATCCAGCCTCATCCACCAGAACACAGGCACGAGTCCCCTCCACCAGGAAGCCTACACAACCCACTGAAAAAGAGGTACCCACTGGGGCAGCCACCAAAAACAATGGGAACTATGAACCTGCAGCCGGTGAAAAGGAGACCCCAAACACAGTAAGTTAAGCAAAATGAGAAGACAGAGAAATATGCAGCAGATGAAGGAGCAAGGTAAAAACCACCCTGACCAAACAAATGAAGAGGAAATATGCAGTGTATCTGAAAAAGAATTCAGAGTAATGATAGTAAAGATGATCCAAAATCTTGGAAATAGAATGGTGAAAATACAAGAAACGTTTAACAAGGACCTAGGAGAATTAAAGAGCAAACAAACAATGATGAAAAACACACTAAATGAAATTTAAAATTCTCTAGAAGGAATCAATAGCAGGATAACTGAGGCAGAAGAATGGATAAGTGACTTGGAAGATAAAATAGTGGAAACAACTACTGCAGAGCAGAATAAGAAAAAAGATGAAAAAAATTGAGGACAGTCTCAGAGACCTCTGGGACAACATTAAATGCACCAACATTTGAATTATAGGGGTCCCAGAAGAAGAAGAGAAAAAGAAAGAGACTGAAAAAATATTTGAAGAGATTATACTTGAAAACTTCCATAATATGGGAAAGGAAATAGTCAGTCAAGTCCAGGAAGTGCAGAGAGACCCATACAGGATAAATCCAAGGAGAAGCATGCCAAGACACATATCAATCAAACGATAAAAATTAAATACAAAGAAAAAATATAAAAGCAGCAAGGGAAAAGCAACAAATAATACACAAGGGAATCCCCATAAGGTTAACAGCTGATCTTTGAGCAGAAACTCTGCAAGCCAGAAGAGAGTGGCAGGACATATTTAAAGTGATGAAAGGAAAGAACCTACAACCAAGATTACTCTACCCATTGAGGATCTCATTCAGATTCGATGGAGAAATTAAAACGTTTACACACAAGCAAAAGCTAAGAGAATTCAGCACCACCAAACCAACTTTACAACAAATGCTGAAAGAACTTCTCTAGGCAGGAAACACAAGAGAAGGAAAAGACCTACAAAAACAAACCCCAAAGCAATGAAGAAAATGGTAATAGGAACATACATATCCATAATTACCTTAAATATAAATGGATTAAATGCTCCAATGAAAAGACATAGCCTTATTGATTGCATACAAAAACAAGATCTGTATATATGCTGCCTACAAGAGACCCACTTCTGACCTAGGGACACATACAGAATGTAAGTCAGGGGATGGAAAAAGATATTCCATGCAAATGGAAATCAAGTGAAAGCTGGAGTAGCAATTCTCATATCAGACAAAATAGACATTAAAATAAAGACTACTATAAGAGAAAAAGGACACTACATAATGATCAAGGGATCAATTCAAGAAGAAGATATAAAAATTGTAAATATTTATGCATCCAACATAGGAGCACCTCAATACATAAGGCAAATGCTAACAGGGATAAAAGGGGAAATCGACAGTAACACAATAATAGTAGGGGACTTTAACACCCACTTTCATCAATGGACAGATCATCCAAAATGAAAATAAATAAGAAAACACAAGCTTTAGATGACGCATTAAAAAAGATGGACTTAACTGATATTTATAGGACATTCCATCCAAAAACAACAGAATACACTTTCTTCTCAAGTGCTCATGGAACATTCTCCAGGATAGATCATATCTTGGGTCACAAATCAAGCCTTGGGAAATGTAAGAATACTGAAATCGTATCAAGTATCTTTTCCGACCACAACGCTAGGAGACTAGATGTCAACTACAGGAAAAAAACTGTAAAAAATACAAACACATGGAGGTTAAACAATACACTACTAAACAACCAAGAGGTCACTGAAGAAATCAAAGAGGAAATAAATACTTAGAAACAAATGACAATGAAAACCTGACAACCCAAAACCTATGGGATGCAGCAAAACACTTCTAAGAGGGAAGTTTATAGCAATACAATCCTACCTCAAGAGACAAGAAAAATCTCAAATAAACAACCTAAACTTACACCTAAAGCAATTAGAGAAAGAAGAACAAAAAAACCCCAAAGTTAACAGAAGGACAGAAATCATAAAGATCAGAGCAGAAATAAATGAAATAGAAACAAAGAAAACAATAGCAAAGATCAATAAAACTAAAAGCTGATTCTTTGAGAAGATAAACAAAATTGATAACCATTAGCCAGATTCATCAAGAAAAAAGGGAAAAGACTCAAATCAACAGAATCAGAAATGAACAAGGAGAAGTAACAACTGACACTGCAGAAATACAAAGGATCATGAGAGATTACTACAAGCAACTATATGCCAATAAAATGGACAACCTGGAAGAAATGGACAAATTCTCAGGAAAGCACAACTTTCAGACACTGAACCAGGAAGAAATACCAAATATAAACAGACCAATCACAAGCACTGAAGTTGAAACTGTGACTAAAAATTTCCAATAAACAAAAGCCCAGGACCAGATGGCTTCACAGGAGAATTCTATCAAACATTTAGAGAAGATCTAACACCTATGCTTCTCAAACTCTTCCAAAATATAGCAGAGGGAGGAACACGCCCAAACTCATTCTACAAGGCTACCATCACGCTGATACCAAAACCAGACAATGATGTCACAAAAAAAGAAAACTACAGGCCAATAACACTGATGAAGATAGATGCGAAAATCCTCAACAAAATACTAGCAAACAGAATCCAACAGTACATTAAAAGGATCATACACCATGATCAAGTGGGGTTTATCCCAGGAATGCAAGGATTCTTCTATATACACAAATCAATCAATGTGATAAACCATATAAACAAACTAAAAATCATATGATCATCTCAATAGATGCAGAAAAAGCTTTCAACGAAATTCAACACCCATTTATGATAAAAACTCTCCAGAAAGTAGGCATAGAGGGAACTTACCTCAACATAATAAAGGCCATATGTGACAAACCCACAGCCAACATCGTTCTCAATGGTGAAAAACTGACACCATTTCCACTAAGATCAGGAACAAGACAAGGTTGCCCACACTCACCACTATTATTCAATATAGTCTTGGAAGTTTTAGCCACAGCAATCAGAGATGAAAAAGAAATAAAAGGAATCCAAATCGGAAAAAAAGAATTAAAACTATTACTGTTTGCAGATGACATGATACCATACGTAGAGAATCCTAAAGATGCTACCAGAAAATGACTAGAGCTAATCAATGAATTTGGTAAAGTAGCAGGATACAAAATTAATGCACTGAAATCTCTTGCATTCCTATACACTAATGATGAAAAATCTGAAAGAGAAATTAAAGAAACACTCCTATTTACCACTGCAACAAAAAGAATAAAACACCTAGGGATAAACCTACCTAAGGAGACAAAAGAACTATATGCAGAAAAGTATAAGACACTGATGAAAGAATTTAAAGATGATACAAACAGATGGAGAGGTATACCACATTCTTGGACTGGAAGAATCAACATTGTGAAAATGACTATACTACTCAAAGATTCAGTGCAATGCCTATCAAACTACCAATGGCATTTTTCACAGAAGTAGAACAAAAAATTTCACAATTTGTATGGAAACACAAAAGACCCCGAACAGCCAAAGCAATCTTGAGAAAGAACAATGGAGCTGGAGGAATAAGGCTCCCTGACTTCAGACTATATTACAGAGCTACAGTAATCAAGACAGTATGGTACTGACACAAAAACAGAAATATAGATCAATGGAACAGGATAGAAAGCCCAGAGATAAGCTCACACACATATGGTCACCTTATCTTTGATAAAGGAGGAAAGAATATACAATGGAGAAAAGACAGCCTCTTCAATAAGTGCTGCTGGGAAAACTGGACAGCTACATATAATAGAATGAAATTAGAACACTCCCAAACACCATACACAAAAATAAACTCAAAATGGATTAAAGACCTAAATGTAAGGCCAGACACTATAAAACTCTTAGAGGAAAACATAGGCAGAATACTCTATGACATAAATCACAGGAAGATCCTTTTTGACCCACCTCCTAGAGAAGTGGAAATAAAAACAAAAATAAACAAATGGGACCTAATGAAAGTTAAAAGTTTTTGCACAGCAAAAGAAACCATAAACAAGACAAAAAGACAACCCTCAGAATGGGAGAAAATATTTGCAAATGAAGCAACTGACAAAGGATTAATCTCCAAAATATACAAACAGCTCATGCAGCTCAGTATGAAAAAAAGAAACAACCCAATCCAAAAAATGGGCAGAAGACCTAAATAGACATTTGTCCAAAGAAGACATAGAGATGGCCAAGAAGCATATGAAAATCTGCTCAACATCACTAATGATTAGAGAAATGCAAATCAAAACTATAGTGAGGTATATCACCCCACACTGGTCAGAATGGCCACCATCAAAAAATCTACAAACGGGCCTCCCTGGTGGCGCAGTGGTTGAGAGTCCGCCTGCCGATGCAGGGGATACGGGTTCGTGCCCCGGTCTGGGAGGATCCCACATGCCGCGGAGCGGCTGGGCCCGTGGGCCATGGCCTCTGGGCCTGCGCGTCCGGAGCCTGTGCTCCGCAACGGGAGAGGCCACAACAGTGAGAGGCCCGCATACCGCAAAAAGAAAAGAAAAAAAAAAAAAATCTACAAACAATAAATGCTGGAGAGGATGTGGAGAAAAGGGAACCCTCTTGCACTGTTGGTGGGAATGTAAATTGATATAGCCACTATGGAGAGCAGTATGGAGGTTCCTTAAAAAGCTACAAATAGAACTACCATATGACCCAGCAATCCCACTGCTGGGCATATACCCTGAGAAAACCATAATTCAAAAAGAGTCATGAGGGGCTTCCTTGGTGGCGCAGTGGTTGAGAGTCCGCCTGCCGATGCAGGGGACACAGTTTCGTGCCCCGGTCCGGGAGGATCCCACATGCCGCGGAGCCTGCGCGTCTGGAGCCTGTGCTCCACAATGGGAGAGGCCACAACAGTGAGAGGCATGCGTACCGCAAAAAAAAAAAAAAAAAAAAAAAAGAGTCATGCACCACAATGTTCACTGCAGCTCAGCACTATTCTATTTACAATAGCCAGCACATGGAAGGAACCTAAGTGTCCATCAACAGATGAATGGATAATGAACATGTGGCACATATATACAGTGGAATATTACTCAGCTATAAAAAGAAATGAAATTGAATTATTTGTAGTGAGGTGGATGGACCTAGCGTCTGTCATACAAAGTGAAGTAAGTCAGAAAGAGAAAAACAAATACCGTATGCTAACACATATATATGGAATCAAAAAAAATGGTTCTGAAGAACCTAGGGGCAGGACAGGAATAAAGACGCAGAAGTAGAGAATGGACTTGAGGACACAGGGAGGGGAAAGGGTAAGCTGGGAAAAAGTGAGAGAGTGGCATGGACATATATACACTACCAAATGTAAAATAGATAGCTAGTGGGAAGCAGCTGCATAGCACAGGGAGATCAGCTCAGTGCTTTGTGACCAGCTAGAGTGGTGGGATAGGGAGGGTGGGAGGGAGACGCAAGAGGGAGGGGATATAGCAATATATGTATACGTATAGCTGATTCACTTTATATACAGCAGAAACTAACACAACAATGTAAAGCAATTATACTCCAATAAAGATGTTAAGAAAAAAAAAAAAAAAACCCAGCTAGTACCTAGTTGTAGGAAAACTGAAGAGGAGTATATCATTGAGGAATTAAATCAGCATGAATCAGCCCTTAAAAAAAAGAAAAAAGAAGATCGTCTCCCAATCAGTTTATGGACTTATACCTCCAAACTGGCTCCTCTCCACACAATCTAGAATGCATTTGAACTTCCAATGTGCTTAACTGAAAAGATAAGAGATCTGGATTAGAAAACAGCTGACCTGAGCTGAATCCCAGATGCTTGCAACTCAGCTGAAATTTCTGGGATAAATAAATTATGAACAAAACCAACATTTTAGAAACTCTGGTGTCAGTGAGCTAATGGGCAGCTCCAGATAAAGACTGTAGAAGCAAAACATTGTCATTTGAGGATGGTAATAGAAGTAATTATCTGTGTGCCCAGAGGGGGGGAAAAAAACCCAAAACACTAAAAGCCCATGATGAATCCATAGAATCAGTCAACAAAAGAAAATTTCTAGAATTATTTGACCTAATTACAACTGAGGATTTGTCGGCTGTTTTTGTAAATGTCTTAAGGATGTAACACTCACCACAAAATGAGTTATATCATTAATAGGTCATGCAAATGTAAAACTCAGAGCCACAAAGAGCCTGTGGACTATGGACAAAGAACAAATGAAGCAGTGGGAATAAAATGAGCAAATTAGCCACAGAGAATTAAGACACATTGAAGAGAGAAGGAAAGAATCTGAGGCTCTGACTGTGCAAAAGTATAAATGTAATACAATAAATGCAGAACCAAAGATGTGTATTCAGTGAAAGGACATTCTAACTCTAAATTCAGTTTAGATTATCAGCTTCAGCATGCAATTATCTCTGATTTATTTAACATCTCTACAAAAAAAGAGAATAAAACTATTGCTGAAATGTAATTAGCAAGAGATATTATTCCTGATCCCAATGGATTATTTTAACTTAATCAACCATGATTTAAGAGCCTAAATATTTGAGAGTATATAACTACATTTAAGACATGACTTGTGGCAGGGACAATCATTCTCAAAACATGTTTAACCACGTGCGAATCAGAATCTTCCTTTGGTGAATGCACCTTTCCAGGAAGTCCCATAACCTGGAAACCCCCAAAGCATCTGTTTTCCCTACCTCTGTTCTTGGGTTGCTGAATGTTGCCTGAGAAAATCATATTACCTTGTAAGTTGGTTCCCTAACATTTTGTAATTTCAAAACTCAACTTTTTCTTTAAAGTTGCTTAAGAATTGCTTGCATATCACTCTTTTGCTCTCTTATGCAATCCCCTAGTCTTTTACTGCTCCAAATTTTACTATCCTCTTTCAGGTCTGTTCCATTTATCATTTTCTATGTTCTTCCCCATTCCTCATGATAATTTAGCTTCCTACTTCCTAGCCATAAACTGCCATAATACTCCCTTGTCTACCTCTTATCTATACCTACATTTTTGCCTGTTGTCTCCCTTCCTGTCTTAGAAGGGGAAAGGGAGTGGTGGAAATCCCTTCTGCTCTCCAAGTTTTATTCTTCAGTTATGCTTTGGAATATATTCTCTCTTGTCTCCATCAAACATTATTTGACCAACTTCTTTATTTATTTTTTCTTTCTCTCTCTGTCGCCTTCTTCTTCCCCTTTCTCTTATGTTCAAATCTTCTAAGAAAACATTTGACTTTTCTCCATAACAAGCTACCATCTTTTTCTCTTCTTCTCTTCACAACCCGACTTTGAGGCCTTTGCCTAGAGCAGAATTTCTCCATCTTGGCACTACTGACATCTCGGGCCAGATAGTTTTTGCTGTGCGACCTGTGCTGTGCACTGTAGAATGTTTAGCATCCCTAGCCTCTGCCTGCTAGATAGATGTCAGTAGCACTTCCCTAGTTGTGACAAATAAAAATGCCTCCGGACATTGTCAGAGGTCTCCTGGAGGGAAAAATCATCCCTAGTTGAGAACCCCTGTTCTAAAGTTACCATCTCCCTGTGTTTATGACCAAATTGCTATTCAGCTCAGTAAAATATGAGTTCTACTCTGACAACTCTATGCAAACTGCTCAGTCACAGAACAACAATATCCTAATGACCAAATCTGATGGTCTATTTTCTGTCTCATTTTTTGAGCATTTGACTTTGTCAGCAGTTTCTTCTTATTGAAACCTCCTTCTTCAGTGGCTTTCTTGGACCACCCTCCCACTTGTTCTTCAATCTCTCTTGCTGGTTCCTCTTCCTCTACCCTACTTTTAAATTCCACAATGCTCATCTTTCCTTGAAAGTTTAAGTCTACTTCCATGACTCTAACTAACCAAATGCATATAGGCCAATCACTCCACAAACTTAACTCTTCTAAGACTGTTTTGCTGAACTCCTATCAAGACACTGATAGAAATCAAGGTATTTATTCCCAGTTATATCCCAAATGCACTTAAAAACTCAACATGCTACCTGGACTTCTCAGGTACATATTCTAAAATCAGGTCTTTTGTTGTTCACTATATCTATTTAGTGGACTACCATCCACGAGTCAGCTGTCAGCTAAGCTACCACTCTACAGTCAATATAAACTCTTCCTCCGTTCTGAATTCCCAAATCTGTCAGTTGTCAAATCCCTTGCATTTTAGTTCTGAAGTCTCTTTAACTCTGTTTTTTTCCTTTTCATTCCTATGGACATTACCCCGATTCAAATAATGTTCCACTTTTACATGGACTCATGACTTTAAACTTGCCTCTGATCCATCCAATTAATTGTATCTTTCTAAAATACATATCTGATTTTTCCATATCCATGTTTATAAAGCTCTCAGTGTTTCTCATTGTCTATAGCTGTATCTTCCAAATTGTGGTTCTCATAACTTTTGGTGACACCAAGGATGATTTTAGATGACGTACTTTTTTGCTGTTATTTTAAAAGTTTTGTGCTTATTGTAATTTGTATTAGGAAAAATATAGCTAGTACATCAAGTCTGTGATTTCATAGGCATATTACTGAGAACGAAGCTAAGTAAAAACCCGAGTCTATTTAAAATCACTTGAAGGAAAAAATATCAGGTAAATAACAGCATATAGTGGTGGGAAAAGTTATGCAGGTTGTGTATAAGTGTCTAAATTATAAACCTACTAGATAAAATGGTAATTATGAGCCTACTGAAATCCAAAGTCCTTAGTAGGCCATAAAGTTGCTTTCATAATCTGATCCAACCTCCCTATTGTGACTTCTCCCACAATTCCCCAATAACCACTCTATAGTCAAGCTACACAAGAACTTTCTATTACTGAACCTGCGATGTAATTTTATGCCTTCCTGTCTTTGTTCTTGCTGTTTCCTCTGTCTGGACTAGCACTGTGGCAGTTCCAGTGAATTGCTTCTCTTCGTATCCAGTCCAGTATCTTATTGGAAGAGATAATCAAGAGGATGTGACCTGTGGTTGACCCTTGAGCAGGACCTGGACAATCAGAGCCTCCTTACCCCTTCCCCTGTCCTTAGAATGTACACTCTGTCTACTGTTGCCACAGTGGGAGCCTTTTTCAAGGCCATAGACTTGAGAGAGCACTGTGTTATTGAGAACATCTAGGTGGTACACATACATGACTGAACCCCATTAAAGCCCCTATATAAACTTTTAAGATTCTCGTGGGTAGATGTGGAGATCGATTCATCTTGCAGTTGGCAAGACAAGCCTCGAACATAAGTTCCCTTTCCTATTAAAATTTCCACCTGCCAACCTGGAGTAGCCTGCCTCCTTCTTCAGTATCTCCATGCTCTTCATGTTCAGGGGTCAATTTCAGGTTTCCCCCAGGAAACTCCAGAGGTTGAAACTAAAATGTCTTTCTAGTGTGCCTCTTGTGTGGCAAGTTTAGAGTTCCAGGCTCTCTTGCACCTGGAGTTCTAGATGTGGGTTTGGACCCACCAATCAGAAACACATGCATGAGATTTCAGAGTTGGAAAATGACTCCCATGAGGCTGCACTTCCGTTGCTTCTGTTCCTTTTTTTTTTTTTTTGAATTTTTCAATTTTACTTATTTTTTTTATACAGCAGGTTTTTATTAGTTATCCATTTTATACACATCAGTGTATATATGCCAACCCCAATCCCCCCATTCATCCCACCACCACCACACCCCACAGCCACTTTCCCCCCTTGGTGTCCATACGTTTGTTCTCTACATCTGTGTCTCTATTTCTGCCCTGCAAACTGGTTCATTTGTACTATTTTTCTAGGTTCCACATATTTGCGTTAATATACGATATTTGTTTTTCTCTTTCTGACTTACTTCACTCTGTATGACACTCTCTAGATCCATCTACGTCTCTACAAATGACCCAATTTCGTTTCTTTTTATGGCTGAGTAATATTCCATTGTATATATGTGCCACATCTTCTTTATCCATTCATCTATCGATGGGCATTAAGGTTGCTTCCATGACCTGGCTATTGTAAATAGTGCTGCAATGAACGTTGGGGTGCATGTGTCTTTTTGAATTATGGTTTTCTCTGGGTACCCCCAGTAGCAGGATTGCTGGGTCATATGGTAATTCTATTTTTAGTTTTTTAAGGAACCTCCATACTGTTCTCCATAGTGGCTGTATCAATTTACATTCCCATTAACAGTGCAAGAGGGTTCGCTTTTTCCACACCCTCTCCAGCATTTGTTGTTTATAGATTTTCTGATGCTTCTGCTCCTTCTGTAGCAGCAAAGTCATGGGATGTTGGGTTTTCTGAAGAAGCAGATGGTCTTGCATGGGGCTGAGACACAGGCCAGGAGTCAGGCATTTGTGGCAGGTTTATTGTAACAGAGGTGATATAGTTCCAGAGTCAAGAGATGCGGTGGAGGATTTCAAACTCTCTAGCTTTTGGATCATTCTCTAGATTCTTAATGGTGACAAAAGTAGCTGCTCTTCTGTCAGCCAGTCCCATGGTACTGCTTCGGAAGTTGTTCCTAGAAACTCAAACTTGAGCCTGGTTCTCCAGGTTCTGCTAGGTTTCTGTACCTAAATCTTTATATTAAATTTGCATGTATGATTTGTAAATATTTATGTATATATGGGTAAATATATAAATAAATAAATATATATATATACATATTTATATTCATTGACATACTCAGAAAAAAAAATGTGCCTGCAGAAGAACCTAAGACTCCTCACAGTAAAAAGTGTCAAATCCCTGTGTTTCTTTTACCATGTCTTGCACCAAAATTGCAGCTTGTTTTGGAATCTCTGCAGCAACCCGATACCACAGCTCTGGTTATTTTATATCCATAATTCACTGAGTCAGTGGGTGGCCTTTTATCTCCCACATATTATCAAAGTGTTTATTATGAACTCCCACCATCTCAAAAGAAGAAGTTGTATAAGAAACCAAAACCCCAGATGAGGTCCTCTGTCCCCACCCCATGCCTCCTCCCCTATTAAAGAGGAGCCCTCCTTGCCACAGTGAGGTTATATTTGCATCCAGAGAGAGCAGACAGTGCATTTCTATCTTTCTTGGCACATTGTGCTGGTTATTTCAAAGTCTTTAAAAGAAGATGTTGTTATTTATTTATGTCAGGTTTTCAGTACCGTTCCAGGCACTGCCTGTTTGAGTTCTGCCTCTTTCTTGATGTTTTAATTCACTGCTAACAGCGATGTATTTCTTAGCATGCAGGTTGAAAGGTTGACCTCAGCCTAAATGCTGCTGTTAATCAGACTCCCTGGTTTGGTCCAGCATTTTAATTCATTTAATGAATTAATTTATTTATATGTTTGTTCATGTTTTCTCCCTGCTTAGAAGTTAACTATAGCTGTGCCTACCTATCTCCATGGCTTAGTAAGTCAAAATTCAAGCAATTGATGCCTGTTTACACACAAAATAGACAAATTTTCCTCCTCCAGAGTCTCCTTTGTTGTTTGGGATTAATTTAGGCATTCTATTACTCTAAGGCAAATAAAATATAATACTGGTAACTAACATTAATTGAATATTTAATACGTTCTAAATGAATCATATGCAAAAAATAATTTAATCTTTAAAAAGTCCTATGAGTTTGATCCTAATTTCACAGTTGGAGAAACTGAGGCTTAGAAAAGCTAAATAAGGCTTCTAATGAATATAAAGGATTCCCAGGTGCACATCTATGAACAACACTGTTATTTCTCAGGCCACATCACTCTGGGCGTAAATTAGTCTGCTCAAAACCTTAGAAAAATCATAAACCTCTTGTTTTGACTCTATTCTTAGACTGGTGGCTACTTCAGACTTGAGCAAAGCACTAACAACCAGCTCTAAGAAGAGTGTTCTGAGGGTTTCCTGTGCTCATTCCCCTTTGGGAAACTAGATGGTCCTTCCACTTCCTTTCTCTCTTGTTATTTCTGGTGCACTTCTGCCTACAATGCCTGCTGCTATTTCTTTCTAGTCTCTATTCTAGATGTATGAGTATTGAATCTAGGAGTATCCATTCTGCCAGCAGTGGTTGACTTTAGAACCAGAGAATTGAGAGGTCAGAGCCCTGAGCAGTGCCAATTTTGAACTGATACCAGAACCAGTGGTGTACAGCAAGTCAAAGTGGAAGGAGGGCCTTGTAGAAGACTAAATGAGGGAATCAAAATTGCTGTGTGACTGGCAAGGCCAAAGCCATGGAGAAATTAGCTGGAAGAGCCAGGGCCAACATCCATGGAATCAAAGCTGGGTCACTGAAGGATCCCTTTACCTCAAACGCCCTTTGAAAGTCCTCATTTTCTCAGTTAGCAGAATCTCAATGTTGACTCCGAGGATGTCCACATACAATCATCTTGTAACTAAAAAACATTCTTAATGTTTCCCTTTCTGATAGAATAATTCCTGGCACACAGTAGACACTCAATAGATTTTAGTTGGAAGAAAGTGCATGCATTCTGAAATGGAAGTGCTCATCTATTAAAATCAGGGATAGTTAAGTCAGGCTGAGAGATATGAATTGCACGGAACAATCTCACTTGGTTTTCAACCATTATGATTTTAGAGCTGCTTCTTTTGGTACTTCATTGCTGTTTATGCCTGGCTGGAAAAGATTTATCGGTTTAGAAGGAGAAGATGTGCATACCTCTGCACATGGAGACACTTAATGCTTCCCCAGACATCAAATAACTCTAATGATGTTTTGATGAGTTAAGGGTAAGTGAATCAGAAATTTATTGATTCAATTTCCTTTGTAATACACAAGGGTTTAAAATTCTGGGAAGAGCTCAATTTGAAGATACCAAGTTTAAGACACAGGAAGCAAAATTTGCTGAACTACAGTACAATCATTTTCTCCCAATCCAAACTGAGGATGTCTTTAAAATCAATGGTAAATACATTTTTTAAGTTTGGTTTAATGTGAAACTAGTTGAACCTGGGTTATTGGTCCTGGTCTTCTATCTCTACTTCCATAAAACGAAGTGACAAAAATGATAGTATTTTTTCAGAACTTTAGTATCAGTCAGGCGCTGTTCTAGATGCTTTACATAGACTACCATATTTAATTCTCAGGATAGTCCTATAAAGTAGGCACTACTCCTGTTATTGTTTTATAGATTAGATTACTGAGGCACAGGGAGATTAAAGACTGTCCCAGCTCAAACAGCTAGTAATTGAAAAGCCTAGCATACAAACCCAGACAGTCCCACTGCCATCTACTTTTAATTCCTTTAACTAGATATCCTCTAAGGTCCCTTCCAGGCTGATGTTTTTTGACTGTTCGTTCTCTTTCATTTTGATGTTAGACGCACTGGAACCATATCCACACCTGTGGAGGACCAACAGAGGGAGACAAGACACTTAAATAATTAAATGAAATATCTATGGATTCATGGGATACATGTTATTTTGGAAAATGGGTCTGGGGAATCTAAGCTGAAAGCCGAGATATGTCTTCCAGGTACCTCAGGAATCCCAATGGCTAGAACATGGCTTATTGATGTGTCCTATGGTCTGAGAAAGTGGGTCAACAAAAGGTTTAATACTGTTTTGACTTAGCCCTGTCTGGGATGGTATGCTATCCCTACTCAAATGCTCTGAACTCTACAGAGTACCAACCATTTCCACTAACTACTTCCACTGAATTTTGTTAGTCTGACACATAGGTTATAAATTAAGAAAAATATAATTAATGTTTGCTTTTCATTTGGGGATGTAGTATCTATGGTTAGGAGAAGAGTAAAGTACAGTGATCAAAGGAACACAAAAAAATCAGAAATTACCAAAAATAAGAGACTGTTTAAAGTCTGATAGAGCCATAAAATGGAATATTTTACACATTAGAAATGTTGGTAAGCCCATGTTTCTCAAAATATGAATGTTCATGATAAAATATATGAAAAGAGGAGAATAAAATACTGAACACAAATATGACTATAACAATGTAAAACAAACAATAAATCAAGCACAAATAAAAGACTGGAAGGAAATTAACCAAAATATTAATCATGTTTGCCACTACATGGGAAAATTATACAATTTTTCTCTTTTTTACGAACTTTCGTTTTCCAAATTTTTTATAATGAGCATGTGTTTTTATTATCATGAAATAAAACCTGATGTAAAAATACATAAATATTTTTTAAAAGGCTCTCTAAAATTTTTGACAAAATCTTTACTAACACATGCAATTCTTGTGAAAGCCCTAATGATGGCATGACATCCAGCAGAAGAAATATATGTGGTGGTATGAAAAAAGTATGGAAAGAATAGTACATTATAAATCAGATGATGTGGTTTCTTGGATTTGCTATTCACTAGATCTGTAACCTTGAAAAATCATTTAACCTCTCCAAGCCTCAATTTCTTCATCAGTAAAGTAGAGATAATAATATTTTCCCTGTATACCACTGAGAGTTGTTGAGAAGATTGAATATGTACAGAAATGCTTTGGAAAAGTTAAAATAACATACAATAGACATCATTCTTATTAAAGAGTAACAGTTAACTATTTCAATCTCTGTAAATAAAATAGGGATTTCTATTTATGTGTTCCTTAATTAACTCTGAATATTTACTTTTCCAAATTCCTTTCACCACTTGTGAACAGCTCTATTTTTGAGTGTAATAAATAAAGGCTAGAATTTACCACGTTCTAATATAAGTGGTGATAAAATGAGGAATGGAGTGCATGTGACAAATGATTGAGGGAGCATCACTGACCCCAACATCTTCATTGGAAATCCTGGTAGAACCATGGAGGAAATTTTACAACTATTGAGTGAAACAGACATAGAAGATCCTCAGAGGCAGAACATGGCTCAGTGATACAGGATGTCAGGAAAATGGAATTATTAAATTAAAGAACAAATGGCTTCTTTCCTTTCTTATACAAACCTGCTTTTACAACCACTCTAAAAACAAATCATCTCAATACGATATGTTTAGTGCTACAGTGGTATGTGCAAAAGGCTTTAGGAACATGGCGAAGGATGGGCTCAACCTGCCTACAGAAGTTGGAGAAGACTTCATAAAGTAGGAGATGATGGATGGAACTGGATTATGTGGGATGTTGTATGAGGAAAGAAGGAAAAAGCGTTCCAGGAAGAGGGAAAAGGAAGTGCAATGACAGGGCCATGTCAAGGAACATGGACAGTTGTTGAGACTATCCAACTGTGTCTAGAGTTACTTGGGAAAGAAGTGGGAGAAGAAGATAATAGGTGGGACCTGTGCAAAGTGCATTATGGGACTTTATGAAAAGTGTATACTTCAGTTTAAAGATAATGGTAACAACTACTGTCTTAGAATATTGGAATTACGTGGGCATATTAGGCTTTTCAAAAGTTAACACCAGCAGCAAGGCAGTGAATGGACAATGGGAAATTTTCTGGTCAGCAGAGACCAGACAGGGAGACACTTTTTTGTAAGGGATGTTAAAAGCCTGAAGGCAATGATGGCAAAGTGGATAAAACAGATTTAAAAGATAATTGGGAGGAAAATAAAACTAGCTCACATTTATAGATCATTACTATGTGCCAGTCACTGTGTGATGAGCTTTACATGGTATGTCTTATTTTATCCCTAGAACATTATGGTTTAGGTATCATTATGATGCCTATTTTATGGGAGGTACTGGAGATGGGGTATGGATCTAGCCTGCCTAATTTTGGCATAGAGATGGGTTGCTGGAGAAAGGTTGTGAAAAAATGGGAGAGGTCTAGGTGATTTCCTGTGGTTCCAGATTGGGATGAATGATAGAGAATATAAAAGAGGGGCATGTTTGAGGAGACTGATAATAGAACTAGTATTGGAATAGGTGACTATGAGATAGCTGGCTAGAGATTTGAAGAAACAAGTGGAAACACTGATTTAGCATCAAGGAGAGAGATCTGGGTTGGATATAGTAAATGCTTAATTAATTCAGTGGGTAGTTAAACTATTACTAAAAGAAAATGTTTATAAAAAGTCAGCTGGGTTAATTGAGAGACAGAAAAAAAAAGAAAGGAAGGAAGGGGGAAAGAGAGGGGAGGCAGGTGTGTGGGAGAAATATGAGGGAGGGATGGTGAGGGGGGGAAGGAAGGAAGGAAGGAGGGAAGGAATCTGTATGAAGGGTGCCAGACCATCAACCTCAGAGAAGCAGAACCCCAGAATGTACTGTCAAGTTACACTGAGGGCTACTGGACTATAAGGACATGTTTTCTTTTCTTAAATCAGAAAAGAAGCCTAATGAAATGCAGGCTCTATTGTGGGTATGCTAGGGTGATCTGGGCTTGACAAAGAAAATGTCTTGCTAACCTCTGTGCTTAGCATGGCCTCCAAAACCCTGAGATATTTGTTGTAATCCATTATTTTCCCCCACACGAAAGAACACTACAGTTCCCTTTGAACTCTGTGTTTGATCAGTTAATGAAGAAATCCAGTATTTATGCTGAGATGCAGCTAAAGCCACATCTTGAATTATTGACTCTTCTGGCTTTGATGGAGCAAATTACATACCATCTTAGTGCAGTCAGAATATGCTTCTCTGAGAACAGTTGCCTCCCCCCTCACCGACCAAGTTCCTCTCTATTGATTCTTTAAAAAAAAACCACCACAGTATCTAAAACAAAACAATGAAACCAGTGCTCATTTACATGGGTGAAGTATTTTAAACTGTGTACTCCTTCTGAGTAATATTCTCCAATGTGAAAGCTATTAATCCTTTCTGAATTTTAACAAACCCAAAGAGCCCCTCCATCAATTTCATGTGAGAAGGGCTGGTGAGGGCCACTTTCCACAAACTTTAATTTTATAATAGATTTCTTCAGTTCAAATGGGCTTTTGACCTAGTTAATTTAATTGTCTTTGTTATTGATAGCTGCAGAGCTGTAAATAAAGTTAGTCTGAGAATGTGCTCCTGAGGTTTACTATCTTTTTTTTTTTTTTCCCTCAGGCTTGCTGTCTTTATTAACAACATCAGGGATGCCAGGATCCAGGGTTTACTCCAAACAACATTTTGGATGACCCTCCACATGACAAAATTTCTTTTTGTTTCTATGAGGGTATACTGTTTTTCATCATAACCAGTGTAAGGGGGTGATATGAAGTGTTTATTATGGCAGAATATGAGGCATCAAAATGCTTTCCTTCCTCGGAACCATGCTTCCACTGGGATCATCCTGGGCTGGCTCCATAACCACTTTGCCAGGGGAAAACATACATAGTTAAATAAATTAAAATATCCAGTTTGTTGTACCTTTCTGCTTCGTCTGACTCATGCTTCTCCTAACTGAATAAGGAGGATGGATACAAAGTGGCCTGGAGGGGAATGGTCTTTGCTGAGGCTGGGTTAAGAAAGAGCATCTGGGAAGAGTAAGTTCCCTTCCTCCTTGTCATCCCCTGTGGAGGATGTTTGAGTCACTGGAATTTCTGGAGTGTGGGAGAACCTTAGGGGGAAATGGCTAAATGTTAGTGCCTGGGGGAAGAAGAAAAGACCAATGCCCAAGATTTTTACATTTCTTGAGGGTTGTTGTTTTTGTTTTTGTTTGTTTGTGTGTGTGTGTTTTGTTTTTGTTTGTGTGTGTTTTGTTCTGTTTGTTTGCTTTAGTCTTTCCTACAGAGAGCTGAAGAAATCATGAAATATCATCATCATGGGTCCATGCAAGGCCTAGCTCATTTTCCCCTCCCTCTTTTTCTTCCTACCTTTCTTCCCTGCTGACTCGAATCCTTGCTCCTATTTCCCACATCACCAACAAATAGGCAACTATTTGTTTGACATGTATTCTAACATGTTTGACATGTATTCTTTAAATATATATAACATCTGTATATATATGAGTTATATGTATTTTTAATGGATAAAAATGGAATTAGGCTCTAAATCTCATTGTTACTTCCTTGGTTCACTCAGCACTGTTTTTTAAGATCTATGTGTGTTGCCGGGGGTCCATCTAGTTGGTTGCTTCTAAGTACTCCGTGGTATCCCGCTGAGTGAATCACCATGTTTTACTTATCCAGTCCCCCAGCTATAGACAACTTGATTGCCTCCAACTCCCCCTTATCTAAAAAAAATGCCACACTTAAGTGTCCTTGTGTACACTGTCCACTTTTCCTTCTGATATATATCCAGGAGGTATATTCATAAGACATACTACCTGGCATTTGATTCATTTTGGCTAGAGCGGTTTACAGAAGGACTACACCAGGCTGCATTCCACTGGCAGTACATGGTGATTCCCTTATTCCCATAGTTCCATCAAAGTTTGACATTGTCCAGAATGGTAAACTTAGTGCATCTTACTACTGATGAATTAGATTACCTCTTTGTATGCTTGCTACTCTTTTGAGGTTTTTCTTTTGTATATGACCTGTTTATATCTTTTGCAGTTTTTTCTATTTGGTTCTTATATTTTCTTGTCAATTTTCAGGATTTTAAAAAATGATATACGTAAGTTCCTTATAAACTTTAGACTTTACAAGTAACTCCTTCAAATTTATTATTTACATATTAATTTTGTTTCTGATGTCGTTTATTGAACAGAATTTAGTGTGATAAAATCAATAATTTGTTTTGCTTCTAAAATTATCCTATGTTATCTTCTATGACCTTTATATATTATCTTTCACATTTACATCATAATCCTAAATCCTTAATCCTGGAGTTCCATATTAGTTTGAGAATACATATTTATTTTATTTATCTATTTTTCTATTTGTCATCTATCAAGAAACAGATGGCCAATTTTCTGAAAAGGCCCTCTTTTCCCATTGGTTTGTGGTACCATTTAATCATGTATTACATTTCTCTATATATGGGATTTTATCACTGAGCTCTCTATTCTGTTCCAGAAATCTATTTGCCTGTCCTTGCACCACTGCATGAACAATTTTTACTATAAAGACTGTGTAATATGTTTTTTTTTAAGACCACACTTCATTCAGATTTCTTTTGCTATTTATTTATTTATTTATTTATTTATTTATGGCTGTGTTGGGTCTTCGTTTCTGTGCGAGGGCTTTCTCTAGTTGCGGCAAGTGGGGGCCACTCCTCATCGCGGTGCGCGGGCCTCTCTTGTTGCGGAGCACAGGCTCCAGACGCGCAGGCTCAGTAATTGTGGCTCACGGGGCCAGCTGCTCCGCGGCATGTGGGATCTTCCCAGACCAGGGCTCGAACCCATGTGCCCTGCATTGGCAGGCAGATTCTCAACCACTGCACCACCAGGGAAGCCCTGTAATATGTTTTAATAAGACAAGTTTCCCCTTTACATTTTCAAAGATGACATTTTCCCCCTTCCACACAAATTTAGAATACACAAATTTAGGTACACAAATTTAGAATACGACTTTATTAGATTGCTCTAAAAATATCAAGCTGAAATTTCTTTGGAATTACATGCAATTTACAGATTCATTAGAATATCTAATATATTGTATATTATCAAGTTGTCCTATTCAGGAGTATGCAATGTCTCCTCATAATCAGTTCTTCTATGTTCCTTAATAGAGGTACATTTTTCCTCCCCCAACAGAGAGCTTGCGTACTCTAGGTTAATTCCCAAACCTTTAAGGGTTTTGTTTCTATTTTGAATGGTATTCTATTTTTGGTTATATTTTCTTTTTGTCTTGACTCAGTTGTTCCTCATCCCTCCCCCACCTTTAGGCTTATGTCTGAAAAAAAAAATCAGCATTCTCCCTTCATAGAAGGGCTAGTATTTTCTTCATGTGGTGGATCTAAAATACACTGAAGGGCTTCCCTGGTGGCACAGTGGTTGAGAATCTGCCTGCTAATGCAGGGGACACGGGTTCGAGCCCTGGTCTGGGAGGATCCCACATGCCGCGGAGCAACTAGGCCTGTGAGCCACAACTACTAAGCCTGCGTGTCTGGAGCCTGTGCTCCACAACAAGAGAGGCCGCGATAGAGGCCCGCGCACCGTGATGAAGAGTGGCCCCCGCTTGCCACAACTAGAGAAAGCCCTCGCACAGAAACGAAGACGCAACACAGCAAAAGTAAATTAATTAAAATACACTGAAATCCCAAATATGGCTGAGATTGAAACTTTTATACCTATGTCCAGTCCAGGATTTATTACAATAACATTTTTATTACTAGAGAGATTTGAACTTTCTTTTAGGGAGTTTAAAATATTTTGCAAATATCACCCTCTTAAAATCCCACAGCACTTCTAAGAGATAATGATGTAGATGGCATGGGTAAGACACTGTCTTATCTGTCATCCAAGGCTAAATCTTGACTTCATTTGATGTACCAACCAGTGAGACTCAAGGATGAGCCCTACAGCAGTGAAGACAACTCCCTGACTAGCACAATAAACCTATGCACAAGCTTCGCGATGGGCTCCCTACATAGGCACCAGTGGCTGAAGCCAGACCAATGTCCCCATGAGGAAATATTTTGCTTTGCCTATATTTGCCTTTTCCTCCCACTCTCTTTCCAGCCTACCCTTTCCCCATTTTTTTTCTTTTTTCCAAATCCAGATATATAAAAAAACAGTCAAAGTTAATCCAAAACAAACTGCCAAATATACTTTATAAGCTTCAATGTATGACTTAAAATGCCAGACTATTAAACACCAGACATCAAGTGCATTCTCAAGGGCAATGACTGTAGGTGCAATGTTTTTACTAGTCTTTAGCCAACAGCCTGTGATCTCTGTACCTGTATTATTCTACTCTCTTAGGAAAAAAGGAAAGGTCTTCTCTCTCTCCTCTTCCTCCTTCTCCCACTCGTCTGTCTTCCCCTCTTCTGTGTTAATAACAGACCTTTTTAAAATGAGGCGAAATAGGCAAAAGAATGTTGTAAAAGCATAAACACATATTATTACCATTTTATCAGTGATATCCAAGGAGATTGATAGAAGAAATGAGAGGAAAATATGTCTTCAAATCTTGCCCAAATAAAATTGGAATTTAATTAAAATAACATGTATTAGCTTTCTTTTTTTTCCTTATGATTTAAATCAAGACATGGACCTGGGATAAATTTAAATTTTTACAAAATTATTCTCACAAGTACTTCTATGATATTTCCTCCAAAAGGTGAAAACAAATATGTTTTAGTCACTTTGATAAAAAATCCAACTCTAAAGATAATAATAATTCTTCCCCACACAATAGCACTACTCATACCATATTCTAGTATATACATATTTACTTCTGGTGACTTTTCCAGATTTATAACAATTTAGTTTCAAGTATTCCCTAATCACAAACCACTTGATCGGGGGATGATTTGAAAGAAGAAAGGATGAAAAATAGGTGTGGTTTCTGTAACGCAGAATTGGAAGATGTGAAAGCATTGAGAATGATTTTGCTTTTAGAATTTAATCCAGCTGCCTATTTATATTGTTGGGATTGAACTTTATGGAGAAGGGACAGATGGAAAATTAGCCCAATCTGCAAAGTTTCAGTGTTCTCTGGATTGAAGTTATGATGAACAGAGCAAATATTATAAGTAACCCTGTCTTTGAGGACAGCATTTGAGAAATAAAAGTAAACTTATTAAAGAAAGATTCCATCAGTCTCCCTTCATCTCAGGTATACAAGTTACTCTGTGCCCCTGGGATGGGTTATAGACCTCAGAGAAGAGAGTCAGTAATTTCAAACCTCAAGTAATAAAGTATCAAAATTGGAGAAAAATTACACCGACACATTTTAGTTTATGTATAGATCAGGTTAAAACACAGAAAGGATTTAATCCACTAAATTAGTTGCTTTAAAAAATGTGGGAGGGCTTGAGGAGTAGACTCTAGGCACAGATTCCAAGAATAAATTTGAAAGCAACACTACAAAACTGACCCACCAAAGGAGTTGCTGCCACTGACACAATAAGAAAGGTGAGGGATAATCACAAAGTTCAGGAACAGGGAAGCCATTGCCTCAACTGTGGGCTCTGAACCACACTCCTTTGCCACCATCTGAGGACCAAGAAGCTATTGCCAAAACAACTGGCTCCAAAACCACACCATCAGAGTCACAAGCCATGCCAACAGGATGGATAGTCCATCCAACTCTCCATATCCACGAAATTATGAACTGGATGCTTAAAGCCTTGTTTCTTCTATTGCTGAAAAATCAAATGCCCACTAGCAAATGTCTCCCATTTCATTTTTGCATGCCAGTTCTTTCATGGGTGCATCTGCTTGGTGGGAACCAAATAGTTACAGAATTCAGGCTCTAAGGCAGTCTCGTAATAAGGTATAACACAAGGGGATTAGAACAGAGTTGAATGAGTTAATATCTATCCCATACCACAGTAAGCATATTATTTGCAACCAAGCAAAACAAATTTATGGGCATCTCATAAAAACTGTTGTGGTAGGAAGATCTTGTAAAGTTACCAGTGGACAAAAATGACAGGAGAAAATTCGTTGTAGTCCAAATTTATATTAAATTTTAGATGTATAAATATCACTGGACCATTTATTTAGTATTGTTAGTATTATTTTACTAGAGGTGAAAATATTTTCACAATCATCATCAGTTTACGTACAACCTCAGTCCCCCCAACTGTATTGTTTTCCTAAGTTCTCATATTTTCATCTGTAATTCCTTTACTGTCAGAATTGTCAGAGGCCTAACTGTCAAAGTTAGAGGGGGCATATTCAATATGAATCATTTCTATTAGTACAGAGGTTTATACTTCCAGTAGTATATCATCTTAAAATCTCCATCTTCATGTTTTCCTTTTTCCTACTACACTGTAGGACTTTTATCCTCATCAGTCAGAGATATCCAGATTGTTTCAAATTGTATTTTTGAAAATGAAAAGTGAAGGCCTAATTACAGAAAGACACACAGACCATCTATGCATTACACATGGCTTTAGAGAGACTAAAGTAGGGTAACCTGGGCTGGAGAGTGAGGGGTGCGGGTTGTGACCTCAGAGGGGATCTGGCCTGACAGGATGGGGTGGGGCATTTGGAGAGAAGTAAGGTCAACATTGTCCAGCCATGAGTGTGGGCTATGCAGAAACCTGATTGGGAACTGAGCCAAAAAATAAAAATAAAAAATAAACTCTACTAATGTCTCCAGAACTTATTACTACTCCAGAGAGTCCAACTCATCACTTGGGCAGCATTCTGTATGGTCTCTGAGGTGAGGGCTTTCTTCAGATCAGAAGTAAGAAGCTCATCAATGCCACAAGACTTTACTAAGCTCCATGTTGCCTGCCCTTTGAGAAAACTTTGCTCAGTTTAAAGAGCCCAGAATACCCATAAGCCTCGGATAATAGAGTGTGCATGTACCGGTAGTCAGGAAAGAGATCGAATGCAAGGTAACTCTTAGAACTAGTACTAGGGTGGCCCCAGACATTGATGACACACTTGCTTATTACCCAGAATACTAGAGGTGTTCATTTACATAATCTCCTTTGACCCTCACAATATTCCCAGGCAGAAGACACAGAAGTTATTACCTTCATCTAACAGCTAAAACAATAATGCTCAGAGAGGTTTTAAAACTAGCCAAGAGTCACACTCTCATAAGTGACGAAACACACAATTAGAACCAAATTTTTCTGACTCCAAGACCTGTGCTTTGTCAATGCATTGATTCTGTTGATGTATATCCACTGTAGAGGGGAAAAAACAAAGAAAACTGTACCACAAAGTTGAATTTAGTCAAAGTGTTATTCTAACTGCAGTAGATTGAAATCAGTAGGTAAATTGCCTTACTAAGAGGAATAGGATTCTTAAAACCTGAACTTAACTTGTTTGAGTAGAAATATATCCTGAAGCTACATTATCATAAGAAAACAAATTTTAAGAAAATCATCAGTGTCAAAGCAATGACTGATTTGGTCAATTCAACTAAATTCCCAGTTAGTTACATGAAAAAAAGTTTAAAACTAGGAAAAGATGCAGTCAAGGTAGTTTTTGATGTGAAATCAGATCAACAATCATTACATTTTTTCCCACTTTATAAATAATGGTGTTGGCAATGTAGGGAAAAAAACTCTGGATTTATAGGATCCTATATTAATGTTTCTCATTACATTATGCATCATTTATTAAACTCTATATATTTCTACACAAAGACTGAATTGCCAATCCTAATTTTACTACCATCTCCTCTACCTCCTGTGCTAGAAAATTAATTTAGATAATTTATTTGGTATTCTTTTTCTTCTTTATTCATTCCATACAATTTTAAGCACTACTAGGTGACAAGTACTGCATGACTGTTACAATGAAAATTTAATGGCATTTCTGCACGAGAGAGAAGCTGACCATGAAAAACTGTGCTTGAACCAGAATAGATCTGGTGTTTCTAGCTCTAGGCAAAAGCTCTCAGGGAACCCAAGAGAGAATCCTTAAACAAAGATATAATTGATGACACTGGCAATAATAATTAGGCAAAATTTCTGGTTGAGTGAAGGAAGGATTTCATCACGGTTAAGATACTGAGATCTGAAAAACGAAACAACCCAAATGTCCATCAATGGATGAATGGATAAACATACTGTGGTATATCCATGAAATGGAATAGTACTTTGCAATAAAAAGCGATGACTTGTTGATTTTTTCAACAACATGGATGAATCTCAGTGCATCTTACTACATGAAAGAAGCCAGACTCAAAAGCCTTTATGTTTTATGATTTCATTGATATGACGTTCTGGAAAAGTGAAAACTATAAAGAAAGGAGACACATCAGTGGTTTCCAGGGACTGAGAAAAGGGGAGGGGTTGATTACAAAAGGGTATGAGGGGATTAGGGAAGATAACAAAATTGTTCTATATCTTGAGTGGGTGGCAGTTACATGATTGGGTACATGTACCAAAACTCATAGAACTATACACCAAATAAGATCCTCTCACTGTATAGAAACTAAATCGAAAAGATGATATTGGGTTCCAGAGTTTGATTTGTTGGGCTCAAATCAAATCCTACCTCAGCTGTATGTTATTTATATACTTTGGGCAAATTACTTTGCTTATTCATGTTTATTTTAGAGTCCTCATTTATAATACAAATATCAATAATATTGACCTCATTGAGTTGTCATGAGGATTAAGTGAAGTAACCTATGTGAATTGCCTAGCACAATGCTTGACATGGATTTACTTTCAGCAGAGAGAAAATCATAACTTCATGTAAGTAACACTGCATACTTACCACTGTGGCCTCTTTTGTTATGCCTATCGTCCCCCCAGTATATCCTCACATTCATATAAATTCTTCCAGGACCACAATTCATGTCCTGGACTTTCCCATTTGCCCCCAAACACCAGTAAGCCTACCGTGAGTACACCACCATTCCATCCTTCTCCTTTTGCCAGTCACTGGTGCTTAGAAGAGCTGGTTCCATGACACATTTTCTCTTAATGGCAGCCACACACTGTGCTTGTCAAGCCTAGAAAGAAACAGATGACAGCACACAATTCAATCATCTCTCTGTTGATTTATTCATGGTGACTGACCTTTCCTATTTTTTCTATCCAAAATATCAAAGAATGTCATTTATAAACAAAAATAAGGAACGCTTGCAATAATATATGCAACTCCTTCCTTGCAATTTGTTTCAAAGCACTACATTATTAGGTCCTGGAAACTCCTCTAGGCAGCATCATTTGGTACTGCAAAGAGTCTAGTTAGTTTGGAGGTCAAGAAAAAAAATGGAAAGTACTTTCTTCCAATATCAATAGTGAGGAACCATGGCATGGATCCTCTAAAACAATGGATAGTGCCCAAATTCTCTACATGGTACAGTGCTTCATTTTGGAAAACATTATCATCTCTTTTTCCAACAGATTGCTTTTCTAATTATATTTTGCTTATGTCATTGCCATTACTTTGCATTCTCTGAAAACTCAACAAGGACAACTGGGGTGAGAGGAAACAAAATGACCTAGGGATATACGAGACATCTTCTGGAGGTCAAAAACTTGAATGTACAGTATTACTTCCTCAACTTGATACCCTAACCAAAAGAAGTGATATCATAAGCCTTGGTCTTATGTTACATGCAAATTATTCTGGAGAGATAACATATTCAATCTTGTTAGTCATTAACATCTTAGTGAGAACAAGTTTATAACATGATTTGTTGATGGGGGTGAGGATGGAGAAGAGGAGTAAATGAATGAGAGCTTTTGGCAACCATAGAGAGTGGGGGTGATACATTGCTAAGGGTTGTAATGATGCAGAAAGTAGACACCGGGGTTACTAAAGCCCAACTTTTGTTACTAACAGTTATCAACTCTTTCAACCCTTGGATCATAAAGTGGCTTATTTTTTTAATGTACTTGGAAGCTGGTTGTACACTGAAATGTTTCTGAATTTTTTTCTACATAACTAAATAGTACTCCTTCTGATTCTTGCTGCAAAAGTGAAGTGCTGGCATCCAACTAGTCACATTAATGCAATATAGCCTTATGTGAGAGTTTTTGGAGAGAACACACACACACACACACACACACACACACATATACCTCCTACCTGCACAGACTCTTTTGCCTGTTTTATAAATAGAGCAAAGTTTAATTCCACTCATTATCTGTACCCTGTGCATGTATACAGTATATTACACTTTCTGGGGTAGTCTCAAAAGATAGCCAATAGCAATGTTTCCCTCCTCATACAAGCGTTCCATTCTATCCATCAAGAAGTAGAGTATATTTCCCTCTTCTTTAGTCTAGATGGGAACTCTGATTTGTGACCAGAAGAGTGTGGTGAAAATGATATTTGGGACTTCTGAGGTCAGACCTTAAGATTGACAGTCCCGACTTCCTCCTCTTAGAAGCCAGCTGCCATGTAAAAGCTCCAGGCTACCATGTAAGAGACCACCACGCTGTGAGTAGCTGGTCACATGGACCATACAAGTGAGTGAATCCCAGTGAGTGACCCTAGTGGACCTCACATCAAACAAAAGAACCACCCAGCTGAATGTATTCAACTAACAGAATGAATAATAAATTGTTGTGTTTTAAGTCACAAAGTTTTGGAGTGGTTTGTTATTCAGTAATACATAACTGAAACATTTCCCTTCCCCATTCATTCACATGTGTCACACCCCACAAGGATTAAAAAGAAGAGACTCAATAAACATGCATACCAAGAATTATAGTTGATCCTTAAACAACATGGGTTTGAACTGCATGGGTCTACTTACATGCAGGTTTTTTTTTTTTCAATAGTAAATACTACAGTACTACATGATCTGTGATCTGAGGTTGGTTGAACTGCGGATGTGGAACTGAGTGTATGGAGGAACTGTAAATGCAGAGGAAATGTGGATATGGAGGGTCGACTATAAGTTGTACTCAAATTTTCAACTGTACATAGTGTCGGCGCCCCTAACCCCCACATTGTTCAAAGGTCAGTTGTAATTAAGATGCATACACATTCATAAGTTATACTCTGTATGTCAGGACTCCAAGTAACCAAAAATTTGCAATTTAAATTAATCTTTCCATTTAAATTAAGCCATCATGACAGACAACTTTTTTTTTTAATTAAGAAATCAGCCTCCATATCCATTAAGTTTGCAGGATCCCTTTCCTATGTGGTATCCCATTCTTCTAATATAATCTGAAGGCAGTAGTAAAACCAGAAATGCATGTAATTGAAAAGTACATCCATCTATTCATTCATGTTGTTTTCTCCGATACACGTTTAAAAAAATTTATGAGCTTGTTTGAAAACTGTGAAAGAAAAAAGATCACAAGAGTAACCATGATTTATAAAGGTGAAACCCTCATGTCATGAATATTTTATCAGGGAAATGTGGAAGCCATCAGATTTTATCCAAGCATACTCCTCAATCTGATGTGGTAAATTCATAAATGGACCAACACCCATTATTAATGGAAATGATCACTGGATACATAGGAACAGCACAAGGGCTACAAAACAAACATCAGTTTCAGGAGGCTTTCAGGAGTTTTGGAAATAATCTAGATCAAAGGTGGTTAAAGGTCACTGCTGAGTAGAGAACAAGAGGTCAAGATTTTCTGCATGCCTTGCAGATCAACATCAAAGTGAGTCAAAATCCCATAGTCTAGGGGCTTCCCTGGTGGTGCAGTGGTTGAGAGTCCGCCTGCCAATGCAGGGGATGGGGGTTTGTGCCCCGGTCTGGGAAGATCCCACATGCCGCAGAGCGGCTAGACCTGTGAGCCATGGCCGCTGAGCCTGTGTGTCTGGAGCCTGTGCTCCGCAACGGGAGAGGCCGCAACAGTGAGAGGCCCGCGTACCACATAAAAAAAAAAAAAAAATAATAATCCCATAGTCTGCAGGAAAATTGGGCCAATAGCTCCCCGTTTTTCCTAGGACTAGATCAGATGCTTCCCTCAGAAGCCACTTCAGTGAGGAACCCAGTCACCTTTATCTTTCATGAGTGTAGATCAATTTTCCCAAATATCTAATAGTTTTTAAGCTCTGGAGAGAGCTTAAAAACACACATGTTCTGAGAGCTCTGGAGACATTGATATACACAGTGGAGAAAGCAAAAGACATTTTATGAAGGAGAAACAACTGACCACATTCAAGAAGCTCATAGTCAAGCAATTAGTGATACAACTAGTGGCAAAATAACACCCATTGATCCCCAGCAGAATAGGAGGCAGCACAAAGAACAAGGTAAATTAAAAGCAGATCAAAAGAGAAGCATATTCAGTAAAGAGCTCAGGCAGAATGCTGCCAAGGCCAGCTGAGCACTGAGGTTTCAAATGGCAAAGTCATGATGGGTTGGATGGCCCAAGCTGTGCTTTGCCCTCAAAAGAGTTTTCAAAGATGGCCCATGGTGATGTGATTTCATTCTCAAGCTATTGATTTCATTGAAGAAATCTGAAACTTTCCAAGAGTCATTGGGAAAGACGCAGAAAGGGTCAGAAGTTAACTTAACAGCAGGGGCACTCACTGAGACTAACATGTTTCCTTGCAGAGGAAATTAATCATGGATTTGAAAGCAGTCTTTTCATGACTCTGAAAAACAAAGTCTGTACAGGTGTTTGTGCCTCCATTAATGAACTCCTTAACCTGGAGCTGAAAGTAGTCTGTTTACATTGACATCAGATCAGCGCAAAGCTGCAAGGTGGATGGGGAAATACAATTATTAAGGGACAGAGGACATAATGAGAAGGTGTGCTAGTGAGGAAGAAGCACATATATGTTGTGTATCAACGTTCTTGATTCTAATTGGCTGTGCCTTGTCGGTGGGGAAAGTTGGTGGTTTTCCTTACTTACGAGATTAACCCCAGAACAGAGCATACATGTTCAAGAGTCAGATGTGGATAGCAGAGACATTTAAAAACCTTTTAGAACGCAAAAATGTTCCTTAGTCTTTCCCTTACTTACTATGAATCATATTATACATATTAATATATGCACATACAAATAAATATATGTATTTTTAAATCAACTTTATACGGGGAAAATGGAATCTTTTTTATAGTCTTTTCTATCCCTGGTATCTAGAAAGTAGGTACTCAACATATTTTTTGCTAAATAAATGAAAGGAATGAATGAATGAATAAAGTTCATGGAAGTGTTCTGGAAATATAGGGCACATTTATATTTTTACTTAAATATTTAGGTTTCCTTCTTTGATTTAGAGCCAAAGTGGTGCAGAAAAAAAAAAAAAAAAAGTACAGCAAGGCAAAACAGAACACAATGAGCTAGACAGATAGGAATTTAGATTCTCATTTATGGAGTTTTACCAACTTGCTGGGCCTTGAGAATTTCACCCCCTCTGGATTTTAGTCTCCTCAGCATAAAAGGTAGGAAGGGCAGTGGGGCGAATGTTATTATGTACAAAGTGCTCTCCAGAGACAATATTCTATGACTCCATAAAGAAGGTGTATTTTTAGAGCATGATATGGGACTTCTCAGTAACTTCATGAGATGAAAGAATCATAACATATGAGAGCTAAGGAATAATTTCAATAAAGAAATAGAACAGTAAGAAGATATTTTATAGGATCTGGTTGAACACCATACCTTAAGGAAGATAAATGATTAAAATATGCAGGATGAATGGTGGCCCCATCAGTCTTAAATATTTCCAGTCATGCCTATTTATCTAGAAGCTGATCTGGGATTGCTTAACTAATTGATGTGAATGTGAAAGCTCCAATGGCATTCTCTCTCTCTCTCTCTCTCTCTCTCTCAATCTCTCTGTGTCTCTGCTTGTCTATCAGTCTCTCTGTCTCTGTGTGTCTCTCTTTCACACACACACACACACACACTGCAGACCAAAAAAAATTCCCAGGGGCAACCTTCAAACAATCTAGCAAGTAATAGCGGCATATAGCCTCCATGCTTCTTTCTGGCCTAGTTCCTAGCCAATGAGGCTTTAGGAATGGTATCTCCCTTTCTCTCACTAGCCATACATGAAGCAGCAGGTTATTCTGATTTTACTCTAATGATAAAGAGATTTGTGAATTAAAAAATGCTATCTTCATGTCTAAGAGTCCCATATTTTTGTTATACATATGCCATTCTATAATCTTCCACAGAGTAACCTGCTTATTGAAAGATAGGTTCTACTGAATGAAGCTAAAATGGACTAAATCAAAACAAATCTGAATTCCTCTGGTTTTCTCATTTCCCTCAGCCTCACCCTTCCATCTCTTAATTAGCTGACAAAACAGCTCAACTTGTAAACATGCATGAAAAGTGTGCAAAATGTCCTCTGAAAAGAGATGTTGGCAGTTTAGAATATGCCATTTTAGACTTACAATCTGTTATAACATTTGATTCACTTATTGAAAAGCAAAGATCCATGCTAGTTTTTTTCCTCCTTCATTAGTAAAATCAACTTTAAGGTCTCCAGGAGGTAAATTATTTTTAGAATTAGTTTTTATTTTATTAGTCAGGTTGAAGAGTGTCAAAACTGCACTGAAGCCAGTGGCACTTCGCTGAGCTTATTAATATTGATAGGATCACTCTGTTCTGTGCTGAGTGACACTGCTAACCTTCCGGGATGACGAGGATTCTTTTTAAAGTGACCACACAATTAAAAAAAAAAAAAAAAAAAGATCCTCAGGTCTTTTCTTCTGGTGTTTTTGAAAAGGGAAAGTAGAATGTCTGCATCAGTTTTCTATGATTCAAATTATTCAACTGATGTTTCCTGAGCAACAATTTTGAGCTAACACAATGCTAGATGTTGAGGCTTCAAAGACCTCCAATATGTGATCCTACCCTTCAAGGGCTTCAGTCTACCCGGTAAAGACTTCTCTAGCACCTGATGTGCCAGGTGCTGTGTTGAGAGCTGCAGATTTTAAATGGTTACAGTATGGTCTCTATATTCAAGAGACATTAACTGAGGGGATAAAAGAATTATTCCAGTATAAAGAGCCCCAGGGGACCAGTGAAGTGAGAAATTATGTTCATGGGGAGGAAGTCCTCAAGGACAGATGATATTTAAACAGGGTTTGGAAAGATGGGTAGAGTCTGAGAGATGGAGATTAGGGATGCAAGAGAGGAGGAAAGGACTAAAGAGATGTTCAGAGGGGACAGCATGAGCAAAGAGAAGCAAATCTAACATAGAATATAGTTAGGGAATAGCAAGTAGTTCTGTTTAAACAGATAATGTGTTTGGGGATATAGTGGGTGATAGCAGAAATTGGGTTGCGGCCATGGTGCTGAACCTGGAATGTCAGCTGGAGTAGTCTGAGCTAAATTTCCACATGGTGAGTACCTAGCAAAAGTTTCCAAGAAAGGAATCAGATCCACTGCTTATAACAATGGTTTTTGATGCAAGGTTACATTAATCCTTCCATAGGCAGGCATCACACTTGGGATAGCATTTTACCAAATAATTCTATTTTTCTTTTTGTAGCTGGAACACAGTTTGTCATTTCTGGTATAATCTATCAATCAAAATAATGCTCAGTAGTTATGGAAGGAGAGTCAACCTTTGATTTACCATAGAAGATAAGAGGACATTTTACCATTTATATTAAATGTACAATCAGGAATTTCTTAGACTGTAACTGCTTTCAGTGTGATCTCCATCACTGTTGCCAGCACATTGTATATTCACAACTGAGATTTCAGAAAAATAAGATTCTGAAAGCTTCTTTCATAGCATAGGGAAAAGAAAGTCTGAGGTCACCTGTCTTGAGTTGCTTGGGAATCAGACTGGATCTAAGAAAGGACTTGGGAAAAATAGTCTTTAATCATAGCTTTGCCAGTCACTATGTTAAATGTAAAATGCATGCAATGAATTATAGGGTCTTTTGTTTTTCCCAAAACTTTTTCTGAAAAATAAAATAAAGCACATTGAGTATTCAGAACAAACATTACAGGAATCAGCAGAACTGAATCTAATATAACCAATATTAGAAACAAAATTCCATTACCTTGTAAAGCATAATATTATACCATGAGAGATAAGATGTTGACAACTGATTTCATTTTTTTTTTTTTTTTTTTTTTTTCAGGAGAAGGAAGGATTTATTACTTGCAGCAAGTAAGGAGAACACCAGGAATCTCTCCCAAAGCAGTGTCTCCCCATCAACAAAATTGGGGAAGTTTTAAGCTAATGATAAATGCTTATTCATGAGGGGGCTTGAGCAGGGGAGACTTCAGCATAGAATCAGGGTTTGACAGAGTCCAAGCTTTGGTTGATTGAAGTCAGGAGGGTCAACATCATAATTCCATCCTCCACCTGGATGGGGGCCTTAGTTCCTGCAGAACTCAAAGACATATTATTATGTATATCCTTGAGGAACCAGAACACTGCCTCAAGACTGCACTATTGTTTCCTGACTGCTCCTCCCTTGTTTCTGCATTCCCTCCCTTAAGATCTGTAATTACTGAGGCCTGTTCAAGGACAAATATTGTGGCCAAGCTTAGATCACAAAATGGCTTAGGCCAAAATGGCTTATTTTATGCCAAAAAAAAGAGAAGCCCAGTCTAGTTCTTTTCCTCTGGGGACCCCTTACTCTGCCTACAGTTTCAGAGGTAAAGTGTCAGAAGTATTGAGTGTGGTAGTTATAGGAAGCAGAGTAGGGAATAGAGTTTTTCCTTTCAGGGAGAAAAGTCCTGCAAATAAGCAACTATGTCAAAGGCTATTGTGATAGTTGAGACAAGATATCTTAAAGAACTACTTTATTTAAAGGGGTTCAATAGAGAATGGAGAAGAGAAATTGGAGACAGTGAGTTTAAATATTTTTTTTCCCCAAAGAGTATAGCTGTAAAGGGAAAGAGAAAAACAGAGTGATAGTGTTACCCCAAAACTGGGGCTGCCTTTTGGTGAGTGTTGAGCCAAAAGACACACTACCAAGCCAAAGCTCAGGAGAAGGAAGGATTTATTACTTGCAGCAAGCAAGCAGGTGGATCATAATAGGAAGACCTGCTGGAAGTGGAAATTCTCTTAATTGCTTCAGTTTTCTCTCTGAATTAGAATAAAATAGTGTCAATGAGGATGGGGAAGGAGATTGTAGCTTTTAGAGATGACCAGAAAATATGAAATCCTATTTCACAGAAAAGACAATGGACTAAACATCAAAACCCTCTTTTGGTGATTAATTACTAATTTAAAATGAGACTAGTAACATGATTGTGCATTGTTTTGGGGAAAAGTTTAGCTGACTGAAAAAAGAATGGGGAAGTCATTAGATATAACTAGGTTGTGTGGCAGAAACAAATAGTGCAAAAGGATAGAGAAGCAAGGGAGTGAAGAGTATATGCAGTAGAATGTTCAAAATGATTGACAACAGAATAACGTTAGCTAAAAGGGAGTAAATTTCATGGGGAGGGGGATGAGAGGTGAATAAAAAGTGTTTGCATTACTGGATTTAAACTTCCATTGAATTAAAGATTTGCTGTCAATGGAGTAATAGAGTGTGATGTGGGAAAGTTTTGATTTGATAATGGACTGACTGAGGTAGGACTGAGGGCAAGGTCTTTGGATGAAATTAGATCATATGACAGAAAGGATATTGCAAGTATCATTTACATGGATATCAAGTATAATAACTGGAGTATTGTTGGAGAGGGAGATAGGGACTCAGGAAATAAAATATTCAAGAAAGGAGGGGGAGAGATTGGGTGAGTTGTAGATGATTACAGGGAGTAGTCAGAGAAAGTAGAATGCTTATGACTGAAATTGTAACTAAAAAAAGACTACAAAGGAAATACTCACAGAAGAGTCTATAGATTAAGAAGGCTTCTGTTAGGAATCTTAAATTTAACCTAGTACAATGAAAGTTAAGGAAATGGAGAGGTGTGGCAGATAGGGTCAGAAGGAAGAGTATGTATAGGATCATATGAGGACTATAGTCCAGCAAGTGAAGTATGGCCTGATTTTCTTGCAGTACAGGGCAAGGAAGAATGACAGATTAAATCCTGAGGTCCCAAGGCTGCAGCTGTTGAGGGATGGCACTGTTGGAGAAGTCTTGTTAAAATAGAGGATGAGTTCTGGAGCCCCCACCTAACATTGCAGATTGAAATTTAGATTCCAATAGAATTCCAATATTCTTACTTCTAAAATCAGTTCAAAAGAACACAGTGGTTTTAGAATCAAAAGCACTTTTTTAAGTTTAAGAAAATATAGAAAAAACATCTCTACAACCTGAAAGTAGGCAAAGATTTTTTAAACAGGCACAAATTCTAAAATGAAAAACTGAGCACATGAGTCTACCTTACTCTTCAAAATTCAGTATTTTAACAGGCAAAATGACAGTTTGCTGACTGGGAGAAGACATTTTCAATACTTATAACCAGTGAAGGTTTCACATCTATAGTATTTAAAGAATTCCTACAAAGGTATAAGGAAATTATAAATGATCCTGTAGAAAATATAAAATAGGCAATATTATTAAGAAAGTATCTGAGGAAAAAAATGCTCAACCTCTTTGGAAAATAAAAATAAAACCACAAGGAATGAGAGACCAGCTTACATCCCAAATCCTCAGTTTTTTTTTTTTTTTTTTTATAGTCTCTTCTTTTTTTTTTTTTTTTTTTTTAAATTTTTTTTTTATTTTACAAATTTAATCAGTTATACATATACATATGTTCCCATATCCCCTCCCTTTTGCGTCTCCCTCCCACCCTCCCTATCCCACCCCTCCAGGCGGTCACAAAGAACCGAGCTGATCTCCCTGTGCTATGCGGCTGCTTCCCACTAGCTCTCTACCTTACATTTGGTAGTGTATATATGTCCATGCCGCTCTTTCACTTTGTCACAGCTTACCCTTCCCCCTCCCCATATCCTCAAGTCCATGCTCTAGTAGGTCTGTGTCTTTATTCCTGTCTTACCCCTATGTTCTTGATGACATTTTTTTCTTAAATTCCATATATATGTGTCAGCATACAGTATTTGTCTTTCTCTTTCTGACTTACTTCACTCTGTATGACAGACTCTAGGTCCATCCACCTCATTACAAATAGCTCAATTCCATTTCTTTTTATGGCTGAGTAATATTCCATTGTATATATGTGCCACATCTTCTTTATCCATTCATCCGATGATGGACACTTAGGTTGTTTCCATCTCCGGGCTATTGTAAATAGGGCTGCTATGAACATTTTGGTACATGTCTCTTTTTGAATTATGGTTTTCTCAGGGTATATGCCCAGTAGTGGGATTGCTGGGTCATATGGTAGATCTATTTGTAGTTTTTTAAGGAACCTCCATACTGTTCTCCATAGTGGCTGTACCAATTCACATTCCCACCAGCAGTGCAAGAGTGTTCCCTTTTTTCCACACCCTCTCCAGCATTTATTGTTTCTAGATTTTTTGATGATGGCCATTCTGACTGGTGTGAGATGATATCTCATTGTAGTTTTGATTTGCATTTCTCTAATGAGTAAAGATGTTGAGCATCCTTTCATGTGTTTGTTGGCTGTCTGTATATCTTCTGTGGAGAAATGTCTATTTAGGTCTTCTGCCCATTTTTGGATTGGGTTGTTTGTTTTTTTGCTATTGAGCTGCATGAGCTGCTTATAAATTTTGGAGATTAATCCTTTGTCAGTTGCTTCATTTGCAAATATTTTCTCCCATTCTGAGGGTTGTCTTTTGGTCTTGTTTATGGTTTCCTTTGCTGTGCAAAAGCTTTTAAGTTTCATTAGGTCCCATGTGTTTATTTTTGTCTTTATTTCCATTTCTCTAGGAGATGGGTCAGAAAGGATCTTGCTGTGATTTATGTCATAGAGTGTTCTGCCTATGTTTTCCTCTAGGAGTTTGATAGTGTCTGGCCTTACATTTAGGTCTTTAATCCATTTTGAGCTAATTTTTGTGTATGGTGTTAGGGAGTGATCTAATCTCATACTTTTACATGTCCCTGTCCAGTTTTCCCAGCACCACTTATTGAAGAGACTGTCCTTTCTCCACTGTACATTCCTGCCTCCTTTATCAAAGATAAGGTGACCATATGTCCGTGGGTTTATCTCTGGGCTTTCTATCCTGTTCCATTGATCTGTCTTTCTGTTTTTGTGCCAGTACCATACTGTCTTGATTACTGTAGCTTTGTAGTATAGTCTGAAGTCAGGGAGCCTGATTCCTCCAGCTCCATTTTTTGTTCTCAAGATTGCTTTGGCTATTCGGGGTCTTTTGTGTTTCCATACAAATTGTGAAATTTTTTGTTCTAGTTCTGTGAAAAATGCCATTGGTAGTTTGATAGGTATTGCATTGAATCTGTAGATTGCTTTGGGTAGTAGAGTCATTTTCACAATGTTGATTCTTCCAATCCAAGAACATGGTACATCTCTCCATCTATTTGTATCATCTTTAATTTCTTTCATCAGTGTCTTATAATTTTCTGCATACAGGTCTTTTGTCTCCTTAGGTAGGTTTATTCCTAGATATTTTATTCTTTTTGTTGCAATGGTAAATGGGAGTGTTTCCTTGATTTCACTTTCAGATTTTTCATCATTAGTATATAGGAATGCCAGAGATTTCTGTGCATTAATTTTGTATCCTGCAACTTTACCAAATTCATTGATTAGCTCTAGTAGTTTTCTGGTAGCATCTTTAGGATTCTCTATGTATAGTATCATGTCATCTGCAAACAGTGAGAGCTTTACTTCTTCTTTTCCCATTTGGATTCCTTTTATTTCCTTTTCTTCTCTGATTGCTGTGGCTAAAACTTCCAAAACTATGTTGAATAAGAGTGGTGAGAGTGGGCAACCTTGTCTTGTTCCTGATCTTAGTGGAAATGGTTTCAGTTTTTCACCATTGAGGACGATGCTGGCTGTGGGTTTGTCATATATGGCCTTTATTATGTTGAGGAAAGTTCCCTCTATGCCTACTTTCTGCAGGGTTTTTATCATAAATGGGTGTTGAATTTTGTCAAAAGCTTTCTCTGCATCTATTGAGATGATCATATGGTTTTTCTCCTTCAACTTGTTAATATGGTGTATCACATTGATTGATTTGCGTATATTGAAGAATCCTTGCATTCCTGGAATAAACCCCACTTGATCATGGTGTATGATCCTTTTAATGTGCTGTTGGATTCTGTTTGCTAGTATTTTGTTGAGGATTTTTGCATCTATGTTCATCAGTGATATTGGCCTGTAGTTTTCTTTCTTTGTGACATCCTTGTCTGGCTTTGGTATCAAGGTGATGGTGGCCTCGTAGAATGAGTTTGGGAGTGTTCCTCCCTCTGCTATATTTTGGAAGAGTTTGAGAAGGATAGGTGTTAGCTCTTCTCTAAATGCTTGATAGAATTCGCCTGTGAAGCCATCTGGTCCTGGGCTTTTGTTTGTTGGAAGATTTTTAATCACAGTTTCAATTTCAGTGCTTGTGATTGGTCTATTCATATTTTCTATTTCTTCCTGAGTCAGTCTTGGCAGGTTGTGCATTTCTAAGAATTTGTCCATTTCTTCCAGGTTGTCCATTTTATTGGCATAGAGTTGCTTATAGTAATCTCTCATGATCTTTTGTATTTCTGCAGTGTCAGTTGTTACTTCTCCTTTTTCATTTCTAATTCTATTGATTTGAGTCTTCTCCCTTTTTTTCTTGATGAGTCTGGCTAATGGTTTATCAATTTTGTTTATCTTCTCAAAGAACCAGCTTTTAGTTTTATTGATCTTTGCTATCGTTTCCTTCATTTCTTTTTCATTTATTTCTGATCTGATTTTTATGATTTCTTTCCTTCTGCTAACTTTGGGATGTTTTTGTTCTTCTTTCTCTAATTGCTTTAGGTGCAAGGTTAGGTTGTTTATTCGAGATATTTCCTGTTTCTTAAGGTGTGATTGTATTGCCATAAACTTCCCTCTTAGAACTGCTTTTGCTGCATCCCATAGGTTTTGGGTCGTCGTGTCTCCATTGTCATTTGTTTCTAGGTATTTTTTAATTTCCTCTTTGATTTCTTCAGTGATCACTTCGTTATTAAGTAGTGTATTGTTTAGCTTCCATGTGTTTGTATGTTTTACAGCGTTTTTCCTGTAATTGATATCTAGTCTCATAGCATTGTGGTCGGAAAAGATACTTGATACAATTTCAATTTTCTTAAATTTACCAAGGCTTGATTTGTGACCCAAGATATGATCTATCCTGGAGAATGTTCCATGAGCACTTGAGAAAAATGTGTATTCTGTTGTTTTTGGATGGAATGTCCTATAAATATCAATTAAGTCCATCTTGTTTAATGTATCATTTAAAGCTTGTGTTTCCTTATTTATTTTCATTTTGGATGACCTGTCCATTGGTGAAAGTGGGGTGTTAAAGTCCCCTACTATGATTGTGTTACTGTCGATTTCTCCTTTTATGGCTGTTAATATTTCCCTTATGTATTGAGGTGCTCCTATGTTTGGTGCATAAATATTTACAATTGTTATATCTTCTTCTTGGATTGATCCCTTGATCATTATGTAGTGTCCTTCTTTGTCTCTTCTAGTAGTCTTTATTTTAAAGTCTATTTTGTCTGATATGAGAATTGCTACTCCAGCTTTCTTTTGGTTTCCATTTGCATGGAATATCTTTTTCCATCCCCTTACTTTCAGTCTGTATGTATCTCTAGGTCTGAAGTGGGTCTCTTGTAGACAGCATATATATGGGTCTTGTTTTTGTATCCATTCAGCCAGTCTGTGTCTTTTGGTGGGAGCATTTAGTCCATTTACATTTAAGGTAATTATTGATATGTATGTTCCTATTCCCATTTTCTTAATTGTTTTGGGTTCGTTATTGTAGTTCTTTTCCTTCTGTTGTGTTTCTTGCCTAGAGAAGTTCCTTTAGCATTTGTTGTAAAGCTGGTTTGGTGGTGCTGAACTCTCTCAGCTTTTGCTTGTCTGTAAAGGTTTTAATTTCTCCATCAAATCTGAATGAGATCCTTGCTGGGTAGAGTAATCTTGGTTGCAGGTTTTTCTCCTTCATCACTTTAAGTATGTCCTGCCACTCCCTTCTGGCTTGTAGAGTTTCTGCTGAGAGATCAGCTGTTATCCTGATGGGGATTCCCTTGTGTGTTATTTGTTGTTTTTGCCTTGCTGCTTTTAATATGATTTCTTTGTGTTTAATTTTTGACAGTTTGATTAATATGTGTCTTGGTGTATTTCTCCTTGGATTTATTCTGTATGGGACTCTCTGTGCCTCCTGGACTTGATTAACTATTTCCTTTCCCATATTAGGGAAGTTTTCAACTATAATCTCTTCAAATATTTTCTCAGTCCCTTTCTTTTTCTCTTCTTCTTCTGGAACCCCTATAATTCGAATGTTGGTGCGTTTAATGTTGTCCCAGAGGTCTCTGAGACTGTCCTCTGTTCTTTTCATTCTTTTTTCTTTATTTTGCTGTGCAGCAGTTATTTCCACTATTTTATCTTCCACCTCACTTATCCGTTCTTCTGCCTCAGTTATTCTGCTATTGATCCCATCTAGAGTATTTTTTATTTCATTTATTGTGTTTTTAATCGATGCTTGATTCGTCTTTAGTTCTTCTAGGTCCTTGTTAACTGTTTCTTGCATTTTGTCTATTCTATTTCCAAGATTTTGGATCATCTTTACCATCATTATTCTGAATTCTTTTTCAGATAGACTGCCTATTACCTCTTCATTTGTTAGGTCTGGTGGGTTTTTATCTTGCTCCTTCTCCTGCTGTGTGTTTTTCTGTCTTCTCATTTTGCTTATGTTACTGTGTTTGGGGTCTCCTCTTTGCAGGCTGCAGGTTCGTAGTTCCCGTTGTTTTTGGTGTCTGTCCCCAGTGGCTAAGGTTGGTTTAGTGGGTTGTGTAGGCTTCTTGGTGGAGGGGACTACTGCCTGTGTTCTGGTGGATGAGGCTGGATCTTGTCTTTCTGGTGGGCAGGTCCACGTCTGGTGGTGTGTTTTGGGGTGTTTGCGGACTTTTTATGATTTGAGGCAGCCTCTCTGCTAATGGGTGGTGTTGTGTTCCTGTCTTGCTAGTTGTTTGGCATAGGGTGTCCAGCACTGTAGCTTGCTGGTCATTGAGTGAAGCTGGGTGCTGGTGTTGAGATGGAGATCTCTGGAAGATTTTCGCCGTTTGATATTATGTGGAGCTGGGAGGTCTCTTGTGGACCAGTGTCCTGAAGTTCGCTCTCCCACCTCAGAGGCACAGCACTGACTCCTGGCTCCTCAATTTGGGATGATTTGTTGTCTATTCATGTATTCCACAGATGCAGGGTACATGAAGTTGATTGTGGAGCTTTAATCCGCTGCTTCTGAGGCTGCTGGGAGAGGTTTCCCTTTCTCTTCTTTGTTCTCACAGCTCCTGGGTCTCAGCTTTGGATTTGGCCCCGCCTCTGCGTGTAGGTCGCCGGAGGGCGTCTGTTCTTCGCTCAGACAGGACAGGGTTAAAGGAGCAGCTTCTTCGGGGACTCTGGCTCACTCAGGCCGGGCGGGAGGGAGGGGCACGGGAGGGGCACGGAGTGCGGGGCGTGCCTGCGGAGGCAGAGGTCGGCGTGATGTTGCACCAGCCCGGGGCGCGCCGTGCGTTCTCCCAGGGAAGCCGCCCCTGGATCCCGGGACCCCGGCAGTGGCAGGCTGCACAGGCTCCCGGAAGGGCGGTGTGGACAGTGTCCTGCGCTCGCACACAGGCTTCTTGGCGGCGGCAGCAGCAGCCCCAGCGTCCCACGCCCGTCTCTGGGCTCCGCGCTTTCAGCCGCGACTCGCGCCCGTCTCTGGAGCTCCTTTACGCGGCGCTCTTAATCCCCTCTCCTCGCGCACCAGGAAACCAAGAGGGAAGAAAAAGTCTCCTGCCTCTTCGGCAGCTCCAGAGTTTTCCCGCACTCCCTCCCGGCTAGCTGTGGCACATTAGCCCCCTTCAGGCTGAGTTCTCGCCGCCAGTCCCAGTCCTCTCCCTGCGCTCTGACCGAAGCCCGAGCCTCAGCTCCAGCGCCGCCCGCCCTGGCGGGGGAGCAGACAAGCCTCTCGGGCTGGTGAGTGCCGCTCGGCACCGCTCCTCTCTGCGGGAATCTCTCTGCTTTGCCCTACCCAGGTATGTGGGGAGTTTCTTGCCTTTTGGGAGGTCTGGGGTCTTCTGCCAGCGTTCAGTAGTTGTTCTGTAGGAGTTGTTGCACGTGTAGCTGTATTTCTGGTGTATCTGTGGGGAGGAAGGTGATCTCCGCGTCTTACTCTTCCGCCATCTTACCCGGAAGTCTGATTTCATTTTCATTCACTCCTAAACACTATCTAATAAATAAATTAGCAATAGCATTGATGAAATAGACACAATTCAGCCAATTACACTGAGCTAGTGGTTCCCCAGTCTAATTGGAAAGACAAATGTAAAGAAAAAATCATAGTATGAGTTGATAAATGTTTAGAAGCTAGGTAAAAGGTGAAGGATCAGCTAACCAGTTGCATGTCTGATTGACAGTATACTCCCTTCATCAACAAGATGCTATTCTCTCCTGAGTGATTAGTTCAGAATTAATAAAACACTTTTAACAGTGTTTTCACTCTAGTGTGGAAGCCAGAATCTAAGTCAGCATTCTCTAGCCTTATTTGCTTGAGTTATATCACTCTAATCTGTAGCAAAAGGAAAGCCTTCTGGCTTCCTTGAACTGGGAGTCCTTTCTGCCCTCTGAAGCACTCAGAGACCTCCAACTCTTTGTCCACGTTTTACATAATTGTCACCAAAAACAAGGACTTTATTAAGCCTCCAGGTGAGTGTGTCATCGTGGTGACACTACACAAAGAGAACAGGAAGTACCCTGTCCTTCAGTGAACCAGATAGGCAAAGGCAAACAGATGCCAGCAATTATAAAAACTGAAGAACTGCATCAAGTCCAAAGCTAAGCAAAGAGAACAGTTAAGCATGTAGGATCCCAGAGCAAGGCTGCAGGGCAGCCAGGGACATGGTCTTCAGCAAATTCTGCACATCATCCAATCTTCAGACCCTAAGGTGGGACAGGGGCTGGGGGAGTCAAGTGGATGGGCTGGCCCATCTACCATTTTCCCATTCTCCTTATTTCTCTTTTTAGTCTCCTCTTATGGCTTTCCATCTAACAGATAACCAGACTAATCCAATCTGCCCTCGAATGAGAAAACATATATATAGATATATATATATACACACATACCTATGTATGTGTATATATGGTTATATATGGTATATAATTATAATTAATTTTCTCTATATAATCTCAATTATATCACTTATATTCTTAAAATGGGCTGAGAAATAACTTTAGCATTGTCATATGTGCAAAATTAAGCTTTTTTGTGACTAAATTAGTTTTGACTCTCTCCAATGAAAGTTGTGAAGGCCCAACTCGGAAAGGAATTGGACCCTGTAGGACTGACTGATTATAGGAGCAAGTAAGTGATACTGAACAATAAGGCATGATTATAAAAGGAAATGGTATGATAGAGAATTCCCTTTTCTCTTGCAAACATGTAATTTTTTTCAGATTTTCCTAACTGAGAAGTGGTGTGTTTGTCTCTGATTTGTTGAAAGGGAGCAAATATTAATATGGCAACAGATGCCAAATAGCATACATTGAAAAGCTCCAACATGAGTTGATATAATGTAGATCTTATTTTTATGATGTAATTGTGAATTATGTACTTTATGCACTGGTAATTAGAGAGCTGAACAGATGGAGAAGGTTTAGCTTAAAGTGATGTGTCCATTAAAATAACCTGCACTGCCAAGAGTCTATTCATGTTCATGAGTATAGCAAATTTGTTCTATTAAATATGATTGGAAGATAAGGACTTATTGTCATTGTGTTGGAGTCATCCATCTAATGATCTGTAAATGTCAAATCTACCTATTATCCTATTTTGCTTTGCAGAGGGTTGTAACTGGACATTTTGGCTGCTGTGGAAATTCTGATGTTTGGCATCTCTTTCTCTCATTATTTAGACATTAACACTAAAGAAAATCAAACTAGCCACCAAATAAAAATAGCAATTTTAACTATTACTTTAAGTGCATATCTTTTAGTTTATTGCTGAAAGGATAGATGGCAACTAATTTTTTCAATGTGAATATTATATTTTTCTATTCTCACTAGACATGTTTGTTCTTATCCCCCACATCTTTTCCCCAACCTTTTTCGATGGCGTCTAGGGCTGCTTTTCTGCTTAGTTTTAATCTGCTTTCACAGGGAGGAGAAAATGAGAGTCCAGATTTCTCATGTGCTCCATCTGGAGATAATGCCACAGCTAAAGCATCACAATTGAGGGTACAGAGGCACACCTTCTCATATATTGTTGGTGAGGGTATAAACTGATGTGCTCTTCTGGGAAGGAATTTGGCAATATGTACCAGATGTCTTAGACAATTCATTACCAGGATTTCCAACCTTGAGAATCTATCTTGTAGAAATAACCACAAACACATAGACAAATACACACAGACCCAAGTATAATAAAAAAATGCAAACAGCTTTATACCTAAAAACAATCATTGCATTCAGTATATAATACCTAATAATAGGAATTAGACTAAATATACTATAGAGGAGACGGTTAAGAAAATTATAGCATAGCCACATAAAGAAATGCTGGATAGAAATTTAAATTACATATGTGAAGAGCCTCTAATAACATAGCAAAATAGTTATAATGTAGAATAGAAAACTATGACATTTAAGATACTAATAAATAAAGATAATAAACACTGAGTGTTTTTTATATACCAGGTAGTTTTCTAAGCACTTTATAAGTAAAATACCATAAAATACTCTTGTAACCCACTGAGGTAAGTAGTAGTAGAGCTGATAGAGCTGAGAGGAGCTGGGATTAAAACTCAAGTACTCTGATTTCAAAGAATTTGCTTTTAGTTTTTATTCCGTAATGTGTCTTCAGTGAATAGCAACTAGGTAAAAAATAATACTAAATACACACACACACACGGCCTGAAGAAAACCATTTTATAGTTTTTCCAATCAGAAGATGGATTCTATTTCCCCACCTGGAATCTGAGTGGCACATGACTTGCTTCGAAAATAAAATGCAGTGGAAATGATTCTGTGCGGTTTTCAAGCTGAGGCCTTAACAGGCTTTGCAGCTTCCACATTCACATTCTTTCAGTGCTGCCCTGAGATGGCCATGCAAGGAAGCCAGTCTACCCTACCGAAGAATGAGAGATCACATAGAGGAGAACAGAGATGCCCGAGCCCACGGCCAGCATCAACTTCCAGACATGTAAGTGAAGCCATCTTGAACTTTCCATCTCAGCCAACTCAACAGCTGAATGCAGTCATGTGAGCGAGTTCAAATGTACATAGAAAATACCAAACCAAACCTTTGAATCTTGATGAAAAATAATTCATTGTTTCAATCTAAGTTTTAAGATTGTTTGTTATATAGCAATAGATAACTGATATGGCCCAAATACTATGAGATGTTTCTAAAGCAATTATGGGAATATGTATCATATTTTTCTTTTTTGTATGAAACTAATGAAATTTCAATATAGAAACTGTTTAATTTCTTTAGACTTTAGAACCTGACATTGACATTCTTTTGGAATAGACTCGACAGTTTTCCCAGGTTTGCCAGACAAAGGTGGAAGTCTTTCTGAAAGAACCAACCCTTGTGAGGCATGGTTAGTATGTCATTTCATGGTCGCTGAAAATAAATCTTCCTGAGCTGGGCACAGAATGAGCAGCTGTTGGGCAGTTAAGTGTTGAGATGAGGAATCTGCAGTCTGGGAGTCTGAGAAGGTGCTATGACTCTCCATCAGCAGAAAGAAGTGCCGAGCTAACTCTCAGAATAAACACTAAACTGGGAACCATTTCACATTGGACCTCGTCTCTCATATGCTGACCCTTTAACTTTGTTGTTGGTGCTAGGCCACTCTCATATTAAAAAGAAGCTGCAGTTCAATTAGTACCTGCTTATGCTCTGGAAATTCTGCCTCCCTTGTTGAGTCACAGAAAATCTGACATTATAATCAGGGTGGAGCAAGGCAACTGTCAACAATCAAATTAGGAAGTCAGTATTTTATTAGAGAAATTGTGATGAGGATTAAAATGTCAAACTGAAAGTCAATTTCCAGCCAAGTGACATTTGTTACTGTTGATCATTTCGTTCTCTTGGAGAACTCTCCACTCCCTTTGCCTCCATGAACATTTCTCATGACTCTCTTTCTGACTCTCTGGCCACTGTTTCTAATTATCTATCAAGTTTTCTTCTTGAAATGCTCATCCCAAAATTTTGGTCTCAACTCTTCTCATCCTACATACTCTCTTTGAGTGATTTCATACACTTCTGTGGCTTTAATTACCACTGACTCCCCAATTTGCATATTTAGTTCCCAGTTCCGGGAACAATATCTAACTCTCCACTAGATGTCTTCATTTGAACCTTTCCCAAGTAGCACAGTGTTATCATAATCAAATAAAATTTATTCTTTCTCCCAGATCTCCGTCCCCACCATCATTTCCATCCAGCTTTTTCCCGGGCTTTTAATGGAATATCCAATCAAATTGTGTTCTTTTGTACTCCTTAATATTTCTGAGAACAGTATTGCATCCATTCCCAGTAGCATGGCACACATAGGGTTCATGATCTGACCCCTGCGTCACCCCCAGCTATTTTCTTTACGCTGTTATGCCCTGAGCTGTAGTTATAGCCAATGAATTTCACAGTGGAGTGTGCCCTCACGCCTTCCTGCACTGGTATGTACAGTACCCCCTATGCAGAATACTCTTTCTTTCTGCCTTCCTCTGGCTAATAACCTCACCTTACAAAACTCGATCCAAAGGGACTTGTTGGAGGAGGCTTCTCTCACTTCTCTTCCCTGCAGCTGTGTAGATGAGCAGTCCTCCTCCCACACTGTGTTATGCATCGGTCCATCATTGCATTCTATCATATGGCTTGTAACCAACTCTTCTTCTCTGTCTTGCCTGGTAGACCTGTTTCCTGAGGGCAGGGACTGTGTGTTTTATCTTAGTAACTCTATTACTTAATACAATGCTTGGCTCCTAGTAGGTGCACAAGGCATTGTTTGTGGAATGAGTGAATGTAATATAGCTGATCCACAGGACAGGGATCACTCTGGAAGGCTCAGCGTGAGTGTACAAGATGCAACCGAAAAATCACGAAGAGTTTGAATATAAGACTGAGTGACTCATGATGCTTAAGCATGTAATCAGTCTGTGTCCAATCTCGGGTGCTTTGCCAAACAACCACATGACTATGATTTTGCTAGTCACATTCCCAGATATAACAAAGGGATCCTGCCTTAGCCACTGGTGATAGGGTCAAATGTCTTACTCCTTGCAACTTGCTGGTCTTGTAATGACCAAGGTAATACATTACTACCACTTCCCACACAAGTTTATAGCTACCACTAGCAGAACGACCTCTCCTCTAGGCTCCAGCACTAGTCACTCAAATCTGAGGGAACTTGCTGGTCTCCACTCCCCTCTTAGATCCCAGGAGATCCCCAGGTTTACACTCTGAGCATTCTGGGAGGGATTATTTGGCCAGTCTTCATTAACTTGAATAAACGAGAAAAATATGCACTTAAAACTGCTTCTCCAAGGCATACTAGACCCTTTCGTCTATGGCATTTGCCTGTTTTCACTTTAGAAAACTTCCCCCTCTGCCACAGCTGTGGCAAGAGCCATGCAAACTGCTGAAGTGTTTTTTCTCTCCGCTATATGCACCATACCATGGCCGTATATACTAACCGGAAGGAGTGTGCGTATGCTCACAGGCTGCACCTCCCTCTAGGACGTAGCTCTCTTCTTTCTGCCAAGGCTATTTATACCAGTTAAAACATCAAGCCATCAGTCTGCTGTGCCTGGACAGCTAAAACTATTTTAGTGATAAGCACTAAAATAGGTGGTAGAGGATATAAACACAAGTAAATAAGACACATGATCCTGGAGCTTAGAATCTCCTTAAGATAAAGAACATATGAAACATAACAAGGTTATGTAAGTAACAAGGTTAAAGACAATATGATAAATTGCTTGAGAGATTATGGCTCAGGTCTTTACCCATGGCACTTTTAATTTAATCCTCATCACCATTCAATGAGGGAAAGTATTACTAGACGAGAATTATGGGTGAGGGAATCAGGGATCATAGGTGAGAAGTAACATTCCCAACACCACGCGGCCAGTGTGAGTCACAGCTGGAACTCAGGCTTATGCTATGATGTAATCTCTATTATATACTTTCCTCCTAGAGCCAGAGGAGTTTGGAAGAGATGCAATTGCTGTGGGTTGGAGTGCTCAGGAAAATCTTCACAGAGGAGGTGAAATAGAAGCTAGGCCTTAAAGTATTGCCAGGATTTACAGAAATGGAAAGGAAATACAAGAATATTTGGGGCAGCAAATATTTTTAATCGCACCCTTTTGTAAAACAAAGGATGGAGATGAAGCTAAAGATTCCTTGGCAATCCAGTGAGCCCTAAGAATTTCCTTTTTCAAAATAATGATATTTATTCAACCTGTAGCCCAACTAACTTGCTTGTGCATTCTTCTCTCCACAGTAACACCAGGGTCACCGGCAGCTCTGGAGATCAGAAACAGAAGGGATATTTGCAACTTTACTCTGCTGTGATAACTCCTGTTTTCTCTCTGAGCCTGTCAATTTGATAACCCTCACTAACATTGAACAGGACTGAAAAGAAATGGGTCAGATAGCCATTGCTTGCAGTTTATACAATACAAAAATGAAATCTTGAAAGAACACCAGCTGAAGAGACTAGCCATTAAATAAATACAGATACTTCTTTCCCGATCAATGAGCATATCATTGAATTGTGAGAGGTCTTCACTAATGCGAGTCAAATGTTGACTGATAGGGAAAAAACTATTTAGCTTATGAGGCTTTTATCCATCACTGGGGAGGTCTGAAAGAGTCACAGTGGTGTTTGAGCTACAGCTTTGTTTGCTTGGTGAAATGAGTTCAGTGGCAATGTCCTCCTGGGTACACCTTGGCAGGGAATCTGAATTTCCTCCCCAAAAAGGTTGTAGCCAAACAAACTCTACCACAAATATCTGATCTTCTGGGTAGCAGGGGAGAAAGTAGACCAGGTGACTAGGGAATCAAACAATCGGAGACCTACGTTGGTCTAGGCCTTTGTCTCACAAGGAACTGAGATTTCCTCAATAAGCAGGTTCTCTTAAATGTGTCTTCCTTTAAAAACATTTCCTCTGATTTCTACTCTTCACTTCAGGAAGTAATTTCAATTAGTTTTTAGACCAAAAAACGTGGGTATCCTTTATTCCCTGTTCAGGGAAATAAGAAATCAAAAACCTGAACCATAAATATTTTATTTGCCTTTGGTCTCAACCCAGGTCACTCTTGAACTGCCTTTATCAACAACTTCTACTACTGCATCCTAAGGCTTCTTGTCTTTTTCCATGTAGAGTGTCACCAAGAGAAAGGCCACAGAGTATCTGTTCTCTCAAGTGTCTGTCTTGACTCAAACCATGACGTCAGTGTCACAGAGTTCTTCCCAACCAGCACAAGTACCACCCTGCTTTGTTCTCAGCTCAGTTTTTGAGATCAAACGGGCAAATACAAGCACACATCCTTTTTCAAATCACCTCATGAGCAATTCCCTGTGAACATGAGCTTAAAACACAGAATTGACTTAAATGAGACCACCTATATTGAACATTTGGCATCATGCTTAGTGCATAGATCCTACTCAAGAAGTGTAGATGCTTCCCAGAACTTCTTGGAGAAATAACACATATGACCACAGTGAATTCGAGGTTACATTTGTATTCACATGTAGCCTACACTTGACCATCTCATAATTTACTAGTTACCTACAGAAAGTCTTATAAAGTTCTCAGTCTCTCTACAGACGCTTTACTTCCAGAGGCACAGACAAGGCAATCAGAATTAAACCACCCAAATTTCTTAAAAGGACAGAAGTACATCAAACTCAATTTACAAGATATCTGTGTCTTAAAGGAAGTTTAGTATCTATGGGCTAAACTCCACTTGAATCCACAAGGTATCCAAGTTTATATGTTGACAATTGACTGTAACGGGTGCATAAAGGAATAATGGGGCTCATTCTGATCTCTCACGCTTTCCTTTTATGGGCACTTACTTCCCAGTACGGGGTGGTAAACCAGTAATTGAAAACAGATCTCTGAAAAACACCGGGTAATGAGCACAGAAGTTGCAAGCCAAGTTTCATTTATACTCATTTCTCTTCCACAGACAGACTTTCATTTTTACCTCCCTTTCCCCTCCAACCTCTGAATTTCATTGAGTGTGTATGTGTGCATGGTATTTGGGTAACTGATTTGAGAACTTTGCTGGACCTTTCTGTCTGAGGCATTTATGCAGTGTACATGGAGATGAATGCAGTACAGGTGAAATGTAGCTATTTTCAGGAAGTAACCTAAAGGGGGATAAAAGGTGGTGGGAAGGGAGTGGTGACCTGCATGCTTGCAGTATATTTTTCCCTCTTAACTGGCAAGCACTCATTCTGATTTAGCTCCAGTGGAATGTTTGCTCTGTGACCTAGGCCAAGCCACATGACCTCTTGAGCTTGTCTTCTCATCTGTAAAATGGGGTTAATACCTTGTAGGGTTATAGCAAGAATTAAGTGACAAACCATATATGAAAACATTTGTCAGTTTCTTGCTGCATATCAAGTACTCAATAAATATTAGTCTCATCCTTTCTGAAGTTCAAAAGCAAAGTTTTTGAGAGTAGTCCATTCTACTGAAGGAAACCAAAAGGCATATATCAAATTCCACTTATTTCCACTGGAATGTCAGCACGCTGGTACATGTGCTGTATCTGTGCAAGGAGAATGAATTGAAACGGTTCATGCAAATTCTATTGAGAGAAAAAAAAATTCAAAACTGCAGGCAGGATTCACAAAGAAGGTGATTTCCTTTAGATCTGAAGCCTGATTTTCTTTCAACATTCTCTGATTTCTTTTAAGCCCTGGGCCCACAGGCATATGCTTATATTCTGGCTGCTTGGAAGCATAATTGGTTTCTTTGGTGACTTGGCAACCTTCTATTCTCCTATTTCTCCTTTATTTTCATCTCACGGAAGAACTGCCATTCTTCTTCCAAGTGATAGGTGCTTGATACACACTTCTTAGCTGTGGTCTGTGGTTAGGAACTTGGATTTCCCTCCTTTTCCTACCCATGGGTAGAATATGTTCTTTTTATGATACATGAACTTGAGATTGCAGAACTTTTGATCTGGTTCCTTTATGGCTTTACTAGGTAATGGGTGAAAGGACTGTAAGTGAAGTTTGCGGGGAAAAGGAATGGGAACATTTCTCTCTAATTCCATGAAAGACTTGATTTAGAATATGTCCCTCTGGTCCTATCAGGAGAGGGCTTCTATAATTATGGATTGCTTTGATAAAGCCTTTCTTTAAAATGCACAAAAGTGATTCAGAATCCCATTTTTTTTAAAAAAATGAAGTAAGTACAAAGCATTTATATACTTTGCTGATTTACTTATTAGAAGAATTCATCATGATTTCAATGAAATAGTTTAGAGATAGTTAAAACCTAGGTTACACAGTTGGTATGTGCTTGGTACTATATTTTACTTCACAAATTATTGATGCTTAGCCATTTGCAAGTCCAGCTAGAAATTTACTGATCTTCCCCATTCTTGTAATTTGTATCTTTGTTAATATTTTCCAATCGGTACTACTACTAATAAAATATCATACATTTATTAAATGACTGTATGTCAGGATATATATATTATTTAATACTCCCACCAACACTCTGTGAAGTTACTGTTATTCCCATTTTATAGATGAGACTATTTAGGAATTAGAAGATAGGATATTTTCTCAAGACTGAACAGATACTAAATTTTAGAGGCAGGATTCAAATCCAAGCAATCCAGGTCCCTGCAGGGGCATCCTAGAGCCCCCAGCATCTGGCTGACCTGCCACATGATTGCAGACATAAGCAGGTCTAGTAGAGATCCACTAAGCCCAGCCCAGTTCAGCACCACATCCTTGCTGACTTCTAGAAACACCAGAATTAATAAAACGTTATTATTTTAAGCCACTGAGTTTTGGGGTGGTTTGTTACACAGAAATAGCTAACCAATGCAGTGCTAATCTGATTGGAAGTTTGTTAGTAAGTTTACATCCTCAATTGCAGAGTCATAGCATGTTCAAACCTATCTTAACCAACTTCCTCATTAAAACAAAAACAAAAACTAACACACACACACACACACACACACACACACACACACAGAATTAAAAAAACAAGGCCAGAAAGGTTAGTAACTCTCACGCTTATCTCCTTATTCCCTGTCTGAGGCCCTTCCTGTTGTTATTCTGTTTCTATAGGGAGAATTTATTAAAGGCTAAAGTAAAGCAGCAGATTAGAAATAGTCTACATTTCTAGGCATACAAAAACCACGCTAAATGGATTCACCAGAAATAATAGTTTAACACATTTCTTAATGCTGAGCATGTATACACAACCTTTGTTCTATTTTTTGGTGAGTGTCCAGACACATGACACTTGCTTTTTATTCTTCTATAGGGACCTTATGAATGGATTTGAAATGCGATTGCCAACTAGGCTTAGCAGACCTTAAAAAAGAAAAGCATTGTGGGACTTATCCATCAACTTAACACTCCTATCCTCCTTAAATCATAGAAATTCTAGAACTAGTATTTATTAGCTTGTTCTTTCTGTACATCAATTACCTTAGACCCTATATGCTGCAGCTCCATCAAAAGCATTAAATAGTTCCCAGTGGCAAATTCCTGGTTATCTTTAGCTCATGCTGTTAAGTAAGTTTCCACAGTCTTTATAGCTCCAGATTTTATTGTATTTTTTAAATTACTTAGTTTCAGCTGTTGAAGCCTAAGACTTTGACTTAAAGAGAAACTACTTGCCAGCATGTCAGTGTCAAATTTGACTTTTCAGCTTCGCCAAGGCTGATGTGTTTGGGGTATCCCTGCTATGTTGGGGAGTTTTCAAAAGATACTTGCTTGGGTTTCTGACATTAATATTTTACATCTATATTTCTAATAAACTGATTGACCCTCCATTTTGCTAGATCTTTGACCACTTTGCTGGCTTGCCTCAGCTTTCTCCACCTGGAGGACTTTATGCTTCACAAGCAAACTTTCTGCCTTTTTAAATTTTGCTGTTTTCTGGATTGTGTGACTAGGGGTGAAAACACATACTTAGCTCCCCTGATCCTCGAGGCCTTCTTTACCATATCCCTGTTCCTCTTCCTTTCTTCTCTGGGCTATTAATATGACTAGAATGATGCTCCTATTTCACCTGCTTTTTTCTTGCAGGATGTTGCCCCTCCCTCTCTGCTTCCTCTACTCTTCTCAACCAGATGAGCTCTGCCTTTTGGATACGTAGTTACTCTTTTAGGGGCAGGCAGGAGGGAGAGACACAATTAAACTCAGTCACAACTGTGAGGTGGTATTAATGCCTACAAGGTCCTGCCTGGAGTTTTCAAGTTTGTCATAATGTTTATACTGAGTTCACTGTCAATGTAGCAAAACAAAGCAATTGACCAAGTATATTATAAGTTATTTTTAACAAATTCTGTAACCTTTTTCTTACAATGCCATTTCCATTAGGCAAGGAATTTTGAACTGCTCTAAACAGAAAAATAGGCCAATCAGCTTAATGATTCCCCTGTCTAAATTTTCAATTTTTTATTAGTATTGCAATTTCCTTCATTCATTTATTTTGGGAAAATGTCTGTCCTGCGTTGATACAGCTTTTCTTCCATATGATATGTTTATTTTCTAAATAATTTTTTTTTACCTACTTAAAGGTAAATAATTTTTCTACCTACTTAAAGCCTGCTAGACTTTAAGACTTTTAGTGTGGCTAAACTACTTCTTTTCCTCTTCTGTGCATGTGTCTTATTTTCTTAGAGCAGTAGTTTATAAACTTAACCACCCTTGAACACACTATCCAAATATATTGGTATTTATTCTTAAAAATATATCTAATAAGTGAATACATCATGAACATTATAAAATATTATAAAAATGAGAATTGAATAACAAAGATATAAAAAGTAGCTATGTTTTCTAATATATCCTTCCTGAATATCTAATACATCGCATTTGGACACAGTGGCTTGGAAATGTTACACTCTCTGCATGTTATTTATCTGGTGAAATATTTTAATATCATCCATCTCTGAAATGGTGATAGGTAAGAACTTGGAAAATAAAGTTATCTTTAGACTCCAGATTTATTATATGCATGTTGAATTAGAAAGAACTTTCTGTGTTTTTAGTCACCAGATAGTTATTGATACTCCACAAACTACTTGCCGCATAGACTTCTATTGTAATCTATAATTCCCTGTCTGAGAAGGAAGATACTTTTATGGCCATAATAAGGTTAAGAATTTCATTTCCTCACCAAAAGATGCTAGCTGGCTTGTTTTCAGTTGACAACCCGTTGAAATTGCTGAAGCCAAACACATTTTGCCAACAGGGAGTAGAGCGCCACAGAACATTTGCATGGGCTCTGATTTGAAAGAGCTTAGCAAATACTATATAGGAGCAACTGAGGGTGACTGCAAACAAAATAGACTTAAAGACATTATAGATAGAACAAATATTATTTCACACACATGTGTAGGAAGAAAAATGGGAGTGGTTTGTTACCACTTTAAGACAATTGTACTTATATAAATACTTAACTTCATTTTAAAAAGCCATGCTAGAAATATTTAATATGCTTTAATAAATTTTCCAAGCTGTGACTATCTTCAAAACCTATACATATACATTTTGCTCTGTTGATCGCTGATTTTAGTCTGTATAAGTATCACTTTAGGGAGACATATATATATATATATATATATATATATATATATATATATATATTTAGGAAGTTTAGTGTAACACCCAGGATCCCCCGGTGAGTCTTTTGAAGATGGATCAGGGATTCATCTTTGAGAAAGATGTATAACTTGTTCCCTCTGATTCCAAAGGGAAGAAAATATGAATGGAATTTTATTTAAAGGTTCCTTTTAGAGATGTGAGGAAACAATGTTATTTCAGAACTGATCTGTTTTACTCTTTTTCTGATGACTACTCGAGCTGTATGTGCTTTCCTGTATGTTAAACACGTGTGCATGCTCGCGCGCATGCACACACACACATACAAATGTGTTTGCATCATCCCATCGTATTATACCATAGAGGCATACTTTTGTAATAATTTAGATACAGCATAAGTAACAGCTGTCAAATGAACCTAACTACTGAATCAATTAATTTGGGTATTTTTATTTTTGACTAGCAACAAAAACAAAGTGAGAGATGCATATGACTGAGAATTTATTTTTGGTTTCTGCTACTAAACTTCTTTCTTTATTTCTACCTTTCTTTCTTCAGCCTTCTATTGTTGTTATAAATGTTTTTTCCACCTTATTGCAGTTGTGATTAGCTTGGAGGTAACTGTATTAGAGTAGAATCTACCAGAGGCTTCAGAGCAGCATGCCTGGGTTCAAGTCCCAGCTCAGCCAATTACTCTGACTTTGTCTAATCTTCTCATGATCCACCCACGCCCATTTTCGTGTGTGTTTTAATAAATATAAACATAAGTCATAAACCTAGAAAAAATTCAGAGAAGTATAAGGAAGGTAACTAAAATGATCTAGAAACCTATTACTCAGATACAATCACTGCAAACATTTTCATGTATATTCTTCCTGATTATATTTAGATATAAAAATTGCACACTTAAACATAAAATAAGATCATACTTTACATACTGTCTTGTAACCTGTTTTACTTTGACAACGTATCATGGCCATGTACAAGTACATATGTTTTTATTTTAATTAATGACTACTTAATATTTTATTGTGTAGACAACCTCTTTTTACTGATTTTAATTTTGGGCATTTCAGAATAAATGGTAGAGCAAATCTATTTGCATAGTTGTGCTGCAAATGTAATTGGAGGAGTATATATTCTATATACATGCCATTTTTATACATAGGGTAAGTTCAATCTTCTACTTTTAAATATGAGGAGAATTGGGAAGAGTGTAAGGTTTTAAAAGGAGGGAGACAGTAAGAAAGGTGTATAGCAATATGGAAGAGAATAAAGCAAACATAAGATACTTGTTTTCTCCTTGCCTCTCCATGAGTCCTTGGTGTATCTGCTCATTCCTGAAAGGTAAAGAAGCTTACTTTTATAGACTCAGAGAGTGAACGCTGATGCATCATCTATTGCATATTTTCCTTCTCATAACCTAGTCTATTAGAGGATGCTGAGAGTTTATCCATGAAAGTCCTTTCCAGGGAGAAATAACTCTTGGTGGAGACCAGAAAAATTGGCAAGAAGGAAGTGAGGAAATAAAGAGAATATGGAAGCAGCAGAGAAAAGGAATTTAGTTCATTTCTTTCACTTTTACTTTAATTGAGCCAAAATCATATCATTATTCCAAAGTATGTTTCACTGTATATTTGCTTAATGTGGGCTCCATTTCCATTACTGCATACAATATTTTATTCATGTTAATGTTTACTATGACATGTGTACTCTCTATCCTATTTCTTTAGGAAGAACCATTTTACTTGCAGATATTTTCAGAATTGCTCACATTTGTGACAAGTCGAGTAAGAGGTGTCAAACTCCTTGCACAGGTCCTGGCACACAGCCCTCAGAGATGTTTATGGAAGCAGACGCCAAATCTTTCAAAGTGAGCCACCACCACAGTCTCAGCCCCTTCATTTTATATTTAGAAAACACAATTCAGGGAGCATAAACTGTTAGCTTGTTTTCCTGCTGAACGGATTACTAGCCTGGTGTCTACACTTATAGAAAGGAATGCCTTTAAGTCCTCATGTACTTTAACAGCTATAACATTTGCAGAAGCTTCTGAATCAATCTTCCATCTTTCTGGTTTATTGTCATTTAAGAACAGATGTGAATTCCTTTCCTGTGTGAAATTTCATGGCTGGACTCAGCACTACTCTCTGGGCCTACAATTCGTCACTCTGTCGGACTGTGTTGAATTCCAATGTTGGGAAACTGCGGTATATTTCAGCAAGACAATTTTGTTTGCCATATTTCAGTTACCTTTAGGTATAAAGGGGGGCACTCATGAAGAGGAAGATTTAGGTTGTATCAACATTTAATGAACACCTCACTATATTTCCTCCTTGGGCCCCTCCCCATGACTCACTAAATAATAGTATAGCATCAGCTCCTTGTTTTTGTCTCTGCTAATCTTTCTCATTCTAATCAGGCACTGCTGTCAAAACTGTGGGCTCACAGTGATAAGTGCTCATGAAGTAAATAGATAGTCAGACTCTCCCAGCTTAAGTGCTCCTTTGCTGCAGGGTATAAGCATTTGCCCAAGTTTTAGTTTTTTTGCATTCTTTCTAAGCAGAGAATTATTTAGTTGCTTTATTCTTCTGCTTCTATTCACTAATCTCATATAGTTGGATCTGCTTCTCTTTCTAACCTAGCAAATTTAATTTTTATAGGAAGATATGTATGTATGACATTATAGGCAATATGGCTAAGTGTATCTAGCATTTATCTATAATCTATCAATCAATCTATCATCAACTATTTACCTAGTTTAAAAAGTACTGAGAGCTTGTGAGCCTATTTTTTATATTTTTGATTTGTTTCTAGTGAATGTGGGTCTGATAAAATGTCTCATGTTCTTGTTGTTTTCTAGTTCAACTGAATAATTCATAAATGGCTTCAATTTAAAATAGAAAACCCATGGGCTTCCCTGGTGGCACCGTGGTTAAGACTCCAACTGCCAATGCAGGGGACATGCGTTCGATCCCAGGTCCGGGAAGATCCCACATGCTGCAGAGCAACTAAGCCCATGCACCACAACTACTGAGCCTGTGCTCTAGAGCCCATGAGCTACGACTACTGAGCCCACATGCTACAACTACTGAAGCCTACACGCCTAGAGCCCGTGCTCCGCAACAAGAGAAGCCACTGCGGTGAGAAGCCCGTGCACCGCAAGGAAGAGTAGCCCCCGCTCACCGCAACTAGAGAAAGCCCACGTGCAGCAACGAAGGTCCAACTCAGCCAAAAATAAATAAATAAATAAAATAAATTTATTTTAAAAAATAAAAAATAAATAAACTGAAATAGAAGACCCACTTTGAATCATTAGCTATATAGGGGGCAATAGCTTGATCCTTTTCATTTTATTTGGGAAAATAAACAAGCATACAAACATAAAAACACAAAAGATGGGGATGTACATCCAATCTGGTGTTTAAAAAGACAGATTTAATCAAAAATAAATAAATATCTCTTTCTCATTTCATATATTGAAGAAGACCATTGAATTCACTGCTGGGCAGCACAGTTTGAGAAGAATAGATATAAAGTGAAACGCCTTATGAGGAGGTTACATTGTGAGAGAAACCCCAACACATGTTATTGACGAATCTGGGATAATATTTCTTTATAAAGAAAAAAACCTCAAAAAGTGAGGCATGGCAGGCATCTTTAAATAGTTGAGAGGCTGTCAGGTGGAAGTGGGCTTTTTCTTTTATGTCCAAAATGTATCATGAACACCAGAGACTACAGTGACTTAGATGGCAGACTCTGTTTAATTATAAGTATTTGGAATTCTCTAAGGGGGTCCCTAATAAATAGCATCCTGCTTTCCCACTTGAGTTCTGAGGTTTTTGAGAACAACAGAGGAGTGCCAGATAAAGATCAAAGCACTGTACTTATTAATGATTGAGTTCAACTGGAAGGATGCTCTTAGTGTGAAAACCAACCGCAGAATTAGGCAGATTCCTGTCTCAGGCAGCATCAGGCAGAGAGGCTTCCCCACAAAGGTGATGCTCCCAGAAGAAGGAGGGATGTGTATTCCCATGTGTTCCCAGATCTCACTTCAAAGAGGAGGAACATCAGTGCTGAGCCAATCATGCCCTGTATTCATCTCCATCAACCAGAGAAGCCATCTGCTTCCTTGGTTATAGAGTGAGTAAACAGGGCCAAGAGAGTCCAGGGGTGTGTTTAGGGAAACCACCTTTACATAGAAATCAGAAGTGAGGATAACATACCCCTCAAAAGGATAAGGAAAGTCTTTTTTATTGATCAGTACTCCCCAAGATTCATGTACTGCTTTTGGAGTGTATTGAATATTTCCACTCATTCAATAATAATTGTTCATTGCCCCCAAGTTCTCAGGCTCTGTGCTAAATGCTGGGGACATAATAGTGCAGGAAAATAGGCACAATTCCTCCCCTCTTGGAGCTTAAAGTGCAAGAACATGCAAGCTCAGGGTAGTTTATCATTTGGTGGGGGTGTGGTAGAGTAGTGACTCTTTACTTTGGCTGCCCTTGGAAATCACCTGGAGAACTTAAAAAAAACTGATGCTCAGGCCCCACCCAATTCTGATTCTGATTTAGTTGGTCTGAGGTTTAGTCTGGGCATGAGGATTTTCAAAAGTCTCCAGGTAATTCTCATGTGCAATCAGGGCTGAAAAACCACTGTGGTTAAGGGAATTTGAGGGTAGGATGGTGGATGAAATAGATGCCTATGCAGGTCTTGATCATGTTGATGCTCCCAGTGCTGGTACATTTATAGGTACTCAAAAATTAATTAATTGATTAAGATGATAAGCATTTACTGAAAGCTTCCTATGTACTAATTACTGTTCCAGGCAGACGATCATGGTGCCTGCTCTCAAGGATCTTACATTATGGAAAGTGGAAATTATATTCAGTGAATAAACAGAAAATTAAGAAGATAATTTCTAATAAGGAAACGTAAAGACAATAAAATAAGATGATAGGGGAACCTCAGTGATGGACCACTTTGGATAGAGTGGTCAGCAAGAGCCTCTGTGTTGAGAAAACATTAGAACTGAGACCTAAAATATGGTAAGAAGCCAGTTTCTGGGAAATAGGGTTCCAGGTAGAGAGAGTAGTAAAATGGGAAAGTGCTTGATGCAGCTGAGAAATGTATGGAAGGCTAGTGGTTGCAACTTGGTAAAGTGGCAAACAAACTTGTTTCTCTTGGGAATCATAACTATTGACTTAGATAAATCTACAGGGACACTTACATTTCTGACAATATGGAAGACTTAAAAACCCTGAATGGGGCTCCCCTGGTGGCCCAGTGGTTGAGTCCGCCTGCCGATGCAGGGGACATGGGTTCGTGCCCCAGTCTGGGAGGATCCCACATGCCACCAAGTGGCTGGGCCCGTGAGCCATGGCCGCTGAGCCTGCGCATCCGGAGCCTGTGCTCCACAACGGGAGAGGCCACAACAGTGAGAGGCCTGCGTACGGCAAAAAAAAAGCTCTGGACTCATAGAAGATGGCGGAAGACTAAGATGCGGAGATCACCTTCCTCCCCAGAGACACATCAGAAATACATCTACACGTGGAACTGCTCCTACAGAACACCCACTGAACGCTGGCAGAAGACCTCACACTTCCCAAAAGGCAAGAAACTCCCCATGTACCTGGGTAGGGCAAAAGAAAAAAGAAAAAACAGAGACAAAATTATAGGGATGGGACCCGCCAGTGGGAGGGAGCTGTGAAGGAGGAAAGGTTTCCACACACTAAGAAGACCCTCCACTGGTGGACACTGTGGGTGGTGGAGGGGACAAGCTTCAGAGCAAAGGAGGAGAGGGCAGCCACAGGGGTGCGAAGGGCAAAGCGGAGAGATTCCCGCACAGAGGATCAGTGCCGACCAGCACTCACCAACCTGAGACGCTTGTCTGCTCACCCGCCGGGGCAGGCGGGGCTGGGAGCTGAGGCTCGGGCTTCGGTCAGAGCGCAGGGAGAGGACTGGGGTTGGCGGCGTGAACACAGCTTGAAGGGGTTAGTGCACCACGGCTAGCCGGGAGGGAGTCTGGGAAAAAGTCTGGAGTTGCCGAAGAGGCAAGAGACTTTTTCTTCCCTCTTTGTTTCCTGGTGCGTGAGGAGAGGGGATTAAGAGCGCGGCTTAAAGGAGCTCCAAAGACGGGCGCGAGCCGCGGCTGAAAGCGCGGACCCCAGAGACGGGCGTGGGACGCTGGGGCTGCTGCTGCCACCACCAAGAAGCCTGTGTGCAAGCGCAGGTCACTCTCCACACCTCCCTTCCGGGGAGCCTGTGCAGCCCGCCACTGCCATGGTCCTGGGATCCAGGGACAACTTCCCCGGGAGAACGCATGGCGCACCTCAGGCTGGTGCAACGTCACGCTGGCCTCTGCCGCCGCAGGCTCACCCCGCATCCATACCCCTCCCTCCCCCCGGCCTGAGTGAGCCGGAGCCCCCGAATCAGCGGCTCCTTTAACCCCGTCCTGTCTGAGCGAAGAACAGATGCCCTCAGGCGACCTATACGCAGAGGTGGGGCCAAATCCAAAGCTGAACCCCGGGAGCTGTGCGAGCAAAGAGAAAGGGAAGTTTCTCCCAGCAGCCTCAGGAGCAGCGGATTAAATCTACACAATCAATTTGATGTACCCTGCATCGGTGGAATACCTGAATAGACAACGAATCATCACAAATTGAGGAGGTGGACTTTGAGAGCAAGATATATTATTTTTTCCCTTTTTCCTCTTTTTGTGAGTGTATATGTGTATGCTTCTGTGTGAGATTTTGTCTGTATAGCTTTGCTTTCACCATTTGTTCTAGGGTTCTGCCGATCCGTTTTTTTTGTTTGTTTGTTTTTACTTAAAAACATTTTTTTCTTAATTATTTTTTATGTTTTATTTTAATAACTTTATTTGACATTATCTTCTTTCTTTCTTTCTTTCTTTCTCTCTCTCTTTCTCTCTTTCTTTCTTTCTAATTTTTCTCCCTTTTATTCTGAGCCGTGTGGATGAAAGGCTCTTGGTGCTCCAGCCAGGAGTCAGTGCTGTGCCTCTGAGGTGGGAGAGCCAACTTCAGGACACAGGTCCACAAGAGACCTCCCAGCTCCACGTAATATCAAACGGTGAAAATCTCCCAGAGATCTCCATCTCAACACCAACACCCAGCTTCACTCAACGACCAGTAAGCTACAGTGCTGGACACCCTATACCAAACAACTAGCAAGACAGGAACACAACCCCACTCATTAGGTGAGAGGCTGTCTAAAATCATAATAAGGCCACAGACACCCTAAAAGACACCACCATATGTGGACCTGCCGACCAGAAAGACAAGATCCAGCCTCATCCACCAGAACACAGGCACTCGTCCCCTACACCAGGAAGCCTACACAACCCACTGAACCAACTTTAGCCACTGAGGACAGACACCAAAAACAACGGGAACTACGAACCTTCAGCCTGCAAAAAGGAGACCCCAAACACACTAAAATAAGCAAAATGAGAAGACAGAGAAACACACAGCAGATGAAGGAGCAAGGTAAAAACCCACCAGACCTAACAGATGAAGAGAATATAGGCAGCTTACCTGAAAAAGAAATCAGAATAATGATAGTAAAGATGATCCAAAACCTTGGAAACAGAATAGAGAAAGTGCAAGAAACATTTAACAAGGACCTAGAAGAACTAAAGAGGAAACAAGCAATGATGAACAACACAATAAATGATATTAAAAATACTCTAGAAGGGATCAATAGCAGAATAACTGAGGCAGAAGAATGGATAAGTGACCTGGAAGATAAAATAGTGGAAATAACTACTACAGAGCAGAATAAAGAAAAAAGAATGAAAAGAACTGAGGACAGTCTCAGAGACCTCTGGGACAACATTAAATGCACCAACATTCGAATTATAGGGGTCCCAGAAGAAGAAGAGAAAAAGAAAGGAACTGAGAAAATATTTGAAGAGATTATAGTTGAAAACTTCCCTAATATGGGAAAGGAAGTAGTTAATCAAGTCCAGGAAGCACAGAGAGTCCCATACAGGATATATCCAAGGAGAGACATGCCAAGACACATATTAATAAAACTGTCAAAAATTAAACACAAAGAAAACATATTAAAAGCAGCAAGGGAAAAACAACAAATAACACACAAGGGAATCCCCATAAGTTTAACAGCTGATCTTTCAGCAGAAACTCTGCAAGCCTGAAGGGAGTGGCAGGACATATTTAAAGTGATGAAGGAGAAAAACCTACAACCAAGATTACTCTACCCAGCAAGGATCTCATTCAGATTTGATGGAGAAATTAAAATGTTTACAGACAAGCAAAAGCTGAGAGAGTTCAGCACCACCAAACCAGCTTTACAACAAATGCTAAAAGAACCTCTCTAGGCAAGAAACACAAGAGAAGGAAAAGACCTACAATAACAACCCCGAAAAAATTAAGAAAATGGGAATAGGAACATACATATAGATAATTACCTTAAATGTAAATGCATTAAATGATCCCACCAAAAGACACAGAGTGGCTGAATGGATACAAAAACAAGACCTGTATATATGCTGTCTACAAGAGACCACTTCAGACCTAGAGACGCATACAGACTGAAAGTGAGGGGATGGGAAAAGATATTCCATGCAAATGGAAATCAAAAGAAAGCTGGAGAAGCAATTCTCATATCACACAAAATAGACTTTAAAATAAAGACTATTACAAGAGACAAAGAAGGACACTACATAATGATCAAGGGATCGATCCAAGATGCTATAACAATTGTAAATATTTATGCACCCAACATAGGAGCACCTCAATACATAAGGCAAATACTAACAGCCATAAAAGGGGAAATCGACAGTAACACACTCATAGTAGGGGACTTTAACACCCCACTTTCACCAATGGACAGATCATCCAAAATGAAAATAAATAAGGAAACACAAGTTTTAAATGATACATTAAACAAGATGGACTTAATTGATATTTATAGGACATTCCATCCAAAAACAACAGAACACACATTTTTCTCAAGTGCTCATGGAACATTCTCCAGGATAGATCATATCTTGGGTCACAAATCAAGCCTTGGTAAATGTAAGAAAATTGAAACTGTATCAAGTATCTTTTCTGACCACAACGCTATGAGACTAGATATCAATTACAGGAAAAGATCTGTAAAAAATAAAAACACATGGAGGCTAAAGAATACACTACTTAATAATGAAGTGATCACTGAAGAAATCAAAGAGGAAATCAAAAAATACCTAAAAACAAATGACAATGGAGACACGACAACCCAAAACCTATGGGATGCAGCAAAAGCAGTTCTAAGAGGGAAGTTTATAGCAATACAATCCTACCTTAAGAAACAGGAAACATTTCAAATAAACAACCTAACCTTGCACCTAAAGCAACTAGAGAAAGAAGAACAAAAATATCCCAAAGTTAGTAGAAGGAATGAAATCATAAAGATCAGATCAGAAATAAATGAAAAAGAAATGAAGGAAATGATAGCAAAGATCAATAAAACTAAAAGCTGGTTCTTTGAGAAGATAAACAGAATTGATAAACCATTACCAAGGCTCATCAAGAAAAAAAGGGAGAAGACTCAAATCAATAGAATTAGAAATGAAAAAGGAGAAGTAACAACTGACACTGCAGAAATACAAAAGATCATGAGAGATTACTACAAGCAACTATATGCCAATAAAATGGACAACCTGGAAGAAATGGACAAATTCTTAGAAATGCACAACCTGCCAAGACTGAACCAGGAAGAAATAGAAAATATGAATAGACCAATCACAAGCACTGAAATTGAGACTATGATTAAAAATCTTCCAACAAACAAAAGCCCAGGACCAGATGGCTTCACAGGTGAATTCTATCAAACATTTAGAGAAGAGCTAACACCCATCCTTCTCAAACTCTTCCAAAATATAGCAGAGGGAGGAGCACTCCCAAACTCCTTCTATGAGGCCACCATCACCCTGATACCAAAACCAGACAAAGATGTCACAAGGAAAGAAAACTACAGGCCAATATCACTGATGAACATAGATGCAAAAATCCTCAACAAAATACTAGCAAACAGAATCCAACAGCACATTAAAAGGATCATACACCATGATCAAGTGTGGTTTATTCCAGGAATGCAAGGATTCTTCAATATATGCAAATCAATCAACGTGATATACCATATTAACAAATTGATGGAGAAAAACCATATGATCATCTCTATAGATGCAGAGAAAGCTTTTGAAATATTTCAACACCCATTTATGATAAAAACCCTGCAGAAAGTAGGCATAGAGGGAACTTTCCTCATCATAATAAAGGCCATATATGTCAAACCCACAGCCAACATCGTCCTCAATGGGGAAAAACCGAAACCATTCCCACTAAGATCAGGAACAAGACAAGGTTGCCCACTCTCACCACTATTATTCAACATAGTTTTGCAAGTTTTAGCCACAGAAATCAGAGAAGAAAAAGAAATAAAAGGAATCCAAATCGGGAAAGAAGAAGTAAGCCTGTGTCTGTTTGCAGATGACATGATACTATACATAGAGAATCCTAAAGATGCTACCAGAAAACTACTAGAGCTAATCAATGAATTCGGTAAAGTAGCAAGATACAAAATTAATGCACAGAAATCTCTGGCATTCCTATACGCTAATGATGAAAAATCTGAAAGTGAAATTAAGGAAGCACTCCCATTTACCATTGCAACAAAAAGAATAAAATATCTAGGAATAAAGCTACCTAAGGAGACAAAAGACCTGTATGCAGAAAATTATAAGACACTGATGAAAAAAATTAAAAATGATACAAATAGATGGAGAGATATACCATGTTTTTGGATTGGAAGGATCAACATTGTGAAAATGACTCTACTACCCAAAGCAAACTACAGATTCAATGCAATCCCTATCAAACTACCACTGGCATTTTTCATGGAACTAGAACAAAGTATTTCACAATTTGTATGGAAACACAAAAGACCCCGAATAGCCAAAGCAATCTTGAGAATGAAAAATGGAGCTGGAGGAATCAGGCTCCCTGACTTCAGACTATACTACAAAGCTACAGTAATCAAGACAGTATGGTACTGGCACAAAAACAGAAATATAGATCAATGGAACAGGATAGAGCGCCCAGAGATAAACCCATGCACATATGGTCACCTTATCTTTTTTTTTTTTTTTTTTTTGCGGTACACGGGCCTCTCACTGTTGTGGCCTCTCCCGTTGCGGAGCACAGGCTCCAGATGCGCAGTCTCAGCAGCCATGGCTCACGGGCCCAGCCGCTCCACGGCATGTGGGGTCTTCCCGGACCAGGGCACGAACCCGTGTCCCCTGCATCGGCAGGCGGACTCCCAACCACTGCTCCACCAGGGAAGCCCCTGGTCACCTTATCTTTGATAAAAGAGGCAAGAATACACAGTGGAGAAAAGACAGCCACTTCAATAAGTGGTGGTGGGAAAACTGGACAGGTACATGTAAAAGTATGAGATTAGAACACTCCCTAACACCATACATAAAAATAAGCTCAAAATGGATTAAAGACCTAAATGTAAGGCCAGAAACTATCAAACTCTTAGAGGAAAACATAGGCAGAACACTCTATGACATAAATCACAGCAAGATCCTTTTTGACCCACCTCCTAGAGAAATGGAAATAAAAACAAAAATAAACAAAAGGGACCTAATGAAACTTCAAAGCTTTTGCACAGCAAAGGAAACCATAAACAAGACCAAAAGACAACCCTCAGAATGGGAGAAAATATTTGCAAATGAAGCAACTGACAAAGGATTAATCTCCAAAGTTTACAAGCAGCTCATGCAGCTCAATAACAAAAAAACATACAACCCAATCCAAAAATGGGCAGAAGACCTAAATAGACATTTCTCCAAAGAAGATATACAGATTGCCAACAAACACATGAAAGAATGCTCAACATCATTAATCATTAGAGAAATGCAAATCAAAACTACAATGAGATATCATCTCACACTGGTCAGAATGGCAATCATCAAAAAATGTAGAAAAAATAAGTGCTGGAGAGGGTGTGGAGAAAAGGGAACGCTCTTGCACTGCTGGTGGGAATGTGAATTGGTACAGCCACTATGGAGAACAGTATGGAGGTTCCTTAAAAAAACTAAAAATAGAACTACCATATGATCCAGCAATCCCACTACTGGGCATACACCCTGAGAAAACCATAATTCAGAAAGAGTCATGTACCAAAATGTTCATTGCAAAATGAACATGTTCATTTGTTCATTGTCTATTTACAATAGCCAGGAGATAGAAACAACCTAAGTGTCCATTGACAGATGAATGGATAAAGAAGATGTGGCACATATATACAATGGAATATTAGTCAGCCATAAAAAGAAATGAAATTGAGTTATTTGTAGCGAGGTAGATGGACCTAGAGTCTGTCATACAGAGTGAAGTAAGTCAGAAAGAGAAAAACAAATACCGTATGCTAACACATATATATGGAATCTTAAAAAAAAATGGTCATGAAGAACCTAGGGGCAAGACGGGAATAAAGACACAGACCTACTAGAGAATGGACGAGGGTACAGGGAGGGGGAAGGGTAAGCTGGGACAAAGTGAGAGTGGCATGGACATATATACACTACCAAACGTAAAATAGATAGCTAGTGGGAAGCAGCCGCATAGCACAGGGAGATCAGCTCAGTGGTTTGTGACCACCTAGAGGGGTGGGATAGGGAGGGTGGGAGGGAGGGAGATGCAAGAGGGAAGAGATATGGGGATATATGTATATGTATAACTGATTCACTTTCATATACAGCAGAAACTAATACACCATTGTAAAGCAATTATACTCCAATAAAGATGTTAAAAAAAATACAATCACCTTTTCAAATTTAGAGCTAAGCTCACAAGAAAGGAAAGGAAAACCCCAGAGGCCAGAAATGAACAGGGAGCTGGAAATCAGAAATGTAAATGAAAGATGAAGCCTTTGCCTCCCTGTGGAGGGAGAAAGGGAGATGAAGATGGAGAGAGTGAATAACTATACGGCTTGTATTTTAATGGCTCCTACAGTCCCATGAGACAAGGCAGACTTCCAGCCCACACACTGTGTAAAGCTGGAATGGATAACCCATTGTAAAGTCAGAACTCATGAAGCGTTCTACCCTCAATAAAAGGGTGGACCAGTAAAAAAAATTCTGCCCACTGGTAAGGGAAAACTACTAGGAATCCATCTTGGCCTGAGTGTTAAATAAAGGCTCTGAGAATTTGTAACCACAAGTCTGCTGCCAGGAAGGCCTGTGTTACAAGTTTTTAACTATAGTGTGATCTGAGAAAGAAAGCACAAATAGAAAATTAAATTAAAATGTCACAGATTAGCTGTCTCTGATAAGGAGAAAAGAGAATAAGATAAGGAAGAGGCACCTGGAAGGCTTCAAGTGTACCACTTATGTTTTATTTCTTAAGTGGAGTTACAGTAGGAGTTTGTAATCTTAATTTTAATTATATGTCCACTTTTAAAATAAAAATTTCAAATATTGATATAAGATATAAAACTTTTAAAATAATGTCAAATGGTAAACTATAGAAAAAAGAAACAATTGCTTGACTAATATTTGGTCACAGATTTTCATTATGTGAAACCCAATACTGTGAAGACAATTCTACACATCTACTACCATATAATTTACTCCTAATTATCACTGTGCAAATATTCATGTAATGTGTTATCTATCCAAGGCAACCTTCACTCTTTCCCAACTCAACAGCACATAGTTTCTTTCCCATTTCCTTGATTCTCTTGTTAGTGGTCACCAATATCATCATCATCACCACCACCACCATCATCATCATACCTAAATTCTTAACTTTTGTATTAGATTATGAGCTTCTTGAGGGCGAGACCCACATCAGATTCATCTCTGTATTTGCATACAGTAGATATCACCACCATTAATCAGCCTTAATAGAAAATAGGTTGCACTGAGGATTAGGAATACAAAAAAAAAAATGAGGAGTCTGGCCTAGAAGAGCTAATAATGTAATTGGATAGGGAGGGCATGCGGCAGTGTGGAATAATGACATCTTAACAGCTGGCATGAGATTTCTCTTGAAAAGAAACTATCTTTGGGGAGAAAACATCTTGATATTTTGGGAAAGAAGGTAAGACCCTGATGGCAGAAATATTCACAAGCCAAACAACCAAAGTGATGGCTTAGGTACTCTGCATGAGAAACTGAGAGAAAGTTTGTTCTACTGTGAAAAGGAAGGGGAGAAAAGAGTGACTGATGGGGGAAGAGAGGTCCCAGACAGATGGTATGAGGCCTGGGGCATGACCTAGTGAATAAAAAGTCCCTCTAGGTGAGATGACTGAAGGAACAGGGATCTCCCACATTCAATTTACAGCTGTTTGTGTTGCCATGAAGTGGGTCCCTTCTCCATTATTCTCAATTCATCAGTAATAACTACTGCATTATGAATGCTTTCACTGAGGAAGAGAGACTCTGTGGAAACTGAGAAGGGGCTGAATTTTATATTTAGGTGTACCCCAAACAGAATAAAGGCCATACTCTAGGGCATTAAGATGATCTACAACCTGAAATATTTCAAAAGGAGTATAAGCCCACAATCAGAGGTGACCATATGAAAAGTAACCCCTACAGGACTTTGAGGAAATCCTGAGGACGGCTTTGAATTTCCACTAGGTGTTAAACAGACTTTAAAATTGATGCTATTTAGCTCTAAAACTGCCAAGAGAGCCTTGTTAACATCTGGGATTCATTTTCAAAAGGCAAATAGCAATATAAAGTGGAAAATATTAAGGACGAAATGAACACTACTCAGTGTTAAAGCAACATAGACGTGGGACATACTGAAGTTTGTGAGGGTCAGGCATGGAATTCTAGAATAGACACTTGAGCTAGATATCCAAGGAAGAATAAGATGGAGGGGAAGAGAGAAAAGCAGTGAGGAAAGTGATAAAGGGAATGATTAAGTACAGACATGGAAATGGGAAGGTTGGCCACCTGAGAGCTAATATGTGCTCAAGGAAACCAAGCAATCTTTAACAGTAGTCCAAGCAAAATATAAATTATTTAAAAAAATTTTTGTAATACATTCCCAATCTAAATACGAATGGTGTTAGGAGTTTTCTGGTTTTTTGTACTAACTACTCTATGGCTTCCCTCATTAGTACATGTAACTGTTTCTATGAGTTACAAGTAGCCAACTTGCATATTCTTGCCAGGCATGGGAACTCTGTGTGTGAGTGTCTTGTGTGTGTGTATTGTGTACATGTCAATCACATATTTGGGAACAGATAGCAAACCAGCTATTTCCTTGGAATTATCTCAGAGGAGTGCAGGTCTCTAGGAATGGATAAAAAGCCTAGTGGTGTTCCAATGGGCTGCTCTCTAGTGGTGGTCCTTGTCAGATGGAATATCTGACACTTTGCTTTCTGACAGTGGATATGTTTGGAAGAGTTGACATGAGGCCTGAATTTCACATTGCTTCTGAGGCTACAGGTAGCTGAGCCCCACCCTGGGAGTCTGAAAGCCAGGCTGTGGCCCAGGTGAGGTCAACAACAGAGACACCCAGGGAGGACTGAGTAACAAAAGGACACATGCAGCACCACCACCGAGCACACATCACCAATCTGCTGCAAGAATGGTAAGATTACTTAGCATTTATATGGAACTTTTCGATCACTAATTAGTTAATCCACAAAACTCCCCTGTGAGGAGAGTATTTTTAGTTCTTTTTTGTTTCCACATGAGGAACCAAAGACATAGTGAGGTTAAACAACTTGCCCTAAGCTAAACATCAAGTCAGTAAATAGCAGGAGTGTTGTGGGAATATAGAGTTTCTAAATTCTTATTTTGTCCACTTAGTCCATAAATACCCCTTGGTCTTTGGGGAAAGATGGTCAAGTTGATCCTCAGAGGGATGAGACCCTTCACTACAATAAATGGTATCTTTTTTCTGCTAATAAGACCTGCTTAGGGAGAGTTTCTGTTTCAGGAGTGGGTGCTTTTTGCCCACTCTGAAATAATGAAACCAAAATAACATCTACTGTAGCAGCGCATTTGGTTTTGTGAGCTGGGATGCAGGGACTGCTGGTGTGTTCCCAGCAGCATTCAGGCACGGGGATTTCCGTGTTGTACTTTGTAAAGTAGTGAGTATTGGGAATAAGAAGAGGCTGAATGGAGAGGGGGAAAAGGAGGCAAAGAATGGAGCCCACTTCTTATCCAGCCTTTTGGACAGAGTCTGACTCTTTGTGGTTTGAGAGATGCGGACCAGAAATTGATGGAAGTATTCTTGAGAGTTTTTGAAACGGTAGCACAAAGATTACTGCATCCAGGTCCAGATGAGCAGGTGTGGTTACGAAAATGGAGGAGGCCCTTCTGTCTGTTCTGCAAAGATTAGAAACATTGGAACAGTCGGACACAGTGTCCTTGGCACATACTTTGATCACAGCACCATCAGCAGGGGCAATGACAAGGCTTCTCCAAGCTGCTTTGAAGACAGCAATGTCAAGGAGAGGGATCAAGAGCAGTGGAGAAAAAAACAGGCAGAGTTTTTTAGGGACCCTCGTTGATGAACTGGTTTGTGAGACACCCTGTTGAAGATTTCCAGAAGTACTTGGCATGCATTTTGGAAACATGCAAGTTTATCACTCAGAGTCACAGCATATGTAACCATGGCTTTACATTTATGGGAACAAGCTAGTGAGGGCAGGGGCCATTTGGAGTTTATCACTGCAGTAGATCCTCTTCCCCTTTGCTGCACATCTTACCTTCCTTCTGTTCCAGTAAGTTAATCATGGTTTTTTTAAATATTAAAAATGAAAAGCAGTTCCATATGCTTGATGATGATGTCTTACAATTACATCTGAGAAGGCTGAATAACAATCTGATGAGACTTTCTTGGTTAAAACACTTTTACAATGTAGTGCAGTAGGAAGAGCATGGCTTTGGAATTAAGAATCCTGGGTTCAAATCTCAAATCTATTACTCGGAGCCATAATCTTGGATAAGTCATTTAACTTAATTAGTTTCAATTTCCTTAACTATTAAGTGGGAACATAATGCTATCCTCATGTCATACATGTCTGGGGGCCAAATGGCATGACATATGCAAAAATGCTTTGCAAAGTGCAATTTATAATTTATAATTGCTACTTTTGCATGATTACTTGCTGCTACGCATGTTTCACGGATTATTCAATCAGGAACTCTATGAGGTAGGCACAATTACTATGTGGATTTGTATCAGTTAGGGTCCTGCAATAAACAAATAGCACCCTCAAGTGGGAATCACCTGAGGAGAGTTTAAAAAAGGAGCTGTTTACAAAGTCATGGGCATGGTGTATGGAAATTATAAATATAATGGTACCCTGGTGATGCTCACAGAAGGCACAGTTAACCATCCCTGGGCCTCAAGGGCCTCAAGGAAGCAGTTACTGGAACCTGGAAATAACTGCCTGGAGAAATCCACCCAATAGCTCTTGTGGCCTTTGGTCAATGGCCTTAGCCAGTTGTTGCCAATACCACAAAGAGTAAGTCAGGGAAATCAATACCCTGGTAACATTCTCTTCTCTTCTTCTATACTCTTGGCAGCCAATTAAAATGCAATGTCAGAGGGCAAATGAACCCACTCTCATAATCCATTTAAGGGATGACCATATTTCTGGGTTTGCCTGGAACCATATCAGTTTATACCCTTTCCTGATATGGATAGCCCCTTCCCTTTTACTTCCATGTGTCCCATTTTGGACAATAAATTAAATTTCCATTCTATCTAGAATGGTTTGCCTCTTAGTATTGGTACAAGATTGGAGAAGGGAGTTCAGTGGATCTGGAGGGGGGAAACAGAACAAATCCCACACATTATTTTCCAGAAGAAGAAATAAAGACTTAGAGCCCCAAACAACCTGCCCAAATTCACACAGCTAGTGAAGGCCAGAGTGGGGTTGAAGGCAGGTAGTGTGAAAGCAGTTGAAGTACAGAAGCTAAGCTCGTAACCACTGCTGCAGGAGGCCCCTGACATGCAGAGAATATTTACCTAGAGGGGGATTAAAAAGTTTGTTTTAAGACTCAGTGGCTCAGGCAGTCAGTATTATGGGAAGAACTTTAGTTGCACTGGTGAATCTAGCATAACTGAATATCATATTTTCTTATTATTACATTTGGCTGACAAGAGGCTAATGCCTTACAAGGGGAACAGACGGCCAAATCTGTAGTTCCCATGTCAGGAGGATTTCCTGGATGCTCCCCTTAAAGGAGTGTATCAAATCTGCTCATTTTAAAAGACCTCTTAGGGCTTCCCCTCGTGGCGCAGTGGTTGGGAGTCTGCCTGCCGATGCAGGGGACGTGGGTTCGTGCCCCCGTCCGGGAGGATCCCACATGCCGCAGAGCGGCTGGGCCTGCGGGCCATGGCCGCTAAGCCTGCACGTCCGGAGCCTGTGCTCCACAGCGGGAGAGGCCACAACGGTGAGAGGCCTGCGTACCGCAAAAAAAAAAAAAAGACCTCTTAGATGTACTAATTCAACACTCATACAGATAGAAAACCATCAGTTCATCCTATGATTTTGCTCTATTTCAGTCAATTCTCCACGGTCTTTTTGGTGGAGTGAATCTTCCTAATGACTTACACTTACGGCAATAAGTGAAAACAAAGGCAATAAAGAAAGCCCAAGGATGTTTTATGGCTTTGGTCTTTTTTTTTTTTTTTTTTTTTGCGGTACGCAGGCCTCTCACTGCTGTGGCCTCTCCCGTTGCGGAGCACAGGCTCTGGACGCGCAGGCTCAGCGGCCATGGCTCACGGGCCCAGCCGCTCCGCAGCATGTGGGATCTTCCCGGACCGGGGCACGAACCTGTGTCCTCTGCATCGGCAGGCGGACTCTCAACCACTGCGCCACCAGGGAAGCCCGGCTTTGGTCTTTTTTAAAATGATGTCTCCTGGAGATGAAAGTTGGGTCTTACAAGGTAATCGAAGAGCCTCCCACAACCTTTTTAAGATGCTCTGCTTCAGCCTGCCTGCTAGAGACTGGATGCAGGCAGTACATACTCAACCACAGCTCTTGGCAGGGAGCTGTGGCCTATTTGAGAACTTGTTTCCTTAAACCAAGTACAGTAAGACTGAGCCTACATAAAATTATTTTGAAAGCAACTCATCACCATTGTCAGAAATAATTAACTGAGCTCTTAATTCTCTTTGTTTGGAGAAAATTATGCAAACACATGATGCTTTTTGAAAGCTTAAACTAATTTTGTCACAAGCGAAAGGAATACACAGACATAAAAATAAGATATTGAGGGGGCTTCCCTGGTGGTGCAGTGGTTGAGAGTCCACCTGCCAATGCAGGGGACGTGGGTTTGTGCCCCAGTCCAGGAGGATCCCACATGCCGCAGAGCGGCTGGGCCCGTGAGCCATGGCTACTGAGCCTGTGCGTCCAGAGCCTGTGCTCCACAACGGGAGAGGCCACAACAGTGAGAGACCTGTGTACTGCAAAAAAAAATAGAAGATATTGAGGAAGGCGTGGATGGCATTGAACATAATATATACCTACCTACATACTTTTATATATGCATGTACATATGTATATAATACATATTTATGTACATGCATATATGTACATACATATACAAGTATGTAGGTAGGTATATATTATCTTTGGTTCCATCCACATCTTTCTCTATAACATATATACACACACACATATATGTATATATATATGTTTATTTCATATAAAACTCCTTCAATGATTTCTCCTGTTTTTTGTCCATTAAATGTTTTTATTCCCTAGGCTAAGATCCAATATATATACACACATGAAAGAGAGGGAGATAGAAGATAGTGAGAAAGTCCACCCCTAAGTCATATATGTATGTATGTATATATATTTGTAAATTAACTTTAAAGGTGGCTGATAGGGACAATTTTTATAATAGAGAAAAAATTTAAGCCTTCTTATCTGAGCACCAAGGCACCAATGCCATATTTTCAACTATCTATACAACCTCTGTGCTTGGATGTTTCATGATCACATCAATCTCAATAAATTTGGAAGATAAACTCTTCCTCTAATCAGGTATTTTTCCTCTAATCAGATCTCTTTCCCCAAAGAACACCAATATTTCAGAGTTGGAGAGATATTTTTACCCATGGATCATCTAGCTTATGCTTGAACTCCTGAACAGTTCTCAAACAGTTCATTCCAGCATTGACTCTTTGGGCTCTGCAATACCCTCCAAGAAAAACTAGGCCCAGGGTGGGTTCATGGAGATCTTTGCTGGGCAAAGCAGGGGATGGGGAATTGACTGGCATGAAGACTGTGGAGTTCAACGTGATCTCAGTCGGGGGTTCAGGTATTAAAATAAAATTGAAAGCCAACCATACAGTCCAATAGACTGTCAAATAGACTGTTATTTGAGAGACAAAAGCCAAAGTCTGAGGCAATGGGGTCAATCAAGAAAATATGAAACTGAATTAATTGGGTTCAAACTGTGGATCACAGGCAGCATACAGCTATTGGCTCCCTAAACACAATTTATATAATTTTATCTAAGGGTAGGATAACCTTATTAAAAAGTTAAATGAGCTTAGTCAAACAAAGTCTGAGAGGGAGAATAAATGTTTTTGCCTCTCCCCCTAGGCTAACCCCTCAAGCTTGCTTTGATGGTATTCTTACCACTTTCTCCTTCATCAGTTATCCCCACATCTCTTCTTTATCTTCAGGCTTTGTTTTCCATTGATTCCCCTATTCATATAAAGTTACTTTGAGTTCTTCTTGCCAATTCTTTTGCCCCCACAAGTTAGCACGGTCCCCTTTCCCTTTTTCAATGCTGAACACTTTGAAAAAATAACCGTACCCTCAATGACTTTCTTTGCTTCCCATTTTTTTTGTTACCTGGTACAATCTGACTTCCCCCCTCACAAGTTTACTTAAAACTGAACTCCACTAAAATCACCATGGGCTTCCTGAATGCTAAATTCAATGGTACTTCTCAGTGTATATGACTAACCGTTCCTTCTAGAAAGCATCTCAACATCTGGCCTTAATAATGTCACTATCCTTGGTTATCTTCCTAATTCTTAACTCCTTCAATGATTTCTCCTCTTTTTTGTCCATTAAATGTTTTTATTCCCTAGGCTAAGATCCAATCTTTAGACCATATCTTCCATGTTTTCATTCTGAAGCAATCTCATTAAATGCCAGAGATTCAATGTTAACACACCTCTGTGGCTGAAACTTATTCTACAGGTATTGCCTTGACTTTTCCTCTAGGTTCCAAGCAAATATTTTATATTCCTTTTGGATATTAACATAACGATGACCTATTAGTACTTCAAACTCAGTATGTTCCCACTAGAATTTATTTTCACATGTCCCAAACCTGCTTTAGTTACACATTCCTTATTTCAGTTAAGGATGTTACCATCCTCTCACTTACATAAACAAGAAATCTTAGTTAAATGGATGCCAATCAATTTTACATTCAATTAATAGGCTTTTAAGAGTCTACCTCTGCAGGTATTCCTAAATTGTTTCTTTTATTGTGACTATTTTCACAGCTCCCAGTCAACAATACTTCGAGCTGACCTCATCATCACCAATCTTTCACCCAACTGCTTTCCATAATCCATCTTCCATGCATGGTCAGGGTTATCATTATAATGCATTGATTTAATCCATTGATTTCTCTGCTGAAAAGCTTCTATGGCCCCCTCATTGGCTTCTTGATAAAGTCTAAATTTTCTCCTTGGGATTCAGACCTTCCCTGATTTTATGCCTCCCACATTGCCTGTCTATGTCCTTCCACCCTCCTCCCTGGACCATACACCCTAAATTCCAATTCTGCCTCCATTTCTCAAGAATGTCATGCCCTTGATGTTTCTAGCTTTTCCAGATCTTCATTTTTCATAGTCTTAGTGAGTCTTTGTGAAACCTTACCTAATTACCTCAGATAAAATAAATACCTATCCTCTCTGAATGCTTCTACTACTCTTTTTAGAAGCACGTATGGACCTGTATTGCTCAGTACTGAACTCACTACTCTATATCTGCAACCCTCATTCCAGACTTTAAACTCATGAAACACAGCCTTGTCCTCTTACAGTTTCCTGCAATGCTTTTCATAGTTCATTGTACAGAGATATATTCAATAAATGTTTACTCTATTGAACTAAATTCTTATTGCTGGTTCCTTTGAAATATGTACTAGATTTTCCATTCTTTTTATTCCAACAATGCTATCCCCAATCCAGGCCCTAGGCACAGTTCACCTTGTTTACTACTTACGAAATTTCCCTTTCAACTCATCTTGTGTAAGTCATCACTTTCATTATGTTATTCCCTACTTCCAATCCCAAAATAGCCTTGATTTGTTTTGACACCAAATTCAGACCCTTCTGTCCATCTCTCCAGGTCATCTGAGATCCCCAACTCCTCCCTCTTCAACCCAAACTTGCTTCCTAATACTCATAAACTATATTCTTCATACCAGTCAGATCCACTTCACCCTAAATTCCACACATTCCATGCAATTCTCACCTTTGGGCCTCTGCTCACCCTGTATACTTTACCTGAAATATCCAACTTTCATATCATGCAATGTCTAGCTCAAATTTCACTTTTTCTCTCAGGCAATTTCTCATTACCATTCTTCTATGCATGGCTATTGTACTTAAAATCAGTATCCCAGATGAACAATCAATTGTGTTCTCGTTGCTATAGGTTGGTTAGTTCTCTCTCTCCAGCGGGCTCTGTGAGGCTAGGTGCTATCACGCATATACTACTCTACCCCTGCCAGCACTTTTAAGGACACTGCTGGTCACATAATGCTTACTAACTGATGAGGAATAATCATAAATGGGGGCTCCATTCCCTAATAAAATGGCATTATATAATTCATATATCAATACAATTCCAGGAAATTGCACATGGTGAGTGGCTTTTAGAAGGGCTGCCATGCTCTGGATTGGGATGCCCAGCCCTAAGCTCAAGTGGACATGATTCAGGACCAGAGAAGCAGCCGGCTGAGCCTGCCTTATTCAATGAGATGGTTTATTGTGCCAACCTCATCTGCTGATCCCATCAACCCTAATTATAATCAACTAACTCTATTAGCTTCTTAAACCTATTTCAGGAGAGAGTGCATTATACTAAGCAAGCATCATCGAGTAATAGAGTTATGCTCTTTCTACATCAGGCTTCATTCTAGTCAGTCAAGCAGAAAGAACATTTTGCATTAATGTTCTCATAGAAGTGTACAGTTTTCACTTCTAAAACTTTGTTTCTTTGGTCAATTATTTTAGTCTGCAGAAGTCCAAAACAGGTGTGATATTTATCTGCTGATTCTTAAGAGGGATAGGCAGAACGAAACAAAGGAACATTTTATTTCATGCCGTCAGGGAAGAACCAACCTTGATTCTGCAAAGCTTATTAGCTGGAGGTAATAGAGAAAGAAAGGTGTCTAGGAATGCTGTAACTGCTGACTTTATGGTGTTATGCAGAACATTGTGTCTTGGGGCTATTTAAAAATATTTCCCCAATCCAGAAAGACACCGTTATTCTCCACTCCCCAGAGTTCTGAAGCAGGTTAACATGAAATTTAATATAATATTAGGTTGAGATTCAGTTGTAGAAATAAGAAAGGCAAACACGTTGTCTATTTATCTACACCTTGGAAGGTGATGCCGGTGACAGAGGTGCTTGCCAGGAGTGAACTCCTAATCTGCAAACTAGAAGAAAGCATTAGGGATAAATTTCAAAAGATATAAACCATGACTCTTACATGGATGAATAATGAACATGTGTTAAAGATTTTATTCAACTCCTTAATGAGGGAACTGGTCAGATGTTGCAACCAGCTCAAAGAAGAGTCCACAGAACACATGCATTTCTAGATTGGACACAGGGAAAGTAATGTGCCAATGGAGGCAAAACTAGCTCTTCTCAGGTGGGGAGAGAAGTCAGTGGATAGAATCTGCTTGTCTCTAGGCAAGAATGATTTTTCACCACTATCAGCTATCTACAATTTATAGATTTGTAACATGGCTACACTAGAATCATAATCACATAGCCTGAAATGGTGTGATCTAGATAATGCAGTTTTCCAGTAAATCATCAACGTTTCCCTACAAATACTTCTAGGGTAATATGTGAAATATAATGTGCTCTTTATGAATTGAAGGAATAGGCCTTTCTCTAGGAAACTCAGAAAGAAAATCTTATTAAATATGATCCTAGGTGTATTTTATTTACTTATTTATTTGGCCGTGCCATATGGCATGCAGGATCTTAGTTCCCTGACCAGGGATCGAACGTGTACCCTTTGTAGTGGAGGCACAGAGTCTTAACCCCTGGACCACCAGAGAGGTCCCTCCTAGGTCTACTTTAGATGCTTGTTTAAATATGTCCAGATCCTGGCCAGAAGTGTATCCTTGAGCATAAGCCCTGCACACCAGGTCTGAAAGAAACTTCTCACTGGATGGGGATGATTTTAAATGCTTTTTCCCCCTCTATTTCCTTTTTTTTTTTTTTTTGGTTGTTGTTGTTATTCATATTTTCTTCCACCTTAAAAAGAAAAGAGCGACCACTTTCATACACAAAACAGTGGTTAAAATGATCAGTCAGCAGCAGGTAGGGGGAGAAGTAGGAAGCAGGTGGGGAGAAGTAACAGGACGGTACCAGCAGCTTCGGCCACTATTAACAGGCTTGATTCTACCCTTAGAACTAATCAGGCTTCTCCAGGTCTTAATTTTATACAGCGACAGGAGCCATTAGCAAGAGGTTCCAATCAACACCAGTGAAAGGGAGGTGTTAACCTAATATTTGGAAAACTTCTTGAAATTGTGAGCTGTTTGTGGACAAAAGCTCTCTCTATGTATTACGTAAAACTATCATAACACTTTAGTGCCTGTTGCAAGAACTTCATGAATGTCTCTTTCATGGTGATTAGAATGTCTTCATTTGCATCAATAAAAACAAGCAAGGATGAACAAACTTTTCGACTTAGTTTTTTATTGTTGATCAACTGTTTACTCAGACCTAAAAGCTATCTATTATCCCTCCTTTCTTCCTCCTCGGCCCCCGCAGCACAAGGTTAGGCTAAGTTAGATTTTTCAACTTGTATGAGCATCACACCCACCCAAGATGAGCACTCTTACACAAAGGAATTAGTTTTTCTCCCATCCAATCTATGCCTTCATTTTGCATAACCAATGTGTCCATTAAAAGATCTCTCTAACCAAATAGCATCTCCATCACTAAATGAGACTTTAACTGTCTGGTAAAAAACCCTTAAAATATTGAGATTTTTATTTTCCCTCCAATTGCCCCTTCTCCTTCCCCTTCTTTATTATGGCAGATCTTGGAACTAAACAGTCTGGCCCACAAAACATAATATAATTACTATCTGGTCCTTTATAGTGGAAGTTTTCTGACCCCTGGTTTAGGATCTTGTCTCTGCCACTTTTTCATCCCAGTGACTTTGTACAGGTTATTTAGTCTCCTGATGTCTCAGTTTCTTCATTTGTAAAAGGGGACTAGAAATGATAGAACTCTCTCATTCGTTTATTATGAGGACTGAAGAGCTAAAATACAGAAAGTACCAAGCAGAGCATCTGGAATTTAGTAAACTCTATATGAACATTAGCTATTATTATCATTATTATTATTTCTATTTTTTCACTACTGCTAATATTTCTGTTATGCTCATATCTCCATTTATAGGGTGGCTTCTTTGTGTCAGGCACTGTGCTAATAATTTTTCATGGGATTTCTGTCCTCTCCATTTTTACGAATGAGGGAACAAAGGCCTGGTCAGCATAAATAACTTGCCAAAGTCACTTAGCAAATAGAGAAGCTAAGATCTGAATACAGTTCTGACTTCAAAACTGAAGTACATCCTACGATACCAGGGCTTTTTAACTTCTTTTCCTTTTTTTTGTAATGAACCCTTCATTTTCCCTCAACCAAATTTTACCCAACATCCTGATTTTTCTGGTGGCTCAAAATGTTTCTTCTCTAGCTGATCTGGTCTGTAACTCTGCCTGCCCCTTGCTGCCCACTGGCCCTTAAGTCAAACCCCGGGGAACTGTGTGTCTCCTTGAATGCAGCATGACAATGGCTGCACGTGCTCTCATGTCTGCTTCAGCAGCATAGAAATCTCGGATCTTCTTGCAGGACCATTCTTTGAGGATGGTGAAGAATGAGGGTGAAAGGTCTTGCCAATATCATATTAGCAGATTCCTTAAACTCAGCTGTAACAATAGCATAGCATAAGGTGTTCAAGTCACAGCTCTAGCATTTTCTTGCTCTGGGAAACTGAACACATCATTTAACTTCAATATGCTTCAATTTCCTCATTCATATGCCTACCTCTACCATTTGTGCAGCCTGGGAAAAGAGTATGAATGGAGGCCCACTTATCATACATCCAATGAAAGATCATAACTCAAGCTAGTATACTGTTTTATCTTCTATCATTCTAGAAAGACAAAGTTCACATGTAGAATTCTCAGGGTATCATATTGGGACATGGTGGCACCAGGACAGCTGGCCAGTAGCTCACACTCCTTTCTTCCACCACGCTTTTCCTTTATGGTAAGGATACAGTGTTTACACTACTCTGACCATGAATGTGAGCTCCTTCCATGACTCCCACAAGCAGCTACCACTTGGCTTTCTCTTGACCATCCAGTTGAACATGCACCCTTGGCTCCATAGACCCTTTGTCCACTGGGAGGGGTAGAGCTGGAGAAGAGCCTAAAGCAGAGCCTACTGAAGCACAGGGGTCAGGACAGAGACTCCTCTTGCCCTGCCCCAGGAGTGGTACTACTTATTTGTATATTGAAGATAATAATGGAGAATCCACTTATTAATAAGAATTAATAAGTTAATATATTTAAAGTCCTTAGAATAATGCCCAGTAAATGGTAAGAACCATATATATGTTTGCTATTACCATTAATTTTAACCCCATTGTCAATGACTAGAAATCTATGCTTTTGCAAACAACCAATGAAGAATGTGACTGGTTTGAGATAGATCTAGGAGTAAATACCAACTTGAAAAGAAATTACATAAGATGGAATGACCTTATATAAAGTCAATATAGATTCTTGGCCAAGTCTTCTTTTCAAAACAACTTTAAAAACATATGAGATGCTAAATGAACAAAAGTTCAATACTACGCTATGGCAGTTGAGAATCTAGAGATTAACCTCAGTGTCAGTGAACTGATGACAATCAACTGGGATGCAAATCATACCTCTCCAACCAAATAACTACGAACGCTGGTACATTTTATGATTCTCTACTGCTATTCTTAACGAAGGGAGGCCATCTTTTGATCCTGTTCTCTATTACCAGTTTATTAAGAGTATATATCTAAAAGCAACCTACTAACCTTTGAAATTATATGTAGAACAAGTGACCAGAGAAATGATCACTGAGAACAACAAAAAATAATGCTAATACAACCAATACAGAATAATTTTAGAGTTAAATAGTGACAATGATACCTGCAATTTATCAAGTGCTTTACATATTTACAAATTAGAACCATTATTTTCATTCTACAGGTAAGAAAACTGAGGCTCAGGAAGGTTAAATGACTCTCCCAAGGCCATGAAGTTTGTGAGTAGCAGAGCTGGCATTTTAATCCAGAACTATCTCATGCCTAAGCCACCTTTTTGACTCCAGAACATGCAGTCTCTTAATGTACAATGCAATTGAAAAGAGTATATTGTTTTATGTACAACATAGTGCCTAACGACTGTCACCCAAAGTGATCATCCCTGTGCTCTAGTGAACTTAATTCAGGTTTATGTGCCTCTTGCACGTGGCTGTTGCCATTTTGGTTTAGTCCCTGGATTGTCAAAATCTTCACTAATGTAGCCGTCATGGTCCCTGAATTAAGTTTTTTACTAAAATATCATAGACATAAACATCAAGAATGCCTACTGACAAGCAAAAAAAAGAAATCCCTAGCAGAAACCACATTCTATAAGGTTTCTTTACCCCAGTCTTGGCAGGCAGAGTTGTTTCTTTTTAATTTTAGTTCTGGGAAGGGATGGCCAGAGTCATCCCCTTGACATTCTTTGCACAGATCGTTTTCTCCTCTGCAAAGACGTTTCCTCTTTTGTTCCATGTCTGCAGTGTCCCTGCCACCTGGTTGCTCACGAAAAAGGAACAGATTCTAGAACATCACTTCCCAAGGTGAGGTATATCCATTTCAATCTCTAAGGTGAGGAAACTGTTGGTGCAGAAAATCACTAAACAAAAAAGCATCTCCTTCAAATGCCCTCATGAAAGGACACATTCCCTGGCAGTGGGATGAGGAAGTGAGCAACCATTACAAAGGGGTACCAACACAAGGAATATCTGTTCATTCCAAAGTTCTGTGCCAGTCTCCCAGATCTGTTAGCCACTGAGTGCTATGCTAAGCCAGCATGGAAGCACTGACAGCAGAAGAAAGACCCCAGGCTTAATGTTAGGTGTTGGAACTGATGCCAAGGAAAGCCCTTGCTTTTAGCAATCACAGTCTCCGATATCCAAAAATCAGTGCTTGACCAAGGCCAATGTCATCTCAACTCCTCACAAGGGCATCCCATTCTATCCTGATATGATTTTGCTAAATACAGAGCTTTGTTTTCCTAGAGAAAGCTGTGTTATAATGAAAAGAATTTTCTAATCTGATGTAATATTAGCTTTCAATTCCCAACTTTTGCCTCTTACTATCTGCATAAACTCCACCAAATTCCATGAGCCTGTTTTCCCAATGACACAAAGGAAAAATAATATCTGCCCCTTGGTGTTCTTGTGAGAATCAAATGGTATATTGTATTGAATATATGAAACCTCCTTATAAAGCTAATAACATTATCCAAGTCTACGTTGGTACAGCCTAGTTACTTCTGTTCTATGGGTCGTCTCCATTTTAAATTGGCCTTTTGGTTTAGAAAGGAAGCTATTACCAAGAACTGTGGAAGTCAAGAGTATAGGCTCTAAGTATCCTATCTTTTCTCCTAATCTTCTAGCAGTGTTTCATCATAAAGTGGTTGTCACCAACCCTCTCTTGAACAGCCAAGATCCCCCTGTATAGGGGTTGTGTTAGGTGACAGTGAGATATGAGTAGGGCTTGTTAAAGAGAAAGGGTAAGCGCCTTCCACTTCCGGCTTCTTTGATTAAAATTATACCTTCCCTTGACTCTTCAGTGTTGTCAAGGAATTTAGCTGTCATCCATCCACTGTATACTCCAGATTCCTTTTTTGGACTGCTGGCAGTATGATTACTGACAGACAAGCAAGTCTGAATACTGAGGCTGGTGAATGATTGGCATCCTTAAACATGGTAAACATGAAGACTTTTCATGTGTAAGACACTGATTCTCCTTCTGGCAATGATGAGGGATGGGTCATGTCAAAACCAAATGAGAATCTACAGTTCTGTGAAAAAACAGACTTCTCAGAAAGGAGAACTTGCTGCTGGATCTGACTTAATCAATCTTTTCCCAAGTCTGCCTTCTTTGCTTTTTCTCTTCCTTTGCCTTTTTCTTTAGAGAATGATCTTTACTAGTTCTTCACCTCTCTTGCCTCACCTTCCATAATAAAATATACAATATATAATCAACGCATAACATCCTAACTGGTTTACCTTCACAGTGTGTTCTCAGAAGTGTGTCACTTAAATCTCAGCGCATTCGCCGATCTAGCTGCATAACCCTGAAAAGCTTATTTTACCATTCTCTGATGTGGAGCTGCAATGCCATAGGCTTTCCCTGCTCAATCCTCATGCACATATACTCACACCCCATTGGGGGAAAAATTAAGAAAAAGAAAACTAAAAACTGGTTATATACACAGGATGGAAGTAGAATCTTGTGTCTCCCAAACAGGAAATAGTTGATCAAATCTAATGAGCTTTCAGCTCATAAAAAACAATGGAGTTGGGGCTTCCCCTGGTGGCGCAGTGGTTGAGAGTCCGCCTGCCGATGCAGGGGACACAGGTTCGTGCCCCGGTCCAAGAAGATCCCACATGTCGCGGAGCAGCTGGGCCTGTGAGCCATGGCCGCTGAGCCTGCGCGTCCGGAGCCTGTGCTCCACAGCGGGAGAGGCCACAGCAATGAGAGGCCCGCGTACCGCAAAAAAAAAACCCAAAAAACAAGGGAGCTACACAGATGGTCAAGGACAAATGATTTTGAAGAGAAACAGAAAATAGCTTGAACTCAAGAAAACTCCTTGGTATTTATTTGTTTGTTTGCTTGTTTGTTTTCAAATGTGCAGATTCTACAAACACTAAGCATATTTTATGCCAGGCACTTCCTCCTCTACTTCAAATCATTGACATTTATATATAATAAGCTGGCTCACCAAGTTACACGGGCAAATGTTCTACAAAAATATAGTTATAAAGAGTCTTAGGCATCATCAATTCCAATCCTCATTTTACAACTGAGTAAACTGAGGTCTAGAGATGTAAATTGACTTGCAGAAAGTCACATAGTCCACGGCAGAGATGAGCCTGGAAACCATGTCTATGGAGTTCTAATTCATGATTCTTCCTGGTACACTAAGGCCTGGCAAATCTCAGAGAAATAAGCCAAACATTTTGGTGGAAATCAGAGTGTTATGTCTTTTCCAAAGAACGAAAAGAACATGGGCCTCTCAGCAGAAATTGCTGAAATTTAGTATTCCTAAATTCTTGTATAGCCCTGCAACTTGGCAAAAATCTTTCAGAAGACTTGTGCTATTATCAAAAGGATAAATGGGTGGCTACTTACTCAAAACAACACTGGAAGAAAGAAACATAGAAGAGTGTGACATAGATGCCTTCCCATTGCATAGCTGTTATTCTCCAAGAATCTCATAGAGAAAACACTCTTTCAGGAGGTGCCAGCTGAGCAAAAGTGGAGACCTAAGAGCTTGCATAAAATTCACAGTTTGCAATCCACAGTGGAGCCTCTGAATTTTAAATTCTGTGGTATGACAATGACATAAAGCAAGTTTGTTTGTTTCTTTTTTCTTAAAAGCCTAATAAAGACATTGTTCAGAATATATTATTAAATCTTGGCTGGAGCCTTTAATCTAAGGTCTGATGCCCTAAAAGTTCAATCACCACAAAATGCCCACCACAGCTGGTATGCTGACTTGAATGGCAAGTCACAGAGCCAGCAGCATTGGCAAAATGACAACAGCTACACACACACACACACACACACACACACACACACACACACAAACACACTATATTTTCATGTGTATATGTGTGTGTATATATATGCAAGCCCATACCACTCTCTTTGATAATAAGAATCTTTTACCCTCTGAAGAGCTGCAGAAATCTCAGCTACTACTGTAGCCCTGTTAACAGCCAACTCTGTGACAAGGGCCTACTCAAAAGAGAGGAAAGTCAATAAAAGTAAAGTGTAAGTGTACTGTTAATGACAGGTTCTTCCAGGCACTTTCCCCCAAATTATACCATTCCTATTCAAATACCATCTCAAGAGTCTCAGACAGTGTCAAGTGCAATCATTGTTATTGCAGTTGCCAAGGTAATCAATTGAAATCATAATGAAGGGAACAGAAGGAAATCAATAGAGTCTGAAATTACAAATAAAGAGAAGCTATCGTTTAAGAGCATTTGGCTGAAATCTTCCATATTAATGGAGTCAGAAATGGCTGTGTCATTCAGAAGCAGTGTGGTGCATAATTCAGCCGAGTGCATTAGAACACCTAAAAGAGACTGCAATAATTAGGACTGCCTACCAAGAATCTGTCCACCTTAGAAGGCATATTGCTGAGTTGTTTGTTATAGCTCCAGTGTGTTTTTTTTTTGTTTTGTTTTGTTTTTTTGCGGTATGCGGGCCTCTCACTGTTGTGGCCTCTCCCATTGTGGAGCACAGGCTCCGGACGCGCGGGCTCAGCGGCCATGGCTCACGGGCCCAGCCGCTCCGCGGCACATGGGATCCTCCCAGACCGGGGCACGAACCCGCATCCCCTGCATCGGCAGGCGGACTCCTAACCACTGCGCCACCAGGGAGGCCCTCCAGTGTGTTTTTATATCTCAATATTTTCAATCATCTCCCCAGCACCCTTAGGTAGGAGGCAGGATTAGCTTGCTCCAAGACATTAAGAACAGGTTGTTAGTCCAGTCTGACTCTGAGATTAGGAAGTAAGGGGGACTAATCCATTTTATTTTAGAAGTATGTTCTTCTACAAAAATTCTATTGATTTGGTAGAGCAATATATCTGGTAGAGAAAGCAAGGGATAAGTATGGAAATAGATTATAGGAAAATTGAGTATTGCCTAGTCTTTAATCACATGCCTGAAAAGTTCATTGGGCTCCATTAGAGTGACATAAACGTTTTCAATTTCACTGTTATTTGTAAAGGTAAAATGAACATTCTAGAAGTGCCTAATACTCATGATCAACTACACCCTAAAGAGAGAACAGGAACCAAATGACAATAAAGGTTGAATAGCTATCCAGTTCTTTTAACAGAAAATAGTCCATAAAAAGGATAAGGAATTATGAAAAAATCATGTACTTTCCTATATTGGCTTATCTTTGGGAACTGAAAATGACAGGTTTATGGATTTCAGCAGAAATACATTTATTTCATTTTCAATAGTCTATGACAGGCTTTCCATATTCCACTCCACTGCTTTGCAGGCCTTGGCTTACAGGCTGTCTGAGAAATCCTAAACTTTTAATCTCAATCTATAGATGGCAGGAATACATAAAAAGCTTACATGTGTTTGGCATCAATATCACGAGAACACTGGGACTACAAGCATATAATTTATACATATTTAACTATACCTTTTCGGTCAAAAATAGAAAAAGGAAGAGAGGAATACAACAATTAACGTAGCGTGAGTTCTGATTGCCATTCTGCTCAGTGAACCTATACCCAAGAATGAACATGAGATGGGAGGTTAGAAGATATTTTTCACACAGCAGGCTTAGTTCCCACATGCTTCTCAGAGAGTAAGCATTATAATTCTAGTGTTTTAAGATATTTATCTGTTTAACTATTTATTTACCATTTATTTATTTTTATGCCACATGATCTCTACCTGTAAATTGACTCCTTCATGTGGTACTCAACCAAAGAATTATCAAATTTCTGCAGACAAGACAGTGAATAAACTCTCCACACCATGTTGATCAAAATTGTTTTTCCGGTTTTAAATATTAGCCAGACATAGAGAATGTTGGACTGTAAGGCTTGGGTGCACAGTCTGGATAGAACCAGTTAATTATGTGCATTTCACTGATCCTTTGTCAGTTGTCAAACACTGAAGGATCAACCTAAAGATATACTGAACTTATTGAGAAAACTGTGCCCTTATTGTGCCCTTCTCCACCACGGCAACTTCCTATGATATTTTCAAAGATAATTTTAACTATATGTAGTGTTGGCTGATTTTAGAACCCAAACCTCATCTGAGATATAAATTCTTCATGCAAAAATTTTCTGCCAGGCCTTAGCACTCATTTAATTCACAACAATGGACACATGTTTTCTAGGACTTAAAGGTCACTTGTTGGTCTCTTTGGGGAGCATATTAGAAATGCATACATACTCTCAGGATTCACTCCAGATCTACTGCATCAGAATCTGTACTTTAACTAAATACCCAGATACTTAATATGCAAGTTCATGTTTGAGATCCACTGTGTTTGAGAGGAAAATTTATGGCATAATAGACCCTAGAGCATTATCCAATTGCTAATTAAGAAGAAAGCAAGAGAGAGAGAAAGCCTAAGCACATTTGTGCAGGCGTAATAGTTGGGGCAGAGTTCTATTGCTACATGTACTAGCATATTATAATCACCACATTAGCTTTGGCATTATGGTTATTAGTAATCATAAATAGATTCAGAATGTGTTTGTATTTTATAATATTGAATTATCTCCCCTCCCACCTCCAGGCCAGAAGAATGCATGTAAACAAATAATAAAAAGATAACATGATAACTGCTATAATAAAGATATAAATAAAATGCTTGGAAAGCTGAGAAAATTGAACCATCCATTTTGCGTGCAGAGATTGAAGAAAGACTTTTTCAAATAGACAGGTGGATACTGAGGAGACGGGTATTCCCAACAACAAGAACACAAGGGGTAATGAAAGGCTTTGCCATTTTGTAGTTGCTAAGTACTTGAATGTGCCTAGAGCTTATGGTGTATGTGGTTTTGCAATCTCTTTAGGGGAGGTAGGAGAGGAAAGGATGGACAGGAAAAGATGAGGATGAAAAGATTGGAATAGGGTAGAGAGAGCTGGACTCTAATGCTGAGGCATCACCACAAGGCCTAAGATTAACATATTATCAGAGTTATTGAACCCAAGAGTCAAACTTATTAAAGCTGATATGATATGGTCAGATTTTTAACGGTTTTATCAAAACCACTTATATAAAATCGCATTTGCGTATTAAGACTAGGTTGCTGAAAAATCAATGGCTGGTCCATCCAATAAAATTGAAAACCTGGTTTTCAGGATATGAAACACATTATAGTGTTTGATATCATTTTTTGCAAAAGAATATACAATAAGTCGTATAATACTTAAATATATACTTTATCTTCCCAGTGTTAGGGGTGGCTGCTCATTCGTTTTCAAACATATAAACCTCCAACTCTAACACCTATGGATTTTTAAATCTTTCCCAAGATACACATGTAGTAACTTGGGTGATTTTGTCTTCATATCCTTCTCTGTGTCTGGGCTCTTGTACCCTCATGTACTATCTGTACCGGGTGCTGTACCGTGTGAAGCTAAACAAGAAACTCAGTTCCTCCACCAGCTGCTACAAAACGAAGCTGCTCAGGCATTCTTAAATGTTTGAAGGCTCAAGAGAGAATAATACCACACAGCACAGAGTTTTGTGCTACCCACAACTCCTCTTCCCTTTCCCCTCTCATCACTATGACCCTTCCCAAAGTCTTAAGAAAAGGACAAATACTTTCCCCCCTGTTAGGGAAAGCAGCTTCCTCCCCGCCTCAGGAGCTCACCTTCTACTCCAAGCACTTACTAAAGTAGTTGTCAAAAGTAGGAACTATTCTATGCCTTAAAGGAATTGTGATAGCCACTGTTAAGAGAAAAACTGTTTAACTTGTTACTCAATATATACTATTCAGACACACAATACATTTGTGTGTGTATATGTGTGTATATATATATGCATGTACTTATATATATTATATATATACCCACACATACAGATATATATATACATATTATTTGTACATAGTGTATGAACTTATATATACATATATTATGTACATATATAAGCATAAGGTATGTGTGTATATTCATTAACATACATATGTGGACAGAAGGTTGGAAAGATATGTAAAACAATGTTAACCATGGTTATATATGGGTAATGAGATTATGGATAATTTTTACTTTCTAACTTTCCCCTATATGTCTGTGTTACATACAGGAATATGTAATTTTAAAAAATTAGTTAGTAAAAGGGAATGTGATGATTTTATTTGAAGGAACAGTTTCATTTGAAGAGTGAGCAAAAGCTGACAAGCAAGGGCTTCCTGATTCAATAGGTGCTGATGGACTTGAGGCAATCTATGTACACTATGGTTTGGAGAAGTTGTGCCTTGAAAAGAAAGGTCAATTGAGATGGTAGTTCTAGAGTAGTATTTTTTGCACTCTTCTTTTTTTTTTTTAAGTTTTATTGGAGTATAGTTGATTTACAATGTTGTGTTAGTTTCTGCTGTACAGCAAAGTGAATCAGATATACAAATACATATATCCACTCTTTTTTAGATTCTATTCCCATATAGGTCATTACACAGCATTGAGGAGAGTCCCCTGTGCTATCCAGTAGGTCCTTATTAGTTATCCATTTTTTTTTTTTTTTTTTTTTTTGCGTTACGCGGGCCTCTCACTGTTGTGGCCTCTCCCACTGTGGAGCACAGGCTCCGGACGCGCAGGCTCGGCGGCCATGGCTCACGGGCCCAGCTGCTCCGCGGCATGTGGGATCTTCCCGGACCGGGGCACGAACCCGCGTCCCCTGCATCGGCAGGCGGACTCTCAACCACTGCGCCACCAGGGAAGCCCTCGTTATCCATTTTATATATAGTAGTGTGTATATGTCAATCCCAGTCTCCCAATTTAACCCTCGCCCCCCACTTTCCCCCTGGTAATCACAAGTTTGTTTTCTCCATCTGTGACTCTATTTCTGTTTTGTAAATAAGTTCACTTGTACCATTTTTTTTTAGATCCCACATATAAGTAATACCATATGACTGACAAGGGATTAATCCCCAAAATATACAAACAGCTCATGCAGCTCAATATCAGAAAAAGAAACAGCCCAATCAAAAGATGGGTGGAAGATCTAAATAGACATTTCTCCAAAGAAGACATACAGATGGCCAAAAAGCACATGAAAAGATGTTCAACATTACTAATTATTAGAGAAATGCAAATCAAAACTATAATGAGGTATCACCTCGCACCAGTCAGAATAGCCATCATCAAAAACCTACAAACAATAAATGCTGCGGAGGGTGGAGAGAAAAGGGAACCCTCCTACACTGTTGGTGGGAATGTAAATTGGTATAACCATTATGGAGAACAGTATGGAGCTTCCTTAAAAAATGAAATATAGGGCTACCATATGATCCAGCAATCCCACTCCTAAGCATATATGTGGAGAAAACTGTAATTCGAAAAGATACCTGCACCCCAATGTTCAATAGCCAAGACATGGAAGCAACCTAAATGTCCATCGACAGAGGAGTGGGTAAAGAAGATGTGGTACATATACACAATGGAATACTACTCAGCCATAAAAAAGAAAGAAATAATGCCATTTGCAGCAAAATGGATGGACCTAGAGATTGTCATACTGAATGAAGTAAGTCAGACAGAGTTCTAGAATCATATTTACTAAACTAATTCCAGAGTTGGTGCTTAAGGAATTACATGTAGAAAACACTGTCTAAAGAAATTTTTGCACTATGTTTTATCTAGCATTTCCAAATGTATTTGACATAGAATCCACTTTTTTGCATGGAATACTACGAAATACTAATGAAAAATTATTGTTCCATAGAACACATTTTGAGAAATGCTACTTTAAGGAATAGTGGAGTTAATAAAAGTTTATATTTGCTAGACTTGACTATGCTTGTGGGTCTAGGGGAGGGAGGTTGTGAAGAAGAAATTGAAGATGTAAGACAAAAGGAAAATAGTTTTTTGAACAAAGTTCCAGAGAAAGCATAAGGGGATGAAAACTAAGACATTCCTACTCAAAAGACTGGTTTCTAAACCAACAATTTCAGCATCAATTGTTGACATTTCATTTTAACAAGGTTCCCAGGAGATGCATTTGTACATTAATATTAAAGAAGCACTGCTCTAAGAAAAAGGAATCATGTAGGAGGCCTGAAAAATGTGGGAAAACGTTTGAAACAGCTAGTGTGGGGAATGTGACAGGGAATTGACAAGGGTCCATTTGATACTGATTCTAATCAGTGTCTTGGTTTGGTTATTTAAGTTTCTCCAGTGAAGCTCAGAACTCAAGAGTAGAGAAACAGAATTATGGCTGTGGCCCAGGTTGGGGATTGACAGAGGAGCATTACTGAAGAACAAGGCAGTAGGAAGTCCTAAAGCAACCGAGAGAGTAGTATTGAAATAGCTCAGTTAGAGGGCATTTGAGGATCCAAAAAAGCCAGAAGGAACCTGATGTGTGGAGGGGATTAGGAAAAACTTCAAGAGGTGTGAGGTGAGCAAAGTGATAGATAAGGAAGTCAGGTTTGGAAGTGCTAAGTTCTGGTATTTCATTTGTAGAGGACAGAAGATGAGGAAAACAATGGGAACAGATAAAGGGGAAGAGATGATAGGAAAGTCCAACGGGTACAGTTTTTCTGCTGTCTACAGAATTGTCATGCAAAGTGCTGGGTGGGTCAGAATCTCCTCCCTTCTGTGGTTCCAGAGTGGGCTGGAATGAGCCAATGTAATCCCCAAATAAGGACTGTTTTTTATACTCTTCTAGATTTTATATGTGGCCTTAACCAGCTTATAGTAAGACTCTTGGGTTAAGCCGTTTTCCATGCTGGCTATCAAGGATCAGTGAACAGAAGTGGGATTACTAGGGTGAAACCAAGTTTCATTTTAGGAGAAACAGTAGAGAACACGCAAAGAAAAGTTTCAATGCAGAGAGGAGTTTGGTCACAACAGAAGTAAGATAATCAAAGGGAAACTTTATGCACAAGATATTACTAACTACTACTACTGCTGCTGCTGCTGCTACTAGTAGAACACTGACTATTTACCAGGTACCTCTAAGCACCGTGTGTATTTATTACCTCATTCAATCTCCAGAATAGCTCTATAAGGTTGGTATCATTAACACATCCATATTGCTAATAAGGAAACTGAAAGATGTTAAGTAATTTATCTGAGGTCATGCGGTTAATAAGAGGTACAGCCAGGATTTGGTCCTATTTAGCTAATTCCAGATTCCATGTTCTTATTCACCTCACTATACCCATTATCTTTATGCAGATGCAGTGACCATTTTCATCATCATCATCATCCTCATCCTCATCACTATTAGGTCTTATATAGTGATTTAAGATTTATGAATTACTACCTTCATATGATGAGAAGGCTTTTAGAGCTTAAATCAAAATGTATGGTTTCAACATCCAATTCCTTGCTCTCTACAATCTTGCTCTAGACCAGCAACACCAGTGGCACTTGGAAGCTAGTTACTGAATCTGAATCTGAATTTTAACAAACTTCCCTAGAGAATCTACATTGTTTGAGAAGTTCTAATCTACACTGTTCTATGTTGCAATGTATTGCCACGAAGGACCATTTCTGGGAAAAATTGAAATAAGAGTTTTTATTATCAGGGCCTTCCTACTTTGTCCTCTTTTTTTTTTTTTTTTTTTTGTGGTACGCGGGCGTCTCACTGTTGTGGCCTCTCCCGTTGCGGAGCATAGTCTCCGGACGCGCAGGCTCAGTGGCCATAGCTCACAGGCCCAGCCGCTCTGTGGCATGTGGGATCTTCCTGGACCGGGGCACGAACCCGTGTCCCCTGCATTGGCAGGCGGACTCTCAACCACTGCGCCACCAGGGAAGCCCCCCTACTTTGTCCTCTTATAACTCCACTTTCCTCTCCTAGGAACCTACATCAGTTTGAAAGTTTCAGCAGCAAATATCAGAACACCATAAGTGTGACGGGCTTCAGCTATGAGGAAATGAGTTATATAACAGGATGTCAACAACTCAGAGTTCAAGGCTTACTGATTCAGTGGTTCATCCAGGCCATCACCAAATTCCTTCCATGAACTATGACCTCAAGTTAGTTTCTCTTGGCCATAAAATGGCTGCAGCATTTCCATGTTTTACCTTCCTTCACAGAAACATTGAGAGGAAGAATTAGGGAAACTTCTTTGTGTCTATTTGATAGATGAGGCTCCAAGTAGATTTTTCTCTCATGTCTTACTTGCCAGAATTGGGTTGCTTGTTACTTCCTAAACAAATTACTAGGTAAGGGAAAGGGATTGCATCGACCAGTTTACACTAATCTCTGGGATGGACTGGATGATGGAGAATCAACAAACATGGTTACCTCAGAATCCAAGTCACCCATGCTGCTACTGGCTTCCAGGAGATTACTGCTCCTATCTGCCATCCTGGTGTCCTGCTTTCTGCCCTCTTCCTCTACCTCCTCTCAGCTTGTTGTCAAGACACTCTTATAAACTCATTCATAAAATATTAATGACCAGTCAGATTTTGCCAGTGTAATCCATCTGAAAAGCTAATCCAATTCCAGGTGACTGTTCCCAGTTGTTTAGACAGCAACATCCCTTAAGTGGAAAGCTGAGTTCAAAAGGCAACTACAGTTAGATAGGAAAATAATATAAAAATAAAAGAGACTCCCATTGCTTTGATGACGTTTGGAGTGCCAAGAACATTGGACTGAGAGACCAGCGATAAGGCAGCTAAATCTGGAGAGAGGTGGTGCTCTGCCGATGTACACAAGTCATTTCACTATCTGAGCCTTGGTTCATTCATCTGAAAAGTGATCGTACTTTGGCCTGGTTCACCTCGTACCATGAGGATAATAAATGATAATGCATAGGATGAATATTAGAAAGCAAATATAGAGTGTTATTATTCCTCCGGTACAAAGAACAGTACCTTGCTCTAGATATTGAATATATATTTGTTGAATGAATGATTAACTGTATTTTCACCTTTCCAAGAAAAGGTATTTAAATTTAACCCAACAAAGAATATTTTACAGTTTCTATCATGCTTCAGTAGCAGGTGTCTAGTGGCCTTTCCAAAGCTCTACAAATCATCCTAGTCCATTTATAAAAACTTACCTCTACTCTAGTCATATATGAAGGAAAAGAGCAGCTTTACATTATTTTGAGTAAGGTAAAATACCTATGAAATTTCATAAAAAGTTACAGACATGCCCTTTCATTCATTCATTCATTCATTGATTTATTTATTGATTGATTGATTGGTATGCGGGCCTCTCACTGTTGTGGCCTCTCCCGTTGTGGAGCACAGGCTCCGGACACGCAGGCTCAGCGGCCATGGCTTACAGGCCCAGCCGCTCCGCGGCATGTGGGATCTTCCCGGACTGGGGCACGAACCCGTGTCCCCTGCATCAGCAGGCAGACTCTCAACCACTGCGCCACCAGGGAAGCCCTCATTTATTTTTTGAAAGTAAAATATTTATTTCTTTGATTACAGAAAGCAGTACTCATTGCAAAAAGAAGATTGGAAAAAGTATAAGATACAAGTTTAAATCTTATAAAATCCTATCACTCAGGTATAATCACTAATAAAATCTTGGCCCCTTTATGGCTGTTAGCTTTGAATATTATTAATTTATATTCTTTTCTACCCATATATACACACACATTATTGTATAATAAAAATCATACTACATATGCTGTTTATCAATGAGCTTCTTAAACTAATCAATTGGAAATGTATATATTTTCAAATCAGTAAATATAGATAAACATTATCGTATTTTATGGTGGCCTGGTAGTTCTTCATGTAGATAACAGAAGATTAATTTAGTCAGTCCTCTGCAAATGGAATATTATGTTTCTCTCCATAGAGTTTGTTTTTTTCTTCCCAAGGAAGGCAGCACTTATTGTCATTTTTTTAAGAAGCAGGTTTTGGAAAAAGAAATGAGCTTCAGAAATTCTGCTTCTTCCCACCTGAATGACAATGTGTGATGCTATGGAGATCAGATGTTTAGGAGCCAGAGAGATGAGTGGCATCTGACCAAATAACATCTGTGTAATGGCAATTACATCACAGCCATTATTTGAAGTGCTATTGTAGCTCTGAAGAGCAGTAGAGAAACAAATACACATAATGCAGCCAGCCATTAGCCCATCAAGGAAAGCATGCTTATTAGAGCACTACAGAAATAAAGTCATTTCAGAAGAAAAAAAAACACACTATTTCCCCCTCTTCTGGAACCTTTGCTTTAAACACAAAACTTGCCACAGATAATTTTCAGACATCCTGCTTTACCCAACAGCACCATAATTTTAGCTAGAGAGCAGGAGATTAAACGTGGAGGTTCTCTAATCTATTAAATTCTTTTTGCCTCTGAACATGAAGTGTGAGTTACCAGTTCCAGAGTTTGCCTACATATTTCAATGCCTCTGTCACTCCCAATTGTCTTTATACCAGAGGACGTTCATCTTTTGTCATAAAGGTCTCAAGGAGGCACCAAGTCACACAATAGGTCCCTGCTCTCTGACCCACCAGTCTCCAAAGACCTGATATGCATTTTGTCATTTTGGGGGCCTTCTTGTCCTGCTTTTTCCTACGCTAATCATCTTCTCTGACTTTTTCTCCACTTCCTTTACCAGAAGACAGCCAGCATCCTGCTCTCTTTACTCTCTTTCCTACCAAAACTTTCCTTTAAACAGAACCCAATTCATTCATTCACATTACTATTTAACTATTGTGATGATAATGCTATATTACATCCCAAATCTCAGTGGCTTCCATTAAAAACCATTTATTCTGGGTCTACAGGCAGCTCTGCTTTAGGCTGCAGTTTGGGCTCAGGTCTGCTCCACATTTTTCTCATCCTCTTTGGACCAGCAGAAACCCAGGCATGTTCTCCTTGTGGTGACAGGTAGGAGTACAACAGGACATATGGTAATATTCCATGCCTTTGATGGTCTTGGCCTAGAGCTGGCACACCATCACTTCTCCCACATTCATTCCTTGGTCAAAGAAAGTTTCATGGCCAAACTTGACATCAAGCTAATGGAAAGAAACTCTACTTTTAAAGGGAAGAACTTCAAGGTCACATGGCAAAGGGTTTGGATATACAATTCTACAGGGAGGGCATGAAGAAAAGGGGAACAATGATCTAACGTACCACACATCCTGAGGCTGATAACAGATTGTTGGTCCTTCTTGGGGAAATTTTTAACAGAGGAAACCAGCTTTAAGCCAAATTCCAATGAAATTCTAAATGTGTGTTTACAAAAAGCAATACACTCGAGATGAGAACATTCCAATTTTAGTATATGTGCTGCCGAAGCGAGCACCAAGATGAGAACATTCCAGAGTCCCTTTACAGGAACTCCTTTCCTACTCATAGAGTAGAACCAAAATGATAGTGAGCCGATGGATAGATGAGAAGTCATCCATCTACTGGGAACCTGAAAGCATGTCCAGAAATAGTCTTGGGTTTGGGATTACAATGGAGACGTAGGTTTAAATCCCACTATTTCAGCTGTGTGACTTATTTTCCTAAGCCTTAGTTCCTTCACCTGTGAATGAGACATTAGGAATAACTACTTCTTAGGATTGCTGAGGGGACAGAATTAAATACTGTATATAAATTGCTTTGTTTCTAATAAAGTGCCTGGCACATAGTAGGCATATTCATAATTTTCCCTTCATTTATAGTCATCTTTCAGAAAAGAATTACCATGTTTATTATACTCTGAAGAGGAAGTAAACTGCGTTTGTTAAATAATTGATCCAGAAGCACATTTCAGGCTATTCTTTTTTTTTTTTTTTTTTTTTTGCGGCACGCGGGTCTCTCACGGCCGCGGGCCCTCCCGCTGCGGAGCACAGGCTCCGGACGCGCAGGCTCAGCGGCCATGGCTCACGGGCCCAGCCGCTCCGCGGCACGTGGGATCCTCCCAGACCGGGGCACGAACCCGCGTCCCCTGAATCGGCAGGCGGACCCCCAACCACTGCACCACCAGGGAAGCCCAGGCTATTCTTTACTTACTTTGTGCATTTCCTGCTGGTTCTGACATCCTTTCCATTGAAAATGACTCTAACACAGCCCTCTAACCTGTATAAACATAGCTGCTGGTAGGCAGCTTTTAGGTACATGCTAGATCTTGGGGGCTAGAGAGAATGGGTTGAAAATGCAGTGACACTTTACTGTATTCCTAGCAACTAAACTGAGTTAATCCATGCACAGTATTGTTTCGTTTCCAAAGCTGCTATCCACAGCAAATACTGAAAGTGGGAAGCTATAGCAGGTTCCTCCTCAAAAGCAGTAACCTACTAACCATCACTTTCACTTTCACCAAATCCTCATAAATTATTTTATATCAGTTCAATCTTTAATCTGGTTGCAGCTCTTCCGGATTAAATGAGAGGTTCTTAGTGAAATTGACTAGCATAATGCCTAGCATGGAATAAGAGCTCAACAAATCCTTTTGAGCCTAGAAGAAAATCTGAAATGTCTGTCTAAAATCACAAAAGTAATAACCTCCAAAGGTATGATTACTTGTAGTATAGACATCTGTAGATTATCTCACTTTCTATATTGGGTTGGCCCAAAAGTTCGTTCTGGTTTTCCGAAAGATGTTATGGAAAAACCCGAACGAACTTTTTGGCCAGCCCAATACAAAGACTCATGCCCTTTAAATTGGGTAAAGAGACTCAGAGAGGGAAACAATGTTCTTAAGGTCACAGATCTAAAGAATGGTAGAGTTGGGACTTGAACGCAGGCATTTCCACTCTAAATCCAATAACCTCTCAAAGTCAGCCACTTCTTTGCAGAGGTCAAGTTTCTGATTCAGTTGTGATAGATCACACTAAACTACAAAATGGCACAGAATGATTCATGTTCTACCATCACCCATTTTAAGAAGGATCAGCTCTTTTTCAAAAGCAAATGTGCTTTTTACTTATCAACATAGCTCACTGAGTAGTTAGGAGAGTGTGACACCAATAGAAAGAGACAAGCTTGACAGTATGCTGAATTTGATAAAAATTGTTTTAGATAATCTTGCAGAAGTTTTGGGATCTGGGAAATACCAACTATAATCTACTAATCAAGTTTCTATTTTAGTTTTAAAATATATGCATTTTGTGAGAAACAGAATTCTCATCTTAGCATGCATGTACTTTATGCAATGAATGGAGTACTAAAAATGGTGTAAAATAATTTTATAACACAAATTATTATACACCTATACCGAGGTTGCTTAGTCCTTCATAGAATCAATGAATCTTAGAGCTAGCAAAAAGTCCTCAGAACTTTATCCAAAGCCTCATTTTACAGATGAACACTCAGACCCAGAGAAATTAAAGAAGTGCCCCAGTTATAGGTAGGTAGGGATAGACTAGAACCCAAGTGTTCTGTCTTCCAGCCAAATGCTTTTTCCATTGTAATACTAGGAAAACAAACAAAGGAACAAAAATCTTTGTGGTAAACTATTTTGAAAAGAAAATGCTATTTTTATAAATATTCAATTTTAATGTATCTCTTATTCTGACTCTTTTTTTTTTTTTTTTTTTTTTTTTTTTTTTTTATTTTACAAATTTAATCAGTTATACATATACATATGTTCCCATATCCCCTCCCTTTTGCGTCTCCCTCCCACCCTCCCTATCCCACCCCTCCAGGCGGTCACAAAGAACCGAGCTGATCTCCCTGTGCTATGCGGCTGCTTCCCACTAGCTATCTACCTTACGTTTGGTAGTGTATATATGTCCATGCCGCTCTTTCACTTTGTCACAGCTTACCCTTCCCCCTCCCCATATCCTCAAGTCCATGCTCTAGTAGGTCTGTGTCTTTATTCCTGTCTTACCCCTATGTTCTTGATGACATTTTTTTTTAAATTCCATATATATGTGTCAGCATACAGTATTTGTCTTTCTCTTTCTGACTTACTTCACTCTGTATGACAGACTCTAGGTCCATCCACCTCATTACAAATAGCTCAATTTCATTTCTTTTTATGGCTGAGTAATATTCCATTGTATATATGTGCCACATCTTCTTTATCCATTCATCCGATGATGGACACTTAGGTTGTTTCCATCTCCGGGCTATTGTAAATAGGGCTGCTATGAACATTTTGGTACATGTCTCTTTTTGAATTATGGTTTTCTCAGGGTATATGCCCAGTAGTGGGATTGCTGGGTCATATGGTAGTTCTATTTGTAGTTTTTTAAGGAACCTCCATACTGTTCTCCATAGTGGCTGTACCAATTCACATTCCCACCAGCAGTGCAAGAGTGTTCCCTTTTTTCCACACCCTCTCCAGCATTTATTGTTTCTAGATTTTTTGATGATGGCCATTCTGACTGGTGTGAGATGATATCTCATTGTAGTTTTGATTTGCATTTCTCTAATGAGTAAAGATGTTGAGCATCCTTTCATGTGTTTGTTGGCGGTCTGTATATCTTCTGTGGAGAAATGTCTATTTAGGTCTTCTGCCCATTTTTGGATTGGGTTGTTTGTTTTTTTGCTATTGAGCTGCATGAGCTGCTTATAAATTTTGGAGATTAATCCTTTGTCAGTTGCTTCATTTGCAAATATTTTCTCCCATTCTGAGGGTTGTCTTTTGGTCTTGTTTATGGTTTCCTTTGCTGTGCAAAAGCTTTTAAGTTTCATTAGGTCCCATGTGTTTATTTTTGTCTTTATTTCCATTTCTCTAGGAGATGGGTCAAAAAGGATCTTGCTGTGATTTATGTCATAGAGTGTTCTGCCTATGTTTTCCTCTAGGAGTTTGATAGTGTCTGGCCTTACATTTAGGTCTTTAATCCATTTTGAGCTAATTTTTGTGTATGGTGTTAGGGAGTGATCTAATCTCATACTTTTACATGTCCCTGTCCAATTTTCCCAGCACCACTTATTGAAGAGACTGTCCTTTCTCCACTGTACATTCCTGCCTCCTTTATCAAAGATAAGGTGACCATATGTCCGTGGGTTTATCTCTGGGCTTTCTATCCTGTTCCATTGATCTATCTTTCTGTTTTTGTGCCAGTACCATACTGTCTTGATTACTGTAGCTTTGTAGTATAGTCTGAAGTCAGGGAGCCTGATTCCTCCAGCTCCATTTTTCGTTCTCAAGATTGCTTTGGCTATTCGGGGTCTTTTGTGTTTCCATACAAATTGTGAAATTTTTTGTTCTAGTTCTGTGAAAAATGCCATTGGTAGTTTGATAGGGATTGCATTGAATCTGTAGATTGCTTTGGGTAGTAGAGTCATTTTCACAATGTTGATTCTTCCAATCCAAGAACATGGTACATCTCTCCATCTATTTGTATCATCTTTAATTTCTTTCATCAGTGTCTTATAATTTTCTGCATACAGGTCTTTTGTCTCCTTAGGTAGGTTTATTCCTAGATATTTTATTCTTTTTGTTGCAATGGTAAATGGGAGTGTTTCCTTGATTTCACTTTCAGATTTTTCATCATTAGTATATAGGAATGCCAGAGATTTCTGTGCATTAATTTTGTATCCTGCAACTTTACCAAATTCATTGATTAGCTCTAGTAGTTTTCTGGTAGCATCTTTAGGATTCTCTATGTATAGTATCATGTCATCTGCAAACAGTGAGAGCTTTACTTCTTCTTTTCCCATTTGGATTCCTTTTATTTCCTTTTCTTCTCTGATTGCTGTGGCTAAAACTTCCAAAACTATGTTGAATAAGAGTGGTGAGAGTGGGCAACCTTGTCTTGTTCCTGATCTTAGTGGAAATGGTTTCAGTTTTTCACCATTGAGGACGATGCTGGCTGTGGGTTTGTCATATATGGCCTTTATTATGTTGAGGAAAGTTCCCTCTATGCCTACTTTCTGCAGGGTTTTTATCATAAATGGGTGTTGAATTTTGTCAAAAGCTTTCTCTGCATCTATTGAGATGATCATATGGTTTTTCTCCTTCAGCTTGTTAATATGGTGTATCACATTGATTGATTTGCGTATACTGAAGAATCCTTGCATTCCTGGAATAAACCCCACTTGATCATGGTGTATGATCCTTTTAATGTGCTGTTGGATTCTGTTTGCTAGTATTTTGTTGAGGATTTTTGCATCTATGTTCATCAGTGATATTGGCCTGTAGTTTTCTTTCTTTGTGACATCCTTGTCTGGTTTTGGTATCAAGGTGATGGTGGCCTCGTAGAATGAGTTTGGGAGTGTTCCTCCCTCTGCTATATTTTGGAAGAGTTTGAGAAGGATAGGTGTTAGCTCTTCTCTAAATGCTTGATAGAATTCGCCTGTGAAGCCATCTGGTCCTGGGCTTTTGTTTGTTGGAAGATTTTTAATCACAGTTTCAATTTCAGTGCTTGTGATTGGTCTATTCATATTTTCTATTTCTTCCTGAGTCAGTCTTGGCAGGCTGTGCATTTCTAAGAATTTGTCCATTTCTTCCAGGTTGTCCATTTTATTGGCATAGAGTTGCTTATAGTAATCTCTCATGATCTTTTGTATTTCTGCAGTGTCAGTTGTTACTTCTCCTTTTTCATTTCTAATTCTATTGATTTGAGTCTTCTCCCTTTTTTTCTTGATGAGTCTGGCTAATGGTTTATCAATTTTGTTTATCTTCTCAAAGAACCAGCTTTTAGTTTTATTGATCTTTGCTATCGTTTCCTTCATTTCTTTTTCATTTATTTCTGATCTGATTTTTATGATTTCTTTCCTTCTGCTAACTTTGGGATGTTTTTGTTCTTCTTTCTCTAATTGCTTTAGGTGCAAGGTTAGGTTGTTTATTCGAGATATTTCCTGTTTCTTAAGGTGTGATTGTATTGCCATAAACTTCCCTCTTAGAACTGCTTTTGCTGCATCCCATAGGTTTTGGGTCGTCGTGTCTCCATTGTCATTTGTTTCTAGGTATTTTTTAATTTCCTCTTTGATTTCTTCAGTGATCACTTCGTTATTAAGTAGTGTATTGTTTAGCCTCCATGTGTTTGTATGTTTTACAGCGTTTTTCCTGTAATTGATATCTAGTCTCATAGCATTGTGGTCGGAAAAGATACTTGATACAATTTCAATTTTCTTAAATTTACCAAGGCTTGATTTGTGACCCAAGATATGATCTATCCTGGAGAATGTTCCATGAGCACTTGAGAAAAATGTGTATTCTGTTGTTTTTGGATGGAATGTCCTATAAATATCAATTAAGTCCATCTTGTTTAATGTATCATTTAAAGCTTGTGTTTCCTTATTTATTTTCATTTTGGATGACCTGTCCATTGGTGAAAGTGGGGTGTTAAAGTCCCCTACTATGATTGTGTTACTGTCGATTTCTCCTTTTATGGCTGTTAATATTTCCCTTATGTATTGAGGTGCTCCTATGTTTGGTGCATAAATATTTACAATTGTTATATCTTCTTCTTGGATTGATCCCTTGATCATTATGTAGTGTCCTTCTTTGTCTCTTCTAGTAGTCTTTATTTTAAAGTCTATTTTGTCTGATATGAGAATTGCTACTCCAGCTTTCTTTTGGTTTCCATTTGCATGGAATATCTTTTTCCATCCCCTTACTTTCAGTCTGTATGTATCTCTAGGTCTGAAGTGGGTCTCTTGTAGACAGCATATATATGGGTCTTGTTTTTGTATCCATTCAGCCAGTCTGTGTCTTTTGGTGGGAGCATTTAGTCCATTTACATTTAAGGTAATTATTGATATGTATGTTCCTATTCCCATTTTCTTAATTGTTTTGGGTTCGTTATTGTAGTTCTTTTCCTTCTGTTGTGTTTCTTGCCTAGAGAAGTTCCTTTAGCATTTGTTGTAAAGCTGGTTTGGTGGTGCTGAACTCTCTCAGCTTTTGCTTGTCTGTAAAGGTTTTAATTTCTCCATCAAATCTGAATGAGATCCTTGCTGGGTAGAGTAATCTTGGTTGCAGGTTTTTCTCCTTCATCACTTTAAGTATGTCCTGCCACTCCCTTCTGGCTTGTAGAGTTTCTGCTGAGAGATCAGCTGTTATCCTGATGGGGATTCCCTTGTGTGTTATTTGTTGTTTTTGCCTTGCTGCTTTTAATATGATTTCTTTGTGTTTAATTTTTGACAGTTTGATTAGTATGTGTCTTGGTGTATTTCTCCTTGGATTTATTCTGTATGGGACTCTCTGTGCCTCCTGGACTTGATTAACTATTTCCTTTCCCATATCAGGGAAGTTTTCAACTATAATCTCTTCAAATATTTTCTCAGTCCCTTTCTTTTTCTCTTCTTCTTCTGGAACCCCTATAATTCGAATGTTGGTGCGTTTAATGTTGTCCCAGAGGTCTCTGAGACTGTCCTCTGTTCTTTTCATTCTTTTTTCTTTATTTTGCTGTGCAGCAGTTATTTCCACTATTTTATCTTCCACCTCACTTATCCGTTCTTCTGCCTCAGTTATTCTGCTATTGATCCCATCTAGAGTATTTTTTATTTCATTTATTGTGTTTTTAATCGATGCTTGATTCGTCTTTAGTTCTTCTAGGTCCTTGTTAACTGTTTCTTGCATTTTGTCTATTCTATTTCCAAGATTTTGGATCATCTTTACCATCATTATTCTGAATTCTTTTTCAGATAGACTGCCTATTACCTCTTCATTTGTTAGGTCTGGTGGGTTTTTATCTTGCTCCTTCTCCTGCTGTGTGTTTTTCTGTCTTCTCATTTTGCTTATGTTACTGTGTTTGGGGTCTCCTTTTTGCAGGCTGCAGGTTTGTAGTTCCCGTTGTTTTTGGTGTGTGTCCCCAGTGGCTAAGGTTGATTTAGTGGGTTGTGTAGGCTTCTTGGTGGAGAGGACTACTGCCTGTGTTCTGGTGGATGAGGCTGGATCTTGTCTTTCTGGTGGGCAGGTCCACGTCTGGTGGTGTGTTTTGGGGTGTCTGCGGACTTTTTATGAATTGAGGCAGCCTCTCTGCTAATGGGTGGCGTTGTGTTCCTGTCTTGCTAGTTGTTTGGCATAGGGTGTCCAGCACTGTAGCTTGCTGGTCGTTGAGTGAAGCTGGGTGCTGGTGTTGAGATGGAGATCTCTGGAAGATTTTCGCCGTTTGATATTATGTGGAGCTGGGAGGTCTCTTGTGGACCAGTGTCCTGAAGTTGGCTCTCCCACCTCAGAGGCACAGCACTGACTCCTGGCTCCTCAATTTGGGATGATTTGTTGTCTATTCATGTATTCCACAGATGCAGGGTACATGAAGTTGATTGTGGAGCTTTAATCCGCTGCTTCTGAGGCTGCTGGGAGAGGTTTCCCTTTCTCTTCTTTGTTCTCACAGCTCCTGGGTCTCAGCTTTGGATTTGGCCCCGCCTCTGCGTGTAGGTCGCCGGAGGGCGTCTGTTCTTCGCTCAGACAGGACAGGGTTAAAGGAGCAGCCTCTTCGGGGACTCTGGCTCACTCAGGCCGGGCGGGAGGGAGGGGCACGGAGTGCGGGGCGTGCCTGCAGCGGCAGAGGTCGGCGTGATGTTGCACCAGCCCGGGACGCGCCGTGCGTTCTCCCAGGGAAGCCGCCCCTGGATCCCGGGACCCCGGCAGTGGCAGGCTGCACAGGCTCCCGGAAGGGCGGTGTGGACAGTGTCCTGCGCTCGCACACAGGCTTCTTGGCGGCGGCAGCAGCAGCCCCAGCGTCCCACGCCCGTCTCTGGGCTCCGTGCTTTCAGCCGCGACTCGCGCCCGTCTCTGGAGCTCCTTTACGCGGCGCTCTTAATCCCCTCTCCTCGCGCACCAGGAAACCAAGAGGGAAGAAAAAGTCTCCTGCCTCTTCGGCAGCTCCAGAGTTTTCCCGGACTCCCTCCCGGCTAGCTGTGGCACATTAGCCCCCTTCAGGCTGAGTTCTCGCCGCCAGTCCCAGTCCTCTCCCTGCGCTCTGACCGAAGCCCGAGCCTCAGCTCCAGCGCCGCCCGCCCTGGCGGGGGAGCAGACAAGCCTCTCGGGCTGGTGAGTGCCGCTCGGCACCGCTCCTCTCTGCGGGAATCTCTCTGCTTTGCCCTACCCAGGTATGTGGGGAGTTTCTTGCCTTTTGGGAGGTCTGGGGTCTTCTGCCAGCGTTCAGTAGTTGTTCTGTAGGAGTTGTTGCACGTGTAGCTGTATTTCTGGTGTATCTGTGGGGAGGAAGGTGATCTCCGCGTCTTACTCTTCCGCCATCTTACCCGGAAGTCTCCCTTTGGCATCTTTACTCTGCCTCATTTTAATAGCAACTATTGTATCATAGTTATGTGAGAAAAAGATCCTCAAGTTGAGAGCCTTGATCTTCTTTCCTCCTATGAGCAGAAAAGAGCCTATTCTGACTCTTGATGTTGTATATTGAATTGCTTTTTAGTAGAATGCATATACATGTCTATACAAATGCATATATCTATATTTATTTTGGTTTCCATGGTAGCTATTTGCTTGCTTCAAATCATTAGATCCTCTGCAGCATGGACTTATTTTTTTCTAATCCCCAACAGTCCCCGACACATTTATGATATTGCCATATGCACACTGGGTACTTGATAAATATTTGTGGTTGCTGATAGAACTGCCCCTGCTGATAAACTACTGTTGGAAAAGCCTGAGGTCTATATTAGAGAGAAGCTTTTCTCTTTTAAACTATCGATTGACTCTTGTGTGACATTTAATAAAACCTTTCCATTACCACTTACATAACAGCAATTAAAACCCTCATCAAATCTATCTTAACTGCTTAGAGTCTTCCACTGGGGAGCATTTTCCTTGGCAAACATCTGCAGTAAAAGGCTATTTAATCTTCATAACTGAAACAGCCAGTTATGGTAATTCGTCTCTTTTATTGTCAGTTTACATTGGAATCACACACAGCTCTAGTCCTTTCAAAAGGTACAGAAGAGAACATAGTTCCTCTAGCAAAAATAACTAGTAGTGAGGTCCCTGTCACTGGAAGCAGGCACATCTGGCCCAAGTGATCATTTGTTAATAACACTATCCAAAGGATTTCTCAATGGGAGTGAGTTAGACTAATGAAGACCTATGATGCCTTCCAATTAGAGATTCTTTATTTCTAGGTTCTCCAAGTCTAAGAATGATGTTCTCAAACACTGAGAGAGTGACTCCATATTAAAATTCTGAAACCAGGTTTCAAAAATGGAGAAAAAAATCTCCATTTATACTTCATTTTCCTTTTTAAAGTTCTTTAATTTGTTTCACTTCATAATAAGGCGGGGAAATACTCACTTTGGAGCATTTAAATAAAAATAAGGCAAGATGTAAAATTGTATATGCAATATAATCTTGAAATAATAATAAGAGTAGTAATTTGCATGTATCAAATACAGGCATGAGTCAAGCACCATGTAAGGGGCTCTGGTTGCTTCACTGTCTGTTCATATATTGATCATACATGTGTCACTGAGTCTTTTCAAATACAGCTTCCTGGGGTAAGTTACATTTAAGTGGAGTCTTTAAACACAAATAGGAGTTGGCCTAATATAATTGGTGATTTAATTGATGATAAACATGTGTGATAAAATTTAGATTGCTGAGTAGTATTTTCATTTTACAGAGGAGGAAAAAGAGGCTCAGGGAAGTTCAACAAGTCACCCAAGACCCACAGATAGTAGTATTTGAGTTAGTATTCAAATCATGCATATCTTACTTCAAAGTCCACAAGGAGCATTAAAAAAAAAGTGGGGAAGATAACACATTAAAATAATGGTAATGGTCATTTCTTTATACAGTTTGTTTTTATACTTTCTATATAATTTGTGTCTTCTAACCATTCTACAAAGAGCACCTACGATTTTTTTTTTTAATTTTGACTTTATAGTGTGGTTTAAGGTTCAGAGCAAAACTAATGGGTAGGCACAGAGATTTCTTGTATATACCCTGCCTTCACACATGCGTAGCCTCCTTTATTATCAACATTCCCAACCAGAGTGATATACATTTTTTTACAATTAATGAACCTATACTGACACATCATAATCATCCAAAGTCCACAGTTTACATTACAGTTCACTCTTTGTGCTGTACATTCTAGGGCTTTGGAAAAATGTACAATGACATGTATTCATCATTATCGTCTCATACAGAGTATTTTTACTAACCTAAAAATCCTCTGTGTTCTACCTATTCATCCCTCCTTTCACCCAACCCCTGCCAAACACTGGTCTTTTGCCTTTTTCAGATGTCATACAGTAAAAAACATACAGTGCTTAACTTTTTCAGATTGGCTTCTTTTACATTTACTTTAAATGTAAATGGATAAAGTTCTCTAGTCAAAAGATATAGAATAGCTGAATGTATTTTTAAAAAGATTAAATAATATGCTGTCTATCAGAGAGTCACTTTAGCTTGAAAAACACACATAGACAGAATGAAAGGATAGAAAAAGATACTTTAAGCAACAGTAAAAACAAAAGGCTGGGATAGCTAGAACTCATATCAGAAAAAGACTTTAAAAATGGTACAAAAAATGAAAAAGAAAGTCATTATATAATGATAAAGAGGTCAATCCATCAAGAAGATAGTTATATCAAACATTTATACACCAAACATCAAAGCACCTAAATATATTGAGCAAATACTAACTGAACTAAAAGAAGTATACAGCTATATAATAATAGTTAGGATCTGTAATATCAACTATTAAAGTTGGTACCAAGCTACAATTGTTTCACTCTCAATAATGGACAGATCATCCAGACAGAAAATAAGGACGGAAACAGTGGATCTGAACAACATTATAGAGCAAATAAGCCTAACAGAGATATAGAGAACATCCCATCCAATAACAGCAGAATACACATTCATCTCAAGTGCACATTAAATATTTTCTAGATAGATTATATATCAGGCCACAGAATAAGTCTTAGCATATTTAAGAAGACTTAAATCATACTGAGTATGTTTTTGGACCACAATGGTATGAAACTAGAAATCAATAAAAAAAGAAAACTAGAAAATTTACAAATACATGGAAATTAAACAATACACTCCTGAACAACCAATGCATCAAAGAAGAAAGGATAAGGAAATTAAAAAGTATCTTAGAATGAACAAAAGTGGAAAAACAACATACTACAACGTATAGGACACAGAAAAAATACTTCTAAGAGGAAAGTTCATAACAATGAAGGCATACATTAAGAAAACAGAAAGATCTCAAACAACCTAACTTTATACCTTAAGGAACAAGAAAAGTAAGTTAAGGCCAAAGTTAGCAGAAGCAAGGAAAAATAAACATTAAAGCAAAAATATGTGAAAGTTTGTACTCTTTTACCAATCTCTCCCTATTTCCCCCACCCCCTATCCCCTGGCAACCACTTTTCTACTCTCTGTTTCATTGAGTTCAACTTTCTTACTCTTTTTTTTTTTTCAGATTGCACATATAAGTGATACAATGTAGTATGCAGTATTTGTCTTTTTCTGTGAGGCTTATTTCACTTAGCTTAGTGCCCTCCAGATTCATCCATGTAGTTACAAATGGCAGGATTTCTTTCTTTTTTAAGGCTGAATTTTATATGTATATATAACAATTTATTGATCCATTCATCCATCAACGACACTTAGATTGGTTCTATAACTTGGCTATTGTGAATGATGCTGCAATGAACAAGGGAGTACACATATCTCTTTTAGATAATGGTTTTGTTTCCTTTGAATATATACCAAAAAATGGAATTTCTGGGTCATATAGTAACTCTATATTTTAAAAATTTATTTATTTACAGTCTTTAAAGGAGTAAATCTATTTTTAACTTCCTCTGGAACCTCCATACTGTTTTTCATAATGGGTATCAGTCTACATTCCCACCAACAGTGTCAAAGGGTTCCATTTTCTCCACGTCCTCCTCAGCGTTTGTTATCTCTTGTCTTTTTTGAGAATAGTCATCCTAACAGGTGTGAGGTGACATCTTATTGTGTTTTTTTGGGGGGTAGGGTCTTCTATGTTATACTAAGTGAAATAAATCATTGTGGCTTTGATTTGCAATCTCCTGATAACTAGTGATGTTGAGTACCTTTTCAATGTTGGGCTTTTGTGTGTCTTCTTTGGTAAAATGTTTATTCAGGTCCTTTGCCCATTTTTTAATTGGGTTATCTACCTACCTATCGATTTATTTATTTATTTATTTGCTATTGAGTTGTATGAGTTCCTTATACATTTTGGATATTAACCTCTTATCATATGGCTAATTTGCAAATTAGGTTACTATTTTATACTTTTGATTGTTTGCTGAGCAGAAGCATTTTAATTTGATGTAGCCTCTCTTATTTATTTTGCTTCTGTTGCCTTTGCTTTGGGTATTTGAGTATCAAAACCCAAAGCATAATCATTAAGACCAATGTCAAGGAGATTTCCCCACCTAGGTTTTCTTCTAGTAATTTATGGTTTCAAGTCTGATGTTCAAGATTCAAGCTGAACTGATTTTTGTGTATGATGTAAGGTAGGACTCTAGTTCCATTCTTTTGCATGTGACCCAGCACCATTTATTGAAGAGACTATCCTTTCCTCTTTGTATATTCTTGTCTCCTTTGTTTAAAATTTACTGACTACATATGCATGGGTTTATTTCTGACCTCTTGATCCTGTTCCATTATTCTATATATCTGTTTTTATGCCAATACTATACTGTTTTCATTACCATAACTTTCTAATATAGTTTGAAAGCAGGAAGTGTGATTCCTCCACCTCTGTTCTCCTTTCTCAAGATTGCTTTGGCAATCTTGTACAGACCTAGGTTAACTCTTACTATATTTCTCAACTTCTTCTTTCTCTCTTGCTGTAAAACGTACATTCCTAGAGTGTCTATTAGACCAGAACTTTTAAAAAAGTTTAATTTTTCAACTTTAGCTTTTATTTCTATTGATTTTTTACACTTACATAATTTAAATACAAACAATTCTACATCTTTTTCTTTATAACACAAATAGTTTTTTTAAAAGCAGTGCCCTGACCTATTGTCATCTCTTCCTGCTTCTGCAGATTAAAAAAAAATTCAATTATTCAATTGGTAATTCAATCATATTATCAGTCAATAATATGGTATTTGCTTTCATATTCCTAAATGTCATGCTGACACTGCAGCTTCTTGATTCTCAAGTTTAGGTATCATCTCTTAATTTCTCGCATTTGCCTTTCTCCTTGCAAAGGAAATTTTGCAATTCGATTACTTCAATATTTCATATTTATATTATTATGATCATGTTATTCTCTTTTAAGAGCTGAGTCATATGGTCATTTATCATTAATTTTTTTTCTGATCAACAGTTAGTATTTCCTGCAGTTAGTATTTGGTTTTTTGTTTGCTTTCTATGTACTTATCATTCAAGGAACTCCAAACTCTCTACTATTTGTGTAAACCTCCTCTCAATACACTGAAACATATTTTCTATTACTTTGATATTCCTAATGATGCCTCATTGGGAGCTTTCTGACCTACTCCAATATGGACTGTTTATGATTTAGAACTGCTAAATCACAAGCACAGCTGTCTTCTTGAGATTTCCCTGCACCATCATCCTAAGGATTTTGCCCTCCTGTCTCTTTTGTTAGAGACAGGAATGAGACAGAACATTAGGAGGAGATTTAGTTATGATAACCCCATCTCTGACTACCTCTTCCACAACTAATTTATTGCCTATTCCTGGGCCTTTGAGGATTTCCGTGATATAATTTGCTTCTCTGTCTTCCCCTTTGTTGCCTTAGGATTTAGCTTCCTAGGACTGATAAATTATCACTCACACACTATCTTGTTTTATAGCTACAAAATTGTGTTGCTATGTCTTCTTTTCCCTTCTCTTTGTCCTTATGGGTTGCTGCTCTAACTCTTTTTCAGCAAGGCCATATTACTGGAGTTTGGGGTGAGAGAAGATCTAAATATAAATTTTCAATCTATCTGGCTGAAATTATAGATGAAAATTGCCAAACTTTAAATGTTTCCAAAATTTGTCAACTAATAAAAATCATTATTATTATTATTGGCCACGCTGTATGGCTTGTGAGATCTTAGTTCCCCAACCAGGGATTGAACCCGGGCCCTCTGCAGTGGAAGCACAGAGTTCTAACCACTGGACCGCTGGAGAATTCCTAATAAGAATCTTTAGAGATTTTTTTAAAACACTTACTCCGGGGTTTTATCTAAGATTTACTAAATTGCAAGCTTCAGGGAAAATGCCAGGGAATTTGTATTGTTAACAAGTGCACAAAGAGATGATATGATAATCTGATTCGTGAAACACCATTTCAAGGTGTGAAAAGAAGGAAATTTTCATGAATAACTTTAAGATGTCAGCATAGCCCTCATACCAAAAATATATAAACATTTGCACACACACAGGCATACACACAAACTATAAGTCACTCTGAATTACAAACATACATTCAAAATTTCTAAATAAGTATTAGCAAATTGAATATAACATTATAATAAAAGAATAATAATTACCAAGTTATGAATCATCAAAAAATTGCTAGAATGTGTCAGGATTAGGGAGGTTTTTTCATGTAAATCACAAAATGAACCTTTTAAAAATATTTATGTAATCATCTCAGTACATGTTGAAAAGCATCAAGTAATAGTCAACACGCATTTCAGATAGTTATCAAACAATATCCTTCTAGGAATCACACACACACACACAAAGTCCTTGACCAGATTAAGTGCTAGAAACTCATAAACACCTTACTCAATGAGCTAATAATAGAACCATTTCCATAGAAAGCAGGAAAAAGGCAAAGACATCATTATCTCTACTATTGAATGTAGTTGGAAGCCTTCATCAATGCAATAAGATAAAATAATAGAGGTATACATATTGCAAAAAAAGAAACTAGCCTGTCATTTTCTACTTAGAAAATCCAAGAGAATCATCTGAAAAATAATGAGAATTCATTTAAGTGGTGTCTGCATACAAAATTAACATTTAAAAATTCAACAGAATTCTTAAATACTTACAGTAGTTAACTAGAAAATAGACAACAGATTGATGAACAAATGAGTAGTCAGAAACAGTACATGATAAAAGTAGCAGTTCATATCAGCAGAGAAATAATGGAATATTCATAAAATTATTTGGAAAATATGTTCTTTTAACTTAGGAAATTCATATCCAACAAAATAGAAAAATGTGCTAAGTCTATAACTAAGAAATTCTTGAAAGAGATATGTGACTAATAAACATATTTTAAAATTAAATCTCATTAAGCATATTTTAAAAGCATATTTTAAAATCTCCAAGATATATTAAAATTATATTTCCCTCACCGGGAAATACAAATTACAATACCAATCAATTTTTTTGTCATTCACATGGGCAAAAATTTTTTTTAATTTGACTCTATCCTGTGTTTGTGAGAATGGTGGGAACAGCACTGGGATATATTTTTCTGCTAACACAGAATTTAAAATCCCACTTGAAGGAATTTGGCACCATCTTCCAAAATTGAAAATATATAAAACATTTACTCAGGTGTTCCATTTCTAAGAATCTCTCACATAGAAACATTCTCATATAAGCAGGGAAAATTATATCCCAAAATGTTAATTGAATAATTATTTTTAATGGCAAAAGTATGTGGAAAATAGACTAGACATTAATCACAAAGGAAGCTTGAAATTGATATGCACATAACTATGGCTGTGTAATTCTTTAGAGGAATGATATATGTACTATCATGGAAAAAGCTTCAAGACATTCTAAGTAAAAAGTGCAAATCACAAGGATACATAAAATGATACCATTTAAAACAGAACTAAAGGGTTACACATGGAATGATTAAGAGGTTACCTCTAGTAAGAGGAGTGGGAGTTAGAAAGTGATATTTATCTCTGCATTTTTTATGTTTTACAACAAGATACAATATCCCTTATATTACTTCAGAAATTATTTATCTACAAAAGTAGTCTTAGTTTCTGAAATTCATTAGATGCTGTTATGAGAATTTTCTCTTAAAATATTGGCCACTATAGTTGTTTATTTTTTCTTCATCTTTATCTAAATGGGAATGTGAATTTGAATTCTGCCTCAGCTCCTGTTGATTTGACAGAATAGAAGGAAAATAGTCTTCTTTTACCTCATGCCTTCTCAGAACCGCCAACTTGACTATCTTTTCTGTCCTATTGGTCCTTATTCACACTCTCATTTCCTGAGAGATCCCTACCCTAGTTTTCTCTCTTGGCCAGTTAAAGCTTTTATCAAACAGAGAGAATGAACACCTACATTTGTGTGACCTATGTGCTGTTTTTCTGAGTATTTCGAGATAAACCAGATTAGAGAAGGATACTTTTACTTTATAATGGGGTAGAGGGGAGGTGGTAAGAGAGCTCCCTGAAGAGGAGGTCTTCCTTGGCCTTGCTTCTTGGCATGAGCTGTGAAGTTTTTTTTTTTTTTTTTTTTTTTTTTTTTTTTTTTTGCGGTACGCGGGCCTCTCACTGCTGTGGCCTCTCCTGTTGCGGAGCACAGGCTCTGGACGCACAGGCTCAGCGGCCATGGCTCACAGGCCCAGCTGCTCTGCAGCATGTGGGATCCTCCCGGACCAGGGCACGAACCCGTGTCCCCTGCATCGGCAGGCAGACTCTCAACCACTGCGCCACCAGGGAAGCCCGAGTGAAGTTTTATTTCTTATGACAACTATAAATTTAGATGCATGTCCACTAGCCTTTCTTTTTCCTTTTATTTTTATCATTTTAGCCTTTAAAAATGAAACCCAAACAACTTAATAAGCCAGATCTGGCTGGGTATGGCATGTGGCAAAACATAAAAAGGAGGAGAAAGGAAAAAGCCAAACAAAAGAGTAAAATAGTATCACAACTGTTTGGATATAGGTAAAAAATAAATCAAATAGGTATTCACACTTTAAAGAGTGCCTTGAATTTTTCTCTACTGTAAACCCTTCATAATAGATCAATACCGTTTACACCACTCACTCACAGCAAGCAGTAAATGTCTTTCATCTCACCTGTTTCTAACCATTTAACATCGTTAAAAAGATGGCTAGAAACGTCAATTGAGGTGATTTCTCCTAACCTGAAAATGGGTCAGTTAGTCTTGGTGACATTCATTGCATGAAACAGGACCTAGAGAAGGAACGGGGGAGGGAAAGTCACACAATGAATGTAAATGTATTAGTTTTCCAAGTTCATGAAAGTTAAGTTGGATTTCAGGGTTCAACAAAACAAGCTGAAAGAGGGAATGAAAATTCTGCTCTTATACTGTATCTCTAACTTGTTTGATACATTTGTACTATGGATTGCCTAAAATATTGATTATGCTGTAAGTATATCAAGTTAAACAATAACTCTGAACCTCCAGCCCTGGACATTTGTCATGTCAAATCTCTTCAGTGGCAGTGGAAATTGGTGATCAATGCCATTATAAAAGGAACAGATATTCATTATTAATAAACATGGCAAGGCTGAAACAAGGTAATTAAGTAGAAATAAATTAACTTCTGCTCTATTGAAAGGGAAAAACCTGCCAGGATTGATTGCTGCATTCATTTAATTAATGTTTTAGTGCAATTCAGAAATAGTAGAAAGATTGAGGAGTGGCACATGCTATATAACATTCCAAAAAGGGAATGGGGATATTTTAGGAGAAAAAAATTGCTTTTTATCAAGTCTCACATTGCCTAAATTAATTGCTTAATTCTGGCAACATGATGTTTGTTGGAGTGGGTTTTACACTCTGGAACCCCAAACCCATTTCTTCTATGTAACCTGGCTAAAGAAAGGAATGAAACATGAACTTTTGGCCTGGGCAAACTATGGCTAAATTGATGCCTCTTTTAGTTTGTGAATGTGTTCACTTTTCCTAAGGCCCAGTGGGAAATGTGCTGAGTACTCCCTTGGCAATTTGGCATCACTGCTGGCTTCTTGGAATTCACTGCTGCATTGCAATGCAGAAGCTGGGAACTACATTTCCTAGAATCCCCTTCCCCTTATTGTTCCAGGTTCCAGTCAGCCCATAGAACACTTGTAGAAGAGCTGGAAGGTATTAGAAAAAGAGAGGCCAGTATGCTACAGGCAGATTTATGGGATTAAAGCAAATTTCCAGCTAATCCTGCAAAGCCATCCATTTTACTCTTGTAGACTACACAAAAAATTTCCCAGAAATTCTTAAGATCTGCAGTGGCTTATAAGTAAGCTGTTGAGAATCGTCTGCTTCAGGACCAAGAGGCTCTCTGGTACTCCCTGTCCTTTATTCCTCTGTTTTTCTCAATAATTGATAAGACTAACCTCCTTTGTTAAAACCCTCACACTTGGAATACATAGAGTTGCTTCTGTTTTCCTTTTCAAAGTCCCCTGACTGATATACCATTGTTGAAATCATCTTTGGATCATTGGAATGGATGTATTTCCCAGTAGTGATACCTACTTCATCCAGAGCTGAGCATTCTCTTGGATGCAAAGCTAGAATTACAAATACCAGAAACGTTCTAAGTCTGTCACCTTGGTGAGTCTGACATGATATGACATTAATTCTGTGATTAATAAAGATCACATGATACCAATCAACATGAAAATCTTTGTTACATATAAGAGATGCCTCTGTCTGAACAGTCAGAGTAAGGGGCAGAGAACTGCGAGGGGCAGTGATATCCTGAGTGGAGATGCAAAGGAGTATTCAGGAAGAAGACTGAGGTTATGGAGGGTGTGTTTACCATGTAACAAAGATTCTAGGCGTGACAGAAGAAAGATAAGAGAGGAGAGGAACCGTGAACATGTGGGTCAACAGAAAGTAGCAGAGCAGAAAGGAATAGGAGTAAGAGGCAAGAACGGGATGTGAATCATGAAATAGCTGGTACAAAATGTTATCGCTAAAAATCAGCGTGGTTGACCCTCTTCTGTTAAAACAGTCTTACTAAATGAAATGGTAGCAAGATTTTATTTATTTATTCAGGAAATACTGAGCATTTTCTAAGTTCTAGTAACTGTGTTAAATGGAAGGTTTATAAAGCTAAACAAAATAGTTATTATTCTTTTTGAAAGTGTTCTCCAAAGAGTGAGGGGTTATAAAGAAGAGCCAATGTAATTCCAACTGGATTGTACCACTTCAACTGAACCTAGAAATCATATCCTGTTCAAAGGGAAAATTTTTTAAACATTCAGCATCCAAACACTCCAGGTGTTCTCAAAGTTCTCACACATCCCTGCTGATCATCTGTGTTGCCCACTGCATCAATACTGAACGCCTTAATTAACACTCTTGGTTGCAAGCAACAGAACCAACTCAATTTAGTTTAAGAATAAACAGGAAATTGTTGGTCATCTACTGAGTATTACAGGTTGGGTTCTCCAGAAGGAGATACTGAGGTGGAATTTGGCACATAGGAAATGTCTTAGGTATTCTAGCAAAGTGTGTTTGTGTGTGGCTGGGGTGGGGGGTGGGGAATGAAAGCAGATATCGTTAGAAAGAGAAATTATCCACTCACTGTGATCAGAAAGGGATATGGGCCATCCTGGAAAGGGCAAACTTTGGGTGAGGCAGCTCTCTGCAGCCAAGGCAAATCCTGAAGGCGCTGACAACATTCTCAGAAGTTAGGGGAGCAAGGCTGTTCCTGAAGGGGGATGTAGGTGGCACATCTTTATGGCCATCACACTAATTATCTTGTGTTGTCTAAGAAAAAGAAAAATAATCAGGTCTTCCAGAAGGCCGGGGACTTGGGCAACTCTGGACTATTGTAGTAGCATTTTGTGGACTTCGTTTCTACATCTCTGCTTTTAACTTTATTAAGCTTTCAATGTCTAATCCTTTTGTCTCCCAATTCCAGTTCCCAAAAAGAGACTTTGACTGGCTCCGAGTTGATCAGGTAATCAACCATGGGCCAATTCTTTGCAGTCAAGGTCCTATAGTGCAAACATGGCTTCCAGGATCCTGTTAGTAGATAAGTGGTGGTGTTGGTGGTGAATTAGTTCTCAGGAAAGAGAGAATGGCTCATGGATTGGGAAGACACCTCAAAAAGTAATCATGTAATCAGTAGCCATTGAAAGTGTTTTGTGATTAAGTCTCTTACATATCACTTATGCTGGGGACTACAATCATTCAATGCCCTAGGATCTTTGTTAAAGGGATGAAATTTGTAAAATTTGCTCTTGCCCAAGCTTATCAAAATGTGTTGGTAATATCTCTCACCCACCAACATTAAGCATAGTTAGCTTGGTATCTCTGTCACTAGCATATATTTCCTGGTACAGATTCCAGGACAAGATGCTTAGATTCTAGGCATGACAGTACATTTTCATGATGAATCACTGTGAGCAGTCTCTAGAAAATAATGTAAGGTATCCATGATGATACCTAAGTAAGGCTAGAGAGAGGGAGAGAAATGTGAGCCAGGAACTTAGTGTTGTATTCTTTCATTATTGCTTTAGACATTCATCACAGAAATGTAAGATGGGACTACTGCAAAAACAAAGGAAGAGCTATAAGCCTCCTTAGAGCTACTCAGTTTCTAAAATGTTTTACAAGTGCATGAAATGCTACAATTACTGAAAAATTTCCTGCCCTACTAGAGAAAGGCAAGAGATTGATCAGCAGAAATAGAGAAGAGTGAAGATTAAGTAGTCCTTGAAGTCTGAGTCTTGCCTAGAACGTATTGATGAATAGAAACCACTGCCTTTTTTTTTTTAAGCCATGGATAATTCACTTCATAGTGTTGAGGCTGTGTTCCCTATGAAAGGCCAGATGGCAGATATACACCAATTATTTATTCCTCAAAAATAATGTCACTTATAGCATGAGAATACACGAAAAGCCCATCTATCAAAATTTATCACCTCCAGGCAGTAATGTATAGATTAAATACTCTGATGGTCCTTCCATTATAAAACTATACTAGATTTGGACAAAGTAGGATTTTTAATGAATTGCTAGAGCTAAATAAGAATAATCTCTAAGTGACTAAAAAAGTGAGGTTAAATAAAGGTAGTTGTAATCTTTTCAAGCTTGTGCAAAAAGGGGTGAGATTACCCTAAAGGCAACTGCAAATATCAACATAACAATGAGGGGTAAGGTTGGGGGCATAGGGAGAAGACTGTGCCTGGGGCCAGCAAAAGATGGAAAGTTGAGTCTGAGGATCCTATCTTAAGCCTGGATCCGAAGGGGCTAAAATGTTTCCCACATTCCCATATGTTTTACCATCAACATAATGCTAGATTTTTACGAGATAATTAGTCAGTTGGTCACACCACTAAGTGATGCAAGCAACCTAATTTTTTTTAATTTTCTGTAGCCAGAGGAATAAAGCAAACTTTACCCTACAACCAATCACTTTACAAAGCTTTGAAAAGACAGCAAAATGCAAAGGCAGAGAGTGTAAGCAGTGAAGTTTACACTGATGGAAGGAAAGTTTATTGGTTTTTATAAGAACAAAAAAGACTAAGAAAGAAAATGTGATTCCATATAGTGATAACATATTTTGGCTGGAATTAAGCTATTGTCCCTCAGCTTCAAATCCAACCCTCTCTCCCCTGCTTTGGTGATACTAGGACTGAAACTCTGAAAGTCACGTTTCTCCTTTGCCAGCTGGGTCCCTGTTACAGTTTATCAATAAAGAATGTAGATGGACACTTGCAGGTAGGAGAAGAAAGAGGGGACTTGTGTTTTCCTGTTTGCTTTCTGTGAATTCCAATAGAAGCTGTTGATCATAGTAGTGTTTCTAATACTCACAAGCCAGTCTTATTGTGCTCCTCAGAGATATCAACAGCAGCCAGCCACACATCTGGCTCAGAAATTTGAGTCCCAACTCTGTAGGATCCCTCCTGTAAGCTCAGACTCTCTACCACCAACTAAGCAGCACCACTTATACTAGATTTGAGTCTCAGCTACATGGGGCTGATCCTCTAAGCTTCTAAGTTTTCATTATTCCAAACTCTCCTCTTTGTATCTCCACCTCTAGGGAGTGGTAGCTGCTTCCTGCAATTGCACTCTCATGAAACCTTATTATTCCATTTTTGTCTATTCAATTCTAATTAATGATTCTTTACATTAAATCCTCTCTACTGAAATAACTGGTGTGGCTTCTGTCTCCTGACAAGATCCTGATGAATACATATATGGGACTCCTTATTTTTTAAACCAACTATTTTCATCCTTATTTTATCTTAGTGAAAGGTGGCCAAACACCTCAAAGGTCAAGCAATTTGAGGAATGAAATGATAGAGCGGGGAGCATGCAAGGAAGAGAAGGGAGTCATAGGCTTCTCTACTTCCTGGGCTGTGAGGTATGAAAGAACATGATATAGTTGAGCTCAGCCCCTGCTCCCCAGCAACCTGAAATAACAATTGCAATCTTGATTTTAATGAGCTCACCACTGAAAATCAATCAGCAGTTGAGATCAAATGTTGAAACAAAACAAAACCAAAAAAACCCAAGCTATCAGCATTCACATAAAAATTCTGTCTTCTTTCCTGTTGATGTTTCCATTTGCCAACTATTTAAAAATGAGACTGCAGTGAGCAGCAGCAATTGCTTTATATTCAGTGCACTTAAATGAATGTTTGATATAAAGGGAAATTAACTGCATACAGTCTTTTTCTGTCCATGGTATTAAGCATGAGGTTTCAGTTCTGCACCACGTAGTGAGGGAAATGCACACACAGACCATTAGGACTGAAGAAATGACTATTCCATCTCTGAGAACTGTTCAGGATGATGTGGCTTCCTTCTGCTCTATATGGAGAAAGAGCTGTGTGCTTACGGGGAGGAGTGGGCATAGGACAGGGTGTCAGTTCAGACTCTCTTGAAAAGCCTAAGGTATTGAGCTAGTCATCACTGCAGTATACTTCAAAGGCTAGGTACCCCAGACTGCACACCCAGATAAGAGGTTACAAGGACATTTGACATATTTTCAGGGCCTAATTGATGCCACAGCTGAGAGTGCCTCAGGGTAATTCTTGTGCTAAAGTAGGCTGGCCAAGTTGTAAAAAGATTTTTTTTTTTAATGTATCACTAGTTGGTTTGTTTCCCTGATAAATGTTTCTTTCTCTTGCATTTTTATCTTCTTGTTCTGGCAACTGTCAGGTAAAACTTAGATGGCATCCAACTTGAGAAAAGAGAAAGGAGTTTTTAGTTCATAAGTAAGATGAGGATGAGCAGAGAGAAAGAGAACAAAGTAACTCTGATAATAAGAAAAGTAAATGGATGTTGCTATGGATGCCATTGAGACTCTAAGAAATATTATTTAAGTAAATTGTATTTTGAGCATTAGAAACATGAAACAAAAAATGCAAATGTGAGGGCATTACTCATTGCTGTTCAGTTGTTTTTTAAGGAACTCCTAGGCTGTTCTAGAAGATGATCAATGTTGGCCTCTATCCAATCACCACACAGGCATGATAATGACACTGTCCCTTGTCCTGATGCTAGTGGTACATTTCCGGCTCTGGAGCAAATCACTTGAATCTTAATGAGCAAACATAGTTGTCTTTCAAAATACTGGATCTACTGGGCAGGAAAGTTACCTACCCACTTGATTCACAGAAAAGAAGGTCAGATTTGCTCTGACATAAACATCTATAGCGAATGAAAGAGAAAGAAAAACTAACTTGATAGACATTTTAATAAGTGTGCACATTTATAATGGCTACATTGTTCCATATGATGGTCTGCTATGGGCTGCATGTTTGTGCCTCCCCCCACCCCACCCCAAATATTTATGTTGGAATCCTAATGCTCAGTATGATGGATTTAGAAGGTGGGGCCTTTGGGAGTTGATTAGGTCATGAGGGTGGAGCCCTCAGGAATGGGATCAGGGCTCATATAAAAGAGATCCCACAGAGCTCCCTAACCCTTTCCACAATGTGAGGATACAATGAGGAGTCAGGGATCCAGAAGAGGGCCCTCACCCAACCATGAACTGTGAGAAAAAAACTTCTGTTGTTTATATGATACCCAGTGGGAGGTATTTTGTTAAGGCAGCCTGGCAGACTAAGACATGGTCTCTCTTAATTTTTCTTCTTCTCAATAATTTTGAGCAAGTTTAACGGAAGATTAGTGGGTATGTTTGTGTTTCAGATATTAGGAAATAATTGAAATAGGTGGGCTATATCAGTGTCTTTTAAGGTTTTGAAACTATGGATAAGGATACTCATTTGATGCTCGGATGATGTTACTGTAATAGGTTATCAAATTCACCTCTTTGACATATATTGAGCACCAGCTATATACCAGACTATGCTTGGTGCTAGAGATATAGAGATAAAAGACTGCTTTGAAGAATTTTAGTTTAGTATGGAGATTAAAAAAAACTAATCCTAGCAATGACAAAAAGTAATAATTGAAAGCACACCATGCTGTGAGAGTTCAAGAATGGTACATGTGGGTGTTGGAATGGGTGGAGGGGAAGAGATGAGTTAATAATGAAAGAGTTCCTGGGGGAGGAAAAAGGTGTTTAAACCAAAGGGAAGAAGATGAGAGATGATACAGAGAGGTAAATGAGCAATAAATAGGACTAAGAAGTTACTCTTGGTTTTGCCCTGTCTCCTTTCTTGGTTCTGTGCTTTGCTGACCCCATTCATAGATTCTCTAGGCTCCCCCCTTCCTTACCATCAGGCTTACTCTTCCCAGAACTAGGACATCCATTTTGCATTCACCAGAGAGCCATACAACACCTCACGCCCTTCCCAGATAAATGAAGTCCTTGGGGGAATGGCAAAACAATGTTTGTAGGGGCAAACTCATTTTGAAACACCTTACAGGATGTTCTTAGGTTCCTTTGAAGAAAGTTGCACTAGAAATAGAGACATATCCTTGGACACAGTGTATCTACTTCTAGGAATCCATCCTACATAAATTAGGATACATAAATTTTATACATACACAGATATACAGACACAGACAGACAGACAGACACACACACACACAGCACACTATATGTATGGTATATGCCTTCTGAAGATTTTGTCCTGGTTTCTCTGCATCTTCCCCATCTCCACCCTCCACTGAGATCATCCTTTACTAGAACAGTTCTTTTGGTGTTTAATGGTATAGAATATGGAGGTTGAGGGGAATGAGAAGAAAAACAAGAAACAGATAAATTAGGGTAGAGGAAGTACCTTAGAAAGGAGTTTTGAAGAATTCTAATTTTTATAATGAAAAGAAACTATGGATCTACTTACGTAGATTTAAAGATATGTCTACCCATATGCACTGATGCAGTTTCTTCAAGATATATGTATTCATAAAACGCGTTCATACATACATAGAAAAAAGCCTGGAAGGATACCCTTAATACTGCTAACCTTTATTCTAAGGAATGTAATTGAAGTAGTGGGCAAATTTTCACATTTTACTTTGTATTCTTTTAAAATAAGCATGTGTTAACTTTGTAATTTGACAAAACCATAAAAATTTTTAAAAGAAAGGCATAGATTCACAGTACTAAAAAAAAAATCTGTGGCATTCATTTTGCCTCTACAAAAAATCATAGACGCCTAGAGCTGAAGGGGAGCCCAAGAGACCACCCAGCCCAGACAGGGATGTGTCTAGCCCATCCAGCAGATGGTTTCATATTCTTTTCTTTATGTTCCCTGGGAATGGAGAGATTCTCATGGTAGTCTATTCTTGGGTTCAGTTATCCTTCCCCTCTTGAAATTTCCACTTCTGAAGAAATTGATTCCCAAAGGTAAAAGACATTGTTAGTAAAGGATTATTTTTAGCTATTATTCTGAAGCATATGGGTTGAATGATGATGGTTAAAAATTTCAAATACCTGATACGTGTGCCAAGAAGAAATTATCTGTTGAATGACTTCTGAGTGACCCAGTATAAGTCATAGCATCTGAGATATTAGCATGTCCTAGAGGGAAGAATCTGAGTAAACTGGACACGTTTCTAACTATGACTTAAAGAAAGAGGTCTCCAGAATCTTGACTTAGTTCTATCATATCCTGGATTCTTGAGTATTCTACCACCTCACAACGGGATTAAAACCAGCTGCTAACTCTAATCCAAGAAAAGTTTACAGATAAATAATTTTAGATATGCAAAATTGTACAACTTGGGAAAGAAACAAGAAAACTCATCATCAAATCCCTAACTGTATTCCGTAAGACTAGCTTCCAGGGTCTTTTTCTACTTCCCTCTATATCTAGAAAATATGAGAGCATTTTCTGCCCAGAACATAAATACTCCAAGAAAGCCATTTCTAGCATATTTGTTGCCATGTCCAAATAAGAAATAATGGTTTAAAGATGAAATCTAAAATCACTGGGGTCACTTTAGAGTTGATCTTGATTAAGATTATACCCATTCTGAACCTAGTCTTCTTTTTGGTTATTCTCATAAAAATGGCAGCATCAGAGATGCCTTGTTGAACTATTCATTTTGTAGCAAATAAAAACACCTTTCAACCATGTGGTGTCAGGAGTTGTAACTCACATATACTCTAAAGAATAAATTATTTGCTAATATTGTATGAAGACTGGAAAGCATTTCAGGAGGTTTACTATTGGTATGCTTTCTTACTAGCTCTCTCCCACCTTAGTCACCTAACTTACATCTATGCACTTTAGATAAATATGCCAAATCTAAGCTGCAGGCAAACCTTTCACTATTGACCACTCAAAAGAGTTAGCTATTTTCAATTAATTTTCAGGTAAAATGAATACAATGCTTACTTAAGGAGATACATCATGTGTTAACTTTTATTACTTTAAGGAAACACTTTCATTCTAAAAACTTATTATCCTATTAGGATTATAGTTCAATATTACATATCTCACATGATGAAACAAAAGCTACATAATATTGCTTCACGTTCTGAGTAGATAAATAGAAACACAAACCTTGGGGCTTAGTAGAATTGAAACGGACCCTTAAAGTTGGAGGCCTAGGAAGTTGCAGCCTCAATTTTTTGCATGTTCAGTCATTATATTCTGGCCAGGAGGTGGACGGTGAAGTCAAATGATTAGTCAATAAAGCCTTAGAAGTGTTAGCTACGAAGAACTACCAAGATCTCCCGTATAACATTTTATTCCATATAAAACTACTTTTCATTCACTAGCCCACAGGTTCTCCACAGGGAAGGGAAAAGAACAATTTTGCCCTTCAGGGGACATGTGGTAACATCTGGAGATGTCTTTTGTTGTCACAATTTGAGGGGAGTGGGTGCCCCTGGCATGTGTTGGGTAGAGGCCAGGGATGATGCTGAACATCCTACCATGGATGGCACAGCCCTCACAACAAAGAATCCAGCCCAAGACGTCAATGATGCTGAGGTTGAAAAATCCTGCCTTACAACGTTAATCTTTCTATTCCTTGAAAAATCCAAGGCTTTTCCACTTGCTCTTCTCTCTCCGTGGAAGGCTTATCCCCCTGGATCCCACTGTTGCTTGGAGTCTCTCCTCTTCTCTGCTCAAATGTCACCCCTCAGAGGGTCTTCAGTGCACCCCAATCCCAGTTCCCACACCCCAACTCCCCATTCCAGCCAGTCTCTACTACATCTCCCTCTTTGCTTTTCTTCATGGCATATTCTATTTATTACCGTCTTGTCACCTCTATTTCTGTTGTGGAAAGAACCATGCTTGCCACATAAGCATTTGTAGTAAAAGTGAATATATACTTGTTTATATTTATGTTTATTCACATTCACACTTGGGATTATTTAGCTAAGACATTATCTAGGAGTAATACCGCCACAATTTATTGTGCACTTGCTATGGGGTAGACACTCTTCAAAGAGCTTTGCATGGATTATCTCATTTAATCCTCACAACAACTCAATCAGGTAAGTATTCTAACAATTTCTATCTTACCAGTGAGGAACCCGAGGGTGTGGTAACTTACCAAAGTTAAGCAGTTAATACATGAATAGGCAGAGAGTCCACCTTGGCAATGACTGTGCTTTGAACCAGGGAGACTGCTCAAGCTCCTTCGTTATTAAATACGAGCCAAACTTTGTTTAAGAGACACAGGTGGATGTCCACATTTTTCCATGTGGGTGACCAAAGCCATAATTTTATTCAATTCATTTCAATTCAAGAGAAGTTTATTGACCATCTTCCAGGTTCCAGTGCTGTGACTACTACTCAGCTACTGAGCACTCAAAGATGAATAATCTCTCCTGATAATAAGCAGACAGATCTCAATCATTCTTTGGCAAATGACAATCCACAACGCTGGGTGGTCTCAGAGTCCTCTTGCAAAGAAAAGTTGACCGCATGGAACTGTCCTGCTCTTTCACTTTATCTTAATGCCATTAACATATACAAAATGTACATATTGTGTATGGCTTGGTGAAACAGTTTATATATAATGGACCAATCTGAAGTGCTGAAAGAGCAGAGTTTGCATTTAAAAATGCTGCCCATGTCTTGGGTCCTTCACATGCTTTTTAAGTTAAGAAAATTCTCTCTCTTAACCTTTTATAAATACAGTTCACAATTATATTGAATAAATCCACAGGCTGCTATTTGGAAACATAAAACAGGCACATGAACAAATTCACAGCAGGGTAACAATTTTCTTTTTCTTTTAACCTCTTGCAAATGTCAACTCGCCATTCCCCAAATTGCTCTTAGGAGAAAATAAAGGCGATACAGTTTTAAAACACACTCTAAGTGTGCTTGCTGTCAGGAGCGGAGCCATCTTGGCTTTCTCAGTTGTTTCTCTTCCCATTTCAGAATAACCTGCTTGGAAGGTCCTTGCCTTCAGCCAGATAACCCAGGTGTGCAGGAAAGATCCAACTATTTTCCTGACCACATGAAAAATCTTCCAAAAATGGAAAAGAAAAAATACATGTGACCACCCCATCCTATACAATGACTCCTGGCAGCTATAAAGTATTTGAACCTAGAATTTACCAAACTTTCTTTCTCTTTCTCACTTCAAACAAAAGAAATTGATGAAACACAGTCATAGAATATCACACATGGACTTTGTTACTACAGGATATTCCTTATCAGAGATTATCTATTCCTTCTTCCTGCTTCAAGGAAAAAACTATACTATACATTTTGTCTTAAAATTCTCTGACAACATATTGCTTTAACATACCTTTATTGTACGCCCCTCCCATCCCTCCAAAATCTAATAGCTCTTATTACCAGCAGGGTGATTTTTTTCTTTAATCAAGATGAAATTCTTCTACTATTTAATGCAATTTCTCTGTCTTGGGAAAAGATGGAGAACTATAACAAACTCTCTTAGCAAAGTACCTTCAGTTAATAGCAGTGGATATTTTTGTACTGCTTTAGATGTTTACAGAGGACTTTCACATACACTGTCTTATTTGAGAGTCAAAACATCTCGTCTCATTGTAGACATGAGGAAATTGATACTCACAGAGGAAAAGGCCAAGTAGCTAGTATGCAACAGAACTGGAATTCAACTTGAGTTATTTCTGGCTTTTTTCTCTTGAAGAAAAATGGAACTCTCATTTGTTTTAGTGGGTAATATTATGATACCATTTTCTCATTTCCTAAGGTTCTTTTTGAAATTTTACCAAATATTCCACATTTCTTAAATTATGCAGAGATGATTCTGGACATTGTTGAGGATAATGGGTGATGAATTCCTACAAATTTACACTCTGTGTGTGTGTGTGTGTGTGTGTGTGTGTGTGGCGGGGGAGGGCAGTTAGCCCACAGTACATTCGTGGTATAAAATGACAGTTTGTAATAATGACCTGTCTTCTGTTATTATTTAGTCATGTAACCTTGGCAAAACACCTCGCTCTTGGGACTCCGGGTCCTCATCTAAGAAGTGAAGTGAGAAGTTCAGAGTCAGTTGTGAGAAGTGAGAGAGATTTCAAGACCAGGTGAGCCAACTTCTTGGACCTGATTCCCAGTCTATAAAGACCTGTTGAATTTCACTGAATTTGATTTTGCCTCTGAGGAAAGAGGAGCCTGGAGAAAGTGAAAAATTGACCAGTCACACAGCAAGAAGACTGCAGGATTCTGACTCTTGGTTCTTGGTTTGTACCCTATAGTCATACTTCTGGATCTCTAAGGACATTGCTCCCTTTAAAAACCTATGATTATTAAATGTTTTCTGTCTAGCTAGCCATTCTCTAAATTACATTCTGCACGTTATTTCTCTCCTTAAACGCCTTACTCATTGCTGGTCTGCAATGAACTCTCAAGTGCTTGCTCAGACTACAACTTTATGTTGATATATACATTTTTAAAAAAATTTCCAAGGTATGAATCATTTATCCCTACTTAGGACTAACAATAAATTCCAGACATTGCTACTTCCCCTTTAAAGCCCAACCTAAATTATTTTAGAAGTTTATTATAAGAGGAGACCTAACAAAACATTTAAGAGAGCAGGCTTATCACAATTTCTAGTTTTATCAGAGAGTTAATCAACAGCAACATGCTGCCTTTTCCAATTCATTCATCCAACAGTTTACTGTAGTTTTTAAGAGACCAGTTCATATCTGCCACTTTCCTTCAGTTTAACTTTGGGCAAATTATTTACCAAATCTAAGCCTCAGTTTCCTGATCTGTAAAATTAGGAATATTTGTAGTGCCTAATCATGGGACAGGTTTTAAGGAAAAACAGAAATAATACATGTAACAGACTAGGCATAACAGAAGGTTCCATAGAAATTGCTCAGTAAATACTGACTCATGAATAAATGACAAATATTTATAAGGTATCACCTATAAGACTGGTGCTGTGCTAGGCACTTAGGTCACAATTATGGACAATGTGGACAATATTTATTTTCCACCCTGGAGGAACTCACAGTCTAGCAGTGAAGACAGACATGGAGTCATGTGGTTGTAACAAAGAGATATATGTCCTATGATAAAGGGAGCACCAGGACCCATGGTGACATAAAGAAAAATGTGACCATCTTGGCTCTGGGGAAGTCAGAGAAGAAGCCTTGAAGGGAGAGTATGTGGGTCAGATAGAGAAGAAGGAAGCTATGATCAAAGAGCAATGAGAGGTCAGAGCATAGGACATATGGTAGGAAGTACAGGGTCATCAAACTTGAACTGGTGTTTTGGGACCAGATTGTGAAGGACCTTGAGGACCATGTTAATAAGGAGTTTGGACTTTGATTTTGGATAAGAGCAAGCCTGTTAAATAGAGAAGCAATGCAAAGAAATGTGTTTTTAGGAAAATGACTCTACTGGACATAAAGTGCACTGGTAAAGTAAAAGTCAGATGACAAGAAAACCAGTTCAGGGGCTTTGTCATGGCTTGGAAAGGAGATACTGGGGCCTGGACAGTGATGTTGGCTGTGAGTGTGGACTGGAGATTGTAATAAGGAGCACAACGTTTGCGGCCATCACAGTGCATGCTGCAGGTTAGAGACCTCTGCAAATATATCCAAAGTATTAGAGCTCCACAAAAGATGCACTAATATGCTTTAATTTAAGAGTGCTTTGATGGTGGTAAAAGTAAAAAGCATAGATTATGTGGAATAGTCCTTTTTTATTTCAATGAAAAGACTAAATTAGATGCTTTAACTTCCTCAACCACTCCCAGGACTTTTCTAAAAGGTAAAAATACGTGGACCTACTCATTTCTTAATGACTGACTCCCACCTCTTCCCCAGGTTGGGTTAGATTCTTCTACCTTATACTGTAGCCTGAGCTTATCTCAAATTAGCCGTTATCACACCTGTATTAGAACTGCCTTTTCACTGACTTCCATTCGTGTCCAAGTCACACGAGGGTGAGGGCAGGAACTGCCTGCTGATCCCCATTGTATTCCCATGCCTGGCACATAGATGTGCTCTAGAAATGAAAGAATAAATGGAGGAAACAAAGTCTTGGCTAGGAAGATAGGAGAAACAATCATGCCTGATATAGGTCCTGAATACAATAATACATTTTTCTTCTTTTGCATAAATCTATGCATTTTCCATCCCTATATGAATAGCAGAGACATACTGGGTTTAGATTGCAGGCCCAAACAGTCTCAAGGTACCTTTTAGTATAGTGAAAACTATGTGGTTTCTGGAGTCAGTTATACCTGTGTTCAGATTCTGCCTTGGCCAGATATTATTAGTTAATTCCAAGACTCGGTTTTCTCATCCATAACGTATAGATAAAAAGTAATTAATATCAAAGGTTTGAAAAAGGATTAAATTAGATAATATGGTAGGTGATAGATGACATATATATATATATATATATATATATATATATGGTAGCTGTTATTATTTGGTACTTCTTAATAGTTTCTAACAAGCTGAAAAGCTTAAAAACCTTAAAAACAACTAAGAGGCCACAGTCGATGATGGTATCCTTCTGAGCCGTGAGAAAGCCTCACCAGTGAGAACAGAGATTTTCATGAAAGAGTAAATTTTTTCCTGGTATCAAAATGGCTCCACATAGTCACCTAATAAGCCAATTAACTTAAAAAAGAAAATATTTCTACACATTCACATTGTAAATCAACTATACCTCAATAAAAAAATTAAAAAAATAAAAACAAAAGAAAATATTTCTCAGCACTAACTACCTGAAACTTACAAGTTGGAACTGTTCAGAATAGAATTCTGTACTTGAGGAGGCAAAGCTTTAAGAAAATGATCAATGAATTTCCAAAAGTCAGAATTTGGGTAAAATCTAACACTTCATATATAGCAGTTGTAAAAATAGTTCCATGACAGAAAAAAAATTACAAAGAGCTATTACGGGTTCAACAACACTCCTTAATGAGTTACAATTCATTCATTATAGCAGCATCACTGAATATGTTTCAATAATAAGGTGCTTATTCTGTCTGCAAACATTATTATGTAGGTATATGGAATTACAGATTCTACAATATCTGAGAATCTTTTATGCTCTTCTACTGATAAGTTGGGAACAACTGATATGAATTAAATAAATTAGTGAAAGAATTCAGGACACATTTGTAATGTAAATGTCTACTTCTTGTACATGCATCAAATATTTTAATCAAGGGAACTCTTTTTAGATAATCTGAAAGAGGACAAAACAGTAATAAGACCATTTGAGTGTATTTCCTTTCTTGAACTGTTCTTGTTCTTAGTTTAGTTCTTAGTTCTTAGTTCTTACTCTGTGCATCACACAATATTCCAAAATTTTATTGAACTTCCCCATGTAATTCCACATATCATTTAAAAAAATTCATGGATATAAATATCACACTTTTGAATATAATGCTAACTTATTCATTATATGCTTACTTCAACAACTAGGTTGAAAGCTCTTTGTGGATAAAAATAATATCTTTTACTTCTTTTATACCCCTAAATACTTAAAAAAATTTTTTATTGAGTTATAGTTGATTTACAATGTTGTGTTAGTTTCAGTTGTAGAGCAAAGTGATTCAGTTATATATATATATATTTTATTCTTTCAGATTCTTTTCCCTTATAGGTTTTACAAAATATTGAGTATAGTTCCCTGTGCTATACAGTAGGTCTTTCTTGGTTATCTATTTTATATATAGTAATGTGTATATGTTAATCCCAAACTCCTGATTATTCCCCTACCCTTTCCCCTTTGGTAACCATAAGTTTGTTTTTATGTCTGTGGGTCTATTTCTGTTTCGTATATATAAGTTCACTTGTATCACTTAAAATTTTTTTCTCCTAACAATTTTTGACAGTGTGGGAATAATAAATAATTGTCATTTAACAGGCTAGTTGGCTTGTTAACATTCTTAAAGATCCTATGAGAGTTTTGGATCAGAATGCAGGTCTACTCTGGAACAAAGGGTAAGTGTGGGTAAAGACAAGGAGAAACTTTATTCATGAGCTGTGTCTGACCTTTGAGGTGTGGGAGAGAAAAAGAATAGCTGATGGGTGTGGGGCCTTGGGTCCACGTGGCCTGCAGTCATCGCGGTATCTCTGCCCTCCATGCTGACAGATCCAAATTAGTCTCCCTCCAATAATGATTCCCAAGTTAGTTTTAGTTAATGAACTGAAAGGAGCTGCAGGTACTTCTGGCCATTAACTGCCTTTCCTTGTGGCTCTGCAAGCTTGCAAGCTTTCTCTCATCCCAGAAGCCAATGGCAGCCATCGAAGGGGCCTGCTGTGAGGCAGATTGCAGGGAGACAAATCTTTGTGAGGCAGGTTCTCATTTGAGAGCCCTTGCCCGAGCCAAGAAGCTCATGCTTTAAGTTTTAATTAAAGACAAACTGAACCATTTTGGGGAAAAGTTTGGGCACTCCTTGCCGGGAAGACAGCCATATACTCTGTGTAGCTGGGGTTATTGCGGGCTCATCTCCATCTGCATAGTTGGATGCTGAGGGCAATACAACTACCAGGTGTTAGGAAATAAGATGTCACTCTGGTCCTCAAAGAAACTTAACAGCACAAAATGGATAAAGGCATAGGAAAAACAGAGAAACACAGATGTATTTCCCATACAGATATAGACAAATACAAAAATAACTTTAGAGAGGAAAAAAAAGATACCATAAAATTACCAATTGAGAGTTTTCCCTGTAAATAAATCTTATCGTACTGACTGAAGAGGCAGTTGGACTTTATAAACATAAAATAAGAAGAGTGTTTCAGAGGTCTTACTCTCCCACACTACATACTTCCGGCAATTAACTCTTATAAATTTGTTTTAGATGCTCCTATGGTATTTATATACTTGCAACACTTGTAGCTATGAGGCCCATTACACCTGGGGCTCTGGTTATAGATATGACTCATTTTATAGATATGACTCATTTCTTTTGGTCCATGCTCTTTCCCAAACCTGAAGAACTTTTGCCTCCAGACAATATATTGAACTGATACCCACTAATAAACATACTAGAATTTAATGTGAAACTTACAAAGAAAGAAGGAAACAAGTCGAGCATGATATCCCACAAGAGTCAAATATTATTCCCTTGAAATCCCACTATGTCTCCCAAGACTGTCTTAATGTTTCTGGATGAAAAATTTGTTTCAGAGTAGGTCCTTTTTTAAAAAATATTTATTTATTTGGCTGTGCCGGGTCTTAGTTGCAGCATATGGAATCTAGTTCCCTGACCAGGGGTTGAACCCAGGCCCCCTGCATTGGGAGCACAGAGTCTTAACCACTGGACCACCAGGGAAATCCCCAGAGTGGGTCCTTATAATCAGCTTAAACACATTTCTTTTCTACCTTCTATGCTGTGTGGCTCATTGCTTTTGGTCTATTGCCATGACTGACTTAGCTTCTTTTCTGATGGGTTAACCATTTCCCTAGCTGGGGTCTTCTCCTAGCTAGAGTTGTACTCCTTCATGAACATCCTCAGGGCTTCCTGGGCACTTGAGGAATTATAGAAGTGATATGGTTGGAGACCACAGGTCCACAGATTTTTTTTCAAGAAAGCACACAGTCAGGAGTTCCCCACTTGCAGGTTGTTTTACCCAATGATACTTTAGATGCTGCTGAATGCCAAAAGCTGGCTCTCTGTGGAATTATTGTGTCTCCTGGCAGAGCAACAGAGCAAGCGCCAACTTCTTTCTTTAGTTTCTAAGAAGGTCTTTCTATATTAGCAGATAGCCCACTCTAACTAATAAGATTTGATCCTCTGAATCTCAGTTTTTCCTCCAAAGGATAAAGAGAATGCTTTCTATGGTGGCTGTAAAGATTAAAGGTAGGTTTAAGAGGCATCTGGTTTAGTTCTTGGCACATAGGTGTTAAAAATGGAATCGATCATAAAACTGGAGGCTTAGAAATGTCTTAGGATCCTCAGTGGTGATGCTGCTCTCCACGCCCCGTTCAGGTGAAGGTATGTTAAGTCAGGGAGGTAGGACATGAGGGCCTGCACTTATCTTTGAGAATGTGCATAAAGACCAAGCCCCTCATGCTTCTGAGAATCTGTCCCACTGCACTTCCACTGTTCCCTGGTTGATAAGATGGAGGAAAGGAGACAAAACATGCATTTTATTATGACTTTGGGGAATCAGACTCTAACCAGAAAACTCCCACTGAAGGAAAGAATCTGGGCACTCAGACATGTCGATGAGTATAAGAAAAATACAGGATAGGCATTCAGAGTTGGGTTTTTAATATAACAGTATCTCAATACCACTTCTTAGCCTCCAACTCCTAAAGCCACTAGGGTGTGGGAATATAGGGAATTTGAGATTTTCTCAGGTAAAAAAAATGTATGGGATTCATTTGCTTGAACTTCAGAGGCTGTGTGGCTCATTTAGCTTTGGCAGGTAGAGGGGCTGTTTATGTCACCAGTGTCCACCAGTCACCAGTCTCACCATCGAGGATAATTCTCCTCTCTTCACAGTTCTGCAATTAATACCTATGCCTGGGTATAGTAAGCCTTCAATATGTGTTAACCAAATGAATGAGTTCATAAAAATGGTATAATGTGTGTGGATCATGATGGAGGGCTCTCATCAGTTCACCCCAAGAGAATAGAGAATGAAGAGGTCTAAGCTCAGAAAAGTGCAATGACATTTTATAAACAGCATTATGTGTTCTTGGCTAATGGAGGGGTAAATAGCACAGTTGAACTAATTCAAATTATAGAAAATCGTTTATTTCAAAATTTAGGCACTTATAGCCAGTCTTTTTTTTTTTTTTTTTTTGCGGTACGCGGGCCTCTCACTGTTGTGGCCTCTCCCATTGCGGAGCACAGGCTCTGGACGCGCAGGCTCAGCAACCATGGCTCACGGGCCCAGCCGCTCCGCGGCATGTGGGATCTTCCTGGACCAGGGCACGAACCCGCCTCCCCTGCATCAGCAGGCGGACTCTCAACCACTGCGCCACCAGGGAAGCCCTATACCCAGTCTTTGTAACTACTTCCAAACCTGTCTGGACACATAGCTTTATACTCTATTTAAAATATTTTCAAGGAAGAAGATTCAGTGAGTTTCCCCAATAAACATCTTCAATGTCTGACCAACTTATCTGATAATTTACTTTCCCTTGAAGCTACTTCTCCTTTGTTCTGTCCTTTGTGGTAACAGCAAATAGCTAATAGTCACTATCTACACATCCAAAGACCTTTTGAGGTAAGTTATAGAAGACACAATCCCCACTTTCAAAGAGCATACAATCTACCAAAGGAAAAGAAGAAATGTATTGGCTATGCTTGAGTGAGAGAGAGCTATTTGGCGTAAGACAAGTTAAATGACTCTATATATGGCAGCAGACTATGGTGTACTGTGAAAAGTTCATTGTCAGTAAAACAATACTACTTCTCAGGGTCTTTCAGGAGAGAGGATCACACAAGTATCCCCGTTAATAACTGGCAATAACAGGAAATGTGTACAATTTTGAGGCCTAATTTTTGAAAGAGGAAAACTTATTTAAGCCAAGGTTATTTGTCTCAGAGCAGAGCAGCTAAAGGTATATTCAAACTAATTCATATATATATATATATATATATGAACTATATACATTAAATATATATAATATGAATTATATATCTGAATGTATATATGTGTGTAAACATGAATTTAAGTGAAGGAAGGAATGAGTTGACTCAAGGAATATGCATATGGAAAAGTGTCTAGCAGAATGTTTGTACACAGCTGATACTCAGTTTTATTAAGTGTCTCTTCCCTTTCCAGTTTGTGTCCTGATGTAGACTTATATTTAAAGCAGTGGTAGTCTTTAGTAGGTAGTGTAGCCTACTCACCTTGAGATTGCCATTTTCAACTCACAAAGCTGATGTTAGGTGGGTAGGGCTGCTGGTTTCATTTCTAAGCCTGCAGCTGTAAGCTAAGACCACTAGTCCTAATTCAGTAGCAGCAAAGTAGGAACTCTGCAAAGATGAGGCACCACTAAATTCTCACTGGGCTCATAGCAGGGGCAATGGGTAGTCATGCTCTAGGGTTAGGGAGTCAAGCCAGGAACCCAGAGGTCATTCCCTCAGGGTAAAACAGGTCAGTCCCAGAAAGCTGAGCCTGGAAGCTGATGATAGAGACCAAGTTGTGATAGGAGGCCAAAACCAAGCTCCTAAAAAAACTGAAACAGAGAGAACAATTGTATCAAAATTCAGAAAGAGCAGCTGGAGAGCAGGATACTGAAACCATCAAAATTTGTAAATAAGAGGAGAGAGAACCAAGATGGAGTCTGGTGCCAGTTATCATTCAGTCTCAATCCAAGTAATACTGAGTTTGAGATTGAACTTAGTCTTTGCTTTGGGCAGGAAACTTTCCTAAGTTTCATATTTGGTCAGGAGGGAAGTCTGGCTAACATTGAGATGAGGGGAAACACATGCCTATAGAAAGAAGTATTGAAACAGACCAGGAACAGGGTTGACAGCACTCCTGACCCAGCCAGAGCTGACACACAATCCTGCCATGTTCATTAGTTTCAATCTTTCCTCTTCTAGATAAGATCTAATAAGGGATTTGAGTTTTCCATCTTCTTTTTCCTTTACTAGACCACTGATGGAGCTATTAATGAGTGTGAAATAGCCACAGAGCAGACAGCCTTAGAGAAGAATAGATGAAACAGATGGCAAGACTAATCCACAAACTGGATAAGGTCATTAAGAATCCACTCATCATCACTATTAAACATTCAAGAGGTGGTTTTCCTGCACATTAACTTGACAGTATAATATGAGTCACAGCCTTTCTGGGGCTGTTTCAGTATCTGTAGAATGTGAACCTTAGACTAGCTCAGCAGTTATTAAAACGGCTCGGTGGAATCCTAGGGTTCTAAGACAGTCCTTCAGGTTACCTCAAGAAACAAGAAGTCTCAGGCCTCTACTTTAAAGCTATGCTGCATTTATATGTTTTATGCAGTGACACTGCAGTCAGATTTCTCCTGGTGGAAAAAAATAAATTGTCCCACTGCTAAGATAAAGTTTGTGAATCACTGGGCAAGGAAAATCCTAAGGACATCCCTGGCTCTAACAATCTGGGACTCTGTACTGAACAATCATCACACCTCTTGTCTACAACTTCTTTTCTATCCAGGTAATGTTGATATGGTTAAAAGGCAATGCCATATCCTATATCCAAGGTTTATCACAAAATGTAAATCTGCTGCCTAAATTCCCACTTCCCAAATAGACAGGATATAAGTAATAAATTAACATTTTAAAAAGTAACACATCTTTAAATTATGCAAAAATAGACCATGTTTATATTTTTCAATGATATCTCATTGTCAGAGCTATAGTTTAGAATAAGCTAAAGTACGTGGTGGTGGGCAGTCCACCAGGACAAAGGGCAGTGGTGCAAATTTGAATTTTGGGAAAAAAAGTGGAGAAACCACTGAGAATGTCCACGCCCTGGTCCATCTCTACCACACACACCCTCTTTTATCCCTTCCCCTATTTTTGTGTCTGGGAGAGTGGCTTGCTTTGAACATAGTTAAAAACAAGAAAATTTTCACTGAACCCTGGCACATGCTTGTGCTTAAAATGCACTTAAATACAAACAAAAAGTTTATGCTTAAAACTTATGTCTCTTAATTCCTTTAATTAGTTTTACATTTATTTATGTGGCATCTCCAATGAGTCAAGTATCAGGTTTCCCTCTCTCTCTCTTTCTCTCTAGATGTATCTAGACCTACATAGAATGACTAAGACACAATTCCTTTCTATCTAGGAGCGCCAAATATGTGAAAATGTTCTGGATTCTAAAAGTAACATAAGCTCATTTAAAAAGTCACACTCAGTATTGACAGCAATGAAGTTCAACCACTCATATTCTGCCTTTCAGAGATAAATATAACATTCGGTATATCTTTTCATACTGTTGTATCTATCTGTTAAGATACCTATATGAACATATTATTTAAAATGAGGTTCTACTGCATGTTGCTCTTTTGCAATCTGATTTTTTTCAGGTAAGGTATAAATGGTAGATGCTACCAATTATGCAACTGAGTCCAGTGGGGCCAATTTTGTCAGTGACACCAAAGACATGTAAAGTCAACAGCCAAAACAAATGCCTGCTTGAGACCCAAGTCAAACTGAGTTGAGAAGATGGGGCAGAGGTAGCAGAGGGCAGAGGCACAGCCCTGGGACAAGGTCAAGCGGCGGTGCTCCACTGTTAATTCAGGGCTGTGGGGGGTATAGGCTGGGCCTTCCTCTACACACACTCCTGTCCCTTTTAAAGCTGTCATATTTTTGTGTTGCACCCTGACATACAGGGGATATTCTTATCTTTTGGGCAATCTATGGATTCACTCTGTCAAGTCAGAAGTTGAAAACTAGTAGCCCACAGGCTAAATTTGGTTCAGAGGTAGTTTCACTGGCTTGTAAGATTTATAAAGAAAAAAATGAAAAGACCTATATTTAAATTAAAGTTAAAAAAACTGGATTGCTGACCATTCTTTAAAAGTTCACTGTAATCTTGTAATTCTATGTGAAACAATTGGCTGATGCTTTAGGGTAGGGGTTTCCACACTTTGCTGCATATTGGAGTTACCTGGGGAGATTTTGAAACTCCTGAGGCTCAGGTTGGACCTCAAGCTAATTAAATCAGAAGGTCTGGGAGTAGGAACCAGGTATCAGTGATTTTTTAAGATGCACAGGTGTTTCCAATGTCCAGAAAAACCTGAGAATAACTGCTTTAGGGCCCTTTGAACTCAGTATTCTCTCTGCCTGAAAGATTTATCCCTTCCTTTCAAATATCCTTGATGGCTACAGGTAATTCACTTTCTACCCTACCTGCAAATTTCCCTTCCCCAGCATCTGATATACCTTCACCCTACTTGCTCAATTCTTCAGCATTTGTCATCATTTAGCTTATTATGTATTCACTTATTTGTTTGTTATCTGTCTCTTACTACTAAAAGATAAAACCCCAATAGGGCATGGAGTTTTGTCTGTTCATTGATATATTCCCAGTATTTAGAACAGGTCCTGGTATACAGCAGGTGTAATTTGTTGCATAAGTGTGGAATGATACTGAGAAGCAGTTGCTTTCTTTAGAAAGGGCATGTGTTGTTCTGTTTGCCACAGCCTGCTTCACTCTTCTAAGTTATCTTCCTGAGTCCTTTATGAATCTGTGACTCTGGATTTAGCTATTACCCTTAAGTTCAAATGGAAGTAAAAGGCATAGGAAATATTCAGTTAAGTTCATGGTTGGTTTAAGATGAGCTGCTAGAACGCTGAGAAAAAAATACATGGGTAAAGAAGAACTTCCCAATCATGATGTATTTGAGTGTTTCTTTATTTCTGAGTTAAAAGATGAATCATGACATTATCACACTCTCTGATCTCAGCTCAGTTTGGTACTCGACATACGGCGAATGAGGTGTAATCTGTTTAATAAGTTTTTTCTTTTCTCAGCAAGGGTCTAAACAAGTTGTTCTATAGCAGAGCACTGATCAAAAGTGGCAAACGTCATTATCCTTGGCAGATTACCAAGAATTCTGCAATTAACAGCAACATGAATAAAACTATTTTATGGACTTTAAAGTAAATGTAGCTTGATGAAGGAAAAACATTCATCTTGCCACAAATTAACCTAGTGTTAAAACTCTTCACACTGAATACATTTCTAAGGTTACTGAGAATTGCTGTGGAAAGAAAAGTAAGTGGAAACAAGAAATAAAATAATCTGTCACCTTGAAAGCTATACTTCTATGAATTCATTAGAGAACAGTGTTTATTCAATACCCCCATGTGCAGAGCCCTGTGCTGGGTACTCAGGGTTATAAGGAAAGAAAGAGAGAATATTAGTCCATCAGCACTTAATAATACAGGGAATGAGTCCATGCAACAATTTAGACTAAAAGGCGTGAGTAAATATTGTATTATATTATGGAGAAAGTGAGATAACTACGAACTGATTCACAAGAATTATATAAAATTTTGAAATTCTGTTCCTCTTCTGAATTTATGTAGCAGATAAATACAAAAAAAATATGAATAAAATATTTATACTTGCCTGGCAATATCTGACAGTATCTGGAGAAAAAGAATATATCTTCTATATCTGAGCTCATATAATCTATAAGCCTGTTTTCATGTGTGTGTGAATTATATTTCTATATTGAATGGTAAATGAACACATCTGTGTATGTGCCAGTTATCTACTTGCTCTGAGATATATCCCTTGACCTCTCCCTCTTAGCTTTATACAGGAGGCTGATTCCTAGAAACTACATTTCTCAGCTTCCCTCTCAACAAGCAGATTCAGAAGGAGGCTCTGGCAGGATATGAGAAGCTGAAACAAAGGGAATATCCAGGATGTTTCTTCCTCCCTCTCTTTGCTTTGGGTGGCTTTGTCAGCAGTGGCTTAATATCCTACCTTGTGCCAGCACCAGATGGGGTATCCATCCCTTTGCAGGGAAGCTCCCCATCACAGTCCTCCAAGTAAGTGGACTAGACACTTTCTTCTTGTTCCTTCAGCCTTACAGGGGCAGCAGTGATTTCCTGCTATTGTTGATGTTTGCTTTGGTCATGCAAGACCTGTATAATTAGTTCCTTGGTTTAAAATCCCTCTACTGACCTACTGAATTTTCTTGCTGCTTTCCTCAGGGACTCTAACCGACATATACTGAGTTTGTATACTTTTAAAATAAACTTATCTGGTACTATCCAAATTGGCATACAGTGGGGATGGACTTACTTTTTCTACCTCTTTGTGAGGAAGTAGAGAAATGCTAAACTAGAAGGTGAGATTCAAGATGAGGTGGAGAAGTAAAAAACCGAACCACACACAAGTCCTCTTAGAAAAGTATAAGTTCAGAGGTGTATCTAGAAGTTGGTTTTCTATGTTTTTAAGTTTAAAAAGATTAGCCATTCTAAACCGTTCTCTATTCTTCAAACTTTATCCACCATCTGATTGGCCCTCAGTTCCATGTATTCTACCTCTCAAATGTTTCTTGCATCTGACCCTTTTAAAGTTTCCTTTGACACTCCATTGGTTCAGGTAGACTCATACTTATCTCCTTAAAGTGATTTCTTCAGCCCATCCTCCGCAAGACTGCTAGTGAGTGCTTTCTAAAAGTTAACCCGGCTCACTCAAATACCTGACTACTTAAAACCACCTAATGAAGCCCATTTCCTACACAATAAAATTTAGACTCCTTTGCTGTTCATATACAGTCCTTCATGATTTGACCACTACCTATCTCTTATCCTTATTTGTGTCTTCACATCTCTCTGTTTTCTATCACTTCAGCTGTTCTGAAATACTTGCAGTTCCTTGTATGGTATAAGCCATACAATGTCTGTGTTTGCAGGTATGCGGTGTTGTGATAAGAGTGTATGCAATGCCCTCCCCTTCTTCGTGGCTGTGAAAAAACCTGATTCATCCTTCAAAACTCAGTTTGCCTATCAGCATTCCTAGGAAAATTTTCCTGGCCTCTGAAAGCAGAATGACACACTCTTTGAGCTGGTAGAGTACCCTGTGTTTTAATTATTGCTCTTACTCAGTACTGTTACTGGTTTGCATATGCTTCTCCCTATCATGACTCTAGTCTCTATTGACCATTCTGTCCCAAGCATTGAGCCCAATATAGTAGAGCAGCGTTATATTTTTATTAACTGACTGGAGACAGTTTTGGCTTAGTAACACCTATACTTTGATGTGCATCTCCCCGGAACTATTCTAAGACTCCCCTCAGAGAGGGTAGGGAAGTTCTGAGACCGTTGATTCAGCTACCTCCCATGCTTTTCTCTGTGGAGCACACTGGGCCCCAGTCGTGAGCCCATTCTAGGTCACCCTTATCCACCTACTCATTTTTCTGTCCTTTCTACTTCTAGAAGCTCCAAAGATGAAGGGAAATATCTGCTGTGGTACAGAAAGTTGTAAGGAAAGAAGACTGTCCTCTGTGTGTGTGTGTGTGTGTGTGTGTGTGTGTCTACTGCTTTGTAACTTACTTGTTACATATAGTGTATCATTTTATGGGTAAAAACAACCAACAATTGTTGATTGAATGAATGATCTCTTCCACTACATCTTTCTGTATACCCAAAACTGAAGCCATACCAGATAAAAGATCATTCTCAAGAGACTGCAGACTTTTAAACCTACAGTTCTTACCTCCATGTTGTTGCCTCAGCCTGGAATACACTTCCCCTCATTCTCTAACTACTAATCAATCAGAGCTGAAATCAAATGCCATCACTTCTGTGAGTGTCTTTCTGATCTGTCAAAGAATAAACAGCTTTTTCCCCCTCCCCATAGCTTGCTGTAACTATCTCTATTTGGCATTTACTTTGGTCTTCCTTATAAGTTAATATAGGTTTTTCAAATGTCTATCTCCTTTATGTGCGATTTTCTTGCGGGCAGGATACCTGTCTCCCTTATCTTCTTAGAACTCAGCATGCTCATTGGCACATAGAATAAACCTAACAAATATTTAGATAATTAAATCAAATTGAAATAAATGAATTAATCAAAGAATTCACATATGGATTATTTTTGAACCAGTAAATGTATTAGTTTGTGTGAAGACACTGAAAGCAGGATGAGCTCTCAACAATTTCGTGAGGTGTCAAAACTTGAAAGTGGCACATTTAAAACATGAATCTGGCACCTTCAAACTTCTGTTTCCACCACTCCTCTGCTGTTCACCCTCAGTCTCACATGACAAGGTTAGGTACAATATCTCAAGGCCTTGGTATGGTATCTAATATTAAAAACGTAATATCGACCAGTCCCTCCCATCAAGCCTCTTAGATAGCCTCATCCACCAGAGGGCAGACAGCAGAAGCAAGAAGAACTACAATCCTGGAGCCTGTGGAACAAAAACCATATTCACAGAAAGATAGACAAGATGAAAAGGCACAGGGCTATGTACCAGATGAAGGAACAAGATAAAACCCAAGAAAAACAACTAAATGAAGGGGAGATAGGCAACCTTCCAGAAAAAGAATTCAGAATAATGATAGCGAAGGTGATCCAGGACCTCAGAAAAAGAATGGAGGCAAAGACTGAGAAGATGCAAGAAATGTTTAACAAAGACCTAGAGAATTAAAGAACAAACAGAGATGAACAATACAATAACTGAAATGAAAACTACACTAGAAGGAATCAATAGCAGAATAATTAAGGCAGAAGAAAGGATAAGTGATCTGGAAGACAGAATGATGGAATTCACTGCTGTGGAACAGAATAAAGAAAAAAGAATGAAAAGAAATGAAGACAGCCTAAGAGACCTCTGGGACAACATTAAACTCAACAACATTCCCATTATAGGGGTCCCAGAAGGAGAAGAGAGAGAGAAAGGATCCAAGAAAACATTTGAAGAGATTATAATCAAAAACTTCCCTAACATGGGAAAGGAAATAGCCACCCAAGTCCAGGAAGTGCAGAGAGTCCCATACAGGATAAACCCAAGGAGAAACACGCTGAGACACACAGGAATCAAATTGGCAAAAATTAAAGACAAAGAAAAATTATTGAAAGCAGCAAGGGAAAAACAACAAATAACATACAAGGGAACTCCCATAAAGTTAACAGCTGATTTCTCAGCAGAAACTCTACAAGCCAGAAGGGAGTGGCATGATATACTTAAAGTAATGAAAGGGAAGAACCTACAACCAAGGTTACTCTACCCGGCAAGGATCTCATTCAGATTCGATGGAGAAATCAAAAGCTTTACAGACAAGCAAAAGCTAAGAAAATTCAGCACCAACAAACCAGCTCTACAACAAATGCTAAAGGAACTTCTCTAAGTGGGAAACATAAAAGACGAAAAGGACCTACAAAAACAAACCCAAAACAATTAAGAAAATGGTCACAGGAACATACATAACGATAATTACCTTAAATGTGAATGGATTAAATGCTCCAACCACAAGACACAGGCTTGCTGAATGGATACAAAAACAAGGCCCATAGATATGCTGTCTACAAGAGACCCACTTCAGACCTAGGGACACATACAGACTGAAGGTGAGAGGATGGAAAAAGATATTTCATGCAAATGGAAATCAAAAGGAAGCTGGAGTAGCTATACTCCTATCAGATAAAATAGACTTTAAAATACAGAAAGTTACAAGAGACAAGGAAGGACACTACATAATGATCAAGGGATCAATCCAAGAAGAAGATATAACAATCATAAATATATATGCACCCAACATAGGAGCACCTCAATACATAAGGCAACTGCTAACAGCTATAAAAGAGGAAATTGACAGTAACACAGTAATAGTGGGGGATTTTAACATCTCACTTACACCAATGGACAGATTATCCAAAATGAAAATAAATAAGGAAACGGAAGCTTTAAATGACACAATAGACCAGATAGATTTAATTGATATTTATAGGACATTCCATCCAAAAACAGCAGATTACACTTTGTTCTCAAGTGTGCATGGAACATTCTCCAGGATAGATCACATCCTGGGTCACAAATCAAGCCTCAGTAAATTTAAGAAAATTGAAATCATATCAAGAATCTTTTGTGACCACAACGCTATGAGGTTAGAAATGAATTACAGGGAAAAAAAACCCCACAAAACACATGGAGGCTAAACAATACGATACTAAATAACCAAGAGATCATTGAAGAAATCAGAGGAAATCAAAAAATACCTAGAGACAAATGACAATGAAAACACGACAATCCAAAATCTACGGGATGCAGCAAAAGCAGTTCTAAGAGGGAAGTTTATAGCTATACAAGCCTACCTCAAGAAACAAGAAAAATCTCGAGTAAACAATCTAACGTCACACCTAAAGGAACTAGAGAAAGAAGAACAAACAAAACCCAAAGATAGCAGAAGGAAAGAAATCATAAAGATCAGAGCAGAAATAAATGAAATAGAAACAGAGAAAACAATAGCAAAGATCAAAAAAAGTAAAAGCCAGTTCGTTGAGAAGATAAACAAAATTGATAACCCATTAGCCAGAATGATCAACAAAAAGAGGGAGAGGACTCAAATCAATAAAATTAGAAACAAAAAAGGAGAAGTTACAACACGCACTGCAGAAATACAAAAAATCCTAAGAGACTACTACAAGCTACTCTACGCCAATAAAATGGACAACCTGGAAGAAATGGACAAATTCTTAGAAGACTGAACAAGGAAAAATCAGAAAATATGAACAGACCAATAACAAGTAATGAAAATGAAAATGTGATTAAAATCTTCCAACAAAAAAAAGTCCAGGACCAGATGGCTTCATAGGTGAATTCTATCAAACATTTAGAGAAGAGCTAACACCCATTCTTCTCAAACTCTTCCAAAAAATTGGAGAGGAAGGAACACTCCCAAACTCTTTCTTGAGGCCACCATAACCCTGATACCAAAAGCAGACAACGGTACTACTAAAAAAAGAAAATTACAGACCAGTATCACTGATGAATATGGATGCAAAAATCCTCAACAAAATACTAGCAAACAGAATCCAACAGCACATTAAAAGGAGCATACAATATGATCAAGTGGGATTTATCCCAGGGATGCAAGGATTTTTCAATATATGCAAATCAAACAATGTGATATACCATATTAATAAATTGAAGAATAAAAACCATGTGATCATCTCAATAGATGCAGAAAAAGCTTTTGACAAAATTCAACACCTATTTATGATAAAAACTCTCCAGAACCTGGGCATAGAGGGAACCTACCTCAACATAATAAAGGCCGTATATGACAAATCCACAGCCAACATCATTCTCAATGGTGAAAAACTGAAAGCATTTCCTGTAAGGTCAGGAACAGGACAAGGATGTCCACTCTCACCACTATTATTCAACATAGTTTTGGAAGTCCTAGTCACGACAATGAGAGAAGAAAAAGAAATAAAAGGAATACAAATTGGAAAAGAAGAAGTAAAATGGTCACTGTTTGCAGATGACATGATACTATACATAGACAATCCTAAAAATGCCACTGGAAAACTACTAGAGCTAATCAATGAATTTGATAAAGGAGCAGCATACAAAATCTCTTGCCTTCCTATACACTAATGATGAAAAATCTGAAAGAGAAATTATGGAAACACTCCTATTTACCATTGCAACAAGAAGAATAAAATACCTAGGAATCAACCTACCTAGGGAGACAAAAGACCTGTATGCAGAAAACTATAAGACACTGATGAAAAAAATTAAAGATGATACCAACAGATGGAGAGATATACCATGATCTTGGATTGGAAGAATCGATATTGTGAAAATGACTATACTACCCAAAGTAATCTACAGATTCAATGCAATCCCTATCAAATTACCAATGGAATTTTTTAGAGAACTAGAACAAATCATCTTAAAATTTGTATGGAGACACAAAAGACCCCGAATAGCCAAAGCAGTCTTGAAGGAAAAAAACGGAGCTGGAGGAATCAGAGTCCCTGACTTCAGACTATACTACAAAGTTACAGTAATCAAGACAATATGGTACTGGCACAAAAACAGAACATACATCAATGGAACAAGATAGAAAGCCCAGAGATATACCCACACACCTAAGGTCAACTAATCTATGACAAAGGAGGCAAAGATATACAATGGAGAAAAGACAGCCTCTTCAATAAGTGGTGCTGGGAAAACTGGATAGCTACATGTAAAAGAATGAAATTAGAACACTTCTTAACACCATACACAAAAATAAACTCAAAATGGATTAAAGACCTAAATGTAAGACCAGACACTATAAAAGTCTTAGAGGAAAACATAGGAAGAACACTTTTTGACATAAATCACAGCAAGATATTTTTTGATCCACCTCCTAGAGTAATGGAAATAAAAACAAAAATAAACAAACAGGACCTAATGAAACATCAAAGCTTTTGCACAGCAAATGTAACTATAAACAAGACGAAAAGACAACCCTCTGAATGGGAGAATATATTTACAAACGAATAAATGGACAAAGGATTAATCTCCAAAATATATAACAGCTCATGCAGTTCAATATTAAAAAAAACAAACAACCCAATCCAGAAACGGGTGGAAGACCCAAATAGACATTTCTCCAAAGAAGTCATACAGATAGCCAAGAAGCACATGAAAATCTGCTCAACATCCCTAATTATTAGAGAAATGCAAATCAAAACTACAATGAGTTATCACCTCACACCAGTAAGAATAGTCATCATCAGAAAATCTACAAACAACAAATGCTGGAGAGGGTGTGGAGAAAAGGGAACCCTCTTGCACTGTTGGTGGGAATGTAAAGTGATACAGCCACTATGGAGAACAGTATGGAGGTTCCTTAAAAAACTAAAAATAGAATTACCATATGATCCAGCAATCCCACTACTGGGCATATACCCAGAGAAAACCATAATTCAAAAAGACACATGCACCCCAATGTTCACTGCAGCACTATTTACAATAGCCAGGTCATGGAAGCAACTTAAATGCCCATCAACAGATGAATGGATAAAGAAGTTGTGGTACGTATATACAATGGAATATTACTCAGCCATAAAAAGAATAAAATTGAGTCATTTGTAGAGACATGGATGGATCTAAAGACTGTCATACAGAGTGAAGTAAGTCAGAAAGAGAAAAACAAATACCGTATAATAACACATGTATGTGGAACCTAGAAAAATGGTACAGATGAACCAGGTTGCAGGGCAGAAGTTGAGAGACAGATGTAGAGAACAAAGATCTGGACACCAAGGGGAGAAAACCACGGTTGGGTGGGGATGGTGGTGTGCTGAGTTGGGTGATTGGGATTGACATGTATACATTGATGTGTATGAAATTGATGACTAATAAGAACCCGCAGTATAAAAAAACAAACAAAAAACTAATACTAAAGTTTCTTTGGGTTATTTGTATGGAAATATGTTAATATAAATGTTTCAGACACTACATGACATTTCTAAAAATCTTATATATTCTGTTATAATGTGAAGTCATAATTCTAGTTATTACTTTACAATGTATATCTCAGAGATAACTAAATTTCCTTGTCGACTGAATTTTTATGAACTTTCATCAAATCTTTAACTGTGGTCATTTTTAAGTCTGTTGTCATTTACAGACAGTTCTGGGTGTACTCTGATGCTTTTGCAAAAACGTTCCCATAAAAGGGTTTCATTTTCAAGGCATTCATGGAAAAGACTCAAAGACAAGTACAGGTTTCCGGTAACTGACTATACTGCTGAACTGAATGAATAAGCATTTTCAGAACTCTAATGGAAAACTGATGAATTCATAAAAGTGTTAACAAAAATCAAGATAAAAAACAATTAAGTCCCACAAGGACTCAGAGGCAAAAAATATACAAATTAATTTTCACTGCAAAGTAAAGGAGCTGTTACAGTGGAGGATTACTGGACTGAATGTCAATATTATGACATAGTATGAGTGTGTTTCGTGTTTGGTAACTGCAATCATTGTTGCTTTTGTTGTGGTCATCCATTTACAATGCTTGGTGTCAGTTTATTTATCTCTTGTAAAAATAAAATACAGTGTGTGTGTGTGTGTGTGTGTGTGTATGTGTGAAAAAAGAGATACAAGTTACTATGTATAAAATAGATAAGCAGCAAGGATATATTGTATAACACAGGGAATTATAAGCATTTTCGTGTAATAACTAAAAAAAATAAAAATAAAAAAATAAAAAATAAATAAAAAATAAAAACTTAATATCTAATCCTCCCAAGAGCAGTTGCAGTTTAACTGGAAACTCTTGAAAAACAGTTAGCCAAAAAGGAACCAAAGGAACAAATTATGATGGGACTTCAGACAACCTGACAACTGGGAGAGGAAGGATAATGAGTCAGGTATGAGCTTTCACAGTCTCTCTCAAAGCACAAATACCAGCAGTTTCTGCCTTATTTTTTGTCTGGATAACTGTATTTGGACTTGAGTATGAATAAAAGATTTCTAAACACACAATATTAAAGGGACTGTGCCACAGTTAGATTTCAACTCTTGTCAACAATCACCAGTATTTTCTCCCAAATGAAATAGAAATCAATCCTTAGAATAATTTAAGCATTTGAAAGTAGACTCCTATTATTTTAACCCTGCACAATGTATAGAGAAACAAATAGAAGCCCGGGAGTACCTTCAACATGAAAAAAGCTATCAGGTGAACATTAGTTTCTCCCTGACTTTGGTCCATTACACAGCTGCTTTGCTAGTGTCCCAACAGAGCAGTAAAACTGAAGGCATGAGTAGGGAATTGCTGATATTTATCAGGCAGGAGCAAGTTAAAATGAAAAGAAGGTGAAGTCAAAGAAGTAAACCATGTGGAGCTTTCACCAGACATCTTTCTTCCAGAGAATGTAACACACTTTAAAAACCTCATCTCATTAACCTCTATTGGATGTTTTCCATGCTTTTGTAAATACATATAGTTTTAAATAGACATGTGTCAGAATGTATTAGTGAACTTATTGAGTAATTGGTGTTGTAGACTCAATTTTTTAGTGCTCACCTTAAAAAATAGCCATTGGCCAAGTCAAGGCTAAGAGAAGACTATGGAAAGCAGATAGGGAAAGTGGATGAACCAAGCAGGGGAGAGATTCAATTATTCTGCTTCTATGGGTTGTCAGGTAAGATTAAATCCTTTGATCTTTTATGTTCACCAAGTGACTTCTTCTTAGAGACTTGTTTTATAGTGTTGCCTTGTCAGGTTTTTCCTTTGTATTCTATATATACAAATCAGAGACATCAGACACAACATTTATATGTCTCTTACTCCAATCATCATCTGATTTGGGCAAAATAATGAAGAAATCAAAATCCACTCTAGTGGCATCCAATCTTCCCATTAAGCATCACCTCCCACACCCAAGGTCTCCTTTAAAGACTTATGTCGTATGCTTTCCTACTATCATAGATGACCTGAAGAAAAGACTGGAAATACTAACGGTATCACTCCTACTCAGAAAAATGAAGCTAAAAGTCCTTAAAGGAAGAAATGAACATATTAGAGTAAGATTTCAGAGAACATAAAGAAGGCAGGCAAATACTCTAGAAGCCACATAAACCATGGCTAGCTCTGTCAGTGAGTGAGACAGTCTAGCTGTCTAGACTGGATCAACCAAAATACAAATTTGGAAAGCCATTATGACTCACAAACCATAGTGTGTGTGACACCAGAAACATTTGCTTTGTCATTGACTTTGTTGTCAGCAAATTTCACTCAGGACTCTTGTCCCTTTGATGTATTTGCATCAAAAATTATTGATATGTATGTTCCTATGACCATTTTCTTAATTGTTTTGGGGTTTTTTTTGTAGGTCCTTTTCTTCTCTTATGTTTCCCAGTTAGAGAAGTCCCTTTAGCATTTTTTGTAGAGCTGGTTTGGTGGTGCTGAATTCTTTTAGCTTTTGCTTGTCTGTAAAGCTTTTGATTTCTCCATCGAATTTTGGTTGTAATCTTGGTAGGTAGGTTCTTCCCTTTCATCACTATAAATATGTCATGCCACTCCCTTCTGACTTGTAGAGTTTCTGCTGAGAAATCAGCTGTTAACCTTATGGGAGTTCCCTTGTATGTCATATGTCGTTTTCCCTTAGCTGCTTTCAATAATTTTTCTTTGTCTTTATTTTTGCCAACTTGATTTTATGTGTCTCAGTGTGTTTCTCCTTGGTTTTATCCTGTATGGGACTCTCTGCACTTCCCAGACTTGGGTGGCTATTTCCCTTCCAATGTTAGGGAAGTTTTCGAGTACAGTCTCTTCAAATATTTTCTCGGGTCCTTTCTCTCTCTCTTCTCCTTCTGGGACCCCTATAATGCGAATGTTGTTTCGTTTAACGTTTTCCCAGAGGTCTCTTAGGCTGTCTTCATTTCTTTTCATTCTTTTTTCTTTATTCTGTTCCGCAGCAGTGAATTGCACCATTCTGTCTTCCAGATCACTTATCCATTCTTCTGCCTCAGTTATTCTGCTATTGATTCCTTCTAGTGTAGTTTCATTTCAGTTATTGTATTGTTCATCTCTGTTTATTTGTTCTTTAATTCTTCTAGGTCTTTGTTAAACATTTCTTGCATCTTCTTGATCTTTGCCTCCTTTCTTTTTCCAAGGTCCTGGATCATCTTCACTATCATTATTCTGAATTCTTTTTCTGGAAGGTTGCCTACCTCCACTTCATTTAGTTTTTTTTCTGAGGTTTTATCTTGTTCCTTCATCTGGTACAGAGTCCTCTGCCTTTTCATCTTGTCTATCTCTCTGTGAATGTGGTTTTTGTGCTACAGGCTGCAGGCCGGTAGTCTTCTTGCTTCTGCTATCTGCCCTCTGGTGGATGAGGCTATCTAAGAGGCTTGTGCAAGATTCCTGATGGGAGGGACTGGTGGTGTGTAGAGCTGGGTGTTGTTCTGGTGGCCAGAGCTCAGTAAAACTTTAATCCGCTTGTCTGCTGATGGGTGGGGCTGGGTTCCCTCCTTGTTGCTTTCTTGGCCTGAGGTGACCCAACACTGGAGCCTACCTGGGCTCTTTGGTGGAGCTAATGGTGGACTCTGGGAGGGCTCATGCCAAGGAGTACTTCCCAGACCTTCTGCTGCCAGTGTCCTTGTCCTCACGGTGAGACACAGCCACCCCCCACCTCTGCAAGAGACCTTCTAACACTAGCAGGTAGATCTGGTTCTGTCTCCTATGGGGTCACTGCTCCTTCCCCTGGGCCCCTATGCACACACTAGTTTGTGTGTGCCCTCCAAGAGTGGAGTCTCTGTTTCCCCCAGTCCTGTCAAAGTCCTGCAATCAAATCCCACTAGACTTCAAAGTCTGATTCTCTAGGAATTCCTCCTCCCATTGTTGGACCCCCAGGTTGGGAAGCCTGACGTGGGGCTCAGAACCTTCACTCCAGTGGGTGGACTTCTGTGGTATAAGTGTTCTCCAGTTTGTGAGTCACCCACCCAGCAGTTATGGGATTTGATTTTATTGTGATTGCACCCCTCCTACCATCTCATTGTGGCTCCTCCTTTGTCTTTTGATGTGGGGTATCTTTTTTGGTGAGTTCCAGTGTCTTCCTGTCAATGACTGTTCAGCAGTTAGCTGTGATAGCGGTGTTCTCGTGAGAGGGAGTAAGAGCAGATCCTTCTACTCCACCATCTTGCAAACTGTACAGCTAGCAGGCCATTTCTGATATAAGAAAAATGCAGTAGAATCTGAAGAAGTATTGGAAGTAGAAGCAGAGAATTATCCAGGATACAAGTGCAAAAAATATATAATATACTGTGAATACTTATGATGGTATAAGGTACTGAGTTTCAGAATTGGAGACTAAGGCACATAGCTGAAACGGAAACCACTAAGTTGGGCACATTATAACTTTAGAAACCATCCTTTTTATGGGGCCAGCGCCCTCCTGACAGGGTTTGTTGATAAATGCCAGTTCACCAAAACTGCCAGTGCTGTCCATCTCATCTTTCCTTCCTTCCTACTCTGGTAGATGGAAGAAGAGGGCTGAGTGAGAGATGTAAAGGTCCTGGGCAGGTAAGGAGAGGGCAGTGCAATGTTCATGAAGAAAGGATATTTCTTTCCCTAACTTCCCTGTGGAGGATGGAAAAGTGTGAGGAAGGCCCCAGGAAAATCACTCATGTAAGTGCAGGAACACTCATGTTTATCCAGCAGCCTGAACATCTACTTAGCTTCTGGATCTTGTTTATTGCCTGTTTTCCATCAGAACACAGGAGAGATGGTGTAGCGTGGGCCAGGATTGACTCTCTCCATTCTATGTGCTCCAGAGGTATAGAAAATGAGATTCTCCAGTGCCTGCACGTTCTAGGGCAGGGAGGTTGCTGAAAGTGCATAAGATGCAGGAAACATCATAGAGTCATAAAGAATAAGATAGACAATAGAGGAATGAGGCATGATGCTGCCAGCTGGAAATTGGCTGGCAGATATGGACAAACATCTCAAGGGGCCACCAATACCCAGGGGCATTGCTAAAATACTCAGAAAGGCAAGTGCAGGTCTAATTGGCAATGCCACTCTTTCTATCCAAAGCCCGTGGGGGACAGCTAGGTCAGAGTTATGGCCAATCAAGGAAGTAACTGCAACATAACCCAGGGCAGTGCATTTGTTAGAAATGTGCTTGGCTGCAAGTAATGCAAAGCCTACTTTTCAGTGGCCTTAACAAATAGAGATTTATTTTTCTCATATAATAAGATATCATCAGATGGGAAGTTGCTGCTGGCCTCGATTCTGTATTGTAACAATTCTGAAATTCTCTCAGCCTTTCCCTCATGGCTGCAAGATGGCTGTCTCAACCCCAGGCATCCAGTCTGCATTTAAGGAAGGAAAAAGTCTGGGGGTGAGAAAGAATCTAAGTCTGTTACTTTTATCAAGAAAATAAAAGTGTTCTCAGAAGCTTCACAGCACACTTTTATCTCATTAGCCAAAATTGGATCACATTGACATTGCAGCTGCAAGAGATGTAGGAAAGATTTTAGCTTCTTCAACCTTTATATTGGAGGAGTAGTTTTCCAATAGTATCTGACACTGGGAGTCATACTGAAGGAAGCACTGCCTTCTAAGTCCCTCATTCTGCACTCCTACTCCAAACAGACCATGCAGGGGAGAGAAAGGTGAAGGGGAGCCCAGAATCTCACCCATGCAACAAGACACTGAGGCTTGCATTTGGCTTGTGCTGATGAGGAGATGGAGATGCAGAAGAGAAAGAGAAGAGTCCCAAACTGCATATGTCTTTTAATGAAGTATTAAAATGAACACAACAGAGTCTTAAAGATCTAAAATGAGGGTACTCTACTAATTGAAAGAAACACAAAAAGAAAAAGAATTGGATGAGATGTTGGTAAGGGAATCTTCCACCAGCTGGAAAGGAGGCTTTGAATGAATACAGTTAGTAGCTCTTATTAGCAGAATAAAATCATTTTATTCCTGTGTACCTAACAAATTCAGACTCCTCACTAGACTAGTTACACAAAAGTTAACTATTAATTTATTACAGGACCCCAGTGGGTAGATTCAGGCCTTCTTTAGCTAAACTTCTTTTGTTTTATGACGTTCCAATTGAAAGGAACCCTTAAGAAGACACACTTCATTAAAATACACACAACCCATTTTTGTGAGATCCTCAGGGTTGCTATGTAATCAAATACATGCTTGACAAAGTTGCATCTGAATAGAGCCTGGCTCTAATTGGGAATAATATGTGATTTGCAAGTGATAGATTAATTATTATTGCCAGTTCTTCATTTTCCTCAAACTAACTTTTGGGGATTTGTACCCCCTCTACATACACACATCTGACATACTATTTAACTGTGTAGTATTCTATCATTTCTGTCATCCTAACACATCTTTGCTTATACTTCCTCAAAGAAACAAATATACTCTTTCAAGCTTAAAATCAAACTCAGTAAGTCATTTTCCAAAATCTGCTTTATTTAATTAAGGGAAGCCATTGGAGCCCTATGTTTGTCATAGTATTTTAGACATAAAAACTGGGAAATTTTAGATACTTCTAATACTGTTAAGGAGAAATAAACTGATTGGATCTAGTATGAGATTTCTGATATTCCACTCCACAAACATGTATAGAATTTCAACTATGTGCAGTCACAATTATATGCTGTGAACATACAAAGGAAAAAAATATTCCCGGTCCTTGAGAAACTGAAAATTCAGCTGTGGATACATACACTAGTAGCAGCATAAGATAATATCCATAACACATTGTGATAATTGCCATGACAAAACTATTTATAAAGGGCTAGGGAAACACAATTGAGGGAATAACTATACCTGTATAAAATTTATTATTAATTTATGAAGGAAAAATTAATTAAATGAGTTAATCAAGGTCTGAAAGTCAGCTAATTTCTTCCCTGTTGTTTGAGAGAGCAGTGTGTCCTTCTAGGCATGAAAGGAAGAAAACCATTTCTCACTCAGCTAAAGAAAAGATTCTCAACCTAAGTGCTGGCTGCCTCTGAAGAAACCTGCAGAGAAATTTTCTTATACTGCATCAGGTATAACAGAAGGAAACAGCTGGAAGCTGAGGGGCAAATATCAGCAGCTCCCATGTGATTAAAAAGAATTGCCAAATGCAGTTGGTATATTCCTCCTCCTAGCAGTATCTTTTTCTCTTGGTTATGTGCTAAATTTAAAAATAATAAATAGTAACAGTTATTGATACTTATTGAGTGCCCACATGTCACTTATGTTTAGTCTGGCACTGTAAAATGGAACTTACTAAAATGGAACTTATTTCTAAACTATATAGCAATTCCACTATAAAGTAGACACTATATTACCTCCATTTTACAGACAAGGAAACCATTAAATAGAGAGAAAATTGTCCACAAGTGGAAGACTTAGGAGTTGAGTTCAGTTTTGTCTGACTTCAGTGCTTATGCCCTTCCCACTGTGCCGTGGAAGAAAAGACAACACCATTATTGATGCCTCATTTTCAGAGCAAGGGGAGGCATTCCTCTGTGTGCCTCTTTTTAGCCCTCCTTTAGAAATATACATGCAGTGGCCCCTCCCCTCTTGTAGTGTGACCTCCTCAGCCCTGTGTAAAGTCAGTGTTAGAGTTTAAAAACTGTTCTAGATTACCAATACTCTTCTTTCCATTGCTGCCAATTGATTTTTTTTCCCCCTCAAGTTTGATTTAGGTTTTGCTAGTAAATATTGTTTCTGTCTCCACCCTCACTAGCAAACACAGCTGGTTTTGGCTGTCAGAGATTCAAAGAACCTTCTGCAAAGATTTAAACTATATGAAAACAATCAGAATGAAAAAAGGAAAGAATGTTTAAGTGAAAGATAACATCTCAAAATACAGGTTTGGCTTGGCTTGCATTTTTTGGAAGCCAATCAGAATTGAGGAAGAATTGATATTTTCATTGTCATTCTTGTCATGTGGTTCTCCTAATGATAAAGTCAACATTAAATTCCTGTGTTTTCCATTATCTTACAGCAAAGAAGCATGTCTTTAGGTCCTCACTTGGCTGACAACTGACCTCAGCCAGGTCCCTTTCTCTCTCTGCATGTGTGCAGTTTCCTCAAATATATTATGAAAGGCTAGACTAGATGTTTCAGCTCCAGTTCTAACACTCCATTTTTACAGGTATAAATTATGGAAACACTATTTCTTAAGTGCAGTGATTCTATTTCCTCTAAATCCGTGTTTCTTCTAGATTTTACATACCCTTAGGGGCTTAAAACTTTGTATCAAAGGTGAATGGAGCGGCTTCCCTGGTGGCGCAGTGGTTGAGAGTCCGCCTGCCGATGCAGGGGACACAGGTTCGTGCCCTGGTCCGGGAAGATCCCACATGCCATGGAGCGGCTGGGCCCATGAGCCATGGCCCCTGAGCCTGCGCATCCAGAGCCTGTGCTCCGCAATGGGAGAGGCCACAACAGTGAGAGGCCCGCGTACCGCAAAAAAAAAAAAAAAAAAAAGGTGAATGGGGTTACAGGCTATACATGACATAAATTTGGGGGAGGATCAATGCAACTCAATAATTTTGGGGGTAAGGCAATTTTTAAAACACCTGTTATTAAGGTATACTTGACATACAACAAATTGTACATATTTCAATTGCACAATTTCTTGTTTTGGCAAATATATATACCTGTGAAACCATCACAAAATAGTGAATATAAGTTGCCTCATGCCCCTTGGAATCCCTCCATTCCCTTTCTCCACTTCCATCTCTACTGAACTGCTTTCTGTCACGATAGATCAGTTTGCATTTCCTAGAATTTTATGTAAATGAAATCAGAGAATTTTTTTTCTTTTGCCTGTCTTTTTTTAACTTAATATAATTATTTTGAGGTCCAGCCATGTTGCTACATGTGTCAATATATCATTCCATTTTATCAGTGAAAGTATTCCATTACATACGTGGATATACCTCCTCATATTCGTCTATTTATCTAATGGGCACTTGGGCTGTTTCTGGGGCTTGGTGTTTGCCATACTTAGGTCCAAGTGATGTCAGCCTTCTCTAGCAGTCAAGCTGCTGGTTTTCATGGATTTGTCAATCCTGATAAAACTATCATGGCTGTAGACCTAGAGATGGTGCCTCCAGGTTATAACATCACAGATTCCCACTATTCTTATCTGATGTTCAGTAGCTTTTCTTGAATAATGCTTCTAAATATGGTATATTCCTAGAGTCCTGAAATAGTTGTTTTTAGCAATCTTTTCCAGTTTATCACTGCTTTTTGGAGAGAGGATTTGCCAAGCTACTCACTCTGTCATTCCCAGAATCCCCTGATTTTTATCTTGGTGTAATTTTTCTGACAAGTTACATGAAGAACAGGCTAGTCCCTACTTTTGAGAAAAGTTTCAGCTAATAAAGAAAATAGAATTTGTGCCCATGAAATTAAAATACAAGACAAAGACAAAGGCACCGTGTGAATAAGCAACCATTGAGTTCTTTAGGTGTTCAGAGGAAGGAAATATCATTCCCTCTGGAAAGGATTAAGAAAAGCATCCAAAGAGGGGAAAGCATTTGAATAAAACTTAAAGGGTTGGTAGAATTTCAACAGATATTGAAAGACTGAGCAGAGCAGTTGCATAAGTAGTTTGCTGACCTGGGAGTTGTTTAATTTCTGTTTGTAAATTTTAAAAGTACTGTAGTATATGAATACATTTTATTATAAAAATATTTAAATAATACCGTTGGTAATGTTCAATCATCTCTATTTCCTTTGCCTCCCTCATCCTTTTCCCTCAGCTCTATTTCATTTCTTTCCCCACCACTATTTATAAGCTTTTTCCTATGCATTATCATACATATATATGTAACAATGTATTCCTGAAAATTTGAATGGAGTGATTTCATCCACAGTTAGATCAAGGAAAAAAAAAAGGAATCTTTCTAGGGCTAGGTTTATGGTGACACAGACAAATATTTATAGAGAATATCACCAGCAGTAGCAAATAGTTTACTGTCTGAGTAAGCCTAAGCAAGCTACTCAGTAGCTAGGGACTTCAGTTTATTTATTAAGATAAGCTAGGCTATGCTAACCCCCATGATCCCAACAGCTTAATGCAATAAGAGCTGGTTTCTCATTCACTTCCAATGTTCTCTGAAATGGAGGAGCCCTTCTCTTCCAGCTGCACAGACTGGGAAGAAAGAGAGAGTAAAAGATTGTGCAAGATATTCCATGTCAGGCCTGGAAGTGATGTACATCATTTCGGCCTACATCCCATTGGACAGAATTCAGTACCAAGTATGTTCAAGGTGGGCTGGCAAATTAGTCTTTTTGTGTGCCCAAGAAAAGTTTAAAATAGTTCAGTGAATTTATATCATTTTCTCTGCCACAAGTTTCCTTATCTGCGAGGTGTGTGGTCAACTAGATGATGATAACAGCCTTCCCAATTCTATTCTTTTATGAATATTGCATTCAATGAGAGAATCTGACCTCACTTTGGCATTCAAGTGGATTGAGTTTATTTTAACTTTAGTAATTTAAGATTTTTGTCTACCTGTCATTGTGTTGTACATCATATCAAGAGACTATTGGATATGACAGTAATCTGGCTGCAACATGTGTCACCCCACTGAGCACCAGTGTTGATTTGGCTGATCTGGCTGACTAGGCGAATGTCCTCTTTCTCCCTCACCACTCCATGTGTGTTCCACCTGAAGGTGTGCACTCAGTTGATGAGAATGACTTTCCCCAATAGAGGAGGACCATTTTTCAGTCAAGGGTATGTGAATAGCTGAGCTCTGCTGCTGGAACCTCCAAACAAGTTCTCAAGGTCCATTTGTAGAAGAAATGTAGGGTGGTCAAACTTTCAAGGCTCCAGGCACATCCAACTGAGGTGCTGCATGGGCAGTCTGCCTTTAAAAATAATGTTAGATTATCTGAGTCATGTTCTTCCTTGCAAAATTCTCCCAAACTTCAAAAAGTAGTGGGAAAATGTAGAAACAGAAATAAAATCATTAGTTGTCTTCTAGGCAATGTGATATAATTGAAGGAGTCAAGATTTCTGAATTTAAGTCCCAACTCTGCTGTTGATGATAGACGATTTTGGGCCAATCATTTACATCATATAGCCTCTCTGGACCTACATTATTTTCATTTCCATTTGTTAATAATTATGACTAACTCACTGGGATGTTATGAGGATCAAATGACAGAGTACACTGGAAGCTGCTTTGGAAACTATAAAAACCTATACAATTTATACAATTTATAAACAATAAACAAGAGAGAATACAAAAAGGCAAGCAAACAAGAAACAGAAGAGAGCTAGAACTGCAGTATGCAGGAGAAACAGACCCTCAGAAGGGAATCAACGTTGGGTTTTGAGACCTCTGCAGCAATCCAAGATGGAAAACAGGTAGAGCTGGAATTCTAGAGAGAAGGGGAAACTGGGGAGCAGGGTGGAGACTGGGGGACAAGTGAGAAGAGGAAGGGATGAGGCACTGTGAGCAAAAGGAATAAGTTTATAGAGTATTTTTAAAAATAATTTCTTTTATTTTAGATCAAATTTAGATTTATAGAAAGGTTTCAAATATAGCACAGAGTCCTTGTCTACGCCTCATCCAACTTTCCCCACTGTTAACGCCTTATATAACTATAATATATTTGCCAAAAATATGACATGTAGAACACCAAGCTGAAACAGTATCTCACAGAAATAACAATGTACTGATTTATACACACCACTAGCACTATAAGAAACGGACACTGGTACATTATTATTAACTAAATGCCAGACTTTATTGGAAAACCTAAATTTTTGCTAGTTGTCAATTCAGTTTGCTGAGCTGAGCTGAGCTGAGCTTAAACTGATCCCTGTCTCCATGTGTCCCTTAGTTAACTTCTGGCTTGCTGACTCAGTTTCCAGAAACACCTTGGGAAGTAGAGTCATCACATTAGCCTTTCTTTGTCCTCAGGACAACATATATCTGTGTCCTGATGAATAGATATTCTGGGAATAACTCTTCAATCTTACTCTTCCTAGGGAAGTCCTTTGGAGGTAGCAAGGTAAGATGATTCAGCCAGCTGGGACAGTAAAGATAGTGCTATTGTTTTGCTTTTCTTTAACTTAGTCATAACCCACCAGGCAAAGAGCAATTACTTTTAAAAACATAAGGCATATTGCATAAGGCCCTAGGGAGAGGAGGCATTCTGAGTTTTCTACCTTCTACATAATTATTAGAGATAATGGAATATTACTCAGCCATAAAAAAGAATGAAATATTGCCATTTGCAGTGGTATGGATGTACCTAGAGAATATTATGCTTAGTGAAATAAGTTAGACAAAGAAAGACAAATACTATATGATATCACTTATATGTGGAATCTAAAAAATAATACAAATGAATATAATACATGCAAATTAGAAACAAACTCACAGATACAGAAAACAAATTTGTGGTTACCAAAGGGGAGAGGGAAGGTGGGAGGGACAAATTAGGGATATGGGATTAACAGATACAAACTACTATATATAAATTAGATAAACAACAAGGATATACTGTATAGCACAGGGAATTATACCTATTATCTTGTGATAACCTATAATGGAACATAATCTGCAAAAATACTGAATCACTATGCTGTACACAATATGCTGAAACTTACACAATATTGTAAATCAACTATGCTTCCATTGAAAAAGAGAAAGCTTAGTATAGCAGCCCTTCCCCAGACCACCCCAGGATAACCTGAAGGTCATTCTTAAAGTTTCATCTATTTGCAGTGATCTTCAAATGGTGATTTATAAACAGTGTTTAGGTATGGAGCCACAATGACTCCTAGCATTTAGTAGGTCTGGAGTGAGAGATGGGAAGCAGCTTAGGACAGTCTCACACAGTGAAGAATTGTCCTGCTTAGCCACCAAGCAAACACTGGTGAATACTGCCAAGGAAAAGCTACATCTTTGGGATATCCATAAGGTAGGTGCTAAGAATTCATTATCAGCTTTCCTAGGAATTAGCATCTCCTATTTAGGCTAGCTCTTCAGGAGAATACCAATTGTCAGAAATGCAATGCCATGTGGGTATACTTCCTTCTCCATCATGGAGGAAGAAAGGAGGCAAATTTCTAGGAACTGTAAAGCACAATAACATAAATAAGAATAGCCATAAATGCATACACACATTACATGAATGGTTTTCTTTCTTTTGTGTGTCAGTACTATAGCAGAAATAATTATACCCTAGTGCTTGCCAAGTTTCTTAATGTAGTAACAGTTGCAAGTCATTCTCTTAAATTAATAGAATTCTGAGAGCAAATATCACTAAATATCATGAAAATGATTCTCATTATTCTACATATTTTCTCTCTGTATCTGTGTGTCTCAAAAAGGCCCTAAAAGCTTCACCAGGGGCAGGAGTTCAGCACTTCAACACATGTGCTTTTAAAAATGTTGGAAAATTCACAAATTAATTTGTCAGCTAAACTATGTAATCAGATCATGATTTATTCTCCTAGAGTACCGCTAGTAGGTTGCTTTTTTCTTTCCTTTTTCAAAAGGGGCAAAAAGATGTCATGGTTCCAAGAAGAGTTTTGCCAATAGGTAGAGTTTTTTATTTTTAATCAAATTTTAAAATAATTAATTAATTAATATTATTATTTTTTTTTTGCGGTACGCAGGCCTCTCACTGTTGTGGCCTCTCCCGTTGCGGACCACAGGCTCCGGACACGCAGGCTCAGCGGCCATGGCTCACGGGCCCAGCCACTCCGCAGCATGTGGGATCCTCCCGGACCGGGGCACGAACCCGTGTCCCCTGCATCAGCAGGCGGACTCCCAACCACTGTGCCACCAGGGAAGCCCTAATCAAATTTTTTTTATTGAAGTATAGTTGATTTACCATGTTGTGTTAATTTCTGCTATACAGCAAAGTGATAGAGCTTGCTCAAGGTAGAAATATCAGTCTTCCTTGGCTTAAGTTCATGGTATGGGGGTTATGGAACTGTGCAGAAATGGTCATTAAAAGTGTCATTAAAAAAATCTATTCATTCCCTTTCCCATTACAGGCTTTGCAAATGCAGCCCTGCTTGCAATTTCTAGAAAGCTAGCTACTTATTTTCTAGCCAGTATACCATTCAGAGAATTATACTAGACTTGCTTCTTACAACAAACACAAACTGATTATCTCAGTCAGTCCCTTTACCACTCAAACCTTAGCTAACTTCATTTTGGCTCTGATATTTACTAGCTTTGAACGGGAGGGCTAGGGATGGTATCCCTTCTAACCCCATGAACACATGCTAACTGTGCTATAGGAGGTAGAACCAATTTAGAATCTTCACAGAATTTCAACAAAAAGGAAAAAAATCATGCAACGAAATAGAAATTAGTCTTGGCTGAAATCTTTGCACATTCTCAGCATGATTTTTTTTTTTTTTTTTTTTTTCGGTATGCGGGCCTCTCACTGCTGTGGCCTCTCCCGTTGCAGAGCACAGGCTCCGGACGCGCAGGCTCAGCGGCCACGGCCCACGGGTCCAACCGCTCCGCGGCATGTGGGATCCTCCCGGACCGGGGCATGAACCCGTGTTCGCTGCATCGGCAGGCGGACTCTCAACCACTGCGCCACCAGGGAAGCCCCTCTCAGCATGATTTTATATGCAGTTAGTATGTTGATAAGTATTCCAAATACAGAGTAATCTAAGTTTTAATTCAGGATACTAAGTGTCACTGAAACAAAACCATCTCTTAGTTTAGCCTATGGATGCAGAACCAGTTCCTAGACCATTGACTTTTTACCAAAAGATAGATTTGATACCTACTTCTGACAAAGAATAACCACCTATACCAACCTCTGTTTTATTTACCAAGGATAAATAAATTTGAATTTGAAGATAGCCTTAAGAGATTCCATTTTCTGTCACAGGAAGTAGCAATTAGAAGTATCTATGATACACACGCAGAATGCCATGTATCCACTGTCAGAGACAATGGCTAAGTCACAAGGAGATAAAGCATTAGTATTATTTTAATACCTTATATGTGCTTATTGTTTTCTCTGCAGTATGATACTATATTGGAAATTTGGAATCAACGGCTTGGAATCAAGGGCTCTCCATGCTAAAAGGAAACTCAGAGACAAACTGGACAATTTCTTCTGCTTTATAGATATGGAAGTTGAGGTCCAGTGAGGTAAGGTGCTTTGCTCAAGACCGCCCAAAGTAATAGAAGACCTTCATCATAAATTTCCTCTTTTACAAAATACCTTTCTATTTTTTCTGGGGAAAAAATGTAAATTTAACAGGGAGCAGTTATAATGTTTATCGCTACCCAGATGTTCTCTGTTGCTGGATTTTGTTATACACCCTTAAGATAGTGTAGAGGATGAATTTCACTTACCTTATTCCTACTGTATGTGTTGCAACTGAGCCAACTTTGCTAGTTAGTCTTATATAAGAAACCATAAATGTTTTCATATTTTGATCAGACTCCAAGATCCTTTTTCTTATTAGATGTTTATATATTCCAAAACATCATACATAAAATTCAAGATACAAGTCAAAATAAGGCCTTCCCAATCTTATTTCCCTTTATATTTTTCTCCATTCACCATATATTATTAAAAAATGATGATACAAATTATATAGTGCTGAATCAGAGAGAAACTGTTTTGCTCTAATCTGATCAGGTATCTTATCTAAGCATCTATAATCCATTGATCAGGTCACAAGCTTAAATATACAAAGTTCAAGGAATTACAGCAAATGTGTCTTCTCAAGTGGTTAATGCTGCTTACAGATTAAAAGAGACCGCATTTGTTAAAACAGTGCCTGGCAGCAAAAAATAAGTCTATCGTAAGAAAGTGTATATTTTAAGGGTATAGTTAAAACTCTTCATTGAGAAGATAGTTATTGCCTTGAGATGAATTCAGAGATAGGAACTCTTTCCACTGGCAGCCCAATGGAGTTTCATGACTTTTTTGACCTCAGCCATCAATATTATGGCTTCTAGCCATCCCGCCTATTTTGGTCTGAGTGCACAGGTGGCAAAATGACAAATAAAACAGTTGGGACATAGGTTAAAATGTCAGTGGCGGAATTTGAGCCACTATAACCTAGGGAGTTGAGTAATCATAACAGTACCACAGCATCTGTGAATTCAGACCCATGGCTCTATTCCAGACAGTGAAAATTCAACTTACCTTTGCAGAATGAGTTAGTACTGACTTTCCCTCATGGATTTCCCACTTGTAATAGAGGCTCAGGTTCATCCACTTAATTCTGTTGTAATGACAGACAGAATCTGGGAGTCACAGTTTCTGAGATCAGCTGACCTAGGAAAAGTTAGATAATCAATACTACTTTGGATTATAGCCATTTTCTCAAATTACCCTAAAGCAGTGAACACATTATCTCAACAATTTGTTTCACTTTTTAACCTACCTATAAATAAATAATGTCTCTGAAGTGCATACTGAATAACTATAATGTCTTATAGATTAATGATTAGTTAACATAATTCTAGCACTACCAAGTTTCCTGTAGAAATTTGTCATTAAAATGGGTCTTACCATTGGATATCTTGTAAACATTGCTACTGTCCTACTATTTATAAAAATAAGTTTATTTATCTTCAGAGTTTTGTTTTACCAGTCCATAATAGGACACTTGACTTAGTTTCACAATTTAAAAAGGAAGTAATAATTGGTGCAGTCTTTAAAAAGCAGGAGTACATGTGTCCCATTTGCTTTGGGCTGTATCCTACCATACTGCCATAGATCTCAGGGGAAATACTGCTAGAGAATGATGATTTTGAGCTGTTCCTTTGGGTTGCTTCTCACTGAAATGTTTTGAAATCTGAAATTCTACTTTGCCATTTTCACGAGTTATTTAAAGCAGTCCGTCTGCACACTTGAGAATGATGAGGATTTAAGGGTGCCAAGAACCAGCTTAAGCTCACTGTGAGTGAATTCTTGTTTCGGAGTCCTCTTATCTCCTTACCCATATCATACTCTCTTGAGGAATGCTAAGAAATCTTGTGGACTTCAGAGATTTTTCACATTGCCTTTTTATTTTCTTAAATATCCTGTTTGATTTAATTTTCTTCTCATTTTGGAAAGTAATATTTAAATAAAATTTCATGCTTCTGTATTCTTTGGAATCAATGAAAGATATTCTCTCTCTGTCTCTGTCTCTCTCTCTTTTCACTCCATCTTACTGGGACTAGCTGTGACAATACAGAAAAAAAGTAAGAGCACTAGCCAATAACCCGAAAGGCTGGCATTCGTAATATAAATCAGAAAATATTTCTAGCTATGTGTATTTCTTCACCAAAATCTGTCCATTTGCACTGCCCCTCTGATGGGCGCTCCTAATGTTATCTCTTTACCTGTATACCTAAGAATTGTTTTCAGATGGATCTCTTTCTATTTACATGGTATCGTTTGCTGTCTACCTTCTTTATCTAGCTAATAGCAGATGTTTACCTACATGCAAGGAATATTTCTCTCAGGTATGTTATGAAGCCCCTCACTGGGGTGGGAAAAGAATCCCTGACACCTTTCGTCCTGAATATCCAGTACTTTCTCTTCTTCTGAAATATATCACTGCATATGCATTTTAATTAAACCCAAACTGCATTCACAGAGGGGTTTATGTGTTACCAATTATTCCTAATGAGGTTTTTTCCTCTCCCTTTTGAATGTTAAATCATCATCTGTCTTTCAACATGTGTGGAAAATGCAGTATAATTATTGTAAATAATATCTTTTCCTAAGCATGAATTTGGGATTCGGGCAGTTTACGTTTCTTTTTCTTCCAGCAGCTCAAAACAAACAAGCAAACAAACAAACAAACTAATTCAGTTGTCTTACTGTGGGTGTTTTCTAAAGTATAGTCACAAAAGAGATTGTGAAAATGACAATGTTGTGTTTGATATTTATTCTCTCGCACTGACTTCCATATCAAAACCGCTAAGTTGGGAAGACAAAAGATGCTTTCCCAACTGCTGGTAACACGAAGCTCCTTTGTACTCTGACTCTTCTCTTTCTCTTACATCAACATCAACAAGAATTTTGTGGGAAAGACTGAAATCTCAGTCTTACCGAGGAGCAAGAAAGTTCAGTTTATTCTTTGCCCTGTAATTAAAGCCTGTTTTTGTGAGAAAAGTAAACCAATACCCAGCAACCCAAGATAAACTGCTATGCTATTTTTAATCTACAGGAACCCTTTCAACAGTATGAACCCTTGGAGACTTGCTACAGTTTTTCATTCTTGAGCCAACAGAAGAAAGATTCACAGAAGACAATAGTGGGTAATAGTCTTACAGTATTAAAATGGGATGTCTTCTTTTAAATGCTTGTTTCTAAACAACAGCATTACAAAGGAGGAGGATGGAAGTGGAGGATTTGATACATGTTCTTCACCCACCCAAAATATGGATGCAGTCCTTCCTTCCATTTCCCTGAGGAAGAGTATAACCAACTCCAATGTCTGACTTTGTTACAGACTTAAGAAAAAAAAAAAAGAAGTTCCAAGACAGAAAGGGAGAAGATCTTAAAATTTGTTATTAGACATTACTTCTCCTCAAATTCCACCATAAGGGGTCTCCTAGAGCCAGCTTCCCCCTTAGCTTTCAGATGACAGCCACATTCTACTTCTAGGCCACCCTCATCCTCAGAAATATACTGTGCTCAGCTAACTCTTTCCTGAATCCCAGGCTTGTCTTCTCATGTTTGGCCGCTAGCTTATCTCTCTAGAAAAGAGAAAAATCTTAACCCCACAATAATTTCACCAATTCAGGAAAGCAACTCTTTCAGTTTTTAATACCAGTTAGGGTTTCCTCCATTCAATCCCCTCCTTCTATTATTTGATATTTATATAATCTAAAGGTGCCTTAAAAGGATTTCCTAAACCAAAATGCAGCCTCTCCCCAAAGATATGTAGAGCCAATCCTATGAAATTTTTAAATAGTAAGGCTTTGAACAGGTGAGTCTTTTCTCCTTAGCTCCTGAGTCCAAAAAGGGTCTTCTCACTACAAACTACTTTGTCTTAGTTACAGAAAATGTATACTATGTGAGCATTTGTAAAGGATTTCTCAGGGAAAACAACACCCTCACTCCTGAGACTTTAATGTGTCAACCTTCTATTCTAGTGCTGTCCAAGAGGAATACAATGGAAGCCACAAATGCGACCCACATATGATATTAAAAATTTTTCTCCTGGGCACTATAAAAAAAAGGAAAGAGGTGAAATTAATCTTAGTAATATATTTCATTTGACCTAATATATCCCCAATATTAGCATTTAACACATGCTCAATATTAAAATATCACTGTTGTTTTTCTCTCTTTTTTTTCATAAGGAGGCTCTGAAATTCAGTGTGCATTGTACATTTACATCACATCTCATTTGAAATTAGCTACATTTCAAATGCACAATAGCCATACAAAACTAGAGGCTAATGTACTGGACAGCACAGCTCTATACCTTCACTGTCAGGTGAGTCCTTTATCTAGACTGAGAGTGAATACACAGATAGACAATGGCCAAATCATATATGACATAAACTCTGACCCAAATAAGAAGCCCAGGAAGTCAACCCACAACGTCTGCAGCAACTGGCCCAGAATAATAAGGACTTGGTCAAGGACTGCCAACTTTACTTTCCCTCTCCCACCCCATCCCTACGTCTCAGGATCAACCAAAGAAAGTCAATATGCTCCCCAATCAACCACATAAGATACCCACTTCTCGTTAGCTGCCTCCAGTTTTACATACCAACAAGCTCCAATCAGGGCATACCTGAAACCTCCTTTTTCACTAGAAAACTTTCCCACTTCCTTGCCTGCCATTGAGTCATTGTTGAACACAAATGGTGGCAGCTGACTGCTTCAGAGAGTTCTGAATTAATAGCCTCTGTTTGTTTTCATTTGGGTGGTCTTAGGTTATTTCTATAAGACTTGAGCTTCACTTTTGGTTATGTAGAAATTCTCCCTTACATTTGAAAATCCAAATATGTGAACTCAGTGAGGAAGGGGAGGAAGGTGGTACAGGGAAGATGCTTTTGAATTTGCAACTTGAAGTTGCATGAAGCAACATGAAGGAGCATGAAGAGTAGCTATATTTTGCTGAAAACACACACATTGTGGTGTTTTGTTGTTGTTGTTGTTGTTGAAGATATTACTTTCAGGTAGTGGCAGACAAATGTTCACCAAGATTTAGGCATAATGTGGTAGAATGCTCGTCGGGAGCTGAGAAAAAGGTGCTTCCTCATCTCTGCTTAAAAGACATGTACTTTCAAATATGGAGAGGAAAACAGTCCTTGATATTCCTGGATTTTTCACAATCCATTTTCCACTCTGTAGCCTGTGCCTGTAGAGACACATCTTAAAACCTCTCTGATAATACAGGCTGGCAGTTGAGGATTTTAGGAGCAGGCAAGATGTCTGCCCAAAATGTGGGATTAGCACTTCATTTTTGGCTGAAGCTAAAGTACGGAGAGAGCCCAAAGAAAAATCATATTACTTCTGTGCCTGCACAAACAGTGGAATAATATATATAAATGGTACTAAGACAATCTAGAAAATGTTTGCAAGCCCAGCAATATAAATGCTGTTTTTAAGACTTGAATTAAAGGAAAATTTAATCAAGGGAAACAGATAATGCCTTTTTGTGTGTGTGTGTGTGTGTTACGTGGGCCTCTCACTGTTTTGGCCTCTCCCGTTGCGGAGCACAGGCTCTGGACGCGCAGGCTCAGCGGTCATGGCTCACGGGCCCAGCTGCTCTGAGGCATGTGGGATCTTCCCGGACCGGGGCACGAACCCGTGTCCTCTGCATCGGCAGGCGGACTCTCAACCACTGCGCCACCAGGGAAGCCTGATAATGCCTTTTTTTCTCAGAGTTAAGTGAAAACTGGATCCATCTCTTGTTAAAGAAATTTAAGGAATTTTTTTCCAAATAGTGCCTCTCTGCTTAGAATTCTGACCCATTAAAATGGGTTTAAGGTGGACAAAATGAAAGCCTTTGAGTTTGGAAGTTGCCTTTAAATAGAAATACTTTATTTTAGGAAAAAAATTAAATGAAATCCATTTAAGGAAATTATGAGGCTCTACAGAGAAAGAGTATCTAATTATTTGCAAAGCATTTATGACCTGAGAGTCCAGGGCTCCCTGTTACTGTATTTACCATGTTATAGCCACACCTCAATGCAAGGAACCTTGGGGACTTGAAAGGGTCCGCAAAGTTAATCACTTCCCACTCCTGCAGTAACTAGTTATCTGGCAGTGTCCCACTCAATCTGTTTTAAAATGTTATATGAAATGCACTATTTTTATATGAAATGCACTATTTCTCAGATTCTATTAAAAAAAAAAAAACTTCCTCTCACTATAGGCCCACTTTGAGATAGTATTACATGGCGAGAATGTAGCATTACTGCCCTCTAAAAGATTTACAATATAAATATCATCTAAAGAGGGAAAATTACATCACCTCACTAAGAAGATGAGCTCTAGTTCATCAATCACTAATTGGGAAACTTAGCCAAATATTCATATAAATGTCATATCTCTGTCAGACAGGACACAGAGAAGCGGTTTTGATTTGGTCATAACTTACATCGTCTGTGAGCCTTGATATCTGCTATCTTGCCTGTGCAGCAAGGGTCTTATCTAGGATGTGAATTTCACTGGAAAGCTGGCTGTCTTGAAAAGGAAAGAAGAGATGAGAAAGAAAAACTAGACTCAGAGGACCAACAGCATTTTCATTCCTGAACAGTTCATATTAACTCATAAACAACAGAAACATTTCATGGCTGGGCCATGGCACTCTGTCTGCTGTCCACATTCCTCATCCTTTGGAGGAAACTGGCCCAGCCAGGGTGACCTCTCTCACTAGTAATATGGAGACTTAAACTGCTTCTAGGACATGGTTCTTGCCACAGTGTAGCTACATATGCTGTAAGACATTAGAGAGCCAGTGAAGAAATTTAGTAATGACAATTCCCTCCTTTTTCTGTTTCAGACCCTTGGTATCTGTTGATATTTACTGAAATAGAAAATGTCACAAGGTGATATAAGAGTAAGAGAAATCCCTCCCTGCCAAATGCACACACAATGGGAAAGGTAGCAACTGGGGCCTCTGCTAAAAACCACATCATATGTGATTTGAAAGCTTCCAGAGATTAAGTCTAATAAGGTATCCATTTTGTGTCATAATTATGTGATCCACAACCATCACTGCTAAACCTGAGCTGGGTGTTTAATTTGCCATTCATAGTGTGTCACTCCAGACTTCAGGAATTTGGCTTCAACGCCCTCACGTTAAAGTCCTCTTGTAACACGTCTTCCCTACTAGATTATACCTGCCTAAGAATATTTATGTATTGTTTATATGTTGTTAGCATTTTACTCTAAGTCACTTTTATGTATTAACTCACATTAATGCTCACAGGAAATTTTTGTAGTAAGCAATAGAACTATTGAATCATACAGATGAGGAAACAGGCACAGAGTGATTAAGTAACTAGCCTAAGATTTCTCAGCCAGAAAGTGGCCAAGCCAAGTTTGGAACCCAGTAGTTTGGCCCCAGCCTCTCAGCTCTTAACCACCTATGTACACTACTGCTTTCTGAGGACCAAGCCTATGTTTTCCTTATCTCTTTGTTCTCAGTCCCTAGTACAAGGCCTGGAACAAATGTTCAATGAATCGGGCATGACACTGAAAGCAGAATCTCTATGTAGTACTCATCACACTGAGGTGTAGATGCTCAGCTAACATGATCCTTGAAGCTTACTAAGTGCTGCATCCTCTATCAGGCTGACCTTGCTGTCATCTCTATTACTCAATCTGGACTCCTCTTTTTTGCCTGGGATTATTAATAAAGCCAAGGTGATAATAGCACTGTGATCATATCTCTGCCTTCTAACCTGTTCCTTCCTCTAACACTAGTTTACCTCTTTCAGTCCCTCTTTCTATTTCTAAATGAAATGTGAAACCTCTATGTACTAAACAATGGAAAAAAATGACCAGATATTGATTTGCTAATTATATAGCAAAGGGGACTTATTTAGTAAAGTCTGCCTTGTGTAGTCACTTTAACTTTTGGTCAGTCATAATCTTTAGGAATATCACTGGTTAAAGAAGTTGATATGGGCTTCCCTGGTGGTGCAGTGGTTAAGAATCTGCCTGCTGATGCAGGGGACATGGGTTCAAGCCCTGGTCCAGGAAGATCCCACATGTCGTGGAGCAACTACGCCCGTGAGCCACAACTACTGAGCCTACATGCCACAACTACTGAAGCCTGTGCACCTACAGCCTGTGCTCTGCGACGAGAGAAGACACCGCCATGAGAAGCCCACACACCGTAATGAAGAGTAGCCCCCACTTGCCACAGCTAGAGAAGGCCCATGCATGGCAACGAAGACCCAACACAACCAAAAATAAATAAATTTTAAAAAAAGAAGTTGATATGATCATATCACAATCCTATCCCTGAACCAAATCCCCACCTAGTGGAACAAGTCAGTTCCTTTTGCTTCATAACATTCTCACCTCATCTATGCAACTAAAATGTTTCCTATTCTCCTCAGTATATGTATTTTGGAAACCAATTAAAGCAGGAGAAATAGGCACATGCCATCTATGTGTTTCTGGAATATGAGTGCTAATAGTTTCAACATTGGGAAGGTAAGGATCTACGTCCTGGAGTGGATATTCAGATTGCCTAGAGGCCAAGCACTTCCCTAGAAGTCAAACACTTTCTCCCAGTTAGGAGAGTATTATGGAATGGGGAGGAGGGCATTACTGAGCCTTGGACTTCATCACTGGTACATTAGTACTGAGGATACAATGATGAATAAGACAAGTCCCTGGCTTCAAGGAGCTCATAATCCATCAGAGGAGACAAATTATTTCTCAATGTGTTACCTATTATAATAGTCATCTATATAACATATCACAGAATAAACATATGCAGGAGTGGCTACATAAGTTTCAGGGTCCAGTGCAAAATGAAAATGCAGGGCCCTTAGCCACAGCAATCAGTCAAGCAAGAAAAAGAAATAAAAGAAATCCAAATTGGAAAGGAAGAAGTAAAACTGTCACTGTTTGCAGATTGCATGGTACTATATATAGAAAATCCCAAAGATACTACCAAAAAACTATTAGAACTCATCAATGAATTCAGTAAAGTTGCAGGATAAAAAATTAATATACAGAAATCTATTGCATTTCTATATACTAACAATGAGCTAGCAGAAAGAGAAATTAAGAAAATAATCCCATTTACAATTAAATAAAAAATAATAAAATACCTAGGAATAAATCTAACCAAGGAGGTAAAAGACTTGTCCTGGAAAATCTCTAAGACACTGATGAAAGAAAATGAAGACAACAAAAACAAATGTAAAAAAATATACCATGCTCATAGATTGGAAGAATTAATACTGTTAAAATGTCCATACTACTTGAGAAAATCTAAAAAGTCAATGACATTCCTATAAAAAAACTCCCTGATTTCAAACTGTACTACAAAGCTACAGTAATCAAAACAATATGGAATAAAAAAGACACATTTTTATTAGAATAGAATAGAATAGGGAGTCCAGAAATAAGCCCACACTTAAAGGTCAATCAATCTACGACAAAGGAGTCAAGAATATACAGTGGGGAAAAGACAGCCTCTTCAATAAATGATGTTGGGAAAACTGGACAGCTACATGCAAAAGAATCAAACTGGACTACCTTCTCACACCACACACAAAAATAAACTCAAAATGAATCAAAGACTTAAATGTAAGACTGGAAAACATAAAACTCCTGGAAGAAAATATAGACAGTATGCTCTTTGACATTGGCCTTAGCAATATTTTTTTGGTTATGTCTTTTCAAACAAACAAAAGCTAAAATAAACCAATGGTACTACATCAAACTAAAAAGCTTTTGCACAGCAAAGGAAATATATACAAAACAAAAAGATCGCCTACTGAATGGGAGAAGATATTTGCAAATGGTATACCTGATAAAGGGTTAATATCTAAAATATGCAAAGAACTCATATAACAACATCAAAAACACAAACCACCCAATTAAAAACTGAGGAGGACCTGAATAGACATTCTTCCAAAGAAGACACAGAGATGGCGAATAGACACATGAAAAGATGTGCAACATTGCTAATCATCAGAGAAATACAAATCAAAACCACAATGAGATATCACCTCACACCTGTTAGAATGGCTATTATTATCAAAAAGACTACAAATAACAAGTGTTGGTGAGGATATGGAGAAAAGGGAACCCTTGTGCATTGTTGGTGGAAATATAAATTGGTGCAACCACTATGGAAAACAGTGTAGAGATTCCTCAAAAATTTAAAAAGAGAACTACCATGCAATCCAGCAATTCCACTTCTGGGTATTTTTCCTAAGAAAACAAAAACACTACTTTGAAAAGATATATTCACCGCTATGTTCATTGCAGCATTATTTAAATAGCCAAGATAGAAAAATATAGAAGCAACCTAAGTGTCCATCAATAGATGAATGGATAAAGAAGATGTGGTGTGTATACACACACACACACACACACAAGAAATATTAGCTGGCCAAAAAAAAAAAGAACGAAATCTTACCATTTGAAACAACACAGATGGACCTAGAGGGTATATGCTAAGTGAAATAACTCCAAGGAAGACAAATACTGTATGATTTCACTTACATGTAGAATCTAAAAAACAAAACAAATGAACAAACATAACTAAACAGAAACAGCCTCGTAGATACAGAGAATAAATAGGCAGCTGCCAGAGTGGAGGGGGGAGTAGGAGGATGGGTGAAATAGGCGAGAGAGATTAAGAGCTACAAACTTCTAGTTACAAAATAAACGAGTTAGGGGGATGAAATGTATAGCATGGTGAATATAGGCAATTATATTGTAATATCTTTGAATGGTGACAGACGGCAACTAGACTTATCACGGTGATCATTTTGTAATGTATAGAAATATCAAATCACTATTTTGTGTGCCTAGAACTAACATAGTGTTGTAGGAAAATTATACTTCAGTTATAAAAAAAATATGGAGACACTGGGAGGAAATGCATCAAAATGCTAATGGGTTATCTCTGCAGGGGGATTATTGGGTGAATGTTATTTTTTACTTTATGTTTTAATGCATTTGTAGTTGTCTGCTATGAAAATGTATTGCTTATAAAATTAGAAAGAAAACAATAAATACTGTTAAAAATAGAAAAAAGAAAAGAAAATGCAGGGTTCTTGTTCATAAATTCTTAAGAATTTCAAAAGGCATTAAACCAAGCGCAGGTCCCTTGGACTGCACATCCATGAAGCTGGCCTTGAACACATGGAAGACGTAATGGGATCAGGGTATGGAGCACTGAAAAGGCTTTGAAAGAAAGTGATACTTGTGCTGGTTCTTGCAGGATGACTAAGAGTTTGGCACGTGGAGAAGGAGGAAAGCACATTCTGGGCAAGAAAAGAAGTTAACAAAATAAAAAGGAAGAGTGTGTGAGAGCAGGTTGCCAGTCTACTTTGGGGATAACAAACTTAGACCAGAGAGTCATGGACTGCAGGATGCCCGGAATACATCTATAGAGGAAAGTGGAGGCCAGCGTGTCAGGAGCTTAGAGAAATAAACACAGGAAAGAATGAGGCAAATCATAATTTAATTGTAGTTTCACCACGTACTGCCTGTGAGTTCTTTAGTAAGTGACAATATCCCTGAGCTTCAATTTTTTCATCTGAAAATTGGAGAGTTCTAGCCTTGGCTCAGCCATTAATTAGTTGTGAGACCTTAAATAAGTCACTTTCCCTATCTGAATCTCAGCATCTCCACATATAAAATGAAAAGCTAAGGCTAGATGAGTGGTTTTCAAACTGAGCTCCGAGGAGGTGCCTCAGGAGATGTGGGGAAGGTGAGCAAGGGTGAAGGGACAGCCCAGCAGGATTTAGCCACCAAACACTTAAACTAGAGCGGCAACATCTTTATCAATGTTATATATGTATATGTGTACACATGTATTTGTTTTTATATATGTATATATGTGCATATTTACACATGCATAAATATATATTTATGTGTATTATGTATAGCATATGCTATATGTTATATGCTACAGTATGTGTTTATGTATATGTATGTTACATCACTTCATAAATATGTGCTATATATTATGGTATAATAAAATATCTTATAACATACTTGTCATATACGTATTATTTATTCAACAAAGCATCTCAGTTGCCACATCTGAAAACTGGGGATATTTAATAGTACCTCACTTATAGGCTAGTATGAAGATTAAATGTCAAAAATGTATGTAATATTCCTAAAAAAGTATCAGGAACAGAGTAAGCATTGCTTAGTCTTAGCCCTTACTCTTTTATAAGTCACAATCTAAGCCCAAGAAGTCGGGAATATGTGCATCTTTTGTTCACTTCTGTCTTCCCAACACCTTGACAAGTGCTGGCACTTAGTGGATGCTCACTGTATTTGCTGAATATATGAATATACAGTGTCTACAACACACTAGTTTCTAGGCTAATGTTTGAGATGTAAAGGTAAACAAAAACATGGGCCCAGCCCTTGTGGCTGTTAAACATACAAACACACAATTAAAGAAAAACTGGAATTTGTGTTTAGTGCTTTATCAGGATTACAGATAAGAATTAGTTTGAAGAAATAGCTCCCTCTCTGCTAACAGTTGGAAACCTCCAAGAGTGAATAGTCCCAAATGCCTGTCAAAGTTGTAAATTTTTCTAATATGGGAGGAAATAGGCAGAGAGATGGAGGGAATACTTCTCATCGAATAGCAGGGAGCAACCTGGCTGAGACTTTGGGCACGTAGAAATAGAAAGTAGGAATGATTGCCTTAGGAAAACAACTTTTCCCTAATAGGCTATATTCTCTATATTCCTGCTGTGTCATCCTGGGAAGTGAAGAAGGAAGAAGAGATGGGCCCTGTCCTTAAGAAATTTCCCATCCATTGGAAAAGAAAGCATTACGATACATTCATAAAATAGTAGCAAGACCTTTCCTCCACCCACTGCTGCCATAAGCAAAGATATTCCCAGGGAAGGATGTTGAATGGATTGGATGTGCTCTGGGAATGTTTAAGAAACAGATGAATTTACAGCAGAGAAAAGAGAAGAGGTGACTGAAAATCTGGCATGGAGCAACTGGCTAAGTGACGAGCCTTCTATCCTGGGGCCAAGGACATAAGCAGGTGCTAGTGTGAGGCAAATGGGTTAGCAGAGATCAGCGTCTTGGGGGTGACGAATGAGTTAGCAAACGGCCCTATGGACACTTCCTGTTACTCAGATGGCTGAGTATTTTCACAGCAATAGAATTTCTTTGAACCCAGATGCCTGATTGGACTGCTATAGCCGTTTGTTAATTAGCTATGTTGCAACAATTATTTAATCCTACAAGGACAAGGAAAAGTAAAACTAGGACGCCGAGGGCAATCATAACTCACCCACATGGCTCATACATGTTCATTTGGTTTCTAAGTGGATTGCTTAGTTTATGACATGCTCAGTATGTAAGAGTTTTCTTAGAATTAGTGTACATTGTCCTTAATCAGAAATATGTCATGCAACAGTCTTTTTCTCCAAATGAGTATTTTACTAGTGGCACACAGCCTGTGATCATTAAGCCCAAAATTAAAGAACATGAAACAATTAACATTTTTCATTCCTACTGTTTCTTTTTTTTTTTTTTCTGTGCCTATGTTTGGAGGAATGGGAATGTTTTAGTTTCTCACAGAATCATTTGAGTAATGTTATTCTAACAATTTGAAATTCTTATCTTCTTTAAACCATGTAATTATGTACTAAACAAGGTAGGAGAAAATGCCTTTTCACTCACATTTTTCCCAATGCAGAGACTGTGATGAAAATCAGATAGTAGAGATTTATGTCTGCTGGGCTGGCAGTCATTTCATATTTACTTGGACTATGAGATTGAAATCAAATTGGAGGCTTCCTATCCAGGAATGTGTTATTTGCTATCTAAATAACTATATGTGAGAAAATCAGATGTGGATAAGATGTTTCCATCATCACTGTGTGTGTTAGCTCTGATTCTTGAAGTCCTAGCTCCATCTATGCTAGTTTTATCAAAGCTGCTCTTTTTGGTTTTATGTATTTGCTATGGTTGGACGGGAGAGTCTGTTCTCAATTTCTCAACTGGTAATAACAAAGGAAAAATTTAATGAAAGGAACCAAGGAAATAAATTTTGTACATGAAAGTGGTTAATAGACAAACCCACTGCTGGATAAGGAATTAAGGGGGAAATTGTTCAAAGAATTTGTGGAAGCAGCAGGAGTTTGCTTTGTTCACACTATACAAGCCTCAAATTCCAAAATGCCAGATTGGAGACTATTTATATTTCCATTCTTCTATCTGGGGTCTTTTGTCTACTTCTTACTAACAATCTTACCTTTAGTTTGCAAGTAGAAAAAAAATATGATGCAAACCTATTTTTGTCATACAACTTCATAAACTCTATTTGACCTTAACTTTGTAAGCAGAGATATGCTTATTTACCAACAGTTATGCTATCAGTCAAGGGTCTTGTTTGCAAACCTACAGCTGATTTTGGATATTTTAAACAAAAAAAGGAATTTTTTCTTTTTTTTTTTTTTTGGAAAGGACACAACAAATACATCAAAGATATTTTAACAGGATCTCTCTGGTAAGAAAAGCCTTTCACTGCTGTAGATCCCCAATGCTCCTGGTCACTCTCACAGCTACCAGGAATAATTCCTACCCCTCTTTTCATTAAGGAACTCAAGGCCCCAGGTAAGAAGGTCCAGCTGGCAGAGACAAGGTCTTGTGGCTGCTTGTGCCCTGCTATGAAGCCATAGAGAGACGGAGCATCTTTCCTGTTCAGGTTCTACAATGGAGGAAAGACACCATCCCCTTCAATGCTATATCCGTGGGCTGTTACCTCCAAATGGGAGAAGGAATTATATATTAGAATCCCCCGAAATGACAAAGGTTTGCTACTTCCTCTTTATTAATGATTTTATTTAAAGTAACAGATTACAAACATATTGATACTTTTAAAAAAAGTAAAATTGAACATTTCTGCACTCTTGGTATTTGATATGCTTTACAGTAAACCTTTTGGGACTCATTTTGTATTTAATGGGAATATAAAATTAGAGGGAGCTTTCATCTTTAACTGATACCAGTATTATCTCACAGATCTATAAGTAGTTTAAATGTCTAACTCTCCTTCTTAATTCCCAGCTCCATGAATAGCATGTTTATTTCAAAATGACTACTATGCCTTTACTACCTAAGGAATCTAGTGTGGATGGCCCCCAAAACCATTGCCATCCTCCTTCTCCCTTGAACATTCCACTACAGAGACTGGAAATGCACATACTTTCCCAGCCTTTTTTGCAGAGAGGGGTTTGTATGTAAGCCACTTCCAGATCATGACATATATGCAAAATTCAATCAGGGAAGCTTCTAGGAAAGTTATTGTTTACTGAAATTAAAGGACAGATGCAGCCTAAGCAATGCCCCTCACTTCCTCTACTTTCTACCTTGAGCATGGTCAGTGATACCTAGAGCTAAAATGAAAAGGCCAAAGAACTGAGAGATGTTAGTGCTGACATCTCAAGTCTCACACTGTTGGGTCTGTAACAATTTACATCCAACCCTCTCTTCCTTGGGGACAATTTAAGTCAAGTTTGCAGTGACTTGCAGCTGAGAGCATTCCTAAGTGATATGATGGTTTCAACAATTGACATCCATTCATAACTGGACATTTCAAATAACCTATTCCTACTACTTATTGAGCATTGATTTCAGGCTAGCACCATGGGAAGTGAGGTACAATCCAGATCCTCAAGGAGAAAAATAGTATATATAAGAAGATACATAAATAATACAATGTGGTAAATGCTAAAATGGAGTCATGTTCCCTGAGCTGTGAGAACACAGGTCAATTTTGGTATTTTGGTATTTTGCTATTAGGACTACCTCCAGTAAAATGGAATAATCTGGTAATACAGCAAGTTGTGGCCTATTTACCATGTTAGCAGGGATACTTAGTGTTTGACAATGAATATTATTATAGTAAATTATTATTTACAATGAATAATGAGAATAGCATATATTTGTTATTTATTATTATGGACACTTTTACATCATTATCTCATTTTATCTTAGAAAAACTGGTGTGAGGTGGGACACATATGTAGATGGGGGAAATTGAACTCCAAAAGTATCTAAATCAGGTTTTGTCAGCCTTAGCATTGTTGACATTGTAGGCTAGATAATTTGTTTTTATTTCACTGTGGTTACCAGTGAAAACACTGGTTTAGGGGACTTGAACAAAGTCACTCAGAAAGTGTGACAAAACCAAAACTAAAACCTACTCCACCTGATTTCCTGGTCTGTCCTTTCATCTTTGGAGAACTGGAATTCAGGGGATAAGATTACCCAGCTACTATAACCACTTATATACAGATATATGCCCAAGGATAACTCAGAACATACACTTTCCAGATATAAAGTCAAATCATCAAGTATAAATAGACACGCAACACATGAAAAGGATTACATGAGGCGCTCTGAGGGCAACTGTAATAATGTGCCACCTATTTCATGTGCCTATTTCTCATATTTCTCATAACCTCTGCAACTGGGCCAACCACCCTAGATTTTGAGGCCAAGCTTCTTCCCAATAGGAGAAATTTAAACAACTGCATGTCAGTGGACCACAATCACAAGATTAATTTAGACTTTGTTGAGACTGTACTCTAGTTCAGGGCAAACTTTCTTTGTCAAGGGCCAGATATTAAATATTTGAGTCTTTATTAGACACATAGTCTCTATCACAGCTATTCAACTCTGCCTTTGTAGCTAGAAATCAACCATAAATAATATGTATATGAATGGATGCAGCTCTGTTCCAACAAAACTCTATTTACAGAAACATGTTGGACTTGGCCCATAGGGTATAAAGTTTGCCAACCTCTGCTCTAGTTGGATGAACTCTGTTTTTTCTTTATTTCCATATCAAATCCTTCTTCTATCCATCCCAGTATCCAAATTGCAGTCTATAAGCTCAAAGGTACATGATTTATAACTTCCTTTACTTTTCTATAACTTAAATTAATTTCTGTTTCAGGCCTGCTTTCTGGTAGGTGGCAAAAACTAAATCACAGCCAATTCAGATTCATCTCAGCTTATTCATAATACATTCAGGATTATCTCATTGATTTTAGAGCTTTCTCCATCAAATCAGGATGTTTCCCTCCATTCCCAGGTTGTGTCTCTGTTTAGGAAGGCTCCTGTAGTGCCATGTATCAGGGGAGAAAGTAACAGGTCCCTTGTCTTGATCCGTCCACTGGTCTTAACATTCCTTCTGGTTTCTGCTTATTGATCTCAATGTACTTCCTGTTTTAATATAGGTTTTATTATTATTTAGCTATGGTCAGGCCAACAGATCAGGATATAACTGCCATTATAAAGATAGTTTGTTTACTCACAGATTCCAAAAGGAAGAGGCACACCACGTTCCATGGGGGCCACATGAGGAAGCACTAGGGTCTCCAGGAGGCAGAGGGAGAGGCGAAAATGATGGATGAGAGATTTTACTGTGGTTTCTGTAGGAAGAAATGAGTGAAGCAGGTTAAGCAGGCTTAGGATTCGCTGGTTTGAATAATTTCAGCTGGCTCTGGGACACAGGAACTCTCCCTAGTTGTCTGGTACCTGGCCATGGGGTGATTAGGGTAGGTGGATAGTGGCATAGACTGTAAGAGTTTAAAAAGGAAGGTGGTTGGGAGCGTGGGCTCTGGATTGGTTGGTCTGCACTTGAAAAACTGGCTATCTGGACTAGCAAGTTGCTCACTATCTCTAGGAATTGGCTAAATCTGGGAGGGACAGTCCCTCCAGGATCTACAAGGACCCTGGTATTAAAGTATCGTAATACATAAAATAAAAGACACTGTTAATACACTTCCCTCTTCAGACTACAAGGCCTTATAGACCACTGCTCTTTGGGCTGAATTTATACCACTCTCAGGCATGTGGTGAAAGTTCTGAGAATCCTAACACCATGCTCAGGACACAGGAATTTCATAAGGTTACCTTACAGTGAACTAGAATCTTTCTGGCCATCTATACTCCTCTGCACGGCACAGAGGAAACAGCCAAAGCCGGCTGCCTCCTCCAAGTCCAGTTAGGAAATAAGGCACTGATCTATCCTACCATCAGTCCTCCCAGACTTATTTGGGTTTCTAAAGTTTCAATACGATGGAAAAACAGAGGCACAGGACCCATCCTCATGTGTCTAAAACCTTGCTTTCCTCTGGTTTAACTCTCTCATCCAGCCTAAAGAAATTTAACCTTGCTGGAGGCAGAGGAGAGATGAAGTGGGAAAAACTAGCTCTTGCCAGCTTTGTATTTTTCCCCCATCTACTGCTTAGTGCATAAATGTTATGCCCAGTATTCCTTGGGGCTGTGGATTTTGAAAAGAAAAACCAAGGCTTTTGAAACTCGTATCTCTTTTTCTCTCACACCACTCTCTACCACAGTTTTATTTATTTATTTATTTACTTGCTGTACGCGGGCCTCTTACTGCTGTGCCCCTACTTGCGGAGCACAGGCTCCGGACGCGCAGGCTCAGCGGCCACGGCTCATGGGCCCAGCCGCTCCACGGCATGTGGGATTCTCCCGGACCGGGGCACGAACCCATGTCCCCTACATCGGCAGGCGGACTCTCAACCACTGCGCCACCCGGGAAGCCCAATCTACCACATTTTTAAAAAAGTTTATTTGACACTTAAAAGCTGAGCTTTGACTCTTTTTTTCTTTTGTAATATATCATAGGAAGAGCCCTGAGAAGAAGAAACATATTGGTAAATACAACAAAATATTATCTTGCAATACCAGCTATATGCACTGGGTACCTGTCTTATTCCCCTTGCTTAACTTCCACCTGGAAAGCTTGACTCTTCTGTCCTGGACTTTCTCATCCTGCTCCTTCTCTGGCCGCCCTTACAGCCTCCCCTCCCTGGTGGCATTGTGTTCCTCCTGCTGAATAATGTTCCCACATGTACAGACATAAAAAAGGAGTTTCTGCCCTGGAGGTAACTATGGGAATTACATATTCTGCAATTTCACCTAGTATAACTTTTCTCTTCTTTTTCTTTCTTTCTTTTCTATTCTTTTTTTTTTTTTTTTGGTCTCACAAACCTGGATACCAGAACATCTGGATAAAAAGGGAAAAGTTTAATATGTCAGTTCTCTACCTTAGAAACACTGAGGGACTTTTAAATTTAAAATGCGAGGATAGATGAGAAATTAAAACTAAGTTTAAGGCTTTAGTGTGCAGCCAAATATGGTTTAACTATAGATTCTCAGCCCTGTACACAAAAAGGACCAGCTCCATTTCCATGCATTTTTCCATTGTCCCTTCAGTTCTTCAATAAATATTTATTGAGCACTCACTATGAGGCAGAAACTAATCTATTTGCTGAGGATACATTAGTGAAAAAAAGAGAGAAAGTCAGCCACCTTCATGGAATATACATTCTAATTTCAGGAAAAAAATGTTTAATTACTAACATTTATGTGGCTCTTATTATCTCTAGGCATTGATCTAATCCCCACAGGAGCATGATGAGTTAGCTTTATTACCATACCTGTTTTAGAGATAATAGTTAGCAAGTTGCTCATGATTTCAGCGCTAGTAAGAGGTGGAGCAATAACTTGAACGCAGGTAGACTAGCTCCAGTGTCTGTTCATGTTCTCAATCCCTCTAGTCTACCACCACTAGCTTATAAGTAAATCTGTTAGAATTCAATGATTTCTATGAGGAAAATTAAGTATAAAAAGGGAGTAGAGAATGCTAAGGAAGGTTAAAATCTTAGGGTAGTTAGGAGAGACTTAACTAAGATGTGATTTGAGTAAAAACTTGAAGGAAGTGAGGGAGCAAGAGAGATAAATATCTACAGTAAAGATGTTTAGGAAGAAGGAATAGCAATTGCAAAGTCCCTGAGGCAGAACCATGCCTGGAAATCCACAGGTGCAATTTTGCATTGTACTTCATCAAAATAGATCACACATGTTTAACACAAAATGCCCATCTTTGAGTTCTTCTATTATTTTGGCAAAATGCAAAACTTTCGAAAATAATTTATCATGTCTTCTAATAATTTCAAAACAGCATTTTTATAACTTGGATGAAACTAAGAAGAGTTAAAAACAAAGAGTAAGAAATAAAAGAAAGGCATTATTACTCCTTGATATTGCTGAGGTGCATTATAAGAGATTGATAAAATGTTGGGCAAACAAAAATGAAAACAAGCTCTGATTTTACCGTATGTTTCTTTCAAGGTGAGAATGATCATTCTTATTCTTACTAATTAAAAAAAAAAAAACCTAAATGGCATGAATACTGTTCTTGGTAATACATGCATCATGCTAATGGTAAACCTTCAAGGATCTGTCCCCAAAAGAGAAAGAATGCAGAGCGCTGGTCTTGGCTAGCACTAAGTTGGAGTTTGTTGTTGCATTTACTTTGCCCTAGACGTCTCCAAACTCATCTTCAACCAGTTGATATTGTTCCTGATTCACAGGAATTAGAGATTAAACAGCTTGCAAAAGAGGCTGCCCAGCCAGACTCTGGCAGAATTTATGTGAGGCTCACAAGTGCCTGGCTGTTTTGCTCTGCTCTGTAACAGATGGCTTGTTTCTAAGGACAAAGTTCTTTATTTTCTTTCAAGTTTTCTATGGGTTGTAAAAAGAATGGGGGTGCTGGCAGCTCAGTATTCACCCTCCTCAGTCCTAGATGACATTCATCAAGGTCTAATGGGTAGAAGAGATCTTAGGCTCAGATTCAAAAGAATGGGACACAGATCTCAGCCTTTTCTCTCACTAGAGGTTCAATTTATAAAAATGGACTTTTTATCCTCTCTAAACCTCAGTATCCTCATTAAAAATGAACACAAAAATTACTTCTCTACTGTTTTCATAGTATATTGTAAGAAAAAAGTCAGATAGTAGGTTGAAGTGCACTAAAAATTAAAGTATTTAGCAATAAAAGTTTTTCTGTTATCCTGTCTTATTTGTCCTTTTTATTTGTTCATAATTCTTAACATTTTCCCAATCTGTTCATTCTCTTGTCTAACTTCTTAATCTTTCCTAGCCTCCTCTGTCTTTTTTTCCCTATATTTACTACTTAAGCTATTTCCCTTCAAACCTGACTTATTTTTAAATTATTTTGAATCAGTTCACTAACCTAAACATTCCTTAGTACTATAGTTTTGCTGATTCTTCTCCTCTGATATGTCCTCATGTCTGCACTTAATTTGTATGTATTCTTAGCTGACATTGGCCAGCATTCACTTTGATATAACACAAGGGTCCCAGCAGTAAACTAGATTTCATCCAAGTCTCTGACTGTACTGGTTTGGCCACACTGCTCCCACCTGCCTGGACCAAAGAGATGAAATGCAAACGGCTGGTTCTCTGGAATAGAAGGAATGCTAATGCATTTGGGTGGAAGTATGGAATCCAAGCTGAGTAAGGTTAAAAAGAAAAGGGAGGGGAACCTAAAAAAGACACAGCAAATCAGGACACACAGGAAAATGGTGTTCTGAATTAGATGGAAAGTTACTCACAGACTCTTTAAGGAGACTGAAGAGGTTTTTTCCTCCCTATTTTCCACATTTTCCCCACTTTTATATGCAATATTTAATGACTTTCATTAGAAATATAACCTAGTCTCAAAACACTAATATGAAGATTGAGTCAGAAAAAAAAAATTTCTCCTCTGATGAATTATCTGATGTCTTTGGAGGCTAAGCTGATGTTAATTTCTCTTTCTCCTCTGCCATCCATTCTCCACTATGTCTCCCTGTCTTTATCCTGTCTACTGTTTCCTTCAATCCTGTACTCTTTTCACTTTTTTTTCCAGAGAAAAAAGACCAGTGTCTGGTCTCTTATGCTCTCCTAGACTATGCTCCTCTTGAAGTCAGGGGTTGCCTGGTTTATACAGTATTTATATTCCCAACTCCATGTACTAAGGTAAGTCCTCAGTAGGTTGATAAATGAACAGCCCTCACTTAATCTTGTGTGGACTCACACTGCCATCACTAAATTAATCTTGCATACTAACGAAATGGTTGGAGATTCCATACTACTTCTACTTCTGATCTTAGTGCAGTGGTGGCCTCAAACTCTGTACCTTAGAGTCCGAGGGGCTCCTTAGATTCTGGATAAAAGAACACAAAAAACAGTGCTCCAGTGAGAAAACACAACCATGTCTAGTTGCAGCTTGGAATCTCCAGAAAAAGATGCTGAGACATTTTGGGGTGCGAGGTGTTTATTAGGGATCAACATCTATGAAAGTTGGTAGGAAAAAGCACATTTGGGAAGAGAAAGATTGCAAACTCTCACGTAGGTCCAAAAAGCTTGAGCCAACCTAAGCCAGAGTGGGGGTAGGGGACGTCTGGACTAAATACTGCTTGGTAGAGACGGTCTTATGCATTATGGGCCAAAATGGCTGTATCTTTGTACTCCCCCACCCCCAAAACACACACACACACACTCAGTCACTGTGTGGGCTATGACCTCGGGTGAAGAGGCTCTTTGCAGCTGAGGTCCACCCTGAAGGAGCTGCCAGCTGGAGGCTACTGGCTGACCACACTGTCCACAGCTGGGCAGCTAGTCTCTCCTTGAAGGGAAATGTGTGTGGCACATGATCTCTTGCAACCACAGTTACAGAAAAGGTGGACATTATTTTGGGTGATAAAGTTGCTAGCCAAGAACTTCTACGCTTGGTGCCATTGTCCTCATATATCAGATACTAACAAAGGAGCAGGGGTCATATGCCAGCCCCAAATATGCTTCAATGAGCATCTGCTGTTAGCTGTATTAGCAAGAAGTGAATGGGAACTGTAAAAATTAATCAGAGACTTTGCACTTGCTGAAATATTTATGAGAAAGCAGTTATAAACCACTGCAATATGGTTTTCTCTTCTTTTTCTCTCCTCTCCCCTGATCCTCTGTCTCCTCTCCATGCTATCATGTCTTCCCTCTCTTGTTTGGACACTTCTGACTTTTACAAGTATATTCCCCTTTAGGGAATAAAAGGGGTCAGGGAGAAGGGGGCTGAAATTGATTGTATGAACTACATAGAAAGTCACCATTCTGGAGCAGTTGCATCTGTGAAAGTCTGTACCTATTCTCAGTGGTCCATGAGGATTGTGTGGTTTCCTGGCAAGGCCTGACCAAAGCTCCAGTGTTGTCTGAGGGTTCTTTCCTCCTGGGGTTTCACATATGTACAGATGTACTTCATTATACCTTGAGCAGAGGTGTCACCAATAGCAATTACATCCTAACTTAATGGTTTTCCAGAGCAACTGAGCAAAAAGAAGTCATCAAGAGTTTACTCTTTTCTTCCTTGTTCAGACATGGGTAAATTAACATACAGCTGGGATTTCAAGAATCTCAAGGAGGGGGTGCAAATGAATCTATTAATTAGTGTTTGTTTGGGCAGTAGGCTGTTAAAATTTGACAGAAAATAAGAAGAGTACTATTTGACTTCTTTAGGCACAAATGTTTGCTGAGGGGGGTCTTCTAAGGGCAATGTTCATTACTCTAGGAAAGTTCTAGGGAACAGTTTTCATTCACTCTATGTTCAATGACTGAAATCACGACCATGGCCTTTTACTTATAGGTATGATCCATGTATCTGTAGCTCTGCTATAAAGGTTCAAATTCCTTATGTGTGTGTGTGCACGTGTGCGGCATGTGTATGTGTGTGTGTGTGAGAGAGAGAGAGAGAGAAAAAGAAGAGAGAGACAGGGAGGGAGGGAGGGAGAGGGATAGAGAACGTTCATGTGTGTGCTATGGGGCATGGAGGAAAGAGGTATCACACTTCACTTGACATAGTAACTACCAAGTGTCACTCAGAATAAATAAAGTACTAGATGGCAAATTTTCTCCCCAGGCATGCATGCATAGTTAAACTCATAGAATGTTAATGTTTACTGAGCATTTATTGTATATAAGCCTCAGTTCTGAAAGTTCTCTAAGTATACATGTATTATTTAATTAAATCTTTATCACAGCCCTACTCTTAGGTGCTATCGTTATCTCCATTTTACAAATGAGGAAACTGATACTTACGAAGTTTTTTTTTTTTTTTTGCGGTACGCGGGCCTCTCACTGTTGTGGCCTCTCCCGTTGCGGAGCACAGGCTCCAGACACACAGGCTCAGCGGCCGTGGCTCATGGGCCCAGCCGCTCCGCGGCATGTGGGATCTTCCCGGACTGGGGCACAAACCCGCGTCCCCTGCATCGGCAGGCGGACTGTCAACCACTGCGCCACCAGGGAAGCCCGATACTTAGGAAGTTTTAAGCAGCTTGCTTAGGGTCACACATCTAGTAAGTGGCAGAGCCAGGACTGAAGTCAGCTCTCTGTGGCTCTAGAATGGATGGTCATCCAGACAGTAAGTGGCAGAGTTGAAATTCAAACCCATGTCTTTTGACCCCAAAACTCATGCTTTTAACCAGATTTTACAGCCTTGGTATTTAGAAAACAACTTAAGAAATATTACATCTTAAGATGATATGTGGAAGCTGAAACCAAGAGCAAATACACACATATACCTATGCAATAAAACAAGCAAAAAACAAAATAAATGTCCTCCTCCTAATTTATGATGCCCAAAAGGCAAGGAAGTGTCTTGTCCCATAGGTTTTCTCTCCTTTTCTCTACCTTAGCTCAACGGGACCCACGATCCAGATTCTTTGGTCCCTCCGGAAGGTTCAGCTTTGTGTTTTGTTTCCTCAATAGCTGAAACAACAGGAGTGTTCTCCTGCCTCCTTCACAATCTCAGATCTGATCTACCAAATAATCCAAAATCAGCAGAAGGAAGGAGAGAAGAGAAGGAGGCCTCTGTCTCCCAATCTTTTCCAAGGGCTGCTGTTTTTTCTTCTCCTCAAGAGGAACAACAGTAAAAACAAAGCAAACACATACAAATCCCCAGGAAATTCCTTTTTCCAGAGTTCTCAGTCACTAATTTGGCTAACATTGCTGCTGGTAACAGACCCAATGAATCCTCCATAACTGATGTGAGTTGCATAGGGAAAAGACTGGGAGGAACTCTTCCCTTCTCTTCTGTAACAGCAAACAGCAGAAATGAAAGAAGCAGGGGATTCTGCAAAATGCCAACTGCCTAGAATTAAGAACAAGAGCTTTTCTTACCAGACCTAACCTATGCTGGCCATCATGAAATGGTATATACTGTCATTTTATAGCAATTTGATCATCAACAGCTTATTATAATTCTTAAGATCACATATTTTTCTGTGTGTGTGTGTTAGTGTGTGTGTGTGTGTGTAGTAGAAGGAGTGAAAGACAGCTGGACAGCCACAAATGAGAACAAAATAGTTGTTGTTATTGTTAGTTCTCCTCAGAATGACCCTTCCGTCTGGAAGAACAATGTCCTATGATCTTTGGCTACGCAGGCTTTACATCATCCATATTACCCTGCAGCAGCAACAGATTGATGTGTATTTTCACTGTCCCCAGAGTTGTCCTCTAATCCTTCATTTGCCACTCCAGCACAACTGCACAGAAGCAATAGCAGGGATAGTGAGTGCAAACAATTGATTCCAATCTATCAATCACTTAAACTACAGTCTAGGACATCAAAAGGTAAAAAAACAAAACAAAACAAAAAACTTTAAAATCAAGAAATGCTTTTGTCCATTCCAGGTCAAGGAAAATCATCATACAATTTGGCTTTATTCTTTGCCTTTAGTATAGTTTCCCACTTTTCAGTAGATAAAATTTAATGTCTGTGTGTGAACATTCAGTAACGAAGTAGTAGTGGACGTGATGATAAGCATTTTTAAACTGCATTTGAGGAAGAGCAGCTTCTACCTACCACAAACTTTGGATTCTATTATTAACTCTTCTGATTGGACATCATGGAAATAGGGCTTAGTCTAATTAACTTTAATGGATTTGGGGGAATTTAACCTTAATTCATGGGTTCTCAAATATATACTTAAGGATAAGTGAGTAAACAGAAATAATATTTAGGAACTCAAGTACTTGTGATGCAAGCTAATGAACATTCATCATGTAAGGGACTGGTCCTATTCCTTTAAAAGATCAAAGATGACAGAGCCAAAGATCCCACCTTCAAGCTGCTTATAATCTAGTATAGAAGGGTGAAAGGCTACACATATGATGGAGTCATCTACAGTTCTGTATCTGAGGCCATTGTTCTTAAGTTTAAATTCTCCAATCCCACATTTATCGCCACTAGAATCAAAAGAGTCAATGCTAGCAATTGAAAGGCCATTATATCTTGGAATCATAGGAAGAGGAAGGAGACAGGAAGGACACTACAGGCAGAGAAAGCATACTGGAGTCAAAGGGATTACGAAAATGCTCCATATGAGGCATTAAGAGGGTGCACCTGGTACTTAGGTTTGTGGCTTCTTCAATAACTGTCTACGGTTAAATATAACCTAAAAGGAACAATGAAAAACAAAGGGAAAAGCTATCTCTACAAAAGAATAATGCACTCTAAAAATTCTTAGGCATTTTCTCCTCATACTTCTAAGAAACACGTCTTTACAGTTACAATTTGAGTTTAACTTTTTGAATGTGAAAAGCAATTCCATATGTGTATATACTTTTTGCAGTCTGTGTGATTTAGCAAAAAACAGGCAAATCTATTGCTTTCATACTTATATTAGAAATGCCAGATGCATAACCACAATTTAGATTTGATTTTTTTCAGCTCAAACAATAGTGTTCCTTTAAGCAAAATTGGCTTGACTTTGAGAGTGAATGCGAAAACTTAATGTTTTGAAATCTTGCAGAATAATTTGTTGGCAGCTCAAGATCTTGTTTTGCCAAGTTTTACTCCAAAATAATTTTCTTACTCAGAGCTGATACAGGGAATGGCAATTCTCACTTGACTGTATGGCAGTTACACAACTGAGCCAACTGGCACGCTGGAAGAGGGAGGACATCTTAGATTCAGGGAAGAGGCCTGGTTATTTCAGTGATGGGGACTCAGAGGCCCAAAGAGTACAAACTTGCCCTATTAACTAGTAGACAAGGCAGGACTAGTAATATGTTCGAGGTGAAGAGTTTTCAAAAATATTGCCCGACAAAGACAAAATTAAAGAGAACTCTGGGAAAATGGTGGCTTGAGACATTCCACACACTTCCATTCAGTGCTCTAACTTCAACTCAGCCTCTTCTTGTGGGCCAATAGTCAGGGATGAGCCAAGACCTGTTACCCTACTCTCTCCCCTTTGCATCAGTACTCTAGAGCTCAGTACAAAAGTCCAAGGAAAGGATCTGAAAGCAGCCCTCCCTAAGGAGAAAGTCCATTTCAGCTCTCCTGGACTTCAGGGTCTCCCTGACCCTAAGAATCTGCAGAGGAGGTGAACATTTGGGTTTACTCATCTCTACCTCTGAGATTCAGAGAACAGAAAGAGATCACAGAGCAAAGATGCTCTGTCTTCACTCACTGAGAGAGTAGAGATGGACAGTCTGCTGTATGTTCAGCGAGCTATAGTGCAGAGATGGATGCTCCCTCCATTTACTCTCTGAAGCACTCCCATGGAAGCTGTCCTGATTAGCAGACACAGAAAAATGGCATCACATTAAAAGGGCAAATAAGCCAGAGAGCAGAATAAACAAAAATCAGAATAGACTACCAAAGAAATAGAGATGCTTCTTTTAAAACTACATTTAAAAGAAGTAAAAGAACATGTACAGGGCTTCCCTGGTGGCGCAGTGGTTGGGGGTCCGCCTGCCGACGCAGGGGACACGGGTTTGTGCCCCGGTCTGGGAGGATCCCACATGCCGTGGAGCGGCTGGGCCCGTGAGCCACGGCCACTGAGCCTGCGCGTCCGGAGCCTGTGCTCTGCAACGGGAGAGGCCACAGTGGTGAGAGGCCCGCATACCGCAAAAATTAAAAAAAAGAAAAAGAAAAAGAACATGTACAGAAATCCAGATATAGCACCCAGCACAGTTCCTGGCACTAAAACCATGATCTTTTATAAATTTAAAAATTGAATAGATGAAGTGAAAGAGAAAGTTAGTACTATAGATGCTTAAGCTGGTGCCTTAGGAGATCAGGTTGAAAACTATATTAAATCATAGAGAGAAAAAAAGAGAAAAACTATATAGAAAATGAGGGAAAATATACACATTTTGAAAAAGAGATTCATGAGAAAAATAGAAGTTCTAGAATAAGAAAAAGATGCAAATGGAGACAAAAATTAAACAAATGGTTGATGAAATTTTCTGTGAGCTGAAGAATACCTGGGCCAGCAGATTTTAAAAGCTCATCAATTTCGAGATAGTACCTACACCTAGGTGTGTCCTTATCAAATAACTGAACTCCAGTGATGAAGACAAATAAATATTTAATGCAGCCAGATAGAAACAAGTAACTTACAACAACAACAACAAAAAGAATTAGATTGGTAATGAATTTGTACAATTCCAAAACTGTGAGGTGGTGGGATAGTATCTACAGATGCTTTCAAATAAAGGACTGGGTATGTGATAAGACATTATTCCCCAACAGTCTATAAGAATGTTATTTAAAGAGATTTTTTTCACTCATATACTCCATCTGAGGAAACACTTAAGAAAAGACTCAAACCAGAGAATAATAGATCTGAGCCTCATGACAGCTGGAACAGAAGAAGAGGTAAAGCTGCTGAGCAAAGAATTTTGTAATAGATTTATAATTAAATATAATTGAATAATAATAGCCTATCTGGAAATTTTTACACTAAGGGATAAACAAGAATTTGTAAAATAAAACAGGCAAAATGTGTGGAAAAATCTGATAATTGTATGAAACTCTTAAGTATTAAATTGTTTTAGAAGGAGTTCGGATGGAGAAAGAAGAGTAAAATAACAGCATTCCAGAAGTCTCATATGATGTGCAGCTGAGGGGAAGTTAGTGAGCAAGTGAACATATTCTAGAGGTCTTGCCTTATTGGGAGGAGAGAGAGAAGCAGTAGAGGAATTAAGAACCTTAATAGGGAGTTATGACCTTGTTTTCATATAGTTTAAAATAAATATGCATATAAATATGAGAAGGAGGACAAATAAGGTAACCATTAATGAAAGTTAAATTATAGTAGAACTCCTTAGGTAAAAAGCGGAAAGAAGCAATTAATAGTTAATAAAACCATACAAACATAAGGAAAAAGAAAAAAACAGAAAACATAAAATAAAGTAATAAAGTATCAATAGTATGTATAAAATCAACTATATCATGATCCAAACATAAAAGACTTAATTCTTCCAATAAAGACTAGGGAATATTAGACTGGAGTAAGAAATCAAATCCAAGCTATCTACTATTTATCACAAACACAGTTAAAAATGAAGTGATGAAGTTTGAAAATAAAGGGATAGACAAAGACTACGTGAATATAAATAAAAACAAAGTAGAAGGGACAATATCAAACTAAGACTAAGTTTAAAATCCCTAAATAGAAAAAAAAGGAGAGAAATTACATAATATTAAAAGGTATAATTTATGAGGCAAGAAAAACAATCATAACCCTGTAAACAACAAACAACACTAAAGTTAAAGAAATAAAACAAAACCTATAGCAATTCTAGGAGAATTGATTAAAAGATAAATGATGGTAGTTTATTTCTATTTTGATTTTTCAAACTCAGACAGATCTAGTAGAGGAAATATTAATAAGAACATAGAGAAGTTAATAATATATTCAATCAATTTTATTTAATAGGCCTATTGAATCTTCTGTTTTGGGAATAGAGAATACTTTTGTTACATTCAGTAGAAATATATAAAAATCAACCACATATTTGGATATGAATAAGACTTCAATAAAATTTTTCTATCATAAAGACCACATTGAAAATAACACAATAAGAAAAAATGCTTAATTGTAATATCTTATCCTATTTGAAATAATGAATCCTTTTTTTTATAAAACCTTTGGTTTAAGAGGGAAGTAAAAGTTAAATTACATCTGTCTGGAAAGAATGAAAGTAAAAAACACTTTGTACTAAAACTTTTTGAAAGTTTTTTTAGTTGTTGGGAAACAAAAGCAATATTCATGACAAAAGGGATGACTTTAAATGCCTTAATATTAAGTAAGAATGAAATGAAGGGAAGTTAACATTCATCTTAAAAAACGTGAAACAAGCCTGTGCGGCTATTCGGTGGGGCTAATGGTGGATTCTGGGAGGGCTCACTCCAAGGAGTACTTCCCAGAACTACTGCTGCCAATGTCCTTGTCCACACGGTGAGCCACGGCCACCCCCTCGCCTCTGCTGGAGACCCTCCAACACTAGCTAGCAGCCATGTGGCTGACAGAGTCTTGGTGCTCCAGCTGGTGTCAGGCCTGAGCTTCTGAGGTGGGAGAGCTGAGTTCAGGATATTGGTCCACCAGAGACCTCCTGGCCCCACATAATATCAAACGGTGAGAGGTCTCCCAGAGATCTCCATCCCAACGCTAATACCCAGCTCCAATCAACGACCAGCAAGGTCCAGTGCTGCACATCCTATGCCAAACAACTAGCAAGACAGGAACACAACCCCACCTATTAGCCGAGAGGCTGCCTAAAATCATAATAAGTTCACAGACACCCCAAAATACACCACCAGATGTGGTCCTGCCCACCAGAAGGACAAGATCCAGCCTCATCCACCAGAACACAGGCACCAGTCCCCTCCACCAGGAAGCCTACACAACCCACTGAAGCAACCTTACCCACTGGGGGCAGACACCAAAAACAATTGGAACTACAAATCTGGAGCCTGTGAAAAGGAGACCCCAAACACAATAAGTAAGCAAAATGGGAAGACAGAGAAATATGTATCAGATGAAAAAGCAAGGTAAAAACACATCAGACCAAACAAATGAAGAGGAAATAGGCATTCTCCCTGAAAGAGAATTCAGAGTAATGACAGTAAAGATGATCCAAAATCTTGGAAACACAATGGAGAAAATACAAGAAACGTTTAAACAAGGACCTAGAAGAACTAAAGAGCAAACAAATAATGATGAACAGCAAAATAAATGAAATTAAACATTCTCTAGAAGGAATCAATAGCAGAATAATGGAGGGAGAAGAACGGAAAAGTGACCTGGAAGATAAAACTGTGGAAATAACTACCGCAGAGCAAAACAAAGAAAAAAGAATGAAAACAATTGAGGACAGTCTCAGAGACCTCTGGGACAACACTAAACACACCAACATTTAAATTACAGCGGTCCCAGAAGAAGAAGAGACAAAGAAAGGGACTGAGAAAATGCTTGAAGAGATTATAGTTGAAAACTTCCCTAATATGGGAAAGGAAATAGTTAATCAAGTCCAGGAAGCATAGAGAGTCCCATACAAGATAAATACAAGGAGGAACATGCCAAGACATATTAATCAAACAACCAAAAATTAAATACAAAGAAAAAATATTAAAAGCAGCAATGGAAAAGCAACAAATAACATACAAAGAAATCCCCATAAGGTTAACAGCTGATGTTTCAGCAGAAACTATGCAAGCCAGAAGGGAGTGGCAGGACATATTTAAAGTGATGAAAGGAAAAAACCTACAACCAAGATTACTCTACCCAGCAAGGATCTCATTCAGATTCAACAGAGAAATTAAAACCTTTACACACAAGCAAAAGCTAAGAGAATTCAGCACCAACAAACCAGCTTTACAACAAATGCTAAGGGAACTTCTCTAGGCAGGAAATACAAGAGAAGGAAAAGACCTACAAAAACAAACCCAAAACAATTAAGAAAATGGTAATAGGAACATACATATCGATAATTACCTTAAATATAAATGGATTAAATGCTCCAACGAAAAGACATAGACTGGCTGAATGGATACAACAACAAGACCCGTATATATGCTCTTTACAAGAGACCCACTTCAGACCTAGGGACACATACAGACTGAAAGTGAGGGGATGGAAAAAGATATTCCATGCAATTGGAAATCAAAAGAAAGCTGGAGGAGCAATTCTCATATCAGACAAAATAGATTTTAAAATAAAGACTATTACCAGAGACAAACAAGGACACTACATAATGATCAAGGGATCAATCCAAGAAGAAGATATAACAATTGTAAATATTTATGCACCCAACATTGGAGCACCTCAATACATAAGGCAAATGCTAACAGCCATAAAAGGGGAAATGGACAGTAAAAAAATAATAGTAGGGGACTTTAACACCTCACTTTCACCAATGGACAGATCATCCAAAATGAAAATAAATAAGGAAAGACAAGCTTTAAATGATACATTAAAAAAGACAGACTTAATTGATATTTATAGGACATTCCATCCAAAAAAAACCAAGAGTACAGTTTCTTCTCAAGTGCTCATGGAACATTCTCCAGGATAGATCATAGCTTGGATCACAAATCAAGCTTTGGTAAATGTAAGAAAATTGAAATCATATCAAGTACCTTTTCTGACCACAATGCTATTAGACTAGATATCAATTACAGGAAAAACACTGTAAAAAATAGAAACACATGGAGGTTAAACAATACACTACTAAATAACCAAGAGATCACTGAAGAAATCAAAGAGGAAATAAAAAAATACCTACAAACAAATGACAATGAAAATGTGACAACCCAAAACCTATGGGATGCAGCAAAAGCAGGGTTTTTTTTTTGCTTTTTTTTTTGTGGTACGGGCCTCTCACTGCTGTGGCCTCTCCCGTTGCGGAGCACAGCCTCCGGACGCGCAGGCTCAGCGGCCATGGCTCACGGGCCCAGCCGCTCCGCGGCCCGCGGGATCCTCCTGGACCGGAGTATGAATCCCTGTCCCCTGCATCAGCGGGCGGACTCCCAACCACTGCGCCACCAGGGAAGCCCAGCAAAAGCAGTTTTAAGAGGGAAGTTTATACCTATACAATCTTACCTCAAGAAACAAGAAACAACTCAGATGAACAACCTAACTTTACACCTCAAGCAATTAGAGAAAGAAGAACAAAAAAACCCCAAAGTTAGCAGAAGGAAAGAAATCATAAAGATCAGATCAGAAATAAATGAAAAAGAAATGAAGGCAACGATAGGAAAGATTAATAAAACTAAAAGCTGGTTCTTTAAGAAGATAAACAAAAGTGATAAACCATTAGACTCATCAAGAAAAAAAGGGAGAAGACTCCAATCAATAGAATTATAAATGAAAAAGGAGAAGTAACAAACTGACACTGCAGAAATACAAAGGATCATGAGAGATTACTATAAGCAACTCTATACCAATAAAATGGACAACCTGGAAGAAACGGACAAATTCTTAGAAAAGCACAACCTTCCAAGACTGAGCCAGGAAGAAATAGAAAATATAAGCCAATGAATCAGAAGCACTGAAATTGAGACTGTGATTAAAAATCTTCTAACAAACAAAAGCGCAGGACCAAATGGCTTCACAGGCGAATTCTATCAAACATTTAGAGAAGAGCTAACACCTATCCTTCTCAAACTCTTCCAAAATAGAGCAGAGGGAGGAGCACTCCCAAACTCATTCTACAAGGCCACCATCACCCTGATACCAAAACCAGACAAGGATGTCACAAAGAAAGAAAACTACAGGCCAATATCACTGATGAACATAGATGTAAAAATCCTCAACAAAATACTAGCAAACAGAATCCAACAGCACATTAAAAGGACCATACACCATGATCAAGTGGGATTTATCCCAGGAATGCAAGGATTCTTCAATATACCCAAATCAATCAATGTGATACACCATATTAATAAACTGAAGGAGAAAAACCATATGATCACCTCAATAGATGCAGAAAAAGCTTTCGACAAAATTCAACACCCACTTTTGATAAAAACCCTCCAGAAAGTAGGCACAGAGGGAACTTACCTCATCATAATAAAGGCTATATATGACAAATCCACAGCTAACATCGTTCTCAATGGTGAAAAACTGAAAACTTTTCCACTAAGATCAGGAACAAGACAAGACTGCCCGCTATCACCACTATTGTTCAACATAGTTTTTGAAGTTTTAGCCACAGCAATCAGAGAAAAGAAATAAAAGGAATCCAAATCAGAAAAGAAAAAGTAAAACTGTCACTGTCTGCAGATGACATGATACTATACATAGAGAATCCTAAAGATGCTACCAGAAAACTACTAGAGTTGATCAATGAATCTGGTAAGGGAGCAGGATACAAAATTAATGCACAGAAATCTCTTGCATTCCTATACACTAATGATTAAAAATCTGAAAGAGAAATCAAGGAAACACTCCTAGTTACCACTGCAACAAAAAGAATAAAATACCTAGGAATAAACCTCTGAAGGAGGAAAAAGACCTGTATGCAGAAAACTATAAGATACTGATGAAAGAATTTAAAGATGATACAAACAGATGGAGAGATATACCATGTCCTTGGATTGGAAGAATCAAAATTGTGAAAATGACGACACTACCCAAAGTAATCTACAGATTCAATGCAATCCCTATCAAACTACCACTGGCATTTTTCACAGAACTACAACAAAAAATTTCACAATTTGTATGGAAACACAAAAGACTCCAAATAGACAAAGCAATCTTGAGAAAGAAAAACGGAGTTGGAGAAATCAGGCTCCCTGACTTCAGACTACAGACTATACTACGAAGCTGCAGTAATCAACACAGTATAGTACTGGTACAAAAAGAGAAATATAGATCAATGGAACAGGATAGAAAGCCCAGAGATAAACCCACACACATATGGTCACCTTATCTTTCATAAAGGACACAAGAATATACAATGGAGAAAAGACAGTCTCTTCAATAAGTGGCGCTGGGAAAACTGGACAGCTACATGTAAAAGAATGAAATTAGAACACTCCTTAACACCATACACAAAAATAAACTCAAAATCGATTAAAGACCTAAATGTAAGGCCAGATACTATAAAACTCTTAGAAGAAAATAGGCAGAACACTCTATGACATAAATCACAGCAAGATCCTTTTTGACCCACCTCCTAGAGAAATGGAAATAAAAGCAAAAATAAACAAAAAATGGTACCTAATGAAACTTAAAAGCTTTTACACAGCAAAGGAAACCATAAACAAGACAAAAAGACAACCCTCAGAATGGGAGAAAATATTTGCAAATGAAGCAACTGACAAAGGATTAATCTCCAAAATATATAAGCAGCTCATGCAGCTCAATATCAAAAAAACAAACAATCCAATCCAAAAATGGGCAGAAGACCTAAACAGACATTTCTCCAAAGAAGATATAGAGGTTGCCAACAAACATATGAAAGGATGCTCAACATCACTAATCATTAGAGAAATGCAAATCAAAACTACAGTGTGGTATCACCTCATACCAGTCAGAATGGCCGTCATCAAAAAAATCTACAAACAGGGCTTCCGTGGTGGCGCAGTGGTTGGGAGTCTGCCTGCCGATGCAGGAGACGCGGGTTCATGCCCCGGTCTGGGAGGATCCCACGTGCTGCGGAGCGGCTGGGCCCACGGGCCATGCCCGCTGGGCCTGCGTGTCCGGAGCCTGTTCTCCGCGACGGGAGGGGCCGCAGCAGTGGGAGGCCCGCATACTGCCAAAAAAGAAAAAATCTACAAACAATAAATGCTGGAGAGGGTGTGGAGAAAAGGGAACCCTGTTGCTCTGTTGGTGGCATGCATATTGATACCGCCACTATGGAGAACAGTGTGGAGGTTCTTTAAAAAACTAAAAATAGAACTACCATATGACCCAGTAATCCCATTACTGGGCATATACCCAGAGAAAACTATAATTCAAAAAGAGTCATGTACCACAATATTCATTGCCGCACTATTTACAACAGCCAGGACATGGAAGCAACCTAAGTGTCCATCAACAGATGAATGGATAAAGAAGATGTGGCACATATATACAATGGAATATTATTCAGCCATAAAAATAAACAAAATTGAGTTATTTGTAGTGAGTTGGATAGACCTAGAATCTGTCATACAGAGTGAAGTAAGTCAGAAGGAGAAAAACAAATACCGTATGCTAACACATATACATGGAATCTTAAAAAAAAAAAGGTTCTAGAGGCAGGACAGGAATAAAGACACAGATGTAGAGAATGGACTTGAGGACACAGGGAGGGGGAGGGGTAAGCTGGAAAGAAGTGAGAGAATGGCATGACATATATACACTACCAAATGTAAAATAGATAGCTAGTGGGAAGCAGCTGCATAGCACAGGGAGATCGCTTGGTGCTTTGTGACCACCTAGAAGGGTGGGATAGGGAGGGTGGGAGGAAGATGCAAGAGGGAGGGAATATGGGATATATGTATAAGTATAGATGATTCACTTTGTTATTCAGCAGAAACTAACACAACAATGTAAAGTAATTATACTCCAATAAAGATGTTAAAAAAAAAGGTGAAAATCTTCATGGTGACTGTAAATAAACTATTAGAAGTTTTGGATTAAAAAAAAAAGTGAAACAACAAACCTACCAAAATAGAGTAGAGAAAGAGAATGAATTTAATGCAATCTGACAGTAATGGACTAGAAAACAAAACAAAATTTAAAAAAGAGATAAATACAAAAGCTAGTTTTTTGACAAGCCCCAAAGAAATAAACATTTTATATTCCAAACTAAGGAGGAAAGAGAGAAAAAGGACAAAAATCTACAAGGTAATGGATAAGAATATAACCACATCTAGAAACAGAATAAATTCCAAGAACGTAAGAAATATTACATGCAACTCTATGGCAACAGATTTATAAACCTAGAGAAAATGGGTAATATAAATAACTCAGTTAAACGAAGAAGTGTCAGAAAACTTGAGTAGATGAGGCAATATAGGACAGGGTGAAAAAGCATAAATATTTTCTATCAAAAATAGCAACTGGTAACATTATAGTTGATTTTCACCAAGGTTTTAAAAGAACAGACCCTTGCATTTTTCCCTCCCATTCTTTGTGTCTTTCTTCCTTTGTACCTTAGACAAACATTCTAGCGTTTAGTATGTCAGTCACTGTTTTAGGCTCTAGAATGCAACAATAAATAAAGCAAGGTTGGGCTTCCCTGGTGGCACAGTGGTTAAGAATCCACCTGCCAATGCAGGGGACATGGGTTCGATCCCTGGGTCAGGAAGATCCCACGTGCCATGGAGCAACTAAGCCCCTGTGCCACAACTACTGAGCCCACATGCTACAACTACTGAAGCCCACGTGCCTAGAGCCCATGCTCCACAACAAGAGGAGCTACCGCAATGAGAAGCCCGTGCACTGCAACGAAGAGTAGCCCCAGCTCGCCACAACTAGAGAAAGCCCACGTGCAGCAACGAAGACCCAATGCAGCCAAAGATAAGTAAGTAAATAAACAAATAGATTAATTAAATAAATAAAAATTAAAAAGTTTAAAAAAAAGGCAAGGTCCTTGTCCCCAAAGAGTTTACCTTGTATTTTACAGTTCTTAGATAAAGATGGTAGACTGCTCAATTCATTTTACAACATCATAAATTGTAAAACTTGTAACAGTATCAAAAAACAAATCCACAGACCAATCTCACTAATGAATATAAGTATAAAAATTATAAATGAGACATAATCAAATAGAATGTAGATACTGTTGAAAGCCAAAGCTAGATTGACTAAAATTGTCTGTTCCAGGATTTTAATCATGGCCATAAATCAGGAAATCCATCAATATAATTCACTGTATCAACAAATGAAAGCAAGAAACAGTATTTAAACATACAAACAGAAAAAGTATCTGATAAAATTCAACAGTTCCTGAAATAATACTCAAACAAATTAGGAACAGAAAGAAAAGTATTAACTACATAAAGAGGTAAGATATTGGTCCTGTTATTAAGTAAACTCTTTTCCTAAAACACAGAGCCTTTTCCCTACATTTGAAGTAGTTCTACGGAATTAAAGTTTTTATACTAGTTTTTACATTTTACCAGAACAATTATAGCCATACCAGTTACAATGCAAATTCAGGATTTAGACATAGGCAAATCTAAGCATCCCCTGCAAAATGAAAGGCCAAAAGCCCAATGAGTTTCCTGTGGAATTTCCAGTCACTTGACCTTTGCACAGGAAAAGTGCTTAATAAATATTTGTTCAAGGTGAGCGAACCATTTAAACTCCATGAGCCCCAGTTTTCTCATAGAATAGGAAGGCATGCCCTGCCTGTCTCATCGAGATACTAAGACAATACAATCAATAATGTATGTGAAATTGTTTTGTGAACTGAAATGCCAAACAATTGTAAGTTCTTTTGGTTAATATAAAAGAGAATATGCTTAGATGTCAAATAAGTAATGAAGACAAATTCTAAGGGTTTTCAGAGAAGTCTGAATGAGGTCATTCTAGGCATGCATCCTCAAGAAAGACTTCTTGATGGACACTATCCTGGGCTATACACTTATCCTTACATCCTCTGGCCATCACTATCTGATATTACAATTGTTCATGTTTTGATTGTTCTTGATTACCCTGAGGCTTATCTGGAATTCTACCCATTTAGTTGACAAATATTTAATGAGCATATTCTATGTGCTAAACATAGACATTGTTTTAGACAAAAGTGGCCAGTCTAGTTTCTCTCCTCAAAGAACTTACAATATGTGAAGAAATATTTCCAAAACTTCAAACATATGTATACTAATATCATTATTTATATTGTATCAACTATCTTAATTTTGTTTATTCAATGTTTTTCTTTAACTTCATTCAGTTTCTAAATTTATATCTTATGTTAGCTTTGACTTGAGCAATCCTATTCCTGAAACACCCAACTTTATATGCTAGTTTCACATTTTTCAAATACATGTTAAAGATTGCACATACACACACAAATTGTTTGCTTATTTGTGTGCCAGTGAAATGATCTCCCAAACCACCAGTAATACACGCATCTTACTCTTGAAAACAGAGAAGGAACACAGAGTAGTTCATAGTAAACTACTATGAGATGCACACATTGTGCTCTAGGGTTAGTTTAATGTTGAGGCAAGTCTTGTGTCAGGACTAAATTTGGCAGGTAAGAGGAAAAAGCTATATTCTCTTCCCTGCAGCCCCTTATTAGGAAGGTCACTTGTCAACAAATGCAGAGGCAGACCCCCACCAGAGTACCTGAAACAAGAAGTTGAATTTGTTGCTTGCTAGGGAAGGAGAGGCTATGCTTGTAGAACATAATTTATCAAAACAAGCAAGTATAGGGTGTTGGGAAGTGTGGAGTTCAGAATTGGTAGGCTTTCAGAAGGGCCTGGTTACAGGTTTGTTGGTCCTTAATGCAGAAGCCTAGAGAGAAGGTGTTGCTAATGGGCTCTCAGAAGCTGAGGCTACCCTTGATTGGCTCTCAAAAGCTGGGGCTGTTACTGACTGACTGACTCTCAGAAGCTGGGTTCTGATGCACAAGAGCAAAGGCTCATTTGGAAAGGGTTTAACACCAGCGCTTGTGTGGCTAAAAAAATATTCAGTACCTTCCCTGGAAGACAGGAAAATTTTATTCTTGCAACCAAAAAGGAGAGATAAGTAAGTAACAACATTTTTCTAAAGTGGACAATGAATTGATTTAACCAACTAGCTTCAAAACTGTATCTACTGAAGAATTATTTAAATTTTTATTTATTTATTTATTTATTACAAATAGTAAAACCTGTTAGAGCAGCACTATCAGTTTAATCACAACTGCCCAGACTACCAATCAAAGCTTAGAAGGAAAAGTGCCTGTGTGTCCATGAATAATAAATCTCTTCTGCTACTTGCTCGGGAACCCACCATACAGAGTTGCCTATGTGAAAATCAGCTTCCTTTGAGTATGTGCTCTTGGAACGTTGCATGATGTCTTATTACTTATGGTCCATCTCAGTTTTAGCCACCTGTCGAAGGTGACTGCCTGTTTTGGAGGTGCGCCTCAGCATTCCCAAAATGAATTTTGCATATGCCACACAGCCCTTATTTTAACTTTTATTATCCAAAATATCCCCACTCAATTTAGCGAAACACTGGTTACTCAATTTTTTCAGACACAGTGACTAACAGACAGATATATACATGTATAGTGCACATGTGGACTCAGGAATCCTCAGGTGCACAGATGGCTTACTTCCTTGTTAGAAACACATTTTTGCTGATACCTTAAATATGGAAGTTATGCTTTTCTGTCTCTTTATTCCCCCACCCCTCTGAACTGCATAGAGTAGATCCAGGCAACAGATTCATGATTTTAAAAATATGTGAAATATAATTTCTTTTATATATGTATAAATACACAAACATGCACATATATGCACACACATATGTGCCCTTCCATTAACTTGTGTGTGTGTGTGTGTACTTCTACTAACTGTCCTAAACATTGGGTAATTTTTTTCTTTAAAATGTATTTGAAATTTAGTTTATAAATAATTCCCAGAATTTAGTGTCATGGGACAAGGTTCACAATTAATTTAGGCATAACAACAAGTATGTAAGCCTCTTATATCACTAATTCATATTCTGTAAAATGTTCTCAAGTATTATACTGCAAAGTTATCATTTATGCCATGGGAGTACAGGATTCATTGTTTTAATTAATCCTGAGTGATCAAATTTTAGAACATTAATATATATTGGGACTGCTCTGTTGCAAATTCAATAACACCTTCTTGGAGTGTGACACTGCTATTATCTTTCCATGTAGACTCCTACTGTGCTTTTTCTCTTTATTTTTGGAAAAATAATGCAACAGTTAATTAATATTCTCTAGGTTTATATATCATGATATATAATTCACCACAGTTGCTAGGGAATGTGGCCTTTCCTATTATATTATTAATAAACAGATATTAATAATGATAACAGTAACAATAACTTTCTTATCTGTTCTTTCATTCATATTTATGAATCATAAAGCTTGCTGAGTTCCTACTAGGTGCCAATATTCTGTGAGATGCTTCAGGAGATACAAACATGAATAGTTTGCAATCTAATGAGAGGCTTATATTGTTACTCACAGAATCTCGATAATTTATAATGTGAACATGAGCTATGAATGTACATAAAGTGGTTCTGACTCGACCACTTACAACCAGGGTTGGTTGTGACAAATTACCTGATTATTCTTAAGCTTCAATTTCTGTATCTGTAAAATGAAGACAGTGGTAATAAGACCCTCAAAGAGACTGTGGAGCATCACTGAAAGTATGTGAGCAATATGCCTACACAGCACCCAGAACACTGTAAAGACATACTTAATTTTAAAAAATAATTTAATTTTTAAAATTCTAGAATATATGGATAATTTTGTTCAAAGAGCAGGAATGATTATTTCCTATTACACAGAGAGGTATAGAAAAGGGAAATGACTTATTCAGGGTCACCCAGCAAATCACTGGCAAGTCAATACCAGAAGTATCCTCAAGAAAAAGCATGTCCAAATGTGGCTGGCATCAGTCACCCAGAGCTTTTCTTTAACTCAGAATAAAGCTTCTTGAGTGAAATCGTCAGATTAGGGATGACTCACAACTACTGTGGAGAAGCAAAGGACATATTTATTAGTTTTAAACCATGCACTTGCTTCCAACCCACCAAAGGATGGGATATGGCTTGCAAAGTTCTGACCATGAATTAGAATTATATACTGTATGCATGGTAGGGCTTACTTTTGCTTTTCTACCTACAGCCTTGGGTCTGATTGTGCTGCATCTCTCAAACAGTCTTTACTCCTGGCCAAAAGAAAATAGCCCTTGCTCTAAAATGCCCTCCTGAGTGTGTCGCTCTATTATGTTCTTTGAGACTCTCATTAGCTTATCTCTATGCTATAGATTGCATTTGGCAAATCCCCAGTGGGCAGGATTCCATTTAAAAACAAAAACTTAAGGATTCAAAGTGGAAGAGAAATTGATCTCATTGGTATTTCCAATGTACCACTTCTGGTAGTTTGTTTGCTTCATCCCTCCAGAGAGGGAAAGATGGCAAAGGCACAAGGTGTGTCTTTTCCAGCTGACTTTCTCAAGTACTATGTAGAAACAATCTAAATCAACAAACAAGAAAATACAACAGTGGGGGTTTTGGTGGTCTACCTTCCCCATCAGGTGCATGTTCATCTTGTGACACACCTTGCATAGTGCCTGGCACAAAGAAAAGCTGCCAGGCAGAGTAGAAAGAAAATTATATACATTTGGAGTCAACCGGATAGCAGTTCAAATCTTTTTCCAGCTCCTTGCTAACTGTACTATGTTAGCTAAATTATGTAAATTATTTAAGCATCAGTTTCTTAATCTGTAAAATAGGAATAATGCTACTTTCTCTATAGAGTTTTCTTGAAGATTAGAAGTAGAAAATGCAAAGCATCTGTCACACAGTAGAAATTTAATAAATAATTTATTATTATTACAGTAGATGCCTAATGAATGTTTGCTGACTGAGAGATTATGAATTATGATAATGCTTATTGTGAGCCTCAGAACTCTGTACCTATTTAAAAACATGCATCGTTTTTTTCCTCCATTTCAGAAGTACTTTTCCCCATACAGAATTATAGAATAGGAGGCGGGGAGGGATTTTATGTAATTGAGGTACAACGGAACCCTTATACATAAAAATCCTCTTAAATGAATGAGCCAACATTTTCTCACTGTACATATATTTTATATATATATAAAATATATAGTATCGACCAAACTATACATACTATATACATGTGTGTGTCTATATATATATATATATATATATATATATATATATATATATAAAATACAGTATAGTATATAATAACATGCTCACTAAATGGGAAGAGAAGTATAAAACGACTCCACGCTGTCGCTTTGCAAGAGCACTGCGTTAATGCCCATGTGCAGAGGACGGACAGCAGCAGGCTAGCCAAACAGCCACCATATGGCCAGCTGGAAGAGGAAAAACCTCCAGGTAGGAGAGCAGAACTGTTCCAAGGACATAGTGAAGTAGAGTTTGCAAGAACACGGCATCAGATGACCTGGGGTGCTTAGGGCAGGAAGGTGATGAGGGTCAGGCCTACACTACAGCAGTCAATAGACTATGGACAAGACTTGCTTATTCATTTTTTTTGTTACTATCGCTACTTTTAAGCAAAGTGATTGATATTGTTATTATTTTTAAACAAGATTTTGTTCTGCCATGGGTAGGGGAAAGGATTGGAAAAGTTAATTAAATATTATAGAGGGCACACCAGCTGGGTTGAAAATGGGATCATGTTATTGTCTACAGCACATAGTTTACTAGCTCTGATTCCCACCTGCGAGTGCAAATCCAAGAGACAGACATCATCATGCGGGTGCTGTAATGCAGGTGTCTCTTTGGAATCACACATACCTGGGTGGGTTCAAATCTATTTTCTAACTGAATAACCTTGGAGATATATATTTTATTTCATATATTATCCATACATATGTGTAACTGAGCTGTACTGAAGATTAAATACAGTATTAGGTACTTGGTAAATGATAGCTATATTATTTTTATTCAAAATGGCACTTTCCTTGTACACACATATACACACATACACACACACATCACATGTGGCCCTGACAAGGAGAGGATATGTGGATTAACTTGACTCCTGTCCTTAGGTCGACTTCCTTTCAGAGGGCTCCTACTCCTGTTCTATAAATAAACCACATAGAGCTTCCCACCATCTCACCAGTTTTTTCCATCAAACTTGCCTCATGTGTCATCTCTCACCAAAATATACTCCCCAAATTAAATATAAGTCAAGGATTGAGGGGGCAAAAAATCCTTGTTATTGATCCACATATGCAAACAGACTCTTCTCTACTCTTCACTGAAACAAACCCCTATCCAGAAAGCCTCATTAACAGAGAACTTACCAATAGTATGAGGATGTATATCCAGAACTGTAAACATTTAAAATTAAATATTACACGTCTATATTTTTAAGAGTCCTTTAGTTGTTTTAGCCTAGTTAGCCTTCAGCCTCCTTCCATGTTTCTCAGTCCTTGCCCTCTTTTTTCTCCTCCCCATTCTGGTCCTCTCTAATCTGCTTTCCATCTGTCTCCCATCAAATTCCCTTCCTCTAAGTTTCTGAGATTTAGAATTCCAATCTCTACCACTGTCCTCTCAATTCTAGTGATAGAAACTATTTCCTGGAGTTGTTATTTCCATGATATCTTAGTTATTTGGTTAACAAATTTATACCTTATTAGTGATTCTTTATCTTAATTCTCCAGGTTCCCATAAGTGGTGCGGAATCCATCTCCTAACTGGGCCCTGTAGATAGAGCTAACCCTTGTTGAGCATCTCCTATGTTCCAAATATTGTGCCTGTCCTCTACATTTCTTATCTCAGGTAAGTGACAGATTATGTGGAAGAGTATCAGATATGTTTAGCAGCAAAGAACTAGTCTTTTTCTTGTTCTCACCCAGGTAAGGCCCCAAAGTCTAGAAGGATCATTATCACCCTGATCTTCCCATCTTCAGGTAGAACTGTGCCTGCAGAGGACTCTTAACCACGTGGAGAATAATGTCACCAGCTACTGCATCTTGCAACAGTCCCTGTCCAATAGAATTTTCTGCAATGGTGGAAATATTTCATATCTGTGCTGTACAATATGGTAGCCACTGGTCACATAAAGCTACTGAGCACTTGAAATGTAACTACTGTGACTGAGGAACCGAATTTTAAATTTTAATTAATTTTAATTAAAATTTCTATATATGGTCAGTGATATTATAATGGACAGCAGAGTTAGACTTTTCAGGGCAGCAACAAACTTGGGTGGGGTAGAGGAAGCACCTTTTGGTCTTCTGAAGGTACAATTTCATAGGCAACACAAATAGCAATTGGGACTGTTGAATTGTGTGCTTAGGTGACTTGTCAATGAGCTTTCATGTATAAAAAGACTGTCAAAAACAGATCATTCATGCTGGGGCTCACCTCCACAGGTGCCAGGGAGCATCTTGACTCAGGGAAGAAAGCAAATCTATACTCCATGATTAGCATGTGATTATATTTTACAGACAGGCATCAATGCCTGGTGATTTTGATGCACTTGGCTTTTATCTTGTGAGATTTATTTAAAGAAGCATATGCATGGCTTAGAGCCTTAGGGAATGATAACATAAAAATAAGAAAGCAAAAGAAAACCTGCTTCATTTGTAAAAAGGCTTATTCCTCTTTCAGTACCTCCAAATTCTACACCTGCACCTCTTTTCTTAACAAGTCCTTGGCTAACTCAACCCTTACAGAATGTCTTTCAGAATCCACCCATCAGAGAAAGCTCTTGCCCACACTCCATTCCCCAACCCCCAGCTTTTAGTAGAAGAGGCCAAAAAGGGCAAGGGAAAAACAGTGCTGATAAGGAGGATGAGAAGAGGGAGTTAGAATGAGTTTTCATTGTATTTGTAATGCTTTATTTCTTTAAAAAAAACTGGAAGTAAATAAAAATAAATAAATAAATAAAGTAAATAAATAAAATTTTAACTTATTTCAAGATGATGGAAATTGTTTATTCTTATTCTTCTTACTTTCCTTAATTCAATTTTTTAAAACATTAAAAATGAAAAGAAAAGCAATTGTGAAAAAAAACATTAACTCCAGACACTATCCTGCTCTACTTTTCTATGTTGGTATTTTCAACTATTACCACTCTGGAAGAGATGGATCTTTACAGTGTCCATGTTGTTAACTTAATGTTGTCCAGTAACTATTTATGTTTAACTTTTTTCAAGTTCATTTGGTATATATTTGGAAATGTCCCTGAACAAGATTGTTTCCATTAAATAGCCACAGGATGGGATAAGGCACTTAGAACATATTGCAAAATTGCCCCCCACTTAACCCTCAGCTTTACATATATACATTTCCTTATGTAAGTTTGCATAGTACTTTACAGGCTGTTAAAAGTAAGACACTTCACTAAAGTGCTCACAATTTATTTTTTATTTTTTTTTTCTTTTTGCGGTATGTGGGCCTCTCACTGTTGTGGCCTCTCCCGTTGCGGAGCACAGGCTCCGGATGCGCAGGCCCAGCGGCCATGGCTCACGGGCCCAGCCGCTCCGCGGCATATGGGATCCTCCCAGACCGGGGCACGAACCCGTATCCCCTGCATCGGCAGGCGGACTCTTAACCACTGCGCCACCAGGGAGGCCCGGTGCTCACAATTTAAATAAAGGATAGTGAGTAGGTTAAACGTCCAGAACTAAAAGAACAAAAGACTAGAACTCAATAACAAAGTTACACTCTAACCAGAGTATTTAAAGGCACTTGCTTTTTCAAGTTGGTTTCAGCTTCAAATTTTTTTTGTATGGGCTCTTGAGTTCATTTATATTTATCAGATTATGTATGCCAATTTTGGTTTGGAAATGATCATTTTTGATATCTAAATATTAAATAGAGCACACCTACTCTTTTCTGAGTGATTTTGTTTCTATGGCTGTTGGCCTTCTGAATGCTGGACTAGTTCCAAAGGTGAGAAGGGTAAAGGCTCTTTTCCAAGGATATCTCAAATTCTTAGCTGAAATATGTTACTTGTGATAATAACTTTTTCTGACTGTCTCCTGTTTTGCTGGCATTGTCTATGTCACCCATACTATGAAGGCTGCACTGGAAGTGCTAGAATTGTGTTTCAAAGAGAAGAATAATTTTAATGTTCTTTCAAATTTCTCATATAGGAACGTACAAAAGCTTTATGGAGGTTGATGAGTAATGATACTCTTATTTGATATGGAAATTTCTGAAGTAAGTATCAGGATCCTGAAGTAGGATCAAAGAGAACTGTAATACTAGACATCATTGCTACACAAATTCTCTACAGAAACAGCAGAGAAATATTGAATTTTATATAAAATACTCCCATATTTTTACTCATTATAATGGACTTTCTCATCAGACATCTTTTTATACTATGTCTCTAAATAGATGGTATGCTAGTCTTTTAGCAAGTCATTTATTTTGGGCAGCCTTGTATAGATTTTATTAACAACATGCAGATTTTGTTTTTTTTCAATGTTAATTTAATACATACAATTATGTACAGATAACAGTGTTTTTTGACTCAGTACTCAGAGTCTTTTATTATTACTGCACATTCTATTTTGGCTATTATACTTGTTTAATCAAAAACTATAATCTGCAATATTTCTTGGTTTCAACAAAACAAGTGATATGATACCTCACTATTAGAAACAGTGACTCACAGTGGTAATGATTGGAGGGCTGTGTGATAAGTGATAAGACAAATACAACTGGGAGGCTGCCCTTACCACACCAATTATTAAGAATCTCTTCTTATAAGTAATAAGTGGAGTTAATGTTGTCATTCCGAGGCCATTTTAAATGATAAATTTCTTCTCATCCAAATGAATGCCATCCAATATTTAGAAAAATCTAAGTTTTCACAATGATTTTTCCCAAAATTTTATTTATTTTTTTAAGCTTTTTTTGCCATGCAGCTTGTGGGATCTTAGTTCCTCAACCAGGGATTGAACCTGTGTCCTCAGCAGTGAAAGCATGGCGTCCTAACCACTGGACCACCAGGGAATCCCCTTTCCCAACATTTTAGAAAATGATACACAACATATAAGAACTATACTAGTTCATAATCAGTTTCTTAAATTGTGAATGTTGCATTGACTCACATCTGTTTTTGTGAGTCCAGTGCTTCAGTGAAGGAGCAATATATTATGGTGGCCTTAATCAAACCATGTAATTTCTCTGAGTTTACGATGAGTTTCTTCATTTATAAGGCAATTTAGCCAAAACAAAAATTTCCCAAACTTTCCATGGAATGCTAGCTACATTCCATAGACCTAAAAAGCTATGTTTTCCATCATCAAAAACATTTGAGAAATATTATACATAAAACTCTCCTTCTGGTGATTCATATTAAATATCAACATATTACAAGCTCTTTAATTTGACCCCGTAATTTCTTTTTTAGTATGAATTATCTAGTAATAACCCATAGTGCTCATGGTAAAACAGCAAACGGACTCAATGTGATATATGACATTGAAACATTTCTTATATAGCAGAGGTAAGTTCTAGCAAGTGATCAAGAAACAAAGAAAAGTCATAAATAAGTAATCCTAGGGCTGAAAAAATAGAAATAGCTATAGTTACAACATAGATGATCAAAAGAGAATACTATAAACATTTTATTCCAATGTACTTGAAAGCCAAGATGAATTTTCAATAATTTTCTGAAATTGCTTTCTAGAAATATTATCAAAAATCACTGAAGAAAAAATTCTACATATCGATTATCATTACTAAAATTGAAATCAGTAATCAAAAATTTACTCCAGGGCTTCCCTGGTGGCACAGTGGTTGAGAGTCCGCCTGCCGATGCAGGGGACACGGGTTCGTGCCCCAATCCAGGAGGATCCCACATGCTGTGGAGCGGCTGGGCCCGTGAGCCATGGCCGCTGAGCCTGCGTGTCCGGAGCCTGTGCTCTGCAACGGGAGAGTCCACAACAGTGAGAGGCCCGCGTACCAAAAAAAAAAAAAAAAAAATTTACTCCAAAGCGTTTCTCTACCAATTGATTATACATTCCTCTCCTAAAAATTTCTTCTAAAAGTTTATAGTAGGGACTTCCCTGGTGGTCCAGTGGTTAAGAATCTGTGCTTCCGGGCTTCCCAGGTGGCACAGTGGTTGAGAGTCCGCCTGCTGATGCAGGGGACACGGGTTCCTGCCCCGGTCTGGGAGGATCCCACATGCCGCAGAGTGGCTGGGCCCGTGAGCCACGGCCGCTGAGCCTGCGCGTCCAGAGCCTGTGCTCCGCCACGGGAGAGGCCACAATAGTGAGAGGCCCGTGTACCGCAAAAAAAAAAAAAGAATCTGTGCTTCCACTGTAGGAGCCACGGGTTCAATCCCTGGTCAGTGAACTAAGATCCTACATGCCACGCGGAGTGGCCAAAAAAATTAATAATAATAATAATAAAATAAGTAAATAAATACAAGTTTTTAGTAAATGCCTTACTAAATCTTTCTTCAACAGAAAATCCCCAACCTATAAAATTGTATTAGACATAGAAAATTAGGGAAAGCTATCTATCTGTTTTGTTTTATGGGACTAGTATAACTTTATAACAAAACCAGATAATTCAGTATACCAAAAATAAAATAAAATTAAAAAACAATATTAAACAAATCAAAAAACCTGAGACCAATCTCAATTATAAACAAAAAAATTAATTAAAATATTAGCAAATAGAATATAGCAGTGTATTAAATACTACCCTACCAACCATAGATTTTTCCTAATTACAAAAATATAATACAGCTTCAAAAATATAATAGAACTTAAAAGAAAATGTTCATGTATTTATCAAAATAAGTGAATACATGACATTCAATGCAATTCAACATCCACGCTTGATTAAAAAAAAAACTCTAAGAAAGCTAAAAATAGAAGAGAATTTCTTTAATAAATATTTACAAAAGAACTACCTCAAATCCTCTACTCAATATTAAAACTCTACATGCAGTCCCAACATGAGGGTTTTCACTATTGATTATTTTATTCAATACCACATAGGAGGTCCTAGGCAATTTAGTAAGACAAAGTAAAGAAGTAGGAGGTATGAGAATTGGAAAGAGGCATGCTTTATAGCCACGTGACCCTAAACTAATATGGAAGAACAAAGGATCAAGAACAAAGAGAAAAGGCTAAGATAATTTTGAGAAACAAGGTTGGGGAGACTTTTTGTGCCATATATTAAGCCTTATTAAGGCTCTAATAATGAAGACAATGTGGTCTTGGAACATGAATAGATAGTGGACCAGTAGAACAGAGTAAAGAGCTCTGACAGGGGAACTTAATATAAGACAGAGATAGTATCACAGATCAGAAAGTAATAGATAATGTGAAATTGATTATCTACATGAAAAGCTAAAATATGATCCGATACCTATATCACACTTGACATAAAATTGAGTTCCAGGTGGATTAAAGATCTGTATGTGAAAACTAACACTTTAAACTTTTAAAATAATTTAAAAGAAAACTTTTTTTAACTGATCTCAGGTTAGAGAAAAAGTTTCTTGAAATCATTAAAACACAGGCACAATAAAAAAAAAACCTGCTAAAATTGATGACATCGGAATTTCTGTTCAAAGTCTCTCTATAAGTTTAAAAACAAGGAACAGACAAAAAGAAGATGATTGATAAAGATTAATATTCAATTTAAGAACTCTTATTAATTATAAAAACATCAAACAACCTAATGGAAAGGAAGAAAAAGGTTATAAACAGGTACTTTACAGAAGAAGAAATCAGAATTAATAATAAACTTATGAAAAGATGTTCAACCTTAATAGTAAACAGGGAAATATTGATAAATCAAAAGGAAATACCATTTCACATCAATCATATCAGCAAAAATTGAAAAGTTTGCTAATGCCAAGAATTGATGAAGATGTAAAGGAATACAGGCTGGAGAGCAATCTGTCATTAAATTGCTTCAACACAGCAATGCTAGGTCATACAATTTCACAAGGAAATATACACAGCAATATTAACTATAACACTGTGGTGAATAGAAAACCTTAAGAAGAACGTAACTGTCCAACCAAAAGAAAAATGAATAGACTACGGTATATTTATATAGTAGAATACTACACGACAGTTAAAATTAATGAATCATAGATAAAAGATTAAATATCAAAACAAAGTACAGCAAAAGAAGCAAGTTGCAGAAAGACAAAAACTGTATAATATTCTTTGTATACGTTATGAAATTTGTAAGCAATATATTGCTTATATACATAATGCTATGCTCTAAAACATGGATGGGGAAGATAGTAACTTTCAAATAGAAATTATTTCTGGATGGGAGGGAGGTAGATGGGATTGGAGAGGAGCACACAGGTGGATTCAACTATATCTATAATGTCTTAGTCCTTAAAAATATCTCAAGCAAAAATAGCAGCATTTAAAAATTTGATGAGGCTGAGTGGTAAGTAGTACATGGGTGTGTGTTTTACTGTTTTTATATTTTTGAATGTTTTTAATATTTTAAAATAAAAATATTTTAATAAGAAACAAGAGTACAGTGAGCTTGGGAAACTCAAATATAACTAAAACCAGTAACGTATGACTGTCCTAGCTTGTAATGATTTGCCTGGATCTCAAGGCTAAGGAATCACTGCATTAACTTTTTCCCAGCTCTAACTGGGACAAAACACTTCCTTTTTCCCCAGCATCCATCTTTGGCTTCCAACCTGGATTGCTTACTGGGTGCTCCTTTTGTTTCCCTCCTCAACTCTACAGCAACACCCTTGTACAAAGCTTTCAGACTCCAGCAGCTGATTCTTAATCCAGATGGTGCATACTGAATCATTTCCCTTGGCAGACCGGTCCCTACCCATCTGTTTAGATTCATCCCTGAACATGGGTATGCTGTGGTATATTCATACTATGAACCATTTCACAGCAGTTAAAATGAAGGAACTATTACCACATTTCTCACCATGGATACATCAAAACATAATAGGAAACAAAAGAAGCAAGTGCTCCTCCCAAGAGCCATTCATTTTGCCCTCCTTGGATTGTACCCACAGCATGGTCTCAGCTGGAAGTAGGCACTGCCATTTCATGGCTGCAGAAGTTGAAGATTCTGAAACACCATGGGAAAAGCTTCTGCTCTAGTGTTTATTGAAAAAAACATGAGTAAAATACAAAAGTATACCTCTGATAGGTTTTAACATTGTAAAAATTATATATACAGACCAAGACTGGAAGAGAATGGAGAAAAATGGAAATAGATTTTTTTTTTAATGTGCCAGGATTGTGGGTAATTTTCTTCCCTTTCTTTTTCAATCTATCAATACTGTTATGTGTTTGTGTAACAAGTTATTTTAAAATGTTAAAATGTAGGTTGTAGGACAGATAGAATCAAATCTGTAATCTTTCTGGTAATGAAGAGTGAGTTTTCTCAGAGTTGATAATGGGCTTCAATTCTGCTCTCAGAAGCAGTTTATCTACAATTCCAGGACAGCCATTTTCCACTGATCACATGCTCTGGAATAAGAATGACAGGGCACCACTGTACTACATGGTGTCTGAAATTTTAATTACAACTTGCTTTTCAAAGCCTTTTACAGATTAATTACTTCATTTGCATTGCAGAAATGGTGAACAAAGGTTACACGTATTTCAAAGGCAGTTGGTGGAGTTAGTGTGAACAAACTGCTTGACCAATGCTATTGGAATGTTAAGATCCGCTGGTGGAATGACCATAGTCCAGTAGATGCCACACTGGGAAGGTGAAGAAGCGCTTCTGGGGGCAGAAGTATAACATCTGATCAAAATGATAAGCTTTGGTGTTCAGGAGTCCTTGGTTCTAATCCCAGCTCTGCCACTGGGTAGCCTTGAGCACCATATTTGGCTCATCTAAATTTCAGTTTCCTATTTGGAGAAATGGGGATAATAATGACCTAACAGAATGAACATGAGCATGAATTGAGGTATTTGACATACAACAGCTAGCCAGGGACCTGGCCTATAGCAGATGCTCAATACATAGCTGCTTTTATTTTTCACTCAGCTCCTTTTCCCTGAGTTTTACTATAGATTGCACTGAACTAAGTAATATAGGTGGGCCATCTCTGAGCAGGCCTATAGGTAGAGTAGCAATTTATGTGAACAGGAATTGCCAAGGATATTGTAAGTCTAGTAAATGCTGTTTGAAGAGTACTCACACCTATGGATTTACAGTACGCTCCAAGTCTCCGTCCCATGAATCTCTCCACCTAGGACAAATCCATAGATGTGTATCCATATCACATAGAGCTGAACACACACTTTTCAGCCTGCAGATCCAAAGTAATCTTGTGAGTAATAGTGTTTCAGGACCCCACGTGCTTGGGTTGGTAAATCATTCCTAAACTGGCAGTTTGCTAAATGTTCTTATTAACGGTAAAAGAATAAAAAGAAAGCAAAGCAGAAACAAAAGTAAGGAAGGAAAAAGCAGAAACAAAAGTAAGTCTGGGCTTTCAGACTTACTTAGGCAAGTCACTTTACACCCTCCCTATCACCCCTTAATAGGTAACAAAAGGGAAGAGGAATCTATTGCAAACTCCAATCCATTGTTACCAGGCAGAATCTGTAGAGCTGTAACATAGGATCTGGCAACTAGAAGAAACCCCTTTGCCACAAGCATCCAGAAAACCACTAGTTTATCTCTCTCATTTTCTTTTTTCCAGAGTCAATACATTCATCTACAACTACTGCTCAATGATCAAGGAAGGAAAGGGGAGGGGAGGAAGAAGGATGGACCAATGACATTGATTTGAGCTTAGGAAAAAACTCTGAAAGCAGCTGTTTTCACAGATGCATCTCCTATAAAATCCCAGAGAAGCTGCACCTTGTCCTTGGGAATATTCCAAACCATATCCTATTGGCATCAGTCCTGGTGGGATACCAATCATCTAAAGACTCTATATAAGAAACCATCCTGGGAATTCCCTGGAAGTCCAGTAGTTAGGACTCCACGCTTTCACTGCTGAGGACCTGGGTTCGATCCCTGGTCAGAGAACTGAGATCCTGCAAGCCATGCGGCCAAAAAAAAAAAAGAAAGAAAAAAAAAAGGAAAACCTTCCCACCTCACCCCAAGTACTCAGTTTTTCTCTTTCTGTCTGAACTTTGCTCATTTTTACTGAAAAAAAAATATATAATAGATCTCACACTAAAGTTTTTATATTCCTCCAGGGTATTTTTCTTCCATTTATTTCAGGAACCATGCCCAGAAAATATTTTGAGAATGAAATTACACCAAGAATGAAATAACTTACAGAACTTCAACCTTTTGGGGCATGACTTCATATGACTTATTTTAAATAACTGCTGGTATCTGGAATTGCTATAGATATTTGTCCTGTTGCATCATTGCAGGATATCTGACAAATGTTTTATTGGCAGCTTGCAAAGGAAAGACAAGTGATGAAGACAAGGCTATGGAACATAATATGGCAGGGTCTGTATGGAGATCCCAGCTCCTCTGAGCTCTCAGACTTACTTAGGCAAGTCACTTTACACCCTCCCTATCACCCCCTAGATTTCTTGCCTGGCAAGCAGGGACAATAATATTTTTCCAATTTACCTCTCATGGTTGTCATAAAAATAAAAATTTAAAAATCTATATGATGGTCCTTTGAGTAAAACATAAATGTACACATAAGCCCTTGCTATTTTTTTGCCTCCAAATTCCATTTGGGGACTTATTCTACTGGAATTAAGTTATAGTTTCCCACAGCTGTCATCTCTCACCTACCTCTGCAAAAACAAAATCATTTACAGAGTGTTACAGACTGAATTGTGCCCCCCAAAGCTGTATGTTGAAGCCCTAACACCCAACATGACTGTTTTTGAAGACAGGGCCTTTAAGAGGTAATTAAGGTTAAAAGAGGTAATAAGGGTAGAGCCCTAATCTGATAGGACTGGTGTCCTTATGAGAAGAGGAAGAGACATCTGAGGTCCTTCTCCATATGCACAGAGAGGAAAGGCCACATGAGGACACAGCGAGAAGACAGCTGTCTGCAAGCCAGGAAGAGAGCTCTCACCAGGAACTAAATCTGACAGCACCTTGACCTAGGACTTCCAGCCTTCAGAACTTTGAGAAAATAAATGTATGTTGTTGAAACCACCCAGATGGTGGTTCCTTGTCAGCCTGAGCTGACTGATACAGAGAGAAAGAAAATAGGGGTACCTGTTTAGCCCCACTCTGGACTCAGGATGCTATACTCCTAGCCTCAGGCCACCTATGCCCCCAGTACCTTAGAGGGCACTAGAAAAAGACTATACAGACCCATTTCTCCCTCTTGCCTTAACCCTTTCCCTCCCAAAGGTAGCCTTAGTATCTGACTGAGGTTTCCACCATTAAGCACACCTTCCAGCCACAGCTCGGAATCAACTAAAATACAAACCTTGAGGGCATCCTTATATCTGTATTCATTGGCTCCATTAAAGTAGCTTCCCAGCTTGTGAAACGTCCCCAAGAGCCTCACTGGGGACGCCCTCATCTGCCACACATAACCAAAAGCCCCAGGATATAGATGCCTAAGATTTGAGCTAAACCATAAGGTGACTAGTCTTGTACCTCAGTTGTCCTTACATGATGGAAAAATTTTCCCAGCTGCATCTAAATTGTGGGCTGTTTATTGTGGTTGATATTTAAAGCCATGTTAATGTACAATGATAGAAGTCAATGTTAAGGTTTAAAATTTAATTTTATTCCTAGATGTTTATTAATTTGTTGTACCTTGTCCAGCTGAATCCAGCTATATTTCAGACTCTACTAAACTAATACATGATCTGCTGTAACTGCCTGCTGCTTGGTCATCCTTCCAGACACTGTGGGCACGTCTCGGGTCAGAAATAAAATAATATTTTTTAAAAAACCCTCTGCATTCTATATTTTTCTTTTCCTTTTTTTTTTTTTTTTAAAGGAGGGAGACACATTGACATAAATCCCTAGCAGGTAATTTTGCAAGTCTCAGTGTAGCCTGTGCTGTTACCCAGACTGAAGAAAACATCGTTCCATTTCACTGCCAACTCTCTGGCCATGCAACTGCCCTCAAATGGACTTTGTTAAAAGGGCACTTCAAATCAGCACCACAGAAAGGATGCCATTCTGTGCCTGTCAAAGCCATTTTTCCTCTCCCTTTTCAGCTGTGCTTTTCCACCTGCAGAAAACCCCACCTACTTCCTGAACCAAAGCAGGCATTATGTGAGGAGTCCTGGCTTTACTAGCAGAAGGGGTCCAAAAATAGCTGTTTAGCCACAAATTCAGAATCTGGTTTGCCTGGTGTGAGTGCTGGGTACCTGGGGCCTGACCAAATGGTAATCCTCTCCTTCCCTCTGTATTCTGGGCCTGGGCCACACGGCCTGGCCTTCTGCCTCAGCTTCCCGCTAGGACTTCAGCCCTTTGCTGAGTCACAACACTCTGGACTAAGGCCCTACACATCGCCTGGCTCCTCAAAGACATTTCCCCTAGGGAGAAAAAACATGCTCTCTCTCCTTTCTGCCTTCTTCCTTATTACTGACAATCACTGTCTTTCCAACAACTGGCTAGGCTCCTGTCTGAATACAGATACCCAGATGAATACCACTGTATTATAAAGACTGAGTATTTGGTGCCAGATTTAAATACATCCTGGTGGGGGATACTGGCTTGATCAATTGTCCCCTTTTCATCTGTCACTTGTGGGACAGGAGAACTTTCTCAGCCCCCCAAAACTTTGTATAACTCTGATCTGGTCTAACCTCCATACAGATAAGGAACCTAGGACTCAAGAGAAAAGATGGGGCAAGACTCTATGGACCATTCATTATTCATTAGTCTATTCAGTAAATATTCACTGAATATCTACAATGTGCAAAATATACACTGCTGTGGTTTCACTCTCATTTGAAGGCTTTTTCCCACTTCAGCGTAAGTCCCACCACTACTTTATAACAAATCTTCGCATATTGAAAAATGAAGGGGTCACGACACTGAGTTCTCCCTCTATTAAACCACAGGCTGTACGTGTAGACAGCAGAAGAGGATCAGGGAGACTAGCCTTTCCTTCTGCAATCTACAGGAGCCACTTTTGGTACATGATTAAAGGAGTGAGTCATCTCCCCAGCCTTGTGAATAGTTTCTACAGTCCACAGTTTGTGGATTTTTCTGTAGGCAAGGTGGAGGGGCAAACTCATGACTGAAGAAGAGACAGAAAAAGTCCATGAGAAAAAATTATGATACATCATGAAAACTTTGGGGAAAAACAAGTTCCTTGAACATTAGCTAGTGAAATCTTTGATGACAATATTTTAAAAACTCTGGTATTGTCTAGGATCCCAGGAAACGACCCTTTGGCAGTTCTTTAATTGGGAGTTTTCTTGTTAATCCACATGCCATAGACTTGGCAGAGTATTCCATGGAGCCATAAAACAATAATCCTCAAACAATGCTGTGAAAGATTATGTCATCATGAGAAAATGGGGTCTGGCCAAATGTACGTTACTCAAACAGCACTTACACTTTCTTATAATAAAATAGCCTCTGCACTCTTTGGTGTATATTTGTCCAGTTTTCCCACTGAAGGTCCCCAGAGGCTCTTTTTATTTGTGGAGTGATTGCTACAGAATGGAGGCAGGGTCCAGAGGCCTCACCCAGTCTCCTCTGTGAGGATTAGAACTATTTTCTCATCTATCTCTAGTCTCTGTGCAGACACTATATAAATTACTTTCTCTGTATTATTTAAATTTCACTGTAATGACCCCTTATTAGAAGCAACAATAAAGTTACTTTCATTTAAAAAAGTATACATATACGTGTACGTGTGCATATGTAGACATATATACACAGGTATATATGTATATTTATCTACCTTTGAGGACATAAAAGGTAAATAAATATTGCAATTCATTTTTGTATTATTTTGTGCTTAGCTATACAAATTTTAATACTTATAATAAACATTTTGAGCATATTGATGCTAGGTGCCTTGCTAATTGCTTAATCACAGTAACACTGTAAGGCAAATACTATTATTATTCCCATTTTACATATAAGGACATTAAAGATAAGAACATTAAATAACATATCCAAACTAATGCAATTAGTAAGTGTCAGGGCCTGAGAATTAATGAAACCCAGGCCTTTCTAACTCCAGACCCCAGTTCTTAATAATTGAGCTACACTTTCTCTCTTGGAAGGACAGAGATGTGGGTAGGAAGAGAGGACAGACCTGTTCTATGCGGGTACACCAGGAAGCAATCAGAACATACACTTCTTGAACAGGACATCCTATTCTCCACTACCCCCCAACCCCCAACAAATGGGCTTTGGATTTGAGGAACTTAGCCAGCTCGCTTGCATGAAAGTAACCCATTTTTACGGTTATTTGGTGCTCTTTTTAACTTGGAGAAGGGGGTGTTGGGTGGGGAGGCTCTCTGCTTGTGTTTAAACAGTACCATACATAATAAGATAAAATATGATGGCGATGGGCCTCCCTGGTGGCGCAAGTGGTTGAGAGTCCGCCTGCCGATGCAGGGGATACGGGTTCGTGCCCCGGTCTGGGAGGATCCCATATGCCGCGGAGCGGCTGGGCCCGTGAGCCATGGCCGCTGAGCCTGCGCGTCCGGAGCCTGTGCTCCGCAACGGGGGAGGCCACAACAGTGAGAGGCCCGCATACCGCAAAAAAAAAAAAAAAAAAAAAATATGATGGCGATGAATGTCATGCTGGGGGGTACAAATGGATCTATTTTCCCAGCTAACGGGATGTTCATCCAATAAATTCCATCGTACCAGAGAAAGGGCTGAAGATAGCAATAGAGAGACCCTGACATTGTCAACCTCCAAAGAGCAGATTTCTAACTAATAATTTTAAGAATTAAACCAAGTCAGACCCTTTCATTTGCAAAATAGCAGTATTCTAACTTTAATAACTGTAAGTACCAGGTACAGTTGAATGAATGAATAAGCAAATTCTACATTATCATACTTTCTCCTAGTCTTGCTATGGCCTTAGTCACCATTCTGATAACCAGGTCCTTGTCTTGTTCCAGAGTCTGCATTTTTTCTGTTTACTCCAGTTTTACATTATGGTAACAATGCAGGAAGACAGAAGAAAGCAAACATTAGACAAACTTCACTCTGGCTGTACCCTAAGCGAGTAAAATATACTTGGGTCATTAACAAAATTTGGAATTAAAAATAAAAGAAGGAGTTAATGTGATTGACAGGACTTTCCCTTACATATAATTAAAAATTGGGGGACAAAAAATTATTTCAGATCTCAGAGCAACTACATTGCAAACCACCTTCCTCCCTGGAGTCTACCGTGTTCTACACTTTGCTCAAACAAGTTATTTTTAGGCACAAGAATTCTCAGGGTTTATAATTATTTTCAAACATGAACTCTTACTGAATAATCTGCCTGAAGAAGAACATTCTGGAAGATATAAAAAAGGATCCTAAACCATCAACCCTCATGAAATTTTAAATTTTCCTCTGGATGTTTTTTTAACCATATTTCACAAAGATAAGAAAAAGGAACATTTGTTCAGTGAAACTTCAGGCAGGAAAAGATGAACTCTTAGATTAAGCCAACTGCCCATAGGCAGTTTCTCTTGGCTTTTTTTTTTTTTTTTTAAGGATTTAGAAAGTGTTTCCTCTTCTCATCAAGTGATTTTGGCACTTTTGATTTGTATTACTTTTGGAAAGAGCAAAGTTAGTTAATTAAAATCATAAACCTAGATGAGTTGGGTTAGGTTTCCACTCTGCTAATAGCACTGATATGTCACAGCATTTTAGACTATATAATCGTGTAGAAGTCACTATTTTACCTTCTTTGAAATACTCTCAATTGCTTTCTTGTGAGGAGCTCAAATAAAATTTTTGGTTTTGTTTTCTAAATGGTAAAGAAGTGTTCATGCCAATAAGAAAAGTAATCGTGTTTCTGGATATGTAAACGTGAAATCTATAAAACAAATGTTTTGATAAAATATGTCTTTTTGGCACTGATTTATTTGACAATCAAAAGTGTTTTCCCGAGGAACAAAAGTTTTGTGGAACCCTCTGATCCTAAAACTGACTGATTACAGAAACTAAGTTGTAGAGCCAAGAATGAGAATTTATTTCTCTACCCATCAGAAGATGCTTAGATTTATATACCCTCATTGAAGTTGTCTTCATGTGTGTAGTTGCATTACCCACTATTCCTACTCCTTTGTCAATAATTCACACTCACAAAACAGTCAAGTTTCTGTTGGATCTAAAATACTGACATTTTGGCCAGTGGAATCAAAACAAGGTCAAACCAATTTCATTGTCTTTATGTACCTGAGTCTTCAGATTTTAGTAAATTTGATGGACCTGGTCCAAAAATGTTTGTAAGCTGTAATAGACTGCATTTCATTTTCCCCACCTTCAAACTAGGAGCAACACAGGGAAAGTGTTAATAATAATTATAACCAAATCTCTGAAAAATAAAAACCTTTTTCCCTTCTTTCAATCTAGAAGAGGAAGCATCCAGGAATGATAACCTGGAGATAAAAAGGAAGGATACATTTTTAAATTCATTGAGGCAAATAATGAAAGTAACACTTCAGGAATCCTGGACTTGCATGGTAGTTCTGTCTTTTAAGTGTGTGATGATTCTCCCAAGTCTCAGTGTCTTTATTTGAAAAATAGGTCTATAATGCTTCTCCTATGTATATCACAGGATTGTTATATTGCAGTGGTTATTTTGCGTAAAAGTGTTTTATAAATATTTAAGTACCCAGCCATTTTATTATTAATATTATCACTCTTTTTAGATGATTTTTGTTGGTGATTTTAGTTGATGTTGTGTTGTTTCGAATGATAGCCTCCCAGGAGAATCATCTCTGTTTTCATTGGGATTCCAGAGACAACAGTCAATGCTATTCAAGTAATCTTTGTCATGCAAGCAGGTCTGCATAGAACACTAGGTAATTAATAGTCCCTATTTTTTGATCCTGACAAAATGAATGATTAAAGCATTCTAAACAGTCAATGAAGCTGACTCTTTTTAAAGATATCAACTATTTTATTACTTTTCTCTGGAGTGACTGCCCAAATCAGGAAGGGGCAGATATGCCAATAAAACCAAGAAGACATTCTCAGGTTAAATCATTCAAAGCAAAATTGTTATAGTGCTAGGAGATCGCAAGCACACTTTATAAAATTATACATCCATCTACTTGTTACTGCAGTTCTATATAATGGTAACAATTTAGGAAGGTAAAAGATGGTGGATGGATGGATGGATGGAAGGACAGGGGACAGATGGATGGGTAGATAGATAGATGAATAGATAACTATTGTATACAGATTTATAAAATTAAAAATAAAATACATGCTTCCAGTAGGGATTTAACAATGCAGTCAAGTAGGAGAAAGAAAAATTTACTCGTAATTCTATACCTACAGATAATGAATGTAAATGTTTTAACACATATTAATATTCTTCATAGTATTTTCCTATGCATAGTATTCTGTTTTACATAATTGAATTATACGTATATTAGTTTTCAAATCAGCTTAAAGGTTAGGATATTATTATACTTATCCTAACTTAAAGGTTAGGATATTATTACACGATTAAAATGAATAAATTTTAAGTATACAATTTGATAATTTTTGACAAATATATACTCCCATGTAACAACTTCCCTATCAAGATACAGAGCATTTATATCACTCCAAAATAGTCCCTTGTTCTCCTCTGCAGTGAATACCTCTTAACCCTTGCCTCAGGCTACCACTGATCTGCTTTTTGTTACCATAGATTAGTTTTACCTACTCTAGAAATTCATATATGGAAACATAGAGTATATAATTTTTGTGTCTGGCTTTTATTTGCTCAAAAATAGTATTTTTGAGATTTATTCATGTATAGTCAGTTTCTTCTTTTTATTTTTGTTTATCCACCACAATTTTGTTTATCCACTTACATTCCAAGGAACATTTGGATTGTTTTCAGTTCTTTGGTATTAAGAATAAAGCTATTATGAACATTCATATATTGTACATATAATATACATATAGTATATATCTTAATAGAGATGTTGTTACATAGAAGTATATATTCATCAAAAATCATCAAATTATCAAATGCTTTGTTCATTTAATATAAAATGAGAGTAATATTTTAATTTTTTCCAAAAATATCATTTTAAATGTCTGCCTAATTTTTATTTTGTGGATATACCATAATTTATATAAACATCCTCTATATTTGTATATTTAAATTGTTTCTAATTGTTTTCTTTTATAAATAATAATGCAAGGAACATCCTTGCTTTTTCTCTACTTTGGGTGTCAGCAAAGTTTTTCAGAGCAGTTCAAACTCAAGCTGACACACACAAAAAATTAAAGAACATGCTCAATAATGTTCTTTTCATTCTTTGATTTATAATATACATGAAAACACTAGACTCCCTACCAGTATAATTAAAAATGCATTTTAAATTCTAAATGCTTTCTAAAGAATTTCCTCTCTTCTTGCCTTTTTTTTTCCTAAGAACTTCTGAAGAATGTGAGCTTCACTTATTATTTCCCCCCATTTTCAATTGACAATCGCCTTGATGAATAGAGGAAGCAACAAGCATCTCAACTCTCTTTGGATTAATTGTTAATTGTAAGGAAAGAAACTGTTCAATGAGGCCAAATGTGCAGGTGTTGAGCACTGTTTATTGTTGTTTTTTTTAAAGCTTGGGAAATGTGTTTTTGCAACATTGCAGTCAAGCCTGCATAGAGAAGCAAAATATAGAATAACAGAACAAAAAAGAAAATCCTTTATGGAGCCAAAAAATAATCCAAACAAAGCATCAAAGGTAGAGGCTATAGTGACAGAACTGCTGGGAACTGAAGTATTTAAAATACACCTGTGTTTGTGCTAATTGAAAAACTCATATTCACAACTTTTGCAGTCTTTAAACAAGCAATATACTTAATGTTTCTGTTCTAAATGTTCTCCCAATATTATTTTAGTGAGAAAGAGAATACTGGGTCCATTTCTACACTTTATCTTAAAAAACAAGGCATATTCAAGGTTTTTAAAAATTTAACTCATGCAGGTAGGTAATTTCTCCAATGTATCCCTCTGCTTTCTATACCAAAACATGGATTCTTGAAATATCCCAGTTCCCTCAATTATTCTATGCAATTCTTATGATTGTACTCAAATATTCCTGATAATTGTGTATTTGCATATCTTGTCTTTCTCTCTGGGATTTTATATTGCATCATGGATTTTGTCTATCCAATCCACATTTCTCTTCTTTTGGACTTTCACGGGACTGTTTCTCACTGATATCAGGTATGTGAGTCTGGTGCAGCTGCCACTCTCAATGTCTACTTCTATGGACTGAATGTTTTGTGTCCCAACAAAATTCGTATGTTAAAGTCTAATCCTCAGTGTGATGGTGTTCAGAAGTGAGGCCTGGAGGAGGTAATTAGGTCATGAGGGTGGAGCTCTCATGAATTGGATTAGTGGCCCTATAAGAAGTAACAGGAGAGAAATGATCTTTCTCTCTCTCTCCACTAGGTGAGGATACAGTGAGAAGACAGCTGTCCGTAAGCCAGAAGAGGGCCCTTGCTGGAACCCAATGATGCTAGTACCCTAATCTTGAACCTTCAGGCCTCAGCATGTAGAAATAAATTTCTGTTATTTAAGCCACCTAGTCTATGTTTTTTGCTTGTTTGGTTGGTTGGTTGTTTATGTTGCTGTTGTTATAGCATCCCAGGCAGACTAAGACACATATTTAGCTAATAGTAGAGGGGGAGTTCATAAGACACAAGATGGGTAACTGTAGTTACCTACACACCTATCTATGATGATTGGTCTAAAGTGATAGCAAATCACACAAATCAAGCCAGATCCCTTGCCTATGACTTTTTTTTAAATGTAAGCCTGATTCCAGGAGTTGATCAGCAGTCTCATACTGATTCACAAGAGCTGATTGCTAAATTTGCAGGAACTTTGTAAGCCAATCAATAAACAGCTGATAGCTTGAACTCTACTGTGATGGGAGTATTCACACTACGGAATCTAGAAAGTGCTTAATCAATATACACCACGTTAACAAAATGAAGGATGAAATCATATGATTGTATCAACAAATTCAGAAAAAGAATTTGACAAAATTCAACAAACACCTTTTCATGATAAAACTTTTAAGAAGTTACGAAAAGTACTTCAAAATAATACAGACAATACGTGACAAGCCCACAGCTAACATCATGCTCAATAGTGAAAAGCTGAAAGCTTTTCCTTTAAGATCATAAATAATACAATGATGTCTACTTTCACCACTTTTATTCACTGTAGTATCGAAACTCCTAGCCAGAGCAATTTGACAAGAAAAAGAAATAGAAGGTAACCAAATCAGAAAGAAAAGTATAATTGTCTCTGTTTGCAGATGACATGATATTATTTATACAAAAACCCTCAAGATGCCACCAAAAAACTGTTAGAACTTTAGAACTAATAAAAGAATTGAGTAAATTTGCAGGATACAAACTCAATACATAAGGGAGATGCAAGAGGGAAGAGATATGGGGACATATGCATATGTATAACTGATTCACTTTGTTAAAGGCAGAAACTAACACACCATTGTAAAGCAATTATACTCCAATAAAGATGTTTAAAAAAATCAATACATAAAAATCAGTTTCATTTTTATATACAGCAATGAACTATCAAAAAGAAAAGTTAAAAAAGCAATCCCACTTACAATAACACCAAAATGAATAAAACACTTAGGAAAAATTTAACCAAGAAAACTGAAAACTATAAAACATTGATGAAAGAAGACAACTAAATGGAAAGATATTCTGTGTTCATGGTTGGAAAAATTAATATTCTTTAAATGTCCACACTACCCAAAGTGATGTACAAATTCAGTGCAATCCCTATCAAAATTCTAATGGCAGTTTTTACAGAAATAGAACAAACAATCCTAAGATTTGTATGGAACCATAAAAGACCACAAATAGCCAAAGAAGAAAGAAGAACAAAGTAGGAGGCAGCATACTCCCTGATTTCAAAGCTATATTTCAAAACTATATTATAAAGCTATTAATCAAAACAGTATGGTATTAGCATAAAAAGAGACACATAGTCAATGGAACAGAATAGAGAGCCCAGAAATGAATCCACACACATAAGGTCCATTAATTTTAAACAAAGGAGCCAAGAATATAAAATGCGGAAAGGCTAGTCTCTTCCATAAATGGTGTTGTGAAAACAAGATATCCACATGCAAAAGAATGAACCTAGACTACTCACATCATACACGAAAATCAAGTCAAAATGGGTTAAACACTTGAACATAATACCTGAAATCATAAAATGCCTAGAAGAAAACGTAGGGGGTAAATTCCATGACACTGTTTTTGGTAATGATGTTTTGAATTTGATACCAAAAGCAAAGTCAACAAAAGCACAAATAAACTAGAGACACTACATCAAAATAAAAAGCTTCTGCACAGTTGAGGAAACCATCAGCAAAATGAAAAGGCAACCTATTAAAATATATATCCAATAAGGGGTTAACAAACAAAATATACAAGGAACACATATAATTCATTAGCAAAAAATAAATAACCCAATTAAAAATGGCAATAGACCTGAAGAGACATTTTTCCAAAGAAAAATGGCCAACAGATACATGAAAAGGAGCTCAACATCACTAATCATAAGAGGAAGGCAAACCAAAACCATAATGAGATATCATCTCACACCTGTTAGGATGCCTGTTATCAAAAAGACAAGCAATAACAAATGCTGGTGAGGGTGTGGAGAAAAGGTAACCCCTGTGCACTTTTGAAGAGCATGCAAAGTTGTGTAGCCACTATGGAAACCAGTATATAAGTTCCTCAAGAAATTAAAAATAGAACTACCATATGATCCAACAATCCTACTTCAAGATATATATCCAAAAGAAATAAATTCTAAAATCCTATCTTTAAGAGAGATCTGTGCCCCATGTTCACTGTAGCATTATTTACAATAGCCAAGATATGGAAACAACCCAAGGGTCTGTCAATGAATAAATGGATAAAGAAAATGTGATATATATATCTATATATATCTATATATATATATATATATATGGAATATATATAATGGAATATTACTCAGCCTTCAAAAAGAAATTCTGCCTTTTACAACAACATGAATGAACCTGGAGGGCATTATGGTAAGTGAAATAAACCAGAGAAAGACAAATACTGCATGATTTCACTTATAAGTGGGATCTAAAAACAAACAAACAAAAACAAAAATGCAAATTAAAAAAAAAACCACCTCATAGAAACAAAGTAGAATGGTACTGCCATGGAGTAGGGGATGGGGAAATGGAGAGAGGCTGGTCAAAGGGTACAAACTTTCAGTTATAAGATGAATAAGGTCTGTAGATCTAATGTATAGCATGGTGACTATAGTTGATAATACTGTATTGTATAACTGAAATTTGCTAAGTAGAACTTAAGTGCTCTCACCAAAAAAACAGTAAATATGTGAGGTGACAAATGTACTAATTAACTCAATTATGGAAATCCTTTCACAATGTATACATATATCAAATCATAATGTTGTAAACTTTAAATATAATATATATTTATCAATTACACTTCAATGAAACTGGGAGAAAAAAGAAATTGAAAAGTATTACAAATTAGGTTTTTGCTTTTTTTTCTTAACTGCATGGAGTTTCTTTACCTATTACTATCATGAGTTAGATATAAAAGGGCAAGGACAATATCCTGTATTTATCATTTTTCTACCTAGAAGGTATTCCTTAGGTGTCTAACAAATCCTGGTTGAGTCACATCATCAGGCTTTGATCATCATGACAGTATTATAATGAGATGTGGTGGTGTCAAGATGGGAACCAAGAGTTAGGATGTTGGGTTTTTGAGAACTAAGATCTCACTTCTGTAGTACAGCATTGAGTATTCAGGCTTTGGAACAAGAGAGAGCTCAATTCACATCCTACTTCTGGCCCTCACAATCTTACTTGGACATGTTCCTCAAGCCTGCCTTTAGGATGGTTGTGAGTAACAATACTCGGTAGAGAGGCATAACCTTTCCCAAAAAGGGAATTTCCTCTCTGCTTGTCGCCATGTGCTTCCCAGAATCCATGGAATGCCTTGATATACATTTTTTTAATTCCAAAATTCTTGGCAGTGATTTCTAGACCACACTGTCTGCTGATAAATACTTTTTGTTTGTGTAGCAGTTTTTACTTTATGAATAATTTTCCCCACTCCTTATTGCATTTGATCACATTCTGGAAATGTATACTATGTCTAACTGACATGGCTTTCATCTCAAGATATATGACAGGGAAGAGCAGGTCCAATTTGAACATTAGCTTGGTGACTAATTAGTAAATTTTGAAAGGTCCTGTTTACTGTTACCAGCAACATCTTTTGTGGATAACATACCTTATAAAGTTTCCATGGATTATGAACCCATCACCATATATGTGATTACATAGCCTAGCAAGGTGGCAAGGAAGCCAACTCATCCCTATAACTATAGACAGACAGATAGATAGATAGATAGATAGAAGCTTAGGTGCAGAAGAAAATCTCTTCTTTGACAAATGTCACAGTCAAGTCAGTTTGGGGATTCTGGTACCTTAAGTTAGTTATACACCAGGGCATAAGACTTAATTGTCATTGTCCAATTCAATAATCATTTATAGAGCACATTTCTAAATTAGAAGACAGAGGGATCTATATTTGGATCTCTAAAGCAAATCTTTGCCTTTCAAGAATATAACCTGAATTTTTTGGTCAGTTGAATCAAAATATTTTGAAGTAACACTATAACTTGCTAATTATCCAATGATTTTTCTTTCAGAAATTTATTGGTTGCCTCATGAAATTATAACAAAATACTTAAAAAAAATATCTTCCCTGGCTACTCCTTATCAACCTTCCAGGTATGATAATTATAAACCTCCCTGACCTGGACTCCATCTGTATTGCTGATCCAAGTGTCAATATGAGAACAAAATGAAACAGCCAAAGGAAGAAAAATATCATTTATTCAACGATCTTAACAGGAAAAAAAAAAAAAAAGATCAGGATGTAAACTTTAAAATACCACCATTGATTATAACACCAAGCTGAAAGAGGTGGTGTCACCAGTGCTTTGATAGTGTCAGCAGCTGTGAGAGACCAGAGCAAGAGATTCCAGAGAGTCCCTGGTTGTTTCCTGCCAGCATTGCCTCAAGGCCTAGTGAGGTTTACCTATGCTCCCTTCATCAGATCTTTTTCAATTGTAAATGAACCCCAACTGAAGCTAGTTTAAGAAAAAACAAAAGTAAGCATGACATCTACTGGCTTTTACACTAAGAAGTTAAAAGATCCAAGGCCTGACCAAATGTAGAGGGTCAAATATTCCTAGGCCTGGGGTTCTTTCCATTTCTTGCCTCTCAGGATCTTGGCTTCTTCTCAGGTAGTCTCTGCCCACATAGTGACCCCAAGTAGCACTCATCCAACCATGATGGCCAAGGGCACAAATGTCTGACTGACCAGGCCTACATTATGTGCCTACCCCAGGAACCAGGAAGTAAGACCATCCCACCCAGACCTCATGACCTGGGGGTAGGTTCTTGTTCTCAAGCAAAGGTCAGCATTTTTATTAAAAGTGGGGGGAGAAGATTTTAAGATATCAGGTGTCCATGGCTGCTTTTTCGTGTAACCCTGAGTAGGCAGTGTGGATTTAAAGCTTTATGCTTTAGAGTCAGACAGATATATATCCATATGCCAGCTTTGCCACTCCCTAGATATAGTCTCAGGTAAATTCCTTAATCTCTTGTATGTGTATATATAAAATGGGAATCTTAACTGTACTTAGCTCATAGAATTTCTATGAGTATTACATGAGATTACAGAAGGATACAAAGCATACTACCAGGCAAATAGTAAACAACCACTTAATAAATATTTAAAGAAGGTGATATAACTTAAAAGGATAGAAAATCTAAAGACATATGAATTTTATCCCTGAACAGACACTGATGCCATTTTTAATCACTGATAAGAAGGTAGAAGCAAAATCCAAACTAAACTTTTCTAGTGGTGGTAAACATTCCATGGGTTTACTAAGATGATTCCCAAGCTTTTCTTAAGGATTCTCATCACTACATTAAAGAATCTCTCTGTGGTCCTGGAACTTCAGGGGGTTAACCACTATTTAGCTTCTGCATTCTTATTACAAGTATATGAATGATTTTGAATAAATATTTTGAAATATTAAGATTATTTCACAGCTTGCAATTACTCCTTTGTACCTGTACATATTTTGATGGGAAAGGAGGGGGGAAATACAGAACCTACATAAAAGATTCAAGTAAAATCTAATACAAAACAGGAATTGCTTACACAGCACAGAGATGCCAGAACTGCATGGATAAGTGATTTTGAAAACCATCAAACAGACATTCCACAAGGTCAACCAAAATGCAGTGTGCATGAGAGTAATGAGTGATTTTAGTCCAATAATCATTAAAATGCCTAAGAGAAAGGGTTTCTCTTCTGCTAGCATCTATTCTTTATTGGAGGATATCATTATATATATAAATTTTATCTTGCCTTTAACTGCCTAGTTTAGCTATAAACACTTAAAAAGAAATTCTTGCCAGAGGAGAAATCTGGCCTCAGCTTGGAGTCACCTGGGGTCAATGACAAGATGATGGTACAACAAGTAAACTAGTAAAACAGAAGGTAAGGAGCCTCTAATCCAAAAAGATTCATTTACTTTTCTTGCTTCATTCCTTCCTTCCTTCCTTCCTTCTTCCCTCCCTTCCTTCCTTCCTTCTTCCCTCCCTTCCTTCCTCCCTTCCTTTTATCTCTTAAGTACAAGTAATATGTGCATATTTTGTCACAAACATTTAAGTAATATTTTTACAGCAAAAAAACACCAATTTAATAATATTCTGAAGTCATGTGCCATGCAATTACACAAACCCTGATGTTATGGACTGAATTTGCATTATTGATTTAAATGATTTTCTGTGTCAACTCTGCACCAAAACACCTAAGTGAAAAATCTGGTTGACTCTCTGGATAGTATCACAACCAACAGCCACATACTTGCATAATTAAATGTATTCTTAAAAATACTTCATGGATGAGATGTAGACATTGCTCATATGGATTTCAAGTGGAGTTATTTGTCAGTACAACTAAAATTGAGTACTTCTCCCTAGAAGTAGGACCTTGGTGAATAATAAAGAACTAACTAAAGTAGTTTCCATTTTTAAGATACCTACCCTGAATACTGAAGAATATCTATGATCTTTTTAAAGCACATGGGTTTTGGTATCAAACAGATGTGGGTTCAGCCTCAGATTTGTCACTTAATAAACATGACTTTGGAAAGTCACTTAATATATTTAAGTTCCAATTTTTTCATCTATACAATGAGTATAACAAAAATACCTTCCTCAAAAATTGGCTGTGGGGCTCAATATCAAAAAACACAAACAACCTCATCAAAAAATGGGCAGAAGACCTAAATGGACATTTCTCCAAAGAAGACAAACAGATGGGCAATAGGCACATGAAAAGATGCTTAACATCAGAAATTATTAGAGAAGTGCAAATCAAAACTACAGTGAGGTACCACCTCTCACCTGTCAGAATGGCCATCATCAAAAAGTCTACATTAATAAATGCTGGAGAGGGCATGGAGAAAAGGGAGCTCTCCTACACTGCTGGTGGGAATGTAAATTGGTACAGATACTGTGGAGAATATGGAGGTTCCTTAAAAAACTAAAAATAGAATTACCATATGATCCAGCAATCCCACTCCTGGGCATATACCTGGACAAAACTATAATTCAAAAAGATACATGTACCCCCTACTGTTCACTATTCACAATAGCCAAGTCATGGAAACAACCTAAATGTTCATCGATAGATGAATGGATAAAGAAGATGTGATATATATATATATATATATATATATATATATATATATATATATATATATATATATATATATATATAAAATGGAATACTACTCAGCCATAAAAAAGAACAAAATAATGCCATTTGCAGCAACATGGATACTACTAGAGATTATCATACTAAATGAAGTAAGTCAGAATGAGAAAGACAAATACCATATGATATGACTTATATGTGGAATCTAAAATATGGCACAAATGAACTTATCTACAAAACAGAAACAGACTCACAGACATAGAGAACAGACTTGTAGCTGCCAAGGGGAAGGTGGGTGGGGGAGGGAAGGAGTGGGAGTATGGGACTGGAAGATATAAACTATTATATATAGGATGGATAAACAACAAGGTCCTGCTGCATAGCACAGGGAACTATATTCAATATCCTGTGATAAACCATAATGGAAAAAAATTATTTAAAGAATGTCAGAAAAATCAGCTCAAATATTGGCTATGGGAATTAAATAAATATTGCATATAAAATGCTAGCATAATAATGACATACAGTTAGTACACAACACATTTAGCTTTAGATACTTAGATTCTATACTTGTTTGAATTGAGTTTTACTTATTTGTTTTATTTTGTTTTTGAAAGTCTTGGACCCATGAATGATGGATTGAAAGATCAAATATTTTTCTACAAAAGTCTCATAGATCATGTGTCTTTTGAGCACAGGGACGAGCTCAGTTACCACCTTAACCCCAGTGACCCTCCACGGCCTGGGACAGAGTAGGTACTAAATAAATAAGTTGCGCTTGTCATATCCTCTTCACTTTTATTTCCCTTTTTGCATCACAGATGCAGACTTATGGGTAGGTGTGAGTTTCCATAGGCAACCTTAGGTAGAATTCAGCAATTCTCTTCATTCCCAAAAGATAATCTGCTTCACTGGACCTCGGTAAAATAATGGACGTTTTCCTTGAGATCCAGCTGAGGGGCAGCAAACAGGGATTTATATTACATAGAGTGCATTTTCTGTTGTGGGCAGGATGTACTTCATTATAAATATGCTCTATATCTAGTGAGCTTGCATGTGTGTGTGCACCTGTGTGCTTGTGTACATGCACATGTGTTGGAGAAGATGCTTTATTACGTTTCTCACACTTACACTGACATTCATTTATCAAAAACTTTAATCTGTTATGCTTTAACTAATAAGTGAGGATAATGTACTCAATTCCAGATATTGAATCAAAAAGATTATAAATTGAAATTTATAAAAGAATGTTTTGAGTAGCAACAAAGAAGCACTGGTTCTGGGAAAGGAATACAGAAAGATTTTGACACACCATTTCTCATTAGATTCAGACATAGAAGCATTAGAAGTATTTATTTTGATGATTTTTAAAAATTCCTTCATCCACATTGTCAGTTCTCTGTTTTCTTGCATTTCCCTTTTTAATCATCTGTGTATTCCTCTCCGATCCTGTGGCCAATTCCCCTGATCTCATTTCTTATTTTCCTCCTATGTTCACTTCCTCCACTTGCTAACTTGATTTATCTTCCTTGCCTGGTTTCAGTTTCTAACCTTTTCCTTTATTTTCCTCTGACTTCCACTTATCCCCCAGCTAATCTTTTGACCTTTTTGTAATCTCTTTTTCTTTCCACATTATCTTGTTTTCAGAGTTGTCCTTATCTGCTTAGCTCATGGTCAAGTTCAGGGGCAACATTCAGTCTGAAAAGTCTTTAGCCTATAAATGGATTACCGGTTGTCTCAAAAGGCTTGGCTCACCCAGATACTTAGAAAAAGGCCCTTCTGTTTCTAAGGCCTTTCCAGAATAGATGGAGCCTCTACACTCTCTTTTCTGCTCTTTCCCACTTTCCCACCTGCTCACTGTTTTGAAATCTTCAGGCAGAATTTCTAAGTAAAAGAAAGCACATTGGTTAACTCAGGTTTTACCCAGTCATTTGTTGTTTTCTCTCCATTTCCCCTCTACCCTCTGTCTTAGAGCTTTTAAAGAGCGAGGGGCAATTTGGCAGGGCACTGCTTGCGTCTTTCAGATTTAAACTGATACTCTAAAAAGCCTGGCCACCTACAAGGCAAATGTTTCCCAAGTTTCAATTTAGGTTTCATTAGGAACCCAGCAGCCCTGTGCCATTCTGCCTGCCCATTTAAACAAGGCCTCTCTCAGGGGATTATGCAGTTGCAAGCTGAAACATCTATATGCAAATGAGCCTTTCTGTATTTGCTATCAGCTACCACAGAAATTTTCCATTCCTTAAAAGCTATTTTTAAAAAGCAAACAGAAAACAGAAAAGAAAGAAAGAAAGGAAGAAAATCTCTTTAGCATAGACAGAAACCCTGAAGAAGAGTAGAAGACTGACTCCCATCCTACACATTTCCACTCTCTCTCTACCTACTCCTTCAAACAGCTGCAGGAGACAGAGAATTCCTGCCCTCCCTTATCCCTCACCAGGGAAAATACACATATCCTAAGGCAAGGTTATATTACAATTCTAACTTATCTAAAATAAGTAACTGGTGCACAAAAGGAGTAGAGAAATTTTTTTTGAAGTGAAAAACATAAGGAAGATCCAAATGGGTCTAAAGGTTTTGAATAAAATAAAGTTTGATATGCTTTAAAAATGCAGAATTAACTCTAGTAATTTGCATAAATAAAGGGGAATGGCACTGTGGATTTTATGATTTATATATCATATAAACTTAAAGTATTTTATTTTGGAATGCAAGGTATATTTGTGCTGTTAAAAAGAAACAACAGGCCCAAAGTAGAATCACCTATGCTAAGCCCCACCAAGATTTAATATTTAACCTAACTGCAGTTTCAGCCTCCCTCAGGAGTAGAATTTTAAACCAATCAGTCTGGAGTTTCCTGATAAACACTGGTGAGGTAATCTGCCTTAAGACCCCTGGTCTTCCCCTAAAAGAAGGTAACCTGAAATAATCAACTCTCTTAACTTTCTTGTCCCACCTTCTTTCTGCCTATAAAAAAACTTCCCTTTTGTACAACTCCTAGGAACTCCTTTCAGATGCTGCCCAATTCATGAACTGTTGAATAAAATCAATTAGATCTTCAAATTTACACAACTGAAATTTATGTTTTAACAGCTTTGGTGGCAGTAGTGGGATCTAAAGTGAACTTCTGATGGCATTCAGGGACAAGGAGAAATACGGGGTGGTACCCCATGAACCCTCAGTTCACTTCACTGTCTTTCTTGCTGTTTCTGAGGGCCGTAAGTTCTTCTTGGTTATGAGCCCCATTCTATTTGCATCTAGCCCCCCATCTAATTGGCTTTTCTTTACAGGACAGGGCAGCTTGAGCTAGTAGACAATACTGTCTGAAGCCTAACTGAGCTGGTGGATGGTTCTGCCTGAAGCCAAGCCCTTAGCTTTTCACACAGCAATTCCTGGATTTTTGAGTGGAAAACCCCAGCCCTTGATTCTGTTTCCAGATTTCACATTGGAAACTGCTGGTGGTGGCTATAGTTCCCCATTTGTTGAGGTCTGTTGATTCAATCATTTTTCCCAGTTCAAAGTTCCATAGGAATTTTTGGTGGTTACCAGCTGGGATCAGACCAGATTCAAGTTAAACACAAAACAGCATTTGAGATTGGACTGGGTTCGGCTTGACTTGGACCATGTCCAGGCTATAGCTAATGGGGAGCTCAGAAGTCAAAAGCCACAAAAATTAGTGGGCACAGGTAGAACGTTTAAAGGCTGTTAGAGCTCTTGCTGTCTCAAGAAGACTCCCCAAATAGGATACATTGGTCATGGTTGTTAGGGAACTGTTGACCAAAACCACTCGCCTTGGCCAGGCACTATGATAACCACTTGCATGAGTTGTTTCGCAACAAGAGGTCTCAATAAGGAACATGGTGCTGTCACTGAAAACTAACTAGGAGAAATCAGGAGGGGCCAAAAGGAGGGAGGAGATGCCAGTCCATAAATTCTACCAACCTAAACAACAAACAACATACAAGGGAACTCCTATATGGTTAACAGCTGATTTCTCAGCAGAAACTCTACAAGCCAGAAGAGAGTGGCATGATATATTTAAAGTGATGAAAGGGAAGGACCTACAACCATGATTATTCTACCCAGAAAGGATCTCATTCAGATTCGATGGAGAAATCAAAAGCTTTACAGACAAGCAAAAGCTAAGAGAATTCAGCACCAACAAACCAGCTCTACAACAAATGCTAAAGGAACTTCTCTAAGTGGGAAACACAAGAGAGGAAAAGGACCTAGAAAAACAAACCTAAAACAATTGAGAAAATGGTAATAGGAACAGGTATATCAATAATTATCTTAAATGTGAATGGATTAAATGCTCCAACCAAAAGACAGGCTTGCTGAATGGATAAAAAACAAGACCCATATATATGCTGTCCACAAGAGACCCATGTCTGACTGAGGGACACATGCAGACTGAAAGTGAGGGGATGAAAAAAGATATTCCATGTAAATGGAAATCAAAAGAAAGCTGCAGTACTAATACTCATATAAAATAGATAAAACAGACTTTAAAATAAAGAATGTTATAAGAGACAAGGAAAGACACTACATAATGATCAAGGGATCAATCCAAGAAGAAGATATAACAGTTATAATTATACATGCACCCAACATAGCTGCACCTCAATACATAAGGCAACTGCTACCAGCTATAAAAGAGGAAATCGACAGTAAGACAATAATAGTGGGGGACATTAACACCTCAGTTACACCAATGGACAGCTCATCCAGACAGAAAATTAATACGGAAACACAAGCCTTAAATGACACAGTAGACCAGAGAGATTTAATTGATATAGGACATTGCATGTGAAAACAGCAGATTACACTTTCTTCTCAGGCGCATATGGAACATTCTCCAAGATAGATCATATCATAGAAGTCAAGCTTCGGTAAATTTAAGAAGACTGAAATCATATCAAGCATATTTTCTGACCACAATGCTATGAGATTAGAAATCAATTACAGGGAAAAAAATGTAAAAACACAAACACAAGGAGGCTAGACAATACGTTACTAAATAACCAAGAGATCACTGAAGAAATCAAAGAGGAAATAAAAAACTACCTAGAGACAAATGACAACCAAAAAGGATGATCCAAAACCTATGGGAGGCAGCAAGAACAGTTCTAAGAGGGGAGTTTATAGAAATACAATCCTACCTCAAGAAACTAGAAAACTCTCAAATAAACAATCTATCCTTACACCTAAAGGAACTAGAGAAAGAAGAACAAACAAAACCCAAAGTTTGTAGAAGGAAAGAAATCATAAAGATCAGAGCAGATATAAATGAAATAGAAACAAAGATAACAATGGCAAAGATCAATAAAACTAAAAGCTGGTTCTTTGAGAAGATAAACAAAATTGATAAACCATTAGCCAGACTCATCAAGAAAAAGAGGGAGAGGAATCAAATCAATAAAATTAGAAATAAAAAAGGAGAAGTTACAATGGACACCGAAGAAATACAAAGTATCATAAGAGACTACTACTACAAGGAACTCTATGTCAATAAAATGGACAATCTGGAAGAAATGGCCAAATTCTTAGAAAGGTATAACCTTCCAAGACAGAACCAGGAAGAAACAGAAAATACAAACAGACCAATCACAAGTAATGAAATTGAAACTGTGATTAAAAATCTTCCAACAAACAAAAGTAAAGGACCAGATGGCTTCACAGGTGAATTCTATCAAATATTTAGAGAAGAGTTAACACCCATCCTTCTCAAACTCTTCCAAAAATTGCAGAGCAAGGAACACTCCCAAACTTGTTCTACGTGGCCACCATCACCCTGATACCAAAACCAGACAGAGATAGTACAAAAAAAGAAAATTACAGACCAATATCACTGATGAATAGAGATGAAAAAATCCTCAACAAAATACTAGCAAACAGAATCCAACATCACATTAAAAGGATCATACACCATGATTAAGTGGGATATATCCCAGGGATGCAAGGATTCTTCAACATATGCAAATCAATCAACGTGATACACCATATTAACAAACTGAAGAATAAAAACCTATGATCATCTCAATAGATGCAGGAAAAGCTTTTGACAAAATTCAACACCCATTGTAATAAAAACTCTCCAGAATGCGGGCATAGAGGGAACCTAGCTCAACATAATAAAGGCCATATATGACAAACCCACAGCAAACTTCATTCTCAATGGTGAAAAGCTGAAAGCATTTCCTCTAAGATCAGGAACAAGACAAGGATGCCCACTCTTGCCAACATTATTCAACATAGTTTTGGAAGTCTTAGCCACGTCAATCAGAGAAGGAAAAGAAATAAAAGGAATACAAATTGGAAAAGAAGTAAAACTGTCACTGTTTGAAGATGACATGATACTATACATAGAGAATCCTAAAGATGCCACCAGAAAACCAGTAGACCTAATCAATGAAACTGGTAAAGTTGCAGGATACATAATTAGTGCACAGAAATCTCTTGCATTCCTATACCCTAACAACGAAAGATCAGAAAGAGAAATTGAGGAAACAATCCCATTCACCACTGCAACAAAAAGAATAAAATACCTAGGTATAAACCTACCTAAGGAGGTAAAAAACCTGTACTCAGAAAACTATAAGACACTGATGAAAGAAATTAAAGACAATACAAACAGATGGAGAGATATACCATGTTCCTGGATTGGAAGAATCCATATGGTGAAAATGACTATACTACCCAAAGCAATCTACAGATTCGTTGCAATCCCTATCAAATCATCAAATGGCATTTTTTAGAGGACTAGAACAAAAAATCTTAAAATTTGTATGGAGACATAAAAGACCCTGAATAGCCAAAGCAATCTTGAGGGAAAAAAAAAGGAGCTGGAGGAATCAGACTCCATGACTTCAGACTATATTAAAAAGCTACAGTAATCAAGACAATATGGTACTGTCACAAAAACAGAAATATAGATCAACAGAACAGGATAGAAAGCCCAGAGATAAACCCATGCACCTATGGTCAACTAATCTATGAAATAGGAGGCAAGGATATACAATGGAGAAAAGACAGTCTCTTCAATAAATGATGCTGGGGAAACTGGACAGCTACATGTAAAAGAATGAAATTAGAACACTCCCTAACACCATACACAAAAATAAACTCAAAATGGATTAGAGACCTAAATGTAAGGCCAGACACTATAAAACTCTTAGAGGAAAACATAGGAAGAACACTCTTTGACATAAATCACAGCAAGATCTTTTTTGATCCTCCTCCTACAGTAATGGAAATAAAAACAAAAATAAACAAATGGGACCTAATGAAGCTTAAAAGCTTTTGCAAAGCAAAGGAAACTACAGAAAAGACAACCCTCAGAATGGGAGAAAATATTTGCAAATGAATCAACGGACAAAGGATTAATCTCCAAAATATATAAACAGCTCATGTAGCTCAATATTAAAAAAAAAAACAACCCAATCTAGAAATGGGCAGAAGACCCAAATCAACATTTCTCCAAAGAAGACATACAGATGGCCAAGAAGCACATGAAAATCTGCTCAACATCACTAATTATTAGAGAAATGCAAATCAAAACTACAGTGAGGTATCACCTCACACCAGTTAGAATGGTCATCATCAGAAAATCTACAAACAACAAATGCTGGAGAGGGTGTGGAGAAAAGGGAACCTTCTTGCACTGTTGGTGGGAATGTAAATTGATAGAGTCACTATGGAAACAGTGTGGGAGTTCCTTAAAAAACTAAAAATAGAATTACCATATGATCCAGCAATCCCACTACTGGGCATATACCCAGAGAAAATCATAATTCAAAAAGACACATGCACCCCAATGTTCACTGCAGCACTATTTATAATAGCCAGGTCATGGAAGCAACCTAAATGCCCATTGACAGATGAATGGATAAAGAAGTTGTGGTACATATATACAATGGAATATCACTCAGCCCTAAAAAAGGAACAAAATTGGGCCATTTGTAGAGATGTGGCTGGACCTAGAGACTGTCATACAGAGTGAAGTAAGTCAGAAAGAGAAAAGCAAATATCATATATTAATGCATATATGTGGAATCTAGAAAAATGGTACAGATGAACCGGTTTGCAAGGCAGAAATTGAGACACAGATGTAGAGAAAACAAAGTTATGTATGCCAAGGGGGGAAAGTGGAGGTGGGGGCGGGGGTGGTGGTGGGATGAGTTGGGAGATTGGGATTGAGATATATACCCTAATATGTATAAAATAGGTAAATAATAAGAACCTGCTGTATAAAAAAGTAATAAAATTCAAAAAAATAAAAAATAACGTATAAACTTCAGGGAGATAATTCTTAACAGGAGAATGAAAAAGGAAAGGTCATTTGAATTAAGATGAATGAAAAAAATCATGTCTCTTCTCCACAAATATTTTTAGAAAAATCTTTAGCCTCTAAGCAATGAACTTAACTTATTCCAACTGATATTTTTTTTTTTTTTTTTTTTTTTTTTGCGGTACACGGGCCTCTCCCGTTGCGGAGCACAGGCTCCGGACACGCAGGCTCAGTGGCCATGGCTCACGGGCCCAGCCACTCCACGGCATGTGAGATCCTCCCTGACTGGGGCACGAACCCGTGTCCCCTGCATCGGCAGGCGGACTCTCAACCACTGCGCCACCAGGGAAGCCCCAACTGATATTTTATAACTAGTGCATTTTATATTCTCATACCTGTCTTGTGTCTACAGTTTTAAAATGAAGCTATGAGGTCTCTATTTGCATCTGTATGTTCATGTATGTTTATATGTGTATGTTGTAGATGTGTGATTAATTTCTACCCTCAGATGGCATTGCTTAAATTAATTTGTAAAAGAGCTCTATTCAATTGGCTTAGAAAGAAACCAAGAACTGGTATAAATTAAGGGCTGAGTATTCTAAAATCTCTCAGAAATGTAATTGAAACTAACCTAAATGTTTTTCAGGTTCACATGATCAAGGAAAACATTTGATATTAAAGCTAGTTTAAATTCATTGGCTTAGTTAAAACAGACATGTCTTTTGAGTTGCCAACACTGAATATAATGCAGACAAACAACTTTTATTCTACCTGGTTTTACTAGTAAAATTCATATTATCTCTGTTGCAAAATCTGTCAGCAAAAAAAATAAGTTAGAATGATGCCTGATTTTTTCTAATATCTTATGAAGTTTTCATGGGTAATCTAAACACAATTGTTGGGAGTAAGTGATTTGGATAGATGTAAATGTTATAGAGTTTATAGGTAAAATAATTATATTTTATGTTATGTGTATAAGAAGTAGCTTTCAAATCTTTCAGGTAACTTGAAACTTTAGAGTTTTGCTAAGCTAAGCTAAGCTAAATGATGGAAATACATTGAAATTCTAGGTCATTTCCAAATAAGATGAAATAGTGAAACATTAATTACTAAACATAGGTTTATCTACTTTTGGCTTCTTATTACAAAGAAATGAAAGATATCTGGGATCTATTAGTAAACTTACCTAGTGCTTTATTGAAAGACTGTACTATGAAGAAACGTATTGTCAGAAATTATGAAATGTATTCACAAATTTGCAAATCTAAAGAATGCTGGTGTAACAGACACAATTCACAATTGTTCACTTATGTTACACTAGAAATTAAGGTTTTAAGGGTTAAGAATTCTAATTAATATATGTAATTAAAATTACTAAAAATAAAAAGGGAAGCAATTCTATATGCAAGGAAAATAGGATGTGAGTTTTGGCTATAAAAAGGTATAAGATGTGAAAATGCATTTATTTCAGGGAAAAGAAAGTAAATTTGTCCCAAGAAAAAAACCGGTTATTTCAATATGGGAGAGAAGGAAAGACAAATTAAGTAGGAAGTTGCGAAGAGAGAAAGACAGGGAAAATTCACCTTGTGTAATCAAGCTGGCTTAGAATGAATTGATATTATAGAAGTGTTTCAAGTAAGCTTTAATATCCGTAATGTACTTATATAAAAGTAAAATTTTCTTTCATCTGCTAAAAGGACAAAGTTTTTCTGTAGCATTGGTCTGCTCTTGATAATAAGTTATTATAAAAGGTTTCTCTTTCCCTTTTAAGTAATATCTGCCTAGAAAGCAAAGATTTTGTGTTTTACAAAATAATTTCATGTGCTTTGATTGGTTTTCCTCACAATTATGTAACCTTTAGTATTTGCCTTAGAAATATTTTATTGTCATTTCGGTCAAATAGATAAGTACTATTTTATAATTATTTGGATTCTATTTGTCATGTGTTTGTTTTAACCTTTTGATAATATTGACAAGCTTCCCCAAATCAAATTCTAAATGAAGTCTTTTTGACCTGAAACTAACTTTGGGATTTTCCAGAGGGTCCCTGGAAAACCTCAAAAGATCTGTTCTTTCTTTTCATAAAAAGAGAGATGTTAAACTAACTAGACTTATTTAAAATATTAAATTACATGGAAAGCATCATCAAATAAAAAGTAATACTAAGTCTTCTTAATGCTCTATTTGTATACGTATATGTTACAAGTGTTCCTGAAGTTCCTAAAGTCTGATATGGCCTGGTATGATGTTATCATCATAATTCCAGTTATCATTTAAAAATATTGTGCATCATAGAAATAACCAAATTTTCCTGTCAATTTCATTATAATGAACTCTCATCAGCTCTTTAACAATGGGCATTTTTAAAAGTCTTTTTGTCATTTACAAACAGTTATTGTTTTACTCAGATGCTTTTGCAAGAGTGTTCTGAGAAAAGTGCTTCATTTTCAAGGAGATTCACGGAAAAAGTTTTAACAAGAACAGGTTTCTGATCATAAAACTGAACTGGATAAGAATTTCCAGAACTAGTGGAAAAGCTGGATTCAAACACAACAAGAATTAATAACATAGGACTGAATAAAGTGAGGAGGATGATTATAATTTTTATGACTTTTTTTCTGAAACATTGCTGGTTGTTTAATGTTCTTTTTCCAGGTTTAAAGAGACGTTTTCTCTTAAGCTATCTATGATTTATATCAATTTGGTAAAGTATACCAAACAAAGATGAAAACAAACAAAGATGAAAACATTTAGTTTTTTCTCCCTACTTAATCCCTCCAAAATTGGGGAACTCTTGAATATTTTTTTCATGGCAATATAGTTAGTTATTTGTATAAATTCAGTAAAAATTTACTCTCCGGGCTTCCCTGGTGGCACAGTGGTTGAGAGTCTGCCTGCAGATGCAGGGGACACGGGTTGTGCCCCGGTCCGGGAGGATCCCACATGTCGTGGAGCAGCTGGGCCCGTGAGCCATGGCCGCTGGGCCTACGTGTCCGGAGCCTGTGCTCCGCAACGGGAGAGGCCACAACAGTGAGAGGCCCGCGTACGGCAAAAAAAAAAAAAAAAAAAAGAAAAAAAGAAAAAAAAATTACTCTCCTTGTGACATGACACAACTGGAAACATTGGTTATATTACCAAAGCTTTGACTGCAATGTCATACTTGAGAGAGATATGAATAGACTCAGATATGACCAGACAGTTTTGAGGAAATAAGATTGACTTTATGAAGCCAATAAAGCCCCTTGAAAAAAATTGACCTGGTACCTTGCTTACAATGTTCTAGCAAAGCAATCTTATAAAGGGCTTATACAGTCAATTACTATTCTTACTATTCTTGCTGCACTTATGTAAATAATCAGGCCAAGTTTTAATGCAAACAAATTAGTTTTACTGTGGCTACCTTTGGAAAAGAGTAAGGTTAACTGTAGAGAGAAAAATTGTGTTTTCACCTTTGTATATATTAGATTCTAGTCCTGTTAACTGTCTTTGAGATTTTGTTATAAACCTGTAAACTGGACTAAATCTTGAATTCTTCTAGTTTTCTCAAATATCTGACTCTCCAAACTAACATTTCCAATTTTATTCCATTTGATTTGCAATAACTGAGAACAAAGACTTCCCTCGAATCTCCTTGGATGGGACTAAAAGGTCCTCCTCACTGCCCAGGTGGCAGCCAGACTTCAGGGACTTAAACCTTGGGCCCATATTTCCCAATGAAGAAGGAAACTGCACACAAGCTGAAGACCTCAAAATCAAATTGACTAGGAAGAGAAGTAGCTGACATAGATGTAGACTGCTTCCACCCAAGATGCCAGATCAAGACTTCTTACTTTAACTAATCATAAAAACTTTTTTTCTTATTCTTTTCTTTACTCTGACATTGGCCTAGGAAGATAATGCCATTACCCATACATCACAGGCCACCACTAAGGGGGGATAAACTCTGGAACTTAGAACAACTTCCTATTTCAGGCTAGGAAAAAACCTGACTCCTGGCTTGAACAGGCCAATGTAACAATCCCTGTAAATGAATTCATTAACAGTGCCAACTTTGTGGCAGTGGTTTGTGCCCCTAGAGGATTTATCTTTGTTTGTGGTGGTTATCATTGTCCTTGAGCCTATGAAGCTTAGATGGCTGGCACATAACTGGGCAATGCCTCTTAGGTTATCTAACTGTGCCCCTAACTATCTACAAACAAACTGAAACGTGTCATTGGTCAACTTCCCTGAATTTTCATGGTTGAGTTAGATAGGACCTACCAGGAGGCATTCAGGATTAAGGATTCACTTTACTTAGCAGGGCTCTACTTCCCTGGATAGAAGTGAGTACAAATGAGGCTATGATCAGGAACCTCTCCCCAACTCTTGAAAGTATTGCAGAATCTGCCCAACAAAAATTCTTAGACCCTCTATCCAAAGTTTTTCTTGATAACAGGATTATAGTTTAGCTGGGCAAAGAGGAATCTGTGCTGTGGCCAACACTACCTGCTATATCTGGATTAATACTTTTGGGGAAGTTGAATCTCAGTTACAGAAGATCACTGAACAAGCCACTTAGCTTGAAAGAGTGACTCCTTCAAAGGGGTCCTTATTTGGTTGGTTTGATTCTTGGGGATCTTGACTCTGAACTGCACTCCAAACATTGGAATTATCCTGCTTGTAGTTATCATGATAATCCCCCTGGTGCATTGCATTCTCTCAAAAGCTTTAAATGCATGTTCGCAGCCACTAATCAGCAAGTAAAAGACCTCCCTAAGACTGAAATGTCAGACAAGGAACGAAGAGAATGACCAACAAAAAATATTTTGAGCCTTAAGTCGTGACCTGTGAATACCACACAGATTCAGCAACAAACAAACAGCCAGGATCAATAAAAGCTCCAAGAACTTGCATGGTAGCCAAGAGTGGAGTAAACACCTTAAATTTTGATCCCTCTCTCTCAGTTAGGCTTAGAGCTTGATTTGATCAAAAGGGGGAACTGTTAAAAAGAAACAACATTCACTTTGCTGTACAGCAGAAACTAACACATTGTAAAGCAACTATACTCCAATAAAAACAATAAGTAAAATAAAAGTACAGTATAGAAACAGAAAAAAAAAAAACAGCCCCACACTGAGTCACTTATGCTAAGCTCCACCAAGATTTAATACCTAACCTAACTGCAGTTTCTGCTTCTCCAAGGAATGGAATTTTAAACCAATCAGTCTGGAACCTCCTGACCAACAATATTGAGGCAGTCTGCCTAAGACCACTTCCCTTCCCCCTAAAAAAGGTAGTCTTTTTTGTTTTTTTTTTTTGTTACGCGGGCCTCTCACTGTTGTGGCCTCTCCCCTTGCGGAGCACAGGCTCCGGACGCACAGGCTCAGCGGCCATGGCTCACTGGCCCAGCCGCTCCGCAGCATGTGGGATCTTCCCGGACCGGGGCACGAACTCGTGTCCCCTGCATCGGCAGGCAGACTCTCAACCACTGCGCCACCAGGGAAGCCCAAAAAAAGGTAGTCTTGCCTGAAACAATCTACTCTTTAACTTCTTTGTCCCACACTCTTCCTGCCTATAAAATCCTTTCATTTTGCAAAACTCCAAGGAGTCCCTTTCTACTCCTTGATGAGATGCTGCCCGATTCATAAATCATTGAATAAAGCAAATTAGAACTTCAGATTTATTCAGCTGAATTCTGTTTTTAACAGTGCTAAAGTGGAATATTGTAAGTACCATTCAAACGTGGCTATTGGTCCTTGAGCAGGTCTTCTGGGCATCAATTTCTTCATTTGTAAATGAGGGGCTGAGCTAGATAGATTAGTGGTTCTTAAATTATTCGAAGACTCCTCACTACTTTGTTTAACTTTGTATCTGAAAGCAATTTCAAACTTAAAGAAAATTTGCAAGACTGATGTGAAGAACACTCATTATCCTTCACCTACAGTCACCTATTGTTAACATTTTATCCCATCTGCTTTATCATTGCTGCTCTCTCCCTCTCTTTCTCTCTCTGTATAGATAGACAGACAGAGAGATAGTTAGATATCTATCTATTGTATATACAGATACAGATATAGAGGTATCTAGATATATAAATCTAGACACACTAACAGATCACAGGTACATATATGTGAATGTACATACACATATATACATATATGTATGTATATCCATTCACTATTATCTGAAATCCAAATTGAACTGGGTTACCCATAATTTATCTGGCAACCTTAGAGGGAAGAAAAAAAAAAAAAACAAAGGGTACAATAATAAGCAAGTTATCAGGGTGGATAATAGGTTGCAAATCTTGCTATTTGAAGGGGACTGTCTGAGAAACCATATAGAATACACCTCAGAACTGAGCTACAGCAGGACAGAGAGCCTAGGGCATTATCCTTGGACTCCCATTCTACCTCTGTTGAAGAATGTCCCTAGGGCTGCATTAGCTCCTTGTCACTTTTGTGCTGCTCTAGCCTGTGGCTGAGCAAACTCCCAAGCATGAAAGAAGCTGTCAAGCAGAGAAGCAGGCATTTAAAGTAGGGAGTTATCCATGGTATACCTGAAACTGTCCATCATGGGTACAGGTAACATTCAGAGGTGAGCTCTGGGGACACGGGATAGGGCATTAAAAGAGCCAACTAGAGTTTCTTTTTACTAGCTCCTTTGCTTTGCTTCTATGCCCACAAAGCAACCTTGTGATTATCACACTGTTTCTTAATGTTACAGAGAAAGTGTAGTACAGTCCTGAGGCCTCCAGCCCTATCACTGATTGCTGCAGTGCATAGAAATCAACAGATATTCTGGTCTTTTACACTGGCTGTGGGAGTTAAGTCAACATATCTGCTCCTGAGATCTATACTCACTTCCGGCAAGCTGATAATTTATATTTCTGAGTCAGTAAGGCTGTGGGACAGGCCTCCAGACAGTGCCAAGATGCTAGCACATAGAATAGTACCTTCTAATGCCTCCTTAGAGGTACCTGGCCTCCTTCTCACAGCCCTACATCCTTGAAACAAGGTTTCAGTAATTGTGAGTCACTTTTCCTCTATTTTGAATTTTTACTATCTTCATTTTCCAGATGGGCAAATTGAGTTTGGATATTCCTCTCCAAAAGCCCATTTTCTGTGAATTATTATGTAAAGGCTTTAGCATTAAACCTCAAATCATTCTTAGCTTAATTAAAAGTACCAGGTTATTATCTATTCCCTCGTATCTACAATGTGGGATCTTGGATTCAGCTTGAGGAAGCTCACATTTCTCAGTGGAGTTTGATTAGTAGCAGAGAAAGCATGAGGCATCTCTCTTTCTTCCTGGCCTGTGTCTAACCCCAGGAGCTACTGGGAAGTACTCTGGGTCATGGTGTGAAATCAAAATGTTGAGTATTCTTCCTGGAATGGATAATTCCGAAACTGATAGAAGCATCGGCTTCAATATATAAATATATTTAAATTATATTTTTTAAAAAATCTGAATTAGAATATGGGTCAGCCTGGGTTCTTCAGGAAGCAGACCTGATTTTTCTGTTTACCTTACCCTGCTTCCTTCACTCCATTGTAGGTTTTATCCAAAAGTACTCCCATCATAAATCACTTGACAAGAATCTCTGCCTCAGGCTCTGCTTCCAGAAGTCTGACCTAAGCTAGACTTTGCAACTAGTGAGCCTGAGACGCTAAAGAATTTATTCTTTAATTCTGCATCATTCCCCCTTATGAATTGCCTTTACCAAACGTCACATATTTCAGATAGAGGAGAAAAAAGGGCATTCAACTTTTTCACTCATTACTCATTAAGTCATATCATTGGGCTTATAAATGAGTTACATTAGTATCTGCTTTAGCCTAGTAATGAGTTTGTAATGCTAAATTATAAATTCATCCTCTCTTCTTGCTCTTTCTCTGTCTGTATAAACTTTAAGCAATTACTTCAAGTAACAATAAACATGTAACTATCCATCAGAGAGAAGAGCTCACAGGCAGAGCTACTGAATGTTGTATTATTTCATTCAAGATATGGTTGGAATGTACTTGGACTAGACTAAATGAACTCATTTCCAATAAGGTTTAGTTTGTCTCTAAATGAATCAGTGTCATAGAAATACTGCTGCACACATACTGTCCATATACACATTGTTGTCCTTTGCCTTGAGAGATGGAATTACATGGAACAAAAGGAAATCTTGCAGAGCCCTACTATTTCCATGTGATCTAACACAATCACTGCTCTCCATTAATTATAGCTATCTGAGAAAATTGAACTTTATGCCCATTAGGTTGGTCTTCAAACAAGCAAATCTGCCAGCCTTGAAAAATTACATACCCCAAAGCTGCTGGACATTTGTTCCTTATTGAATTTCTTTGTCTCTGTCTCTGTTTGCAACAAAAGTAAGACTTCCTAGAGAAAACATTTCTGCCTAAAATTATATAATTTGGCTACTAGTGATTTACATTAGATTTCCTTCTGTAATCAACAGTTCTATAGAGAAGGGGAGAACATTCTCCCCTTTGGTGTCCAGAATTAATTATATCATAATCTTTCCCATACTTGGTGACTGTGATTTTCAGTTCATAGTAAGTCTTAAAAAATTAATGTTTCTATTTGCTTCCACTGAACAAGTGGGAAGGAGGGGTAAAGGATGTAACAACTGAGAAAAATCCCTTTACTCTTTTAAACTGTAGGAAAAGAAAGCCTTCAATGGATTCTTTTCTTTTTTTTTTTTTTTTTGGCTGCTTATTTTGATAGTTCCTCTGCTGAAAAATTTTAACCCCACATTAGAGTGAAGATGGTTCACCATTATTCTCAGACCTCCCAGCTCCCAATGATCCATTACTAACATCCAATTAAGGCTAAGAGTGATAGTGATGTCAATGAATTGTATGTGCCTGACATTTGACCAAGGCAAACGCATCCTATTTGAGCTCATCATTCCACAGGAACAAAAGTGCATGACTTTTCTGGCCAACTTTCTCATTTTATAAAAAGAATATTGCTTTTTTCTATACTGTAAGTATCCTCCAATACATATTACATAAAATGGAAGTTCATTAAAAAGCTGTCCTTTGGTTGGCTTTAAAGTCAATCATATGTGCATGAATGGCACATATATGTGTATCTGTGTTAATTTTTCTTTTGTTTTTTAGTTGAATTAATGCCTTTTATTTGAATAGCTAATAAATATATATGATCAAAAGTCATTTTAAAAGTTCAAATGGAAGTAATCTAAGTGTCCATCAACAGATGAATGGAGGGGCTTCCCTCATGGTGCAGCAGTTAAGAATCTGCTTGCCAATGCAGGGGACACAGGTTCAAGCCCTGGTCTGGGAAGATCCCACATGCCATAGAGCAACTAAGCCCATGCACCACAACTACTGAGCCTGTGCTCTACAGCCTGCAAGCCACAACTACTGAGCCCGTGCGCTACAACTACTGAAGCTCGCGTGCCTAGAGCCTATGCTCCGCAACAAGAGAAGCCACCACAGTGAGAAGCCTGCACACTGCAACTAAGAGTAGCCCCCCGCTCACCACAACTAAAGAAAACCCACCCAGCAATGAAGACTCAACATAGCCAAAAATAAATAAATAAATAAATAAATAAATAAATAAATAAAAATAAAAAATTGAGAACTAAGAACTATTTAAAAAAAGAAAAAACAGATGAATGGATAAAGAAGATATGGTATATATACACAATGGAATACTACTCAGTCATAAAAAAGAATGAAATTTTGCCATCTGCAGCAACATGGATGGACTTGCAGGGTATTCTGCTAAGTGAAACAAGTCAGAGAAATACAAATACTGTATATTGTCACTTATATGTGGAATCTAAAAAATAAAACTACTGAATAAAACAAAACAGAGATAGACTCACAGATAGAACAAACTAGTGGTTACCAGTTGGGGGGGGTACAAAATAGGGGTCGGGGATAAAGAGGTGAAAACTATTATATATAAAATAAATAAGCTACAAGGTGATATTGTACAGCATTGGAAATATAGCCAATATTTTATAACTACAAATGGAGTATAATCTTTAAAAAGTGTGAATCACTGGGTTTCCCTGGTGGTGCAGTGGTTGAGAGTCCGTCTGCTGATGCAGGGGACACGGGTTCGTGCCCCAGTCCTGGAAGATCCCACATGCCACGGAGCGGCTGGGCCCGTAAGCCATGGCTGCTGAGCCTATGTATCCGGAGCCTGTGCTCTGCAATGGGAGAGGCCCAACAGTGAGAGGCCCACATACCGCAAAAAAAAAAAAAAAAAAAAAAAAAGTGTGAATCACTATGTTGTACACCTGAAACTTATAATATTGTAAATCAACTATACTTCAATATAAATTAATTAATTAACTGACGTTCACATGGGTATACAATGAAAAAGTAACCCCCCTCCCACCCCTATCCTTCAGTTCCTTGTCTCCTGAGGCAATAGTTTTTACCAGAGTCCTGTGCAACTTTCTGAAGACATTCTGTCTCTAAATAAGCATGTGTTAAAGAAAAAAATGCTACACATATATCCAGCATTCTGCACCTTGTCACTTAACAGCATATCACTTCATATTCATGTACATAAAGCTGCCTTGTTCTATCTCTGCATGGGATTCCAGTAGATGGCTTTTCTATAACTTATTTCACTAGTGTGTGGACATTTAGGGTTTTTTTCCCCAGTCCTTTGTTCTTATCAGCAATACCACAGTAAATCTCCTTCTTTGTACACATGTTCATGCATAAATGTAGACTAAATTCCCAGAAGGGGAATTGCTATGTCAAAGGAGACATACGTTTTGAATTTTTATAATTATTACCCCATTGTCCTCTATAGGAACTGCACTGACTTGTATTCTCCTAAACAATGAATGGAAGTATCATTTTCCCCATATTCCTGCCAATAAATGTATTATCACAATTTTTTATTTTGACAGCGTAATAAGTGAAAATGTTATCTCATTGTAGTCTCAATTACATTTCTTTCATTATAAGACATGTTTAAATGATATTTATGTTTCCTCTCCTGAATTAATTCATGGTTTATGGTTTTTTCATCATTTTCCTATTTATTTATTGGGGCTCTACATATTAATTAAAGAAGGCCAATGTTATGTGTACTCCAAGAATATTTTTGTATGGAGTATCTTCACCTTTGCAACACCAAATGTTGATAAGTATTTTTGTTTCCTCACAAAGTACTAGGTTCTAATGGAATTCTATTATATAAGTTTCTATCAATGTCCATAGTTATACAACAGTAGTTACCTAAAGCATGGATTATTTTTGTTTATTCTTCTATTGTCAACTCAGCATTTCCCAAAATGTATTCAGTGATATATAAGTGTACACGAATTTTAAAAGTGCAGGGGTAGAGGAAGAGAAGGAGAACCCTAGGGCCAAATAATCTTGGTTTAAACATAGTTAAATGGTGTTCTTTCTTTAAAGACTTATCAAGGTCTTAATGTGCTAAATCTCTATGAAAAGAGCACAGTATATATGTTCCAGAATTGTCTGCCTGTGTACCTCTTAGGACTAGAATCCTGCTGAACACAGTTTAAGAGAAAGTCCTTTTAAGTAAAGACTTCTACTTTGATTATGACTACTATTAAATTGTTTGCTTTGCAACAAGCCTTGAATTTCACAAGTAGCAACAAGTAATTTTCATGATAATATTCCTGATCAAGAAAGAGCCCTTAATTAAATTGCAAGTTCTGACAATAAATAGTTACACAGAAACATCATTCATTTATTCATGAGATTTTCTAATTATTCTTCCACAACAAAAATATTACATTTTGACCCCCACGCATACACACATGTTGCATATTTGATGGCATTATGACCTCAGGACAGATTTGAGTGCGTTGACTGTGTCCTCAGTTCATACTATGAGATTCAAGGCATAGCGGAGACAAACACAAATCAGACAAGAATTTTGCCTTTAAGGTGTTTACTGTTTTGAAATTAAGTAACAGATATACCCTGTTAGGTGCTTTGTGTGAAATGTTTATGCATTTTATCTTCAGTGCTACAGCCAGAGTATTTCTCAACTTAATGATCCCATTTGACTCTCACATTGCATTTGGAGGTAGGTCATTGTCCCTGTTTGATAGATGATGGCATGGTAACAGGAAAGATGACATACCCAAAACATAGCACTGGATAGTGACTGAGCTACAGCTGTCACAGGAACCCACACCCTGTGCACCCTTTAGACACAGTTATACCCTCTTTGAAGCTGAGCGCAAGTGAGAAAGACCACATGTCAGAACAGTCGCAATCACTTGTTCTGCCGCTAAAAAAATACCTTTCTTTTTCCTTTCCTTTCCTTTCTAAATCAGCAGAACATATTAAAAATATAGAAATATTCAATATATGCCTAGGAACTCCTCAATGGAATGAATCTGAAATCCATCTGAGCAGGAATGAGACAGCCTGTACAACTGATACATGAGCCTTCCCAACAGCGAGGACTAGTACTAGAATTAATACAGGCTTTGGAAGCCACAAACCTGGACCTTGGGAATATAATGGCTCTCCCCACTACCCTACCCTAGTGGTTCTTAAACTCCTTGTGTCATAAATTTATAAATCCTTTCCTGACAAAGATGTACAAATTTTTGCCCACAATGTTAGAGAGCCCTTGGACTCCCAGAAACCCTCCATGGGGTTTCAGCAGGAGTTTAAGGACTCCTTCATGGGAAAGGCATTCGTGGCAAACAGGTAACTCCACACTTCCGTTCTGTGCTGGAAATGTACAATATCTTTTTTCCTTTGTTTTCTAAAGTTTTATCTTTCAAGAAAAACACTTAATAGAGGATGGGGTAACCTAGATCACTTTGATCTCTAACCACGGTGGCATCAGCCCTTTCCTGTCCAATGCAGCAGGCTCCCTTATCAGCTGGCCAGGAATGGTCAGAACACTGTCATTCTCCCCGCCAAAGCACTGGCAATCAGCTCAGATGCATGGCTCATGTCAATAACCCTTTAACCTTTGTTATTTCATGTGTCCCGCACCAGAGGTGATTGATCCTGGTCACCAGAATGTCAGGAAGAGGGTGGAGCTGGCAGGACTTTCCTTGAGGTATTATGGGATGGGATGACTATCCAGGTGATCTACTCCACTGAGGAACAACGTGTTGATTTAATTGGAAATTTCTCACAAACAGAATCTGGTATAACTGCATAGTGGTATATGGAACAGCACGGGGCAAGTTTTCACTTATTCACTGATGTCCTTGAAGCTAGTATTAAAGCTACGACTTTTGTTCACAGCACTGTGGGATATTTCACAGTTCTTTATTTTTCTAATTCCAGTGAATTCCATTTCAATTTTCAGAAGCATCTTGTTTTCAAAGATCTCTCCCTCTGAATTATGTTGTAGAGAAGTCCCGGAGGTTTATGTATCCCAACATATTGGAGACAGTCCTGGCCTAAGACTGTTGGGGCCACTGCAAAAATCCATATCTTCCTTCAAAGGCAGGATGATTACCCACTTTGTACTAAGGGCTTCTGAGGTCCTGGAACTTAGTGCTTAATCATTTTCCAATATCTTTAGAATCAATATTGGTCTCTTTTTCCTGAGATGGAGGCAGAGTGCAGGGGAGGAATATGCTTTCTGTGTTCCCAGCATGTCTACAGTGGCAAACAAACAGAACAAAACAAGACTCTGATTCAATTATTTTAATAAATCACACTTACATATGTAGCAGCCTTTTATGTCACCTTGCCTGGATTACCACTGGCCAAGTGACAACTGACCATTCCCTTTCTCTCAGGATTTTATACATCGTCCTGGAACTATCTGGGCCACCACTGGGACTGAGGAGATGAGGAATTGAGAGTCTATGATTATCAAGGACCCCAGGAAATATCATTTTCTGGAAAAATTATAGGAGTGTCTACAATCGCTAGATTTCATTAGTCCAGTTGTATTAATACGTTTGTTTGGACTGCAAGAAGAGGTTATTCTTTCCATTCCCAATGTGTATCCATGCTGTATGGTTATTTATATTTTAAAATGGCTTATACATGAAAGCTTGAGTTTTTTATTTTTATTTTTTAATGTGGGCCACTGATGCATAAAAAATAACTTTACCATTAAATAATGCTCTTTAGAAATGACAAGTCACTAAGGTACTCAGAAAAATATAGCGTTACGGCAGGGATTATGACTGCTGTGATTACTGCAGTGTCTTATATTATACCTAATATTTCTTTTAACTTTCCACTTGACAGCTGAGTGATATATGTTGGATCTCAAGCAGAAACTGTACAATCTTGTGGACTGAAAATTAGGAGTCAATAGGCCTTGGTTCTAATGACAGTTTCACTTGACAATAGCCCCATATCTCGGTCTCTCCAACCTGGGAAGATTGAAATGTCTGAAATGTCTCAAGGGCAAGTTTGAAATATTTGTGTGTCTCCTTATATTCAAAGGTCTCCTCCTATTTCCTTCTAGTTTCCATTGAGTAACCACCACGGAAGGACACAGAGCTGGGGGGTGACAGGGTGGATGAAGGTTTTGCTTTTCCTTCTTTCTTTTTTACTTTTTAATCGTCTTCCTTCCTCTACTATCATCTTCTTCTTTGTTCTTCTTGTGTGTCTCATAATTACCCCCTCATATTTAATACCAGTATCACACACAGATATTCTTACAGTGGCCTCTCCTACTTCCTCCTGTGGAATGCTTCCAGCAGTCAATTTATTTTATTTTTATACAAGAGGGCTTGCAGTGTGGTGGTTTAAATAAGAATGAGGGAATAGAACTAGCATTTATGAAGTGACTAGTAAGTGTATATATTAGTTTCCCAGGTCTACTGTAACAAATTACCACAAACTGGTGGCTTAAAACAACAGAAATTTAGCCTCTCACAGTTCTAGAGGCCAACTGGAGGCTCTAGGGAAGAATCTTTCCTTGTCTCTTCCAGCTTCTGATGGCTGACAGCACTCTTGGTAGCTACATCACTCCAGTCTCTGCCTCTGTCTTTACATGACCTTCTCCTCTTCTCTCTGTGATTATGTGTCTGTCATAAGGACAATGGCTATTGGATTTAGGGTCCATCCAGGAAATTCAGGATGATCTCTTCTTAAGATTCTTATACCTGCAAGACCTTTTTTCCAAATAAGGTCATATTGACAAATTCTGAGGCACAGACAAATGTTTCGGGGACCACTGTTAACCCACAACAGTGTATATTTAACATTCACAAACCTGTTAGGTAGGTAATAGAAACTCCAATTTACAATGAGAAAACTGAGGTCCAGAACAGTTAAGTAACTCAGTAAGAAGAGGTGGACCCAAAATTCAAGTTTAGGTCAATATGACATCAAAGCTTAGGTCTTTCACCATGAGCCTTACTTGTGGTATCCAAAGGTGAACATAAAACCAGCTCAGAGGAAGAAGATATTAATATCTGTAATAAATAAAAAGCATTCTCTAAGCTAATATATTTTCTTTTAAACTTCTGCTACAATGGATTTTTCCAATGTAATTTATTATATTAAAAGGAAAAAGCCAGGTTTTTAATCTACCAAAAAGTCTCTTAAAAATAAAAATGGGGCTTCCTTGGTGGCGCAGTGGTTCAGAGTCCGCCTGCCGATGCAGGGGACACGGGTTCGTGCCCCGGTCCGGGAAGATCCCACATGCCACGGAGCGGCTGGGCCCATGAGCCATAGCCGCTGAGCCTGCGTGTCCGGAGCCTGTGCTCCGCAACAGGAGAGGCCACAACAGAGAGAGGCCCACGTACCGCAAAAATAAATAAATAAATAAGTAAGTAAGTAAAAAAATAAAAATGGCATGAAAGTAGATGTTAAATTTCTGACATAGGGCTAGGATGGGGATGAAAAAGGTAGTTCTTAGTTTTTGTACATTAAAAAAGAAAAATCTGATCCATGACCTCAAATGTATTCTCTGCCAAATGGAATTTGGAAATCAAAGGACTTCAGCCAACCACTTCAATTTTCTATATTAAAGGACACCCTGGAAGTTTTCTCAGCCTATAAACCAATATGTCCAATGATCTTCTGAATATTTCTACATGGATATCCCAGTATCACTTCAAATTCATCTCCAGTATCATTTTTTTTTTTTTTTTTTTTTTGGTACGCGGGCCTCTCACTGTTGTGGCCTCTCCCGTCGCGGAGCACAGGCTCCGGACGCGCAGGCTCAGCGGCCATGGCTCACGGGCCCAGCCACTCCGCGGCATGTGGGATCTTCCCGGACCGGGGCACGAACCCGTGTCCTCTGCATCGGCAAGCGGACTCTCAACCACTGCGCCACCAGAGAAGCCCTCCAGTATCATTTTTTATCCAACACTTCTGTTTCTACTTTTTCCAATTCCTGTCACCATGCCTCCATTTACCAAGCTAAGAATTTTTGACTCATTGAATTTTGTTGTTCTTTTCTTCACAGTGTGTCTTACGTGCATTCATTTATTCCCCAAGTGTTTTTGAGTATTTTTTTCTGGGCCATCCACCATGCTGGGTACTAGAGATACATAGTTTTAAAAAGGCAGACACAAGTATGTTCTTTTGGGGAGCTTATAGTCTATTTGGAAAAACAGACACAGAGCACATAATTACAAATATGACTCGAGAAAGCAAATGTTTCAAAGAGGAACATGCAGCTGGAGAATCAAATCCATCCCTATATTTCCACCCTCTCTGGCCTGCCCTGGTTGGTCCTTATCCTACCAGGTTCATGAGGCAGCCTCTCTGCCTTTAGTCTGACCTCTTCTCTGCTTATCTTATGTTACTCTCCTCTCAAGAGTTCTCAGTAACATGCTGATGCTTACAGACTCTGCTCTTTTATGTGGCATGTAGGACTTTCCTTCTTGTGAGTCCAACTACATTCAATCCTGGACAGAGATCTTGGGGAAGTTGGGGAAGAGGTTTAGGGTCCCTCGAACATTGGGAGCTTGGCAATGCTCTATAACAAGCCCTATTAGCCTCATGAAACTTTTGCAAAAGCCAACCTGCCCATGCATTATCTGTCCTAAGATAACTGACTTATTCTAACCCCTAACATTTGTTCAAACTATTTTTTCCCACAGCATGGCTTTTTCCTCTTCTCTATCTCTCAAATTCGACCCCTGCTTGAAAGAACATCACTCTGAGCCCTCCCTGATCCCAAGGGCTTTCTCTTCTTTCTCTGAAGTCAAGGCACTCACTGGCACACCTAGCCTCTAGGTAAGGGAGTTCAACTGGATTCTATGATGTTATTTTTCTGTGTAGGCCTCTACCTCTCCCAAAGAGACCATGAACTTCTTTAGAAGGGCTAGTCCTGCAGTTAGTGTTTCTTTGTCCTACTGCACCTTTTGCTTACTAGACAGTCAATAGTTCATATAATCATAGAGCTGTAAAGCTGGGGCTTGAGTAAAATGAGGCCCAGACAGGTAAGGTGACCACCCACAGATACATGAGGCCATGTTAGAGGCATGATTCAGACCAGAACCTAGATCTCTCCCTAGTAAATAATGCTCTTTTTACTGATGAATGAATGTAATAAATGAATATAGAGAAAAAAGTTCCATTCTTTTGAGGTTGGTCCATCTAGTGCTAAACCTTTCCAGACAGATGTCATCCTATAGATCTGCAGATGCTGTGGTTTCCACAGACTCACATAATAACCTTGCTATTGAATTTGAACTCTGATGCTCATCTTACCATCACTACTGCAGCTATAGACTCCTCTCACCTGCCGCCTACCTCCCATTCATTCTGATTTATTCTTGGTTATAACTAGGGTTAGACAGACTTTCAAAACTTGAATTCAGAGCTGTCAGCTTAATTTCCCATGCCTGAGATTTGTGGTGTAGCAACTTGGGGAGACACAAGCACATACTTTGTCTATGTGAAGGAGGCTCTTGTGTGAGATGATGAAGTTAGAGGGAAGATCATCCTGTGATATCTCCAGCCCTTGAGACAGCTGGGGCTGGTTCCAACGTTTTTACCAGGCTTCTGAGCTATCAATCAGGTGTCCAGAGGTGGGACAGGGGCACCCCCACGAAATCAAGGCAAACTCAATGATTATCTATCTGCTGACACTGAAAAAAACACTTCATTCTTCAGCTCTTTGCAGAATGAGATGGGGGAATGGGGGCTATGAACAAATTAAAAGTGTGAAAATGTTTAATGAGTCCAATTATTGAATAATCAGTCACACAGTGCTTCTGCTTCAGAGCATTCCAGTAACTAGTGAAATTCTACAATACTGCATTGCATTTTCACATTCATGTAATCACATAAATGTTCCTTAAGGAACACCTCATGATATTCATATATCACGCCCATCCCTTCTATAACTCAGCATTCTCCTTCTGTCTGTTTCATTTTATTAGTCACTAATTTCACATTCTGACACCGAGATGGTTAGAATTTGCTAGCAACTGCGTGGGTAGGAGGCAGCCCAGTGACATTAAATATTGTGCTGTGGAATATTCATTTGTAAAGATAAACTGATGCAAAATTTACCTCAAAGATCTTGTGTAGCCTGGAATTTTGAGAGCAAAGTGAACTTAGTGTCAGAGTGAAGAGAGCTGACTCACCTTTAAAAGTCTTTTCCCAGACATGACTAATCTACCCAGGAAAGAGATGGAGCGATGACAGCAACAGTATGTCCGTGAGAAGACCAGGAGGAGTATGGCTCTAAAACGGTATTTCTGGACCCAATTCCAATGTCAGGGGTTGGGGTGGTTTGCCAGACCAATAAGCAATTCTCTAACACCAGCAAGGTGTCTTACAATTCAACTCAATTTTGACACTATCTACCCAAAGGTGGTGTCGGATTCTACAGGTTAAGAGTTCACTCCTACAAGACTGCCGCCCCCCTCCACACACACTTCAGATTCCAGTTGCTAGTCCAGGTTGTTACCTGTGCTTCTGACCAACTGGCTATAAATGAGAGGTTCCCACGACCCCGTGCCTGGATTCAATTAATTTGCTAGAGTGGCTTACAGAACTCAGAGAAACATTTTACTTACTAAATCACCAGTTTATTATAAAAGGATATAACTCAGGAATAGCCAAATGTAAGAGATGCATAAGGAAGGTATTCAGAAAGGGTGAGAAGCTTCCATGCTCCCTCTGAGAATGCCAGTCTCCCCAAATCTCCACATGTTCATCAACCCAGAAGCTCTTTGCACTGAGTCCTTTTGTATTTTTATGGAGGCTTCATTATCTAGTCAAGATTGATTGAATCATTGCCTGATAGCATCACCTGGGAACACCTATCCAACTGAGATGATAGGTTTGAAAAGTCTGTAAAAATTCATCAGAAAGGACACAACAGCAAGGGTATCTAGCTGTAGGCTAGGGTTCTCAGAGGGAGCTTAGAGCTAAAAGTGGATGCATTCTGTCTGCTTAGTTAGGGAGCTTGTCTTGACCCACTTGGTTACTGAGAAGTAAGAGCCAGGCTGCCTGAGTCCCTATTCTGGCTCCCCCAATTACCCATGGTGTAACTTTAAGGGAGTTACTTAATCTCTTTCTGCTTCAGGTTGTTGTTGTTGTTGTTGTTTTTTAATCTGCATTTACCTTATAGATTTGTTGAAAAAATTAAATAGTCAATCCATGCAAATTGCTTAGAATAGTACCTGACACATAGTAAGTGCTCCATAAATGTTAACTATTATTCTATATCTAAGCTTCCCTGAGATCTTAGACGTAGATTTCTGTACCAGAGTTATAAGTAAAATAATTTTCTAGGAAAAACTTATTTTCTGGTGGGACTAGAACTTTTTTTTTTTGGTATGCTAAGACATCTTTCTATTTGTCATCTTATAGGATGGGTCAGGAACACAACACTACTTAAAAGATAAGAATTGTTTGCTACTCAGTGAAAGACTTTTGTGACATCTTAGCAACCTTGTAGATTCTGGAAAGAAAAAGAGAGAGGAGGGAGGAAATAAAGTAAATAAGTTTAATGGAGAAGTATATATGGGGGAGTACATTGTGTGTGCCTGTGTGTATGAGTTTAGGGAGTGGCAGTGGGGAGATATACATACTGCATCATAGAGAGATGATCTACTCTAATTGAAAGGATAGGACTTGGAGAGGCAGATTTCTAGATCAGCTTCTTCCCCATCCCTTCCTCATCTCAGATTGGTATCCTTTAAAGCATCTCTCAATATAAAAGGGTTCCATGGGGAAATTTAAAAAAAACACTTATTTAACCAGTAATAATCCATTATAATTGTTTAGGACCAAAAACTTTATAAAGAATTATGACACACATTATTTCAAAACCTCAACAACCCTTCAGAAGCTGTTGCCTGAAAGAAGTGACCCCCTTTACAGATGAGGACACTGGCATAGCTAAAGGTCTCATCTCAGTTAACACAGCTAGCAAATGGAAGGGCAGAGACTCAAAGGCAGGCTTCCTAGTTCAAGTGCAGTTACCTCTTTTCTGACACATCAGGACTGACACCTGCTCACATTTGCAGCCTGTTTGCACATCCAAATTGTTCCTAGTGTGCTTGGAAATATGTAAATTATTGCCAGTCTTTGTTCTGTTGTTTGACTTTAATTCAACAGACATTCAAAAACCATTTATTCAGTGCCTACTATATGTAAGATACTCCACAGGGATATCAAGGCATCTGTGAATACAAACTGGACTACTGGAATTTCCTTATGTGTTAGTCTCAAATTTAATCATGTCAGCCTCTTATGAATAATATTCCAGTTACAGCATTACATTCCAATTCATCTTGGGGTGTTGAGGGTTCTCATTTTTCTATTAAATGATGAAAACAATGGTGTTCCTTCCCTCCCCATCCTACCTCTCCACCATCCAATCTTAAAGCATAATATGGAATAATTTAGCACATATTTAGTGATTTCCTATAAGAGTACATTTGCTTTTCTCATTTAAAAATATTTAAAAGTATACAAAATGTTTTAAAATATATTTCTATATAAAATCTCCCTGTATCTTCTGGATTATGGATTTGAGCAACTGTTCCACACAGACCTCTGTGCAAGCATGGAGATCTGGGGTCTGAAGGTCCAGAATGAATCTCAGAATCTTTTGTCTCAGCTCATAATGGGAACTGGCACTTAGTTACAATCTTTTGTTCATCACTGAAATAATTATTTGTGACATTTTTCAAATGCCCTAATTTTGTGGAAAGAACACACATCAAAGGTTGTGACAAACCCACAACTGTCATCACCCTGGTAAAGAAAACTGGCTCCAAGCTGGTGGTCAGTAAACACATAAGTTTCTTTCTTTTCCCTCATTACTTTTGGTATTCATCTAGAGCTGTGGGGTGGCTTCCATGCATGAGGTTAACAATATCCAGACACTTATAGATATTCAATAACACACGTCCCAAGATCATTTTTCAGGATAGATTCGAATCAGTTTGGAGCTTTTTCTCATTCTCCTGGCTTTGCATTGAGAGGCTTGGGAAGTGGCTCAGTGTAGGAAGGATTTGAGAATGTTAGGTAAAAAGTTTTATGCCTTTAAAAAGAACATGAAAAAGACTAATATATGTGAAGAAGAGATTGCAAAAGTCCCATGGGTTACGGATGGCAACAGAGCCAGTGCTGCAAATGAGCCCTGAAATCTAAATTGGTTTAGAAATAGAAGAAAAGGCAGTATTCAGTGCCATTTTACAATAAGTGTTACCACTTAGTGCTCTAGTTTGGCTTTTTATGTATTTATGTGAGTAGATTGGGTGTCCATCTGGATCTTTTAATCTACCCAGTTATATGCTTGGGCGTGTTCTCTGCACAATACCCTTTTCCCCAGGCCTCTGGAAATGTGAACAAATGCTGACTTCAGGGGGAAACAGGATTTTTGCTGATTAGAGAACAAAGCAAGAATGTTAAACCCAGCAGGGGACTTCTATTTGCCTACCATGGAAGGGCTGAGTGTACACTTTTGGAGCATATGGGTCTTACTTAGTGCTGGAGATTTGATCCTCTGAACTCCCACTAAAGGAATCACAAAGCTCTAGATGGCCAAGCACCACTCACTAAATTCAGAAGCCTTCAGATGTGGGTGCCATGTTCTCACACACATCTGTGCAGGTCCCTGTAATGCATCCAAAAATAAATGCTACCACTTAAGAGGATTTCAGGAGAAATGTTAGACAGAGAGAAGCACAAGCAGCTTCTAGCATCACCTCAATTTTTAGCTTACTGAGGAAATATCTAGAAATGAGTAACATGCTGCATAAACTAGTTGAGAACATAAACTCTGGAGCTAATCCACCTGTGTCCATCTTTTGACTCTGCCACTAACTAGACATAAAACCACTGACCTTGGGTGAATTGCCTAATCCTTCAATGCCTTAACTTCTTTATGTTCAAAATGGGCTTGATAACAACAGTAGCTACTGTATATTTTGCAAATATTAAATAAGTTAATATATGAAAAACACATAATAAGCTCAATATGAATATTAAATACTCTTACTATTTTTTGGAGTGAAGGCATTTATACTAGCAATTATTGAGGACTTTTTAATGTCTCTTTCTTTCTACTAAAAAAAATAGGGATGAAAAGTATCTTCTGTTTCTTTCCAAGAATATAAGACAAACTATAGACTGTAGTAGTGGAATCTACCTGGAAGTGATATGTTTACTTAGAATAGTCAATCATAAATATAGCCTCTTCATACAGTGGAGTGAATAAAAGAGAATAATTATTTCATTCCAAGAGTTCTGTCTATGCTTTTCCTGATACTGATATCTTCCACAGCTTTTTTCTTTTAATGGACTGTATCCATGGACAACTTTTATTACCTTCTGTGAAGGTAGAGATCCATCTGTCTTATTCATCTCTCTGCCCCCAAAATAAGCTTAACATACAGGAGCTACCTCATAAATATTTTTCATTGAATAAACAAGTTGATATTTCTTCCATGTTTTTCCCACTTAAAAAGCCCCACTCCATTTATTCATTCACACACACACACCACACACACTCGCATCTCTAGCTCTCCCTCTATCCTATCACCTCAAATAGAATTCTTATTTATTCCTCAAAGCTTAACTCAAAAACAGCTCATCCAAAATGCCTTTCCTCATTTCTCTAACTAAATGTGCTATATCCTTAAATTCTCATGCTTTTTATGTGCTATTCTTACTATACTTATTTTTTTTTCCACCTTCATTACAATTATGCATGGAAATGACATATCCTCTATGGACCTATGAGGTTAGGCACTGATTTGTAAATATCTTATATAGTGGCTATCACTGAAAATGTAATCGTTGAAAAACTAAACAAATAAATGTGTTTATATATACATTTTTTTTTTTTTTTTTTTTTTTGCGGTATGCGGGCCTCTCACTGTTGTGGCCTCTCCCGTTGCGGAGCACAGGCTCCGGACGCGCAGGCCCAGCGGCCACGGCTCACGGGCCCAGCCGCTCCGCGGCACATGGAATCCTCCCAGACCGGGGCACAAACCCGCATCCCCTGCATCGGCAGGCGGACTCTCAACCACTGCGCCACCAGGGAGGCCCTATATATACATTTTAGACCAGTTCAGGCTAAAATCTGAACTAAACAGGTTTATAGTTATAATATTCAAATTGAACTTGTTTCCTAACCCCTAATTGCTTAATTTGGTCAATAGCAGGTACTACTCCACCTGCACTCACTCTGAGGAGTAGCTTGGCAAGCTATTGGTTTAAATATTTAGTTTTCCAAGCCCTGTGAATATTTGGGTATTATTAAACTCAACAGAATATTAAGAATGGTCTGTAAGATATTTTTCAAAATACGTTTCCTGAGGCAGGAGGTAGCTTTACTATTTACAGTCATTGCCATTCTTCCAATTGTGGCCTTACTCATGATGTCCTTGTTTTGAAGTTATCTTGGATTGTGAAAATAGGTACCTTTTCTTAGTGGGTTCTGCTAGCATGTTCTCCAGAATATGTCCCTTCATCAAACATTACAAATGCTAAACGGTAAAGTCAGAGAATCCATGAATTTGCCCCTGGATTGAGTGACCACACATAATCAGCAACACCTGTTGGGTTGGAATGGCCCCATCTGACAATAGGACTGCTCTGCCCCTTCCCAGGATGGCAAGCCCATTGGCAGCACTGCTAAAAATTCTGACAAAGGTATATTCTGCAGGCATTAAATTGGATCGAGTCATTTCTAATTCTTGTTGGAAGCAGTCAGGGTATAAAGTATAAATAAATTGAGTAATGCAATCAGATTAATTTAGCAAGTTAGTGATTATAGCAATGTATTTTTAAAAGTCACTTAAGGAAAACAACTGGATTGAATGGGAAGGGCTGTATAATGAGAATATAGATCAAATCTTGACTTTGTCATCAACTAGTAGGCTAATTCACTCAAATTATTACTCTCTTTGACCTTAGTCTCCCCATCTGTGAAATGTAGATAGAAAATAAAACGCTCACTTATAGAATATCTTACTGAATGGCAGGCACCCTCACAGGTGGCACCCCCTTTATTCCTCTCAAAGGAGAGGCATTATTATGTTACTGATGAAGAAGCTGCAGCTCTTCATCATGCAGAGAGGTTCCACTGCGTGCCAGGCAGCAGCTACCATGCAGTGGAGACAGGATTTGAACCCGGGTCTATTAACCCCAAATTCCATCATCTCTTACTCTTCCACAGTGTATCAGACATTACCTACTCTGATGACCTACAGCCACAAAGAGGAAATGCAGTAGTAGAAGAGAGAATACTTTATAGATGGCTATGTTTATTATTATGACTCGGGTCTAAAAATCAGTTTTATTCAGAAACAACTGTCTATTAGGAAAAAAATATTAAATAGCAAAAAGATATTAAAACACAACTCTTAGATTTGTTCACTAATCTCTCAGCCATATTTCTGTCTTCCACACTATATAAGGAGACAGTGGTTAGTCTTTAGCATGCAGTCATGTCCCTGCATCCTTTTCTTCCTAACCACACTTCAAGCTCCTAGATTGGTTTCCTATTGCTGCTGTAACAAATTACTACAAGGTGGTAGCTTAAGATAAGACAAATTTCTTACCTTACAATTCTGGGGGTTAGAAGTCAAAAATGAGTCTCACTGGGATAGAATCAAGATGTTGGCAGGGCTGTGTTCCTTTCTGGAGGTCCTGGGGGAGAATCTATTTTCTTGCCTTTCCAGATTTTAGAGGCTGCCCACATTTTTTTGTTCATGGCCCCATTCTCCATCAGTCACATCTTATTCTGACACTGACTCTTCTGCTTCTCTTCCACATTTAAGCACCCTTGTGATTACACTGGGCCCATCCAGATAATATAGGAGAATATTCTTACATTAAAGTCAACTGATTAGCAACCTTAATTCCTCTTGTCATGTAATATGACATATTCACAGGTTCCAGGGATTAGAAGGTAAACACATTTGGTAGGGTGTTATTCTGCTTAACACAGTTCTCAAGGGGAAAGCCTGGATCTTAGACATGATTGATTAACTCTAGAGGGCTAACCATATCACTGGGCACTGCAATAGCATGGGCCATTGCAGAAGAGTATTCTGATTAAGAGTGTGGTTCCTAGAGCTATACACCTGGGTTCAAGTCCCAGTTCCGGTACTTTCTAGCAGTGTGACCTGACCAATTACTTCTCTATGCCTCTATTTCCTCTTCTGTAAATAAGGAAAATGAGAGTAATAAGAGCAAATACTTATATAGCACTTACCATGTATCAGGCACTGCTCTAAATCCTTTTACATATATTTACTCTTTATTGATCAAAACAAGCCTCAAAGATAGTTTCTATTATTATTTCCACTTTACAGATACGGAAATCAAGGAACTGAGATGTTCACTAACTTGTCCAAGGTCACAGAGCTAATAAGAAACAGAATCAAGGCTTGCGCCCAAGCAATACTGCTTCAAAACCAACACAGCAAACGTTATGTTAACGAAGATGAATTTGCATTGTCCTCACCAAGTTAAGGTCTATCAAGTACTTTGAAATTTTATCTGTGGGAAGCAGCTTTCAGTAAGTTCTCTCTAATTTACCAGCTTATTCAAGTCTCAGCTAGGTTCCCCTTAACTTGAAGCCAACCTTTGTTCAGGAACAATTCTGAGATACGCACAATAAGGGAGAACATGAGGAGACAGAGAAGTTTACTAAATCAATGATGTTCAAATACCTTAGTACTCTCTAGCACTAAGATATAAATGAAAATTTAGACTTGGCCTCTGCCTTCCTGGAATTAATGTATAGAATTTTCATTCATTCATTCTTTCATTCTTCATATGCATTTAGTCAGCTCTTGGCACTTAGTGAGCCCTCTGGGGAAAAAACAAAAATATTTAGTACAAAGTGTTTGCCCACTAAAAGCTTATAGCACAGTTGACACATGAACTGATCATGGTGCAATCAGACTGAATGAGTAACATTTGTTTATTTAATGGAAGAGAATGATACATTATGAAGAGCAGCCCCTTCAAAACTAAGCTTTGGTTCCCAAAGCTACTCCATTCCTAGATCAGTGGTTTGGAACCAGAAACCATCTTGCCACCCAGGGGATACTTGGCAATATCCGGGGACACTAATTGTCACAACTATAGGGAGGTGACCACCGACATCTAGTCAACAGAGGAAAAGGATACTGGCAAACATTATAGCAATACAATGCACAGGACAGCTGCCCACAACAAAGAATTATCTGGTCAAAAATGTCACTAGCGCCGAGGTTGAGAAATCTTGCCCTACGTGTCAAGTCCTCATAAGGTTGGTCAAACTAAAGCAATACTGCAGGAGCTACCTCTAACCTTTTATATATCCTTGTTGTATTTTTTTAAAAATAAATGAATGAAAATGAAGGAAAATCCAGAACTGGAATTTGGCATATCAAGATGCTACTCTTAACTTTTCAAAACAAATCAAAATGGGAGCAGGGTGGTGGGAGAAGGATTCAGTAATTACAGCATCTCTGAATTAGGAGCAAGAGCAAAGACACCCAGAGAAAAGTATAATTTAGTGCTTAATCAACTAGCTGATTGAATTCTCCGTAAGATTATGTTTGAGGCCCAAATGAATTACAGTGGTGATCTTGGGCACAGGCTTGAACAACTATCAGTCATACATGAGGTTGGGGCAGTGAGGAGATTTCAAATATTTAAAAGCTTCTGTAATTAATTCAATGAATTATAACAATAGGGGCAAAGTATAAAACTGCTTAACACAAGGCAACTCCAAGAAAAAATTGGCAGATAATTCCTGTCTCATCCTGTTGTGCTTGTGGATTGCAGCACATATGGTCTTGCACCAGGGGTTGTAGAACGGTGAAAGATTCTAACACCATATGTGTGGAAATCCTGCACCTTGCAGAGAGTGAAGGAGTGAGGAAAGCTTGTCCTTGAATCCTGGACCCTTATGGCCATTCTCTTCCTGGCTCAATAGCAGATTTTGTCCTCTCCATATGGTATTTTTAACATACTGTATTTCATCTTTAATGTAGTTTTCTTGGGGATTTTAATTGCTTATTTCCAGTACTAATTTCCATTCCTGTGAATACAAAGGAAGTAGATTTGCTTCTCTTTCAATAATATAAAAAGAAAATAATTATGAAAACTACCCAGCATGAATAGTATTTATAGTTTTCCAATGAAAGGTCTGCACTCTTTCAAATATATGCACCTGTATGCATATGTATATCTTTAAAATTCTGTATTCAGATTTGTGGGTGTTTGCTGGAAGGAAATGCACTATTTAAATGCACTAAGACTACTGTTATTTATCTAATAGTTTGGGACCTGTGGATTTGGAGAGGACAATTTTCTATCATTAGAAAACTTTAATTATTCTTTTTCACATTAAGCTGAAATAGTTAAGGATATTATAAAATTAAAAGGATCAGATAGTGGACTTTTTAGGGGATACAACATAGTGATGTTTTAAGAGATTTGTCTATAATAGCATCCTAAAGTAAAAGAGGTCGGAAGAATTAAAATGATAGCTCATTGAAAGCACTTTACCAATATACCAATACTCTTACCTCTATTGGGCCTTCCCTTTTGGCTCTATCAACACCAAATATCACACAATAGTTAACTCTAGATGGTCTGTAAATTCATGGTCTCTAACTTGAGTTGAACTCCTTGGCAGTTTCTACTCCTATTCTCTTTACTTGCCATTCCAAAGCTTTAGCAAGTGTCTCAAACCACTCTAACTTCCATCCCACTTGCATTCTGATAATAATCTCAGCTCTTATTATTTTGAAGAACTGAGGCTGTCAACATACAGTTTTCCAGTTTTTGGCTTCCCCATCCACACATGTGCTTTTATTTCATAATCAAGCTCTCCCTTTCCTCTAGCCACAGATGGCTGTTCAGAGCCAAACCCTTGAAGTGATTCATTCCCATCTCCTCTGGAACCTGCTGTGCTCCATCAATGGTCTTCTCTCCATCCTACATTTACCTTTCCATCAATGTGGCTCTTTTCCCACAGCCTATAAACATGCTTAGGTCTCTCCCACACTAAAAATTATAATCTTCTCTTTAACCTGAGTCTTTCTCTTTCCCTTCCTTTTCAGCCAGAGTTTTTGTTGAAGGACTGCCACTGTCACCATTTCCTTTCTTCCCACTCACTCTTCAACCAATAGCAATCTGGCTTTTCTTATCATCATCCCATTGTAGCTGAGTTTGTGAGAGCTGTCGATGACTTCCCTTCTGCTAAATACCATAGACCTAAGCAAGTGGTTATCTTTCTTGAACTCACTGCTGCATTGGCATTGCTGATCCCTCATTCCCTTTAGTTCCTTCATTTGCCTTGACTTCTCTGATACTTGGTGCTCCTGGTTCCCTTCTACCTCCCTAACTATTCCTTCCCAGTCCTCCTCTCTCCTTGGTTCATCGATCTTTTTCTCTTCAGGCTCTATTTGGTTAGTTTCATTAAAGTTCTTATAGAACACTACTCTCTGTATGCTGATGTGTCCCACAATTTTGTCTTAAGTTTCCATACCTCCTGTGAACTTAAGACTCACAGAGTCTTTTGCACAACACATTTTGAAGTCCCACTGGCTCTTCATACTTAGTATATTCAAATCTGAATTCATTACATGCATCAAGACTCTGTCTTCCTCACCTCTATCCTCCACAAACTTCCTCATCCCCCTATATTCTGACCGCAAATAATAGAGCCTAAATCCACTTGAGCATCCAAGCTAGGTATCAGGAAGTCCCTCTCTTCCCTCTCTACACATCTAATCATTAAGTTCTGTTTACTTTACCTTGCAAATATTCCTTGAATATAACCCCCCCTCCTTTAACATTACAACCACTCACATAGTTCCCCCTTTAACCATGGCTCTTGGGGACCACTACAGTGCTTCTATAACTGCCTTCTCCAACCCCAGTTTTGCCCTCATAAATCCATTCTCCACACCACAGCCAAAGTAATCTATGTAATATGCAAATCTAACTAGGGAGGCTTCACTGACTCTCTATTATCTACAGAATGATGTCAAAGTTTCTGAACATGCCACACAAGACCCTCCATGACCTGGCTCCCACAGATGTCCTCAGAATTTCTTTCTACCACTTTATCTTTTATCTAATTTATCTTTTATGCTCTTATAATAATGATCTGCTCTAGATCTCTAAACACACATTGTGTTTCACACCTCTGGATCTATTCCTTCTTTCAGGATCACCCTGCCCACCTTTCCTCTTTTAACTAACTGAAACCTATCTTTCAAACTTCAGCTCAGTTCTTATGATGGTTAATTTTTTCGTTTAAATAAATTTATTTATTTATTTTTGGTTGCACTGGGTCTTCATTGTTGCATGCGGGCTTTCTCTAGTTGCGGTGAGAGGGGGCTACTCTTCGTTGCAGTGCAAGGGATTCTCATTGCGGTGGCTTCTCTTGTTACAGAGCATGGGATCTAGGCACATAGGCTTCAGTAGTTGTGGCTTGTGGGCTCTAGAGCACAGGCTCAGTAGTTGTGGTGCACGGGCTTAGTTGCTCCGCAGTATGTGGGATTTTCCCAGACCAGGGTTCGAACTCACGTCCCCTGCATTGGCAGGTGGATCTTAACCACTGCACCACCAGGGAAGCCCTTATGATGGTTAATTTTATATGCCAACTTGGCTACGCCATAGTATGCAGATATTTAGTCAAACATTATTCTAGATGTTTCTAGAAGATATTTTTAGCTAAGATTAACATTTAAATCAGCAGACTTTGAGTAAAGCAGATTATCCTCCCTAATGTAGGTGGGCCTCACTGATCAGTTGAAAGACTTAATAGAAAAAAAACTGGGCTTCTCTGGTGGCGCAGTGGTTGAGAGTCCACCTGCCGAGGCAGGGGACATGGGTTCGTGCCCTGGTCCACATGCTGTGGAGTGGCTGGGCCCGTGAGCCATGGCCGCTGAGCCTGCGCGTCCGGAGCCTGTGCTCCGCAACGGGAGAGGCCACAACAGTGAGAGGCCCGCATACTGCAAAAAAAAAAAAAAAGAAAGAAAAGAAAAAAGACTGACCCTCCTGGGGGAAGAGGGAATTCTGCCAGCAGACAGCCTTTGGACTCAAACAGCAACTCTTCCCTGGGTCTCCGGCTGGGTCTCCTGTTCTAATCCTGCAGATTTTGGATCTGTCAGGCTCCAAAATCATGTGAGTCAATTCCTTAAAATAAATCTCTCTCTAACTAAATTTTACTCATAACTCCATTTCCTCTTTTCATCTCATTGGCTTAATTAATTTTCATTATAAAAATTATCAAGTCAAAATAAACTAATTTATTTGTTCATTTACAACTTAATAATTTTCCTGTTGGATTATAAACTCCATGAAGCCAGGGTCCTTATTCTTTGCTGCATCTCAAGTAGCTGGCACATAGTAATCATCAAAACTCATTTTAAATGAATGCAATAAGGATTTACTTGTTTCATAACTCCATAATGCTGGTGGGGAGTGATTACAAAAACATAATTTTTTTAAAATTTATTTATTGTATTTATTTTATTTTTGGCTGCACTGGGTCTTTATTGCTGCGTGCAGGCTTTAGTTGCAGCGAGCGGGGGCTACTCTTTGCTGCAGTGCACCAGCTTCTCATTGCGGTGGCTTCTCTCATTGTGGAGCACGGGCTCTAGGCACACAGGCTTGGGTAGTTGTGGCACGTGGGCTTGGGTAGTTGTGGCACGCGGGCTCAGTAGTTGTGGCTCGTGGGCTCTAGAGTGCAGGCTCAGTAGCTGTGGTGCACGGCTTAGTTGCTCCACGGCATGTGGGATCTTCCTGGACCAGGGCTCAAACCCACGTCCCCTGCACTGGCAGGTGGATTTTTAACCACTGCGTCACCAGGGAAGCCCTGAAAACACAATTCTTGCTATTGAATATCTTTCAAACTACCTGGGGTGTTGAGGTTAACACTGATGAAATTCTCAAAGAATAAGGTAAGACAAGAGAGGTGACAAGTTGTGTGATGTGGATCAGGGCTAGAGGATTCAGTGGAAAATGAGATCTGTGAGGCTAGAGACATCAGGCAGGAAGCAAGACCCTGTCCTGGCCTTGTTGAAAGGGTAGAATTTTAATAAGAACAGAGAAAAGTGAATGAAAACAGGGAGACCTACATGAAGGGTAAATTAACCTGAGAATGAAAACATAGTAATTTTGACAGTGGAGGTTAGAAGCACCAGAAAGCGGCAAGAAAATTAGCTTGCAAGGAAAGGTAAGGCAATTGATTAAACAAGTTTAATGTTTGCTTTGGTAGCCAAATAGAAGCCATTGAATGCTTTTGGGAAGAGAGACCTAAAAAAAGTGAGAGGTTGGTTTATGAAAAATTAGCCTGATAGTGCTAGGCAGTGTGGATTGAATGGTAAAAATTCCAGAGTCGGGTAAACCTAACTTATCTCCCTGCGGTCTGTCCTTGCATCAATTCATTGGTACCTTCTTTCTCACTGCCCATGGCATTGTCAGGAATCTTCCCCCAGGCCTGCTTCACCCGGACCTGAGCTGGGTACTCTTGTTAGGTGAATGAGTGTGTTCAGCAACTTGTCTCCCTTTTCTCCTTTCTTATTTTTGCCTCTTTCTCTAGTACAGTTAACAGGAGCCTCATACCAGCCCAGGGTGAACTGGAGTCCTATCCCAGATCTTTTCACCACTCATTGATATGTAATGTCCTAATCTTCAGGAATCTCTTAATATCCCATTGCCAAGTCTGACATCAACTCACAACTAAGGCTACTTAACCTTAACTCAATGTTTTCTGTTTGTACCTCTTTCAGAGGGTAAGCCTTCCCAAATTCAGGAGGTTTGGAGAATCCTAGTACAATAATCTGTCAGTTCAGACTAAAGTCAGGCTCATTGACAGAGTAGCTATGACCTTAGGGCCCAATTCCTGTAGACGTTTTTTGTCTTCTTTCTCATTATGTCCTGGGTTTGGCAACATCTATCTGTTCGTAAGTGGCGTAAAATATTTAATATTCTTAGGAAAGACTGCTCAACTCTGAATTGGCAAGGAATTATCAGACCTATTATGAGCCATTTTGAAATGACTAGAATACACATAGTCCAGGTAAAACTAAATAATCAAAATAAATAAGAACCATTTGAAATCAGGACTACTTTTCAATAGCATAATTAAGCTGTAACCCAAAGGAACTAGCCAGAAACCTTTGCTCTTGATAAGACAGGTTCACACTGGCTTGCTGGCTTGAAACAATTTGATCCGGTTTTCAAGTGGTCGTATTCAAACTAGTTTGATTTAGTTGAATTCAACTGGAACAAAAAAGAACTAGTTTAATCCAGTCAAAAACCTCCCTGGGATGTAAAATTATACTCTCTGTAGACATCTTTGAACCTCCAGTATCTAATCCCAACACAGAGTAGGAACTTAATACATGTAGTTACAACCATGGATGACCAAACCTGAACAACTGAATATTAACCTGGTGGACAAGGGGACACAATGCACCCCAAGACAAGGGGCAATGACAAGGATTTTTCTCTCTGAAAAGACAGCAATTGCTCTGTACAATACCATAGCCACTAGCTACATGTGTTTTGAAATGTGGTTAATCAGGATTTAGCTGTGCTGGAAGTGTAAAATACACATCAGATTTCAAAGACAATTTAAAAAAGCAAAATATCTCATTAACCTTTTAAAATTGTTTATACAGTCTAATAATATTTTGGATATATTGGTTTAATTAAAATATATTATTAACATTGATTTAATGTCTTTCTCTTTGCTTCTTTTTAAGAGGACTGCTAGAAAATTTTAAAACACATCTGTGACTCATGTTTCTGTTGGGCAGTGCTGGTGTGCAATGTCCTGCCACTGCTCACTCATTAGAAGCATCCATCACCATCTAATCAAAACTTGTGCTCACAACAGGCCCAAGACACTTTTCCACACACATTAGGAATGTGCACTTGAGTAACTTCCATTCTTGAATTCAAGGACTATCTTACCTGTTCTTCTAAAAACAAAAAACAATGAAACAAAAACAAAAACCTCTTCTCTCCATCTGTCATCAAATTCTCCTGCTTTTTCTTTTAAATATTTCCCAAATCTGCTTTCTCTTTCTTTTCCACTGGATTTGTATACTCTTTGCCTCACCAAACTCCCCACTTCTAATATATTTATACCTTTGATTATGAGTATGTCTCTTAATATGGAAAAAATAAAAGCACATTAAATTTAATATCATAGGCAATTTGTGACCTCCATGATACCCAGTCTCTCCCTGGACCACCAATTTTTTTTTTCATATTTCATTTAACCAACAATGGTGATTACTACATGCCAGCCACTGCCCTAAACATTTTTCCAACATCAGCTCATTCAGTCCACATAGCTCCATTATGAAGATCATTGTACTGTCCCCATTTCACTGATGGGGAAACAATACAGAAAAGTTGTCACTTGTTCAAGATCATGGCTGGCAGGGCCAAGATTTGAACCAGGTAATCTCTTTATTATTTACTTAGCATCTTGTGGCAGAGGTGGTCTTCCCTCCTGGTAGCTTCATCTCTCAAGGGTTTGCTCTACCCAGAAAATGATGAACAGCAGCAGCTCTCAGCCATTCCCACGCTTTCCCTTGATCATGATTTTCCTTGCTTTTATGATTCATCTGTTCTCTGTCTCATTCTGTCAGGGTCCTTCCTTTTGATTTCCAAGATAGCAATAATCTAATGCAGATTTTAATCCAAATTATGGCACTAATAACTCTAAATAATAGTTTCTTACACTGTAAAGGGTTTTCACTTTACAAGGTACTTGAGGTACAATTATAAATTACCAATGTGTAGATGGGAGAAAATGCGTCCACTTTGATCCTGATGTTTTGGAGAAACTTACTTATCTCAGAGAAGTTTTTCTAATGGTGGGATTTCAGGCACTGTGATAGATCACTGAGTGGGAGAACACTGACATCACTGGGAACATTGCTTACCCTCCCTGAATTTTTATATAGTTCTATATTTCTTCGTTTATGCATACATATCCTGTTTTGCTCACAAAGGGATTTGAGGCAGTTTTCAAACATAAATACAATGTAACAGGATTAAATAAATTGATGAGGAAACTGCCACTGTTATTCATTTTCTCAGTGGTAAGAATCCAAATCTGCGTTCCAGTTGCCTCACATATCCATGATGGCCTGAAAAACAGAGGCACAAGGCACCCTCCAGGCCCACAGACACTCTTCTCTAGTACGGCTTTGCCCCAGATGACCTGGTGAGCTGAACTAGAGTTATCGTGGGTACTGAGTAACCCTGACTCTTATTTATTTATGTTTTTTTAGTTTTATTGAGATATAGTTGACATGTAACATTGTATTAGTCCAAGGTATACAACATAATGATTTGATATGTGTACATATTGTGAAATTATTACCACAATAAGCCTAGTTAACATGAATCACCCCAGATAGCAACTATTTTTTCTTGTGATAGGGACTTTAAGATCTACTTTCTTAGCAACTTTCAAATATGCAATACAGAATTGTTAACTACAGTCACCAAGCTGTACATTACATCCCCAGAATATATTTATTTTATAACTGGAAGTTTTTATCTTTTGACCACCTTCACCCATTTCTCCCACTCCCAATCCCCCACCTCTGGCAACCACCAGTCTGTTCTTTCTTCTTTAAGTTTGCTTATTTTTTAGATTCCACATATAAGTGAGATCACACAGTATTTGCCTTTCTGTCTTATTTTACTAAACATAATGCCCTCAAGGTCCATCCATGTTGTTGCAAATAGCAAGATTTGTTTCTTTTTTATGACTGAGTAATATCCCATTGTGTATATATGCCACATTTTCTTTATTCATTCATCCACTGATCAACATTTAGGTTGTTTCCATGTCTTGGCTACTGTAAATAATGCTGCAATGAACATGGGGGTGCAGATATATTTTGATATAGTCATTTCATTTCCTTTGGATATATACTCAAAAGTGAAATTGCTGGATCATATAATAGTTCTAATTTTAATTTTTTGAGGAACCTCCAAAACCTCACTGTTTTCCATACTGGCTGTACCCATTTACATTCCCACCTGACTACTTTTAAAGATGAGCCTAGAGTCCAACATAATCAGCTGATATGAGCTTTCTTTTTTCTGGGCCCTTTTCAGATTCCTACTTGGCCTTCTAACACAGAGCACCTCCTAAGCAGAAGGCGCTTCTAGTCCTTGACTCACCACAGCAATTTCTTAGGAGGCAAGACAGAAAAAAAAGGAAAATGAAGAAATAAAAGTGATGCCTTCCATTTTGCTTTGTCTTTAATTTGGTTAGTCCACTCACTAAAACCTCTACCTCCTCCGTCACTATGGTAGCCTAATTTAATTAAGCTGGGAATTACACTTTGACTTTGAACTATTTTAGAGCCACCCCTTCCCTGGGGATGGAGTAAGGCTTCTAGATCCCTTTGGAACTGGAATTGTTGGGGACATGGCAGGGACCAACTGAGCCAGCAAGAGAAGAGCTTACACATGAAAAACAAGGATTATGTGAGGAATATAAAAAAGCCACATGGAAGATGAACAAACAAGAACACACACCCTAAGATACTATACACTTGCTGGAAGCGGTCTACAAATTTGGTTCTGAGCTTTCTAGCAGCCAAAGAAAAAGAAACACAATGATTTATAAGAGTCAAAATGTCCATATTATAAAGTCAACACAGTTACTCAAAGAAATACAGCTTTTTTCTGGAATTGAGACCATTAAAGGGATTTTGTCCCTACATTCTTACTAAGGGGCCTGCATGATATAGAGTGCAATGTTCTCAATAACATGCCTTTATTAAGTTTCCTAGAACTTATCTCTTGCCATGAATGCAAATCAGTAAAAGCAAATCTAAAAGGGTTGTTTCCTCTGGGTAAGGTAGTATACAATATAGCCAAAATTTTCTTCCATAACTAATAAATCACTGGACTCACTAATAAACGAGGTTTGCACTTTTACATTTTTAAATTATTTCTATCAGAGAAAGTTAATTAATATTGACAAGTTAGGTGCCTCTTTCCAGCCTTTTTTCCCCACTGTTGGAGTTTGCCCTAGTAAGGGTCTTTCTGTCCATGGGACCCTAACCTTGTAATATATCCACAGGTAATTAGATCAAGGTAAGCTAGGCTGAGCTGAGTTAATCAGATTCCTCCCACCAAGAAATTAAATTAAGAAACACAAATCCTGCTGCAGTGATTTACTCTGGAGAAAGCAGCTGAAAGCACTAGAGTGAGTTTCATGGACAGCCAAACCAAAACCACACCAAAGTTGTAGAGAAACAGAACCTCTGACCCTTGAGAAGGAATTTAACTTCCATATATTCCTGCTGCAATGCCTGTGAGTGTCTCCTGTCAGAGGAAAGAAGAAAGACATATTCTTTTCTCAGACTTTCCACCCTATCATTTCCGCAGCCTCCATATTTTCAGACAAATCCTGCCTTGGACATCCTTTCTAAGAAAATGGCAGGGTACCTAGGGGCCACTGCCCTGGTGAGGGCAGGATAAGGAGGCAGGTGCTGGGATAAACCAGTAAGTGACTGACTGAGGTGATTATCAAACTGGTGATGACATGGGAGGGTCTGATGTTTACACTGTTAAATTTATTTATTTATGACAAGACACATCGAGCACTTTGAAATGAAATCTTCAGGACAATCTCATGCACTGTGGGAGACGATGCCCCAAGATCCAGAAGGAAGAAATGGACACTCAACATCAATAGGATGTTAAGCATTAACCTGAGTTCTTGCAGATTAAGATGGCCATTTGCTACAGCAGGAGACCCAGGGAAATCAATACTGCAACAATTACCTCTCTAGTATTAAAGCACCTGCCAGTAAAGTGCCTTTGAGATCCCATTTCATGCTACAGACCAGCAGCTCCATTTCCTAATGGACAAGCATTTCAGCTCCTATTGCTTACGTCTTGAAAACAGTAGTATCCTTTCAAAAGAGTGTGTAAGGCTCTTACTGATATCCTGATAGATGGCTATGAAATAGCCTGCTCTGGGAAAGAGTCACTGTCCAGAGTGAGCACTTGCTTTACCAGGAAGCAATGTCTGAATCGGCTGAGATAATCAAGGCACAGTTGAAGATGCTGCCCAGTCTCCACAACCACTATCCATCTGAGGGTCATATCCCCCTCCTGACAAGGGGCTAAGCAATTCCTCATAATGGTGAGCTTTAAGGACAGCTGCAATGCGCTGAGAGTGTGCCACGACTGGAATGAAGGACACTCAGTTCCAGACAGATCCAAACTGACCACTCTGCCATGTGCCATGGGCACCCCTTCAGTCACCTGACATCCAAACAGCCCCAAATACAGCAAGAAGAGTAAAATGGGAAAATAGTAGGAAACCAGGATAAAACAGGAAAGTTTGGATAATTCACCAAGAGGACATTCTGGTTCCAAATAATGGAAGATGGAGGAATGGAGTGAAGTGTTAGCCAAGTTACACACCACATTACTCTTTGTAGACAGAAGTGTATGTTCTGTGGAGAAAGATTATTTAGTTCAAGTGATAAAGGATGCTAGTTTTTAAGGCAGTCAGTCTTCAAACTAAGATTCCAAAAGATTTCTTTTGGTTTGTGCAAAACTATAGCAGTAAAATGTCTTGAAGAAAGCTCCATCTTTTGTGGAATCAAAGCTTCAAGAAAGAGGTCAAGAGGGATTTACTAGATAGACATGTGTCATTTGGGACTGACAGCCACAGGTTGTGGTTCTGTAAGAAACTTAGGGACTAATAGTTCCATGATCACAACCAAACATACGGGAAAAGAAAAAAACCTGACCCCGCATAAAAGAAAGAATATAAATAAACAATATCAAAAGAAAGTAAACCAGATGCTCTAATTGTAGTTAGAGAGAAAGTATGATGTAGAGAGGAAAGCCTGCTCTGGTTGCACCGTGGAGCTAGTCCTGGAGTAACTCTTGCCCTTATCACCTATTATCCGAGTGACACTGAGCACATTACTTAGATCCTGTGGCTATTAGCTACACATTTGTAAATAGGAGAGTAATATATTCTATACATGACCACTGTATAGATTAAATGAGATCAAGAATATAAAAAGTTTTGGTTTGTAAAAGGCATTCAGTACATGTCTATTTCTCCATTTTGATGTTGGTTTGATGAGGTCAAGAGGCATGAAACATCACAGATCCTAGAATCAAAAGGAATATTAAAGACTGCACTAGAGAGGACAACTGTACCCTGTTAATCAGTTCTCCTCCACGTTCCCTCTGAGAGAACTAGCTCCTTTTACAAACACTGAGAAGGTGGTCCTTTGTTTTGTGTGGAACTGAACAACGTGGTGACAAGGGCAGGACAAGGGCATCTTCCCAAGTTTTCACTGATGCTTCTTAAGATAATATTCCTATGATTGGCTGCTTTAATTCATAGCATATTTATCCTCCTGGCTTTTTCTGGGATTATCTCCCTAAACTTGGTTCTGTCTCCCAGTAGGACACCTGAGTTGAAGGTGTTCATAGTCAGTCTGGGCTGAGAGCCTATAGAATCTGGATTCTTCTTTCTAAACATGGCACAAAGTAACAATGTTATATGCGTAATAACAAATATGTTATTATTTTTAAGTAAAATATTTTTAAAACTCAAAAAACGCAGAAAATATGTATATATATATATATGTAACACACATATATACACATATATATATGCTATATGCTTACTCTTTGACCACTTACAGGTTGCCACCTATGGTTAAAAATACATCATTTAGGGCCTCCCTGGTGGCGCAGTGGTTGAGAGTCCACCTGCCGATGCAGGGGACACGGGTTCGTGCCCCGATCCCGGAGGATCCCACATGCCGCGGAGCGGCTGGGCCCGCGAGCCATGGCCGCGGGGCCTGTGTGTCCGGAACCTGTGCTCCGCAACGGGAGAGGCCACAGCAGTGAGAGGCCCGCGTACAGCAAAAAAAAAAAAAAAAAAAAAAAAAAATACATCATTTAGCTACTGGGAAGCAGCCGCATAGCACAGGGAGATCAGCTCGGTTCTCTGTGACCGCCTGGAGGGGTGGGATAGGGAGGGTGGGAGGGAGACGCAAAAGGGAGGGGATATGGGAACATATGTATATGTATAACTGATTAATTTTGTAAAATAAAAAAAAAATTAAAAAAAAAACATCATTAAGCAATGGAATACTAATCAGCCATAAAAAAGAATGAAATAATGCCATTTGCAGCAACATTGATGAACCTAGAGATTATCATACTAAGTGAAGTAAGTCAAAAAGAAAAAGACAAACACCATATGATATCAGTTATATGTGGAATCTAAAATATGACACAAAAGAACTTATTTATGAAATAGAAACAGACTCACAGATACAGAGAACAGACTTGCAGTTGCCAAAGGGGGTGAGGTAGGGGAGGGATGGATGGAGAGTTTGGGATTAGGAGATGCAAACTATTATATATAGAATGGATAAACAACAAGGTCCTACAGTATAGCACAGGGAACTACATTAAATGTCTTATAATAAACCATAATGAAAAAATATGAAAAAGAATATGTATATACATATAACTGAGTCACTTTGCTATACATCAGAAACTAATAAGCTAACACAGCATTCTAAATCAACTATAATTTAATAAAAAATAAATTTAAAAAATTATATCATTAAGGAAGTGCTTCCTGAGCAAGTTGGACAGAAAAGCCTCTCCTCTGAGTCCTGTGCTATCTTGTCCTGAGGATGTTTGCTTTCTTCTCTGTTCTCAAGTTCAAACCCCCTCATACTCCCTCACAGGCTCTAGATCAGAGGAGAGACACTCTATATGGCCAAGGCTTCTAGGATCTCCAGAATCTGCCCTAGCCACTTTTAATCTTACAGGATTTGGGACTAGGCCATGTTATTAGCAATAGTTTGCTGAACAGCTAGGGAAAGTAAGAATTTTCCAGAAAGCTAAGATTTTGCAGTGGGGTGGGAGGAATCTGACAGATAGTGGGTTTTTAAAACTATTTCTTATATGTATGAATGAAAGAGTTAATAAAGGAGTGAAGAGTTAGAAAGAGATTTTACAGTGTGTTTCTAAGCTTCGGCCAATTTCATTTTTCAGAGTCATTATTATGAATTTACTACGTAAAGTAGTACACTTGAATGACTTTTTAAAAATCTAATGATTTATGTCTTTCTTTAATTCTGGAAAACTCCCAGTCTATTATCTCTTGTAATAATTTCTCTCCCACATTCTGATACTTGCTCATTGGACACATCAATTATACATATGTTGGATTTTCTCAGTAATCCTCTATAACTTTGTTTTTATTTTTTTATGTATTTATCTTGTTTTACTGCATTCCAGGTGATTTCCTGTTTACTCATGATAGGCTATACTACGATGCACAAGAGAAACCAACAAACAAAAAAACTCAGAAAGCAGAACAACGATTTACTTCTTGCCTATGTCATGGTTTAATGATGTTTGGCGGCTCTTTGAACAGATCTCCTCCAACCTATGACTTAGAAATGTATTGTGTAATGTTGTGATACTGCTATCATCAACATGTGGTCTTCAGTATCTCCAAGGAAGGAGAAATGCCTGGAGGATCACACAGGGTATTTTGTGGCCAGACCTAAAAGTGATACACATTAATCTCACTCATATTCTAATCACATAGCACCAATATCAATCCAAGGGCATTCAGGAGTGGTTTTGTTATGTGCCCAAGAAAATGAAATGCCATTGGTGACTATCAAGCCAGCCCCTATCACATTTATTTAGTTTTCTCTTCCACTATATTCTTTCTCATTTACTTTATATAGTCTACTATTTATCTCATCTACTAAGTAATTTACTTAATTTTAATTTTCAATATTTTTGGTTAATTTGTATATATGCCTTTTAAAATTTAATAAACTGTTACCATTTTAAGAATGCTATTTCTTCAAAAAAAAAAAAAAGAAAAAGGTCACGAAGAACCTAGGGGTAAGACAGGAATAAAGACACAGACCTACTAGAGAATGGACTTGAGGATATGGGGAGGGGGAAGGGTAAGCTGTGACAAAGTGAGAGAGTGGCATGGACATATATACACTACCAAATGTAAAATAGATAGCTAGTGGGAAGCAGCCGCATAGCACAGGGAGATCAGCTTGGTGCTTTGTGACCACCTGGAGGGGTGGGATAGGGAGGGTGGGAGGGAGGGAGACGCAAGAGAGAAGAGATATGGGAACATATGTATATGTATAACTGATTCACTTTGCTATAAAGCAGAAACTAACACACCATTGTAAAGCGATTATACTCCAATAAAGATGTTAAAAAAAAAGAATGATATTTCTTCATTTATCTCTTCCAGGATTCTAACCAAACTTATTTTAAACAGGTTGGCCATTCCCTTCATTATTACTTTTTCTTAGGCATGACTTGTCCTATTTGTTCGGTATGCCAAGTGACTCTCATTATTATAAATTTATTTCTGTGCTTTGTAATGTTTGTATGAAAGCTAATTGTGCATAAGAAATTTTTCCAATTTCTCCCTCAAGTTAAAGTCCATTGCTATTACAACAACTTTTTCTTTTGATTTGCTGATTTCAAAATTAATATGGAACTACAAAAGATTAAGAATAGTCAAAACAGTCTTAAAGAACAACAAGAAGTTGGGAAGACTTTACCAAAGAACTTGAAAATTTGATTAATTTGGGGTCAAATTAACACACTGAAAACACTGAGTCTTTAACCTATTGCTACTGAGTCTCCCATATCTTAACTTCCTTAAATACTGTTTTTATAGTTTTCTACATAGAAGTTTATTACATTTATCCTAGATATTTGGCACTGTTATGCTATTGAAAAAGGTGTCTTAAGATTTTACTTTCTGGGAAACACAAAAGATGCCGAATAGCCAAAGCAATCTTGAAAAAGAAAAACAGAATTGGAGAAATCAGGCTCCCTGACTTCAGACTACACTACAAAGCTACAGTAATCAAGACAGTATGGTACTGGCACAAAAAGAGAAATATAGATCAATGGAACAGAATAGAAAGCTCAGAGATAAACCCATGCACATATGGTCACCTTATCTTTCATAAAGGAGGCAAGAATATACAATGGAGAAAAGAAAGCCTCTTCAATAAGTGGAGCTGGGAAAACTGGACAGATACATGTGAAAGAATGAAATTAGAACACTCCCTAACACTGTACACAAAAATAAACTCAAAATGGATTAAACACCTAAATGTAAGGCTGGACACTATAAAACTCTTAGAGGAAAACATATGCACAACACTCTTTGACATAAATCACAGCAAGATCTTTTCTGATCCACTGCCTAGAGTAACGGAAATAAAATCAAAAATAAACAAAGGAGACCTAATGAAACTTAAAACCTTTTGCACAGCAAAGGAAACCATAAACAGGACAAAAAGACAACACTCAGAATGGGACAAAATATTTGCAAATGAAGCAACTGAGAAAGGATTAGTCTCCAAAATATACAAGCAGCTCATGCAGCTCAATATCAGAAAAACAAACAACCCAATCCAAAAACGGGTGGAAGACCTAAATGGACATTTCTCCAAAGAAGACATACAGATTGCCAACAAACACATGAAAAGATGCTCAATATCACTAATCATTAGAAAAATGCAAATCAAAACTACAATGAGGTATCACCTCACACCAGTCAGAATGGCCATCATCAAAAAATCTACAAACAGGGCCTCCCTGGTGGCGCAGTGGTTGAGAGTCCGCCTGCCGATGCAGGGGACGCGGGTTCGTGCCCCGATCCCGGAGGATCCCACATGCCGCGGAGCGGCTGGGCCCGCGAGCCATGGCCGCGGGGCCTGTGTGTCCGGAGCCTGTGCTCCGCAACGGGAGAGGCCACAGCAGTGAGAGGCCTGCGTACAGCAAAAAAAAAAAAAAAAAATCTACAAACAGTAAATGCTGGGGAGAGTGTGGAGAAAAGGGAACCCCCCTGCACTGTTGGTGGGAATGTAAATTGATACAGTCACTATGGAGAACAATATGGAGGTTCCTTAAAAAACTAAAAATAGAACTACCATATGACCCACTACTGGGCATATACCCTGAGAAAACCACACTTCAAAAATATACATGTACCACAATTTCACTGTAGCACGATTTACAATTTCCAGGACATGGAAGCAACCTAAATGTCCATCGACAGATGAATGGATAAAGATGTGGCACATATATACAATGGACTATTACCCACAAAAAGGAATGAAACTGAGTTATTTGTAATAAGGTGGATAGACCTAGAGTCTATCATACAGAGTGAAGTAAGTCAGAAAGAGAAAAACAAATACCATATGCTAACGCACATATATGGAATCTAAAAACAATGGTACTGATGAACCTACTGGCAGGGCAGGAATAAAGATGCAGATGTAGAGAACGGACTTGAGGATACAGTGGGGAAGGGGAAGCTGGGACGAAGTAAGAGAGTAGCATGGACATATATATGTTACCAAATGTAAAATGGATGGCTAGAGGGAGGCTGCTGCATAGCACAAGGAGATCAGCTTGATGCTTTTTGATGACCTAGAGGGGTAGGACAGGGAGGATGGGAGGGAGGCTCAAGAGGGAGGGGATATAGGGATATATGTATACTTACAGCTGATTCACTTTGTTGTACAACAGAAACTAACACAAAACTGTAAAGCAATTATACTCCAATAAAGATATAAAAAATAAATAAATAAATAAATAAAATTTTACTTTCTGCTTGTTTCTAGAATATGGAAATTCAGTTGACTTTTGTATATTGACCTTGTATCTGGCAATCTCGATAAACCCAGTTTTGATTCCAATAATTCTTTTGGATTTTTTATATATACCATCATATTATTTATGAATAGTGACAGCTTGCTTCTTCCTTTCTCTCCTGATACCTTTCTTTTCTTCTTCTTGCCTTAATGTCCAGCCTAGTATGTTAAGTACAGTTTTGAATAGTGGTGGTTGTAAAAGGCTTCCTTGTCTGCTTCCTTTTCTCACAGAGAAAGCTTCTCACATTTCACCATTAGTTAAGATGTTTACTGTAAACTCACTGTCACTACACTTTATCAAATTCTATTCTTTCTACTGATATTTCTAGTATGCTAATTTTTAAAATACAGGAATGAATGTTTTCCCCAGAGGATCAACTAAACAAAATATTATGTACTAAACCTGGAAGAGTAGCTAACATTTATTGGTGTTTATTTTGAGTCAGGTATTACTCCAAGTATTTTACTTATATTAAATAATTTAATGGTCATAACAACCACTGAGGAAGATTCTATTAATATAAACATCTTTCAGATGAAAAACCTGAGGCCCAGAGAGGTTAAGTACCTTGCCCAGGATCACACAACTTGTAAGTTGAGGAGCTGAGATTTGAATCCAGGAATCTCTATGTTTAAAATCTCTATGCAATATTGTCATTTCCATAACCCTCCTACACATTATTAATATATGAGGTAAATTATATTAAGCCCTGGGCATAGAACCACATGCAAAGTAGGTGTTCAATAAATGCCAGTTCCTTCTGCTCATCTACTGTCCTCTGAACCAGCAAAACAAAACAAAACAAACAAAAAAGTCATATATTCCAAAGTTTAATTTGAACTGATTCTACTCTAAAGTTTTCACCTCTTGGCCTGTGAGAAGAGAAGATACAATCATGAACTTATTCCAATTAAGCAAATGATCTCAGTTTCTAAAAATTTCTGACTCAGAGAGATGGAGATCCTGACCACACACTCTCCTTCCATCTTTCCCTGCTTCATCCTGAGAACAGCAGACAGGACATGTGTCATTCTAGCTACATTACTGTAAGACTGTTTTATCTTCAGAACTCATGTTCCACCTGAATGCAGCATGATCAAATGAATGATATTTAAATGGTAATACATCAAGCAAGTTCCTGATATTCCATTAAAGTTGGCCAGAACGTCATAATAATTTCCCCTCAAGCATTCTTATAGACTTTCCTTGCTTTCTCTTTTCTATTACATACACACACAGTTTCAAGTACTTTGGTTCTCTAGGGTTTTTTCCCCTTATGTTCTTATGACTATTTGTGTGCTTACAGTTAAAATTTATACACACTATTTTATAAATATTTTTTTCCACATCTGCCTTTCCCATAGAAATGTGCGTACCTTGATGGAAGGCACTATTTTATGTTTATTTTTGTATCCCTACCACCTTGCACAGAACATGACAATAGTCATAGCTAAATGAATGTTAGTTAAATGGATGGATGGATGAATGAACCCAACCAAGAGTGACACTTTAGAGCTCCACTTTGGGTTCTTCACCGACATTCTTTACTTCTGTTGCCCAGATCTCTCTGGGCATGAAAATACATCTATTCGTCTTTCTGCTTCAGAAATATTACCCCTTTTCTTCATGCTATTATGCTGAAATTGCTTCCCAGATTATGGACAGTTTGCTTTTTTTCCCACTGGCTTACCTAACATGACCCTCTGTGGTTTCTTAGACATGTTACCAGTCTCCTTTCCTTTCCTTACTGATTTGCATTGAGCAAGTGAATGAAAGCAAGGAACTGCTTCAAAGGAGTTCAACTTCTAATGCGCTGCTCACAGGGCTGCCAGAAATTACAGGTGGTGCCTCAATGCAGTCCTCTGCAAATAGACATCTAAACACTACATAAGTCCATGCTTCTGTAATTTTAAGGTTTTAAGTCAGAACAACAAGGAACTGTCATTGTTTATCTATTCAACTCCCCCCAAAATGTCTGAGGTTGAAATGCAGCTGGTTGATCATTTTGGCTCAACATCTGAGTCCTGACTTTGGGGCCTGGGTAGATAGATAGAGGGCATCCAGAAAGCAATCCTACCTGCTGTACTTTCAGCCTAACAATATATTTTTGTGATTAAGTGCTTTTGTGGTGCATGTTTGCATGCAGTCATTGGGGGTGTGTGTATGTGTGTGTGCGTGCTTAGTGGAAATATGGATGTTTTCTTTCATTCATCTGGAATGTAAATGCAGCTCCCCGAATCGCCTCGGGGTACTTTTCAAATTCCCTGTGATATCACCCAGTTGGAATTATGCACACTCATTTTCTAAATTCTGCAAAGAAAATTGTTGAATTCTCTGTGACATTTACTATAACTCTGAAAATTTATGCTGTTTTTTTTCTCTTCTCCCACCCCTATCCCCTTTTCAAAAGTGTTCATCTTCTCCTGGCTCCATCTCCTTGAGTGTTAAATGCTTTTAGAAAGCGTTCATTTTTATTATCAGCCATCTTGCTCTATTTTATTTGCTACAGAATTATTCCATAGTCTAGTCTGTTTCTTGGCTATAAAAAGAGAACACGGGCTTCCCTGGTGGCGCAGTGGTTGAGAGTCCGCCTGCCAATGCAGGGGACACGGGTTCGTGCCCCAGTCCAGGAAGATCCCACATGCCGCGGAGCGGCTGGGCCCGTGAGCCATGGCCGCTGAGCCTGTGTGTCCGGAGCCTGTGCTCCGCAATGGAAGAGGCCACGACAGTGAGAGGCCCGCATACCGCAAAAAAAAAAAAAAAAAAAAAAAAAAGAGAATACCATTATTTGGTACATCCCAGTCATGAATCAGGGATACCGTATCTGTCTCATGTGTGTTAAGTTTTAACTCAACAATATCAAAATCCTCTATAGACGGATATAATATATTCTAAATTCCTGAAGTAAAGGAAACACAGTGTATGGAGTCTTAATCTTGGCTTTTCTCATGATTGTCCCCACTTAAACATTTCCCTTGGCTTTCTATTAACAGGGGTTAATAGAAAGCCAGGGATTCTCACGCTGTAAGGTACCTTAAAATCTCCCAGATAGATTGTAAAAACTGTAGTTTCCCCACAACCTACTCTCAGAGATTCTGATTCAGAAAGTCTGCGTTGGGACCTTGGAAGCTGCATTTCTAAGAAGTAATCCTACTGGGTTTGATGCAGGAAGCACAGGGATCACATTTTGAAAAGCACTGATGACTGGATGAAATCCAACCTTTTAACATTGCACTACACCTTCTATCAACTATCCCCTAACACTCTCTTCTCTTTACCTGACACTGTCCTAAATGTTCACAGTCCATCTTTTCTGATCTTCTCACCACCTCTCCAGAGGTCCCCATGCCCAAATCACTTCTTCATCTTTGCATGTGCTCAGAATGTCCTTTCCCTCTGCCCAGAGGGATCCCTAGTCATTGCTTCAAGATCTATTTGCAATATCCCCTTCTTGGTGCAGCCAGAAGCCAGCAACTTTCTTTGTTATGAATGAAAAAATGAATCAATGAATCAACAACCACTTATCAAATACCTGCTAAGTGCTAAATGCTTAAATATTTGCAATCTCATTTACTTCTCCAATCTTACAAGGACCATTTATCCTTCTCATTTTACAGATGAGGTCACTGGTGTTGGAGATGATAAGTGACTTTTCCTAAAGTTAAAGTTAATTATCAGGATGGATGATCAAACCCACCTCCAATGATTCCACAGTCAATACTCTTCCCTCCCCTTCACTGCCTTTCATAGCTCCTGTTCACAGAATTTCCTTATCACTTTATCTGTGACTCACTGTGACCCTAATCAGACTCCACTGTACTTATTTCTTTACAGGCTTCCTTTATGTGCTATATGGTATTCTCTTCAAGGTCAGAGGCCAAGCTCTCTGCTCAGTAGCTAGACATAGTAGACATGCATTATGCTAGTTGACTGAATGAATGAATGATACACTGAGTAAATGTAAGCCTATATTATTGAGCACTTACTGTGGTGGATGTTGTCACTTTAAAGCCACTCAATATGCATTTCCCCTTTAAAATAGCTTCCTGATTTACTACTGGGATATTATCTTTTCCGCATTGTATGTAATTTTGTAGGCAGTGTAATTCTAGGCAACTCTCTTACACAAAAGAAACTGAAAAAGGAGAACTCTTGAGTGGTGACTCAAGGATTGGGGAAATTTTGTTAAGTTCCTTTATTTTAGCAATGGCAACAGTTCAGATTATTGAGATAGCTTCAGGGCTCCTGCCTCCTACTTTCTGGAGCTTCTGTGGTTCCCGTCTATCCTCAAGCCCCATCCCCCAGCATCCTAGAGACCTCGTGAATCCTCCAGGCCCAGGCAATAAATTCCCTTTTATAAGACACAGACAGATTCTGCTGCTCTCAGTCAAAAATCATAACTGATATGCCTATTCTTCAGAGAAGCCATTTTAGCTTTCCTTACTGCACAGTATGATTTTTACAAGCAAGCAAAACCTATGGAATAGAACTAGATAAGTAAAAATTGCATGCTAGTCTTAGGACGTGAGCTGTGATAAGCAACCTGTAACATCAAAAGGCTTTTAAAGGTTTGTTTTGAGTTGATTATTCATGTTGACCCTTCTTAACAGAGTGGAAGCAGGGTTTTTACTCTCATTTTATAAGACAGGCCATTTATGGTGTCCAGAGGCAATGTAAATTTGTGATTCATATTTATAAACGGCAATAGTGGCCACTGAGTTTGACATTATTTTCCCAAAGGGAATAATAAGATTTTATGAGTTTTTGCCAATACTTGCTTACTTGCAGATGTGCTTAGACAAGAGCAAGTGCCTTCCTGGTTCAAAGACTCTGTTAAGGGAAAACAAAGAATTGGAGTTCACAGCATAATAATAATAATAATAATAATAATAAAAGCTTATAGAGATTAGTGTACTTTGAAAGGGAGTATTTACATGCCCAGATAAAAAGCTCAGATTTGAAAGGTGTTTTGTTGCTACACAGAATAAGAGGTGAAACCATTTTCAATAAACCTAGTGGCTAATAAAAGCTCTCAAAGAAGAGGATATTCATTCATTCATTCTTTCATTCTTGGAACCAACATTTATTGAACACTGGATACGTGTTAGGCGCTGGGAATGAAAAGACGAACAAATACAATCCTACAGAGGAGGTAATATCTGATCTGCATTTAGATAAATGAGCAGATTGTTTCAGCCCAAGTAGCAATAGCTTGGTACAGTGGAACCATTAATTCTATCTTTTTCTCAATCAATAATTTATCAGAAATATGCAGTTAGCTTCTTCTCTGAGCAAATTATTATGTTAGATCCTTTGACATAGGCAAAAGACACATCAAAGAAGCCTAAATCATGGTTCCTGCCCTATAGAAGTTTATAGTCCATTTAGAGAGCTAATATAAAACTTCATAAAGTAAAAGGGAATGACATGAGAGAATTTGTATCTCAGTAACTTGTGTAGTAAGTGCTGCAAGTGCTGTAAGAGTTCAGAGGAGTCAAGTTAGCGTATGATAGCACGTTTGGGGAAGGAATCATGAAGGAAATGGGATTCAACATAGAACTGAAAGGAAAAAAAAAGCTCAGAACTGGAAAGTGAGCTTAGAGATATTTCATGCACCTCCTTGCCCTTGCCCTGCATCCTCTCTCCTAATTTTACAGATTAAGAATCTGAGATTCAGAAAGATTAAGTGATTTGTAGAAATGTAGACAGCTAGCAAGTTACAGAGCCAAGATGAAACTTACAATCTTAAAAGATTTTGATAGGAAGACAGAAAAGGGAGAGTTGTTGAGACTGTGTTGGGGAGTAGTGGGAAATTTAAATGGGTACGTGGGGGAGGTGACCATGGAGGTTTTTGAAAGCAGGAAGAGTAGACAAGACTTGAGGTTGCAGGAAGGGAGATGTAATTGGAAAATTCTGAGTGCACAGTGGTCCTACCAACTTGGGAAGCTGGTTTGGAAAGATGAAAAGCAGAAGAAGATTAATTATAGACAAACTGAATTTGAGATTATAGCAAAGAATCAGCAAACAAATATCCAGCTTTTTTCCAATATATTATATTATAACATCAACAGTTGGCAACATTCAAGAGATCTGACAATATTTACTTATCATTTAATGTTTCATTGCAGTCTAACATTTTAATGTTAAAAGACTTCTTTTTCAGAAATCCAACCACAAAAAAATGTAGCACCATTATATAAAAGAAGAATCTGGTAGGCACACTGTATTCTGAGTTCCAGCAACATACCTCCCTAGCCTCCAGCAACAACAAAGTTGGGTTTCCAGGCAAGTCGAGACAAAAGACCAAATTTGCTAACATTCTTATACAGAATTGCTCATGATGTCTTACTGAATAAATAGCCATTTGAATGAATAGGTGAGTGGATGGAGGGGTAGATAGATGGACAGAAGGGTGAATATGAATGAAAAGTCACCATGGCAAAGTCTGGAAGATTATTAAAGAAATTTCTGAAACATTACCTTGCTCTAAGTAGCAAATTTTATGTTTTCCCTCAAAAGATAGAAACCTTTTCAAAAATGTATTTACTCTTCCGATGGATACCCAAAGGAAGAGGAAGAATGAGTTTCATTTGGATTTAGTTGGTGTCTGCTTGATGGCACTCTTCTAGTAAGAGGCAAGAGAGGGGTGATAAATCAGTTGACTGCATAATTCATAAACATAAAATTTGAAATAAGACATAAGTGTTTCAAAGGACACTTTTTAAGCAAAGTAAATGGAGAATCCTTACTACATAATAATTTACTATTGATTGCATTTGAGAATATCGACAGGCACAATGCAGTAGGTACACAGGATACACAGAGTTTCTCTTATAAATAGTACAATTTTCCACAAAGAAAACTGAGTATAAAATGATAGTTAAAAAAAAAAACTTAGGCAAGTATAAGCACTTAGTAAGGTATATCATAGGAGTAGGTACTGAGAAACCAATGTTGATGTTTTACCATACTATTTGACTTGTTCATCATAAATATTTAGCTTGTTAAGTCACATTTAATAATCATAAAATGTAATTACACAGTAGTTACCAATGTCATTTTAAGTTTATTTCAAATCAGCCAGATTTACTCTACACTGCATAGATACTAAATCACAACATAGCTCTTAGAACAATCAATATTTAATTAACTTATAATTACTCATACTAACTGCCTTTTAAATGTAAATTAAATGCTACCATGTGACATTTAAAGGGATTATCATTTTTCCTATTAGGTCACTGTATATTATGTTTATTGCCATAATTTATCCTTATTGCTAGTGAGAGTAATTGTAGTCTCAGAAGATGTATAAATTTGCAGAACATTAAGAAAAACAAGGCACTAATAACTGTGTTGTATTATCTTCTAAAGCCATAATTTAGAAGGAGAATAAATAACACTTTTTTTTATATTTAGCAATTCTGATCTTGTTCACGGGGACATACTGACTGCTTGCTGCTCAAACTTCCCAGGGGCTCAAAGGAATTCCCCCGTTTACAACAAATGTCCTGGTACCCTGCGGCGACCAGTCAGGGTCCAGGTGTGAACAGATTGCACTGATCCAGTTAGATGATGCTCTCTGCTTATAGATTCTATTCCCTTGAAAACTGTAGAAAATTTTTCAGGCCTCGGGGTGCCATTGAGAAGGAAGCTGTTTCAGTGCACTAAGTGGTACTCTACAGGTTAGAAAGCATCTATTAAGTACGTATCCAGAGTGGCAGGACTAAGGAACAAGAGATAGCTTCAGCTAGTAGATTGGAAATGGCTTCTAATTCGATTGTTAATTTCTGAGAGGGCTAGTAATCAGTCTTATATTTTTGGTACCCTTCATGGCATCTAGATCTGTGACTGGTTTATTGCAAGCACGCTTCTATTACTTAATTTGCTACACAATGGGAAACCCCAATAATTTATTTTTAAGGAAGGTCCCTTACATTCAACACCAAACCACTCTAGCACTAGAGTCAAGCCACAGTTAAGAAAACTGAATTCAAAGATGCCTATGAAATCAGGAGATCCCAGGGAAATGCTACAGTTTTCAACAGGGAGACCCATGCCCTATCTACTAGAACATGAATTCCAATGAGAACAGCACCTGGCTGTAGCTTCAGGAGAGGCTCCATTTGCAGACATGTCCTCAGGTGACATAAATCTCCAATGGTATGTGGCTACTGACACTGTGTTCCAATATTACAGATGTAAGAGGGATAACTGGAGACCATGGTGACTAGGAAAGCAGGCCTCATCTATAGGGAACAACTGTTACTAACTCTAGCCAACTGTTAGCATACCTTCTAAATTTTTCAAAAAATTATGGAAATCCAGATTTTTATGTGAAATCAGATCATATGGTAACTAATCTGAATTTTTTTCAAGTATGAGTTTCCATTGTACAAGCAACATGAATCACAGCTTTGGATTCTATGTGGCTCATGGTGGTTAGTTAGCAACCTCCACTCTGTTGTGTCTAACACAAACCCTTCACTCCAATCCAACAGCTTCCCAACAGATCTCCAAGCCCCTTACTGCTCCACACCTGAACACCTGTCATTTTTCTCCACTACTTCTAGATCTGAATACATCATTCACTGGTTTCAATTTCTTCTGAGCTTCCCTGTTGTCTGGAATAAAGTCCAAATCTTTGGTGAACTCCATTAGGTCCTATCTACAGTCTTAACTCTAACTACCCCAGAGCTCAAGGTTCCTGTATCAAAAAACTCCAGACAATTCACAGTTTCCCAAGTATGCCATGACATTTTGCACACATATGTGAATGCACATGCTATTCTCTCTAAGTGCAATGCCTCCCTGCTCCTGCCCCCTCTGCCTGGACAATCCCACTTAGTCTCCAAGCCTCACAGTCAGTGACTCCTTTTCCATGAAGATTTCCCTACTTGTACCGATACTTTCTCCTTAGCTCCTTTAGCATTTATTACATCAGATTGTAAATATGTATTTATTTGCCTCTCCTTATCAGACTGTGAATTCTTTGGGAGCGAAGAATAATCCTTTCCATCTTTGCATTCTCTGTGCCTAATAAAGTGCCTGGTTTTTATTAATATTTTATGAATAAATGCATAAATCCAATATTGACACCTTGATATTTTATTGGCAAAGCACAGATTTTGTAAAATATGAACTGTATTTAGAGAGTATGCGTAGATATGTATGTGTTCATGGAAGAAGTGAGTTAATAAGTAAATATATCAGCCAAAATATAGCAGATGGGCTATAAGAAATACATGCCAGTTACTGGACATTCCAGAGATATGCTGAAATGGCATTGAAGCAGGGCTGAAGAAGACTGTAACAGAAGCCTGGCATTAAGGCCATGAATGAATGGCCATGAGATAGGTGCCAATATAAAAGTCTGAGAGATTGAAAAGCAGTCTGTGGGAGAGTGAAAAACTGGGTAGTACCCAAGTTTTGACTGCTCTAAGCATTCCACAGCCTGTCATCAAGTAGAAGTGTCTCTGGAATTTTGAACCTGCCCCTGAGACCCACCCATGAGAAAAGGAAATAAGGATGGGTTGGCAGACGTGCTGGGGGAGACAGGGATGAGGCTGGATAAAGGGTGATGATTGTGCTATGGCCTAAATGCTGAACAGGTGATCTGGACTTTGGTCTACACCGACTCAGTGTGAACTTCAGGCAAAGCATGCACAGCATGTAAATTCTCTTGGCCTTTATGTCTCCATTTGTAAATAAAGGATGTTGATACAATATTCTGAAGATCCATTCCAACTCCCTAGTCTGTGATTCTATTTAGTCTATGAATGTCTAGTTTCCCACTAGTTTCCCACATCTGGGGGAAACTTCTCTGAGTCTAGAATTGCTCAACCCTAGGGGTTGAAAAGACACAGACGTACTGCAATAATACCAGAAGGTGAGCTCTGTGGGGTCAGGGATTTTCATCTGTTAGGTTCACTCCTACAAGACCTGTATCCAGCATAGTAACTGGCACATACTAGGCTCTCAGTAAACATTTGTTGATTAATGAATTGGGGAAGTATCTCACAAAGACACTCCAAACCCTATTCTAAGCCTGGACAGGCTGTCTATATGCCAGTCTTACCAATAAGCTTGTGTGTGTGTGCGTGCGCACGCGCGCGCGCGCGTGTGTGTGTGTGTGTGTGTGTGTATTCACCTGGAAATCTAGGTTATTCTTTCCTGTACCAACTTTTGGCAAAACTCCTTCTCACTGTGTTTTGGAACAATTCTATGCAGTGTGTGGTTATTTGTGCCACACAACTACAGCATGAATGTGGACACAGCCACGTGTCAAATGAGTCTCATTCTGTCCTAGATCTACCCCCAAATGTCCATCAAGACTCTCCCAGGCATTGTAGGTTCCATTCCTGGAATCAAAGTGAGCCCAGCCAAATGGATAATAGCACCTTCCTCCCTAGAAAGTACGGTCTAAACAATTCCAGCTCAGCAGTTTTCAAACTGTACTCTTCATGGCCCTTGAATTCCATGAAATCACATGGAGAACTGAGTGGGTAGGGCTCTGAGCTCTCCATCTCCTACACTAACTGGAGAAATACGTTTATCTACCATGTGTTGAGTTTCCCATAAACTTTTTAATTTGAAGAAAGAATTCACTGTTTTAAAAATGTTTGAAAACCCTTGAATGGTCTATTCAAAATGTCCAAGTGCCTATAGGTGAATAATAGTAATAGCTAATACTAAGGAGCACTTACTATGTGCTATGTTCTGATCTAAGAACTTTACACGTATTCATTCATTTAATCCTCACAACATCCCTAAGGCATAGGTATTGCTATTACTCTCAGTCTTCAGATGCAGGGGCACAAAGAGGTTAGAAAACTTTCTCAACGTCATGCATAGCTAGTAATTAAATTAGCAAGACTGATATTCAAAGTGAGGCTCCAGAATTCATGCTCTTAACCACTCCATTATACTACCTAGGAAAGGTCAAAAGTAAGCACTCTCTGCCGGCTTCAAAGTAGGTTTTGCTTCTGGAAATCTCTCTAATAATTTTTGCATGATCCTCCCTTGATAGACAACAAAATTTTCAAATAAAAATAAAAGCATTATATGCCCTGGAACTTTAAAACTGCATCTTGCTTCACTTCCCTCAAACTCGTGGAATTAACAAGTTGATATGGAACTTGAATTTGTCCCCACGCCATTTGGACTTAAAGGTTTAACTTAATATGGGGCAGCACCTCTGTCGTACACCTAACTGGCTCTGGCCCTTTAAGGCAACCCAAATACTCAGGTGCCATATACTTATCAATGAATAATGACAAGCTAAAAATACCCTAAGTTAATCATGGCAATCCCCCTAGATCCTGCTTGCTTGTACCTCACCTGCTGCCTCTCTAAACCCCATCTCCATTCTGCTGTGAACTCTTGGCTCTGAAACCCTATTCCATCTTGCTCCAGGACCCATGGCCTTAGTGTTGCTTCTTGGCTTGCCAGAACCTGATGGGCTCAGATTTGGCTTGTTTCTATGGCTCTCTCAGCCAAGTACTGTCTCATGTTTGAATCCTGCTGTAGTCCCTGTCCTTTGGAATACAATTTCCAACACTAACCAGTGTCCTGGTCTAGGATGCCCAAGCCCCTCTTCTTTAGGGCTGTATGCAGATGTTGCCCTCCTCATTTTAGCCTAAATTCTAGTTTATCCCAATTCACTGTGCAGGAGCTTTTAGCATTCGCCACAGCCAGAGTTGGGTCATTTATAACATGATTGGAGCAACTGAGTAATGACAAGGTGAGACTGAATGAGTCTTTTAGAAACTCTAAAAAATGAGTAAGAAGATTGTAAAGAAAGCCAGGGAAAGGTAATTGTATTGCCTCACTTCCAACCTGTTACAACTGTAAAGAATTTTTAAAGAGGGGTTTCAAAACCGAGGCTCAGAGAATTGAAAACTGAAGATGTGCTATGGAAAGGTTCTCACCACTGGGGGATGGGTCACTGGAGGAAGCCCTCCCCTAGGTATTAATACACTTATACATTTAGTACTTTATGTAACCTCAGAAATTTAATGAAGTTTTTTTTTTAAATTCAGATATTTACGATTCACATGGCTGCTACTAATCCTCCACTCTTCAAACAAAGGAGAGCAGGAATCATAGAAAATGGCCTGGATGAATCTTGCTGCATGTGGATTTCCAAGAATTTGTAACTGTATTTTCCAGCCCTAAAAGTCATTCAACTTGATGCACAACTATTAACTCCAGAGTCATAGGAAGTTAAACTGGGGTTAGGGTGCTTATAAATTACACTCTATTAGAATGAGAGAGAGATGGAGTGCCCTATGCTCTCCGCTAACCTATGCTGATTTTAATCCAAGTGTAATATTGACAAAATCGATATGCCTGGCAGTTACACTTTAAAGGCATCATCTGAGTGGCATTTTGCAATGAATGATTAGCTGAATAGCTTGCTCCCTGCTGGGCCACTAGAGTTTGTATTGTTTTATTAGTTATTAGTCTGCAACATTTAGAACATGTGACTTCTGAAAGAGACCCAGGATGTACTCATACTTAGAACAAAGAATAGAAGGGGTATGCAAGGGCTTTGAGGATGTTTGTTTTTCTTTCAGAAGAATAGGTTAGGCAGAGGAGTCATAAGCTTTTATTGAAGCCCTACTAGTTCTAGACACTGCCCAAGGCATTTGTCACGGTCATGAAAATGTCCCTCAGATCTCTGTGAGGAGAATGATTGATCTAGGCCTCAGCTGCTACACTGTGAAATCTATCACTGCCTTCTGTGGAGGTCATGTTTCCCATGAGCTGTTTCTAACCAACTGACTATGGTTGGATATTGAGGTAGGTCCATTTCTGGAAGATGAGGAACTCCTCTGGTGGGAGACTTTGGCTCAAGGACTTTCTTAGAACTATGCTGCAATCTAAGACTCTTCCACCCATGCCTCCTTCCTTCCTTCTCTTTCTCCTTCACAAGAGTCATATCTGCGCTACATTCTGATGGCTCTTCCAACTACACTTCCTTCACTGCTTACCCACTTTCTCTTACAGTCATTCCTCTAATAAATCTATTGCATACCTAATCCCTTTTAGTGTCTGCTTCTCAGATGACCCAGACTTACACAATAGTTTTATATACATTGATTTAGTTTACTCCTTACAAAAAGCTTATGAAATAGTTTATTAATCGAACTAATTTTAAAGCATATATAACTGATTCTTTTTAAGAAGAAAACATGTTCAAGAAATGGTAACAGGTGGGAAGAGGTCTAATTTTTGTGTGTCGGAAAAGTCCAGGGGAAAACCCTCAGGCATGGCTGGGTCTAAAGACTTGATCCATGTCATCAAGAATTACTTTCTGTCTATCTTTTGGCTCTAAAGTTCTCTGTTTTGACCCTATTCTATGACAGCTTATGCTTTTGCATTAACTCCAGGTTTACATCCTCCTCTTAGCAACTCCAATGGTAGAGAGCTTCTATCTTTCCAACAACTCCAGTCAGACTCCTAGACATGGCATTGATTGACCTGAATCAAATCACATATCCGTACCTGAAGTAATCATCGTGGCCTGGAGGATAGGATACACTGATTCTAGCTTAATGCTAGAACATGATCCCACCCTGAACCTGGGGAAAAGATCAGCCTCATTTAGCCACATGAACTGAAAATAGGGAAGAGGTGATTTCCATAGTGGAAAATTAGGATGTTCTTTTCAAAAGAAGGGGAACAGTTTCTGAGCATCATATGTTGATCACAGAAATATGTTACAGATTGGAAAATGGAAAATCAGGAATGTTAAACCATCTGCAAAAGGAAGTGGTTCTTAAACTTTAGCGTGCATCAGAATTACTTGGAGGGCATGTTAAAACACATATTCCTGGGCTTTACCCGCAGAATTTCTGATTTACTAGGTGTATATTGAGTCACAAGAATTTGCATTTCTAACAAGTTCCTAGGTGATGTTGATGCTGGTCTGAACCACTGCTCTGAATAAGTAAAAAGTGTTAACCCTTTTGAGTAATTTCTAAGTTCCAGGCACTGTTATAAGGTTTACATACATTATCTCATTTAGTCTTCACAATAATGCTAGGAGGTAATTCCTATTATTATCTCTATTTTAAGATTTTGGGAAGCTAAGGAAAAGCCTAAGTAACTTTACCAAGGACACATATTAGAAAGTGCCAATGCTGGAACTGAAACTCAAATGGCTCCTTAAACTTTCCTAAGACAAACAGCCAGGAGGATGACATCTGCCTTGGGAAAATAGAAACCAACTAGTTCCCCATTATTGGGTTATCCATGGCCTATGTGATTTGAAGTTTAAAAATCAATTAACTACCATTTCTCCAAGATCATCCATGTTAATTATATCTTAAGCACACACAGGCACATAAAGTGATTATTAAAAAAATGGTAATGGTTTCACACCAATTTATAACCCAGACCAGAATCCACACTATGGAAAACACCTAGAAAGGACATGTTTCTCTCAGATATTTCCTCTTGAGTTCCTGCTGCAGTGTGAAATTTTAATATCTCATCAACTATATAGCAGTCATAAACCACCATCCCTTTTTATCTAGTTTCTAATGCAAGAAAAAGCACCTTCTTAATAATGACCTAAACCTATCTCATGAAATAATGCTCAAGGATGATGAACTCTAAATTATGAGTGATTACTTTTAAATTCATGGCAACTTTCCTGAGCATTTTTACTACCTGCTTAATTTCTCCAGCAAACCATAGTCATTGCTACCCATAATATAAGCAATTCATCTAGAGGAAAGAATTCCTAGTTTCCTTAAAGGTTTATTGAATTTTAAAGAAGAATTTATCACATCAGACCATGGTACATCCTGCTGTCAAGCACAACCTTGTGTTTACCAAAACTGAAACATAAAAAATTATTAATTCCAGCCTCCAAATAGCCTGCATTTGAAGCAGGGAAACCACAAAGGTCAGACATGAAGGGAAAAATAAAAGAATTCATGACAATTAGGATTTTAAACTCTGAATATTATGAACTATAATTCAATCTCAGGAGCTGCATTTATTCAATAAAGAATTGTAACAAATTTGCTATGCACAAGGCCCTGTGCTAAACACTGCAGAGGATGCAAAGAACATTAAAACATGAACACTTCCCTTAAAGAAATAACAGTCTGATAAGGGAATTGATACAATACCTATGTTTTTTGAACAGCTATAACTAGCTGGATCTCAGACTAGATACCTAGTTAGGGTAACGGCTATCGTGTTCTATCAAGGATATTCAAAAATGCAATAGCTCAAACAAGTTCTCCAAGGATGGGTACCTGGTCTCTGCTCCAAGAACCAATAAGGGACCCTGGGCTAAAAAGATACATCTGCCATCCTAACAGCATCTAGAATCTAGGATCTTGCCATCTGTGTGGACAAAACACAAAGGTGCCACTCTGTCCTGGTTCCACCAGGAAGAAAGAAGAAAGAGAACATGGAGACAACAAGCACAATGCCTTAATGCCAGAAGTGGCATATATTACCTCTGTGTACATTCCACTGGAAAGAATTTAGTAATAGGGCTAGGCCTAATCACAAGGGAAGATAGAAAATGAGGGAGGAAGAAATTTGGTTGTCACCCATCCATCTCTTCTCCAATACTTCACGTTTTATTTCAGTTGGTGCTCACAACTATACAACGACGTAGCTGTCTTTATTTCCACATTATATATGATTCCACATTATATATGAGGCTTAGAGAGGTTAAACAACTGGTACAAGTTCGCATTAAGCCATTGAACAGAAGAACTAGAATTCAAACCACAACACACCTGACTTCTTGCCCGTGCATGCAGCCATTATGAAAGGGAACAGCTATGATACACCACCTTCTCATCAGTCTAAACACGATTGGCTTTGTTTTGTTTTGTTTTTTTGTTTTTTGGCTGCGTTTGGTCTTTGTTGCTGTGCGGGGGCTTTTCTCTAGTTGCGGCGAGCAGGGGCTACTCTTCGTTGTGGTATGACTGGCTTTAATATTGGGTAGAATGTGAAAAGAAGTTCTTTTTCTTTTAATGTGAGAGTAGTTAATTAGTAATGATGTATATATGATTTCATAAAAGTTGTGAATCTTGACATGAGGCAAAAAAAGTACAGTCTGTGACCCACCTACCATGGACAGAGAGCCATTTATTTCTCTACAGCTTGTGTCCTGCTAATCTTTTCATCCGGTTTTTGTATTTTACTGGGGATAGTGTCGGGTAATGTTATTATAATTAAGTAGCCTCCAAATAGAAGGTGTTATTTGGCCAGAGCCAAGAGGAATCGCAATCAAGGCAGAGCTGGCTGTGAACGCTAAGCTGAAAACTATAACTGAGCTGCATGACATTTGAAAGATTGGGGAATTGTTTTTATTGTCGTTTTGTTTCACAAGCACCATTTGATTTCTATAGGTTTTTTTATTCACCATATTTCAAATGTCTGCCACCATGTACCAAAGCAGACAGATATGTGATGCCTGCAAAGGGAATCGTGAGCTGTCTGCCACTTGGAATGTGAAGACAGGCATAGTGGCTCTTTATTTCAAAAGGGTATCTGCCACTTTCTGAAGGTAACTCATGAACATCTGCAGGATTGGGAATACAAAGAGAAAAATAAAAGGAAGGATAAGAGAGGGCATGCTAGAGCAAGGAAACAAAAACTTTGGTAAATGACAGTGTTTAAAAAATATCTAAGTGAGTATTAAAGAGCTGAAGAACCATTTTGAATATCTGAGATTTTTTTTAAGTTCTTTAAGATGAAAGAGAATTCAGAACCCAGTGATTTTTACTAGACAGCTCATCACTTTCTGCTTAGGAATGACATCTGCTAGGCAGCTAGCATTCAGGACTGGAAGGAGTGATTAGCTTGGGCTCACTACAGTGTCATACAACTTTACCCATGGCTAGCAAAACACCTATCAGTGAAACAGCAGCAGCAGCAGCAGCAGACCTGTCATCTCACTGAGAAAGGAGGGATGGTGTTGGCTGATAAGTGACAGAAAGCTTGACATCTGGCCATATATCATTTGAAAAACTCCACCAGACAAAAGGAAGTGCAGCAGATGTGCGATCTGAGGACAATTCAGGTGAAATAAACCATCGAATCTCCCCCTCCATAGTTCATATATGCATCCAGAGCAATGGGCCAGGAACTACACCACACTATGGTCTTTTCTTCCACCCTGGGGTCCTCCAAATGTCTTCATGGCCGTGATTCACTTCCACTGTGTCCTATCAGGTAGGTACATAGTCTTGTTCTTTCTTATCCCAATATCCTCTCTAAGGCTATGGATCTACTTCAAGAGGCAGAGGAAACATTAGACAAGAAGTAGTAGCTCTTCTCAGATTGATCGAAGTGTCTATACACATTGGAAAATTCATCAGAGGCCAAGATGGGGTAGAAACAAAGGATGGATATTATTGTGAGACAATTCTCCATGGATCTCTCACAATTCTGCACATCTTGCCAGCAGAGACAGCTTTTGTTCCAGACTATTTTTTAAATAGTATCTACATAGCAAAGAGCCTTGGAAGATAGAGATAGTTTCTCCTTATGAAAGAGACAGCGGGTTTGTTTACTGTCCAGTATAATAGAGATAATGTCTCCCCTGGGACAGAGGTTGGGTAGGTCTATTTGCAGGCTGTTATGAAGGACTTAGATTTCCTCATCTTGGGGTTCCTCAACTGTGACACAAACCCATGTACTGCATTTCTTTAGCTTCTGCATCACCCCTGTGAGACTTGGGTGCAAAGAGAAACCGATACCAATATGAAGCTCATCTTGTTTGAAGTGCCATGAGTAAGAAAGTTCTTTGTCTGTAATCCAGGAGTCTTGTCTTTTCTGCTTGCATCCATGAAACTATATAGCAGGCTGACTTGTTAGGTTGTCAGTAGGGTAAAACTGCAGATCCTTCCCAGTCTGGACAAGCAGCTCTCTGTAGTTTTGTCTAACACTTAGTCTCAACTTAATTCCAAGAAGACTTTATTTTTCCCTCATCTATGTACCACTGTTGTTTATACAAATCCTATTATGACACTATTGAAAGTCAATATTCAAATGAATGTCTTTCCCTTCCATGCTTTCTGCTCTTAAGACAAAGGTCCACGCCTTAGTCATTTGTTGTGTTTGTGTGGTACGAGGGCCTCTCATATTGTTGTGGCCTCTTCCGTTGCGGAGCATAGGCTCTGGACGTGCAGGCTCAGCGGCCATGGCTCACGGGCCTAGCTGCTCCACGGCATGTGGGATCTTCTCAGACCGGGGCAAGAACACGTGTCCCCTGTATCGGCAGGCGGTCTCTCAACCACTGTGCCACCAGGGAAGACCCCTTAGTCATTTTTGTAGCTTCAACTACTAGTATAAAATAGATGCTTAATAAATGAATCAAGTTAGGGTATTTGAAACAGCCAACTGGCATTCCTCAGATATTAGTTGTCTTCTTGGCATACTAAACTCTCCATCTGGTTCCTACTTATGGATGAAGTTGTAAGATATTTTTGTCCAATCATAGATTCAGCCATCATGACAACCGTTAGCGCAAGCACTCAATTACCCACAATTTCATCTGGTGGTGGCAATACTACAAGAATGATCTATAGCTGAGAGGCACAAAGAGACTACTGCAGTGATTCTGCTTGTTGGAAAACCCCAGCAAAAAGTCCTGCTGCAGTTGAGTATTTCTCCAAATGTCTTTGCCTATATTCTACGGCAAACACAATCTGGGAATAAAGTGTTCTTAGCAGGACTATGGCGTCTTTTCTGAGATTCCAATGTTCCTACCATAAAGAAGGTAACAGTACCATGGTTTCCAAGGCTAACTGTGATTCCTCCATAGTTTTCCCAAGAAGGACAAACTTATTTCTTTACCCTCCCATAACTCTTGATTCTCTTCAGCACCCTTCTCTTCCCCTCTCCCCCGACTAATGGGTAGATCTGAATGACAGATGTTCAAGGAAGCAATGATGGTTTCTGCTGTTCCCACCAATAAAATATAGTGTCATTTTCTAAAAGGGGACATTGAGAACATATCTCTGTGGGAAGAGATTTATAGTCAGAGTGAAATAGGAACCTTTTCTTTTCTCAAGATCTTTTTCCTGAAGGGAAATAAAAATTCCCTCTATGCAAGCATAGTTTCATCATAACTATTGTATTAGGCACAATTCAAAAGCTCATCTTCCACCAAAGTAATGAAATATATTTGAAGCAGCTTCCTCAATCCTCTCACTCTCACTCTCAAGAAAAACCAAAGGGTATAAAATTTTTCAGATTCTACAATACCCTTGAGTTAAAAGAAACTGGACACATGTGTAAAACAGATTTCTAGAGATGTATAAATAAATGTTACTAAATGAAATCAGTCTCCTCAAAGTCTATAAAAGATATTGTTAAGTACTGATGAAAGACAGTGTCTTTATTTCCACCTTTGAAGAGAGATTATATTTTAATTAAACAGCTTTATCCAGATTACCATATTTTAAGAATGAATAATTCACCTTCATTGCTTCTTCTGTTTCTTACCCATCACTGATAGCACTCTGTGATTTAAAATGATTTGGGACACTGCTTTCTAATATGAAAGAAAAAAGGAACAAACAGTATATTCTAATAACCTAAAGGCCTGTGCTTGACTTTCAACTCAGCCACTTACTAATATGGGGCAAGTTACTTAAGTTTAATTAGCCTCAGTTTCTTCATCTGTAAAGTATCAAATATATAGTATCAATATTAAGGGTTTTGTGAGGGTTAAATAAAATAATATAAAAGTATTTCCACAGTACTTGTTACATGGTGAGCGTTCAAAGGTTAATACTAGTTACCATTTTGTGAGACTTATGACATGCCAGGCACAATGCTAAACACTTTACTATTTAGTAGCTTATTTAATAAAATATGTATTATTAAAAGTCCTATTTTACTAATGAGGACATTGGCATCAGAGAAATTACATAATTTACCCGAGGCCATAGAATTAGTCATTAATAGCACAAGGATAGAAGTCCAGCCACATTTGCTGACTTTGGGTCCAGGACTCTTTCCAATAAATATAAACAACTGGGACTAGATATGAACTGGTTCCATTTCATGCTTCAGTCTAGCCAAACAAACTGCCACTTACTTTCCCACAAACATACCCCAAAGGGTCACATCTTTACAAATTTCATGAATAAGTCTGACTTGGGATAATTTCTGATTCAGGGGCTGAGATGTACTGGTCTCTGCAGTCACCTTTTCTTCCTGAGGCAGAAGTTGAGATCAAGGGCACCTATTGTAATGGGAGATAATAACTATCCTTAGATCTGAGTTCAGTAAAGCATCAAACCCCACAAGGGGTTTGTTTGACTCTCTCCTCATCTGCCTGCATTTGAGTCTTAGGAATAGTCCACTGTGGACTTATTTCTCCCACTCCCAACCTTTGCATGTTGAATCTTTCTCCCTTTCCAGTCACATTCCTCCAAAGATAGTTCATGCTTCTTAAATGTAAGTGGCTCTTTTCATAGTGAACTTATGGCTGGTACAGATGCCATCCTATACCCTTACTCTGGGCTTTATATTTTCACTGATGTTTGTATCAAGGGTCTAAACTCTAGCCTGATCTCCCCTATAATCAAGTTCATAGTTTCATATTTATATATTTGTGTGTATATTTAAAAAATGCCTAAAGGATTTTTTGGTAGTAAAAATCATTTATATTTCTTGGAAATTTTTCAAACAGTATAGATACCAAAGTGGAAGTCAGCCCTCCTAATCCTATTCTACTTCTTGAAGGTGAACACTATTAATAATTTAGTGTGTATCATTCTAGACTCTTCTGTATATAAACATCTACCCAATTGCATATAAATATGTATATGGTATATTGTATAGTATAAATATATATAGTACATTGTATATGTATATATAGCAAACATTACATACTATATATATTTTATACTTATATAATTTCTTTAGATAGATGGAATCATAGATTCTGCAATTTGCTTTTTTCAATAAACAATATATCATAGATACCTTTCCATGTCGATACATATAGATATACCTAGTTCTTTTTGATAATGGTATGATACTCTACTATATTATTGTACTATATTTAACCAATTTTCTACTGATGGACATTCAGGTCGTTTCCAGTTTGGAAGCTATTATAACTAACACTGCAATAAATATCCTTGTAAATAAGTATTTAAGTACTTGTTAGAGTATTTTTATAGGATGGATTCCTAGAAGTGGAATTGCTGAGTCAAAGGGTATACACAGTTAAAATTTTGATAGACATTGTCAAATCACCCTCTTACCCACTGTATTTGAGAGTACTTATTTCCCAAAATATTCTCCAACATTGAATATAATCATTTTTTTTGACAATCTGATAGGCATAAAAATTTTATTTTAATTTATAACTAATCAACTATTAATGAAATTCAATATTATAGTTTCAGTTCTACCCCCCCCCCCCCACCATGAAGCTCTATTAGTGCTACATCTTAATTCCAGTCTAGGTCTTCTGCTGATGTCCCTGACAACTTCACCCATCACTACCACACTTAAGACAGACACTTTGATCATCTACCATCCCCATCACTTTATACAAGAAACTGACACCCAAAGTGGTCAGACACATGCCAGAGTTCAAGCTGATATACAGTGAAATTGAAACTGAGGAGGGTCAATGAAGTTACCTTCTTACTAGTTACTGTCCTAGACAGATACCAAATTCTTATTCATTTTTATGTCCCTCCATTTGTCTGACATGCTGTAGTAAGTAATAAATAATTTTTTATTAAATAAATGAATTGAAATAAAACAAGCTCTTTTGTTCCCTCATGGTAAGGAGATGTATCAGCAGATGTCCCTAGTGATTGCGATATTGAAACCAAAAAGACAATACTAGGTTTTTATTTATTTCCTGTAATGTGATATCTAAATCATATTTGTGGTAATATGGAAAAAAACAGATACATATAAAATGTTCAACAGACAAGATTATTCAACCAAGTAGGTAATTATCAATCACATAAAGTGTTACTTTGTAGTTAAAAGCAAAGCTCTCAGAATGAGAACTAGGGCCCAGCACCATAGGGAGAATAATTGGAATAGAAGGATCTGGTTAAATTATTTAAAGTAAGAAATGGTCAGACTCAAATTGTTCCCAAAAGAAAATCAGAGCAACACAGTGGAAGGAATCTAGCTATGAGCAAATGCAGGTAGCTGAGCTCTAGGAAACAGCTGGGAATTGGGCCTGAGAATCTCCTTCCTCTTTTCTTCCTGCACCCATGTAACCTAATAACCACACCATCCTCCATGCCCCATAATGTTCCATCACCCACACCACTCCCCTCATTATAAGAGAACATCAATTAATTGTACTCATTTATAGTCCTGTAAAATTACCACAAACTTAGTGATTTAAAACAATACCCATTTATTACCTCATAGCGCTTTAGGTCAGAAATCCAGCCATGGCATAGCTGGGCCTGGGCTCCTTGCTTAGGGTCTCACAAGGCTGAAATCAAGGTGGTGGCCAGGGCTTTGTTCTCATCTTGATCTTGGAGTTTTCATCCAAGTTCATTCACAATGTGGGCAGAATTCAGTTCCTTGTAGTTATAGGACACAGGTCCACATTTTCTTGCTAGCTGTTGACTCTTAGATCCTAGAGGCTGCCCTCAGGTTATAGTTATGTGGCAATATGCCACATGGCCATATGGTAATACATCATACGGCCATGTCACAGTATGGCAGCTCACTTCTTCAAAGCCAACAGGAGCATCTCTCTCCAGTCTGCTTTGACGGTAATATATGTGACATAAGGTAATCATAATGAGAGTGACCGTCATCTTTGTCATATCATGTACCTTAATCAAGAGAGTAACTGCCCCATCATATTCACAATTCCCACCCACACTCAAAAAGAGGGGATTATATAAAGCATGAACTCCAGGGTGTGGAAATCTTGGGGACTGTCTTAGAATTCTGCCTGCCACACAAATATAGCAGATAGAAGCCCAAAGTGACTTTGGTGAACTACTCATAACTAGCAGGCATGACAAAAGATGCTCAGCCCCATTAACAGCCTAGGAAATGGGAGTAACAACAATAAGACTACAACTTGGAAAGGTTTTAAACAAGGAAAGAATATGGTCTGAAAAGTTTGAACGTATTTTGTTGGTTAGAAAATGATCATCTATGATATATCTTAAGACGTAAGGAGTTGAGATTTCAAAGTTTTCAAAACATCAAATAATGGTATTACATCAACAAAAATACCAGTATTTAGTTACTTAAAAAATTCAATATATCAAAATACTAAAAACCAATATTATAATCACAAAATGTCTCCTGGACTTGGGGAAATAAATCAATATCAATCTTTTAACTTATCCTCCTATAAAAATTGCTACCTAAACATTAAGTAAGCTTATTCATTTTCTAAATACATAGGCTTTTTTCACATCCATGAATACTCTGTCCTATTTCTTAGTCAGCTTACATTCTTTTACAACTGATAATGGAGCACTTCTTTTTTTTGTACTCTTCCGTATTTCATTAAAATTGTATTCTCGGAGGAACCTTCAAGATGGCAGAGGAGTAAGACGTGGAGATCACCTTCCTCCCCACAAATACATCAAAAATACAACTACATGTGGAACAACTCCTACAGAACACCTCCTGAATGCTGGCAGAAGACCTCAGACTTCCCAAAAGGCAAGAAACTCCCCACATACCTGGGTAGGGCAAAAGAAGAAAGAAAAAACAGAGACAAAAGAATACGGACGGGACCTGCACATCGGGGAGGGAGCTGTGAAGGAGGAAAACGTTCCACACACTAGGAAGCCCCTTCATTGGCGGAGACGGGGGGCGGGTGGAGAGGCAGCCTGAGAGGCTTCTCTGCTCCCCGACCAGGGCAGGTGGGGGTTGCTGAGGCTCGGGATTTGGAGGTCAGATCCCAGGGAGAGGACTGGGGCTGGCTGCGTGAACACAGCCTGAAGGGGGTTGGTGCGCCACAGCTAGCCAGGAGGGAGTCCGGGAAAAAGTCTGGAACTGACTAAGAGGGAAGAGACCATTGTATCGGGGTGCACGAGTAGAGGGGATTCAGAGCACCACCTAAACGAGCTCCAGAGACAGGAGTGAGCCACTGCAATCAGCACAGACACCAGAGATGGGCATGAAACGCTATGGCTGCTGCTGCAGCCACTAAGAATCCTGTGTGCAAGCACAGGTCACTATCCACAACTCCCCTCCCTGGAGCACATGCAGCCCGCCACTGCCAGGGTCCCATGATCCAGGGACAACATCCCCCAGGAGAACACACAGAACACCTCAGGCTGTTGCAACGTCACACTGGACTCTGCCACCGCAGGCTCGCCCTGCATTCCGTACCCTCCCTCCCCCCAGCCTGAGTGAGCAAGAGCCCCCTAATAAGCTGCTACTTTAACCCCCTCCCATCTTGGAAGGGAAGAGACGCCCTCAGGCGAACTACACACCGAGGCAGGCCAAATCCAAAGCTGAACCCCGGGAGCTGTGCAAACAAAGAAGGGAAAGGGAAATTTCTCCCAGCAGCCTCAGGAGCAGTGGATTAAATCTCGACAATCAACTTGATGTACCCTGCAACTGTGGAATACCTAAATAGACAACAAATCATCCCAAAATTGAGGCCATGAACTTTGGGTGCAACTGTAGACTAGGGGTTTGCTTTCTCCATCTAATTTGTTTGTGGTTTTATGTTTATTTTAGTTTAGTATTTAGAGCTTTTTATCAAAGGTAGATTTGTTTATTGATTTGGTTGCTCTCCCTTTTTTTTAATACATATATATATATATATATATGCTTTTTCCTTTTTTTCTCTTTTTGTGAGTGGGTATGTGTATGCCTCTTTGTGTGATTTTGTCTGCATAGTTTTGCTTTTACCATTTGTCCTGGGTTTCTGTGTGTCCGCTTTTTGGGGTTTTTTTTAGTATAGATTTTACACTTGTTATCATTTGTTTTTTGGTTTGGTTGCTCTCTATTTTTTAAATTACTCTTTTATTTTCTTATTTTTAATAATATTTTTTAATTTTTTATTTTAGTAACTTTATTTTATTTAATTATTTTTTCTCCCTTTTCTTCTGAATCGACTGGCTGACAGTGTCTTGGTGCTCCGGCCGGGTGTCAGGCCTGAGCCTCTGAGGTGGGAGAGTTGAGTTCAGGACATTGGTCCACCAGGGACCTCCCAGCCCCATGTAATATCAAACGGTAAAAGCTCTCCCAGAGATCTCCACCTCAATGCTAACACCCAGCTCCACTCAATGACCAGCAAGCTACAGTGCTGGACACCCTATGCCAAACAAATAGCAAGACAGGAACACAACCCCACCCATTAGCAGAGAGGCTGCCTAAAATCATAAGTTCACAGTCACACCGAAACAACACTGGACGCAGTCCTGCCCACCAGAAAGACAAGATCCAGCCTCATGCACCAGAACACAGGCACCAGTCCTCTCTACCAGGAAGCCTACACAACCCACTGAACCAACCTTACCCATTGGGGGAAGACACCAAAAACAATGGCAACTACAAACTTGCAGCCTGTGAAAAGGAGACCCCAAACACAGTAACTTAAGAAAATGAAAAGAAAGAGAAATACACAGAGATGAAGGAGCAAGGTAAAAACCCACCAGACCAAACAAATGAAAAAGAAATAGGCAGTCTACCTGAAAAAGAATTCAGAGTAATGATAGTAAAGATGATCCAAAATCTTGGAAACAGAATGTAGAAAATAGAAGAAACATTTAACAAGGACCTAGAAGAACTAAAGAACAAACATACAATGAGGAACAATACAATAAATGAAATTAAAAATTCTCTAGAAGGAATCAATAGGAGAATAACAGAGGCAGAAGAATGGATAAGAGACCTGGAAGATAAAATACTGGAAATAACTACCATAGAGCAGAATAAAGAAAAACTAATGAAAAGAATTGAGGACAGTCTCAGAGACCTCTGGGACAACATTAAAAGAACCAATATTCAAATTATAGGGGTCCCAGAAGAAGAAGAGAAAAAGAAAGGGACTGAGAAAATATTTGAAGAGATTATAGTTGAAAACTTCACGAATATGGGAAAGGAAATAGTCAGTCAAGTCCAGGAAGTGCGGAGTGTCCCATGCAGGATAAACCCAAGGAGACACAAGACAAGACACATACTAAACTATCAGAAATTAAATACAAGAAAAAATATTAAAAGCAGCAAGGGAAAAGAAACAAATAACATACAACGGCATCGCCATAAGGTTAAGAGCTGATCTTTCAGCAGGAACTGTGCAAGCCAGAAGGGAGTGGAGGACACACTTAAAGTGATGAAAGGAAAAACCTACAACCAAGATTACTCTACCCTGCAAGGATCTCATTCAGATTCGATGGAGAAATTAAAACCTTTACAGACAAGCAAAGGCTAAGAGAATTCAGCACCAACAAACCAGCTTTACAACAAATACTAAAGGAACTTCTCTAGGCAGGAAAAACAAGAGAAGGAAAAGACATACAAAAACAAACCCAAAACAATTAAGACAATGGTAATAAGAACATACATATCAATAACTACCTTAATGTAAATGGATTAAATGCTCCAACAAAAAGACATAGACTGACCGAATGGATACAAAACCAAGACCTGTATATATGCTGTCTGAAAGAGACCCACTTCAGACCTAGGGACATACAGACTGAAAGTGAGGGGATGGAAAAAGATATTCCATGCAAATGGAAATCAACAGAAAGCTGGAGTAGCAATTCTCATATCAGACAAAATAGACTTTAAAATAAAGAGCATTACAAGAGACAAAGGACACTACAAAATGATCAAGATATCAATCCAAGAAGAAGACAAAACAATTGTAAACATTTATGCACCCAACAGAGGAGTACCTCAATACATAAGGCAAATGCTAAAAGCCATAAAAGGGGAAATTGACAGTAACACAATAATAGTAGGGGACTTTAACACCCCAGTTTCACCAATGGACAGATCATCCAAAATGAAAATAAATAAGGAAACACAAGCTTTAAATGATACATTAAGCAAGATGGACTTAATTGATATTTACAGGACATTCCATCCAAAAACAACAGAATACAATTTCTTCGCAAGTGCTAACGGAACATTCTCCAGGATAGATCACATCTTGTGTCACAAAACAAGCCTTGGTTAATTTAAGAAGATTGAAATCGTATCAAGAACCTTTTCCAACAACAATGCTATGAGACTAGATAACAACTACAGGAAAAAAAAACTGTAAAAAATAAAAACCCATGGGGGTTAAACAATACACGACTAAATAACCAAGAGATCACTGAAGAAGTCAAAGAGGAAATCAAAAAATACCTAGAAACAAACTTCAATGAAAACATGACAACCCAAAACCTATGGGATACAGCAAAAGTAGTTCTAAGAGGGAACTTTATAGCAATACAATGCTACCTCAAGAAACAAGAAACATCTCAAATAAACAACCTAACCTTACACCTAAAGCAATTATAGAAAGAAGAAAAAACCCATAGTTAACAGAGGGAAAGAAATCATAAAGATCAGGTCATAAATAAATGAAAAAGAAATGAAGGAAACAATAGCAAAGATCAATAAAACTAAAAGCTGGTTCTTTCAGAAGATAAACAAAATTGATAAACCCTTAGCCAGACTCATCAAGAAAAAAAGGGAGAAGACTCAAATCAATAGAATTAGAAATGAAAAAGGAGAAGTTACAACAGACACCACAGAAATACAAAGCATCCTAAGAGACTACTACAAGGAACTCTATGCCAATAAAATGGACACCCTGGAAGAAATGGACAAACTCTTAGAAAAGCACAACGTTCTAAGACTGAACCAGGAAGAAAAAGAAAATATAAACAGACCAATCACAAGCACTGAAATTGAAACTGTGATTAAAAATTTTCCAACAAACAAAGCCCAGGACCAGATGGCTTCACAGGCAAATTCTATCAAACATTTACAGAACAGGTAACATCCATCGTTCTCAAACTGTTCCAAAATATAGCAGAAGGAGGAAAAGTCCCAAACTCATTCTACAAGGCCACCATCACCCTGATACCAAAACCAGACAAAGATGCCACAAAACAAGAAAACTACAGGCCAAAATCATGGATGAACATAGATGCAAAAATCCTCAACAAAATACTAGCAAACAGAATCCAACAGCACATTAAAGGGATCATGCACCATGATCAAGTGGGGTTACCCCAGGAATGCAAGGATTGTTCAATATACGCAAATCAATCAATGTGATACACCATATTAACAAATTGAAGGAGAAAAACCATATGATCATCTCAATAGATGCAGAGAAAGCTTTCGACAAAATTCAACACCCACTTTTGATAAAAACCCACCAGAAAGGAGGCATAGAGGGAACTTCCCTAAACAAAATAAAGGCCATATATGACAAACCCACAGCCAGCATCATTCTCAATGATGAAAAAGTGAAACCGTTTCCACTAAATCAGGAACAAGATAAGGTTGCCCACTCTCACCACTCTTATTCAACATAGTTATGGAAGTTTTAGCCACAGCAATCAGAGAAGAAAAAGCAATAAAAGGAATCCAAATTGGAAAAGAAGAAGTAAAACTGTCACTGTTTGCAGATGATATGATACTATACATAGAGAATCATAAAGATGCCACCAGAAAACTACTAGAGCTAATCAATGAATTTGGTAAAGTAGCAGGGTACAAAATTAAAGCACAGAAATCTCTGGCATTCCTATACACTAATGATGAAAAATCTGAAAGTGAAATCAAGAAAACACTCCCATTTACCACCGCAACAAAAAGAATAAAATATCTAGGAATAAACCTACTTAAGGAGACAAAAGACCTGCATGCAGAAAACTATAAGACACTGATGAAAAAATTAAAGATGCTACAAACAGGTGGAGAGCTATACCATATTCGATTGGAAGAATCAACATTGTGAAAATGACAATACTACCCAAAGCAATCTACAGATTCTATGCAATCCCTGTCAAACTAGCAATGGCATTTTTCACAGAACTAGAACAAAAAATTTCACAATTTGTATGGAAACACCAAAGACTCCGAATAGCCAAAGCAATCTTGAGAAAGAAAAGCGGAGCTGGAGGAATCAGGCTCCCTGACTTCAGACTATACTACAAAGTTACAGTAATCAAGACAGTATGGTACTGGCACAGAAACAGAAATATGGATCAATGGAACAGGATAGAAAGCCCAGAGATAAACCCACGCACATATGGTCACCTTATCTTTGATAAAGGAGGCAAGAATATATAATGGAGAAAAGACAGCCACTTCAATAAGTGGTGCTGGGAAAACTGGAGAGCTACATGTAAAAGAATGAAATTAGAACACTCCCTAACACCATACACAAAAATAAACTCAAAATGGATTAAAGACCTAAGTGTAAGGCCAGACACTATAAAACTCTTAGAGGAAAACAGGCAGAACACTCTATGACATAAATCACCGCAAGATCCTTTTTGACCCACCTCCTAGAGAAATGGAAATAAAAGAAAAATAAACAAATGGGACCTAATGAAAGTTAAAAGCTTTTGCACAACAAAGGAAACCATAAAGAAGATGAAAAGACAACCCTCAGAATGGTAGAAAATATTTGCAAATGAAGCAACTGACAAAGGATTTTTCTCCAAAATTTACAAGCAGCTCATGCAGCTCAATATCAAAAAACCAAACAACCCAATCCAAAAATGGGCAGAAGACCTAAATAGACATTTCTGCAAAGAAGATACACAGACTGCCAACAAACACATGAAAGGATGCTCAACATCACTAATCATTAGAGAAATGCAAATCAAAACTACACTGAGGTATCACCTCACACCAGTCAGAATGGCCATCATCAAAAAATCTACAAATAATAAATGCTGGAGAGGGTGTGGAGAAAAGGGAACCTTCTTGCACTCTTGGTGGGAATGTAAACTGATACATCCACTTTGGAGAACAGTATGGAAGTTCCTTAAAAAAATAAAAATAGAACTACCATATGACCCAGCAATCCCACTACTGGGCGTATACCCTGAGTAATCCATAATTCGAAAAGATTCATGCACCACAATGTTCATTGTAGCACTATTTACAATAACCAGGACATGGAAGCAACCTAAGTGTCCATCAACAGATGAATGGATAAAGAAGATGTGGCACATATATACAATGGAATATTACTTAGCCATAAAAAGAAATGAAACTGAGTTATTTGTAGTGTAGTGGATGGACCTAGAGACTGTCATACAGAGTGAAGTAAGTCAGAAAAGAAAAAAAATACCGTATGCTAACACATGTATGTAGACTCTAGAAAAAAAAAAAGGTTCTGAAGAACCTAGCGGCAGGACAGGAATAAAGACGCAGATGTAGAGAATGGACTTGAGGACATTGGGAGGGGGGAAGGGTAAGCTAGGATGAAGTGAGAGAGTGGCATTGACATATATACACTACCAAATGTAAAATAGATAGCTAGTGGGAAGCAGCTGCATAGCACAGGGAGATCAGCCTGGTGCTTTGTGTCCACCTAGAGCGGTGGGATAGGGAGGATGGGAGGGAGACGCAAGAGTGAGGAGAAATGGGAATATATGTATATATATAGCTGATTCACTTTGTTATACAGCAGAAACTAACACAACATTGTAAAGCAATTATACTCCAATAAAGATGTAGAAAAAAATAAAAATAAACTATGATTAAAAAAACCCAACTCTATTCTCATTCTCCTTTCTTTGGTTTTTAATGATGTCAGTCAGTCCTTCCCCTTTCCAGTTAATTTTTTTTTTTTTTTTCCGGTACGCGGTCCTCTCACTGTTGTGGCCTCTCCCATTGTGGAGCACAGGCTCTGGACGTGCAGGCTCAGCGGCCATGGCTCACGGGCCTAGCCGCTCCACGGCATGTGGGATCTTCCCGGACTGGGGCACGAACCCGTGTCCCCTGCATTGTCAGGCGGACTTTCAACCACTGTGCTGCCAGGGAATCCCCCAGTTAATTTTTTGAATAGAATTTCAGTGATGCTAAAACACTCATTGCCTACTGTTACCTACAGGCAAAATCCTTACCACCTATGGTAAATGAATAAATTGAATATTTCACGCAAATAAACATAAACAATTTAACTTGTGACACATTCTGACTTTGAATTAGTAATTCATTAGCTTGGCTATATCCTTGGTTAGGCTAAGTTGAGCTTAGCGACTTAAACCTGTTGCACAGCAGAACAGAAATGTAATGATGGTTCTGTAAGGTAAGCATAAGTGCTGCCAAAGATTGTTTCTTTATTTCCTTTTCCTCAAATTATATCTTACTGAGCATGGGATCTAAAAACATTTACTATTTATTTTTGTAAATTTTATTTTAAAATTTTATTATTGAATTTCAAACATGAACACTAATTGTGGTAATATTACTATAAACTCAATGTGGTCATTTCATCACCTAGTTTCAACAACATATTAACATATGACAAGCTTGTTCTACTATACTTTTACCCAATCTTCCCTCAATTATTTTTAAGCAAATCCTACATATCGTATCGTTTCATATCACAGAGATATTTCAGCATGTATCTCTAAAACTGGAGGTTCTTTTTAGAAGGCATAAAAAATACAATCATCCCTAAAAAATTAACAATAGTTACTTAATATCATCAAATATCCAGACACTGTTCACATATACTGACTGTCTTATAAATTTTTAAGACAGATAAGTCATTAAGTCAAGATTCAAAATGTCCATACATTGAGATAGCTGGTATGTCTTTTAAAGCCTTCTCCTTGTTTTTATATCTTGAACTTCTTGTTGTTGTTGTTGCTACCAGGACTAAGATACTAAGTAATTTATCCTGCAGTTTTCTAAAATATATTATGCTAATTACATAGCAGTCATGTCATTTATAGAGTTCGTTTGTCACCTATACTTCCTATAAATTTGCAGGTAAATCTAGATGTTTGATCAGATTCAGATTATTTTTTTCATTTCTGGGCAGATTTCCTTCATGGGTAATATTGCATACTTCTACCAAGATGTATACATTGCCTCTCTTTTTTGATGTTATCAACTACTGATGATTACTTCTTAGACCCATTAATACATTGGCAGGGTGACAAAATAATGATATTTGTCATTTCTTCTCTATTTATTAGCTAGAATCCTCCCAAACAGAGAAATATTCCCTCACTAATTATTTGGTTACTGAGGTAAGGTTATATAAGAATGGAGGACAAATACTTGATTCTTTCTCTTTAGACATTTTCAAAAAATAAATAAATAAAAAGAATCACCAGAAGCCATCAATGAGTTATTTTTAATACCATCATAAACCCATGAAATGAAGCATATCTGATGTATCCACTGTAGCTTTTGTCTTAACTGATGCTCAAATAATTTCATCTTAGACCAGTAGAAGTTTATTCAGGTTGCCTTCTGAGCACTTTTGATATCACCCAAAGTCTTTGATAGTTACCTTGTTTTCTAATACTAGAGGATATTTCAGGTTCACTTTGTACATTTCTTTTTGTCCCATAACTAGAATCAGCCATTTCTCAAAAATCAAAACAAAACAAAAGTTCCTTTTAATGTAAGTGGTAAAGACCACGATCTGGATACCAAAAAGGTAGTCTTTGCTATTGGGTTGGTCATTGTTTTTAGACATTCTCAGTGTATAGAAGTAGGAAAAAGTTTTTTAAAATAAAATAGGTGTGTGAGTTTTTTGTCTGCTTGTTTGTTTGTTTTGGGTAACACCATTATTGAGATCTAATTCATATATCATAAAGTTCCCCCTTTTAAAGTATACAATTCAATGTTTTTTAGTATATTCAGAGTTGTACAACCATCACCACAATCAGTTTTAGAACATTTCCATCACCACCAAAAGAAACCCTGTACCCTTTAGCTATTATCCCCCAAGTATCCACATTCTCTTTCCCCCCACTAACCCTAAACACAAGCACTAACCTACTTTCTGTCTCTACAGATTTGTCTACTGTGGATATTTCATATAAATGGAGTCATATATCAATAATATGTTTTTTTTTTTGTGGCTGAGTTCTGTTACTTAGTATTAGGTTTTTAAAGTTCATCCATGTTGCAGCAAGTATCAGTACTTCATTCCTTTTTATGGCTGAATAATATTCCATTGTATGGATAGACCACATTTTGTTTATTTATTCATTCATCAGTTGATGAATAGTTGGGTTGTTTTCACTGCTTGGCTATAATGAATAGCTGCTATGAATATTAATATACAAGTTTTTATGTAAACATGTTTTTATTTCTCTAGAAGTGCAATTGCTAGATCAAATGGTAAAAGTATGTTTAACTTTTTGAAGCACTATCAGATAGTTTTCCAAGTGACTACATCAAATTACATTCCTACCAGCAGTGTATGAGGTTCTGATTTTTCCACATCTTTGACAACATTTGTTATTATCTGAATTTTTTGTTATAGCCATCCTGATGAGTGTGAAATGGTCTCTCATCGTCATTTGGGTTTGCATTTGACAGCTAATGAGGTTGAGCATCTTTTCATGTGCCTTATTGGCAATTCATATATCTTATCTGGATAAAATTCTATTCAGATCTTTTGACCATTTAAAAAAATTGGGTTATATGTCATTTTTAACTGAGTTGTAAGAGTTCTTTGTATAGTTTAGTTATAAGTCCCTTATCAAATATATAATTTGCAAATATTTTCTCCCCTTCTGTGGACTTTCCACAATCTGACCCTAACCTACAGTGCCAGCTACATCTCCTGCCTCTTATCATGATAAACTCTTTAAGTCTAACAGTGGCTTATTTCCTGGCCTTCTATTTAGAGTCCCTAAATTCTAACTGAAATTTCCTCTCTCCCTCATAAACTCTAACTAAACTTCCAGAAGAGTGAAGCCTTCTCCAGATAACCTCAAGAAGATGATAATCCTATTATCTTTTCATATATGCAACTCCTGTAATATCTAACCTGGTCTTTGAATTTGGTTGACACAAGTAAAACTTAATTAATTATGAGATAACCTGCATGCTGTTGACCTATTGACTCTCAGGACAATTGAAGTTCAGAGAAAGATCAAATAAATGTGGCCAATACAAGTCAGAGAAAATATCTTCCTGGAAGATGTAGAACTTGAGCTAGAATCTTATATAAACAAGAAGTTATCTTTTTAAAGACATAGTTACATATTCCAATGGCTAGCAATACTCATTCCCCTGCCAATCTCATTCAGAGTTTAACTTATTTCCTAAAGTACAGCCTTAGGAAGAGTAAGTACAGCTCTTTCATAGTCTCTATATATGAAAGCACTTATGAAATTACTTACAGCCAATGTTTTTACTCCAGGTTCCAGCTCACTTCTCCAGTTATCACTCATGTTCTTAAAAGAACCTACCAGGATCTTCCTTAGCCTCATCCTACAACACTTACTTATCCCAGGAAATTTGGATTATGATTAGATTTATTTGAGAACTGAAATAGCCACCTAACTAAACCCTGTCCATTTATAAATAGGAGATAGCATAGCATAATAGTTATAGAAGATTCGTTAGCCTTTCCAGAATCTTATTTTTTCCAATTTCCCTTTTTAAAATAACTGTTGTTCATGAAGACCTACCCCAAACTATGATTCTGCATTTACATCTGCAAGACTTTTCAGGATCCTGATGTATAATTTTATGACTCTGAAGAAATATGCTAGTTTATAGCATCTAAGTGCTCTCCCATGTCTGATCTTGCTTAAATTTCAAATACTCCTTAAACATGCTTGTTCTGCTATCTCCAGTTTGAAGTTCATTTCTTCAGAGTCAAAAAGGAAAAAAAATCTGCAGTTGGTAAAAAGAGTGGTTCAAACAGTATACAATTGAGAACTGAAAAAGTGAGATGTTTTCCTTAGTTCAATCACACTGTGTCTGTGACTTCAGCCAAAGCTCACAATCAATACTGACCCCATTTCCTCATCTGTATAAAGAAGCAAGAACAGGCAACTACTGGAACCTTCCTCCATGTTTGTCCTCAGTAAGTGTACTTCCCACTATCCAGTTGAGCTACAAATCTTTTAATATTCAAGTGGCTCCACACCACCATCTTCTTTGGTAAAGTCAATTTTCTCCTACCCTGAGGTTTTTCAGCCCATGTTATTGCTAGACAACCTACAGAATTCTCATAAAGCCTAAGAATCAGTCATTTTCCTCACTCATATATGGAAATTTCACAATATTTTGCTAGAAGTTCTATAGGATTGCTGACTTTGATCCCCACCATTATTGCACACCTTTGTCATTAAAACCCAAACAACTTGGGCAGTATGAAAGAGGCTATAACTTCCATGAGATGCCAGTCACCAGAGTAGCCTAGAAGTCAAAGGCAAGAATCTATAGTCCTCATAACTGCAGACCCACACTGAATGGCCCCTCAAGGGGCAGGGAAGACTACTCTTCTCTCTGGGTCTTGCAAGTACACACAAATAAAAACTGCCTGAGCCCTTCTGTACCGTTGCCTGTTAACAAACTCTTCTGCACTACATACATACACATACACATACATACACACACACACACACACACCCCTCACAATGTGGTTGAGTCAGAAGGGGCTTCAATATCAGACACAAGAACCTCTAAAACTAAGTGCCTCAGATAGCAGAGAAATCCTCTTTCCCTTTTCCCATGGCCTACTTTATTTAATTTTGAAGCTTTATTGACATATAACTAACATAATAAGCAGTACCTAATTAAAATGTACAATTTGATGTTTTGACTTATATACACGCCTGAAGAGTCATCACCACAATTATGATAAGGAACATAACCATCATCATTAAGTTTTTTCCAGCCCTTTTAATCCCTCTATCTTACCCCTTTCTCATGTATCCCTCTGCTGTTTCAGATATTTATAAGATGTGGCCATCCTTTGGGACTGGGGACTAGAAATCCTACTTTTAACTGGCTCCCCAAGAAATCTCCTATATACCAAGGTTTGAAAACTCCTGCCTTGGGGAAGAAACTTCACATCCTCTTTGAAACATATTCAATTTTGGGCTTCCATCCATGAAAGCATATCTTTTTTTGCTCTAAATGTTTTTAAAAGTCTTTTTTCCTATTGTTTATGATATATGTTCAACTATTCCCATCATTCTCTTCTTTTATTTTTTTAGAATTCCAAGTCAAGGTAGTCTAATCATTGTAAATATATAGAACTGTGACATATAGTTCTAAGAGAAGATGGAGGATAATACAAATCTCTGAACTTTACAAAGTTCGGAGTAATTTTATAAAAGGCTTACATTTTATCATACAGAAAATTTCAAACATTACTATATACAAAGTTTCCAAAAATGTACCACATACATTTTCAGGAGAACATGATTCACCTCACAGTGCTAGATAATTTAGAAAGTTATTTTGTGAAAAGCGTTCATCATGGTTTTGTAAGTCAAAATTTCATTTTATTTGGACTTCACTGAACATATGCAGTCATCCAGTTCACACGGAGCTTCTCCTCAATGGGAATATATATGGGGCATGAAATGCAATTACCAAAAACATTAAATAATTTATACTAGTAATATTAACATTGTTGACATTTTTCTTTACACTATTCTTCAAAATATTCCTAAAGGAAATCAAATAAAAGTACAGTATTTGGAAAGTCCACTGAATGTGTTTATTACTTGCTGTTGTAATAAAAGCAAACTGAAGTCCCACCCCCATTATTAATGCTTTAAGGTCTTATTTATTCTTTTGATGATTACTACCCAGGCAAAATTTAAAAAACATAAAAAACCCTTAAATTTCAGATAGAAGCATTCTTATTTTACTTCTGAGTAAAGGAAAGCACCATGAGTCACTGGCATCAAATGGAAAAATGCCTTATGGTAAATAATGTTTCCTTTTATTGCTGGTGTAAAAGTACCAGCTCTGAGAGTAACCTAGGAGGCATTGCAAGTGATTTTCTGTGAAAAGAAATAAAACTAAATGATCAATGTGGAGACTAGAGTGTAACCCAGACTCAGAGTTAAGCAGGAATTCTCATATCCTAGTTTTTATTGCCAGGCTGCCAAAAGATGTTAAAATTATATGGGGTAAGTAGGAATGAGGATATAACTGAAGAGTTTTGGCTTGGTATTCTCCCTCTCAAGGAAATTATGCAACCTCTCAAAGAAATTTGTTTTACTCTTTGATTATATATCCAAAATGCTTCTCTGAATTGTATAGGTTTATTAAATCTCTATAACAGAGTAAAGCACTCTCTAAGGTACTTCTGTGATTTCTAGAAGAGTTAACTGAGTATAGCAAGATCCTTGATCACAGTGTTTTGACATTTCTTAACTAAATGATTCCACGTAACACCAAGATGTCTCAACAGCATTTCATTTTTAAAAGCTAATACGTTAAAAATTTTGTTGGGAAGATTTAATCATTATTCATTCATTCATTAAACAAAAATGTTTTGAATGTCCACTATGCCCATCTATAGGGTGCTGGAAGATTTAAAACTCCTACTTCTTATTTTCACTAAGCTAGTTTATCCATTGTTGCTCTAAAAAAAGGACAGCAGAAGTCCTTATTACTTACCTCTCATTCAACAAGTGTCTCTTCCATAAAGCTTTCCCTGATCATCTCAGCTAGAAATTACGCCTCTCATCTCTCTACCATATGGTCATATATCAATCTTGTACTGTATTTTAATTAATTAATTAATTAATTTTGTGGCTGCGTCTTGCAGCTTGTGAGATCTTAGTTCCCCGACCAAGGATCGAACCCGGGCCCCCAGTAGTGAGAGTGCAGAGTCCTAACCACTGGACCACCAGGGAATTTCCAATCTTGTACTGTATTTAATTTAGTTTCATATCTTATCTTTCCATTTAGTCCATAAGCTCCTAAACAGCAGAGGCCCTAACTCTACACCCCTATTCTTTCATTCATTCATTCATTCAACAGGAAAGATACTGAGCCAGGCATTATGTGAAATTTTAAGATAAATAAGACACAGGTACCATCATCAATTTGATTTTAGTTCAACTGGTGAAATAAGACATGTACACAATTACCACAACATGATTCCTATGAATTTTTGTACATCTAAAAATGTGTTGAGTTGAAGGCTTTTCCCAGCATTCCTGGCCCCTGCTTCTTTATATACCTCACATAATTTAACACGATGGCATGGACAAAGTAGAGACTAAATAAATAGGTGCTGGATGAATATTTGTTGAGAGTACTTTTAAAGATGTTACTCTTAGGCCCATCAAATTTACCTTTTTGTTCATGCATTTCATAAAGCCACCCACTGTGATACTTTATTACATTTGTATTTTCAGATTCTGGAGGCTCTTAAGTATTATAAAGAGACAGAAATCTTAATAAAAATGTGAGGAAACTGCGTGTAGTAAGAAGAGCATTGAGCTTTGAGTCAGGGAATCCACTCTGGACTTTCGTTCCTCCATTTCCTAGTTGTATGACTTGCATCTTAACCTCTGACTCTAGCTCTCAGTTTCCTTATTTGTAAAATAGGAATAACAATTGCCACTAGACAATGTTGTCATAAGGCACAAATGAAAGAATGCATTTGGAAGCACTTGGAAAACTGCAAAACATTTTTGAAATGATACTGTGAGCTCCCAGGCTGCTTAGGGCTAGTAAAGAGTAGCATGTAGTCAAGTACAATGAGAACTTTCCTTGCTGCTACGGATTGTCAGGCTGACTTGCCATTGACACCTTATCAATTTAGAAAAGTCACAATTTGTCGTTGAGTTTCAGTCTTTCTAGACACAACCTGAAAAGATGCCTTATACAGATGAAGCTTAGTGGGATCCAGCATTTGATGATCCTAACAATAGCTGTAAAATCTTCAGAAATCTTTATAATAAAGGTAATAGACAAATATAGCCTTGCTAGTCACACATTTATAGTAGCTTTAAATTAGAGAATATTTTTACAAGTGAGGCAGTGTGCAAAGTGCTCTAAAGACATTTTCTTAGCATGGTATGTGGATAGAAATCTCAAGTTCCAGTCAGAAGATGCCACATCACTTGGACTGCATCACAGTATACAATGGGTTCTGGAGTCTGAAGACCTGGACTCAAGTCTAGTCCCTTAAAACTAAATGATTCTAGTACCTGGCTTCTCATCCATTTTAAAAAAAATGGCATGGTGTTAGTCTCTGACACATAGGTTATTATGAGGATTGAATCTAATAATTCAGTAGAGCGTATGCAGAGTGTCTGGCTCAATTAGTACTTTTTTCATCTCTTTCACCTCATATCAAATTACCCTGAGCAAACTACTTAACCCTACCAGACTTCAATTTCCTTATCTGTAAAATGCGGATAATAATAAAACTTTGTCACTGTACTGTTGTATTAAATTAGATAATGTATAACTGGGAAAATGACACAGATATTTTAATTCATATTATCACCTCATCCTCTTTCTCTTCTGCCACTTTGCTTTTCATAAAAACCACAGTAAACTACCAGGATATGCTCTCTGGAAGAAAATTCTGGAATAAATTAAAATTCCAAGAAAACTGCACTTTATCACCAAGAATAGTTATCTCCCTTGGGCTATGTATGTTTCACATCAACAGCAGCCCCAGAGCCATCTAACTTGACAGTACAATTCCGTGTGGATTAGCGTCAACCTACCTTGAGATACAGTTGGCTGCAGGACACCTGAGGCCCATCTCCTCTTCTGCTGATTCGCTGGACAGCAAAGAACAGCATTCTCAGATGTTCAACCACGCACCACCCACCAGGCCTAAAAAAGATTACAGGGGGGATGAATATGAGTTCCTTTCTCATGACAGTAATAAAGAACAAGGGAGTAGAGAGGCTTCCTGTTGAAGTGAATAAGTGTTACGGGAAGAACTGAAATAATTAAATCATTTTTTGCTCACAGCTCTAAGGGTCTGGGCTCACTGACTTGTACTTTGACAGCACTTCCTGCTCAGCTGTGTATATACATCAGACACTTCCAAGTTAAGAAGATTCAAGACATTATGAAGTGTCATTTCTTGAAGAGAGGCCACACTATTTATTCCTCATCTAAAAAATGCCAGTACCAGACAAAAGGAAATACATATACATGCAACCAAAGTTGTATGTGCTTAATAGCTCATGTACAACTCCTTGAATTTGATGAATGTAAACATCAGTACTAGACTGAAAGCAGGAGCAAGATGGCAGAGTAGATGGACATGCACTCACTCCCTCTTGTGAGAGCACCGGAATCAACTAACTGCTGAACAATCATCGACAGGAAGACACTGGAACTCACCAAAAAAGATACCCCGCATCAAAAGACAAAGGAGAAGCCACAATGAGACAGGAGGAGAGGCGCAATCACAATAAAATCAAATCCCATAACTGCTGGGTGGGTGATTCACAAACTGGAGAACACTTATACCACAGAAGTCCACCCACTAGAGTGAAGGTTCTGAGCAACACGTCAGACTTCCCAACCTGGGGGTCCGGCAATGGGAGAAGGAATTCCTAGAAAATCAGACTTTGAAGGCAAGCAGGATTTGATTGCAGGACTTTGACAGGACTGGGGGAAACAGAGAGTCCACGCTTGGAGGGCACACACAAAGTAGTGTGTGCATCAGGACCCAGGAGAAGGACCAGTGACCCCATAGAAGACTGAAATAGACCTACCTGCTACTGTTGGAGGGGCTCCTGCAGAGGCAGGGGATAGCTGTGGCTCACTGTGAGGACAAGGACACTGGCAGCAGAAGGTCTGGGAAGTACTCTTTGGTGTGAACCCTCCCAGAGTCTGCCATTAGCTCCACCAAAGAGCCGGTAGCCTCCAGGTTGGGTCTCCTCAGGCCAAACACCCAAGAGAGAGGGAACCCAGACCCATCCATCAGCAGACAAGTGGATTAAAGCTTTACTGAGCTCTGCCCACCAGAGCAACAACCAGCTCAACCCACCACCAGTCCCTCCCATCAAGAAACTTGTACAAGCCTCTTACATAGCTTCATCCACCAGAGGGCAGAAAGCAGAAGCAAGAACTACAATCCTGCAGCCTGTGGCACAAAAACCATATTCACAGAAAGACAGACAAGATGAGAAGGCAGAGGGTTATGTACCAGATGAAGGAAAAAGATAAAACCCCAGGAAAATAACTAAATGAAGTGGAGATAGGCAGCCTTCCAGAAAAAGAATTCAGAATAATGATAGTGAACATGACCCAGGACCTCAAAAAAGAATGGAGGCAAAGATTAAGAAAATGCAAGAAAGGTTTAACAAAGACCTAGAAGAATTAAATAACAAATGCCTAGAAGAATTAAACAACAAACAAACAGAGATGAACAATATAATAACTGAAATGAAAAATACACTAGAAGGACCCAATAGCAGAATAACTGAGGCAGAATGGATAAATGACCTGGAAGACAGAATGCTGGAATTCACTGCCAAGGAACAGAATAAAGAAAAAAGAATGAAAGGAAATGAAGACAGCCTAAGAGACCTCTGGGACATAACTAAACGCAAAAAACATTTGCATTATAGGGTTCCAGAGGAGAAGAGAGAGACAAAGGACCCAAGAAAATATTTGAAGAGATTATAGTCGAAAACATCCCTAACATGGGAAAGGAAATAGCCACCGAAGTCCAGGAAAAGCAGAGAGTCGCAGGGAGGAAAAACCCAAGGAGAAACACGCTGAGACACACAGTAATCAAACTGACAAAAATTAAAGACAAAGAAAAATTATTGAAAGCAACAAGGGAAAAACGACAAATAACATACAAGCGAACTCCAATAAGGTTAACAGCTTATTTCTCAGCAGAAACTCTACAAGCCAGAAGGGGGTGGCATGATATATTTAAAGTGATGAAAGAGAAGAACCTACAACCAAGATTCCTCTACCTGGCAAGGATCTCATTCAGATTTGATGGAGAAATCAAAAGCTTTACAGACAAGCAAAAGCTAAGAGAGTTCAGCATCAACAAACCAGCTCTACAACAAATGCTAAAGGAAATTCTCTAAGTGGGAACACAAGAGAAGAAAAGGACATAGAAAAACAAACCAGTAACAATTAAGAATATGGTAATAGGAACATACATATCAATAATTACCTTAAATGTGAATGGATTAAATGCTCCAACCAAAAGACAGGCTTGCTGAATGGATACAAAAACAAGAGCCATATATATGCTGTCTACAAGAGACCCACTTCAGACCTAGGGACACATACAGACTGAAAGTGCAGGGATGGAAAAAGATATTCCATGCAAATGGAAATCAAAAGAAAGATGGAGTAGTACTACTCAGATAAAATAGACTTTAAAATAAAGAATTTTGCAAGAGACAAGGAAGGACACTACATAATGATCAAGGGATCAATCCAAGAAGAAGATATAACAGTTATAAATATATATGCACACAACATAGGAGCACCTTAATACATAAGGCAACTGCTAACAGTTTTAAAAGAGGAAATCGACAGTAACACAATAATAGCGGGGGACTTTAACACCTCACTTACACCAATGGACAGATCATCCAAACAGGAAATTAATAAGGAAGCACAAGCTTCAAATGACACAATGGACCAGATAGATTTAATTGATATATATATATATATACATATATACATACACACACATATATATATAGGACACTGCAATCAAAAACAGCAGACTACACTTCTCAAGTGCGCATGGAACATTCTCCAGGATACATTACGTCTTGGGTCACAAATCAGGCCTCAGTAAATTTAAGAAAACTGAAATCATATCAAGCATCTTTTCTGACCACAACCTATGAGATTAGAAATCAATTACAGTGTAAAAAAAGTAAAAAACACAAACACATGGAGGTTAAACAATACGTTACTAAATAACCAAGACATCACTGAAGAAATCAAAGAGGAAATCAAAAAATATCAAGAGACAAATGAAAACAGGATGATCCAAAACCTATGGGATGCAGCAAAAGCAGTTCTAAGACCGAAGTTTATAGCAATACAAGCCTACCTCGAGAAACAAGAAAAATCTCAAATAAACAATCTAACCTCACACCTAAAGGAACTAGAGAAAGAACACACAAAACCCAAAGTTGTTGAATGAAAGAAATTATAAAGATCAGAGCAGAACTAAATGAAGTAGAAACAAAGAAAACAATTGCAAAGATCAATAAAGCTAAAAGCTGGTTCTTTAAGAAGATAAATAAAATTGATAAACCATTAGCCAGACGCATCAAGAAAAAGAGGGAGAGGACTCAAATCAAGAAAATTAGAAATGAAAAAGGAGAAGTTACAACAGAAACCACAGAAAACAAAGCATTCTAAGAGACTACTACAAGCAACTGTATGCCAATAAAATGGACAATCTGGAAGAAATGGACAAATTCTTAGAAAGGTATAACCTTCCACGACTGAACAAGGAAGAAATAGAAAATACCAACAGACCAATCACAAGTAATGAAATTGAAACTGTGATTAAAAATTTTCCAACAAACAAAAGTCCAGGACCAGATGGCTTCACAGGTGAATTCTACCAAACATTTAGAAAAGAGCTAACACTCATCCTTCTCAACTCTTCCAAAAAATCGCAGAGGAAGAAACACTCCCAAACTCAATCTATGAGGCCACCATCACCCTGATACCAAAACCAGACAGAGATAGTACAAAAAAAGAAAATTACAGACCAATATCACTGGTGAATATAGACACAAAAATCCTCAACAAAATACTAGCAAACAGATTCCAACAACTTATTAAAAGGATCATATACCATGGTCAAGTGGGATTTATCCCAGGGATACAAGGATTCTTGAATATATGCAAATCAAACAATGTGATACACCATATTAACAAATTGAAGAATAAAAACCATATGATCATCTCAATAGATGCAGGAAAAGCTTTGGACAAAATTCAACACCAATTTATGATAAAAACTCTCCAGAACGTGGGCATAGAGCGAACCTAGCTCAACATAATAAAGGCCATATAAGACAAACCCACAGCAAACATCATTCTCAATGGTGAAAAACTGAAAGCATTTCCTCTAAGATCAGGAACAAGACAAGGATGTCCACTCTTGCCACTATTATTCAACACAGTTTTGGAAATCCTAGCCATGGCAATCAGAGAAGGAAAAGAAATAAAAGGAATACAAATTAGAAAAGAACAAGTAAAACTGTCACTGTTTGCAGATGACATGATACTATACATAGAGAATCCTAAAGATGCCACCAGAAAACTACTAGAGCTAGTTGGTGAATTTGTTAAAGTAGCAGGATACAAAATTAATGCACAGAAATCTCTTACATTCCTATATACTAATGATGAAAAATCTGAAAGAGAAATTAAGGAAACACTCCCATTTACCATTGCAACAAAAAGAATAAAATACCTAGGTATAAACCTACCTGGGAGACAAAAAACCTGTATGCAGAAAATTATAAGACACTGATGAAAGAAATTAAAGATGATACAAACAGATGGAGAGATATACCATGTTCTGGATTAGAAGAATCAACATTGTGAAAATGAGTATAGTATCCAAAGCAATCTACAGGTTCAATGCAATCCCTATCAAATTACCAATGGCATTTTATACAGAACTAGAACAAAAAATCTTAAAATTTGTATGGAGACACAAAAGACCCCGAATAGCCAAAGCAGTCTTGAGGGAAAAAATGGAGCTGGAGGAATCAGACTCCATGACTTCAGACTATACTACAAAGGTACAGTAATCAAGACAATATGGTACTGGCACAAAAACAGAAATATAGATCAACAGAACAGGATAGAAAGCCCAGAGATAAACCCACGCAAATATGGTTAACTAATCTATGACAAAGGAGGCAAGGATATACAATGGAGAAAAGACAGTCTCTTCAATAAATGATGCTGGGGAAACTGGACAGCTACATGTTAAAGAATGAAATTAGAACACTCCCTAACACCATACACAAAAATAAACTCAAAATGGATTAGAGACCTAAATGTAAGGCCAGACACTATAAAACTCTTAGAGGAAAACATAGGAAGAACACTCTTTGACATAAATCACAGCAAGATCTTTTTTGATCCTCCTCCTACAGTAATGGAAATAAAAACAAAAATAAACAAATGGAACCTAATGAAGTTTAAAAGCTTTTGCAAAGCAAAGGAAACTACAAACAAAACGAAAAGACAACCCTCAGAATGGGAGAAAATATTTGCAAATGAATCAATGGACAAGGGATTAATCTCCAAAATATATAAACAGCCCATGTAGCTCAATATTAAAAAAACAAACAACCCAATCCAGAAATGGGCAGCAGACCCAAATAGACATTTCTCCAAGAAGACATACAGATGGCCAAGAAGCACAAGAAAAGCTGCTCAACATCACTAATTATTAGAGAAATGCAAATCAAAACTACAGTGAGGTATCACCTCACACCAGTTAGAATGGTCATCATCAGAAAATCTACAAACAAATGCTGGAGTGGGTGTGGAGAAAAGGGAACCCTCTTGCACTGTTGGTGGGAATGTAAATTGATACAGCCACTATGGAGAACAGCATGGAGCTTCCTTAAAAAACTAAAAATAGAATTAGCATATGACCCAGCAATCCCACTACTGGGCATATACCCAGAGAAAACCATTAATTCAAAAAGACACATGCACCCCAATTTCATTGCAGGACTATTTATAATAGCCAGGTCATGGAAGCAACATAAATGCCCACTGACAGATGAATGGATAAAGAAAATGTTATACATATATATAATGGAATATTATGCAGCCATAAAAAGGAACGAAATTGGGTCATATGTAGAGATGTGGATGGATTTAGAGACTGTCATACAGAGTGAAGTAAGTCAGAAAGAGAAAAACAAATATTGTATATTAAGGCGTATATGTGGAACCTAGAAAAATGGTACAGATGAACTGGTTTGCATAGCAGAAATAGAGACACAGATGTAGAGAACAAACTTATGGACACCAAAGGGGGAAACGGGCGGGGGTGGTGGTGGTGGTGTGATGAATTGGGAGATTGGGATTGACATATATACACTAATATGTATAAAATGGATAACTAATAAGAACCTGCTGTATAAAAAATAAATAAAATTCAAATATTCAAAAAAAAGAACATTAGTACTAGGTTCTAAGAATGGTTGCTCTTATAAGAACAGAATTTACTTAAACATCATTTTGAATGATGTTTTCATTTTTGGTTCTGGTTGAATGAGGTACTGAAAAGACCCAATGTTGGTAGACAGAAGAAATGTGGGCATCCACTGTGTAAATTAGCTGCTGTTTTGCAAGTCATGAACATCTTACACACACACACACACACACAGACACAATCATAAGCTGCAGACTCAGTGGTAAATTATTGTATCATTTTTAGAATACCCTATTTTAAATTATTTGAAAGCCTCTATTTTTCCGGTTCTAATTATATAAATCATCTATTAATATTAATACAGTCATAAGAATAATGTATGTAAGAGCATTATTTAACTGCAAAACATGTTACTGATGTTAGTTATTACACCTCTTAACACTCCCTTGAGACAATGAAGTCAGTTATATTTACATGTTATTCAGCAGTCCACACAGTAGGCTTCTTTTAAGGTTCAACTTAAAATATTCTTCCTCCTAGATTTAACTTATATGCCTCCATTCAATTAGAAATCTTTTTTTCCTACATTCTCACTAAATCTTCTTACTACCTCTGTTATAACATTTGTCACAGCCTACAGGTATTAGATTTATTTATGCATATGCTTAGCTTCCAGATAAGATTCCAAAAGCCAAGAAGGCAGGTTCTATCCTGCTCATCTTTGTGTAAGCTGTCCCCTCCACTTGTCTCCATGAGAAGTTAGTACCTAGCTGGTCTTTAATGATTTTTTTAAAATGATTTTTAAAAAATGTTGCTAGTCATTCTCAATTATATTTTAACTATGGAGCTATTTATTCTGACTGTTAAAGTAAGACAGTTATGTAGCCCACCCTCCCCCTTACAAAAACATGTGGTTATCTACTAGGGACACATGCAACCAGATTTGTTTTGTGCCTTTTTCTTAGCTACATGGGACATTCCCTCCTGCAGTTCTTAGGGTGATACTTTCTCTCCATGCTGTCTGTTGTAAGTGGCAAGCAGTGCTTTACCCTAGTGAGAAGGACGTCAATAGGCTGTATTTTACTATGACAGCCGGGCCATTTGACTTGAGTCTTATTACACTTGATAGCTACCTTCTGGGAATGTCTTTTTCAATTGTTTATTTTCCAAGCCTCTTGTCAGTTCAAACTACAGAAAACAAAAGGGGAACCCACATTTTACTAATGTGCACTCATAACATGGAAAGCACTTTATCAAACATTGGCCTGAGAAGATATTTCACTCTAATGAAATCCACAGATATTTACCAGATATTAATAACAATATGAGAATGATACAAAAATTAATAAACTCTAACAATCCACTCATGGGTATTATATTTAGGAAATACTAAGTATACAGGTATATATTGATAAATTTGAAATTATCTGAATTACTTAAAATAGAAGACCTTCCAAAATGCCAAGAATATCCAATTTGGGCAAGGTTTTAGTAATGGGCACTCATTTTAGGAAGGCACTTTGTCTGTACTTGTCAAGACATTTACTGAGTTTTTCAATGGGGAAAATATTGACATTTCAGCAAAGCAATCTTTATTGCACAGGGCTGTTAAAAGCATTACTAGAGATTCAGTATCCCTGGCCCCTGGACATTGTCATTATGACAACCAAAAGTGCCTTCTTACTATTTCCAAATGCCCTCTAGGGTAACACCGCACAGTTGTGAACCAAGTGTACGAGTCAAAATAGGCTAAGTTATGCTATAGCAACAAACAACCTCAAACCTCAGGGACATAATGTAACAAAAGAATAAACTTTTTCTCTTACTCTGCATATACAGAACAGGTCAAGAGGTGTATTCTGCTCATTATAATGATCAAGGGACCAAGGCTGATGAGACTCCACTGCAACATGTACACACGCAATCACTGTAGCAGTGGTGATCACACAAGGGGTGTGTTTGAAAGAAGAGACAGCAGAGTGAGGGCTTTATAGTTGCAGATATCAAAATGAGTCAGCAAAGCATAATTTTTGAAGGTGAAGGGCACACCTGGAGTTGCTAAACTTAATCCCTAGGTTCCCTAGAACTAGTTTTATTCCTTGAAGAAAAGAAGGTAGAGTTAAATAAGGAATCCCACCAAGAAGCCATGTATGCAGGAAGCACACTGTCTCTATGGCAGTGTAGGAGGAAAAAGACATGATTTAAAAAAAAAAAAGAAAATAAACAACAACAACAACATAAAACAACACTGCCTATTCCATTCACTGAGGAGAAAAGCAGGCTATGGAAACTCACATAAGGCTCCCTGAAACATGGGGATAATTCCAACTGGCCTAGAATTCAGTTCTGGCTCTGTCCTGATGTAAACCTGCTCCTAATGGCTGAGAAAACTCACCTTTTCAGAAATACTTAATAAACAAGGGAGCAAAATCAGGATATTCAAAGATATACTGAGGAAAAAGGACAATAATGTAAGAAATGAGAAAAAAATACATGGTAGATTCATGACATCCAGAAAAAATATTGTAATGGAGCATGTAAAAATTATGACCAAATATTTCTCCCTGAATCTTAAAAACTTAAGAAGCAATCAACTCGATGAAGGAAGAGCTCAAAGCACAAATAAAAGAACTTACAGACAAGATGACTAGACAGCAGGAGAAGATAAAATATATAAGTTGCCAGAGCTCAAGAAAAGCAGTGGCAGAGAAAATAAAATCATCACATTTTTAAGGACAAAGTAGAGGAATATGAGGGAGAACAGACACTGTTATAAACACACTAAGGAGAAAAGCTAAACTAAAGAAGAAAACAAATGAAAAGGATTTGTAAGAAAATGAAAAGAGATACAATAGCATATATAATTGGGATTTTTTTTAAGAAAAAAGAAAAAATAGAACAAATATTTAAAGGGCAGATCCATTTTGGCAACAGTACAGCATGAAAAAGGCCTGCTGAGCCCACACCAGGCCCCCAGGGCACAGGTGAGGGATTACAGCATGTCACACTGCACTGGTGTTCTCCTCCACATGCTGATGCTGCAGCCATGGCTCTCTGGCCATTGCCCATCCCAAGGTCTATGAAAGTAATGAAGATTCCCTCAAACATACTCATCAACAAAGTAAAATAACAGATTGTTAGCTGCAGGGAAATAAGTAGAGGCTATTTCTTGTCACAGAAAGGCAGACATATATCTTTCTCAGTCTACGAGCTGACATGGTCTGAACAGGCCCATTTATCACTGGAATTGCAAACGGATCATTGCACAAAGCAGCTACTGCTCATTCTGAAGACGTGGAAAAAGAAAAGTATTTGAAGGTATGAAAGTCCAGAAGAATATGGACTAGAATGTTGCTCTTCATCTTCAGGCATCTCCAACCCTCTGCTGTGGAAGTTAAAAATCCTTTTCTTTTCTAGAAATGGAGGCCCAACACAGAGACAGACCTATAGAAATCTTGGGTGGGGGGTCTTTTATGAGATCTACTTTTTAATTCAGCAACAGAATAAGCCGGCAGAACCATGCATTAGAAGCAAAGCTCCAAAAAATGATCAAATACCTATAAATGGGCATCTAACCAAAACTGTATATCTAAAAAGGCATATGGAGAAAAAATTAAAAATAAAGAGTCGTGTGGAATGCTTTGAGCCTAAGAATGAAAAAATAAGAAAAGAAAATAAACAACAAAAGGCTGAAAAGGTCTTCACAAAGTTCTAATGAAAAAAGAAGCCACAGGTAGATGCTGCTGATTCTCTAAAAAAAAAAAAAAAAAAAAAAAAAAATCAGAGTTATGGAGCTTGCCATCACATTTAAAACTTCAACATCATCAATCTGGCAGAAGTTTGCAGCAAATATAGGGAAAGCTAGACACATACCAATACCCAGTCTTATTCTCTGTAATTTTTCATCTCTAAAATTTCTTAGAGGAATATTCTTCAGAATGTTCTGAATGGAGTTATAATTAAGTAAAATAGAAGAGTATGTCAGAGGAGGAAAGGAGGAGAAATAATATAGTTCATAGACAATAATAATAATAAAAACAACAACACACAGAAAACCACCATGCCAGGGATACTCCCTAAAAGTACATAATCTGTCAGTACTTCAGGAGAAAAGGCAGACCCATGACTTAGGAAACTGTGAAATATGTGGCATATCTGATGTTCTGAGTCAAGCTAAGGATTTCAGATTTGGTAGACACTAAACTCTTAGAGGTTCAGTTTATCCTATCATAAACCAAATGGTTACTGGGAGATCTTTTCCAAGAAACAATTATTTTTCTCTTCTTAAGCTTATAAATGTATGGAAATATGTCTTATATAATAATCTATAAGGTCATAAAAGATAGTTCAACACCAAATTTTAACATGAAAGCCTAGGGCTCTCTGTACTCATTTTGTTATGCAAATTTTATTCATTCATATGAGGTGTGTAAATTGCATACCTTTCTAGATGAAACTATGTGTACCACACTCTGAGCTACTTTAACATAAAGATAACATTAAGACTAACAGAATGCTTTAAATGTCTATTTATGAGGAAAGAAACAAATTGGTTTTGCTCTTTTCTTAATTACCATTTTACATAATTAATTGAGCTACTTTTGTAAATTTAATTTTTTTTGTTATATAGTGCAGTATTTTAAAATATCCAATGAATTATCCTCTTGTCTTTAATGATGAGTGAGTGGAAGTAATACTATTTGGCTGTATTTGGTTATGAGAAAACAATAAGTGTGCTTTAAAAAAGATATAATTCAGATAAATATTCTTGGAATAAAGATAACAGAATATATATATAGTTGTTTGTGCCTGGAAAACTGAGCTAGAATAGTCCACAAAGATATATATTCTAGTAAAGATGTTATTGGACTTCAACAACTTTAAGAAGGAAGGAAGAAAGGAAGGTAGGAAGGAAGAAAAAAAGAAAATCATTTGGGCATCTAGGCAAAAAGATCTAGTCACTTACATCAGAAAATAAACTGGCCTGGCCTCAGAATTCTCCACAACAATATCCAATGTCAGAAGATAGTGGAGTAATACAAAATCCTTAAGAAAAGAAAGTACTATCCCAAGTGGTTATACTTTGCTGCCTTAACCTAGGTTCTTCAGAGTGCAGACTCTGGAACAAAAGTTTAATTGAGTGCATTTATTAGTTTCCGGTGGCTGCTATAACAGACTTAGTGGCGTAAGATAACAGAAATTTATTCTCTCACAATGTCAAGGCAAGAGCCTGGAATCAGTATCACTGAACTGTAAACAAGGTATTAGCAGGGTTGTACTCCCTCTAGAGGCTCTAGGGGAGAAAATGGCCCTTGCCTCTTCCAGTTAGTTTCTGGAGGCTGCCAGCATTCCTTGGCTTGTGGCCACATCACTCCTCTCTCTACTTCTGTAGTCATATGGGCTTCTCTTCTATTGTGTAATCTCCTTCTGCATGTTACTTATAAGAACACTTGTGATTGCATTTAGGACCTGCCCAGATAATCCAAGCATAATCACTCCATTTCAAGAACCTTAATTAATCACACCTGCAAAGTTTTCTTTTGTTTGTTTTTATATAAAAGTTAGCATTTACAGGCTCCACATAGATTATAAATAAATTAAAGGAATTGTAAGGGACTACTCTTCTCAACTAAGTGCAAATAAATGTGAAAACTGGGATGAAGGAGCTAATACTCCAGAAATATATAATTTACCATAATTATTTACAGCAGAAATTTTAAAGATTTCCAAAATTCAAATAGAGAAAATGCCAAAGAACCTCCTCTCCATTTCCCTTCCCCACACCGAAATAATAAGGTGCCTGGATTAGACAATTTCACAGGGAAATTCTAACAAAACTTTTAAAAAGCAGATAATTCCATTGTATTTTAACTCTTGAGAGCACATAAAAAGAAGGAATGTTTCCAAATTCTTCTTATGAAGTGGGAATAAAAGTGATCTCTAAAATCAAGGATTACGCACACACACACAAACTATCGACCACATTTCAAAGGTTCAACAGAAGGCACTGCTAAGTCAAGATTAGGATACATGGAAATCAATAACCTTCTAAGAGTCAAACAACAGCCAGTTAGAAGACACAACAGAAGGAAAAATCCCTTATTTTCAATAATAACATGAAAGATTAAAATGTCTGAGAGGAGGACCTTCAAGATGGTGGAGGAGTAAGACGTGGACATCACCTTCCTCCCCACAAATACATCAAAAATATATCTACATGCGTAACAAATCCTACAGAACACCTACTGAACACTGGCAGAAGACCTCAGACTTCCCCAAAGGCAAGAAAATCCCCACGTACCTGGGTATGGCAAAAGAAAAAAGAGACAAAAGAATAGGGATGGGACCTGCCCATCTGGGAGGTGAGCTGTGAAGGAGGAAAAATTTCCACACAATAGGGAGCCCCTTCACTGGTGGAGATGGGGGGGAAGCTTCAGAGCCATGGAGGAGAGCACAGCAACAGGGGTGCAGAGGGCAAACAGGAAAGATTCCCACACAGAGGATCAGTGTAGACCAGCACTCAGCAGACTGAGAGGCTTGTCTGCTCACCCAATGGGGCGAGTGGGGCTGGGAGCTGAGGCTCAGGCTTTGGAGGTCAGTCCCAGGGATAGGACACTCCCCTGCACTGGCTGCATGAACACAGCCTGAAGGGGGCTAATGTGCCACAGCTAACTGGGAGGGAGTCCGTGAAGAAGTCTGGAACTGCCTAAGAGGCAAGAGACCATTATTTTGGGGTGCGCGAGGAGACAAGATTCAGAGCACCACCTAAACGAGCTTCAGAGATGGGCGCGAGTCACAGCTATAAGCATGCACATCAGAGATGGGCATGAAACGTTAAGGGTGCTGCTGCAGCCACCAAGAATCCTGTGTGCAAGCACAGGTCACTATCCACAACTCCCCTCCCAGGAGCCTGTGCAGCCCACCACTGCCACGGTCCCGTGATCCAGGGACAACTTCCCCAGGAGAACACATGGTGTGCCTCAGGCTGCTGCAACATCATGCTGGACTCTGTCACCGCAGGCTCGCCTGGCATTCCATACCCCTCTCTCCCCCCGGCCTGACCAGAGAGCTACCTACGTACAGAGGAAGGGCCAAATCCAAAGCTGAACCCCAGGAGCTGTGCGAACAAAGGAGAGAAAGAGAAATTTCTCCATGCACCCACAGGAGCAGCGGATTAAACCTCCACAATCAACTTGATGTACCCTGCATCTGTGGAATACCTGAATAGACAACGAATCATCCCAAAATTGAGGCCATGGACTTTGGGAGCAACTGTAGACTTGGGGTTTGCTGTATGCGACTGACTAGTTTCTGATTTTTATGTTTATCTTAGTATAGTTTTTAGCGCTTGTTATCACTGGTGGATTTGTTTATTGGTTTGGTTGAGCTCTTTTTCCTTTATTACTTTTTAATAACTTTTAAATTTTTTAATATTTTATTTTATTTTTCTTTCTTTTTTTCCTCCCTTTTCTTCTGAGTCATGTAGCTGACAGTGTCTTTGTACTCCAGCCAGGGCTAAGGCCTGAGCCTCTGAGTTGGAGAACTGAGTTCAGGACATTGGACCACCAGAGACCTCCCAGCCCCACGTAATATCAATCAGTGAGAACTCTCCCAGAGATCTCCATCTCAATGGTAAGACTCAGCTCCACTCAACGACCAGCAAGCTCCAGTGCAGGAAACCCCATGCCAATCAACTAGCAAGATAGGAACACAACCCCACCCATTAGCAGAGAGCCTGCCTAAAATCATAATAATTTCACAGACAACCCAAGACACACCTGCGGATGCGGTCCTGCCCACCAGAAAGAGAAGATCCAGCCTCATCTACCAGAACACAGACACCAATCCCCTCCACCAGGAAGCCTACACAACCCACTTAACCAACCTTACCCACTGGGGGCAGACACCAAAGACAACAGGAAATATGAACCTGCAACCTGAGAAAAGGAGACCTCAAACAAAGCAAGTTAAGCAAAATGAGAAGACAGAGAAATATACAGCAGATGAAGGAGCAAAGTAAAAACTCACCAGACCAAGCAAAAGAAGAGGAAATAGGCAATTTACCTGAAAAAGAATTCAGAGTAATGATAGTAAATTACCCAAAAGCTTGGAAATAGAAGGGAGAAAATATAAGAAACATTTAACAAGGAACTAGAAGAAGTAAAGAGCAAACAAACAATGATGAACAACACAATAAATGAAATTAAAAATTCTCTAGAATGAATCAATAGCAGAATAATGGAGGCAGCAGATGGATAAGTGACCTGGAAGATAAAATAGTGCAAATAACTACCACAGAGCAGAATAAAGAAAAAAGAATGAAAAGACTTGAGAACAGCCTCAGAGACCTCTGGGACAATATTAAACACACCAATATTCGAATTATAGGGGTCCCAAGAGAAAAACAGAAAAAGACAAGGACTCAGAAAAATTTGAAGAGATTATAGTTGGAAACTTCCCTAATATGGAAAAGAAAATAGTCACTCAAGTCCAGGAAGCACAGAGAGTCCCATACAGGATAAATCCAAGGAGAAACACGCAAAGACACATATTAATCAAACTTTCAAAAATTAAATACAAAGAAAAAATATTGAAAGCAGCAAGGGAAAAGCAACAAATAACACAAGGGAATCCCCATAAGGTTAACAGCTGATCTTTCAGCAGAAACTGTGCAAGCCAGAAGGGAGTGGAGGACACACTTAAAGTGATGAAAGGGAAAACCTACAACCAAGATTACTCTACCCTGCAAGGATCTCATTCAGATTCGATGGAGAAATTAAAACCTTTACAGACAAGCAAAAGCTAAGAGAATTCAGAACCACCAAACCAGCTTTACAACAAATGCTAAAGGAACTTCTCTAGGCAGAAAACACAAGAGAAGGAAAGACCTACAATAACAAACCCAAAACAATTAAGAAAATGGTAATAGGAACATACATACTAATAATTACCTTAAATGTAAATGGATTACATGCTCCAACAAAAAGACACAGACTGGCTGAATGGACACAAAATCAAGACCCATATGTATGATGTCTACAAGAGACCCACTTCAGACCTAGGGACACATACAGACTGAAAGTGAGGGGATGGAAAAAGATATTCCATGCAAATGGAAATCAAAAGAAAGCTGGAGTAGCAATTCTCATATCAGACAAAATGGACTTTAAAATAAAGACTATTACAAGACACAAAGAGGACAAAACATAATGATCAATGGATCAAACCAAGAAGAAGATATAACAACTGTAAATATTTATGCCCCTAACATAGAAGCACCTCAATACATAAGGCAAATGCTAACAGCCATAAAAGGGGAAATCGACAGTAACACAATAATAGTAGGGGACGTTAACACCCCACTTTCACAAATAGACAGATCATCAAAAATGAAAATAAATAAGGAAACACAGACTTTAAATGACACGTTAAACAAGATGGACTTAATTATATTTACAGGACAACCCAGCCCAAAACAACAGAATACACTTTGTTCTCAAGTGCTCAGGGAACATTTTCCAGGATAGATCATATCTTGGGTCACAAATCAAGCCTTGGTAAATTTAAGAAAATTGAAATCATATCAAGTATCTTTTCTGACCACAATGTTATGAGACTAGATATCAATTACAGGGAAAAAATGTAAAAAATACAAACACATGGAGGCTAAACATTACACTACTAAATAACCAAGAGATCACTGAAGACATCAAAGAGGAAACCAAAAAATACTTAGAAACAAATGACAATGAAAACACAACGACCCAAAACCTATGGGAAGCAGCAAAAGCCGTTCTAAGAGAGAAGTTTATAGCAATACAATCCTACCTCAAGAAACAGGAAACATCTCCAATAAACAAGCTAACCTTACACCTAAAGCAATTACAGAAAGAACAAAAAAATCCCCAAAGGGGCTTCACTGGTGGTGCAGTGGTTGAGAGTCTGCCTGCCAATGCAGGGGACGCAGGTTCGTGCCCCGGTCCAGGAAGATCCCACACGGCGCGGAGCGGCTGGGCCCGTGAGCCATGGCCACTGAGCCTGCGCATCCAGAGCCTGTGCTCCACAACGGGAGAGGCCACAACAGTGAGAGGCCCGCGTACCGCAAAAATAAAAAATAAAAAAATCCCCAAAGTTAGCAGACAGAAAGAAATCATAACGATCAGATCAGAAATAAATGAAAAAGAAATGAAGGAAACGATAGCAAAGATAAATAAAACTAAAAGCTTATTCTTTGAGAAGATAAATAAAACTGATAAACCATTAGCCAGACTCATCAAGAAAAAAAGGGAGGGCTTCCCTGGTGGCGCAGTGGTTGAGAGTCCGCCTGCCGATGCAGGCGACACGGGTTCATGCCCCGGGCTGGGAAGATCCCACATACTGTGGAGTAGCTGGGCCTGTGAGCCATGGCTGCTGAGCCTGCACGTCCAGAGCCTGTGCTCCGCAATGGGAGAGGCCACAACAGTGAGAGGTCCGCATACCGAAAAAAAAAAAAAAAAAGAAAAAGAAAAAAAGGGAAAAGACTGAAATCAACAGAATTAGAAATGAAAAAGGAGAAGTAACAACTGACACTGCAGAAATGCAAAAGATCATGAGAGATGACTACAAGCAAGTATATGCCAATAAAATGGACAACCTGGAAGAAATGGACAAATTTTTAGAAAAGCACAACCTTCTGAGACACAACCAGGAAGAAATAGAAAATATAAAGAGACCAATCACAAGCACTGAAGTTGAAACTGTGATTAAAAATCTTCCAACAAACAAAAGTCCAGGACCAGATGGCTACACAGGTGAATTCTATCAAACATTTAGAGAAGAGCTAACACCTAGCCTTCTCAAACTCGTCCATAATATAGCAGAGGGAGGAACACACCCAAACTCATTCGACAAGGCCACCATCACCCTGATACCAAAACCAGACAAAGAGGTCACAAAAAAAAAAGAAAACTAGGGCCTCCCTGGTGGCGCAGTGGTTGAGAGTCCGCCTGCCGATGCAGGGGATACGGGTTCGTGCCCCAGTCTGGGAGGATCCCATATGCCGCGGAGCGGCTGGGCCCGTGAGCCATGGCCGCTGGGCCTGCGCGTCCGGAGCCTGTGCTCCGCAACGGGAGAGGCCACAACAGTGAGAGGCCCGCATACCGCAAAAAGAAAAAAAAAAAGAAAACTAGAGGCCAATATCACTGATGAACATAGATGCAAAAATCCTCAACAAAATACCAGCAAATAGAATACAACAGCACATTAATAGGATCACACAGCATGATCAAGTGGGGTTTATCCTAGGAATGCAAAGATTCTTCAATATATGCAAATCAATCAATGTGATACACCACATAAACAAATTGAAGGATAAAAACCATATGATCATCTCAATAGATGCAGAAAAAGCTTTTGACAAAATTCCACGCCCATTTATGATAAAATCCTCCAGAAAGTAGGCATAGAGGGAACTTACCTCCACATAATAAAGGCTGTATATGACATATGCACAGCCAACATCGTTCTCAATGATGAAAAACTGAAAGCATTTCCACTAAGATCAGGAACAAGACAAGGTTGCCCACTCTCACCACTCTTATTCAACATAGTTTTGGAAGTTTTAGCCACAGCAATCAGAGAAGAAAAAGAAATAAAAGAATCCAAACTGGAAAAGAATAAGTAAAACTGTCACTGTTTGGAGATGAGATGATACTATACATAGAGAATCCTAAAGATACTACCAGAAAGCTACTAGAGCTAATCAATGAATTTGGCAAACTATCAGGATACAAAATTAATGCACAGAAATCTCTTGCATTCCTATACATTAACTAATGATGAAAAATCTGAAAGAGAAATTAAGGAAACACTCCCATTAACCATTGCAACAAAAAATAAAATACCTAGGAATAAACCTACCTAAGGACACAAAAGACCTGTATGCAGAAAACTATAAGATACTGGTGAAAGAAATTAAAGATGATAAAAACAGATGGAGAGATATACCATGTTCTTGGATTGGAAGAACCCACATTGTGAAAATGACTATACTACCCAAAGCAATCTACAGATTCAATGCAATTCCTATCAAACTATCAATAGCGTTTTTCACAGAACTAGAACAAAAAATTTCACAATTTGTATGGAAACACAAAAGACCCTGAATAGCCAAAGCAATCTAGAGAACAAAAAACGGAGCTGGAGGAATCAAGCTCCCAGACTTGACTACACTACAAAGCTACAGTACTCAAGACAGTATGGTTCTGGCACAAAAACAGAAATAGAGATCAATGGAACAGGATAGAACACCCAGAGATAAACCCACGCAACTATGGTCACCTTATTTTTGATAAAGGAGGCAAGAATATACAATGGAAAAAAGACAGCCTCTTCAATAAGTGGTGCTGAGAAAACACTCCCTAACACCATACACAAAAATAAATGAAAAATGAATTAAAGACCTAAATGTAAGGCCAGACACTACAAAACTCTTAGAGGAAAACATAGGAAGAACACTCTGTGGCATAAATCACAGCAAGGTCCTTTTTGACCCACCTCCTAGAGAAATGGAAATAAAAACAAAAAGAAACAAAGGGGATCTAATGAAACTTAAAAGCTTTTGCACAGCAAAGGAAACCATAAACAAGACCAAAAGACAACCCTCAGAATGGGAGATAATATTTGCAAATGAAGCAACAGACAAAGGATTAATCTCCAAAATATACAAGCAGCTCATGCAGCTCAATATCAAAAAAACAAACAATCCAATCCAAAAATGGGCAGAAGATCTAAATAGACATTTCTCCAAGGAAGACATACAGATTGCCAACAAACACATGAAAGGATGCTCAACATCACTAATCATTAGAGAAATGCAAATCAAAACTACAATGAGGTATCACCTCACACCAGTTGGCATGGCCATCATCAAAAAATCTACAAACAATAAATGCTGGAGAGGGTGTGGAGAAAAGGGAATCCACTTGCACTGTTGGTGGGAATGTAAATTGATACAGCCACTATGGAGAACAGTATGGAGTTTCCTTAAAAAACCAAAAATAGAAGTACCATACGATCCAGCAATCCCACAATTGGGCATATACCCTGAGAAAACCATAATTCAAAAAGAGTCATGCACCACAATGTTCATTGCAGCACTATTTAAAATAACCAGGACATGGAAGCAAACTAAGTGTCCATCAACAGGTGATGGATAAAGAAGATGTGGCACATATATACAATGGAATATTACTCAGCCATAAAAAGAAATGAAATTGAGTTTTCTGTAGTGAGGTGGATGGACCTAGAGTCTGTCATACCGAGTGAAGTAAGTCAGAATGAGAAAAACAAATACCGTATGCTAACACATATATATGGATTCTAAAAAAAAAATGGTTCTGAAGAACCTAGGGGCAGGACAGGAATAAAGATGCAGGTGTAGAAAATGGACTTGAGGACATGGGGAGGGGGAAGGGTAAGATGGGAATAAGTGAGAGAGTGGCATTGACATATATACACTAATAAATGTAAAATAGATAGCTAGTGGGAAGCAGTCACATAGCACAGGGAGATCAGCTCCTTGCTTTGTGACCACCTAGATGGGTGGGATATGGAGGGTGGGAGCAAGATACAAGAGGGAGGGTATATGGGGATATATGTATACGTATAGCTGATTCACTTTGCTATACAGCAGAAACTAACACAATATTGTAAAGTAATTATACCCCAATAAAGATATTAAAAGAAAATGTCTGAGAGAAAATGTGTGAGCTCATTATGAAAAAGACTAAAATGATTCAGAGGGACACACAATAAGATATGAACCAAAGAAAAAGCATTCCATATCCTTGGACAGGATGACTCAACATCATAAAAATGTCAATTCCCCCTAAATTAACCTACAATTTTCACACTAGTCTCATAAAGATGTCAGCATCATTTTCTCAGAATAATCAAGCTGAGTCAAAAGTTCATGTGGGAAAATAAACAAGCAAAGATAGCCAAGAGAAGTCTGCAACAGAAGAGTAATAGAGAGGGATCAGTCTCCAAGTATTAACCCATTACAGAACTTCAGTAATTACAATAGTGTGACACTGGCACATGGATAAACAGAGAAATCATGGAACAGAATATGAAGTCCAGGAATAGACATACATTAATATATAGCATTTTAGAAAATGTGGCATTTCAAATAGGTGGGGAAAAGGTGGACTAGTTAATAAACAGTGTTGAGAAAAATGGATCAGAGAAAAGAAAAGGAAAAGAAAATCTGATTCCATTCCTGACAGCTAGTAATAGGATAAATTCCAAACGTATTAAATTTTTAACTGTTAAAAAAATAATAATAATCCTGGGGGAAACCATGGAAAATGGAAGGCCTTTCTACTTATAACATGAAGCTCAAAAACTATAAAAGTAAAAACTGATAAACTCAATTACAGGTTTAAAAAATGTGCATGGTAAAAAGTACAACAAGCAAATTCAAAAGGCAAATATCAAATTGGGAGAAAAAAATGTGAATTGATGTCACAAACAAAAGGTTAATCTCACTAATTATAAAGAGTTCCTAGGAATCAATGAGGAAAAAACAATCCAATGAGAAAAATGGGCAAAAATATTGACAGTTCACAGAAAAGGAAATACAAATTGTCCTTCAATACACATAAAGAAGCTCACTTATAATAAGAAAATTAAACCATTTTCACCTATCAGATTGGCAGAGACTGAAGTTCAATAATTCACTATTTTAGGGAATTGGGTGGGGAAACAGGTCTTCTCTTACTTGTTGGTGAGAGTGTAAACTGGTACCACTTCTATAAAGGGCAATTTGATTCTGTTCACCAAGCTTATAAATACTATACCCTTTTAGAAATATATTCTAAGATGTATATGTTTGTGATATGATGTATGCACAAGGTTATTTATTGTGGCACTATTCTTTTGTAATAGCAAAAGAATGGAAGCAGTCTAAATGTCTATTAATGCCCATCAATATATGAGTACAGTACATCCATACAATGGAATCCTATGGAGCCATACAAAAGAATGAAGAAGATCTTTACTCACTGTTAGAGAATCATCTCCCAGATCATTGGAGGAAAGGTGCACATAGGTGCACAGAGATAACTCTGAAAAGATACACAGGAAATTGGTATGGCTGGCTATGTTGGTGAAGGGGAACTGGACGGCTGGGGAACAGAGTGTGAAGGACTTGCATTTTTAAAATCTATGGGAGACAACACAGGCCTTGCGAGTCGTAAGTGCAAAATGAACTGTAGAGATAGTAAGTAGTAAAAGAAATAGATACAAGAGATAATGAGGTAAAGTTAGCTTTCAACCTTTTCCTCCTATGTCCTTCCCCAAAAATGCACACTTCTTCCTCTAATTACAATTTTGCTTGCTTTCACTGGCCTCTACCCTTATCCTCAGACCCTACTGTTTCATTTATCTTAAGAGGCATCAGTGTTTCCAATAATTTTCCAATCAAAATTATATAAGTACATCTCAATTTCAATTTGCACTTTGTGCAGTTCTAGAACTTGGACTCCATAGAAGCCACTGAGAGTTTTGGAGGCATATCACAATAGCACAAAAAGGTTAAAATCATTCATTTGAGGCAATCATAAGAGAACAAACACATCTTTTGGAAGGTACTTTAAAAAAAACAGTGGTTAAAATAAAATCTTGCCTGTTATTGGCAAAAAGTATTGTAGCCCATTCTAATAATATTTCTTTGGAGAATTAAAGATCTCATCTCCTGACATTCTTAGCTGTTGCAAGCACACTAAAGAAGGTAAGCTTTTAGATAAAATATAAATTAGTAAAGTCACATACCTAACAACCATGATATCCATGGAGATGCACAATCCCATCTATTGGGATATGAGAAAATATTAAAATTTCCATTTCTATTATTTAATCTTATCCTTATAATACTGTATAAAGTAGTATATTAATATATAATTTATAAATAATAAATAGGCATGCATAAATTCTATTGCAGGCTCAGTCTTTTTTATCCATAGAGTGTAATCAAAATGTTTGGTAACCATTGCCAAATGATGATTTCTTCCTCACATATATAAGAAGAAATCAAATGCACTACAGAATATTTTATCTGAGCACAGCAAGAAGCAGCAGCCAAAAACTATGAATTTCTAAGCGAAATACTGTTGAATTCATTTGGTATAGCACTTAGCATAATGTTATCTAAAGAGAGGTTACTAATACATAATAGAATTTTGAAGTTAGATATCACCTATTTCAAATCTCATTTCAAACATGAGGTAACATTCTCTGTGTCATATGGCTGACTCGTAGTGACAGAGCTAGGTACAGATCACAAATTTCCCAAATGTTTGTCTTTCTACTACACAACACATGGAGATATAGATTTATTTATTTATTTAGGGAAAAGGGGATGGTCTTAGAAATTAAGCAGCAGGCAATCTAGTATTCTCACTACTTTATTTTCTCCTATTTAACCATATCTTTATTTTTGTCTTCTTTTTAGTCTTCGCAAAACCACATCCCCGTTTTAGAAAGGTGAAGTGTGTATTTCTTTTTATCATGTTAATTTTTTAAGCCATTCTAAAGGAGAAAAGTTCAAACCTGAAATTAATCCTACTTTCGCCCATCTCCTCTAACAGAAACAACCTCTGAATTCTAAATGCCTTTGTTCTTACCAATAATCCTCTGAGAACAACCCAGCACAAGAAACATATGCCCAACCCTACCCGAAAGAAAGGAAAGGTGGGATGAAAAATGCTACAGAGAAATTAAAAATGTTTATGCAGGTAATTCAAACCCTTTTTTTTTTTTTTTTTTTTTTGTGGTACTTGGGCCTCTCATGGCTGTGGCCTCTCCCGTTGCGGAGCACAGGCTCCGGACGCGCAGGCTCAGCGGCCACGGCTCACGGGCCTAGCTGCTCTGCGGCATGTGGGATCTTCCCAGACCGGGGCACGAACCCGTGTCCCCTGCATCGGCAGGCGGACTCTCAACCACTGCGCCACCAGGGAAGCCCTCTAGGTTTTTTTTTTTTTTTTTCGGTACGCGGGCCTTTCACTGTCGTGGCCTCTCCCGTTGCGGAGCACAGGCTCCGGACGCGCAGGCTCAGCGGCCATGGCTCACGGGCCTAGCCGCTCCGCAGCATGTGGGCTTCCCGGACCGGGGCACGAACCCGTGTCCCCTGCATCGGCAGGTGGACTCTCAACCACTGCGCCACCAGGGAAGCCCTCAAACCCATTTTTAATACCTTATATTTGTGTAGTCCCTTCACATTATGTACAGGTAGCGTTTAAGAAATTTGCTTCTATCTTCACACAGACATTGGGTCTACTATGGCTATGTCACCTAACCAGTTTTGTCATGTAGTGGGAAACTGATACCGTGTTGGGTCGGGAATAGCAAACGGCATAATGCAGATAATCGCTTAGCAAAGTGTCTAGCATACAGTCAGGCACAAAGTACTTAACTCTTTTTAAGTCAAACACCTCCAACCTTTTTAAGTCAAACACACAGACAGGTGAAGTGACATGCCCGAGGTCTCACCTTTCCTGTTAGGACACTTAGAAACCCAGACTTTTCCTCTAAGGAGACTGCGAGTTGGGACATTTAGGGAGTTGGCTAAATTCTTAAAAGGACTGGGAGGGAAAAAAAACTGGCCTCCGTCACGGCCAAGGTTTTCACCACAGAACACCCGTACAGCAGTCCACCTCCGTCTTTTCCCTCCTCCGAGGCAAGCAAGAACTACATTTCCCAGCGGCCCTCGGGCTGCTTCCGGTGCAGCGCGCCAGTGTTCTGTTTCCGGGCACGTCTTTTACGTCAGTTCGTGGGAAGGTTCCTACGGCTGAGACGGAGGTCCTAATCATGGGTTCTTTCGTTTCCCAGCCACTTGAGCCGGTCAAGGACATTGCGCCTCCTGAGGTCGCCTCCTCCGCCAACCCCGTGCCCGTCATTGCACCCGGAGCGCCGACCCCTCCAGCAGAAGCCCCTCTGTTTAATAACTGCTGGAGCTGTCGCGTGCTCTCCGGGTCCGGGCTGATAGGGGCGGGCGGGTACGTGTACTGGGTGGCACGGAAGCCCATGAAGCTGGGATACCCCCCGGGTCCAGGGACTATTGCGCAGATGGTCTTCGGCATCAGTGAGAGTTCGGGGCACTACACTTGGGCTGGGGGAAGAGGGGGAAGAGGGGCGCAGCCACGTGGGCGGGGGCGGGGCACCTGGGTTGGTCACGTGGCAGCAGGCGCTTACCCCCTACCCCCTAAAATGGGGTTGGGGAGAAAAAGTTGTTGGGAAACTTTTCTTTCTTTCTTTTTTCTTAAATCACAGTATTTTTTTTTTTAGAACTCTTACTAGCTTCAATCTTTTTAATCCTACCAAAAGCTATTAAAGGTAGGTATGAATATAGTAGTCCTATTTTCCTGCACAGAGAGTTCGAAGTCAGACACCCAGGTTATGACACAACTAGCCTTTGATTCCCAGGCTTATCTGTTACCAAAACCCATGCTTCTAATCTAGATTGTGAAGAAGGCCTGAGTGAGGGCACTTGACCTTGGTTTAAGAACTTTGGCTTTGAAGGCAGATTGTAGACATGAGTTCAAAGCCCACATACTAAGGTCTACCATTGGGTACTGTAGCCCACAGTTCTTATTTATAACAATACTATGTGATTGTCAAGCTGTCTTCCTGTAAAATGTAGTGATTTTTTAAGCTCTTCAGACCAACTGAGTGAATAGAATTTTAAATTTTCATATCTCTTACCTTCTTAATTAGATTACCCAGATCAATTCCCTTTCAGTAACTTTCTTGCTTTGGGGAAGTAACAGAATTTTTTTTTCTCTCAACTTTCCTGAGCTTCACTTTTCTGTAAGATAGAAATAATGGTAATTGTATCTTCAAGGAGTATTGTGAGGGTTAAATAAGTTGATATATATGAAAGCACCTGGTAAATTGAAGTACAACATAAAGAATAAAGTACTGTTGTTTTTTCCCTAGGCATTGCTTGCTGGGGTATAGTCATCCTGTCAGACCCCAAAGGGAAGGCCTACCGCGCTGGTTGAAGTACCACCATTGAATGTGTCATCTCTTGGCATCCCCATGACACACAGAGCAAGCATGGGGCGTATGGATGTTCTGGACAGACGCATGGACATTGGCAGACTTCAGTCCTGCAGATACTATAAGACTGAAGAGACAAACATAGGTTGTCGTTCATTGGCCATGAGTGTTTGTGGCCTTCGCAGGTTCCACAGGGACCAATAAATTCCTCACAGAAGAGGTTCTTTGTGTTATTTGAGGAAGGAGGGTATAATTTTTTAAAAATACAGAGGAAATGATAAACCAAATGAGAAAGTGAGCTAAAGTTATTTTAAATAGTTCTTTCTACTTCTCCTATGGTTGGGTCAACACCTACTATCCACCTCATACTGGATAGGCATCATGCAATAGGCAGAAGTACATAAAACATTTATCTGTGTACTGCTTATACTTCCCAAGGCACTGTCAGATCCATGACCTTGTGAGAGTTTCCCAGCTACTCTGAGGAGGTTATTTCATTGGTGGTAAGTGAACCTTAAAAAACAGTCCTAGTGATTTGCCCAGGGTCATTCAGCAAGTCAGTGATAGAGTTAGGACTTGTTCTTGTCCAGTTGTTCTTGTCTTTCAGAACTAGGATTGTTCCAGAGAGGCAAGAATTACCTTTATGAAACAATTAGATAATCATAAAAATCAGCATAAAATAAAAAGCTCAAGTACCAAAATATCTGAGAGAAATTCAAAGTCTTTGTGCTTTGTGTGGGGGGTGAGAGGGGGGTGGGGGTGGGTTTGGTTCTTTTTCCACAAGCACAGTAAAGGTTTCTATGATGAAATTGAGTTGCTTTTGAGAGAACTTAATATTAGACACTTTCTTTTTAAGATAAGTCTGCTTCCAACCAGTTTTTTAATTTCTGAAATACTATGGCTTCTCTATAAAGTTACATGTAGCTATTTTTCAGAGCAGAAAGGTACTCTTAAATTTAACTGCCAATCACAACGTGTAAATTTTGAATGATATGTTGAGTAAGTAGAGTACCTTTAGGGCTATTTTTCTAATATTGTAAAGAAGGGCCCAAGTCTTTTAAGCCTCACAAATGACAATAAGTCTCTTGCATTGTCTACACCAGAATTCATGGCATGGATGGTTATATATCTGTGCAGTTGAGAAGACATTGCAACATAAAGTAGACAACAAAGTATTTAAGTGAAATGTACAATTCAGTCATGTGATGTTAGTGAATATAGAAGTTTTAAATCAGAAGGGACCAGAGAGGACCCAAAGCAGGGTACTTCCTTGAGGGCCCATGACACACTAAAATGCTAACGAAGACAAGTTACTACCTGCTTTAAAAGGCAAGCCATTCTATTGATGGACAGCTGAAGTCCTAACATTTTCTTAGTTTAAACCCAAATTACATAACTTGCTGGTCTTGGCTTGACTTACTGGATACATAGAATAACTCAAAACTTATATATTGTAATATAATTGTAACATCTTTCCTAGAATTTGTACTAGTATGAATCTTTAACCAAGTAAGAGCTTTTTCCAAATAAACTTGCCCACTCATCAGATATATTGCCAAAGTATGTTTGGTTCTTCCGAACCTGGAGTCACTTAACTATGTGTGAGCAAAGTATTGTTCTACCATGTCTACAGGCAGTTGGGAATAATGCTGCCCTCGCCCCCAAAAATAGAACTTGTAGTTAAAAGTTGTTTCATTTTTTTCTTTTGAAGTGTATTCCAAAATTTGCTTTGATTTCTGCTGGTGGTTAAGTCAGAGGTCCTAGTTTGTTTTAGGGATGACTTCAGAGAGAAAAGAGACATTGCCTTAGTCCTGCAATGCAGGAAGTGCATTTAGTGCCCCTATTATCTTCCCTTTTTGGGGGGATGAAGTGGGGTGAGCAGGACAAACAGGCTCAAGAATCAAGGGACTATTACTCAGTAATTTAAGAACACCAGCCTAATTATGATTTATGGGCTTTAGAATCTCTTTACAGCATGGAAATGAGAGTTTATCATTACCTGTAGCAAAGAAAGGAGAAAAAAGTACAAAAAAAATAGGTCATTTGAAATGAACTTAAGAGTTTTCCATGGAACACAGATCAAAACGTGAGTATACGTTCAAATATTGACATTTTTCATGATGTCCAAGATACCTATTAGCACAACCTTTACACAGTAAAAACTTTGATATCTCCAGATGATCAAGAAATCATTACACCATCTCTTGTTGCCTTTGTGTATTGCATTGAGTAATCTAGAATCCGGTGACCAACTAAGAATATATCTGAACATATTAAAAGACCTGAATATAGGTTGATCTTTAGGATCTTGCTGTGTGTTGGGGGAGAGGTAATGGGTCTCTTTTTTTCCTAAGCCAATTGCTGGGCAGCTGTTGCTTGCAGCACTGGTATAGGCCAAATGCAGATCAATCTAAGAAGTTCTGGAGTTTCACCTGACCAGGACCAATTGCAGAGACAGCTGTTGCTGGCAGCCCTAGAGGTTATGCATTTCAGCCATGATTTGTACTTCACCGCCACCCTTAGCTTAGCATTTGCCCCTTGCTCCTTTTTATTGCTGGTTTCTCAGCCTGGCTGTGTCTGAATTAGGGGCCTCTTGAATGATGCCACTTGATTTGACAATGTGAAATATATTGCTCCTGAATTAAATATATGTTCAGGGCAAGCATATGTTCAAGTACCCCCTCAAACCAGGCTTGACCTCAACTGATTTGTTGCCAGGACTACATTGATCAAACTGACACTTCTCAAATCTTGAAGTGAGGAATAGCAAGCAATTTTGAGTTGAAAAGCGCGCGCGTGCGTGCGTGCGTGCGTGTGTGTGTGACAGATAAATCCTTGCCTTGACCCAAAGATTATTTAGGTGTTATGAGCAAAGAGTCAGAGGTGAAAGACCTATAATTATACATCATTCAGAGGTATCCTGAGAGCATGGAGAAAAAATATGTCACTCTCTAAATGCATGTCTCTTAGCCTTTGAGATAATTCAGCAACTTGTCATTCAAAGGTAAATGGAATGTAGAGAAATAGCCAAAAGGGAAAATGTTAAATGCAGCAATGCCACTAAAAACCACTGCTCAGTCCTGTGACTAAACTTGCATATGCTTCAGGAGTGTGGTAGACAGGATTCTTAAAATGGTCCCCTAAGGTTCCCAACCCCTGGGTGAAAATATACCTTCTCCCAGTTATTCAAACACCATTCTAGGTGCTGCTGTGAAGGAAATTTGCAGATGTAATTAAGGTCCCAGGTCAGTTGATCTTAAGGAGATTATCTACATGGGCTAATCACATGAGCCCATTACATCTCAGTCCAGAGGTCAGAGACTTGAAAAGCCAGATTCCTCCAAAGCAGGAGGGGGAGTCAGTGCATGGGAAGTGCTTTGGAGGCTGGAAGAAAGCAAACATCTACACTGAGAATTTCCTGTGGGGGCCACATGACAAGGAATGGCAGGCAGCCTGGAGTGCTGAGTGATCACCAGCCAACAACTCAAAGGGAAACGTTCTGCAAGTGGAAGGAAATGAATTCTGCCAACCACCTGTGAGCTTAGAAGAGGGCCTGTGAAAACCAAGAACCACAGCCCCGGCCAACACCTTGGTTTCAGCCCAGTGAGACCCTAAGCAAAGTATCTATGCTGTGAAACTGGAGCTAATAAATTTGAGTTGTTTTAAGTTGTCAAGTTTGTGGTAATTTGTTACACAGCATAGGCAGTGAATACAAGGAATCAGAAGTGTTTTGAGGTATCATAGTCATAGCAGAACAGAGCAGAACCCTGTGGCCCCCTCCCCCCAAGTACAAAGGCCCCTCTATGTCCCCTGCCTCTTGTTTGTAGGAAAGCTGAAGTCTCCCAGGCCTCCCAGAGTCACAAAAGAGCACGCTCAAGCAGTTAATGATTAGGACAATAGAGTAATAGACTCAGTGTCTGATGAAAGAATGGGATTAACACTACTGCTCATAATAATATATATCTTTGTGGGCATTAGAATAATTGTAGCTTGGTCTCCCCATATATGTAAGCAAGCAACTAAAATTGTCAGCAAAGAGATGCTGCAGACCCATGTCGAGATCTTCCACTCTGAAAATACAACACCCTATGTCAGCGTGAAGAAGTTACAGAAGATGGACCTTCACCCCTAATCTCATAGAAATGGAATGATGTCTGACAAGTGCGGATTTGTAAGCAGCTCTTTTGCCCCTTTCCTGTAGTCTATTTCTATTCCCCATAAACCTTAATTATAAAAAGGAGATCACTAGGTAACATTTACCCTAACTCCTGACTTCTCCTCTACTGAATGTACACAATGCCCTGCTTGACCTGTTGATTCCTTTCCTGGATTAAAAGGAGTAAGAACGAAAGATTAAGTAGTTAAAGAATGGCTGATTCTCTACCCCTAGAATCCCCCTTAGCAAATTTGCAGGCCAACCAAGCAGGCAAGACAGGTCTGCACGCAATGGAAAAATGATGAAGAATCTGATCTCCTACTCTGATGATTAACTGAGGTTGTTTGCCCTTTTTCCCTTTGAAAATTGTCATGGCTGAACAGAATCTTTGGAGTTGGTCTCCAGACATGAGTCCACCTCCTCCCCAAATTGCCAACTTTTCTGATTAAAGCACCTTTCCTTTCTGCTGACACTTGCCCCTCGGTTATTGGCTTTTGAGCGGCGAGCAGCTGAACCTGAGCTTGGTAACGAGTAGGCAGCATGCCAGACCAAATACACATCCCCATTCTGGGTACTCAGGAAGTAGCAAGAAGGGACCATCTGAATCGCATTTCTCTTTGTATTGTTAGTAATGGTCTTCACTTGTCCTTTTACTGGTGGTTTTCTTGGATAGTTCATACTTTCCGTTTTCTAGTAAAATTGTTCCACTGTTAAATATTAAAAAAATTACAGCACCCTTTTTATGTGCCAAGCATTATGCTAACTAAATGCTTTGCAGGAATTGTTTACTCCCCTCAGCAACCCTGTTTTACAGATGAGAAGATTGAGGCCTGGAGCAGGTAAGAATTTCCCCAAAGCCTCAAGTGATGAACCAGTAGTAGCTTGGCTAAGAGCAGTAACTGGGAATTGGGAATTCATTTTGTTACAGTCGTTTTCTTATCATCCATTCTCAAAATGTTCAGTTATCAAAATTAGAAATTTTAAATTCTGATTTTCTGTCTTTTTCCTTGTTATTCCTTAGTTTAACGTGTATCATTAATCACTTGGTTTCCTCTTCTTTATAATTGAGGATATATCGCTTATCACTCTGACAAGCAATTTATATGATAATCCAGGACAAGAAATTCTTCTCATCTCTTTAAGCAGGTTCATACCCTTGCCTGACTTTACCCCAATTTCTCTACTGATCTTGGACCATTCTCCTGAACCTCAGACTCTATTTCCCAGGAACAGTAGAGCATCCTAACTGTCTTTGTAGAGACACCAGAATCCCAACTTGTCCCAAATGAACTTATCTCCCACCTACCTGTGCTCCTCTATTTCCTATCTCCAATCATAGCGTTTCCGTCTAGTCAGCTGGAAAGCTAGAAAATGTGGAATTATCTATGACTCTCTTTATTATCATTCTTTACCTCCGATCTGTTCACAAGTCCTGGTTATTTTAACCCTTTACTGCTCTTTCCTATCCATTCCCATTGCTATTGTTTTGGATCAGCTATCATCATTTCTCATGTAGATCACCAAAATAGATTCTTAATTTCTCCCTGCTTCCAAGAAATCCCTCTCATATGCCCTCCACACTATAGCCAGAGTAATCTTACAACATGTCCCAGCTTAAAACCCTTCGGTATCTCTGCTGCACACAAAATGAACTCCAGACTACTTGGCAGGGTATGGAATGCCTTTCATTATTTCACCCACCATAACTTTCCATCTGTATCTTTTTCCACTCCCTGACTTCTGTTCCACACCCCCCCCCCTCCATGTTCCTTCCACTCTTAGCCAGCTCCTCCTAAAAATGCCATTCTCCATGCCTTTGCATGTGCTCTTCTGTCAGCCTATAATATTCCTTTTGCCTGGAGAAATCCTGCTTATCCTTCAAAGCCCAGCCCAAATATCACCTCTCTGGTAAAGCCTTCCCTGAGAAGTCCCCATGTCATTACTTTTAGGGCTATGCAACAATTACACTTTCTATAGACTTCTATCACTGCATTTAAAAGATTGCTCAGTAATTATTTATGCATCTCTCCCTTCCCACCAATTGTGAACTCCTCAGGAGTTCACAGTCGTGCTTTTTTCATCTTCATGTTTCCTGTCCCCAGCCACAGCAGCAAACATGCCAGGCACTTGGTTGGTGTTCAATAAATATTTGATGAGTAAGTGAATAAAGGGCTGAACAAATTAGTAAAGAAAGAAAAATATTTGTTTTATTTGACAACTTTAGTGTATTTCAGTGATTCTTATCTCAGGTATGATACCTGGCCCAGCAGCACCAGCATTTTCTGAGAACTCATTAGAAATGCAAATCCTTAACCCCATGCCAGACCTACTACTGAATCAGAAGCCCTGGAGTTGAAGCCCACCAGTCTGTATTTTAACAAGCTCTCTGGGTGATTCAAATGAATGCTTACATTTGAGAACCAGTGGTGTAACTGAACCTGTCTGATGTGTGTAGAACAGATCTCAGCTGTGAAGTAGTGGAAAGAACATCTGGATATCTGGGTCATAAGACTCAGGTTCTAAACTCAGTTCTGCCATCAGCTCCTACTATGCTCTTGAGGAAGTCACTTAACCTTTTAGAACATAAATGTTACCCTCCATAAATTCAGAAGATCAGACTAGGTAATTTCTAAATTCTCTTTTAGCACTAAGATTCTCTCTTTGCATAAAGAAGGAGATGTATTCTCTGATTCCAAAGGACAGAGATGGTAGTGGAGAACCGAGAGAAAATTGAAATAGCACTCTCTGCAGCGATCCCGTGAAGGTGCCACAGAAGATCAGACCATTGCTCCTGCAAGCTCACTCCCGAGAATCCTGCAGCTGCAAATGCCTGCTGCTTCACAGGAATTTAGCCTCCCCTCACCCTAATTAGTGCATCTGGCCAACCGAACAATTCTACAGGGGAGGGGAGAGGTCCTTCCTAACCCTCTTGTGATCAGATCATGCCCTGAAGCATGAAATGTGATTACCCTCTCCTAGCTTGCATAACTGCCTAGGCAGTCAAAAGAAATATGGGAGGTCAAGGAAGGACTGGGCTTGGCGGTGGTGGTGGTGATGTCTGTGTATGTGTAGTTCCTTTCTATTTCCCAAGAACCCAAATAGGAAAATCCCTCCTTCAGTTTCACCCTGCATAATACTGATTTAGTGATGTGAATTAAATTAAACATGTTGTGCTATGCAGGCTGTGTCTAGAATAACAATGCACTACAGCAAAGGAAAAGATGCCATCAGTGAGTAGGCAAAGCAGACCAATAAAAAATGCACAGGGCTTCCCTGGTGGCGCAGTCGTTGAGAATCTGCCTGCTAATGCAGGGGACACGGGTTCGAGCCCTGGTCTGGGAGGATCCCACATGTCACGGAGCAACTAGGCCCGTGAGCCACAACTACTGAGCCTGCGCGTCTGGAGCCTGTGCTCCCCAACAAGAGAGGCCGCGATAGCCAGAGGCCCGTGCACCACGATGAAGAGTGGCCCCCGCTTGCCACAACTAGAGAAAGCCCTCGCACAGAAACGAAGACGCAACACAGCAAAAATAAATTAATTAATTAATAAACTCCTACCCCCAACATCTTCCTAAAAAAAAAAAAAAAGCACATTCTGTCCTGTACCTGGAGGTACAAAATTTTATATATATATATATATATATATGTGTGTGTGTGTGTGTGTGTGTGTGTGTGTGTGTCTACCTATATATGAAGCTGAGTGGACACAATAAAACCCAATAGGTGCTTTCATCACTATAATAGCCAACTACAGAAATAGCCATTAAGCCTGGGACTAGGATCCAGCATTGGTGAAAGCCCTAGATTCTGGTCATGTTATCACCAAAATGGTTTCGATAGCTAGAAGAAATCTGGCCTCATTTTCTTCAGGGGAATTACCATTTTCAGGTACCCTGGATGCATTGTATTAAAGTTCAGTCCAATATGTATTTATTAGCCTTTGCTGTATGTCAGGCACTGCTAGGCATGTTAGGAATATTGCAGGGTCCCTGATCAAAAAAGTTGAGAGTCGACTGGGAGAGACAGACATTTTAAAAAGTGACTGTGATATAAGGAAATTTTACACACTGGATACATGAGAGCAAGGAAAAAGGGATATTTTAGATCTTCTTAAACTGGCACAGAAATCAAGTCTGATATGTTACCCAGAGCAAAGCCCAATCGCCAGTAGAACAAACTTTTGACCTGTGTGCCACCCACCAGGAGGATGAATAAAGCAGACACATGTCAAGAAGAAGGGCTACCCACACTCATATCCAGGCATGTCATCAAACAGAACCTCTAAGGGGGCGATTCTCCGAGTTCCTGACTTGGGGTTGCTTTAAGCAGCATGCTGTGCAGCCATGCTTGGAACTGTGTGACAGAGAACTGCAAAACGCCTGTCAAAACCCTTGACAATTAAAAGACAGGCAAAGTTGGGGGGAGGCCTGCTCTCCATCCTCACCACCCTGTGAACACCTGTTACCCAGAGAGCAAGCTGAGAGACACACTGGCACATGTTGGCAGCGCCAGCAGAATCAGCCCCTCCCCATGAGTCAGTGAAAGCGTGATCCTCTCTCTGTGGCTTCTGCTACACAATCTCATTACAGTTTCCTTTGCTGTATAGTTATTAGGAGTGAAGGGGGAGGTAAGTAAACTCCTCGAGTAGGTTTTACCATGGCTGAATATAGGGATACTGAAAATTCTGGCAACATTATTTTTTAAATGAGAAAAAAAAATCACAGTAACCTCACAGGTAGGGAGTTTTCCAATTGACAGGCACTTTCATTAATTTACACACTTGGGTCTACAGCAAGGAAAGAGAATGCGCAGGGCATCTCCCAGAGTTCCCATTTTACAGATGGAAGTAATGGAGGTGGTTTGGGGGAGTCGAGGGACTGTGAAATCACCAGTAAGAAGCAAATGGGTCATGTGAGCTCAGGTCTTTGGAACTTTTTCAGGATGCTCCTTCCACACTGGTTCTCTAGGAATTCAAGGAGATATGTCTATATTAACCCAGGTGTCTGTCTGGTAGGGAGCAATTTAGGTTGTGCCTTCTAAAGCAATGGAAATTCAATTTGTCTCCCTCGGATGTAAGTGCAGGGACCCTGCCTTTAGAAGCCCGAGGGACAAGGGCAATGCAGACGAAACGTTTGCTTTAGAACCAGCCAGTTGGAAGCTGTTTGTCCCTAGACAAGCTACATTCTCTGAGCCTAGGCTTCCTGATTTTAAAATGTGAATAGTCATACTCCCCAGCTTTTGTAGGGACTGACCGCGTGTTAATGACTGTGATGTACTAGGACGTCAAGAAATGATCACCAATATTGTTTTCATTAGTATATTTTGTTTTTAAATAGTATAAGTGTATAAATATTTAATAGTATAAATAATGAGTCACCACTCCTCTCGTCAGCTGACTGAGGACTCAGGGTCTGGATATGGGGAAGTGGCTGCTACACTAGTGTCTGAGGGACTGGGTGTTTGGGATCACATCATGCAGATGCCAAGAAGGCAGACTTTAAAAAAAAAATTTTTTTTACCTTGCACACTGTTCCAGGCAGGTTTGTGTTTGCAATTTGGCTCAGTTCGTTCCAATTTTTTACTTAAAAATGTTTCCCTTAGTTAGAAATGTAACTTTAAAGTAAATAGCAAATGAAAAATAAAAAAAGAGAAATGACAAAGTCTATCTAGAAAAACGTTTTCTTCTGAGGGGGCCCCAGGGTTGGCTCTACGAACGTGCCAGCTGCTGGTTTGTTTTATTACTTGGTTTAAATATATCCATGGCTGAGGGGGAGGAGGGCAATTGACAGCAGTTTCAGCTTTCTGCCATGCTTGATGCTTATTTTACCAAGTCAGTTGTAGGACTGACATGCTTTTCCTTGACATGAGTGCTAAATGATTCTCCTGCATTGAACCCTTTCTCTACCACTTAGTGACTGTCTCGCTTCCTCATCTGGAAAACAGGGATGTTCTTGCCTGTCTTGCCCATCTTGCGACTTTTTCATGCAGATCAAATAAAATTAGTGGATAAGTATAAGTCTTTGAAACTGTACATAATACTCTCCCAGTGTTACCCACGGCTCTCCTACCACTTCTGATTTTTCAAAAATAGGCAGTGCAACTCAGGAAAGGGAGTTACCCTTCTAGTGGTGCTGCTACACATCCTGAATCCAAGATCTCCCAAGTTATCCCATTTCTGTGCAATATTAAACATTCTCCTCTGCCACCAGTTTAGCTCTTCAAAAACACCACTGTGATACTGATTCCTGAATAAATATCATGATTTCTTGGAACTTGCTTTCTAATACAGGCACACCTAGGAGATACTGCGGGTTTGGTTCTATACCACTGCAACAAAGTGAGTCACACAAATTTTTTGGTTTCCCACTGCATATAAAAGTTATGTTTATACTATATTGTAGTCTATTAGATGTACAATAGCGCTGTGTCTAAAAAGTACATACGATGATTAAATAATACTTTATTGCTAAAAATTTCTAACCATTATCTGAGCCTTCTGCAAATAATCATCTTTTTGCAATAGTAACTTCAAGGATCACTAAGCACAGATCACCATAACAAATATAATAATAAGGAAAAAGTTTGAAATATTGCAGAATTACCAAAATGTGACAGAGAGATGAAGTGAGCAAATACTGTTGGAAAAACAACGCCCATAGATTTGCTCGATGCAGGGTTGCCACAAACATGCAATTTGTAAAGTAACGCAGTATCTGAAGTGCATTAAAACTAGATAAGCCTGTAGATAATCTTGTTAAATAAGACTTTCAGCTTTGAATCCTTCGAATCAGAAGATAAACCAACAGGGTGTGCTCCTTCCTTCTCCCAATAGCTCACACGCTGTTCTATGATTCCTCTCCCCTTTCCTCTGACCTGCGACTTGAAATAGGGCAGCTCTTTCTGGAAGGATTCTGTTCAGCATCCAGGCTGTTTAGGAGCAATGTTATCATTGATAACATTTCTTGAGAGCTGAGTTTTAAAAATTACTATAAGGGACGTACATCCCAATAGAGAAGGAGAATATCAGCTGGAGTGCCTTAGCCTACTTGAACCCTGGGATATAGCTGAGTTCCTGAGAAATGAGAACAATGATAACTGGTCTCAAGTCCACATATGGCTTTGTAGAGTAAGTAAAATGCCACTAAAGGACACCTGGAATATATAGTAGTCCATGAGCCCAGGTGGGATTCCATTTGACTCCAATTGCTAAGACGAGGAGAGGCTATGCTCCTAAACAGCCTGGATGCTGAACAGAATCCTCCCAGAAAGAGCTGCCCTATTTCAAGTCACAGGTCAGAAGAAAGGGGAGAGGAATCATAGAACAGCGTGTGAGCTATTGGGAGAAGGAAGGAGCTCACCCTGATGGTTTATCTTCTGATTCGAAGGATTCTGGAGAACAGTATGGAGGTTCCTTTAAAAACTACAAATAGAACTACCATTTGACCCAGCAATCCCATTACTGGGCATGTACCCTGAGAAAACCATAATTCAAAATGAGTCATGTACCACAACATTCATTGCAGCTCTATTTACAAGAGCCAGGACATGGAAGCAACCTAAATGTCCATCAACAGATGAATGGATAAAGAGGATGTGGCATATATATACAATGGAATATTACTCAGCCATAAAAAGAAACTAAATTGAGTTATTTGTAGTGAGGTGGATGGACCTAGAGTCTGTCATACAGACTGAAGTAAGTCAGAGAGAGAAAAACAAATACCATATGCTAGCGCACATATATGGAATCTAAGAAAAAAGGTACTGATGAACCTAGTTGCAGGGCAGGAATAAAGATGCAGATGTAGAGAACAGACTTGAGGACACAGGGGGGAAGGGGAAGCTAGGATGAAGTGAGAGAGTAGCAATGACATATACACACTACCAAATGTAAAATGGATGGTTAGTGGGAAGCTGCTGCATAGCACAGGGAGATCAACTCAATGCTTTGTGACGACCTAGAGGGCTGGGATAGGGAGGGTGGGAGGGAGGCTCAAGAGGAAGGGGATATGGGGATATATGTACACATATAGCTGATTCACTTTGTTGTACAGCAGAAATTAGCACAACATTATAAAGCAATTATACTCCAGTAAAGATGTAAAAAAAAATTAGAGAGGTGCTTTCTGAAAACTTATAGAAAATTTCTATTCCATTGAAGAGGTAACAATACAAATAATTTTATAAGCTTATTTTTCTTTCTGGATTCATGGCCGCTAATAGTGTTTTGATGAAAAAATAAATAAATAAATAAAAATTACTATAAGGTCTCTTTTATATTCAGGATTTTCTCCTACTGAATTTAGTCTTATTTCCTTGAATGTAGGTTATATACATATATATTTCATGTTATGTTTATTTCATGTAAGATATATATATTTTAAATTAAAACAGTACTTGAAAAGCATGCTGATTTTTGCCAAGTCTGTTTTGTTTTAATAAGTCATCTAGATACAGTCAGATATGGAACAAAGAAGGAGGCAGAAATTTAGGCTGAAGTCTCAGATCTGCCAAGGGGGATCTTAAATAAGCAAATGATAATGATTTTCAAATTTACATCTCTAGACCCCAAATCTTCCTGACCTCCAGACTCATATATTCAATTGCCTCTTGACATTGCTGTTTGGATGACTAATAGGTGTCTTGAATTTAGCCCATCCAAAGCCAAAATCAAGAAACTCTTGATTTCTCCTTTCATATTCCAAATCTGCTTCATCTCTTTGTTCCATTTTAAAAGTGGCATCTCCATTCTCCCAGGGGCTCATATCAAAAGCCTAGAAATCATCTTTGACATTTCTCTTTCTCTTATGCTTCATACTTGTTAAATTAATAAAACAAGGAGGCCATTAGACTGAGGTGGCTCTAAGGTCTTGGCAGCCTAGTAGGCAAACCAAAATCTAAGCCTGTAAATGCCTCAAGGTTATGAAATCAAAACACTAAGGACAGCCAATCACAAGCAGCCAACTAGGCTTTAAGCTATAGCCAATCCAATAACTTCCTTTCTTTGCTCCTGTACTTTCTCCACAGTAAGTCTTCCCCCTGGCTTCTGTCCAGGAGTGCTCCTAACCACTTTTGATTTGGTGTTGCCAAGTTCAAATTGATTTTTGCTCAGATAAACTCATAAAATTTTTAATATGCCTCAGTTTATTCTTTAACACACCCAACCCCTCAGCAAATCTTGTTAGTTCTATCTTCAGAATATTTCTAAAATCTGACCACGTGTCACTCTGCTTCAGTCATCCCCCACTGTTGCCTGGACTACTATAATCCTCTCCTGACTGGTTTTTCCGCTTCCTGTCTTGTACATACTACAGTTTCACTCCACATAGCAGCCAGCATGACCAGTTTGAATGTAAACTGGATCATGTCACCCTCTTTCCTGAAACCCAACCATCGCCAATCTTGTGCTATCACACACAGAATAGATTCTAATCTTCTTAGCTTGGCCTTCAGGGCCTTACATGATTAACCCTGGGTATTTGTGTGATCTCACTTCACAAACTCTCCCTCTTGCTCACAGAATTCCAAACATACTTCCTGCTGTCTCTCAAATACATATTACATCCTCTTAGCCTAGAGTCTCTGCACTTACTGTTCTTGCTGCCTGGAAATCCTCCCCTAAAATAGTCAAATATCTTGTCCCTTGCGTCAATCAGGTGTCTGCTCAAACTCCCTCAGAGTGCTTTGCGTCAGATCCAGAAGAGCTCCCACTTTTAATCCAATTGCTCAGTTTCTTTACTGTGCTTTGTTCCTCTTCCTAGCTCCCATCACTCTCTGACATTTTGCTCACACACATACCCACACTTCTTCACTCCTCAATTGAATATAAGTGCGATGAGGACAGAAACTTAGAGTGTTCTGTTTACAACTTTACATTCCCAGTAAATAGACCAGTGCCAGCCATTCAGTAAAGGCTAAATGAAAAACTGTCAATGAATGAAAGCATGCAGGCTAGGGGCCTGTTTCTTTTCTATAAAATAAATGTTTCAGGGCTTCCCTGGTGGCGCAGTGGTTGAGAGTCTGCCTGCCGATGCAGGGGACACGGGTTCGTGCCCCAGTCTGGGAAGATCCCACATGCCGCAGAGTGGCTGGGCCCGTGAGCCATGGCCGCTGAGCCTGCGCCTCCGGAGGCTGTGCTCCGCAACGGGACAGGCCACAACAGTGAGAGGCCCGCATGCCGCAAAAAATAAAAATAAAAATAAATGTTTCAATAAGATGATCTACAAGATCTCCACTAGCTTTAAAAGCCCATGATTTCTTGCTTTATTTTTTGGTTTATGATCTTGATTTGTTATGCACAGAAAAACTGTGGCAGAAAACAGCAGTGTGGGAGGCAATGAGTTGGACCTAATAGCATCTCTACCAAAGCTTTTAAGGATTGTCTCTCAAATTTTCTTCTGATGAAACTTCTCATTCCCTAGAGTTTATATGACTATGGAAAATAAATGAGTATAGCTAATGCAATAGGTACAAAGAATCTGATTCTGCTAAACTAAGCAAACCAAGAGCCTAGTGAGGTCCAGAGGCTTGGGCCAGCCTTCCTATCTCCATAGAGCTTTACACAAGCAGCCATATAGGCAAGGACATCCCCAGATTGTTCTGTTTGAGGTCCTAATTAGTAGGTACTTCCCAGACAGTGTATTATAATCAAATGAGCAATCTGATTCTGATGACCTGTTCCAACACATCCTGTGGATGTTGACAAATCATTCATTATCTGAGCTTCATCTATTGAATGCATGGACTGAAATAATGAAATACTTTCATGCAGAAATCAATCTGTATGTTTAAGGTGCAGAGATAGACAGAGCTCTTTCATAATGTTCATGGTGGCAAACCTTTTTTGGCTTCCATTCAGCATGAGGAAGCTTGGAGTCAATTTAGAGTCACCCCAGTACTGTTCTTTAGATGGATAAGAGGGGCAGTACAGTTCATTTTTAAACACGCTTACTTGTAGTCAAGCACTCACATAAATAAAATACAGAAGATGTACAAATTGTTTTTTGTCCATTGCCTCCAACTTTTACCCTCAGGGTTGCTAGGAAAGCAGACCTCTTCCGCCATGGCCAAGGAAGGTCTATGACCCTACTGCATTTCTCCCTGTGGGCTTCCTCTTTTTCTCAAGTCTCTGCCCAAGTTTACAATTATTTGTGTGTGGGGCTGTGTAAAGGGAGCAGTACTTGGAAAGCTTCAAGTGGAGGATTGGTAAGACAGTAGAACAGTTTTATACTGCCAAAATAATCTCTTCTTTGCACAGCTAGAGTTTCTGTTTCTTTCCTCATTTGATCTGCACTGCCAAATTCCTTCTTTTGCTCTCCTGATTTTAATGTGTCTAATTCCCATGAAGGAGGAAGAATGAGAGAGAGGAATAAGTTTATCTCATCACAATTAGCAAAATAAGATGGAGATGCGTTTGAAGGAGACTTGTTCATGAGACAGATAAACCAAGCCAAGGGTGTTAAGTAACAGTGAACAACAACAGTTGGAGAAGCTACAGACACAAGCTTTAGAATCCAGCTTTCTATTTCTTATACTATGATATATACTACATGTATAGGTTCTGTACATTAGCTCAGAATCCCACCTGAGTCCCAGAGATCTGGTTCTGCTTTGGCAAGTTATAAGTGAGAGAAAAGAACAGCAAATGAAAGGGTTAGATCAGCTCTTGATTGGCAGCTCTGTTGCCAAAATGACAGCCAAGTTTAAACCTCAGGTTCGTGAGGCGTATTGCTCCAAACTGAAAGCATACCAATGCATTTGAGCACCTGAGATTAGCATGTGCAAACCACTGTGCTCAGCATTCCAACTGTAATGTCAGGCAGACTGGGGAGCCATAAAATGTGAAGTCAAAAGGCTGACTGAGTTGTCAATGGAAGGTTCATTACTAACTATGATGTGCTTCTTGGCATTTACCCAACCTGAGGCTATGACATTAACATGCGGTTCTTTATGTGAATCCAAGCTTTGCTGCTGCTTCGCCAGAAAGAAATGTGTGTGGAGGGGACCTAAAATATTTTAATTTCTTCTGCAGTTTCACCAAAGGCCCAGGAATAGTTTTAGACGTATATAAAGGCTAAGGCTTTTAAAACTTTTATTCATATATTACACATATGTAAATAAAAGTTATGATAAGTGCTGTCATCCTTTCAGACATTTTTCAAATCAATCTGCATGTGCATCTTCAAAATACTTAAAAGACAGGGAAAAGATAAACTATTCCCTAGTACCACTGAGGGTTATTACATTTAAGGAAAAAGAAAGACAAAAGGGCCTTTCTGCTTTTAATAACAAAGCAATCCAAAGGTCTTTTCCAATTGAGAAGAGCAACTTCTAAACATATATCTAAACGTATATCAGTGTCCAAGGTTTGGACTGCTTTTTGACAACACACGACATAAATCCTGCTTAGGGAATAATTGCCTGGGGTGGTGCTGAGTTACCAGGTCGTTTAAATCGATGCTGTGTGCTATTGCACACTTAAAATTATTTACACTGCTCTTATCCTAGCTACAATCTGTTCTCTCACACTAATGCAGTGGAGAGCAATTTACTCCAGAATACCAAAGTCCTTCTGATTTCATTTTTGCTCCCACATCTGCTGCTCTGAGCACAGGTCCTAGAAATAAAACCAAATAAAGAAGCACATGGAAGCTTTGGGGAAAGTGAGTTTTAGAGTAAACATCAATGAAATTTTCAAAGTTCTGTTTCTGACACTTTGTTTTAATTAACTTTAATGGTTAGTTGCAGTTGTTCTTTGAGAGATTTGGAGGATTTGTTCCCTCCTTCCTCCCTCCCTCCCTCTGTTAACTTTTTGGACACATCTCCCCTTCAGGACTGAGGCAGAGGGTGTCCCTTTGGCAGTTTTCATTTTAAGTGAGGCTATGCTCGGTGGCTCATGTTACTTACACCTTTCAAGTGATTGGCTGTTTGTGAAAAGTAAGAGAGTTCTGATCAACAGAACTGAAATGATTGGTAAACCTTGGAAGATATCAAACATCAGTGTTTTATTTAATCTCAATTGTTTCATTATCTTTATAATTATCAATTAATTTATTTTTTAAAAATTTAATTAATTTATTTATTTTGGCCATGCCACGCTGCTTGCAGGATCCCAGTTCCCTTACCAGGGATTGAATCCAGGCCCCTGGCAGTGAGAGCACTGAGTTCTAACCACTGGACCGCCAGGGAATTCCCTTGTCTCATTATTAAACCTACATTATATTTATATCTACCTGAAAAGCATTGTACGTTCTTAGATTTTTTTTTTTTACCAAAAAAAAAAAAAAAAACCCAAAAAAAAACAAACCAGGAGGCAGGTGGAAACAAACTGAGAAATCAGACACTAGATCATGGATAACTAGTGAAAAATCAAAAACCTCCCCATTATGGTAAGCCAACGTCTAAGATGTGCTTCTGGCTATTCTGGGGTTCCAGAGTGGAAATCTAGGGGTTGCCAACATGCTGGAAGTTAGGTTATTAAAAACTCCATTGTTGGGCCTCCCTGGTGGCGCAGTGGTTAAGAGTCCGCCTGCCGATGCAGGGGATACAGGTTCGTGCCCCGGTCTGGGAGGATCCCATATGCCGCGGAGTGGCTGGGCCCGTGAGCCATGGCCGCTGGGCCTGCGCATCCGGAGCCTGTGCTCCGCAACGGGAGAGGCCACAACAGTGAGAGGCCCGCATACCGCAAAAAGAAAAAAAAAAAAAAGGAAAAAAAAAAAAAAAAAAAAACTCCATTGTTTTTCCAGAGCTTTTTCATCATCTTTCAGTAGAGGCTCTTGGTTGCCTATCCCAAACCCGCCTCTTTTCTTCTCAACTAATAACACCCCAACTTTATTCATGTGCCTAGCTTTCAGGGAGGAAATATTGAATATTCTAAGGAAAAAAATCCACAAGTTTAACCTGTTCCCCCTTGTGATTGGTTTAAGGGTGAGTATGAAACCCAGTTCTAGTCCATGAGATTAAGAGATAACTTGCTGGGAATTCTGTCAGAGAGGTTTCCTCAGGAAGGGATGGACCCTCTTCTTTTGGTTACTGAGTCTATAGCTGATGCCTGGCACTACTGTGGCCATCCTGTGACCACGGGGTAAACCAGTGTGAGGACAAGCCAACAAGCTATAGAAGACAGAAAACCTTGTGTCCTTGATGGCTTGTTAACCCAATGAAAGCATCCTACTGAAACATCCTATGGAAAAAAATAACCTCAGCCTACAAGGGAGAATATTAAGGTCAACAAAACTGATAGGAGGTTGAAGAACCTTTGTAAGAAAAAATGATTAATTTGAATGTCATCAGCTCCCTACCCAACCTCCTAAACCCTACCATAAATGACTTCTGATCAACTTCTGTGCACAGGAAGAAGTAACCAGTTAAGAATCACATCACTCCACTCTCTGGCAAGACACTGAGAGTAAAGGTAGACCCATTTAAAGCATTGGATGCAGAGGGTGATACAGGGCTAGGAAGCAAGTACTCCTCACTGGTAGGGTAGCCTGTTGGAACTGGACGTATAAAAGCAGGACCAGAGTTAGCTCCTGGATTTGGAAAGTTGGGAGCAGAATAACAGCATCCTGGATGAGGTATTGGACATGCCAGTGATGGTGTCAGAGCAGTATTATTGCAAACCTGAAGAGCAAGAAAAGAGATGAGGCCATCTAGGGACCACGTGAGAGCACATATGGACTTCCCAGATGCCTTGGGAGGAATCTGAGGATGGGATTGCTGGGTGTACAGCCAGAGGGCTATTCTTTTGTTAACTTTATTGCATACCTAGATCACTGTGACAAGGAAAAACAAGGGTTCTCAGTTACCAAACCAACAGTCACTTTGATTTGGGTTAGAATGGAAAACTGATGTGTGGAGAGAAACTCCTTAATAACTACCAGGCCAAAATGGCTTTAATTAATGGTATACTGGTGAGTTGTTGTTTTAATGGAGTTTGTTAAAGTTGTATAATCATAACACAATGAATGAATATATTCCAGAGTATAATTGGCTACTCATTCGATATGTTATACAATAACTTAAGTTTTTTTAAAGTATTGTTTCTGAAACACCACTGTGTCTAAGACTCACCTGGAGTCCTTGTTTAAATTGTTGAATTCTAGAGTCTGTTGATTCTCATTATGAAGGTCTGGGGTGGGGGAAGAAATCTGTATTTTCAACAAGTTTCCTATGTGATTCTAACATAGGTGATCCACACTTTAAGAAACTGTTCTAAGAATTGTACATTAAAGTACAGATGTTATAAATAAAAACATGTGGTTTTCTCTCCAAGAAGGCTTTGCATTTGAAATATTGTTCCACCATTAGGAATGAGGTTGATGCTGAAGAGTCCTCTTGGGATCTACAAATAGTCCATGAGTTGTGATTTAGCCACCCAAGAGCTATTGTATTGCTGTCATTTTTCCTCATAGAGATTCCTTAAACCTTACAGAAGGAATTTTTTTGTTGTTGTTGAAGAGGAGAAATGAGAAATATGGAAGATAACACTCACTTCGTATTTCCTCCTTCACTGAAAGCATAAGCATAAGAGGAGGTCAAAAGTCCACCATCCTTGAGACGTAGAAGCAAAGTATTGATGTGTGATTTTCTGAGAGCAGAGACTCTTATTCATCTTTGCATTCCCAGCACCCACCTGTGACACTGCTCTACCTACTACCTTGCATGTAATAGAAACTTGCTAAATATCTGTCAAATGTTAGTGGATTTGGGGCGTTTCTGGTGTGAGCTTAAAATAACCCTAAGACAGCAACAAATATATAGTAAATCCTTGGCTCTAAGAGGTAAGAGCAATGTATTTTTTTTTTATTGTTTGTCTACCATTGTGGGAACTAAACAAATGTTTGTTGAATGACTAATGGATGTATGAATATATATAGATTCTAAGACTCTAGAATCCTCTTTTACATGACATCAGTTTTCCAAACTAGTTTTTTAGTAACAGAACCGTCCCTTCAAAGAAAAACTCATGGAGGATCCCTTCAGATAAGACAGACATATGCAAAGTTGAGAGATTGGAGGCTGAAGATTCCTTTCCTTTGCATGTCCACAGTCTATCAGCAATAAATAATCCCTGAACCAATTTATCTTAACCTAATTTAAAACTATTAGTCTGTACAATGTTCACAAGGTTCTTGTACAAATTTCTATACTTCTAGAGCTTATACTTTAGTATCATGGGTTATTAAAAAACTAACTTTTGTATGGCTCTGTGTCACATTTTGGTAATTCTCCCAATATTTCAATCTTTATTATTATTATTTCTTATGGTGATCTGTGATTAGCGATATTTGATGCTACTATTGTAAAAAGATTTTGACTCAAGGAAGGCTTAGATGATGGTTAGTATTTTTTAGCAATAAAGTATTTTTTACTTAAGGTATGTCCATTTTTTAGACATAATGCTATCGCACACTTAATAGACTGCAGTGTAGTGTAAACATAACTTTTATATGCACTGGGAAACCAAAAAATTTGTATGGCTCACTTTGCTGCGGTGCTCTGGAACCAAACCCACAATATCTCTCAGGTCTCCTTGTATATGATTAGGAAACATAGTTATTCTGCACATTTCTTTTAAATTCATTTTATAGATTGTGTCTATCATAAATTCTACTCATAGTAGACTATGGTAGGTATAATTTTTCCTTTCTCTACACACTTTCCCACCACTGTCTTCTGGTCCCTTTGCTGCGCTGGGGAAATAAAAATTATAGTGCTCCCTAACTCCAATCCAGTGACTAGCACTCACCACCACCATCATCATTGTTATCTCAGGTACGTGCATCAACCAGGCTGGCCAATCAGAATGCTCATCTCCCTAACTACAGTGATTGGCTCAACAGTGAGCATGTGACTTGGGACTGATGAATGGGTGCTGGGAAGGAAAGGTCTTCTTTCCATTTTACTGCTATGCTATAAAGGTGGTGGTGTGAGGATGATGGTATCACCTTGCTCCCCACATGGGGCAAAACAGGCAAGACAGGGAATGACATGATGATATCATTTGAACCCCTGGAACTGGCTATGCTCATATACTGTTCTGCCTCTGACTTAACAATTTGTGTGAGCTTTAGCATTCCCTGTTCTCTTAAAATAGACTTAGTTGATTTCTGTCACTTAAAATCAAAAGATGTCTTTTAAACCAAACAGTAATTGTATTCAGAAGAACAGGAGAAATTTTTGAACTTTTAGAACACTGAAGAGCATTTACCATATTGAATTGAATTTACTCAATCTCTTTCTTACTTATTTATAATATCAAAAGAACCATGTAAACTACATGTGAGATTATACTGTAGAATACTGAAAGTTTGTAGTTAGTAAAATTTTTTTCAAATAGCAGCTACAAGGATTCTGATATTTTATTTTATTTTGACAAACATCGTTGCATGTCTTATTTTATATGTACTATTCTGGGTGAGAAAGGTAGAAACAAGGAAGAAGTGGGTGCTTCTATTTATTTAAAATTTCTTCTCTGTGATTTTTTTGCAATTTCCAAATTTTGAACAGAAATTATGCCTTAACTTTTAAACTACTTTCAACAAATTAATAACAATAATGATTGTTAACACTTAATTAGGGCTCAAAATGTATTTGATACATGCCAAACTAAATACTTATGTACATCAGCTTAGTTTGTGTGGTACTGAGCCATCAAGATGGCCTGTAGTGATCCTTGACCCCTGGTAATAACACTCTTGTGTAGCCCTAACACTGAGCAGGGCTAACCTATGTAACCAATAGGATATTGTGGAATAGATGATGCGTGACTTCTGAGACGGTCATAAAATATGTTGCTCTCTCTCTTATTACTCACTCTGGAGGAAGCTAGCTGCCATGTTGTGAGGACACTTAAGAAGCCCTACAGAGGAGTCCAAATGGCGGAGAACTGAGACCTTCTGCTAACAGCCACACCAACTCATCATCACGCAAGTGAATAGATCCTCTAGCCCCAGTCTAGCCTGTTGTTGGTTGAAGCTGCAGCCAACATCTTGACTGCAACCTAAGGAGAGATCCTGAACCAGAGCCATCCAGCTATGCAGCTCCAGAATTCCTGATTCACAGAAACTATGAGATAATAAATGGTCATGTTTTTTAACTCACTAAGTTCTGAGAGAATTTGTTGTCCATCAAGAGAGAACAAATACAGTTGGTTCTATTGCAATCCCCATCTTATAAGTGAAAAAAAAATGAACGCTTAGAGAAGCTATAAAATGAGATCAAGATCACAAAGAAAATAGTGAAAACACCTGGATTGAAAATGAAGCCTGTCAGATTCCAAAGCCCTATATTACCTACTGTGCACACATATTCTGGAAGGCAGACAATAAAAGTCAATCTTAGATGGCTTCTCACACAGCAACTTCATGTGTTATATCTTTCCCACTAACCCTGGACAAGTAAAAGGAAGACAATGTGATACTGTCGTTATTATAGTTCAAAAAAAGTTGAATATTGGCAATTTCATATGTTAAAACCTTACAGAAAATATACCCTCAGTAAATGTCTCCTTGTGACATCATAGGGAGGCTGTGACATCTTTTATAGTTTTTACAATGTTCTGAGGTAGAGGTAACGTGTCTCCTATAATAATAATACTCAATAAGGTTTAGATTAACAAACATTCCATATATTAAATTTATAAATAATTATGGATTTAAAAAAGAGGATAGGAAGAAAAATGACATGATAAATAGATGAGAGAGAAAAAAATATGTATGTAGGTATGTATACTTAGAACCGAGGCAGTCATGCTCAAGCATACCTGCTACCTTGTCTCCTCTCCATCCTCTGCTACCCTCTTGGTCATTGCACTTCCCAAACCTTTGCCTTAACAAGTATTACAAAAAAAAATTGTGTACCCAGCTACCATCCTCTTAGTCTCCGCCTTTTGCTACTCTACTCCAGCCACACGCATAAACATGTCTCAGTTGCCCTCTGCATGCACAATGCCTGCCACAGGACAACCACTACCCTGCGCTGCAACGAGAAGGTGTCTATGTGCATGCATATATGTGTGTGCCGTTGTGCACTGTCTGTGACATGACACTCTCCATCCAGCTGCATTTTCAACATCTGCATTTAATTCTGCCATCACAGCTCACCCTTCCCTTTACTAACCCCCAGCATAATCCCCTCAAGATTATTCTTGCATTTTTATTATTTCCAGAATGTTAAAAGCAGAACCCTGCTGGCTAGAGCAGAACCATGCGAGCTACACAAAACATGAAGCTGAAATCAAAATGAATCAGCAGGACAGACAACAAACTGAAAAAGGCACTGGAGCACCACTGTTCATATAGGAAAACTCCAGGGAGACTCAAAGCACCCTAGCTCTGCCCGGAGAGCAAGGCAATATGGTGTCTTCAGAAAGCAAGTATTTCATAGAAAATAGTGGTTTAAAGTAATGTTCCCTTAGGTCTTCTAATTACTACAGTCCTAAAATGAAAGTAGATGAGAGAAGGGGGAATAACTCCAAATTGAGTATTCAAGAAGCATGGATTGTGATATAAGCTCTGTTGACGGCTAGTTGTATAATCTTGGTAATATTTTTTTTCATTTCTCTGAGTCTTATTTTTTTCTCTATTAAAGATGGTGGTTTGACTATAAGATTCCTAAAATCACTTCTGCATTAACATTTTTTGGTATTAATTAAGGAGTGAGGCATAATTTAATAGAGTTGAAAATTAGCTCAGTAGGGGAAAGTTAAAATAAGAAGATTAGAGAAATGATTTAAAGTGAGCATATAATGGTCCTTATTTTAATAGAGAGAATTTTTTAAAGATGAAGATTATCTGGACTTAATCTTAACTTTAGTCAGCGTGAGAGGAAGTACACTTTATTTGCTTAGGTTAGTTTTAACAGGGATCTCCCTGACTGCATTGGATGCCAAAGTGGCAATATGCAATGGAAAAGAATGTACCTATCCTCTTAAGACAATTGTCAAAACACATATGTACTTATTTCTTCAAATGGTCTATTCCAAGCAGAAAGAATATGTAGGCAGCTTTTCAATGATCCTTTGATTTCATGCATTTCATGGACAGAGTATTTGATGTAAGAGATTAAAATCCCTACTTTTAGCCTGTGCTTTCTTCTTTTTTCCAATATTCATCTACTGTCTGTCTCCCCCACTAAAGCTCACAGTGCTTGAAGGGAGAAGACAGATGTTAGAAAGACAATGGCAAAATATGGTAAGTGCCACAGGCAGTGGTTTGCTGGTAAATTTTATGACTTTTTCTATCATAAGTAAGATCACCACCCCTTTAATCCTACACATACACACAGAGTAAGGACCAATGTTCATATTTATTATAACTGTTTGTGGAAAGTAGAATAATTATTGTAATAGTTAACATAGTTTACTATGTGAAGGCTTTATATTAAAAGTTTAATAAATGATCTCATATATCCGTCACAGTAACCCTTGGAAATAAGAAAAACTGTTATCTCTACTTTACAGGCGAGGAATTCAAGAGTTGGAGAGGTTAAGCATCTTGCCCAAGGTCACACTACTAGTAGTAAGTGGTGGAGCCAGGATTTGAACCACGGTGGTCCAATTTCAAAGCCCACTGTTGCTGGCCCAACAGAGAGATACCAGGTCTGATTCATACAACCCTCAACTTGAGCCTGATCTTACACTTTTTTTTTTCAGGAAATAGGATTAAGTTAAGGATCATTGTGCAAAGAAAATTCCATCTCTTACTTGCAAGAGTGAGGACCACACTCTGTATTGTGGTGGTCACACTCATATGCTGCCCCAGTGCAGCTTGGCCTCTATATTAATGACTTTCAAATATCTTTGACTGTGACTCACAGTAAGAAATACATTTTACATAGTATCCAAGGGTGCACGTGCACATACACACACACACACACAAACACCTAACAAATAAAACTTCACAGGAAAGTACTTAATCATATAACATGTAATATACTCCTTTTTTTTTGTTGATTACACTCTATTCCACTCTATTTCACTATTGCTAGAGACTCACCAAAATGACTCCCCAACTGCAATTTTGAATAATGCTGCTCTATAAAATTCCTCCAGTGGTATGTCTCCCCCCCATCTCCCCTTGTTTTCATCCCAACTTACTACAATATGATCATTGTATTCCGTGAGAGACACATGTACTTTAGAAATAATTTGAGAATGTTTTAATAAAATTTTGTCACTTCTTATCAAAGAGGAGCATTAATTATTTGGCAATAATAAATACCTCATTTCCTTATGATGTCAGAAAAATAAGTTTGTATAAATAAAATATGAACACAAAAATGATGCAACAAAACTAAATAACCATGGTTTAAATTATACTATTTATCACATCTATTGATTATTCATATACACATACATATATTTATGTATATATATATAATTGTTTCCAATGGTGTCCATATCCTATGAAAATAATTGGATAAACCTTCACCAAGTTGGAAAAGTAAATTTAGGATTGTCTAGCCTAAAATAGAAGCTATGTAGCTCCTATAAAATTCAATGTGAAGAGCCCTGGGGGACATGTTAAATAAATAAATAGTTATCCTCCAAACTAAGAACTGCCGCTTGGTACAGACAGAGCTTCCATGTTGACGTGTCACGGACAACGGGTTCGAATATGAACCCCAAGTTGAAAGTGAACATCTAAGGGACAAATGCTGCAATCATGGGGGTTGGTTTCCAATTGGAGTTGCTTCTCACATGGGCTCCTTTAAGTAGGGCAAATGGCAACAGAGATTTATTGATTGCCTGAACAATAAGGACATCACCTAATATCGGGTTATTTGTGGGGGGGAGGAATAAGGATTTTTTTTCTCCTTTGTTCCTCAGGAGAGGTAATAGAGAAAATGAGAAAGTAAAGTGTGCGAGATCAGAGTTCAGCCATATGGAGGGACCCCAAAGCCCTATTTTGCAGAAATAGCCACAAGACTTTAAGAAAGGAATGCAGACTATTTAATTTCTATATTGCTTATGATTCTTAAATGTAAGTCTCCTTCTTTTCCTTAAATATTCTTTTATACCCATAAAATACTTACAATGAATTTTTTTTGGTTTTTGTGTATTTGTTTGTTTTGCATTTTTATTAGTTGTTTGTGTTTGAACATCAAGTAAAGGGACTGAGTTCTACATCTGGGTTGATACAGTGAGTCTGGGGGACAGCTCATTTGGGATGACAAGCAAATGTGTAACTGAACTATGTCAGCAGAAGCAAGACTTGGAGCTGCAGGTGGCCATGAAATGCAAAGCCTGCTGGGAATTCACAGACACACTTACTGATGGCACTGAATCTTCCATAGGATGCACAGTGGGGTCGTGACTTGATCTTATTTAGATCAAGGAGCAGTTACCCCAACTGATATCATGTATTTGTTTTTTTTAAATAAAACTACATGTGGCTTTTAAACTTACGTTTAAATCCAAAATATCCAAAATATACATATATTACTTCACTTCTAAAAGGGGGATATGTATTAAACAATAGGACAATGTTTGGTAATTTAGATTGGAAACATTGTTGGGAATCTAGGCTATTATGCTATTATGCATCACACTCAAAAGTGGACCTTCTGGGCCTCCCTGGTGGCGCAAGTGGTTGAGAGTCCGCCTGCCGATGCAGGGGATACGGGTTCGTGCCCCGGTCTGGGAGGATCCCATGTGCCGCGGAGCGGCTGGGCCCGTGAGCCATGGCCGCTGAGCCTGTGCGTCCGGAGCCTGTGCTCCGCAACGGGAGAGGCCACAACAGTGAGAGGCCCGCATACCGCAAAAAAAAAAAAAAAAAAAAAAAAAAAAAGTGGACCTTCTATAAAATACTTAAGTTCAAGTGAGTGAAACTTAATCCAGGACCCTATAAAGTTCATATTCTTATATTTAGTTTAGGAATTTCTAATTTGTAAGGTTCTTTTCGGTTAAAAAAAAAAGCAGAAAACTGGAGAAATCCTACTTAAAGACTATCTACAGACTGAAATATGTTTTGTGCTGAAAACCTGATTAAAGTAACACACACAAGGGTGGTTCACGTTTTTTAGGCCACTCTCATTTTCCATTTCATCTGCACCCCTTCATGTTTTAGCCTTACTGGACAAGTGTGTCATAAGTGTCTAAGTTTCTAATATGCTTTAGCAATATTATTTTCTATAGATCATATTCTTTCTATGAGAGTTTACCTAATAACAGAGGAACAGGGAAGGGGAGGAGAGCAGAAAAGAATCAATGTTGGTTGAGCTCCTAAGTGCCTCTTTTATGTGTGGCCATTATGAAGAGCCTTCCTTCATAAATTATTTCATTAAATTAAGTAGTCCTCATATATTACTATTCCCATTTTATAAAGAAAGCTTAAGAAAATCAAGTCACTTGCCCAAGATCACATAAACAATAAGTGAGGTCCACTTCTAACTATACCAGAGACTTCCAAAGTATGCTCAGGTGTAATTAAACATGTCTCAAAGAAACCAGAAGTTCCTTGATCACACCAGCTTGGCAAATACTGAATTAAACAACATCAAAAGGTTTCTTTACTACAGCACTTCTCTGAGTCATTAATATGTTGAGGTTGATTGTCATTTTCCAAGAAGGTAATATAGTAAGCAGAAACTTTCACTAATTTTTTAAAAAGAGTAACTCCCGGAACTAGTGTTCAGTGAATTATTCCCTTTGGGAAATAAATACTACACAAACTATGTCACCTCCAAAAAGAAAGGATTTGATCGATCTAGAACAGTGCAATGACATGATCACAATCTTCCAGAATATGGTTTAGGCCAGGTGGCTGGTAACACATCAAACATGCTCTGCAATTCTGAGCACAAGTAAGGCGTCTTTATTGATTTTCTCTGGTTGCTTGACAGCCTGAGCCCATGGGTGATGTAGGGCTACAAATCCCATCAAATTCACAGGAACTTTTCAACAGACTGTGTCTGCCTCTGATGCTGCAGTGATATGGTTGAACCCTTGTTGGGTTTATACATTGATTATAACCTTGGATAACATGCCACTGCAATTTCTAACTTTCTGGCTGAAGAAAGGGCCCTACTGAGAAAAATAAAAAGCAAAAGACCAATGGAATTTTCTTCCTCTCTGATGCATGTTATCTTTTTGTTTGATAGTTATTTTTACTAAAAGTGTAATTTTATTGTATCATAATAATTTTGATTGAAAAAGCAATTTTTATCATTTTTGTTGAAAATTCTGGTAAAAAAATCAAACACTATAAAAACATATGTAAAAAACATAATTCTTTCTTCCGATCCACCACACTTCTCTTTTCCAAAGTCAGTACTGAGACCAATTTCTTAAAAAATTATTTCAGATGTTTTCTATGTATATACAAGCATATATACATGAGTGTGTTTATGGGTCTTTTTGCAGGGAGGTACATATATTGAGAATTACTACATAGAGTGTTCTGGTCCTAATGTTCTGAAGATTTCCTGAATTAAGATCTTTTTCCGGTAAATTAACTTGAGATAGAATGGGTTAGTATAATCCATTTCAAGTGGAATACCAAGTTTAACTAGCTGGACTGGTCTTTTTAAAGAATACAGCCATGTTAATTGATGTCCCACAGAGCCCAACCATTCTCCATGACACCATTCTATGATCTGAGTATTTGTCCTCAAGGAAATACCAAGTGAGCAAGGGAAAGTGACATAAATGGGAAGGTGGAGAGAAAAGCAGGGAATGGTTGGCCCTGTACAGAAGGTGGCTTTTATTGTAAGGGTGACATGAAACGATTTAAAGGTGTGACTGGTGATTGGGCAATTGTACTAGTTGTATTACCTGTGCTGTCCAACACAGTAGCCAAGAGCCACATGTGACTATTGAGTACTTGAAATGTGGTCACCCTGAATTGAAATGTGTTATAAGTGTAAAATAGACATTGGATTTTTAGACTTAGAAGACTCAGAATGAAAAAAAACCTAAAATATCTCAAAAATGTTTAAATTGGTTACATATTGAAATTATAATATTTTGGAAGTATGTGATTAAATAAAATATGATAATAAAATTAATTTCATCTATTTCTTTTTAACTTTTTAGTGTGGCTACTAGAAAATTTTAAATTACATGTGGGGCTCACATTATATTTCCCTTGGTCAACCTAAAAGAGACAAGAACACCTAAGCAAGTGCATACTGTAAGTCTTACTGGTCTATTGGATTTCTCATAGTTCTTAAACTCCAGTTGAATTTTTTCTAAAATGAATATTAAGCCTAGGATGACCCAACATTTTTTTTGTTTTTTGGGTTTTTTTTTTTGCGGTACGCGGGCCTCTCACTGTTGTGGCCTCTCCCGTTGTGCAGCACAGGCTCTGGACACGCAGGCTCAGCGGCCATGGCTCATGGGCCCAGCCGCTCCGCGGCATGTGGGATCTTCCCGGACCGGGGCACGAACCCATGTCCCCTGCATTGGCAGGCAGACTCTCAACCACTGTGCCACCAGGGAACCCCAACCCAACATTTTTAAATTGTTGTTTTCAAAAATAATATGGCTCTTAGAAATGAATTCTTCCTGTTTGCATATGAGGGCTACTACCTAGTCTGAGAAGCAGTAAGCCATAGTGAAAAACTGATTATAGTCTGTGCCATGAGGTCTGAACTCAAGTACTGACCATGGACGTGTCATTTAACATCAACTTTCTCGTCTGTTAAGCAAGCATCATATCATCTGGCCTATCAACTACCATTGATATTGTATCAACTGAGAAAGCAGATAAGCATGTAATGAATTATTAGGCACCCTTTAATAGTTGATAAAATAGGTAAAACAAAGAACTAAGAATATTATGGGAAGTTTAAATTTAGAAACTTTTTAAGAAACTGTGTAGTCTAACAAACAACTACCCTTCCCTCATACCTCTCTGCTTCATTTTACAGATGAGGAAACTGAGTTCAGGTTTAACCCAGGTAAGTTAAAACCAACAGTAATTAGTTGGATAATCATAGATTTAAGATTATAATCCAGATCTAATTTATTTATTTTTTCAGTAAGCTTCTAGCCCATTCATTTGTTTATTCCATAAATACTTAGTTTCTACTATGGACCAAGACTATGAAAGAGTCCAGTGATAGCTAACAATAGCTAACATTCATTGATTCCATACACATTATATTATATAATGTGTAAGCAATGGACACATTATATAATTTATCTCATTTAATCCATCAACCCTTGAGATAGGTGTTATTAGAGCCTAATTACAAAGCGGGAAACCTAGGCTCTGTGAGATTAAGTAACCTGCTGAAGGTCACACAGTGAGTAAGTGATAGAGCACAGATCTGACTCCTGTTTCTCTTTGACTCAAAAGCCCATGCTATCAACCTTGTGCTTCTTACCCAATGGGGTGAAAAAGCTGGCAGAAAAAGCAGTCAGGTAGACAATAAACCAAAGCATAGTATGGTTTACTCCATAAGAAAGGTATGTACAAAGTTCTCAAGGGGCCCAGAGAAAGTTTGGATTGTCCTTCTGCTTCTTCCGCAGTCTTTCCAACCCAGTAAATGGCAACAACACACACCCATTCCATTAAACCATTCCAAACTTAGTTATCCTTGATTATCCTCTTTGTCACTCTGATACCACTCAAATCAATTCTGCCGCCAGTGAGCATCCCCTGTTCTACTTCTACTTCTCTCCACCTGCACCATCATCACTTTCCTGCCTCCCCTCAACACCATCATTCCATGCCTGGAATGTTAACATGCCTACTAATTGGCTACAAATCTTCTTGTGTCCTCTCTACACAAATCTTTTTCCACCAAGCAACCAGAGTGATCTTTTGAAGTCGTAAATCTGATTATGCCATTCCTCTGAGTCCAAACTTTAAATGGTTTCATATTAACCTTATAATAAAAGCCTCATTCTGTACATGGCCAACGAGCCCCTGCTTCCATCTCCAACTTGCCATTCATGCCACCATCCCTTGCTAGCTTTGCTTTAGCCACACTGGCTTCCTTTTCGTTTCCAGAACAAGCCAAGCTTTTGCCCTCCCAGAGACTTTGCATATGCTTCTGACAGGGTGTCGTGCTCTTGGTGTTCTACATGGCTGGCTCCTCCTCACCTTGTAGGCTCCACTTAAATGGTTGCTGGCACATCTAAGCGCGTTTCCACTATTTTCAATCTTCACAGCATTTTCATCTAATTGAAAATACATATTTATTTCTTTAGTGACATGTTTACTGGACCCACTAGACTGCAAGCTCCAGGAAGGGTAGGGATCACGGTAGTCTAGCTCCGCTCTGAATATCCAATACTTATACTTACTATGTGCCAGCACATAGTAGATGTTTAACAAATGTTTGTAGAGTCGTGAATTATAATTAACTCTTATTGGAAGGATGGTGAAGGCATGCTAAAAAAGCAAATCAGTCATTCTCATGTCTTTCTTTGTTTGAGTAACTACATGTCTTTTTCTCTCATGCTCATGCTAGAAAAATCATAGGTAGCTCATCATGCAGTTCCCAGAATTGGAAAAGTCAATGTTCAATGCTTATAATGCTCACAGTTTGGGTGATTTGCCTTCTATATAGTCCTGCAGCCATGCATTATGGATGGTTCTCTTAAGTAAAAACTGCCGGAGAAATAAATCACCAAGAGCTAGAAACTTGCTGCCTCCACCTAGACACTGCTGTTTTCCTGGCTCTATTCAATTCTAACTCCCTGGCTACCTAGTTCAACCAATCATTTTCTGGAGAGAGAATAGCACAGTAGTTGGTATTTAATAAGACACACAGTTCTATCCCAGAAACAGACAGGAGCTGAGTATCTGAGTTGGATTTTTACTTCACTGTCATTTATTCCTAATCTGGGAGTTACATGCTAACTGCACTGCCACAACTCCAGCACAGTAAAAATCTAGAGCTGTTGATTGTTATTGTCTACAAACACACACACCTTTTTTAGTCTGTTACCTATTTTATCAGGATAAGAGGACAGGGGTTGGAGAGAACAGAATGGAAGCTAACACTTGTTGAGTATCCGCTGGTGACAGGAAATTAGCTAAATACTTTATGCATTGCTTCTTTCATCTTCAGAAAGAAACCCTGTCAAGTAAATATGACCATTACTATTGTATCCCCACTTTATGTTGACAGAGCAGAGAGCTTAATTAACTTGCCCAAAGTTACACAGCTGCACAAAGGCAGAGCCAGGATTTGAAATCATGTCTATCTTTCTCCAAAGCCTATGCTCTCAGAAGAGACTGAAATTCAAGTTTATTTGGGGTTTTCTGGTCAGCCAGAAACACGGTTCAAGTTTTGGTCAAGGAGAAATTGAAATTATGGCCCCAAATAGTATTTCTGGGCCATCTGAGTAGCAGCTGTGAAACATCCATGCCTCTCTACATCTGGGAATGAAAATAAATCAGGTAAATTTTAACATGGAAGCAAGTTTGAAAGAAATATGACATATTTTGCCCTTATTTACTCAGAACTTCCTTTCCCTTTGGGTTTTTGGAAAGCAGTGATTTGATAGAGAGCAGTATTTGACAGATGACTACCCCCAGAAAGAAGAGAGCAACAGACGGGGACAACCAGCACAGAGCAGGAGTGCAGAGGGTTGGTATGCAGTGTCCACATCTGGGACAAGTTCCACAAACTGTTTTAAAAAACTGGCCTTTGGGGCCTCCCTGGTGGCGCAGTGGTTGAGAGTCCGCCTGCCGATGCAGGGGACACGGGTTCGTGCCCCGATCCCGGAGGATCCCACATGCCGCGGAGCGGCTGGGCCCGCGAGCCATGGCCGCGGGGCCTGTGTGTCCGGAGCCTGTGCTCCGCAACGGGAGAGGCCACAGCAGTGAGAGGCCCGCGTACAGCAAAAAAAAAAAAAAAAAAACTGGCCTATGGGGACTTCCCTGGCAGTCCAGTGGTTAAGACTCCATGCTTCCAATGCAGGAGGCACAGGTTCGATCCCTGGTCGGGGAACTAAGATCCCACATGCCATGTGGTGTGGCCAAAAAAATAAATAAATAAATAAATAAAATAAAATGCTTATCTTGAAAAAAAAAGAAAACTGGCCTATGGGCTTACTGTTTACTACAAACACATCTCAGCTCTAATGAGACCTAGACAACTGCCCAGCAGGGCAGACCTTCAACAAACTGCATGATTTCTATGGCTGAGCAGACAGGTGTTTGACAGCATGTAAGAGACAGGGGGAATGACCTTTCCCCACAAGAAAATGACATTGGTCCTTAACTCCTGTAGACAATGGGTATTCAGAAGAGAGGATGGATGCTCAAGTCAGGCAGGGTTAGGTTCCAATACCTACTCTTTCCCTGTATGGGGATCCTACCCTGTTTACATAATTTCTCTGAGCCCCAATTTCCTCACCTATAAAATAGAAATGCTGGGCATTTCCTATCCTTGTGGGGAAGATCACATGGGATAGTGAAGCAAAAGCACAGTGAGGGAAAAGTGAGTCACTCTCCTTTCCTTTCCTATTTTCCTTGTGGTGTTTCTCAAACTTATTTGATTGAGTCATTCCTTTTGTTTGTTATACCTTGCCTATCAACAACTCCAAAAAGAATTTTTCTGAACACCCACTTGCAGAAAGGGTAGTATAACAAAAGAGAGAATATCAGTCTTCACAATTCTAGGGGTTGATCTTGAGACACTGAGGCAGATTCCACTCCCCAGGAGCCTGCAGTAGTGGTCTCCATGACATGCCCTTATTGCAACGACCCCTCCTTCCCTCTCTCATTTTCCTCACACCCTCTCTCCCGATTTCTGGAATCACCTGCAAAGTCCTTGTCTCAGGTTCTGAATTTGGGCAAACCCAAATGAAGAGTATTTGCCACATTCTAACTGACACATGATATAATCCATGCCTGCCATTATACTGAACACCTTCTAGGGATTTGATATAATTCTTGTATATTTGTTATAATATGGAAAAATGATTTCAATACATCCGTTTCCCTATCAACAAATCAGGGGTAATAATAATTTCTACCTCACAGGGGTTTCTGAAGATTTAAGGAGACATGGCACATCAATATGCTTAGTATAATGTCTGCAACATAAAAAAGCAATTTAAAGTGTTACCAATTACTGATTACTATCATCATTTTTATTATTAGATTAAGAGTAATGTGGCATATGGGCTTCTATTAACCTTGTTGACTGAAATATCCTTTGGCCTTTCAGCCAGTCTTCAGCACTGACCCCTTCCCTCACCCTCCCCACTAAACCCCATACCACATATAGATTGTTACAGACAATATACTAAAACACCAGATGTGTGCTATATCATGTTACTGGGTTTAACTTCACTTTCTTACATTCTTTTACCCAACTTTTGATTTGCATTTATTTTTGCAGAAAAAGAGAAAGTAGAGGGCTGAGCAATCTTTGTGAGTACTAAACATCAAAAGGATTAGCTGGAAAAAAAATTAAGTGTTGAGAAAGGATTTAAAGAAAAATCAGGTACTGAGTGGGTAGAAGATCAAGAAGAGAGGGTTCATCTCAGCTTAATGGATGGCAGTGAAAGAAGGAACAAAAGTAAGACTTCGATAAGAAGATTAAGGAATAGCCAAAAATGGATAAAAGGAAGGAAGCTAAATCAGAAATACAGGAAATCAGAGATTTGTAGGTAACTCAAAATGTTAAAGAGGCCTGAAATTGAGCCCATGAAGCTGTTTCTTGAAGAGAAATAAGAAGCAGTCATAAAAGTATAGGATACTAGAGCTGAAAGAGATTTTTAAAGATGATCTACCCCAATCATTCCATTTTGCAAGCAAAGAAACTGAGGCTCAGGGTTGAAAGCACATTGCTTTCCCAACGCTGCATCATTAGTAAGCTTCCAACCTGGGATAGAACCCAGGATTTCTTTTTTTTTTTTTTTTTTTTTGTACGCGGGCCTCTCACTGTTGTGGCCTCTCCCGTTGCGGAGCACAGGCTCGACGCGCAGGCTCAGCAGCCATGGCTCACGGGCCCAGCTGCTCCACGGCATGTGGGATCTTCCCAGACCAGGGCACGAACCCGTGTCCCCTGCATCGGCAGGCGGACTCTGAACCACTGTGCCACCAGGGAAGCCCAGGATTTCTTACTTTTAGCTTAGTGATTGGTTCCACTCTATTATTTCTGATAAAAGACCTTAATGAAAAGGAGTGATTTGATCTGACAAATGAGGCATATGGTTAGCAAATTAGATCATCTGGGCATGTAAAAGAATAATCTTTAATAAATCATGTTATTAAAAGGTTTACTTGGAATTGTTTATAATCACACAAAAATTGGAAACAATCTAATTATCCAATCATGGTGACATGGTTAAATAATAATGTTGCAACTAGAAGAATAGACCTTTAAAAATAAGGTGCCTAAAGGATTTCAGTGACCTCAAAAACTCTATATGATGTTGAGGGAAAAAATTGCAAGATATGAAATTGTAGCAGCAGTATGATCTCAGTTATATAGAAAATACAAATAGAGAAAAACCGAGAAGGAACATAGAATATGCTAATAGTAGTCATCATTCTCTATGTTTTCACTATAGATGAATTTTATTTTCTTATTTATAGTTTTCACCCTACACATTTTCCACAATAAACATGCACTTCTTTACTAATTAAAACAAAACACTTAACTTTTATTTTGAAAAGCTTCATTGAAAATTACAATGCATCTGATATTACAATTTGAGATCACATTCTGTTTCTACTTCCAGAATGAGGATGGGATTTTAATGTTCTTTTATTCCTTCCAAATACTGCAGACTTATCTCCTTTATAAAAGGACTCCTCACTCTGTGGAGTAACTTTGGACATCCTAATTGCTGCAGCAAGTGATATGGAGTTTATGTTATCAACCTGCATCATTTGTTCACACATTCATTTTTTTCTGCCAATATTTACTGAGTATCAACTACACATTGTTCTATGACAAATAATGTCTTTACCCTCAAGAGGTGCCTTTACCCAAGTGGAGAAGGCAGGTAATGTACAAAAGGACAAATTAATTTTAATGTGTGATATGACAGAATAGAAATGAACAGGGTGTTTGATAGAATACAGTGTGCAAGGGTGGTATGCTAATTGATACAGCGTGGTTAGGCAAGGCCTCTCTAGTGAACGCTCTGATCCCCCTTCTGGACCTGAGCTCTCATCCCCCCAGCTGCAGGGATTTTGGCCACCATGCTCTCACAGCTGAGCACCTCTAGGAACTGTCCTCAGCTGAAGGGAGCTGCCCAACTCATATTACTACCCCTTCCCAGAAGCAGCCTGCATCCAATGCCTGATTGATGCAGTGCAGGGACCCATCCTCTTTGTCTCAATATAGTACAATTCTGAAGGGCCATCCCAGCTCTAGAACTCCCAGTGAGATTGGCTGAGGCTTCTGTTGTGGCTGCATCACAGCTCAGCTTCTCCCTCTGTCCAATCAGGCTTCCTTCACCCCCTTCACAGGTATTATCCCAGGAGTGTTCCCAATCGATTTCGGGATACACACCTGCATGTCAGAACCTGCTGCCCAAGGACCATGGCCAAAACCAGCCTCTCCTTGCAAAGAATATATGATTTGAAATCTGAAAGATGAGAAGGAACCAGCCATGCACAGGGCCAGGGAAAAAACAAAGGCAAAGATCCTTGAAGCAGAGGGAGAGCTTTTGAATTTCAAAGATAACAGTGGGAATGCTGTGGAGACCACATAATTCATCCTGGGAGATCAGGGCAGACTTCCTGGAGGAAGTACTGCCTGAGCTGAGTATCAAGGATACACATCTAAAATTGTTCAGATCTCAATTCCAATCCACGTTGGGGAGGGGGTTCCCCACACCAACAAGCAATTCTTGGCACAAGCTGGGTGTCCTATAATTCAACTCAGTTCTAATACTATCTACCCAGAGATAGTATCAGATCCCACAGGTTAAGGGCTCAGTCCCACAAGACTGTCCCTCCCCAAAACACATACACTTCAGATGTCAGTCCCAAACCCAGGTTGTTACCTGTGCTTCTGACCAGCTATAAATTGGAGGTTCCAATGACCCTCTCCAATTCAGAATGCCAATTCCAAGTCCAATTGCAACCGTAAGAATGGTTGATTAAATCATAGGTCATTGATGACTGAACTCCATCTGTAGCCCCTCTCCCCTTCCTAGAGGTCAGGGGGTGGGAAGTGAAAGTTCCAACTGTCTAATCACATGGTTGACTCCAGGGGCAACCAGCTCTCATGCTTAAGTGTTTTCTAAAAGTCACCTCATCCACATAATGAAAGGAACATTTATCACTCTCAACACTTTGGAAATTCCAAGGATTTTAGGAGCTCTGTGCCAGAAGTGGGGACAGGACAATGACCAAATATATACGTCTTCTTATAAATCACACAACATCCCCTATACATGATTGCTCATCCCAACAGGCCTTCTCAAATACAGATTTCTTAGTCAAAGTGTAGGCTCATGATTTTGCTATTGTATACATGATTGGTCTCTATGGAATCAAAATACCAAAGCTAATGACATGTCTTTGCAAGTCCTGTCACCACCAGGAGACCTCTGCTAAAAGGTAAGTCTTCACTGAGCCTCTACTATGTGTAGGGCAGGAACTAGGCTCCGCATTGAGAAAGAATGACAAACACTAGCCCACAAATATACATCTTTGCTTTCACACAGAAGTTTTGCCGAATGATAAGGAATTCTGTCTGAGTTGGAGCTAAGCATCATAAACATGTACCAAGGGTGAGTTGGGAGCACTCCTCTGCCTAAGTATGTATTTGGTAAAAAGGGGAAATGATTTGTTTGATTGTTTTGAAGAGCATGGAGGGGAAGTGGTGCCAATGGAAGGGACATATGGTCTCTGTCCTTCCTGGGGAACTGGCATTTGCTTATTAGATAGATTGCTTGTTTATTTCAACTGGGAAACAGCGAGGAGGGACTAGGGCCAGAAACTGAAAGTTCTTGGAAAATGTGTAAGACCTTACGCACAAGCAGCACTGCTTCAGGGCCTAGGTAAGCTAGTGTGAAATTGGAATCTCTCCCCACCATCCAGAGTCCACTGGAGGTTTCAGGGCAGCCATAGCACCCTCAAGTCTCAGGAAGGTCAGTAGAGAAGTTCTGAGCCCAGGGAACCAGCAGGAGGGAAGGCAGCTCCCAGCAGTGGCAGAAGGGCCATGATTCCCTGAAATTCCTGGCAGGCAGTTTGACAAAATCTAGCACAGGCGTGAGTGGAATTGCCCCTGCATGTTTGTAAGCTGACTCTTTCCTTTGTTGTCTTAGAAATAACCAGTAGAGTCTTCTGGGGGATGTCAGCTAAGGTCCTGCAATTATTCAAGTGGGGATATAAGTAATGTAAATTTGGGCGCTAATGTTGGTATGTAAGCATCTGTACTCAGGAAGTACTAATGTCTGAGACATTCAATTCATTTTTGATTGGCTTACAGAGAACAAAGTTCTGAGGAGAGGAGATACAGGACCACTAAAGAAAGCATCATTGACTGACCTGCTAGATAACTTTGGACAAGTCATGTTACTTCTTTGGGTTTCAGCATTCTTAAATATTAAATGGGGTGGAAGATGAAAATAAATTAATGATCCTTAACTCAGCAGGCAAAAGGCTCAGAGCAGTAGGCAAAAGGCTCAGAGCAAAGGGTGGGGTGCAACTTTACTGAAATATATCTCAGAGCCATTAGATTGATCTGAAGCCCATCAAAACCCTCAACTTCCACTAAAACAGGAAATCTCCTTATTGTCTATGCCCCCATTTACCTGGCTTTGTTTCTGTTTGATTCTCTCTTCCAAATCTGATTCTCATCTCTTTAGCAGTTCAAAGTCATACTTCTAAAGGCAGTGCACTGAAAAAAGAATCTTTAAATACTGACTTCACCAGGTCAGGATTCTATTCTAAACACTTCAGTGGTTCCTATGACATTTGTTCCCATAACTTTAAAAGTATGTATTTACAAGGTGTAATGAGGCTGTTGCAGACACCAGAGAGGAAAACCCAACAGATCTTGGTGATTGAAGAAACAGAGTAAAAGTGATTCTAATTAATTGAGAAAATGGTGGTACTATTTACAGAGGGATGTTGAAAGGGAGTGCCGGTTTAGAAGTAAAGGAAATGACCTCACTTGGGGATCTACTGAGTCTGACATGCACGTGAGACAGCGATTTGGCAGTTTCCCACAATTGGTGCATTAGAGGAAGCTGAAGGTTTACAAGTCAAACAAAAGAGCAAAATAATTTTCACTGAGCACTTACAGTATGCCATTCCTGAAGCAGGGATGTTATATCAGGATTCACAGTTAGTGCTACGATGAGGTAGACATTCTCATTGCCATTTTATAGACAGGAAATCAAAATGGAGAGAAATTCAGCCACCTGGCCGAAGTCACATGATTCAAAAACCTGGATTTGAATATATATCACCTTCATATCGAGATGTGTGCCTTTTCCACTACACTCTGCCTCCCTTGTGAGGGCAAAAGAACAAAAAGTGGGACCACAGATGTTGATGAGGTTTGCACATGTGATGTTTGTGTTTTAAGCATCTAGTCTTGTAGTCCCCATTCTGTATAAAAATACTATTTATAGGGCTTCCCTGGTGGCGCAGTGGTTGAGAGTCCGCCTGCCGATGCAGGGGACACGGGTTCGTGCCCCGGTCCGGGAAGATCCCACATGCCGCGGAGCGGCTGGGCCTGTGAGCCATGGCCGCTGAGCCTGCGCGTCCGGAGCCTGTGCTCCGCAATGGGAGAGACCACAGCAGTGTGAGGCCCGTGTACCGCAAACAAATAAACAAACAAACAAAATACTATTTATATTTTATTTTTGTTTTTTTTAACATCTTTATTGGAGTATAATTGCTTTACAAAGGTGTGTTTGTTTCTGCTGTATAACAAAGTGAATCAGCTATACGTATACATATATGCCCATATCCCCTCCCTCTGGCGTCTCCCTCCCACCCTCCCTATCCCACCCCTCTAGGTGGTCATAAAGCACCGAGCTGATCTCCCTGTGCTATGTGACTGCTTCCCACTAGCTAGCTATTTTACATTTGGTAGTGTATACATGTCCATGCCACTCTCTCACTTTATCCCAGCTTACCCTTCCCCCTCCCTGTGTACTCAAGTCCATTCTCTACGTCTCTATCTTTATTCTTGTCCTGCCCCCAGGTTCTTCAGAACCTTTTTTTTTAATCCATATATGTGTGTTAGCATACAGTATTTGTTTTTCTCTTTCTGACTTACTTCACTCTGTATGACACACACTAGGTCCAACCCCCTCACTAAAAATAACTCAATTTCATCTCTTTTTATGGCTGAATAATATTCTGTTGTATATATGTGCCACATCTTCTTTATCCGTTCATCTGTCAGTGGACATTTAGGTTGGTTCCATGTCCTGGCTATTGTAAATAGAGCTGCAATGAACATTTTGGTACATGACTCTTTTTGAATTATGGTTTTCTCAGGGTATATGTCCAGTGGTGGGATTGCTGGGTCATATGGTAGTTCTATTTGTAGTTTTTTAAGGAACCTCCATACTGTTCTCCATAGTGGCTGTATCAATTTACATTCCCACCAACAGTGCAAGAGAGTTCCCTTTTCTCCAAACCCTCTCCAGCATTTATTGTTTGTAGATTTTTTTTTTTTTTTTTTTTTTTTGCAGTATGCAGGCCTGTTGTGGCCTCTCCCGTTGCGAAGCACAGGCTCCGGACACGCAGGCTGAGCGGCTATGGCTCATGGGCCCAGCCGCTCCGCGGCATGTGGGATCTTCCCGGACCAGAGCACGAACCCGTGTCCCCTGCATTGGCAGGTGGACTCTCAACCACTGCACCACCAGGGAAGCCCTGTTTGTAGATTTTTTGATGATGGCCACACTGACCAGTGTGAGGTCATACCTCATTGTAGTTTTGATTTGCATTTCTCTAATGATTAGTGATGTTGAGCATCCTTTCATATGTTTGTTGGCAGTCTGTGTATCTTCTTTGCAGAAATGTCTATTTAGGTCTTCTCCCCATTTTTGGATTGGGTTGTTTGTTTTTTGATATTGAGCAGCATGAGCTGCCTGTATATTTTGGAGATTAATCCTTTGTCAGTTGCTTCATTTGCAAATATTTTCTCCCATTCTGAGGACTGTCTTTTCACCTTGTTTATGGTTTCCTTTGCTGTGCAAAAGCTTTTAAGTTTCATTAGGTCCCATTTGTTTATTTTTGTTTTTATTTCCATTTCTCTAGGAGGTGGGTCAAAAAGGATCTTGCTGTGATTGATGTCATAGAGTGTTCTACCTATATTTTCCTCTAAGGGTTTTACAGTGTCTGGCCTTACATTTAGGTCTTTAATCCATTTTGAGTTTATTTCTGTGTATGGTGTTAGGGAGTGTTCTAATTTCATTCTTTTACATGTAGCTGTCCAGTGTTCCCAGCACCACTTACTGAAGAGGCTTTCTCCTCTCCATTGTCTAGTCTTGCCTCCTTTATCAAAGACAGGGTGACCATATGTGTGTGGGTTTATCTCTGGGCTTTCTATCCTGTTCCATTGACCTATATTTCTTTTTTTGTGCCAGTACCATACTGTCTTGATTACTGTAGCATTGTAGTATAGTCTGAAGTGTGGGAATTTGATTCCTCCAGCTCCGTTTTTCTTTCTCAAGATTGCTTTGGCTATTCGGGGTCTTTTGTGTTTCCATACAAATTGTGAACTTTTTTGTTCTAGTTCCATGAAAAATGCCATTGGTATTTTGAAAGGGATTGCACTGAATCTGTAGATTGCTTTGAATACTATAGTCATTTTCACAATGTTGATTCTTCCAATCCAAGAACATGGTATATCACTCCATCTGTTTGTACCATTTTTAATTTCTTTCATCAGTGTTTTATAGTTTTCTGCATAAAGGTCTTTTGTCTTAGGTAGGCTTATTCCTAGGTATTTTATTCTTTTTGTTGCAATGGTAAATGGGAGTGTTTCCTTAATTTCTCTTTCAGATTTTTCATCATTAGTGTATAGGAATGCAAGAGATTTCTGTGCATTAATTTTATATCCTGCTACATTACCAAATTCATTGATTAGCTCTAGTATTTTTCTTGTAGCATCTTTGGGAATATCTATGTATAGTATCATGTCACCCACAAACAGTGACAGTTTTACTTCTTCTTTTCTGATTTGGATTTCTTTTATTTCTTTTTCTTCTCTGATTGCCATGGCTAGGACTTCCAAAACTATGTTGAATAATACTGGTGAGAGTGGACATCCTTGTCTTGTTCCTGATCTTAGAGGAAATGCTTTCAGTTTTTCACCATTGGGAATGATGTTTGCTGTGGGTTTGTCTATATGGCCTTTATTATGTTGAGGTAGGTTCACTCTATGCCCACTTTCTGTAGAGATTTTATCATAAATTGGTGTGGAATTTTGTCAAAAGCTTTTTCTGCATCTATTGAGATGATCATATGGTTTTTATTCTTCAATTTGTTAATATGGTGTATCACACTGATTGATTTGTGTATACTGAAGAATCCTTGCATCCCTGGGATAAATCCCACTTGATCATGGTGTATGATACTTTTAACGTGTTCTTGGATTCTGTTTGCTAGTATTTTGTTGAGGATGTTTGCATCTATATTCATCAGTGATACTGGTCTGTAATTTTCTTTTTTTGTAGTGTCTTTGTCTGGTTTTGGTATCAGGGTGCTAGTGGCCTCAAAGAATGAGTTTGGGAGTGTTCCTTTCTCTGCAATTTTTTGGAAGAGTTTTAGAAGGATGGGTGTTAGCTCTTCTCTAAATGTTTGATAGAAATCACCTGTGAAGCCATCTGGTCCTGGACTTCTGTATGTTGCAAGATTTTTAATCACAGTTTCAATTTCAATACTTGTGATTGGTCTGTTCATATTTTCTATTTCTTCCTGGTTCAGTCTCGGAAGGTTGTACATTTCTAAGAATTTGTCCATTTCTTCCAGGTTGTCCATTTTATTGGCATAGAGTTGCTTGTAGGAGTCTCTTAGGATGCTTTGTATTTCTGCAGTTTCTGTTGTAACTTCTTTTTCATTTCTAATCTTATTGATTTGAGTCCTCTCCCTCTTTTTCTTGATGAGTCTGGCTAATGGGTTATCAATTTTGTTTACCTTCTCAAAGAGCCAGGTTTTAGTTTTATTGATCTTTGCTATTGTTTTCTTTGTTTCTATTTCATTTATTTCTGCTCGATATTTATGATTTCTTTCCTTCTGCTAACTTTGTGTTTTGTTTGTTCTTCTTTCTCTAGTTCCTTTAGGTGTAAGGTTAGATTGTTTGAGATTTTTCTTGTTGCTTGAGAAACTACAATAACTTTGTATTGCTATAAACTTCCCTCTTAGAACTGCTTTTGCTGCATTCCATAGGTTTTGGATTGTCATATTTTCATTGTCATTTGTCTCTAGGTATTTTTTATTTCCTCTTTGTTTTCTTCAGTGATCTCTTGGTTCTTTAGTAATGTATTGTTTAGCCTCCATGTGTTTGTGGTTTTTATGTTTTTTTCCCTGTAATTCACTTCTAATCTCATAGCATTGTGGTCCCAAAAGATGCTTGATATAATTTTAATTTTCTTAAATTTACTGAGGCTTGATTTGTGACCCAAGATGTGATCTATCCTGAAGAATATTCCATGTGCACTGGATAAGAAAGTGTAATCTGCTGGTTTTGTGTGGAATATCCTATAAATATCAATTAAATCTATCTGGTCTACTCTGTCATTTACAGCTTTTTCTTCCTTATTAATTTTCTATTTGGATGATCTGTCCATTGGTGTAAGTGAGCTGTTAAAGTTCCCCACTATTATTGTGCTACTGTGGATTTCCTCTTTTATAGGTGTTAGCTGTTGCTTTATGTATTGAGTTGCTCCTATGTTGGGTGCATAGATATTTATAATTGTTATATCTTCTTCTTGGATTGATCCCTTGATCATTATGTAGTGTCCTTCCTTGTCTCTTGTAACATTCTTTATTTTAAAGTCTATTTTATCTGATATGAGTATTGCTACTCCATCTTTCTTTTGATTTCCATTTGCATGGAATAGCTTTTTCGATCCCCTCACTTTCAGTCTGTATGTGTCCCTAGGTCTGAAGTGGGTCTCTTGTAGACAGCATATATACGGATATTGCTTTTGCGTCTATACAGTGAGCCTGTGTCTTTTGATTGGAGCATTTGATCCATTCACATTTAAGGTAATTATTGATATGTATGTTCCTATTATCATTTTCTTAATTGTTATGGGTTTGTTTTTCTAGTTCCTTTTCTACTCTTGTGTTTCCCACTTAGAGAAGTTCCTTTAGCATTTGTTGTAGAGCTGGTTTGTTGGTGCTGAATTCTCTTAGCTTTTGCTTGTCTGTAAAGCTATTGATTTCTCCATAGAATCTTAATGAGATCCTTGCCAGGTAGAGTAATCTTGGTTGTAGGTTCTTCCCTTTCATCACTTTAAATATATCATGCCACCCCCTTCAGGCTTGTAGATTTTCTGCTGAGAAATCAGCTGTTCACCTTACAGCAGTTCCCTTGTATGTTATTTGTTGTTTTTCCCTTGTTGCTTTCAATAAGTTTTCTTTGTCTTTAATTTTTGTCAATTTGATTACTATGTGTCTCAGCGTGTTTCTCCTTGGCTTTATCCTGCCTGGGACTCTCTGCACTTCCTGGACTTGGTTGGTATTTCCTTTGCCATATTAGGGATGTTTTCTACTATAATCTCTTCAAATATTTTCTCTGGTCCTTCCTCTCTCTCTTCTCCCTCTGGGACCCCCTATAATGTGAATGTTGTTGCGTTTAATGTTGTCCCAGAGTTCTCTTAGATGTCTTCATTTCTTTTCATTCTTTTTCTTTATTCTGTTCCATGGCAGTGAATTCCACCATTCTGTCTTCCAGGTCACTTAACTGTTCTTCTGCCTCCATTATTCTGCTATTGATTCCTTCTAGTGTATTTTTCCTTTTAGTTATTGTATGGTTCATCTCTGTTTGTTTGTTCTTGAATTCTTCTAGGTGTTTGTTTTTTAATTCTTCTAGGCCTTTGTTAAACAGTTCTTACATCTTCTTGATCTTTGCCTCCATTCTTTTTCTGAGGTCCTAGATCATCTTCACTATCACTATTCTGAATTCTTTTTCTGGAAGGTTGCCTATCTCCATTTCTTTTAGTTGTTTTTCTAGGGTTTTACCTTGTTTCTTCATCTAGTACATAGCCCTCTGACTTTTCATCTTTTCTATCTTTCTGTGAATGTGGTTTTTGTTCCACAGGCTGCAGAATTGTAGTTCTTGCTTCTGCTGTCTGCTTTCTGGTGGATGAGGCTATCTCTAGTCTATGTCTTTTGGTTGGAGCATTTAATCCATTTACTTTTAAGGTAGCTATCAATATGTACGTTCCTGTTACCATTTTCTTAATTGTTTTGGGTTTGTTATTGTAGGTCTTTTCCTTCTCTTGTGTTTCCTGCCTAGAGAAGTTCCTTTAGCATTTGCTGTAAAGCTGGTTTGGTGGTCCTGAATTCTCTTAGCTTTTGTTCGTCTGTAAAGGTTTTGATTTCTCCATCAAATCTGAATGAGATCCTTGATGAGTAGACTCATCTTGATTGTAGTTTTTTCCCCTTCATCACTTTAAGTATGTCCTGCCACTCCCTTCTGGTTTGCACAGTTTCTGCTGAAAGATCAGCTCTTAATCTTATGGGGATTCCCTTGTACATTATTTCTTTCTTTTTCCTTGCTGCTTTTAATATTTTTTCTTTGTATTTAATTTTTGATAGTTTGATTAATATGTGTCTTGGCATGTTTCTCCTTGTTTTTATCCTGTATGGAACTCTCTGTGCTTCCTGGACTTGACTGACTTTTTCCTTTCCCATATTAAGGACGTTTTCAACTATCATCTCTTCAAATATCTTCTCAGTCCCTTTCCTTTTCTCCTCTTCTTCTGGGACCCTTATAATTCAAATGTTGGTGTGTTTAATCTTGTTCCAGAAGTCTCTAAGTTTGTCCTCAATTCTTTTCATTCTTTTTTCTTTATTCTGCTCTTCAGTAGTTATTTCCACTCTTTTATCTTCCAGGTCACCTATGCGTTCTTCTGCCTCAGTTATTCTGCTATTGATTCCTTCTAGAGAATTTTTAATTTCATTTATTGTGTTGTTCATCATTGTTTGTTTGCTCTTTAATTCTTCTAGGTCCTTGTTAAACATTTCTTGTATTTTCTCCATTCTATTCTATTTTGGATCATCTTTACTATCATTACTCTGAATTCTTTTTTGGGTAGACTGTCTATTTCTTCTTCATTTGTTTGGTCTGTTCGGTTTTTACCTTGCTCCATCATTTGCTGAGTATTCCTCTGTCTTCTCATTTTGCTTAACTTACTGTGTTTTGGGTCTCCTTTTCACAGGCTGCAAGTTCACAGTTCCCATTGTTTTTGGTGTCTGCCCCCAGTGGGTAAGGTTTGTTCAGTGGGTTGTGTAGGCTTCCTGGGGAAGGGGACTGGTGCCTCTGTTCTGGTGTGTGAGTCTGGATCTTGTCTTTCTGGTGGGCAGGACTGCATCCAGTGGTGTGTTTTGGGGTGTCTGTGAACTTATTATGATTTTAGGCAGCCTCTCTGCTAAGGGATGGGGTTGTGTTCCTGTCTTGCTAGTTGTTTGGCAAAGGGTTTCCAGCACTATAGCTTGCTGACCATTGAGTGGAGCTGGGTCTTAGTGTTGAGATGGAGATCTCTTGGAGAGCTTTCACCATTTGATATTACATGGGGCCAGAAGGTCTCTGGTGAACCAATATCCTGAACTCAGCTCTCCCACCTCAGAGGCTCAGACCTGACACCTGGCTGGAGCACCAATGCCCTGTCAGCCACATGGCTCAGAAGAAAAGATAGAAAGAAAAAGAAAGAAAGAAAGAAAAATAAATTAATTAATTAAATAAAGTTATTAAAATGAAAAATAAAAAATATTAGAAATAAAAAAAATTTAAAAAAGGAAAGAAAGAAAGAAGAGTGCAACCAAACCAAAAAACAAATCCACCAATGCTAACAAGCACTAAAAACTATATTTAAATTTTAAAAAAGGTGGAGAGACAGAACCCTAGGACAAATTGTAAAAGCAAAGCTATTGGGAAGTCTGAGGTCTTCTGCCAGCATTCAGTAGGTGTTCTGTAGGAGTTGTTCCATGTGTAGATGTATTTCTGATGTATTTATGTGGAGGAAGGTGACCTCAACGTCGTATTCCTCCACCATCTTGAAGGTCCCTCCCCCATCTGTTCTTTTAAAAAGTCTTTATATCCAGCAGTCAGCTGAGTACCTAAGAGCAGGAGACCAAGAAATGACCTTAAAACCAAGAGCTGGGGAGACTGCCTCAGTGGTACTGGTTGCTAGCAAAGACCACCCTACTGTGGGAACAGCACTGGCTTGGTCTCCTCTTATCTGACAGTGTGAGCATATCAGAATGGCTTTTGGTTTTGTGCTTCCCACCAAGAGTCCTAGGCCTGGGACAGAGCTTCCTGAGCCCTGGCTTGTTCTCCAGGGCTTGTGGGTAGTCTCATCTCAGTTTGTCATCAGTTTGAGGTTCTCCAAAAATAGAAATCCTGGACTCAAGATAAGTGTAGAACCCTCGCTTTCAGATGTACTTTTCTCACAGATACGATGGCCTTCAACTGAGATTACATCTCTACTGCCTCTCCTTGGGGAATGGGAACTGGAACCCTGTACTCAACAGAACATAATGATGGGTTTGTGTTAAGCTGCCTTCGCAGCTTTGGCTGGTCAAACAGCAGCCACTGAGACCCACAGGGAAGTGCTTTGGGAGCAGTTATGTGACACTTTATAAGGTAAGATGTAGCATAAAAAGTGACCATTTTCTGGTGGCTGTCCCAAAAAGGAGCTCTGTGAACTGGATTGTAGAACAGAAGAGGATGCCGCCTTCCCATCCAAGCAAACATTCTTTTCAAATGCTGAGAATTACATGAGCCCCAAGAGAGCCACTGCCCACTCCATGGCAGGCTGCCAGTTCTCCTGGGCTCAGAGTCCCTCCACATTCTTTCTCCTTCATTTGCATTTTCTGGGTTTGTCTCTTTGAACACCCTCTCCTCTTTGGTTAACCCCTATCCATTATTTCAAAATCATCCTCAGAGACTCACCACTGGCATTACCTCTTATGGATATCTTCTTTGACTACTCTGGCACAGGATGCTTCAGTAGTCCTTTTATCATGTTTTGTTTTTGGTTTTTTTTGGTTTGTTTGTTTTGTTGTTTTTGTTTTGTTTTTAGCACCTTCTATATATCTCCAATACTGATTTTATTTACTGTGTTGTTTTATGTGTCTGTCTTTCCCCTGTAGCAGAGATTGGCTGTTCATTGCCCAAACACATTTTCCCTTTTCCTCCTAGGCACACTGTGAGACTATACCTCCCAGCTTCTCTTGTAGTTAGAAGCAACATAGAGTGATATGGGACAAGCAGGAGGGGGCATGATCCTCCACATGCTCTCTCTTCCCCTTTCTGCTGGCCAGATGCCGAGAGAGTGGAGGTTCTAGGGATGGTAAAGCCAAGGCCCCTGCAAGTCTGCTTGAAAGAGTACCTCTGTTGACCCATATTGTTCTGGGACTTGAGTAAGAAACCAACCACTAAGATTTCAGAGAGGGTTTTGAGGTAGCTAGTCTGGTACAGATTCCTGGAGTGACCACATTTTTACATGCTGACCAGCTAGCAGAGTGCCAGACAAATAGTGGACACTCACTTAACATGTGAGGAATGAAAGCAATCTCACAAGAAAGGCTATCAAACTAAATCTTTCCCATTTGTAATTGCACTGATAGTTTTTTACAAACTAAACTAAAAGCCCTATTTTTATTCTTGCAATGAGGCCTCTCACTAGAATTCTATACTCTTTGGACGTAAATTTAAATGGTAAGTTGAATTGGAATAAACAAGAGAATAGGGCCCCAGAATGTGATCACTGAGGTCTCCTTCTTGATTGGTGCCCATCCATTAATCAATACTCCTTGAATATTCAACAAACAATTAAATTAACAATTATTCTACCAGCAATTAAACTAGTTAACCATATGAGTATCCCAGACCACATTTTTTCCCATTTTATCAGCAAGATAAGTCTTTGTTTAACGCCTTGATAAATTTAGCTTTCTCATATCTATAGCATTCCCGTAATTTTCTGGCCTGGTAATTATTTACAAAATGTAAATTATGGTTTGACTTGTTAGCTCTGCTTAGGGAGTCCAGGTTGCCCTACATGTCACCTCTTATAAACTGCCTATATAATATCTACTGGGAAATTCTGTTGGGAATCACCATGTAGTTTAGCAACCTGTAATCCAGGGACCATGTTCCCCTTTGTGAATAACTTCACAGTTGTCCATCGCCTCTGGGCTAACACCTTTCTTATTGTCCATGATTTCTCAAACATGATCAACAGTGGTCCCACAGTCACATCAGACAATTCTTATGGTCCCTTGAGAGGTAATTCACCAGAGTTTGACAAGTTGAACTAACTTCAAGAAACCAGACAATATCTGATGATTGATTTCCATTTCTCTTTTAAAGAAATGTTTACTTTATGCTTTACAATTGAAGAAGACTGGCTGTTCACCACTCCTGATTAACTTGACACTATCTATATCCAAGCATGTGTCTGGTTCCTCCCTTTCTCCCTCTTATATTTAAGTTGTTGATCCATGTTGGGTTGATTTTTCTAAATGGAGTAAGGTAGGGTCCAAATTCATTCTTTTGCATATGCTTATCCAATTGTCCCTGCACCATTTGTTGAAGAGACTATTCTCTCCCTATTGAACGGTCTTAGCTCCCATATCAAAAATGAATTGACCTTAGATATTTAGATTTCTCAACTTGTAATTGTATTCCATTGGTCGAATATGTCTACCCTTATGCCAGTGCCACATTATTTTAGCTTTGCAGTAAGTTTTGAAATTGAGAAGTGTGAGTCCTCAAACTTTTTCTTCTTCAATATTGTTTTGGCTATTTGGGACTCCTTGTAATTTCAGATAAATATGAGGATTGGCTTTTCCATTTATGCAAAAAAAGGCCATTGGAATTTTGATACAGATTACACTGAATCTGTAGATTATCTGGGGGAGTACTGCCATTTTAAAATAGTATGTCTTTCAATACATGAATATGGGATGTCTATTTAAGGAGGTCTTGTTTAATTTCTTTCAGTAATGTCTTACAGTTCTCATTATGTAAGTTTTACACTTCCTTGGTTAAATTTATTTCTAGGCATTTTATTATTTTGGATGCTATGGCAAATGGAATTATTTTCTTAATTTCCTTTTTGAATTGTTCCTTGTTGGTGTATAGAAACACAACCAACTTTTTGTGTGTGTTGATTTTCTACCCTACAACTTTGCTAAATTCATTTATTTGCTCTAGTAGTTTTTTGTGGCTTCTTTGGGATTTTCATACATAGAATTATTTCACCTGAAAATAGAGAAAGTTTTACTTTCTCCTTTCTAATTTGAATGTCTTTCATTTCTTTTTCCTGCCTTATTGTCCTTGCTGGAACTTCCAGTGAAATGTTGAATAGCAGTGGTGAAAGTGGACATAGTGGTCTTGCTCCTGACCTTAGGGGAAAAGCTTTCAGTCTTTCACCATTGAGTATGATGTCAACTATGGAATGTTCATGAATACTCTTCATCATGTTAAGAAAATTACCTTTTATTCTTAGTTTCCTAAGTATTTTTATCATGAAAGGGTGTTGAATTTTTTTCAAATGCTTCTCCATGTCTATTGAGATGATTGTGTGGGTTTGTTTTTTCCCTTCATAGTATATTACATTGATAGATTTTTTTTACATGAACTACTCTTGCATTCCTGTGATAAATTTTACTCAGTCGTGGTGAATAATATCCTCTTAATGTATTGCTGGATTTGGTTTCCTAATATTTTGTTGAGGATTTTTGTATCTCTATTCATTAGGCATATTGGTCTGTATTTTTGTTTTCTTGTGGCATCTCTGTCTGGCTTTGGTATTCTTGTTTTGTATTTTACTTGGTCACTTGTTTTGCTCTGAAAGTGTCATTAAAACCCCATCCGTTGTTTTTGCAAGTTTTGCAATTCTCACGTCATTCTGGCCTTTAGCTTCCTTGACTATTTTCTTTATACACCTGCCTTTATGATGTGCACTTCTCTCCCTCTACATATGCATCTTTATACACGTTAACTGTTTGTATATCTTTAAATGCATTAACTCATCAGAGAGCTCCCTGTACAGAAATAGAGAGACTTCCCATTTTTCCCTCTTCAGGATCAATTATGACTTCTGTCAGTATTTCTTATTTTAGAGCTCATGATTCCTCTCTAAGTTCTATGAGGGTGGAAATAAATGTGCTTTGCTCAGCACTGTGCATAGCACCTTGTACAGTACATAGTCAATATGAAATAAATATTTCTCTAATAAATAAATAATAATAGCACTAACTAGGCACTTACTACATGCCAGGGAGTGTTCTAAGCACTTGGCAAGAATTAACTCATTTTTTTCTTCCCAGTAACCTAGGAAACAGATGTAATTTTTGCCATTAGACTGTTATAAAAATTGAGGCATAAAAGTGTTAAGTAACTTGTGCAGCATCACAAAGCTAGGAAATGGTAGAGGCAGCACTCAAACCCAGGGAGTCTGACTCCAGTTATTCTCTTAACCACTGTGCTTTCCTGAATAGACTAAATGAATAAAGGAGACTCAGGCTATGTGCTGATTCATATCTGTACTCTGAAGATTTTAGGGTCTGGATTCCTAAATATAGTTTAAGGCCCATAGCAGATTATGCCTGCTGTTCTCTGCTTCATCATTACAAAACCCTATTCTTGCTGCATTCCTCATCTCTATTAATTCCATCCCATGCATCCAGGCACTCAAATTTGCATCAACTCCTTCCTCCCCCAACCCCTTCCCAAACCCCATCCAGGATTCGTTACCCCAACCAGGAATCAGTCGTTCCAACTGAGTTGACATGTTCGACTGTCCTATCAATCAGCAGCAAATTAATTTACTACTGCTAAAGATAAAATGCCAAAGTTTATAAGTAACTTACTTTTTAACTAGTATATAAAATAGAGGGAAGTCAAAATCAACTCTAAGTCATCACTCTCACTCATATGATGTATGCACAGTAGAATCCATCTGGGGAGATTTTAAAAAGTATGATGTTTGAGACCACCTCTTATTTATTCTTCTTTAATTGATCGGGAGTGAAAAAAAAGAAATGGATAATTTCAAAAGCCTGCCCAACTGATCCTTGAGTGCAGTTATGGTTGAGAACCACTGCGATAAAGCAGTTTATAAGTGGAAGCCTGTGTTCTCAAGGGTTTGATGATCTACCACAAGAAAGAGAATGAGAAAATTGGAGAAATTATGTTGATTCTTAATTGCAACAATGACCATTTGTTACATTTGTTATAGGTAATCACAACTTGAAACATAGGCTTAATTTCCCCTTTTTACAAGGGAGAAAACTGAAGCTTGTTTGAGTTTTATGACATACCCTTAGTCACAAGATTACTAAGTGACAATATCAGAATACAGGTCAGGCAGAATCAGGCAGATACTTGTTCTTTTGACCTAACTTAAAGAGGTTATAGAAAAACCCAAGGTTGAAATGCAGGAAGGAAGCTAGATTCAATTGAACGTACTTGTAATTGAGGCTTGTGAATTCTAACTTTGGTCCTTGTGTATAACTTTGAACATCACTTCCTTTTAGGTGCTCCATCCATAAAGCAGAACCAGCAATATATCAGGCCAAACTGCTTCAAGGATTCTGTGATGATTAAGGAATAAACTGTAAGGTACTTAGTGAATACAAAGTCATGGAAGCTGCTAAACAATAAAATATTCTGGAAAGCTGTGAAATTGTGTTTGTTTTTAGCAAACTTGAAACCTGTAGAACATACTGTGTGATTTATTTCGTCGTGAAAGGGAGCAAACGTGATAACAATACAAAGAAATGCATGGATGTTCCATGTAAAACAGTAGAAACTTGCTAAACACAGATTTTTCCCACTGGGCCTATGCTTATTTTTCAAGGACTCTTGGGGATGAGAGGGGACTTGAATTATGCTCTTGTTACTGTTGTCCACAAGGAAGGAGTGCTACTTTGTGACCTAAGACTATTTCTCTGCTAGATACATTCCTCAAGACTGAATATGACAATTCCTGCTGCACAGAAATCACATCACAGGTCTCCATGTGCCTGAAATCTTGCGCTGTGCTTTGTGAATTTGGGTGACAGGCCCGTATTGGGCATATATCCTGAGAAAACCGTAATTCAAAAAGAGTCATGTACCACAATGTTCATTGCAGCACTATTTACAATAGCCAGGACATGGAAGCAACCTAAGTGTCCATCGACAGATGAATGGATAAAGAAGATGTGGCACATATATACAATGGAATATTACTCAGCCATAAAAAGAAATGAAATTGAATTATTTGTAGTCAGGTGGATGGACCTAGAGTCTGTCATACAGAGTGAAGTAAGTCAGAATGAGAAAAACAAATACCATATGCTAACACATATATATGGAATCTAAAAAATAAAATGGTTCTGAAGAACCTAGGGGCAGGACAGGAATAAAGACACAGACATAGAGAATGGACTTGAGGACACGGGGAGGGGGAAGGGTAAGCTGGGAAAAAGTGAGAGAGTGGCATGGACATATATGCACTACCAAATGTAAAACAGATAGCTAGTGGGAAGCAGCCGCATATAGCACAGGGAGATCAGCTTGGTGTTTTGTGACCACCTAGAGAGGTGGGATAGGGAGGGTGGGAGGCAGACACAAGAGGGAGGGGATATGGGGATATATGTATACATATAGCCGATTCACTTTGTTATACAGCAGAAACTAACACACCATTGTAAAGCAATTATACTCCAATAAAGGTGTTAAAAGAAAAAAGTGCACTGGGGATACTGAGGCACAAATAAGCCAGAGTCAGAGTTAGAGGCAAAAAGGTTTTACTATTAAAAGAAGTACAGATATATTATGAAATAGAAAGCAACCGAACACATATTTTTAAACTATGTGAGCTTTCAAAAGAAAAAAAAAAAAAAAAAAACCCTTTAGTGGCAGGGCACTTTGGCTGTGCTTTCTGACTACCCAGGAATGCCCACTGCAGGGAACATTTGGGAGCAGACCCTTTTGATACAAAAGGAAAAGTAACAGCCGGGACTGCATATCCCTCAGTCTGTTCACCTCCACTTTGGACTTGTGTGCCCCTTCCTGCCTCAGTTTCTCCTGTAGAAAATGCAGGTCATGAAAATATATTCCCCAACAGCCTGACAGGGATCACTTTAAAATCAGCTGAGATAATATACACAAAAATGTTATCAAAACATGAAATACTGGACAAAAAATAGTTGCTATTTTTAATTATGATAGTAGAGCACAATGTCTTCATGCCTTACTTAGCACTTAGCAATTAAATTGTAATACATCACTTTACACATGTTGGAACTTCTTAGATTGTTGCAGTTGATACTGATATTTTGTGCTTAATACAGACCCCAAGCTTTTGGCTTTTATTTCTTTGGTATCTCACAAATAACATTCTCTGTGTTACCTGGAGTTTTTCAGAGAAACAGAATCAAGAGGATACATATACATATATAGAAAGAGATTTATGATAAGGGATTGGCTCATATGATTATGGAGTCTGCAAGTTGGAGGCCCAAGAAAACCAGTGGTGTGTAGTTGCAGTCCAAACCCAAAGGCCTGAGAACTGGAGGCCAATGGTGTTAAGTCCTGGTCCAAGCTCAAAGGCCTCAGAGCAGAGAGAACCAATGTCCCAGGGCAGGAGAAGATGGATGTCCCAACTCAAGCAGAGAGCAAATTCACCCATCCTCTGCCTTTTTGTTCTATTCAGGCCCTCAGCAGGTTGGATGATGCTCACCCACATTGGTGAGGGTGTTGGTTTGCAAACTGGCCCCATACATGGAGGGCCAGGAAAGACTGAAGAAAGATGCAGACCACTCCAGGTTGATAGGTGGCAGCCTTGTATACAAGGTTACCTTGGGTGACTGCGAGACAAGTATACCTCTGCACTCACCCATTAGGATCTTAAAAACTTATATAGAGACCTTAACTGGGTTCAGTCACATCTACAGTCCAGATGGTCTCAACAACACATCTCAAGGCTATGTCTTTGGGGCTTCTAGTGTTGGGGAAGGCAAGGGGGAATGCACATTCCAAGGACAGGGGAGGGGGTGAGAAGCCTCTCATTGCTGTGGTCCAGCTCTTGGATTAACCTGCCATCATGTGCTCTCAAAGACCTCCTCCAACAGGCAGTGATCTTATTTATTCAGTCTTCTGATTCAAATGCTAATCTCTTCCAGAAACGCCCTCATAGGCACACTCGGAAATAATGTTTTACCAGTTATCTGGACATCCATTAGCACAGCCAGGCTGACACACAAAGTTAACGTCACAGATCACAAGAGATGCTCAAAAATACCTTTCAAATGATTTTAATATAACCACCATTGGAAATATGCTTCCTGTGTGCATGGGGGGAAGAGGTAAGAACACAGTGAGTGTCTGTATTTTAACATCATAAGATTTGTGGTAAATGTCCATCGTTTCTGCCTGCCTGGGAGTTTTTCCACCCTTCTCTAGTAATTCATCCAAATTTTCCTTATGAAAACATCCCTCCTTTTTCCACATTATGTGATTTGATTAGAGCTGCCCACACCCTAGCTCAGGGTGGGCCTTGGCCTGAGCATGCTGTTCACTCCAATGACTGGTTCAGAAATGGACAGGTGACCCAATTTTGAACAACACAAGTTAAGCCCAAGATTTCTGTGAAACTGCAGGGGAAGAGAAATTCTCTTTCTGTAAGGGTAAGAGAATGATCTAAGATGATAAATCCAAGGCTGGAGCTACTGGCAGCCATTTTGTCACCACAAGGAGAAAGTCTGCCTGAGTACAGAACCATTACAGAATAATGGAAAGAATGAGATCAAGGCAGAATATATGTCCCAAACACTCTGCTTTTAGCCATGATCAATGCATTGGGTTGTTTTGATCGGTAAGCCAATTATTCTCTTTGATTTAGCCAATTTGAATTTGGTCTTTGTCTCTTATAACTAAAAGAATCATAACGAAAGCAACACTTATACAATTTTTTGACATAACTTGTTGGTTATCTGTCTTCTCTATGAGGCTGAAAACTGTAAGGATGGGAGAGTCACATCTGTCTTCTGATTTTTAAATCCCCAGCATCTAGGACAGTGTTTGTCATGCAGTAGGAGATCGTTAAATATGGGTTGAGTAAATGCATGGAAAAAATAAAATAAAACACAGTAGAATGCCTGTCCTCAAGGAACTTTTGATTTAGAACTGATTCACTACCTGGAGTGCAATTTATTGTTGGCATTAATTTCCAGGGATATTTTAGCCCAATGAGTAAAAAAGTTTGAGGGAATAGTTGTTTCCAAAAGAGATTTAATTTATCTTCCTCCTTTCCACTCCTGACCTCTTTGCAACTTCTTTCTACCATACAAAATCCTTATTAAATTAAAAATATAGTCTTATCATTTCCTAATAGCTTCATACTTTTGAATACAATTCCCATCATAAGGAAGATTAGAAAAAAAAATCATAGAATTCCCACCCCCACCTCCTTTTTTTGAGACTGCCACTCTTCTTCTTTTCTTTAAATTACAGTCTGGATTTCTCAAAAGTCTGCTAAAGTTCTATTTGGACTGCCATGTTTGCATAAATGCTCCCCAAACACTTTCTACTCCACCCTCAAACAAGGCTATCAGCTTGACTCATCCCTTAGGCTACTTTTCACCTCTGTGCAACAATTAAAGTTTATTCACCAAAGAGTATGACCAATAAGCACAAAGAACTTTAAACTGTATCCTTCCTCTTGTCCACTACATCTCAAAGTTTGTTGAATTGGAGTGTATTCATTTATTCATGCGTATTCCCACCTGTGCATCTAAATTCAGACACATTTAATTAGTTACACGGAAAAGTACAGCAAGAGCAAATTTATTGTGTAGCGGATTGACTATGCACCATTTAGGTTTCAAAGAGATACTTCTAAGACTAACCTATCCAAGAATTCAGCATTTTTGTTATTAATTAAAAATTTGGTTATTAATAAAAAATCCCAAACAAAGAATTAGTGTTATTAGTTAGAATAAGCAAGAAAAAAAAAAGTATGAGGTGACCCATTATAGGGATTATTCTTCAATTTTTTAATAAAATGATCTTTGGTTTTTGTCCATATCCTTAGTTTTATTGTGTGGAGACTGCAGAGTAGGTGTTCAACAGGTAACAATACGGTATTACCGTATTGATCACTATAACTATTTAGGCTTAGTCCTGAGAGCTATGCATTCCTTTCTTTATTAGCTCTAATCAGCATTCATTCTGAGCACTATTATACTGCCTTGAAAACAATATTGTTTTGCAACCTTAAAGTCAGTAATTCCGTAGAAATTAAATTGGGTTTACAGTAAATCCCTGATTACCATATAATCTGTGTAGTCTAAATAATGATGTACTTAGCTGTAGAATTGCATGTAAAACACAGAGCCATGATTACATGGCTATTTGGGGCCTAGGAAAGAAAGGGATGCCAAATATTTTGATGGTTGAAGAGCTGAGAAATCTTTTTGTTTTTAGTGTCTCATTTTAATTATGATCTTCAAACATCTCAAGACTACCCTAGCTGCCTTAAAAATGGCCTTAAGATCTACTGTTAAATCTTATGCCTTACATCATGTGTTGGGTGTTTGTTTTAATAAATTAAGGCTTGTTAAAAATAGAAAACCCATCTGATTTAAAGTAACAATAGAAAAAAATTTAACAGACTTGCTTTCAGCAAATAATCTGTCCCTGTTTTAGAGGAGGTCTTACATGAGAGTGTTTATTTTAAGCTTTAAGCAATGTTTCTGGACAAAAACAAAAACAAAACACAACTAGTCAAATGGACATTTCATCCAAGGGCCCTTGCCTTCCGGTTTGTCTCAAGGTTTCAACCGTGACTAGACCTGCTCTTAATTAATTTCAGTTAAATCAATGCATGTTGCCCTCCTAACAGAGCCTGAGCTCTGAGCCATAGTAATCGTTGAAATGTACAGTCAGAGTGGCCCACAGAGATATCTACAGAGGCGATACAATTGGTCAAAGCTACACTATTGCTTCATAGCAGAGTCAAGCCTAAAACTCATATGTCCTACCTCCTAACCCAGAGTCCTTCCCACTACATTAAGCCCTGCAGAGAAACCAAATATGAGCTAGATGCAGACAACCTTGAGGAGCTCAAAATCTAGTAGAGAATTTGAGACAACAAGAAGATTCATTACAATAACTCCAGAGCAAGGAAGCTAGCCCGGAGGTGGCATTGTGCAGCGGTGTGGAGTGTGTGACTGGGATTTCAACAGCACAGAGCTTAAACCACCTTAAAGCAGTGAAACCACTGCTTAGCTACAAATCTTCAGCAAGAGACATACTAATTCGAAGCCTTATTTTTCCCATAAAATTAACGAGTAGAATTGTTGTCAGGATGAAGTATGGTAATCTGTGTAAGTTAAACTCTTAGCACAGTGGCTGGTACATGGGAAGAATTCAGTGTATGTTAATTACTATGAATTCAGAAAAAAATTATGGGAGTGTAGAGGAAAGGGATCACCAAGTTAGCACAACTGGAAAAGATTGTAAAGAGATGGCATTTGGGAAGCATGAGGAAGGATAACCATTGTCCTCAGAGGGAAAAAAACGGGGAGGGTAGTGGAGCTGGAGTATGTAAAGATAGAAAAACAACAAAGAGGAAAAATGAGGCTCATAGGCAGGGAAAGCTGAACCATCATCTGGGCTGAATTCATATTTAAGAAATAATAATAATTGTATTTATTGTGGGCTCACAGGATGATAGAGAAGTGGGAGGCCCCAATGGTAAGCAGGTAAGTTAGAGGCTTCTAATAAGGAGGCTTGAGTCCCAGACTGTGGGTGTTGTATGTTGAGGGATCACTGAAAACTTTGAACAGCAGAGATGTGACTTAATTGGAACTGGATTTCTGAAAAATGATTCTGGCAGCACTGGGAAAGATGCACTGTACAAGGGAAGAATACACTGTAGCCAGACTAGAGAAAAGCCCACCATAAGAGTTCAATTGATGGAGACAAAGTTCTCAGCTAGATAGTGGCCACGATAACAAAACATAGGCTATAATGGAAAGAGACAAGAAATATGGTATATTAGCCTCCCAGGGTTGCCATAACAAAGTACCACAAACCAGGTAGCTTAAAAGACCAGAAATTTATTCTCTCCTAATTCTGAAGGTAGAAATTCAAAATCAAGGTGTCAATAGGGCCATGCTTTCTCTGAAGGTTCTAGAGAAGAATCCTCAGCAATCCTTGCTGTTCTGTAGCTGGTAGCTTGCATCATTAACAATCCCTGCCTCTGTTTTCACCTGGCCTTCTTCCCTCTGTGTTCAGATCTCCATCTGCTTTCTCTTATGAAGATACTAGGCACTGGATTTAGAGCCCACTCTACTCCAGTATGAACTCATCTTAATTAATCATATCAGACAAGATTCTATTTCCAAATAAGGTCACAGTCACAGGTACCAGGGTTAGGACTTGAACAATTCAACCCACTATATGTAGTATCTACAAACTTGAAAAATGCTAAGAGGTGGGGAGCCAGAAAGAGGTCCTTTCCATTCTCCTCCTTCTGTGATTTTTTTCTAGTCAAAGGAAGAAAAGCAGCAGCAGTCCATTTTGTCCTTGGATTGGATCAGTTGTGCTCATTGACAGGCCAGACATGAGCAGCATTCTGCAGGCTGTCCTTCACTGAGATCAAGCCAACATGGACATTCCTGCTCTGACAGCCTCCCCGTCTCAACTGAGGGAGGGAGGCTCTCCTAGGCAGAGGTCTAACACTGAGAGAAAGAAGAGGCTGTGGGTGCAGTCAAACCGAATACCAGGCTTGCTCCTTTTCACACCTGTCTGAGCTTCAGTGTCCTAATCTGTAAAATGGGCATATTGAGTTGATGTAACAATTAAATGCTCTTATCCCAGTGCTAACTGCATACTTAAACACTTGATAAATATGACCTGGTGCCATTATAACGATTATTATTATTCCTTTGTTTAATAATAGCCATCTTTTGATGATTTGCTTTCATTAGACTGCCTCCCAACCTATATGGCGACTTGACTTTACTCTCTTGCACTGATACATGTGGGGAACCCTGGCACATTTGTTACTGTCATGCCAATTATTTTGAATAATTTTGAAGGCCACAGTCTAAGGGTAAATAAAGAAGACATAGGTCCCTTAACCCCTAGGTCACTTTATGATTCCAACACAGTCTCTGTGTTTCCCTTTTCCCTTTGCTACAGGAAAGTTCTATAAGTAAAATATCTAAACCACTGGGCATATTTTTTAAATCCATAGATCAAAACCCATATGACAAACTCCAGGGGACATTTGAAACCCATTTGTTGTACTGAAATTTTGTTGTACTAAATGTTGTTTGAAACCTAAGCCATGGCTGAGAAATATTTTCCTGAATAGAATTTTATAAAAGCAGTTGCTGTAATGGAGGGCTGTCCCATCACATCAAAGGATCTCATTGCTCCCTCCTCCCATCTGGTATATTTCTCACCGTGACTCATAAGCATTTACTGTTTTGGTTTTTTTTTTTTAACATCTTTATTGGACCTACAGACTGTCATACAGAGTGAAGCATTTACTTCTAAAAGCCATCTGGAGACAGTGTCTCTGACACTATGCAAAGCTCCAGGAGCTCAGTAGGTTGGCTAGTACTCCTCAAGGGCAGGGGATGCCTGTCATTTGTTCCTATACCCCCAGGTCCCTGCCCAGTACTTGGAAGATAACTAAAAAAATATTTGATAAATGAGGGAATAACTAAATGACTAAAGGCTGAATTCATTAGCATCAAATTAGAAGAATACTCATGAGACTGTGCCCCATATCCATTTATTTATAAACATTCACCAAAATATTTTACATATACTTAGCATCAAAGCAAAATTGGGGCCTCACAAGAGCAGAATGAGCTCCGTGAATCATCTGAGTACCACCTGCAGGCCAATCAAGATATTGTTTCTAATTGGCATTCCTACAAGTGGTTAATTTTTCCCTATGCCTGACTTGCAAGCACTCACGTGCAAAATTTGTTCCTCTCTTTGAGACCATCTTAATAATCACTCTCTGTCTGAACCTTGGAACCACAATCCCCCACTGATGGGTATAAATGAGGGAGAAATATGTCAGCACACATGGGCACTGGCTCATAGCAATGAAGATTTATTTGATCCAGCCAGCCAAGTGATCACCAGAAGCAAGTAATCAAGGGAATGAAATTCCAGAATGGATTCTGCCAGTACCTCTTTTGTTCAACAGCATGCCTCTGCCCTACCCACACAGAGCTTGAAATCCGAAGGACAGTGCATTTGTTAACTCAAATCCTGCTTGAAAATGTTGACCCTGAAAATATTGAGACTTTGGAGCTCAATTTTTGTTCCTAAATTACTTTAAACTTTTGTTTGTTGCTTGGTTGATGTCACTGGGATTTATTTGGCTGCTGGCTCTGAGTTGCTATTTGAAAAGAGCAGTACCATATGCAGCACATGCATATTCAATGGTGCAGTTCTTTTTCTAGAGGGAGGGGGGAGTGCCAGGACTCATGGCTCGCATTATGAATTCGCATCCCACTTTGCATAAATTTGCATGTAGACTTCATAAGCCTCTAATTTCAAGTATGTAAAATGAAACGAATCAATGCAATCTACTGCAATTGTTTTCCAAGGAATTAATCACATGAAATACATACCAGCTTTCCTTAACCAATTAATTTAATCATACCCAAGGTTAGGAGAGACAGAGAAGTGGTGAAAAATGGCTGCTAAGCACCTGGCTTGGGGCTGGAAGAATATATACGGGTTCAACAATGCCCCAGTATATCTTCTTTCCAACTCCTATGTCTCCTGTGGAAGATCACATTATGGTTTTCCCAGTATTTCATTTTCTCTCCCTTCAGTGAGTAGTCATAAGACTTACTCTAACCAATGAAATGTAGGTAGAAGTGGTGCTTGTCCCCTTGTAGCAGAAGCTTTAAGAGCCAACACATGGTTAAGTATCTCTCATTTTCCCTGCTATGATATAAGCAATGTTCCATATAGCGACTGCTCTGTTGGCTTAAATCCCAGGGTGACTACCAGGGTGAAGATGAGGGTGCTATATGCTCCTGATATATTCAGATCATTTTTTGCTGCAGCATATCCTAGCCTATTTTGACTGATGGTACATTTCCTGAATTACTACAATAAACTATAATTTGGCTTCAGAGATTTGTGTCAGCTTTGTGTATGCAAGAACATATGCAAAGCACTGGGGTAGAGATGAAAAATATGGTCCATGTGGTTTATAAACATGTGAAGCAATTGGGGAAATAATCCACATATTCAAGATCTCTTAAATGTCACCACAATGAAGAATAATATAGTATGTATTATATCCTCCCTATCTGAGCGAGATGAGGTAGACTATTTAGATTTCTTAAGATTGGCAAATCCATAAAAATTTGATCTGTACTTGAGAGACTTAGCTTTCTCTTTTCAATACCTTGGAATTCTTCATGTTCCATTATGGGAAAAGTCTCAATCAAATGCTAATTTTTAAATACCTTTCCTTACTACCTTTCAATCCACTATTAATGTGAGTGGAGGGATTTGAAACCACAGGAGGGTACGAAGCGAATTTTCAAACAATGAAACCTTAAATACTGAATCTGAGAAACCAGAGCTTTCTGTATTTCCCAAGTGCAAAAATGTGTGGTAGAACATGAAAATAGTATAGAAATACAGTTTATAGAAATACAGGGTACAACTTTCCTTCCAGCCAACCAAATCTAGAGGCTTTGTTTCTGCTTCTTCACAACGCTGTCCTAAAATTCCAGTGTTGAGCAGTCTGAACTGACCTGAAGAGTACAGAAAGTCCAGGGAAGAAGAAACATGCAATGCTGAAGATTGTTTTTATCCCCATGAGGAGAAGATTAGAAATATATATAAGACAACTCCCAACAGAGATGAAGGAATTATAAATCACAAACATTTAGTTTCTTATTCTTTCCCCAGGCACACACAGAGCCAAGCAATGGCTGTGCATTTTGTAAACTCTTCTGCACTAAGTACATTATTATTTATGCTCTCTAGATGACACAGTAATCATCCTTAAATGGAATCTACCTCCTCCCCAGTATAATCTCTACATAATTAGTAGTTTGAAGGTTGCTTAAGAACTTTAACAGACCTGTAGAAGAATGAATTTTCCCTAAAGGAAGAAAAAAATATTTACAGAAGTGTTACGCTGTGTGAAATGAACCCCAAGAAAAGAAAATAAACATTTAGAATGCCAAAACATAGGGAAAACACAAAATAGAGAAATGTCAGTCTATCAAAGGATTGGAAGTTTATTTTTCTTCCCCCATTGCTCAGAAATTTGCTTGAATCTCTGATGCTTTTTGGGCAAAGAGATCATCCAGCAGAGTGAGACACTCCTGGCAGGTTACAGATGCCACAAGAATGATTTTTCTTAAAGTAAATCAATTTCTTGCTCATAGCCAGAGACAGTATGATTAGAAGACTGGTTTTGAAAATCATTTTCTGGGCTCTTTCCCATCTCAGAAGTTTCAGAATCAGTCAGAAGTAGAGTTGAACTTTGAAAACTGGTGTGATTCCTAGAATAATAAACACCTGTTAACTCAGCTTTTGAATGAAAACTCATCTTTGGGTTTGAGGCATTTAAATCAGCAAAGGGGTGAGATAGGGACATCATAAAGGATAGTCCTTCCAAACGAGTGTTACTTTAAAAAAAAAATCATAGGTCTTGTGATAAGGTTGTGTTCTGCAGCTATCAAGTGGACCATATCTCCACAGGGATAATTCCTGAGAGTATTCCAATAATTCTTTTGTTCTAAAACTTTCCTTCAAGAAGAAAGATTTTCCCACAGCTGTTCTTTAAACCTATCAATTGTCTGAGCCTTGGCCATGCAGTGGTATGAAGAGCGTACCATGGATCTGCCTAATCTTTTATGGGAGGAGAGGAGAGCTTTGTACACTAAGGTCCAATTTGTGATTTGTGATTAACCCAGCATTTTTTCTTTGGGAAGGATGAAACATACAGTACCCAACCTCGTCTTCTTCCAGAGGTTTCTTCAACTGTGTATTTCTATTTGAGATTCTGAAATTCTGACTGGAGCAGGACTTTACTCAGATTTGGAGAGGAAAGAGAAAGGCAGAAATGTTGCCAGTTCCGAGACTGAGAAAAAGTGCTGAATTACTCATCTCTGGATAAGATGCTCCCAGCCCCTTGGATCAACCTAGTCTTCCTTATTCCTCCAGTGTGTAGGAACTTCCCACTGTTTTTATGTCTTTCAGGACTTTCCTGTAGCTTTGCAGTCAAGTTGGTGGTAATTTTCCACGGGTTTGAAAGAAAGCTTCAGATGTGACCTATGATCTCAATGTCACCATAATTTAGCCATCCCTAATATGCCCATTCTTTGGAACGCCAACTTTTATTGCCATAATAATTCTCACATTATTTATAAATAATATAGTGCCATAAATACTGACCTTCAGGGCCAGCACAAGATCTTTTTAATCAGGCTTTTGCCTGGTTGAGGTAAGACTCCAACTCTTTATAAGATTTTATTGCAGATAGCTATGTTAAATTTTCTAAAAATATCTGGGACATTTAGGGACAAAGGTATTGTGCAGCATAAGAGTGACATTGTAGGGCCTAGAAACGAGCACAATGGAGCCCCACTGTCACTCTGATGTTATATGACAAGGAAAACCCCTGTCAGAGAGGTTTTGCACTAAGGTAAGGGAGCATACAGCAGGGTCCTGTATTAACAATGGAAATTATTTCCAGGGAGGCATTGATTAAGCCCTCCAGGGGAACCCATGCCACTCTTAAAGAGGTATTACTTTTCCTAATTTTTTCCTGTGGAACAGGCAGGGTTATTTCTCCATTTGCAGAGGAAAACAAGCAAACAAATGAACTTAAGATTTAAAAACATGACTAGCTCTGGTACTGGGACAAAACTGAAAAACTAAATAATCATTTTTGCAGGAAAATTCTCTATTCAGAAGGTTCTGAAAAGGGGATTGTGCCTCAGCTGAGGTGTCAGCAGGAAACAGAATTTATACATAGATGGTTGAGTTGAAGAGACTTTAATGAGGGGGACTATTTGCATTTAGAGCCGGTAGGTTAAGGCGACCAACCAGGGAGGTTGAGGCACTCAAAGCTTAGCAATAGTGGAAAGTCATTGCTACCCCTACATACAAAGGGGCAAAAGAAAGAAACAGTGTCCAATGAGCAATGGATTTATGGAGAAGGGCCCAATATCTATAGTAATGGAAGAGTGTAGACATCACCATACCTATGACATTTAACAGGAAGCAGACAAGAAAGAAATTCCCTAACTTTTCTTTTCTCCCATCCTAACATCTCCTGCTAGTGTCTTTTGCTGGCTAAATCCAATGAGAAGATGAAGTCATGGAGGTCTAGATGATGTGGTCCATAGGTTCAGGCTTGAAGAGCTCAGAGTAGGACAGAAAATGAATCAGGGGGAGCTGGGAGGATAAAAGGAAAGAGCCACTGTACTGAGACAGCCTATTGTCCATCAAATGTTCTTTCTCTTGTCTTCAGCAGGATTCCATTTTAGTTTTAGGCAACATTGAGGTCTATTCCTGCAAAGTGCAATGGAAAAATGAGATCCCATCCTTGTCAAGAGACTGAGTATTTGCCGTACCTCCAGTGTGCTGAGTCTTAACTTTGCTGGCTTTGCTTAACATGAAATCATGAAGTTTTTCTTTTTCCTACAAAGTCCCCCTTTTATGACTTTTCCTTATCCCACTATTCTGTTTCTATCCCCCTATACTTGCTTATCCAAAGTAACACTCTGTCTCTTTATATATACCAATATAAGATAACATTACAACAGTGCCATCTTTACCAGATAAATGTGTAATGGCACTAACATTTGAAACCAATGGCAAGAGATGCCAAGGGGAACAATCCTGTTTCACCAGTGGGTGAGGAACCACCATATTTTGGGGTGAAGCATGGTATGGATGGACCAGATCTGCCACTATATTATCACAAGGGCCTTCTCTGCCAAACATTCCATCTCTATCAAATATAACATGTTCATGAGAGGGAAGAACGAAGGCAAAAATTTGACTCCATGAGCAGGAGTACCTTTCACAACTTAGAGGACAAGAGGAGGCTTAGAAGTGGAGCGATGGTTCTGAAGGCAGACAACTTCCAAACAGGAGGGAAATGGCATGAACAGAAGCAGGACCCTCCCCTGCTCCCAGGAATTAGGAAGTTCTCAGAAAGCTACTTGGTGGTAGCTCATGAAGAAAAGAGACTCTACACCTTGGAGGCAGCACAGGACAGAAACCCGCTCTTGAAGGGGTTTACAGTAATCTAGGCCTCAGTAAACATCTGGCTTTTCTCCTTGAAAGCTGTGAGACCTTGCACAGTTATTTTACTCTTCTTCAGAAAATGGGGGAAATACCTAGTATTTACAAGTTTCGAGAAGTATATATGATAGCATTTATAGAGCATTGAACATACAGTAGGTATCTAAAAGATATTCATTTCCTTCTCTTCATTCTACTTTCCTTACTGCATAATTTTGATAAACTCAAGTAGGAACCAAGCATGTTCTCCTCTGAATCAGAGGGGAAATTAATTTAGACTCTGCATTTCTCATGTTTATGTTTGTCATTTCAAAGTTCCCTTTTGTTGCTAACCCAACACATGTCGTAAAAATAATTAAAGGGGAAAAAATATGCTCACTTAAAAAGTAAGAAAAACAAAGCTCACAATATATGTCAGTGAAGGGAAACCTGCTAAGGAGCTTAATTTCTTAGCAGAGAGGGTAAAGACAGATCTAGAAGGCAGGGAGGAAGCAACGAGAAGCAGAGATTTTTACAAATCTTGTGAGCATGTCATTTTATAAATCAAAATGAGGACAGGAATAAAGCACTATTATGGCAATTTTCAGTCTGTTTTGCTGTTTTGATTGCTGTGAATATGCTGGGGAATGGCATCCACTTTCTGAAATGGCATGTATTTATGTACTGATAAATAAAGCAGCAGGCAAATCTGGTGAGCCTCAAAACCAACAGAGTATTTCTCTGTAGAGTAAGGTCTATGAAGCCGTTACAGCAGATTTTGTAGCCTTGTGTTAGCACCTTCCTACCAAGGGCAGGGTGTGACCATCATCAGATTACATCAGCTGCGTATCAGTTTCCTACGGCAGCTCTAACAAATTACCAAAAATAAAGATTTGTAATAGTTACTACTTAGTGGCTTAAAACAACACAAATTTATTCTCTCACAGTTCTGGAGGTCAGAAGTCCAAAATGTGTCAGCAGAACTGTATTTCTTCTGGTGACTTTCCGGGAGTCTCCTTGCCATTTCCAGCCTCGAGAGGCTGCCTCCATTTCTGGCCTCATGGCCCCATATCGCTTTGATCCCCTGCTTCTGTCATAACATTGTGTTGTCTTACTCTCACCCTCCTGTCTGCCCTCTTATAAGGACTTTTGTGATTACAATAAGCCCATCTGGATAATCCAGGATAATTTCCTCATCTCAAGGTCCTTACTTTGATTACAGCTATAAAGTCCCTTTTTCCATGTAAGGTAATTTATTCACAAGTTTCAAGCAGTAGGACGTAGAAATGTTTGGGGGCCATTATTCAACCTACCACAGGCTATTTCTCCAAAGGTTCATTTACCATCCATGCCTCTGACACAGTGCAGGGATGAGAAGCACAGCACTGCGGTCAGATTTCCTTGGCAATAATCCTTCCTCCACCCATCACCAGCTAGATGCCCTTAAGCTATATAATCCTTCTGAGGATAATTATAGCAACTACTTTTCAGATTGCTATGAGTATTAAACAACAACAAAGATTTGCACAGGGTCTGGATCTTAGTGCCTAATTGAGGTTACTATCATTATTATTATTATTAAACAATAAAGAGGAATAAACATTTGTATGACTCATAGACTCAAGATCAGGTAGAAGCCGTTTACTTATTTACTTTTTACTGCATACTTACTTCTGGGACCCACTGAAAGTTTATCAACACTTAGAAATTCAGATATTACTTCTGCAAGCCACAAAACCATCCCACTCTCACTGAAACTTCTATAGAAAAGTGTATTCATCCATCCACTCAATGGCTCGTTATTGAGGCAATGTAGCTTCTGACCATTCAACGTAACTTTCTGTTTTGTATAAAAATCGTTTATTTATCCATTCATTCATAACTTTCTTGATTTTGGAGAATTTTTTGAGAAAAACATGCAAACCAACAAAATAACTCCATGCACAAAGCAACATTCCATGTATTTATCCACTCAGCAAACTTTATGAAGCACTTCTTTTCCAAGTACTCTCAATAGACAAACTCATTAATGAGGCAAAGATGGAGAAAGCACAGCCCTTTACCTAAAAGCCCAGAGTCTTGCAAAGGAGACACATATACACACATATGTGACTAACCACAAGATGCAGCAATAGTTTTCCTTTTAAATGGTCTCTGCCCCCCTCTCTACTTGCCATAAGGTTTGGATGGGACTCTGAGACTCTGGGGTGAAATCAAAAGCAATCTGCTTTTCCTTTGCAACTTTAAACATGCCTGCAGTTAAGCAGAGGTGGGCTTGCTAGTTACCCAAAACACTCCTAGAAAGGCCCCCCAGAGTTTCCAGTGAAAAGGTGGAGATGGCGCCTTTCCTTTAATTGAGGAACTTTAGTACTGAAAAAGTACTGAAGACACAGTTGTGAGAGGGTATAAAACAGCGTCAGGCAGCTTGAAGTCATCAGTAATTCCCTGACAGCTCTATCAAAGGGGAAGGCTTACACCCTGCTAATCAGATCAATTTTACCTGGGTCACACAGTCTTGAATTCCTGGAAATTCCACTTGGCTCTCCTCTTTTCTCTCTGCCATCAGGGTTGGCAAAACTGTAGCTGTGGGCTCGGAGGCAGGCAGGTACTGCCCCCTCTCCTGCTAGATTTCTTGGCTCGAGATGTCCACGCCAGCAGATGAGGCTGGGGCACTCTTTGGACATCTGATTAGGATTGGATTCATGAAAGAAGAGGACTGGAAGGGACCCTAGCAACCAACAGTCCACAAACTTTGTCTACCAATGAAATGTACACAGTCACTGGTGAGCCTAAGTGGTACAGCCGGGGCACACTAAGAATAGTACTCAGGTTTACGTGCTGCTGGCCTTCAGTTCTGACTCTTCCTCCTCCCTCTGTCCTGCATCAGCGGTTAGCTGGAAGTCCTACAGTGATTCCAATAAAATGTTTTTTTTAATGGCCTCCCATTTTGGATTATTCATATCAATATTTTCACCGGATGAAGGTGATGGAAGGTCAAATAGCCTCCTTTGAAGGGCAAGAAAATACTCCCTAGTATTAACAAAATGACTTCCCTTTTCTCTCACGTATAGATCTGTGGCTGCTTCCTGGACTGAGAATCTTTTCTGACCTGAAGGTACATGGCCTAGAACACAAGTTCTCAAATGACTGTCCCCCCTCCAGTAGCACTGGCATCACATGGGAACTTGTTAGAAATGCCAATTCTTGGGTCCATTCAGACGTACTGAATCAGAAACTCTGGTGTGGGGTCCAGCCATCTGTGTTTGCACAAGCCCTCTATACGATTATGATGGGCATTAAAATTTGGGAGCCATCAGCCTACAGAAAGCAGTGTTTTCATAGATAGAATTGGACTCTGCCTTGGAAATGATCAATGAGCATGTATGTAGTTACAATGTAACCATGTGAAAAACCATTATTTCTCTAAAATGTGAGCAATTCTTTCTCAAGGAGCAATTATTCACAGACAAAATCAGAACTATAAGTGCAAAATATATGTGTGTGAAATGTAGCATTTAGCAAAACTCTGCCTAGATTTCTTTTCTAAGACAGGTTTACGGAGCCACTAACAGTACTGGCAAGCATACTCTGTGGTTTGGAACTTTAAAACATATATAAAACATTTGGTTTATTAATTTTGAAACTAATTAAGGTACAAAAATATAGTATCCCAAATTGTATAAGACAGAGGAAAAAAGCAGCCCATAAACACCAGATTGAGGACAAAAGCTGTAAGAATACCAGATAGCACGTTTTCACACCACCCCCTGTCACTATCAAATCCCCAGCAGGGTACTACAGAAAAATTGCCTGTCAACAGACTGAAATGAATCGTATGTGATTGCTGGTATAATTCCCTTGGAATTCAATTTACAGTAAATGCAGAAAGAACAAAGGAAGGGGTTAGAATGAGAGCAGAAAATGGTCATGTACATTAGAAAAATTAAAATCTGCAGCTTCCAAAAGGGAATCATTCATAGTCTCATCCTTCATGACAGAAGTGCCTCTGGCTACAGTTCTTAACATGCAATTTTAGTGACTCTTCAGGAGTGAAGATGCCAAGTTGCTGTCCCATCCCCACTACAAGCTCAGGCGTAGACTCAGGGCAAATGGTCAGGATTTCTCAGCCTCAACCAGTATCTCCTGGTTCACCATTCACCTCCAAAGTGATCCCTGTAAAGCAGTGCGAAGTCTCATTGCAAATTACAATGTTTACTTCTCTCCTAATTCTCAGCAATGGGACTGTGGCAGACACTGTTGGTTGTCTATCCAACAGTCATTTCCCTTTTATTCCTTGCTAAGAAAATATGATTTGGTACATACTGTAAGAAAAACTGGGGCAGAGTCAAGATGGTGGTGTGGGAAGATGTGAAGTTAGCATCTCCCCACAACTAGGGTGGCTGCCGGCCACTGGTGTGGGACTCTGATGCCCAAGGAGATGTGAGGAACCCCAGAGTGAACCAGTAGGACACAGGGGGACTGATGGGGGAGGAGAAGTGGAGGCCAGACAGGATCGGTGTCCCTGAGGCCAGGGAGATCAGGAAAGGCAGGTGGGAGGGACTCTCTGAGAAGAGCAGGAAAGGAGCAGAGGGCGACTGCCCCACACACTTGGGCCTGGGAAGCCGGCTGAGCTCCCAGGCCAATACCCTGCCCTCCAAGCCCCCTCTAGGCTGTGTGGGTCCCTGGGGGCATAGGAGGGAGGCCGGGGAGTTCAGGAGAGGCAGGATCAATCCAAGAAGAAGATATAACAATTATAATGTTTATGCACCCAACATAGGAGCACATCACTACATAAGGCAAATGCTAACACACATGAAAGGAGAAATTGACAGTAACACAATAATAGCAGGGGACTTTAACACCCCAGTTACACCAATGGACAGATCATCCAAACAGAAAATTAATAAGGAAACACAAGCTTTAAATGACACAATAGACGAGATAGATCTGATTGATATTTATAGAACATTCCACCCAGAAGTGGCAGAATACACTTTCTTCTCAAGTGCACATGGAACATTCTCCAGGATAGATCACATCTTGGGTCACAAATCAAGCCTTGGAAAGTTTAAGAAAATTGAAATTGTACCAAGCATCTTTTCTGACCACAACACTATGAGACTGGAAATAAATTACAGGAAAAAAAACTGTAAAAAACACAAATACATGGAGGCTAAACAGTGCACTACTAAATAACCAAGAGATAGCTGAAGAAATCAAAGAAGAAATAAAAAAATACATAAACAAATGACAACGAAAACATGACAACCCAAAACCTATGGGATGCAGCAAAAGCAGTTCTAAGAGGGATGTTTAAAGCAATTCAATTTCACCTCAAGAAACAAGAAAAATCTCAAACAAACGATCTAACCCTACACTTAAAACAACTAGAGAAAGAACAACAAAGACAACCCAAAGTCAGTAGAAGGAAAGAAATCATAAAGATCAGAGCAGAAATAAATGAAATAGAAATGAAGAAAACAATAGCAAAGATCAAAAAATTAAAGCTGCCTCTTTGAGAAGATAAACAAAATTGATAAACCCTTAGCCAGACTCAACAAGAAAAAAAGGGAGAGGATGCAAATCAATAAAGTTAGAAATGAAAAAGGAGAAATCACAACTGACACTGCAGAAATACAAAGGATTATTAGCGATTACTACAAACAACTATATGCCAATAAAATGGACAACCACGAAGAAATGGACAAATACTTGGAAAAGTACAATTTTCCTAAACTGAACCAGGAAGAATTAGACAACATAAACAGACCTATCACAAGTAATGAAATTGAAACCGTAATTAAAAATCTTCCAACAAACAAATGTCCCGGACCAGAGGGCTTCACAGGCTAATGTTATCAAACATTTAGAGAAGAGCTAACACTGATCCTTCTCAAACTCTTCCAAAATATTGCAGAGGGAGAAACACTCCCAAATTCATTCTACGAAGCCACCATCACCCTGATACCAAAACCAGAAAAATATATCACAAAAAAAGAAAATTATAGACTAATATCACTGATGAACATAGATGAAAAAATCCTCAACAAAATACTAGCAAAAGGAACCCAACAGCACATTAAAAGGATCATACACCATGATCAAGTGGGGTTTATCCCAGGGGTGCAAGGATTCTTCAATATATGCAAATCAATCGATGTGATACACCACATTAACAAATTAAGGAATAAAAACCATATGTTCATCTCAATAGATGCAGAAAAAGCTTTTGACAAAATTTAACACCCATTTATGATAAAACTCTCCAAAAAATGGGCATAGAGGGAACCCACCTCAAAAAAATAAAGGCCACATATGACAAACCCACAGCAAGCATCATACTCAAGGGTGAAAAACTGAAATTATTTCCACTAAGATCAGGAACTAGATAAGTATTTCCACTCTCACCACTCTTATTCAACATAGTTTTTTTTTTTTTTTTTTTTTTTTCCTTCGGTACGCGGGCCTCTCACTGTTGTGGCCTCTCCCGTTGCGGAGCATAGGCTCTGGACGCGCAGGCTCAGCGGCCATGGCTCACGGGCCCAGCCGCTCTGCGGCATGTGGGATCTTCCCGGACCGGGGCACAAACCCGTGTCCCCTCATTGGCAGGCGCATTCTCAACCACTGAGCCACCAGGGAAGTCCTCAACATAGTTTTGGAAGTCCTAGCGACATCAATCAGAGAAGAAAAAGAAATAAAAGGAATACAAATTGGAAAAGAAGTAAAACTGTCACTGTTTGCTAATGACATAATACTATACACAGAAAATCCTAAAGATGCCACCAGAAAGCTACTGGAACTAATCAATGAATTTGGTAAGTTTGCAGGATACAAAATTAATACACAGAAATCTCTGCCATTCCTATACACCAACAATGAAAAATCAGAAAGAGAAATTAAGGAAACACTCCCATTTACCACTGCAACAAAAAGAATAAAATACCTAGGAATAAACCTGCCTAAGGAGGCGAAAGACTTGTACTCAGAAAACTATAAAACACCGACGAAAAAAATCAAAGATGACATAAACAGATGGAGAAATATACTATGTTCTTGGATTGGAAGAATTAATATTGTGAAAATGAATATACTACCCAAAAGCAATCTACAGATTCAATGAAATCCCTATCAAACTACCAATGGCATTCTTCCTAGAATTAGAACAAAAAAATCTTACAATCGTATGGAGACACAAAAAACCCCGAAGAGCCAAAGTAATCTTGAGAAAGAAAAACGGAGCTGGAGGAATCAGGCTCCCTGACTTCAGACTATACTACAAAGCTACAGTAATCAAGACAGTATGGTACTGGCACAAAAACAGAAAGATAGATCAATGGAACAGGATAGAAAGCCCAGAGATACACCCACGGACATATGGTCACCTTATCTTTGATAAAGGAGGCAGGAATGTACAGTGGAGAAAGGACAGTCTCTTCAATAAGTGGTGCTGGGAAAACTGGACAGGGACATGTAAAAGTATGAGATTAGATCACTCCCTAACACCATACACAAAAATAAGCTCAAAATGGATTAAAGACCTAAATGTAAGGCCAGACACTATCAAACTCTTAGAGGAAAACATAGGCAGAACACTCTATGACATAAATCACAGCAAGATCCTTTTGGACCCACCTCCTAGAGAAATGGAAATAAAGACAAAAATAAACACATGGGACCTAATGAAACTTCAAAGCTTTTGCACAGCAAAGGAAACCATAAACAAGACCAAAAGACAACCCTCAGAATGGGAGAAAATATTTGCAAATGAAGCAACTGACAAAGGATTAATCTCCAAAGTTTAAAAGCAGCTCATGCAGCTCAATAACAAAAAAACAAACAACCCAATCCAAAAATGGGCAGAAGACCTAAATAGACATTTCTCCACAGAAGATATACAGCGTGCCAACAAACACATGAAAGGATGCTCAACATCTTTACTCATTAGAGAAATGCAAATCAAAACTACAATGAGATATCATCTCACACCAGTCAGAATGGCCATCATCAAAAAATCTAGAAACAATAAATGCTGGAGAGGGTGTGGAGAAAAGGGAACACTCTTGCACTGCTGGTGGGAATGTGAATTGGTACAGCCACTATGGAGAACAGTATGGAGGTTCCTTAAAAAACTACAAATAGAACTACCATATGACCCAGCAATCCCATTACTGGGCATATACCCTGAGAAAACCATAATTCAAAAAGAGACATGTACCAAAATGTTCATAGCAGCCCTATTTACAATAGCCCGGAGATGGAAACAACCTAAGTGTCCATCATCAGATGAATGGGTAAAGAAGATGTGGCACATATATACAATGGAATATTACTCAGCCATAAAAAGAAATGAAATTGAGCTATTTGTAATGAGGTGGATGGACCTAGAGTCTGTCATACAGAGTGAAGTAAGTCAGAAAGAGAAAGACAAATACTGTATGCTGACACATATATATGGAATTTAAGAAAAAAAAATGTCATGAAGAACATAGGGGTAAGACAGGAATAAAGACACAGACCTACTAGAGAATGGACTTAAGGATATGGGGAGGGGGAAGGGTAAGCTGTGACAAAGTGAAAGAGCGGCATGGACATATATACACTACCAAACGTAAGGTAGATAGCTAGTGGGAAGCAGCCGCATAGCACAGGGAGATCAGCTCGGTGCTTTGTGACCACCTGGAGGGGTGGGATAGGGAGGGTGGGAGGGAGACGCAAAAGGGAGGGGATATGGGAACATATGTATATGTATAACTGATTAAATTTGTTATAAAGCAAAAAAATAAAAATAAAAAATAAAATGCCAAAAAAAAAATCCCTATCAAACTACCAATGGCATTCTTCCTAGAATTAGAACAAAAAAATCTTACAATCGTATGGAGACACAAAAAACCCCGAAGAGCCAAAGTAATCTTGAGAAAGAAAAACGGAGCTGGAGGAATCAGGCTCCCCGACTTCAAACTATACCACAAAGCTACAGTAATCAAGGCAGTATGTTACTGGCACAAAAACAGAAAGATAGATCAATGGTACAGGATAGAATGCCCAGAGATAAACCCATACACATATGGGCACCTAATTTATGACAAAGGAGGCAAGAACATACAATGGAGAAAAGACAGCCTCTTCAATAAGTGGTGCTGGGAAAACTGGACAGATACATGTAAAAGAATGAAATTGGAACACTACCTAACACCATACACAAAAATAAACTCAAAATGGATTAAATACTTAAATGTAAGACCAGACACTATAAAACTTTTAGAGGACAACACAGGAAAAACACTCTTTGACATAAACCATAGCAAGATCTTTTTTGACCCACCTCCTAGAGTAACAGAAATAAAAACAAAAATAAACAAATGGGACTTAATTAAACTTAAAAGCTTTTGCACAGCAAAGGAAACCATAAACAAGACAAAATTGCAACCCTCAAAATGGGAGAAAATATTTGCAAATGAAACAACAAAGGATTAATCTCCAAAATATACAAACAGCTCATGGAGCTCAATATCAAAAAACCAAACAATCCAGTTAAAAAATGGGCAGAAGACCTAACTAGACATTAAGACACCAAAGAAAACACACAGGTAATCAAGAGGCACATGAAAAGATGCTCAACATCACTAATTATTAGAGAAATGCAAATCAAAACTATAATGAGTTATTACCTCACACCAGTCAGAATGGCCATTATCAAAAAAGCTAGAGGGCTTCCCTGGTGGCACAGTGGTTGAGAGTCTGCCTGCCGATGCAGGGGACACGGGTTCGTGTCCTGGTCCGGGAAGATCCCACATGCCGCGGAGCGGCTGGGCCCGTGAGCCATGGCCACTGAGCCTGTGCGTCTGGAGCCTGTGCTCTGCAACAGGAGAGGCCACAGCAGTGAGAGGCCCGCGTACCGCAAAAAAAAAAAAAAAAAAAGTGAGAAACCATAAATGTTGGAGAGGGTGTGGTGAAAAGGGAACCCTACTACACTGTTGGTGGGAATGTAAATTGATACAACCACTATGGAAAACAGTATGGAGTTTCCTTAAAAAACTACAAATAGAACTACCATAGGACCCAGCAATCCCACTACTGGGCATATACCCTGAGAAAACCATAATTCAAAAAGAGACATGCACCACAATGTTCACTGCAGCACTATTTACAAGAGTCAGGACATGGAACCAAACTAAATGTCCACTGACAGATGAATTGATAAAGAAGATGTGGCACATATATACAATGGAATATTACTCCGCCATAAAAAGAAATGAAATTGAGTTATTTGTAGTGAAGTGGATGGACCTAGAGTCTGTCATACAGAGTGAAGTAAGTCAGAAAGAGAAAAACAAATACTGTATGCTAATGATATATATGGAATCTAAAAAAATAATAAAACAGTACTGATGAACTTAGTTGCAGGGCAGAAATAAAGAGGTAGACATAGAGAATGGACTTGATAACATGGGGTGGGAGGGCGAAGCTGGGGCAAAGTGAGAGTAGCATCGACATATATACACTACCGAATATAAAATAGTTGGCTGGTGGGAAGCAGCAGCATAGCACAGGGAGATCGGCTCGGTGCTTTGTGATGACCTAGAGGGGTGGGATAGGGAGTGTGGGAGGGAGGCTCAAGAGGGAGGGGATATGGGGACATGTGTATGCATACGGCTGGTTCGCTTTGTTGTATAACAGAAACTAAGATGGTATTATGAAGCAGTTATACTCCAATAAAGATCTATTTTTAAAAAAAAAGAAAGAAAAAACTGAAAGGTTTTTTGGACCAAAAGACTAGAAAATGTCTTTAGTTGAAAAGCGGGTATTAATGGGAACTCACTCTCCCAAGGCATCTGATTTTATGTTATTTGTGCTTTTCATTGTCTTCGAGCTATTTTACAACCCTGTAGAGTTAGAAGTTAACTTGTAGAAAACTGGTGGTAAAACAAGGATTTCTTGTCTCTAGATATGCAAATAAATTCTGTTCCTTGGAGGTTCAGTTGACTTTCCTCCCCTACAGTGGAGGAAGCTAGTTTTGCACTGATTAAATAAATTCATTTCAGAAATCATGATGATCTTACATATTTGCTTTGGTCTTTGGATTCTCTTTGGAACTGTTTGTAACTTCTAGTTCTCTCCTTAATTAATGAGTTAGATAAAATCTTTAACACCTGCTCATTTCATATCTTTATTAAACCTTTAAAAAACAATTTTCTTTAAACAATGCATTCTGCAACAATATATCCAGGAAATATGGGTCCCTTTCTCATTCTAGGAGATAAACCATGATGAATCTGATCTAACCGTGATAATGATAATCTTATTCCCTTTTGCCTCTGATTGGTTTGGAGATGTGGTCCCATAGTCAATGAGAAATAAGAGAGGAGGTTCTGAGAGAAGTTTCCCTCTTTGACAAATAAACAAAGGGGAGTGAGGGCCAGAAGTGGGGAGTGGGAAATGCCCCTTCTTTCTTTCCTTTAGATATTTTCTTGTGAGAGCAGAATGCTTGGAAGTTATAGCTGCCATCTTGCAATAATAGTGAGGGAAAACCAAAGAGGATCTCAGAGAAGCAATCTCTGAGCACTGACATCGTTTATTTGGCCTTTGAATCAACCAATCAGCAATCAATCAGCAACTGCTTCCTCCAGAGCTGTTATATGAGGTAATAGTTCCCAGTGTTTACGCCATTTCAGTTGGTAATTTAGTTACAAGAAACTATAAGCATTCTAATAAATACAGTTACAGATTCAGAAAGAAAAAGTACCAAGGAAATTTGACATGGAGTGAGAGGTTCTATATAAGTTATGTGTGCAGTGGTGGAGGTGGTGGGCAGAAAAGGGTGGGTGTGGTGAGCTGGGCAAGGTATGGGTATTGAGTGACAGTATAGCAGGGTGGGATGTGATATGAAGGTAGGAGCAGTGGTGGAAGAATTATAGTGAAGTAGCAATTAACAAAGAAATGTTATACATTTGTCCCTTGTTGAGGTAAACCACTCATAGACCCTGTTGTCCCAATTCTCTACTTCAGATCATATAACAGCAAAGGTAGACCAAAATCCAGGTCTCCTATCCCCCATTAGACATTTTCCTCAACTATAAATGGCAATTAGATATGCCACATTGGCAGCAGTCCATGCATAATCATCATCATCTTCATCATTCCCATTTATTGAATGTTTATAACATCCATAAATTTGATAAACATAATATTATTTAATCTATACAGCAACACCATGATTGGATGTGGTAGATTGATGCAGTCCCAATTTGTTTGTATCCTCCTGTAACCATGGCCTTGGATAGTCAACTCTTACCTGACTCTGGGCTTGGCCAATGGGACAATGTGACTTGTATTTGTCAGCAGGATAGTAACATAACAAAAACAGAGTCTTATAAAAATTCTAAGCATTGTAGCTTGCCCTATTTTGATGCTCCTGGGGATCTTAAAACTGCCACTATATGAATAAGCCCCAATTAGTCTGCAAGGCACATGTGTACATTCATCCCCATAACCTTGATCAACAACCAGCACCAACTGGCAGCCAGAACAAATCACCAGACGTGTGGCCGTAGTAGACCAACTAGCCCTCAGCCAGTCCTCCAGCTGAATACAGCCACATGCATGAGTTAGGTGAGGCGAGCAGGAAAACTGTTTAGTTGAGCCCAACCCAAAGTGTCAACTCTCAGAACCATGAGATAATAAATGATTTTTAAGCCACTGAATTATGGGCAACGAAGTCTAACTGTTACATTGAAGTATATAATATCAATGTCCCAATTTTACAGACAAGGAAAACTAAGATTCAGAAAACTTGCCCAAGGCTACCAAGGGCTGCATCTAGGATTCAAACCCAAATCTATCTGAATTCAGAGACAATGTCTTTGACAGCAACTCCAAATAATATATTCTGAGCAAACCATTAATTGCAAGGGATCAGAGATGTATCTCTAAAACCTTCCTATACTGTGAATATGTCAACTTGAATTTATCTCTTTAACCCACTGGTAAGTGTGTATATCACCAACCTGTACAACCTCTTAAGGAAAAAAGTTTTGTAAATTTATTATCCACTGTGAAATGCATTTTATTTTTTCCTTTTTTTGTCCTTAATTTATATTTCTCAGACTTACAAGGTTGGCCCAGTTTCTAATAACTAGAATCCTGTGAGATGATTCATATTCCCTATGACTTTGTGACCGCACCATGCCCTTCCATATACCTATGCCTTTGCCTGTGACGTTTCCTCTACCTGGAATAGTCCCTTCACATCCCCAGTGCCCACCCTCCTCACATAAAAAGACTTATTCTGATTCAGCTCCAGTCCCAGATTCCTCCAGCCATGTTACTGCCTCTCCTTTGTGTTTTTATGGCATTTTGCATATACTTCTATTACAGTGCTATAATATTTACTCTCATAACTGTCTTCTCCACTAGACACATTCCTTATTAAATCCTCAGCATCTAATATGGTATCTGGCATACAGCAGGTACTAAATAACTTTTGCTGAATGAATAAAAGAATCATTAAATCAAAAATAAAAATGTTTTCCATCCATTTCTTTAGTTTTATATCAATTGATTTCTTATATCACATCCTCTATTTCAACCAAACGGAATTACTTCTCCATGTAGACTTCCCTGCCTGTGGAAAAGATAGACTAGTTATTCATTCATCAAACCCATTTTCTCTTCTTTATTCTCACTAGACTACATTTTCCAGCATCCCTTGTAGTCAAGTGCGGCCATATGACTAAGTTCCAGCGAACAGAATATATAAGTGGAAGTGATGTTCCTCTTCCAGACCTAGCCCCCATAAATCTCCCAAGCATTTCCTTCAATTCTCTTTCTCCTTTTACCAGCTTAATGAAGGTGAGTGTAGTGATCTTGGAGGCATTAAAGTTGGTGGCACCAAAGATGGAAAGAACCTGGTCCTTCAATCACCACTTTGCAGATAGTCACCTAATGAATAGGAATGTCACTTTTGGACTTTATGAAAGCAAGAATTAGGCTTCTATTCTGTTAAGCCACTGAGATTTTGGGATTTATCTGTTATACCAGCAAACTTTACCTTAACTGATACACTGATGTATATTTGTTTCCTGCAGTTCTTCTATATCATATACCCCTTTCTCCAATATATGTATGTCTGATTGTACTCATCCACTGAGATACAACTTTATCCATTATTCCTTCCCTGACACTTTCAGTTGGCACTGTTCTTCTTCTGAAATACTCCAATGTTTTATCCACACCCTCTTATACATGTGCCATGTTCTGCTTGTACTACCAATATTTGTTACATTTCTAAACTTAAAAACACTAACATGCATACAACTCCATGGCATGAACCTTGTCTTACTCATCTGTTTCCCCCATAGCATTCAACATAGAGCCTTACACTGAGCAGACACATAAGATGTTTCATCAGATGAGGATTTGTGCTCTCTACACTCATGTTTTAGACCTCAAGCACATCTAGCTTTACCTTTCTGGGCAAAAATTTTGATTTGTTTTAATTTTATTTGATTTTCAGTCTTCCCTCGTTTTCTTGCTTTTTCTTCTCTAGATTTATTTTGCCTGGCCATTCTTTAAATTCTTTTCAGTGCCATTTGATCTCTCCTGCGGGCTCATGCCCAGAATGACCCCATATGCAATATGACCCCACATCCAACATGCCCCATGTGGCTCTCCCATTCTTTTACTGGGCAACACTAACCACTGTGATTTTGATGGGTCTTATAGAAGATAGCACAGTGATTGCATCTTTCTCCTCAAAACCACCAAAGAGCTGTCATTTTGGAAAAAGTTAAATCATCTATTTCTGGCTGATGAAGTATAAATTAAGAGTTTTATAGAATAGAACTCATTCTGAGGGTTGGCTTCATCTACTTCATTTGGGCCACAAAGCCCTAATGGGAGTCATTTGAGGTTGGAAAAGCTAAATGTAATAGGTCCAAGATTTCCTGAATTACACTGAAGACTGTAACATTTAGAAACAGAACTCAGAGCATTAAATCTTCTAGGAAGAGGAAGATTTAAATTCCTTTAAAGGATTTCATTTTTCTTTTATGCCTTTTTAATACCTTAAATGGAAATGAATGTAAGACAGTCCATGCCCAGTGGAAATTGGGCTTTGGTTTTTAACAACTTATGTATCTAAGCCTTGCAAAAGCATTCTGATTTTAGGTCATGTTAGAAACAGTTAGCAAAAAGAATGAACTCTTTATTCCTATAACACATAAATCCTATAGAAAATTCCAATTTTGATGTGAAACCTAGTGGGACTGTTTCTCATTTCTGTGCCCTCCTCTCTTCCAAATCCCTAGTCACACTCTGCCAGGGACAGGGACTCTATGGGATGGGAAACGCAGAGACTAGATGACTGTCCATAGGCCATAAGAAACAATGGAATAGTGCAGTCAGATATGGTAAAAAGTAGGTGGCAAGCAAGGTTGAATGCTGACAAAGAGTTCAGTAAGTCTCAAGGCAGACAATACACAGTGGAACTATTTGATAAATGGAAAAGGAATGCAGAATAGCGACTAGGAAATAGTTCCACGGTTATGGTAGAAAAGTCCCAGAGCCTTCAGCTGAACCATATGCAGGAAAAGAGAAGCTAGAATACTGCTGGAGAAATACATTATCTATATCAAAGTGAGAGCAATCTCTGAAGGTTTTCTCAGGGAAAATCAAGTTCAGAAACCTTATCCTCTCTTTCTCCTTCTTGCTTTGTTTCTTTATCACTCTTGCTTTCTTTAATAGCAATCAGTCCAAAGCACTTATGTGATGAAGAATACACTGCTGTCACCAGGCTTGACTGTAATGCCACCTCTGCTACTTAATTACCCTCTCGATGGCCTTAGCCAATATTTTCATTTCTCTGGGCGTCAGTTCCCTAAGGGGTTAGGTTGGCTGATTTCTAGAGTCCTTCCTGGTTCTCAGGTTCTCCCATTCTCTGATTCTTGACTTCAAAGCTTTTTTCTACCCTAATTTACATTCCTTAGTGTCTGTTTATCACAGGTGCAGCCCAGATGGATTTCTCAGATCTGCCAGTCCCCAGAATTCATCACCTTAATAGAGGAAGCTTGCTTAGGAGGCAGGAATCAATGAAGACCTATTGCTTTAAGTGGCCTAAATTGGGATGACTGGGATGAGTATTTTAGATGGTCTGACTCTCCCTTGGTGAGGTGAATCCTCAAAAGACTTCAGGGTTGTGGAGGCACTGAAGATTTAAGAAGGTTAATACTTCTATGTGAGACTCAGAGCTGATAAATTATTTATTATGCTCAGGAGGCATATCTCAGAATCAGCTAGATTTGGTGTTCTTATTTGTAAGAAAAGCACATTTGTGGTCAGGATGGCACAAGAAGAGGTAGGCTGCCAATTTCTTTAGAACAGATTTCACCAGATGGAATTTTCCTGGTTCATTTACCATGGTCCACAGTGAGACTTGAAGCCTCATAGGCTCAAAAATGTGATCTGACAACAAACCTAGAGTATATCTAAGTCTCTACGTAGATATCAACTAGGGTCCCAGAGATTACTATAAAAACCTGGATGTCAATTTTATTAATTTATAAGAATGTATATATTCTGCCATGTAGGTAGCATGACTGATGTATTATTAACTACCAACTCACGAGTTGAGGTTACTTGGTAAACAAAGAACTATGATAAAGGAGTAAGCTTAAGAAGAGTTCATCAACTAAAATAAAAGCCTGAGATGCTCTTTTCTGGCACAGGAAGAGCCCTGCTAAAGAGAATATAATAAATGTTTCTTGACATTTGTACATATAATACTTCTGGCCTTCACTATTTTTAAACAACCCCAAAGACCTATAAATGACTACAGGCTTGGTGAACAAGAACACAGAAACAAGGCACTTCAGCTTTGTTTTCCCAAATGTAATGTGCACATCACTTGTGGTATTTGTAGGAGATGGAATTGTAGAAGATAAGATCAATAGTCATGATGGTGTACGTAAGTGAAGCAGGTTAGGATTTACATCATCCTGTATTTAAATATAAATAAAATTAAATATAAATATCTCATACAGTGCAAAAGACTAAAGAGGGTGTATATATATACATACATATGTATACATATGCAAGGATTAGGGAGGCAGAAGTGGGGGTGAAGTTTGGAAGGGAAGGGAAGTTTCTAAGGTCAGGAAAGAAGTCTTATTGGAACAGCACTCCTGAATGACCTAAGGATCTTGTTAGTATCCTCATTCAGAACGTCTAGGGTGGCAGTGAGGTTCTACATTTCTAACAAGCTGCTGGATGATTTCTTTTTCTTCCAGTTTTACTGAGATATAGTGAACATACATCACTGTATAAGTTTAAGGTGTACAGCACAATGATTTGACTTGGACACATCATGAAATAATTACCACAATAAGTTAACATCTATCATCTCATATATATATATATATTGATAAAAAATGTAAGAAAAAGAAAAAAATTTTTTTCCTTGTGATGAGAACATTTAGGATTTAACCTCTTAACAATTTTTATATATAACATAGAGTGGTGTTGATTATATTTATCATCTTGTACATTACAACCCTAGTACTTATTTACATTATTACTGACAGTTTGCACATTTGATCACCTTCATCCAAATCCCTGTCCCCTCACGTCCAGCCTCTGGTAACCACAAATCTGATCTCTCTACGAGTTTGTTTGTTTTGTTGTCTGTTTGTTTAAAAGTATAATTGACCTATGAAACTATGTTAGTTCCTGGTGACTAACATAGTGATTTGAGATTTCTACACATTACAAAATAATCACCGTGATAAGGTCTAGTTACCATCTGTTGCTGCACAAAGATATTACATTATTATTGAATATATTCCCCATGCTGTACCTTTAATACTTGTATCTCATTTATTTTGTAACTGGAAGATTGTACCTCTTTATCTCCCACACCTATTTCTCTCATCCCAGGATCCCTCTCCCCTCTGGTAACTACATATTTGTTGTCTGTATCTATGACTCTGTTTCTGTTTTGTTTTATTTGCTCCTTTTTTAAAGATTCGACATATAAGTGAAATTATACACTATTTGTCTTTCTCTGACATTTCACTTAGCATAATGCCCTCTAGGTCCATCTGTGTTGTCACAAATGGCAAGATTTCATTATTTTTTTTTTTTTTTACAGCTAAGTCCATACATATCCATTGTATCCATATATACCACATCGTCTTTGTCCATTCATCTATGGAAGGGCACTTAGGTTGCTACTGTATCTTGGTTATTGTAAATAATGTTCCAATGAACATGGGGTGAAAATACCTTTGCACATTTGTGTTTTTGTTTTCTCTGGAAAACTCCAGAAGTGGAATTGCTGGATTATATGGTAGTTCTATTTTTAATTTTTTAAGAAACCTCCATACTGTTTTCCATAGTGGCTGCATCAATTTACATTACCACCAACAATGCATGAGGATTTCCTTTTCTCCACATCCTCACCAACACTTGATAAGTGTTGTCTATTGAATAACAGCCATTCATGCCAACAGATGTGAGGTGATATCTCATTATGGTTTTGATTGGCATTTCCCTGATAATTAGTGATGTTGCACATCCTTTCATATGCCTGTTGGCCATCTGCCCATTTTTTAAATCAGGTTGTTTTCTTGATGTCGAGTTGTACATGTATTTGTATATTTTGGATATTAACCCCTTATCAGATACACCATTCATAAATGTCTTCTTCCATTCAGTAGGCAGCCTTTTTGTTTTGTTGATAGCTTCCTTCACTGTGCGAAAGCTTTTTAGTTTGATGTAGTCCCATGTGTGGTTATTTTTGCTTTTGTTTCCCTTGCCTGAGGAGACATCCAAAAACAATAGTGCTAAGATCAATGTCAAAGAGCATACTGCCTATGTTTTCTTCCACGAGTTTTATGGTTTCAGGTCTTACATTTAAGTCTTTAATCACTTTTGAGTTTATTTTTGTAACTGGTGTGGAAAAGTAGTCCATTTGGATGCTTTAGCATGTAGCTGTCCAGGTTTCCCAACACCATTTATTGAAGAGGCTCTCTTTTCCCCACTGTATATTCTTGCCTTCTTTGTTGTAAATTTATTGACTATATAAGTATGGGTTCATTTCTGGGCTCCTATTCTGTTCCACTAATCTATGTATCTGTTTTTGTGATAGTACCATACTGTTTTGATTACTGTAGCTTGTAGTATAGTTTGAAATCAGGGACCATGATACCTTCAGCTGTGTTCTTCTTTCACAAGATTGTTTTAGCTATTCAGGGTCTTTTGTGTTACCATAAAAAATTTTGAATTATTTGTTCTAGTTCTGTGAAAAATTTCATTGGTAGTTTGATAGAGATTGCATTGAATATGTAGGTTGCCTTGGATAGTATGGTCATTTTAACAATACAAATTCTTCCAATCCATGAGCATGGTATATCTTTCCATTTGTGCCATCTTCAATTTCTTTCATCAGTGTATTAGTTTTCAGAGTACAGGCCTTTTACCTCCTAATTAGATTTATTCCTAGGTCTTTTATTCTTTTTGATGTAATTGTATATGGCGTGGTTTTCTAAATTTTTACTTCTGATAGTTCATTGTTAAGTGTATAGAAATGCAGAAGATTTATGGATACTAATTTTATATTCTTCAACTTTACCAAATTCATTGATGAGCTCCAGTGTTTTGGTTTTTTGGTTTATTTGGTTTTTTTGGCAGCATCTTTAGGATTTTCTTGGTTATCATGTCATCTTCAAGCAGTGACAGTTTTACTTCTTCCTTACCAAATGCGATTCCATTTATTTCTTTTTCTTGCCTGATTGTTGTGCCTAGGATTTCCAATACTATGTTGAATAAAACATCCATGTCTTGTTCCAGATCTTAGAGAAAATTCTTTCAGGTTTTCACCACTGAGTGTGATATTGGCTATAGATTTGTCATATGTGGCCTTTATTATATTGAGTTATGTTCCCTCTATACACACTGTGAAGGGAGTTTTTTTTATTATCATAAATGGATGTTGGATGTTGTCAAAAGCTTTTTCTGCATCTATTGAGATGATCCTACGATTTTTAGTCTTCAGTTTGTTAATGTGGTACATCACACTGATTGATTTGTGGATATTAGATCATCCTTGAATGCCAGAGATAAATATCTATTGATTGTGGTGTATGATCCTTTTAATGTATTGTTGAATTCAGTTTGCTAATATTTTGTTGAGGAATTTTTCATCTATTTCATCAGGGGTATTGGCCTGTAATTTTCCTTTTTTGTGACATCTTTGTCTGGTTTTGGTACCAGGGTGATGTTGGCTCCATAAAACGAGTTCAAAATTTTTACTTCCTCTTTGATTCTTTGGACTAATTCGAGAAAAAAAGAGGTGTTAATTCTCCTTTAATGTTTGGTAGAATTCACCTGTGAAGCCATTGGTCTTGGACTTTTGTTTGATGAGAGTTTTTAAATTACTGATCCAATTTTAGTACTGGTAATTAGTCTGTTCATACTTTCTGTTTCTTCCTGTTTCAATCTTAGGAGGTTGTACATTTTTAAGAATTTGACCATTTTATTGGCAAATAATTGTTCATAGTAAACTCTTATGACTGCTTATACTTCTGTGGTGGTGCTATAACTTCTTTTTTATTTATTTATTTTTTTATTTGGGCCCTCTCTCTTTTTTTCTTCATGAGTCTGGCTAAAGGTTTTTCAACTTTGTTTACCTTTTCAAAAAATCAGCTCTTAGTTCCATTGATCTTTTCTATTATTTTGTTAGTCTCTATTTCATTTGTTTGAGCTATGATCTTTATTATTTCTTTCATTCTGCTAACTTTGGGTTTTGTTCTATTTTTCTAATTCCTTTAGGTGTAAGGTTGTGCTGTTTACTTGAGATTTTTCTTATATCCTAAGGTAGGCTTATACAGCTACAAACTTCCCTTTTAGACTTGCTTTTGCTGCTTCCCATAGATTTTTTTTTTTTTTTTTTTTTTTTTTTGCGGTACGCGGGCCTCTCACTGTTGTGGCCTCCCGTTGCGGAGCACAGGCTCCGGACGTGCAGGCTCAGCGGCCATGGCTCACGGGCCTAGCCGCTCCGCGGCATGTGGGATCTTCCCAGACTGGGGCACGAACCCGTGTCCTCTGCATCGGCAGACGGACTCTTAACCACTGCGCCACCAGGGAAGCCCCCCATAGATTTTTTTTATCATTGTGTTTTCATTTTCATTTGGCTCTAGGTATTTTATTATTTTATCTTTGATTTCTATAATAAACCACTGGTTGTTAAGTAGCACATTGTTTGGCTCCATATATTTGTGGTTTTTGCAATTTTTTTCCTTATAATTAATGTCTAGTCTCAAAAGCTGGTCAGAAAAGATGCTTGATATGATTTCAAACTTTTTAAATTTATTGAGACTTCTTTTGTGGCCTAGCATGTCATCTGTCCTAAACAATGTCCTTTGTGCACTTGAAAAGAATGTATGTTATGCTGACTATGGATGAAATGTTCTCATTTAAGGCCAGTTTTTCCTTATTAATCTGTCTGGACAATCTGTTTATTGATATAAGTGAGATGTTAAATTCCCCTAATATTATTGTGTCACTGTCAACTTCTCCTGTTATGTCTGTTAATATTTGCTTTATGTATTTAGGTGCTCCTATGTTGGGAGCTTATGTATTTAGAATTGTTATATATTCTTGTTGGATCAATCCCTTGATCATTATGTAATGTCCTTCTTTGTCTCTTGTTACAGTCATTGTTTTAAAGTCTATTTGTCTGATATAAGTATTGCTACTCCACCTTTCTTTTCATTTCCATCTGCATGGAATAAGTTTTTCCATCACATCACTTTCAGTCTGTGTATGGCTCTAGATCTGAAGTGAGTCTCTTGTAGGCAGCATATAGATGGGTGTTGTTCTTTTATCAATCTCATCACTCTTTGTCTTTTGATTGAAGCATTTAGTTTATTTACACTTTAAGTAATTATTGAAGAGAATGTTTTTACTGTTATTTTGCTAATTGTTTGGGAGTTGTTATTGTAGTTTTCTTTGCTTCCTTTCTTCTTCTGTTCTCGTTATTTGATGACTAACTTCAGTGTTATGTTTGGGTTCCTTCCTCTTTTTTGCATGTGTATCTATTACAGATTTTTGATTTGTGGTTACCATGAGGTTTATCTATAGCAATCTATATGTATATTAATATATACATTATTTTAAGTTGATGAACTCTTAATTTTGAAAGCATTCTAATAACCCTGCATTTTTACAAACCCCCCCCCCAATTTTTAACCTTTTTTGACATAATAGTTTACATCTTTTTGTTTTGCAAATTCTTTAGCTACTATTGTGGATATAGATTATTTTACTCCTGTTGTCTTTTAATGTTCCTACTAGCTTTATAAGTGGTTGATCTACCTTATTTACTGTATACTTGCCTTACCAATGAGATTTTTTTCCTTTTGTCATTTATATATTTCTAATTGCGGCCTTTTATTTTTCACTTAGAGAAGTCCCTTTAATGTCTCTTGTAAAGACCGGTTAGCAGTGCTGAACTCTTTTAGCTTTGCTTGTATGTAAAACTGTTGATCCATTCAAATCTGAAGGACAGCCTTGCTGGGTAGAGTATTCTTGGTTGTAGGCTTTTCCCTTTCATCACTTTAATATACCATGCTACATACTTCTGGCCTGCTAAGTTTCTTCTGAAAAGTCAACTGACAGTCTTACGGGAGTTCCATCATATTAACTAGTTGTTTTTCCATTGCTGCTTTTAAGATTCTTTCTTTAATATTTTCCATTTCAATTACAATGTGTCTTGGTGTGAATCTCTTAGGGTTGATCTTTATTGGGACTCTCTGCACCAAAACGTCTTCCTGGACCTGGTTGTCTGTTTTCTATCCCAGGTTAAGGAAGTTTTCAGCCATTATCACTTCAAGTAGGTTCTCTGCCCCTTTCTCTCTCCCTTCTCCTTCTGGGACATGTATAATGCAAATGTTAGTACATTTGATGTTACCCCAGAGGTCTCTTAAACTGTCTTTATTTTGTTTTAAATTCTTTTTTTTTCTTTTTTCTGTTCACCTAGAGTGATTTCCACCACTCTTGTTTCCCTGTCCTCTTATTTGTTCATTCATCTGTATCGTCTAATTTACTGTTGATTCCTTCTAGTGTTTTTTTTTTTTAACTTCAGTTATTGTATTTTCAGCTCTGTTTGGTTCTTCTTTATATTTTCTAAGCCTTTTTAAAATTTCTCACGCTGTTCATCCATCCTTCTCCTGAGTTTGTTGCACATCTTTATCATCATTACATTGATCTTTTTATCAGGTAGATTGCTTTTCTCCACTTTGCTTAGTTCTCCTTCTGGAGTTTTATCATGTTCCTTCACTTGGAACATATTCCTCTGTCACATCATTTTGCCTACTTCTCTGTGTTTATGTGTAAGTATTAAGTAGGATGGTTACATTTCTTGATCTTAGAGAAGTGGCATTATGTAGAAGATGTCCTATCAGGCAAAACAGCACACTCTCTTGTGGTCATCAGAGGTATATGATGTAGAGGTGCCCCCTATGTGGGATGCATTAGCACTTCTCATGTGGCAGTGCCAACTACTGTGAGCATGCTGGTAAGCAGGGCTGGTCCCCATCCTAGTTGACTGCCAAGCCCTGTCTTGTGTAGAGGCCAGCCACTGATGGGTGGGGCTGGGTCCTGTCATGGCTGGCTGCATGGTCCTAGGACTTGTGTCAGCCTACTGGTGTGTGAAGCCAGGTCCAATCATGCCTGGCTGTGGGCCTGGGCTGTCCTGGGGCTGGTCCACCTGCCAGACAATATTGATCTGGCCAGGAACCATGCCTTGGGTAGCAAATAAGGTTTTAGAATGATTTCACTACGTGAGACTAGAAATGGCCTCCAGATGAATTGGATGTAAATAATTTTATGACACTAATTAAAATGATATTTTATTTAATAATTAATGTACAGTAATATTCTAATTACAAAAGTGATAGTGGATTTACACCATGGTAGTGATTTTGTTTCATTTATTTCTAAATCTATTTAATTTTAAAAAGTGAGCTGTGGTGCAGCTACTTTGGAAAAGAGTACGAAGGTTCCTTTAAAAACTAAAAATAGAGTTGCCATATGATCCAGCAATCCCACTCCAGGGCATATAACCAGAGAAAACTCTAATTCAAAAAGATATATGCATGCCAATGTTCACAGCAGCACTAATTAAAATAGCCAAGACATGGAAGCAACCTAAGTGTCCATAGAGGAATGGATAGAGATGTGGTACACATAAGCAATGGAATATTACTCAGCCATAAAAAAGAATAGAATAATGCCATTTTCAGCAACATGGATGGACCTAGAGATTATCATACTAAGTGAAGTAAATCAGAAAGAGAAAGACAAATATCATATGATATCACTTGTATGTGGAATCTAAAATATGATACAAATGAACTTATTTACATGAAAGAAACAGACTCATAGATATAGAAAACAAACTTATGGTTACTGAAGGGGACAGGAGGTGGGAGAAGGATAATTAAGGAGTTTGGGATTAGCAGATACAAGCTACTATATATAAAAACAAGGTCCTACTGTTTAGCACAGGGAACTATATTTGATATCCTGTAATAAACCATAATGGAAAAGAATATGAAAAAGAATATATATAATTGAATCATATATATGTATATATAATTGAATCACTTTGCTATACACCAGAAACTAACACAACATTGTAATCAACTATATTTCCATAAAGAAAAAAAAAATTTTTAAGTGAACTGTTTTCAAGATAAATACTAAGTAAATAATTGGAGAGGTGTATATTACAATGGTAAAAATCAAAAATAAACAAATGGGACCTAATGAAACTTCAAAGCTTTTGCACAGCAAAGGAAACCATAAACAAGATGAAAAGAAAACCCTCAGAATGGGAGAAAGCGTTCGCAAATGAATCAACGGACAAAGGATTAATCTCCAAAATATATAAACAGCCCATGCAGCTCAATATTAAAGAAACAAACAACCCAATCCAAAAATGGGCAGAAAACCTAAACAGATATTTCTCCAAAGAAGACATACAGATGGCCAAGAAGCACATGAAAAGCTGCTCAACATCACTAATTATTAGAGGAATGCAAATCAAAACTACAATGAGGTATCACCACACACCAGTTAGAATGGGCGTCATCAGAAAATCTACAAACAACAAATACTGGAGAGGGTGTGGAGAAAAGGGAACCCTCTTGCATTGTTGGTGGGAATGTAAATTGATACAGCCACTATGGAGAACAGTACGGAGGTTCCTTAAAAAACTAAAAATAGAATTACCATATGATCCAGCAATCCCACTACTGGGCATATACCCAGAGAAAACCATAATTCAAAAAGACACATGCACCCCAATGTTCATTGCAGCACTATTTACAATAGCCAGGTCATGGAAGCAACCTAAATGCACATCGACAGACAAATGGATAAAGAAGTTGTGGTACATATATACAATGGAACATTACTCAGCCATAAAAAGGAATGAAATTGAGTCACTTGTTGAGACGTGGATGGATCGAGAGACTGTCATACAGAGTGAAGTAAGTCAGAAAGAGAAAAACAAATATCGGATATTAACACATGTATGTAGAACCTAGAAAAATGGTACAGATGAACTGGTTTGCAGGGCAGAGGTTGAGACACAGATGTAGAGAACAAACGTATGGAAACCAAGGGGGGAAAGCCGTGGCGGGGTGGGGATGGTGGTGTGCTGAATTGGGCGATTGGGATTGACATGTATACACTGATGTGTATAAAACTGATGACTAATAAGGACCTACTTTATAAAAAAAATAAATTAAATAAAATTCAAAAATTAAAATAAAACTAAAAAAAAAAGAAGTTCCTATGGATGTAATCACACCTTATGTACTGTTTTCTGTGTAGCTTCTTTCACTCAATGTTATATTTGTAGAGTTATCCATTTTGTTGTGTCTACCAGTACTTTGTTCATTTTCATAGCCATCTAGGATTTTATTGTTGGAATATACCACAATCCACATAATAGTTCAATTATAATGAGCATTTGGACTAAAAAAAAAAAGAATAAAAACGTTTTTTAAGTGAACTGTTTTCAAGATAAATACTAAGTAAATAATTGGAGAGGTGTATATTACAATGGTAAAAATCACAACAGAGGTGCTCAACTGACTTACAGGAAACGCAGACTTAAGAGAATGAAGTTACCCCCATTATTCAGATCATTCTAATTTTAAAATCATGATTTCATGTGAACTTCATTACAGTATTGTGCAGTTGATACTCTTGTTGGGAGAGAAAATTTTTCCCCTCTATCACTCTTGAATTCTTGTGGCTGGACTAACAATATAATTAAAACAAGATAGATTAACAAGAGAAAAAGAAACTAATTTTAATTCATGTACACAGAAGTCTCAGAGAAACAGGACCCAAGAATTGGCCAAAGCAGGCAGCTTTCATACTTTTTAGACAAAGAAACAATAAATTTGTGAGGAATTGACAGGACAAAAGCTTAGGCTTTGGGTGCTTAATAAATGAAGAATCTGAATAGAGTTTGAATCTGGGGTAGTAAATTAAACAAGTAAGAAGGTTTGTTTATACAGGCTTCTAGCCTCAAATCTCTGAGCTCTGGTGATAAGGGTGTCCTACCTCCAGGTGCAGGGAGAGCACCTTTCATAGGAGAGATTTATTTCCTGCTTTCAGGGAGACAGAGAGGAGTGTCAAAATGTCCCTCTTGCACTGGTGGTTACTTAAGTAACTCTAATTCAAAACAATCAATATGCCAGTGAAGCACACTTTGGGGTGGCCTGCCCTGGGTCACAACCCTCTTTTTTTTTTTTTTTTTTTGCGGTACGCAGGCCTCTCACTGTTATGGCCTCTCCCGTTGCGGAGCACAGGCTCCGGACGCGCAGGCTCAGCGGCTATGGCTCACGGGCCCAGCCGCTCCGTGGCATGTGGGATCTTCCTGGACCGGGGCACAAACCCGTGTCCCCCGCATCGGCGGGCAGACTCCCAACCACTGCGCCACCAGGGAAGCCCCTACAACCCTCTTAATCTCCATTTTAGAGATGAGAACACTGATAGAATTCTATGCCGGTAGGGATTTGGGAGCATCTCAGGATACTGTCTATCAAACTTGATGTACAGTTCACTGAGTCACACACTCCGTTCTTCCTGGGCCCTGCTGGCTTTGGACTTTCCCTTCCCTGTATTTTTATGGTTAAACAACCCCTTTGCTTTGACTCAGTCATGGTTCAGTTGTGTTAATACTATCTGTAAGAATATTCTCTCTATCCTGGAAATAACTCTACATCTTCAAGATGACTTGTTATATCTTTGTCTTTATTCACTGAGTGTTAATTTTATCACAGAACACTCAAGGTACACTCATATTTTAAGTTTCTTTGGCATAATGCAGTGTATCTTCCATGTACTGAATACTTTGGTCCCGTTTAAATCATTAGCTTATCTAAAGCAGGTTACTGATGGCAGAACTCCAAATAAACTTTCACACTTGCAATTCTCTCAGTGGATTATAACTTATCACAATAATATCCATTATAATGACCACCTTATGCTTTTCCTTTGTTATAAGACCTTGTTACTGGGCTTAGGCTTTGCACTCAATAAGAGAAGATTGGCTCTTAAGAATTGAAGTCATCAATAAATTTGACCTTACGGTCTTGGATACCTTGGGGTGACTTATTTTAAATGGGAAAGAGGTGCTGCTGACATAAATCCAAAGAAACTTATGAGAGTCAAGTCATTAAAATAACCCCAGTGCTTATATCCACAAACAAAAGAATCTGGGGAAAAATAATTCTGCACTAAAGGGTAACAAATATTTGAGAGAACTAAAACAAACAAACAAAAAAAACAGAGATGGCAGAAACATCTTGTCCAAAAGATAAAATTGAAAGTGAGCTTATTAAAGAAAAAATTAGTGGAGAAATCAACTGCAACATAGAAACTAAGACTGAAATGAAGATAAAAATAAAAGTGGTTAGTTTTGGGCTTCCCTGGTGGCGCAGTGGTTGAGAGTCCGCCTGCCGATGCAGAGGACATGGGTTCGTGCCCCGGTCTGGGAGGATCCCACATGCCACGGAGTGGCTGGGCATGTGAGCCATGGCCACTGAGCCTGTGCTCCGCAACGGGAGAGGCCACAACAGTGAGAAGCCTGTGTACCGCAAAAAAAAAAAAGTGGTTAGTTTCTTTTTCTCAAGTGTCTTTATTAATCTTTCTTGTTTGGTGTATAGAATCTGTACTGTAGCTGACTTTCAGATTACATTACAGAGTAATAAAATGGCACATACATCTCTGGGCAAGTCTGTTTACCTAGTGGACTTAATAAAAGTGAATAGTGTGATGATAATCATATGGTAGAGATAATAGAAAAAATATTTAACCAGATGACCAGAGAACTGGATTGTAATACCAAATTTTCCACTAATTAATTTTACTACAGTGTGTGAGTCACTCAATATATGTGTCAATAGTATATATACCTTATATGTATGTATTGGTATATGTGTGTATATGTAGATACATATATATATCATATTGTTCTTACCCTGACTATATCAGAGGCCCTTTCAGACATTAAAGTAAGAGTGACTTTTTCTTCAGGTTACTATTAAGAACATGTTATCACTATCAATACATACATACACATATATATATATATTATATATATTATACATATATAATTATATTATATTATATTATAATTATATTATTATTATATGTAAAACTGAGTCTAAAACTGCCTTGGGATAGGTCATACCTACTGACCCAGGTAAAGTTTGGAGGAAATCTGTTAAAGAGACAGACCAACTGCCCTCAGGCAGGATCATTCCCTTTGTGGTATAGAAGCCCAATTTTATCAGTCAGACTTTTCCAGGCTCTTGGGACTGACTCATGCTAATCAAATAACACATGGCTGATTTACATTGAGAAATTACGAATTCAGCAATTTAAAACATCAAACTCTCAAGAAGTCCAGAATAGCCAGGCTAACAGCTCAGTGTATTCTCCTCTCCATGAATGTCCAAATCCTCTGGGACTGCTGTGTGCTTGGCTCAGAACAAGAGTCAAGGGAGCTCAATGATTTTATACCTTCAAGGTCTGAAGGCCAAACATACCCATTTCCAAGCTAGGTAGGTAAAGGTTAAGTGGATGCTTGTGCTAGCTGGACAGAGTGCTCTTCTTTAGACAGAACTGGAGACAGAGACTTACTCCTCTTAATTTTTCCCTTTTCTAGTTTCCATTAAGACCACCACCCTTTAGTTACCATAGCTTTGCCACTTCAAGCTGGCATTACTTAGGTTAACTCTTTCTGAAATTCCAGTTTAGTCCTGGGGACAACGTGTTGGCCATCCTAGTCTGTGAGTCTTCTCAGCAAAACAGCTAGAAATGTGAGATTGAGGCACTTCTGTGTATGAAACATGCACCCCATCACACATGTTCTTCTCTCTCTTAGGGGTCCACCACCTTTTCCTGATCCTTTAGAGAAGCTGCCTATGTACCTACCACAGCCTTGAGTAAATGTGGACTAAAATAATTTGTTTTTCTCTGGTCTCAACCTGTAATAATTTGAGGTAGCACACTTTGCAAAATTCTTCAGAAATATGTGGTGACTACAGCCGCCAAGGATCTGGGAGAAACTGAGTGGAAATTCGGAGCATCAGTCTCACTACTGATACTCCCCAGAAGATGCCATAGGGAAGCACTGAACTTGCACTTGAAGGGTCCTGGCTTACAGAAGGTGCTGACTGGGTGTGCATGGGCTCCAGGTCTGAAATGAGGCAAGAGGAGCATCCCCTAAGATCTATCTGTGAACCGTTCTGCTGGCATTCATTCACTGCTGTGTGGAAACCTGGAGGATTCTCAGCACTGCCTAGAACCAAATGGCATTTAAAACACCCTCAGGATCTTTGGTGCGGCAATGAACTTTATCTTTGATTCCAGAGGGTGGCTCTACATCAGCACTGCTGAGCTAATGCTCTTTTACTGCCTGAAAAGGCAGAGATGAGCCTGTGGGGTCCAGAATGCCACATGTGAGGATGCCTACTTCCCCAATAAGGGCAGACTGTATTGTCATTTTATGGTCACCACGACAGCTGGAGAAAAAAAGTTAGAGCATCATCATTTTCTTCCAGAAGTGTCTTTTGAGCCATCCATTTGGAAGCTGTCCATGAATCTGTTGACTTCTTCCATCAGAGAATCCTCTCCAGATTCAACTATCATTTTCCCCACAGTCTTGCTTATCCTCATCATCAGTCACACTTTTAATATCTCCTGAAGATCCCATGCTATGTTTTTCTATGTAGCATTTATCACTGCTTGATAGAGTATATATACATACTGTTTTTTTTTTCATTGTCTGGCTCCTCCAACTAGAGTGTAAATTTAGCTAATGTAGGGACTTTAATCTGTTTTATTTCCTGCTATATTTCAAGCATCTAGAACGGTACCTGGTAGATAGTCAGCATTCAACGAATATTTGTTGAAAGAAACAATGAATGAATCGCAATTTGAGTTTCTAGTATGGTACCCTGATCAAGATCAGTAGTTCCTGAACCTGGGTATCCATCAGAACTGCTAGCAAGAACATAAAAATGTATCAGATTCCAGGGCTCTACCCCAGATCTACTAACTCAAAATAACAGAGGGAAGACTGGTCAGGAATCTGTCTTTTTAATAAGCCTGCTGGTGTTTCTGATGTGCAGTCAGGCCTGGGAACCAATGGTCTAGGTCCTAGTTTCAGGAACACAGGAGGAAGCATAAGGTAGTGTGGTTAGCATGTGGATCTTAAGGTCAGCCTAGATTTGACTCCCAACTTTGCCATTTACTTGCTATTATAGATTACTAAATTTTCGGAGGCTCTCAACTTCCTCATACTTAAAATGGTAAATACCGGTATCATAAAATGCCAAAAACTTCAGTTTCCTGGGGCATGAAAGGACCAGAAAAACAGCTTAGCTTTCCCATGGGGACATCCCATGGGGTGCAGATGCAGGAGAAGGACTGCAGAACATTAGCACCAGCACTGCAAAGTCCTCATGCATCAGCCCAGGGGTGAAGCATCGATTATTCCAGAATCCCTCTGTTTAACAGCATGAGAGCCATGATATGGTGTCCAAATGGCTTTCCACTGATAACAGGGAGGGGCAGGCAGCATATGGGTAGATGGAACTAGGTCTGAGTCAGGGACTGACATCCACAGTTCAGCTAAGTGGATGGCCCTTCTTCATCCACTACTCAGGCTATAGAATAAGATCCTCTCACATGCTTGCCCATGGCTGTGTTATTCAAGTTGGAACATAATACAGGAAATGAACATTGCTTCAAGCCTAACTCACAATCCTGACATCATTATATTTCTCTCTAATTGGAACCTCAGGAAGCACTTCAATTTTTATTCCTACTTGATGGAAAGTCTCTATGAAACCTGCTCAGCAGATTATTGGAGGTGTGACACCCTGTTTAGCCAGTAATGGTAACAGTAATGGTAACTCATGCATTTGGTATTAATGAATATAATACCAGTGTAATTCCATAGCAATCCTCACATTCTTTTCTATTAAAATTCCATTAGATTTCTGTGTGTCAAGCATTAGTACAGTCTCACAGGTACATAGATTATAGGTAGTATTTATTTATATGCATATACTGAGTAAAAAAGAGTCTGGACTACATCCTGGTTTTTTCCTCATTATTAATCTTGTATGTTAATATCACAATTTACATTTGTGCAGTGGAATCTGAGCTCTTTCTGGTTCATTGACTTTCCTAAAGAATTGGGGGGGGAATGCCTTTTGAAGAAGGGGAGTGAGTATGTCCTGTCACTCACAAAGTAGACTCCAGCGGTGCATCAGATACAGCATGGTTGTTCCTTAGCAAATGTGTTAACTGTGTCCTGTGTGGTTTGCCTTTTCTCCCACTGCAGTACAGCTCAGCTGCACAGGAGCACCAAGAGATGTAATCTGAATTTTTTTAAAAAGTGTGTCTGGATGAGAAATTACTAGAGAGCAGAAGAATACATTTCCAGTGGCTCAATTTGAGATCAGCCATTAATTAACTATGTATAGAATGTCACTTAAAGAAAAGTCTTTGTCAATATGCTGAAATTTCTTTTACAGATTTGTGATTAACTTCTAATTATAGACTAATTACCCTTTTCGTTATCATCAAGCATCTTGAGTGTTGACGCAGAATCTATAAATGATGCCAAGGAGACAAGTGTGGATGTAATATACTCCCATGTTGCCTAATGTGCTTCCTTCACCACGTGAACAAAGATAAAGGGAGGAAGATGGTCCCCAGGTTACTTTAGGAGCAAAGCTGGCAGCTTGAGAATCCTGGTGTGAAAATACAGTGATGGGATTTCCAGCAACCAGGAAAATGACTCTGGTGAACTTTCTGATTTTACTTCAAAGAGAAGTTTAGGGTGATTGACAAGAGGGAGAAAAATGGGCTTTGTTCCTATGGCTGTTCTGAGGTGAATCACTGACGCAGCTGGCTTGGAGCAGTGTGTGTGTGTGTGTGTGTGTGTGTGTGTATGTGTGCGTGCGACAGAGACATAAAAACAGGAACAGAGAGACAATGCCCATGTGTGTTTGAGAGTTTGTCTGCCAGTGAAAGAGAGAGAATACTTGTTTCCTCAGAAAATGAAATGGAAGTTTCAATAGAACAGAAGACAATGTTATTGCTACTGAGGGAAGGATTCAGTCATATTTGGTGGCTGCTTTCTAGTCACTTGCATGCTACCTTGATAGATCTAATCTCACTACTCTACAGATATGCTTCCTCTTCTATAGTAAATAATACCATCTTCCCCTTCTGCTCACTCGCCTCAAGTTTTATTACCACTATAAAACTGAAAGTCACTTCTTGTTTCATTTAAATCAACTAGAAAGACAAAGTACCCAGCCAGGTTGTGTTTGATCCAAGAAAGCAAAAAGTTTTCAACTTCCTTGGGTCTCTCAGCAACATACTGAAAATTTCTAGAAAAGGTAGTGAGGTAGACAGTCAGGTGTCATCCACCAGAATGCAAGTTTCCATGATGGCAGGGTTTTCTAAAGTCTGTTTTGTGTGCTATTGTATGTGCAATACCCACTGCAGTGCCTTGTTTGTATTAGATGCTCAATAAATATTTTTGGAATGAATGTACTGTCCTGTTTTTCTGTCTGATGTTTCTGTTGAGTTCCGTTTTGCAAGGAACACTCTATAGCAACAAAAATTTATATTTCCTCCTTCTCTCTCTCTCCCTCTCTCTCTCACCAATCCCCCACCCCCACAACACACACACACACACACACACACACACACACACACACACTCCCAGCTGCTATAAGAATTATACTGTAGCTTTGTCTAGAACCCACAATCATTTCTTTTTTTGCATTTTTGACAGGAAAATATATGAAGTCGTAAAAAGATGATTAGCATAATGATTTATTGAGAAGTTACCGAAGGAAGTATCAGAAGAATCCCACCTAAAAAAGAAACCTGTAGCCTCTTTCTCTGGATGGTCATTATTTACTCTGTTCAAAATACTACAAGGTGTAATATTTCCCTGAATGTTTTGAAACAAAATCTTCCTGATGATGGGAGCAGGGGGATGACAAGTACTTGGGCCACCCAGGGTTTTTATAACCTAAAGTTAAATATTCTGATATACTACCAACTCTTTCATCCCTCCTCTGTTTTTCCAGCAATTATGAACCCATCAGCTGGACATTGTGTAAATCTTCAAGGGAAATGTAGCTGCATAATGTACCTGATAATGGCATGAAGTCCTGTTAATTCTCAGGCTAATCTCAGAGCTTCCTTATTTCTCCCCATTATTCGTTTACTGTGTTATTTCTACAGGAAAGAAACAGCAGAAATTTTTCCATTATAAGATGAAGGGTGGGAGCATTTGAGGGTACAAAATGATGCTTCTATGAGACTATTCATGATTACAGCCGATGATTCTCCAGGTTCTTTGTTTAAGAGATAGAATGCATAGTCTATTGTGAGCCTGAATGAATGATCCTTATTACTTGCCTCTCTAATGCAGATAAATTATAATCCTTACTGAAGTTTAATAGAAAGATGCTGGATAAGGCAAGTATTTTGCCAGGAGAACCATATACAAAGTTGATAAAGTTGTCACATTTCAGATTGCACTTCTGATCTGGACTTCTCTGTATCACTGAAGTGATTCACATAGGTTGGCCCACACAGACAAACTCACAAGAGACATTTTACTGGGAGAATTCTAACTTCCTCTGGGCTGACACTTGGAACCTCTGCCATGCATATCTTCTCTCTGTTGGAAAATACCACAGGAAGCCCAATTCCAACCAGAAGGCTGCAGAGTAAGCATGAAGTCAGCTAAAGGGAAGCTAGTTACCTAATTCAAATGAGACAAGCATTTCATGTCTTCTCTTTCCTCAAATCTCCCACTAATACTAGTTGATGACTTTTCATAATTCATTGAATAGTAGCCATGGGATGGGAACAACATCATCTTTCTATCACTGACACTTGTACCCCTCCCCTGCTTCCTTACTGTCTCTGAAGGTCAAGCTCATATCCTTTCCTGTTCTCTCAAGACCTTTCCTCTTCCAGTTACCCATTCTCGCTTGTGCATGCACATTGTGTCTCCATCCACTTGCTTATTCTCCTCAGCACACAGACATGTTTTAGCATCTCCCGTCTTACACACACACAACACCTCCACTGTCCATGTAGTCCTTTGCCAGCTTCTGCCTCATTTATCTGTCCCCCAGCATGACCAAATTTCTTGAAAATGTCTTGAAAAGCTGAGTACACACAAATGCTGTCTGCACTTCTCACATTACCTTCACTCCTTAACCCAATACCACCTACCAGGTGACCTAAATATATCTTCATCTGGTCAAGGATATCAGTGATTTCCATGTTGGCTAATCCAAAAGACACCCTCTGTGTTTGCTGCACTCAAACCCTCAGCATCCTGTGACAGAGATGTCTTCTTCCTCCTGCTCTGGCACTCTGCTCTCTTGACTGCAGCCTACGCCATACATCTGGTTGTCCTTCTCCCTCACTGACCACATTCCTTCTGTTCCCCTGGCTCCTGTTCCTCCTCTACCTGACATCTTAATGTGGCAATTCCCCAGGGCTTCATCTCGGCTGTCTTCTTCCTCTATACATATTCTCCAGCTGCGTTACAAGTCATTTGGCTTTAAGTACATAAGTATGCTAATGATTTCCACATTTATATCTCTGGCCCAGACCTGTCCCCTGAACTCCAGGCTTATATACACATCCAACTTCCAATCTGACAGCTCCACTTGGATAATTCCCAGACATCTGAAACTTTAATGCACAAAACGTAACCCCCAAACCCTTTGTCAAAAGTATTTCCTCTTCAGCTCTATCTTCTCCATCTCAATTGGAATGGCAACCCCCCACCCAGATACTCAAGCCAGGAGCCTTCCACCATATTCAATGTATTTACAGATTCTTTCCGTTATATTTCTGAATATAGTTGACTTCCACCACCTTAGTTTAGGCCTTCCTCAGCTCTCACCTAGGAGGCTGCAAAGCCTAAAAATCAGTCTCCCCATTTCCAGTCTTGCTCCTCTCAAACCCATGCTTCAAATAACCACAAGCATGGCATATTTAAATATTCACCAGCTTATATCACTGCCTGTTTAAACTTTCTAATTGCTTTCCACTCCACACAAAATCAAATCAGATTCCTTACTATTGCCTGCAAGACCCTCCATGAGCTAAACCCACAAAGGCTCCAAACACACCTCACTACATTCTGATGGCACTGTCTTCTTTCAACTCCTGGAAATTCTAAGCTTCTATCTGCCTCAACCTTGTGTGCGTTCTGTGCCTTTTTCCTGGAATGCTCTCCAGACATTCTCCTTCTTCACAAGTCTCCTCCTGCTCATCCTTTCAGGTGGTCTCAGCTAAAATGTCTCGGACTTTCCCTTAACTAACCTATCTAAAGCAATCCCCTCCACTTGTCACACTCCCCGTACACCCTATTAGCTATCTCAGCCCTTGGTTCATTTACTTAGTAATGTTTAGCACAATTTGCAATTCTTTTGGTGCGCTTTTTAAGTGTGTTTACTTTTGTTGGTCTGTCTCTCCCACTGGGATCTAAATGCATGAGGGAAGGAATTTTCTCTGACCTCATCACTCACCACTGTATTCCTCATAGGAGTATTTGGCACATGCAAAGTTCTCCAAATATATTTCTTGAATTAATAAATGAACAAGTGAATGTCTTTAAATAAAGATTAGAGGTGTCCCTACATATTCACTACAATCACCATTTTTAGTGGAGGCACTTTCTAAGGAACACAATGGAAAAAGCTGTGCAGGGGATTTGGAGTTCAAACCTCGGCCACCATTAGAGGAGTTGTCCAGCTTCTCAAAAATGCTCTGGGTTTGTGTCTTGGGGGAGACAGGAAAGAGGCATGTTTGGGGAAGGGTGGAGAAAATCACAACCCTCTCAAGGGAGGCCCACATTTTCTAGCTTAGAAAGACAACCCACAGATACAGAGGATCTGCCTTTCCTCAAAAAACCCTGATTTCTGTCAATGGTTCCTTTGCTTCTCCCCTCCCCATTTTCTCTCTCTTTCCATGTAACTCCTGAGTTAGTGGCCACAGAGGAAGCAATCAGACAGAGGAAACACCTGTCAAATATTCTGGCCATGAGAGAAGAAAGAGCAAGCAGCTTAAGAGAAAATAAATTCAAAAGAAAACCAATTCTAGGCTGCCAAACATGAGGTTTCTTTCCTATTTAATTCTGTATTTGCAGAAGGCAGCAAGGCATAGAGGTAAAAGCGTGGGCTGATGTATTCGTTCCCTGTGACTGCTATACCAAATTACCACAAACGTAAAGCCATGCAAATTTATTCTGAAGGTCGGAAGTCCAAAATGGGTCTCACTGAGCTAAAACCGAGGTGTTGGCAGGGTTTCCTTCCTTCTGTATGTTCCAGGGAAGAATTAGTTCTCTGCCTTTTCTAGCTTATAGAGGATGCCTGAATTTCTTTACCTGTGGCTGCATCACTTTGACCTCTGCTTCCATTGTCACATCTCCTTCTCTGACTCTGACTTCTTATCTCCCTCTTCTATGGTCCCATGTCATTACCTTGGTCCACCCAGATAATCCAGGATAATCTCTATCTGAAGAGCCTCAATTTAATCACATCTGTAAAGTCTCTTTTGCTATTCACAGGTTCTGGGGATTAGGACATGGACATCTTTGGGGGAACATTATTCATTCTACCACGGCTGGGTCCCAATTTTAGTTTTGTCACTTACATACTACTCTGTGCCAAGCACTATACATATTTTTAATTCAATCCTTTAAAAATCCCTGAAATAGAGGTACTCTCATCTGTATTTTATATATGAAGAAACAGTAGCTTGGCAATGTGAAGCCACTTGGTCTTATGGTCTTATGTTGGTAACTCTGGTAGAGCAAAAATATAAACCTGTGTCTGCTTAAATCCAGGCCCCTGCACCTGGCTGCCATGTTGATCGGAACTTCTGCACTAACAGTCTGGGCACACAGGAAACGTTCAATAAATGGTGAGCTATTATTGTTTTTACAGTAGTAAGTTCTACCTAACCTCAAACAGCTATGTGACTCCTCTGAATTTTTGATTCCTCAGAGGATCATACATTCACTCTTTCATTTGGCAAATACTTACGATGGTCTAATACTCTGCTAGGTACTGTCATAGGAGTTGAACATTGTTCTAAATGCTACTGTGCAGTTAAAATGAAACAATGGATTGTCTCAAGGTCCAATACATAGAAGATACCACTGAATACTATTCCCATTTCTCTTTTCTTCTTTAGATTATAACCTTCTTGAGGTTTCATCTAATTTTCTGATTGTTCTGATTTGTCTGTGAGTGTTTCTTTCATTGCAGTTTAGCACAAAGCAGTGATCCCATATAACATTTGCCAGGTTGAATTGGTTTCTATGTGATCTATGGTAAGTCAATGACTTTGAATAGTTCTCTCCTTCTAATGGGTTGTTGGTGGTTTAATTATAATCTGTAGAAGTCCAAAAATCATAGTTTTCAGGAAACAATTCGACTCTAAAACTGGGGTGATATCTTTCCAAAGTGACTTAACCCTGTTTTCCAATATGTGGAAAGAATATGTATGTGTGAATGTCTGGGAATGAGTGACAGGGTGGAGAATGGAGAGGTGAAGGAATTCCAGAGTCTGCTGGAAAAAATACCAGAGTAGGACAAAGGACTCTCTAAAGCTTGGCCAAGGGGTAGCTTTGAGACTCATTTACAGATGGGCCCATATACACAAAGGAGAGGAAGACACCACATGCATGGACCCACATGTGGCTGCAAACGTTCTCTGTGTTTTAGGGCAGGAGGTTTTTCATCAATTTCCTATCATTTGTTCTTTGACCCATTTTTTACTTCCTACTCTTCTCTATCACAATTTTTTCCTTTCATTTCTTATCTTACAATATCATATTATCCATTCTAAGCAATCCTCACTAAAGAAATTAAATATAATAAAGATATATTGGATCTTTTCCTTTTTTTCAAAAGGAATATCTGTGAAACAAAAGTTTGTCAGGTCGAATTTCTAAAATAAATCTTGGCACGAGGGTCCTGATGAAGTAATAATCCAGCTTCTGTTGGAGTACCATGGTGCCACTGATGGACCACTCAGTAACTTGGCATCTCTTGTCAGGAACTCATTGAGGTCCTGCAAATTTAATCTAAAAATCTTCATAATTTAAAGAACTGCTAGGGAACAAAGGCTATGAAACAAGCAAAGAAAGTCACATCATTGTTGGTAATATTAGAGTAGGTCAGAACGGGAGGTTATATTGGAAAGTAAAAACTGAAATTTCTAGTATTATCAAATATCTTCTCTAAAGATGAAATTCAGTGGCAGTGTTTTAGGCTTTAACATTATAGTCATTAATGTTAAATGATGAAGTCTGAATATATGTTACATGACTAAGTCACAAATAATGCCTTAATGCAACTGAAGAGAAATCAGAATGGCTCTAAATATAATTCTTAACAATCTGCCATTCCTTTTTTTACTCTGTTTAACATTTGAATTTCACATAATTCTGGGTTTAGGGAAGTAATAGAAGAACATGTGGAGATCACTGGACTAGACATTAGAAGAGCTGATTTTTAATCTGTTTTCTGCCAGTAACTAAATTGTGTGATCTTAAAAAGGACACAATCACTGTGACTTGTTCTTCTCACTATATAAGTGGTTTAAACTAGATAAATTTTAAGACTCCTTCAGACTCTAAATCATTAAAAATGTGTGGCCAATGTGCTTTAGAAAAGACATAACATATGTTGCGTAGAAACCTTATTCTGCAGGATGTTATATATGTATGCCTCCTATGGACATCCATTCCATCAACAACTACTTATTAAGGGCCCTCTTTGCATCAGATACTAAAGATACTCTTTTGGGCAAAAACTGGCATGGTCTTGTCCTCAAAGAGTTCACAGTCTAGGGGGAAAGGTAGACATTTATCACATAATTATATAAATAAAATATAGAATGATAATTGTAGTACTGCTTTGGAGAGGTACACAATGCTATAAGCATACACAAGAGGAGATTTCAATCTGGTCAGGGAAGATCAGGAAAGATAATGGGGGTGAGAATTGAAAGATGAGTTTAGGTGAGGAGGAAAGGAGAATAGATTTCTAGGTAAAAAGGACAACATGTTTAAAGGCCCTGTGGTTGCCAGGAACATATGAGGGACTGGAAAAATCTCTTAAAATGAGATGTACTATGCCATGTTTCTTTCAATATTTGCTCTTGAAATGGTTTTCTTTTCTTTCCCCCCAAAAGTAGCTAATTGAAATCATATTCCCTGTAACAGATTTTGTATAACACTTCTTAAGAGTAATTTAATATGAGTTGGCTCTGTCTTTGACCCTGCCAAAGGGGTCTTATTTCTGGAATGCCAGTGGATCCTATTGCATGTGCCCTTGGCATGGGCCTGAGATAGACAATTTTCCCACATTGTTTGTAGGATCCTTTAGTTTTATGATGTAGAGGAGAGAACAAGATGATGAATATACATGTGTATATGGGAATATTTTTGTTTTTCACTTTCATTTATTTTTAAATAAAAATTGTATATATTTAAGGTATAAAGTACAATGAATACATATATATATATATATATATATATATATATATATATATATACATGTTTAGTGAGATGACTATTACAGTCAAGGCAATTAACATACCTTCTCCTCACAGTGTTACCATTTTTTGTGAGATGAGAGCACCTAAAATCTACTCTTTTAGCAAATTTTCAGTATTCAATGCAATGTATTAACTGTAGTCATCATGCTGTATGATAGATCTCTAGACTTATTCATCCTACATAACTGCAACTTTGTATCCTCTGACCAACATCTCCCCATTTCTTACACCTGTCCACCCTTTCCCACACCTGGTAACCACCATTCTATTCTCTGCTTCTATGTAACTGACTTTTTTAGATTCCACACATAAGTGAGATTGCAGTATTTTTCTTTCTGTATCTGACTTATTTCACTTAGCCATAATGACTGACAAGTTTATCCATGTTGTTTCAAAAGGCAGGATCTCTTTCTTTTTTAAGGCTGAACAATATTCCAATATATACATAACATTTTCTTTATCCATTCATCCAACAGCAGACACTTAGATTGTTTCCATATCTTGGCTACTGTGAATAATGCTGTGTGAACACGGGGGTGCACTATCTATTTGAGGTGCTGATTTCATCTCCTGTAGGTATATACCCTGAATAGGGATTGCTGGATCATATGGTCATATGAATTGCTGTTTATATCTTTAGTTTTTTAAGGAACCCCTGTACTGTTTTCCACAATGACTGTACAAATTTACATCCCCACCAACAGTGTACCAAGGTTCCCTTTGCTCCATATTCCTGCCAACACTTGTTATTTCTTGTCTTATTGATGACAGCCATTCTGACAGGTGTGAGGTGATATATCACTGTGGTTTTGATTTGCCTTTCCCTGATGATGAGTGTTATTGAGTGCCTTTTAATACACCTATTGGAAAGTTGTATGTCTTTTTTGGAAAAATGTCTATTCAGTTTCTCTTCTCATTTTGTAATCAGGTGGTTTGTTTGTTGCTATTGAGTTGTATGAATTCCTTATGTATTTTGGATATTAACCCCTTATCTGATACATGGTCTGCAAACATCTTCTCAGATATGGAAACATTTCATAGGACACTGTGGATAATGCCAGTGAAGATTTTTACATGCTACACATTTGTGGTATAAAGGGTGCTCAATTTCTGAAACCATGAACGAAAGTGTGTACGTGAGGGATGGGGGAAGATGAGATAGTAAAGAGAAAAATCTTATTTCAAAGCCTTTTCTTCTTAGGTGGAGGACAAACCATTTTCAGAGAAAACTTTTAAGGACAAGCCTCTTCATCAATTTGGAGGGGAAAAAATAAGATTTTTGACAAAGCCAAGATTCTCTTTTGAAATGGAGATATTTACAATGATGAGGAGCTAAATAGGTCATGTCGTAGAGAAGGCTATCATCATTGTGGTTAGCACTGAAATAATGTTACCTTTTTGGGGAGCATAGCCTGAGATTGGGAATGCTTTTAGTAGCCAAACAAAACAGAAAAGAAACAGTTACAGTGGCCTAAAAAGAGGGTTTCATTTTTCTCCCATCAAGAGAAGACTAGGAGTAAGGCAGATGCTGACTTTGGTCTAGAAACCAACAATGTTTCTGTAATTTTCTTTTTCTTTCCTTCATGGTCAAAAGTTGATTGTTACAGAGCAAATTATCTGATGATCACATCTATATTCAAGATAGAAAAGTGAAAGTTTTCCCAGAGACTTTTCCCCTCAAAGTTTCTTGGTACATTTTTTTCTCTTGTTACATTTGATTGCCCAGAATTGGGTCATATGACTATCCCTTGGCTGTAAGGAAGACTAAAAAAGAGGAGACAAGATAGTCAAAAGTGACTTGGACCAATCTTAATTCATCACCAGAAGCTATGCATATCACTGTTCCATGAGCAAGGTTTCCATGAGTGAGGAAGAAGAGAGACGGGTGTGGAAAAATGCAAATAACAGAGTTTTTCCCAAGGAAAAACTCTTTTTCAAGAGTTTATTGTTCCTGCTACTGTTGTTATTGTTTATTTTGTTTATTTGTTTCTTTATTCTGGTCCTGGAGAAGTTGGAGGCTCAAACTCCAGGTCAGGGAAATATGATCAAATCATTCTTTTTAGTTGGATGTAATCTTCTTCCTGCAACATGGCACTAGGGCACAATTTCCCAAACAATTCCATTCTAATGTTCCAATAGAGAACCCGCATCATAAATATTTCATGAGGAGTTTATTAAAATATACATTCCTATGCACCCACTCTCAGAGATTCTAATTCATTAGATCTGTGTTTAATAGGGAATTCTGTTCACTTACTACAGAGACCATTTGGAAAGCACTGGGTCTGGGGATTATAAGAACATAATGGGCATGTAAATTCTGCCTCCCCCACTCCCACACCCAACAAGCTGAAATATTTTTCTATTATCCCTAAGCCTTCAGAATAATCTTGTCAGAGCCTGGTCTTTGCTGTGCTGAGGCAATAAAGAATAGACCTGGGTCAAATTTTGAGAAAAAACAGTGTAAGGCTGAAGAGCTAGAGCTTGGAGGAGACAGTTACACAATAACAAGGGGGACTGGTAGAGTATTGGAGTAGGAGTCTGGTGCCAGAGAGCCGGCTAAGGTGACAAGAATGGCCAGGATACATTTGTGAAATATGTACGCATCCCTCAGAGATTCTCAGAAAACCTGAGGAGCGGAATGAAGGAAAACACTGGATTTTTTGGATTAGGTTGGGATGAAAGTTTAAATTATTGCTGATTGGACCCTTGAGGACTGTAGCTGCCTGGACACCTGAATTATAGTAATATTTGTTAAATATGAAAACAAAGAACATGAAAGAAGCCTTGAATGAATGCCCATTTTCTGAAATGCATCTTCAGAGTTATCATGGAAGGCAGGTGTCATTGCACCCATTGGTGTTGGTAAAGCATGTGGGCTTAGATTAAGCAGATATTTACAGCCACAATGCTGGGAAATGGTAGAGACTGCTTTTGAGACAAGATCATTTATTCCAAATCCTTTGTGCTTCTCATGACAACATTTGCCTCTCTACCTATATATACCATCTTCCGTCAAATTAAAAAGTGACACTGGTGAATTGCTAGAATCTGAGAATTAGCTCTTCATCACCTGTGCCAGTCACTTATTGAGATTTGTTCAATATGTGCCTGCTACTGGTGAAAGCACTTTCTCCAAACTCTTTCCCATTGTAGTCAAGCCTGTGATGGATACACTTTAAAGGATCCTGAGAGACTCTTCTGTTTATGGGCAAAAAAGGAGAGACGTGGAAGATAATACGTGAGGAAGAGGCTCTGGGACTTCATGACCCAACAAGACCTGCACAGATTATTAAACAGTTTCAAGTGACTTAACCATGACATGGAGCCTCCTGAGAACAACAGGGTCATTGTCACCACTGTTCCAGTGGAGGAAGTTGAATGACTCGAGTACTTTCCAGCTCTCAGAGAAAATGAAAGGGGAAAGGAAGAAAAGAGTGTTTATTTGCCTGGGTCACTGGGCCAGCCCAGCCGTTGTGAATTCTCTAAGGCTTCATTGCTCTAGATATGTTTGCACACACATATTTGTGTAATAGCCAAGAATCCCAGAACAACTGGCTGAGATACTCCTATGAGGAATAGGTCTGCCATTAAAAACAAGACACTACTAATTTCCCCTTTTACATTGTACTACCTACTCACTAGCTCATTAACCTGTTTACATTGTTTAAGTAGAAGTTGTATAAGTTTACTAGATATCAATAGCAGGCATAACAGGCTAGGTTGTGCTGCTATAACAAATAACCCTAAATTTCAGTGGTTTATAACAACCAAGGTGTTTTTCTTGCTTCACCTATGCATCCATTGCAGGTTGGTAGTGGCCTCTGTTCCATGTCATCCTCACCCAGGGACCAAACATGATGGAGGCACCACCATCTGGAAATCCATAGGTCAGTGAGGTAGATAGAAGGGGAGGTGGAGAATCATGCGTGTTAAAACATTTCACTGGCCAAAGAAAATCAAATGGCCTCAATTAATTTCAAGGTGGGGGTGTGGAAAGTGCAATCTTCTCTTGTGCCCAGAAGGAAAGGGAAATAATATATTAATGGAAAACAGTAATGTCTGTTACAAAAATTGGTATGCTACTACCAAAAAATCCCTGTCCATTAATTTGATCCAATGCACCACAAACTAGAACTGGCCTCAGAGTTTGTCTATTTCCAAATTAAGCTTTTCCATGGTACCAATTCAAGTCCTGAGCTTGAAGGCAAACTCTGCAAGGGTCACACTCTGTAAGTCACTGATCCCAGAAACATTCTTGGCGGCATCCAATACCTTTGGCATTTCTCCACCACCATTCTTCTCATGCCTAACTTGAGCTGAGACACAACCACAACATCAAAGTGTAAAATCACTGGTTTTTAACATAATTAATGTGTTTGAGGACTCCCTCTGTTTTTCTTCTCAAGCTCATATCTGAACTTTACCTCATCCTCATGTGTTCTCCACAAATGGGGCTCAATGACTCACTGAAGCTCAGGGACAGAGTAAGAATGCTTGTTTTATGTTATTTGGTGATTAAAAAAAAAAACTTGAAGTTTTATTATTTGTGTCTAATTCAAAAATTTCCAAACCAGAGCATATATGTCAAATGGTTTCATTAAAAGGAATGGTTGACTACTTATCCTCAGGGATTATGCCCCCTTCCTTTCCCTTCAGTCAGAGTGAAGGATTTGGATGGGACTAGAGTTAGAGTGAATCAGGAGAGGCAGCTGAGCTGTGGAGTGATGGATTCACTCATACTCACATCTCACAGTCATGGGTTAAGGAGTATAAAGAAGTATCTATGGGCTTCCCTGGTGGCACAGTGGTTGAGAATCTGCCTGCTAATGCAGGGGACACAGGTTCGAGCCCTGGTCTGGGAGGATCTCACATGCCACAGAGCAACTAGGCCCATGAGCCACAACTACTGAGCCTGCGCGTCTGGAGCCTGTGCTCCGCAACAAGAGAGGCCGCAACAGTGAGAGTCCCATGCACCGCAATGAAGAGTGGCCCCCACTTGCCACAACTAGAGAAAGCCCTCGCACAGAAACGAAGACCAAACACAGCCAAAATAAATAAATTAATAAACTCCTACCCCCAACATCTTCTTAAAAAAAAAAAAAAGAAGTATCTATGAAATCTACTAGGTAGCAGGCTCAGTGCCAAGTTGTTCTTAACTCTAGGAGATCCAGGGGTTGGTGCCAAGAAGTTCATGAATTCCTGGCATGAAATGCAAGATTGTTGGCTTTTATGCATATATCTATTCTTCTCAGAAGAAGCTTCATAGGTTCATCAAATTCTCAAAGGGATCAGGATCCATAAAACATCAAGAATCTCAGTAGGAAGATAAATAAGAAAGAAGGTCCACACTCTCCAGAAACTTATATAGACCTGTATAAACCACACTATATATAGACAAGTGCAAGTTGCTTTACATAATGGATGCATCTCTAAAAGTCAGATATAAATCACATAATACTTAAACTGTGATGGTACTTATGTAAACTAAATAATCCTTCAGTAAGATGATCAATGTCTAGTCTATAAATTGTATTTAAGTTCAAATTTTGCAATAGAGAAATATATAAGATATTTCAGATAAATTGTACTTCCTAGGTACTATCAAATTACATGTTAAAATTCACAGGACAGGGCCTCCCTGGTGGCGCAGTGGTTGAGAGTCCGCCTGCCGATGCAGGGGACACGGGTTCGTGCCCCGATCCCGGAGGATCCCACATGCCGCGGAGCGGCTGGGCCCGCGAGCCATGGCCGCGGAGCCTGTGTGTCCGGAGCCTGTGCTCCGCAACGGGAGAGGCCACAGCAGTGAGAGGCCCGCGTACAGCAAAAAAAAAAAAAAAAAAAAAAAAATTCACAGGACATAAGCACATGCATGCATGCACACATACACACAGATACATGCACAAATATACTTCTTTCATGTTCCCAAACTAACAGTCACAGAGACCAGGTCAACATGCTCCTTGCATTATACTTCCCTTCTTCTATGATCATGCCATTCCCTTACACCCCATCTTCCCATAGTCCAGGATACTCTGACAACTTTCTCACTACTTCTCTCAATGCAGGGTCCTCTTGTTCAACACTATGACATAGATAATATCATACATAAATATAGCTAAATTTCTACATGATAGAGGATAGAAATGTATGAACCTAATTCAATAATAAATATTCCATTCCTCTTTTCACAGGCATCTCACCCTAGATGTAATTTTTCATTTTCCTTTAGAAGTTTAGACATAAGGATCACAGAATAGCAGAAAGGACACCAGACTTACAGTCAAGAGACCTGAGTCCAATGCCTGGCCCCCATGCTTGGCTCCACTCTTTATCTGTTCCATGTGACCAAGTCACTTATCTTCTCTGAAGCAGCTTCCTCATCTGTAGAATGAGAAAATAGTACCTAAGTAAGTGAAGGTTACATAAAGAGCTGCTGTTACATTAACGAAAATAATGATGAATAATAGTGAATGAACCTAGCACATGGGGTGGTAAGTAGAAAATGCTCAGACACTTAATAAATAAATGTTACTTGAATCTGATCACAGCAAGTGCATTCAACCAAAAGATGGAATATTTCACATTAGGCTGGTTTCCTAGTATTTCCAGTTGGGTCTAGAAACAAAATGCCTGAAGAGCCTATTTTCAGAATTTCCTAAAACTTTTTTGAGAGAGTTTTGAATAGCTAGCTGGGATATAGATCCAAAACAAGACAAAAAACTTGATCATTTACACCCCATTTGGTGTGCATAGTAATATCCTTATGTGAAAAAAAAAAGTTTCCCATATTGCATTAGAAAAAACTTCGACTTCTTCAGTTATCTAAAATGACATGCTGAAAATATATAAAAGATTCCTAAAACCTTTTTTTTCTAATGGTTGAGAAATTGAGGAAGCCCTGGAAGTTCCATTATGATTACCATATGATAGTGGCATTTCACATGCTTCAACCTAATTCATGAGCATACTACGTGTAAGGTTTTGAAATAGGCATTTATGATTCTTAACACTATCAAATTAATTGTGACATTGAAAATATGCTATTCCCAGCACTTTCCACAAAACTAGATGAATGGAAGCCACTTCTTCTCCCACGCCTGTTAACGTATCCTTGATCTCTGCTGTCCTCCCTTACCTTACCCACTGGTACCATGTGACTCCTATCCTGTAGCACATTGCAAGTGCCTTCTAAGACTCTGGGTCTTATTTTTCTTTTGAATTAAAAAGGAGTGTACTGGATCAACATGGATTTGATGGAAATTCTCAGCTGGCTGAAAGTTGGATATGAAAAAGCAGATGATGGAAATGCCCCAGTGTTGATAATGGGAACAGCAAAAGATCAAGACAGTAGAGAATTCTTGAGAGTTGGTGAAACCATTGTTGATACGGCCAATCATGGTCCAATTTTCACTCATTCCTTTGAAGGCAGGCATGTCTGTGTTCTGGGGTTATTCAGAGTTTAGGCTATTCCCTCTGTATAAGTGCCCTTCCCATCAAACACATAGAAATCCTGTTCATTCTTTAAGGCCCTTAATCTTCCATAACACTCATTTTCCATAAAAAAGATATATAATAATAATAATCAATCCTTCATGTTCCAGTGACATTTTGTTTAGACCAATAATTTACTGCTTAGTGCTTTGCATTGAACTAGGAAATCCTGGGAGGGCGAAGCCTGCAGCTTCTTCATCTTTGGGTGTACAGTACCTGACACACAGGAGCCAGTGAGTAAATATTTATGGAAACTGAACTGTGTTATCAGTCATCTTCTGTCTCTCAGGTGTCATAGCCTGAGAAATATTAGTGACCTCGGATCTGGAAGAGTGGTATAATCTACACCATTGAATACTGTCTCTGGCAGTACTATAGTATATAAAAACTAAGTAAAAGGAGTAAGACTTTGTGAACAGTAAGTAAAACAAACAAACACAAGAGCAAGGTGTAATCACTCTCAGAATCACCCTAAACCCATGACAAGTATTTTTTAAAGTAAACAGCAGAAGGGACCAACATTCTCTGATACTAGATTGATAGTCTGGAAAATGATAGCCACCCTGTTTAACCTTTAAAGAATAAATTTCTTCCTCTCTCAATAAATGCCTGGAAGGGGGTAAGAAAGACAGAAAGAAGAAGAGAAGAACGGAGAAATGAGAAAACTGGTTGAGAAGAAAGGATGTAAGAAAAGAAGCAAAAAATTGAGAAGGACAAGAAGCATCAGAGGGAAGGATGAAGAAAGGAAAGGTTAAAAGAAGAAAGAAACTAATATATCCATGGGGGTATTTGCTCTGTGCGTGTTAGGCAACATCATGTTTCTTTAACTAAATAAAGAAATTTAAAAGGATGTGGGAGATAGAAAAGCCATGGCAGGTCATATTGTGGTGAGAATCCTCCAGCTTCATTTAGGCTGCACTTTTCCCCAGGTGTCTGGCTGAGGTGCGTCTCCTAGACAGCCATGTTCGGTGACGCCATATATACACCCCTTTTATGAGATTTCATACTACCTACTTTAAGAGAGGGAACTTAAAATGCAGTAGGAAGGATTTATTAGGAATGTTGTAAATAAAATATGTTTCCTGTTGCTTGAACGATCTCAGCAGATTTGTCTCTTGCTCTGTTGTCAGGGAGGACTTTCTCAGGGAAGTCTCCGGAGAGCACTTTCAGAATGGGATCAGCCATACATCTTTCCCTGGGCGCCATTAACTTAGACACAACCCCAATTTGGATTGGGAAAAAGTTAAACCTTTTAAAAAATATGGTCTTTTTGATAAGGCCCAAGAGGGGGAAATATATACATATATACATATATATTTCAAACCTAATAGCATACTTTCTCTGTACAAGAAGTCAACATTTTTCACGTGTCCTCCCTGAGAATGGGGCTCGCACTTTACAAGCTGTGAACCTTTGCTCCGTCGCATTTGTTCACACAGCGGGGCTGGTTTTGTCACCCACACCTGGGCCCCCCTGCCTGAGAATTACTCAGCTAATGACCCTCTGCTTAGCAGATTTGCTCTATACAGATGCTACTTTCGCAGATGGACTTTTTTTTCCCCCTCTCTGAAGAGACTTCCCTCCTCCACTTCAAAGTCTTGATACTTGAAAACTTGATATATTTTGAACAGAAATGAAGGATCTGGAGTTAGGGAATACAGGAGAGAAATAAAAGGGAAACGGGTCAAAGAGCTACAGATGTAAATAAGCACAGTAAATTCGTAGGATTACACAAACACCTTTCACACTCTTGATTGTGCATTGGCCCCATGAAATGCCTGGGTTTCAGAAAGGGAAAAATAGCAGCTGGCATTTATTAAGCATTACAGGGAGACCTGTAAGGAGCACGTGGCAGGTATCTAGATGCAGGGTGGGGGCTTCCTAAAATAAGGTACTATTGTGGGAATGGGAGGAATTAAATGAGTTTGTGAGACAGTAATGAATTAGCAGTTAAAGGACTTGGTTAACTACAAATGGGGAGGGAAAGGATATACTCATGGAAATGAATGTCCAGGGTTTTGGCAAAAGGTATTGGTGGATGGTTCCTTCCTTATGTGCTTTACATAATTTTGCCTGTTTCCATATTATGGCAATCATTTTATGGTATCTAAATTGCTCTTTTGCAAGTCCCTCTCCCCTATTAGACTATAATGTCCTTGAAGGTGGAGCATGTTGAACTTATTGCTATATCCCCTAATGCTAAATATTTGTTGTAAGATGGTGAGAATATGAGAATAAGAATGACTCACCCTCGGGCCAGTTGGACATCAATTCCTTCCTTGGCAATTGTTCCCTAGGCCACCTTCCCTGTACTAACTTAGACTTTTGTAAGAATGAAATCCCTCAGGTTTAGATTCTGCTTGAAGGGAATTGCTATAATGTGTCACATAAATGAGTACAGGCCTGGAGGCCAGAGGCCTAAATAAAAATCAGCCTTTGGACAAATAGTAACCTTAACTTGAGTGGAGAATACAAGGCCCAAACTGGTTCTGTACCTCCCTGAGCCCCTGAGATCTGACACCTTCCAATGCAGCATTGCTGTGCCAGGAATGAATAAGGCAAGATCTGGGAGAGAGCTGCAGACAAGTAAGAATGATAAGGGTCTAAAGATGTAAGATGTGTTTCTATTCTTTCTGTAAAGTGAATCGAACCAGCCTCCTTTCATTGTCCTGAGCAGAACAAAAGCTGTGAGTTTGGGTGTGTGTGTGTATCCCCCAAGATAAAATAAATGAAGCAGCAAATTAATTTCTTTAATTTCCCATTTCCCTAATTTCCTAATTTTCCTCTAATTTTATCTTTTGTTATATATATGTGTGCCCGTGTGTGTGTATATATATATACATATATATATTGTATATATATGTGTATATATATTCATATCTCCTTAAACAGAAAAAATAGAAAAAATGTGAATTTTCTTTGAAGGTTTAAAGTTGAAAGTGTCATATGCAGGGTATATATTTTGCACAGTCTTTATTTTTTCACAAGGTAGAAAACTGCAGCTCAAAAGAACCAAAAAATTGCTTCTGTTATATGGGGACTTCAATTTCTAATAACAGTGCAATGGGAAATAATCATTTTCCCTTGCCCATTGAACAAATTTACTGAGCAAGGAAAGACACCCACCAGTGTTTGAAGCTACTTTTTCAGGACCAGGTCTAGCCAGACAGCAAGAGGAAGGCCACAGAAAAGATATAAATAGCCTACTAACTCTTCTTTTCCCCCACTACCATCTCCTGCCCCTCATCTCTTCCTTTTTTTCAATTTTATTGCGAACAAATATTTATTCACTTAATTCTTCTGTATCAATGCTCTTGACACAAACAGCCAGAGCTGCTTTATGAGAATTGCTTATTTTTTGGTAAAATCCCCTCACTCAGAAAGGGGGAGCAATCTCTACTCTAGACAGCTCTACAGATTGACACTAACTGCCCACTTCTAAGCATGCTGATCTCAGTGAACCCAAAGATACTTTTAATAAAGAAAAGGAGAAATCACTAAGTGTAACATATTCAGCATCAACTAAAATATCACCACTGAGCAGCACACAGTCACTCAATATTATTTAGTATTACCAGCTGAGGGTCTATGTAGAGACTTCGGGTCAGATGGATATGGGCTCAAATTCACTAGATCTGTGACCTAGGGAAAGTAACTTAACCTCCAAGAGCTTCAGTATTACTATTCATAAAACTGGATAATAATAGCTACCTCTTGTGTATGTAGGTGTATCTGACACCACATGTGGCCCATATTACGTGTGTCATCATTGGCAGCTAATATTAATGTTATTATTATTATCGTTGTTATTATTAAATCAGAATCTTCCATTCACATAGGAGGATCTATTGTCTTCTGCTAGTGGCCTATTTCTCTCCCGTCAGCAAGGATCAATTGTTCATCTTGATGTCTTCCTTAGCCAGCAACTCTCTCCCAGCCACCTAGGGCAAATATGGAATTGACAAGAAGACTCAGCGTCCCTGTTCACAGACTCTAGGGTCTACATCCTTCTTAGGTAACTTTAAGACAATTCTCTTTGCACATAACTCCATCACCTCTAAATGGCAAAAGCTCCCTCATGTCAGGATCACAGAGTGAGGTTTCCTCTCCTCACTACCTGCCGAAACCTGCTACAGTTAGGTATGAACTTACTGTCTCCCCTAAGATCTGCTTTTTCAGTTTGCATTTGCAGGATGGGGCATGGAGCTTGGCTTGTGGTGGGCACTCAGTAAATATTAAATTAATTGACTGACTGACTGATTGATTAATTGATTAAATGTCTTTCCTAGAGAATCACTCTCCTAAATTAGAAAGTTAGGGAATAATTCAGAAAGAAATCCCTCCTGGATAGGGAGTCCACTACTCATTTTACCCACAGTCTCCTAAAAGACCCATCTCATTCTATGTCCATGGCAATGTTGGACATTCTGATCAGGTGCCATAACAAACACGTTTTTAAGGCTGGCACACTGGAATTATTTCCATCCAGAGGCTATACTGGCAACTTGTTTAAGCCACCACCTGCAGGTGCTTAATGTATGGCCTCATGGGGTGAAAGCCTAGCTCCCCACAGGCATGATTAATTGAATCACAAAGAATAGAATACAGCTGCAACACACTTTTGAATTAATTTAGGGTACTTCTTTAAAAATTAAGACAACTGCAACAGCAACATTGGATTTCTATTACTTTAAATAATTTAACAATCATATCATATACATAATTTAAAGTGCACTCATGATAAATGGTCCCAAAAGGATTCAGGATAAAGTCGTTGAAGCCACCTGAAGATGAGTTTTGGAGTCCTTCACTGTTCGTTCCTTTCTGGTAAATTTGGAAAATGTTACTTGCCTTGCCTATCTCACAGACTACCTGTAAGGATTCAGTGAAATAATGATGTGAAACTCTTTATAAGCTGTAAAGTGATACACAAATAGAAATCATAAATATTATTCCTACAGTTCTCTCCAGAGCAAGGCTGAGAGGCCTCCAGAGACACACCTCTTTAGATAGAAGGCTTTCTGTGTTGAGTCCTATGTTCTAAGGGCACACATGGAGACATGCAGCTTATAGGACACTGGGCATGAAAATGTTAAAGAATGAGCACCCATACACTCTGGGCCAAGAAAGGGGAGAGTGTCCAGTGATATTTATCCACAGAAAGTCAGGCATATCACAGTATCCATGTTTCTTCCCAAAGTAGGGAAACACTTTTCAATTTGGAGTTAAATTAGGAAGTGATCCTTCCTCCAAAGGGAGTTTAAACTATAGCATCCTTTGCCATCGCATGTTGAGAAGGATGTGCACACACCCAGGGAGAGCACCCAGATTAAGAAGCAGAAAATTGAACACCATGTACTTATTCCTGGTTCAAAGAGGAAGGCAGAGCTTCTGCATCTACCTCATTGTGTTACTAGTACAGAACTTGACCCTCCACTGCACGAAAACAACTGGAAAACTGAGTAAAATAAAGGAAACAATGGTTTTCAGACATTCAACAACCTGCAGGCTAGGACTGTGATCCCTGAGAGAAAGGGAACCACAAACCAGCAAAGGCCCTGGCTTCCCACCTGGAGGCACTTTGCAGGTGTGGAGTAGTGAGGGCTAACTGGGCAGAGTACAACCATCTCACTGAGTTGAGAAGAGATCAGAGGTGGTGAAGGCCAAGGGGGCTGGAATTTGTGGTGCAGAGAACTGGAGAGGAGGGAGATACACAGAGGAAGAGCTCCAGAAACCTGCTGGAAGGTACCCTTGACTCTGCTGCACACTACTATGCTGTGCACGTGTAGGCTGACACTGCACAAGTCAGTCTAAGAACTATTTCCATCAGGAGCTGTAAGCTGAACAATTCCAAAAGTCCACAAGAGATGGAAGGTAAGGTGTGTGTGTGTGTGTGTGTGTGTGTGTGTGAGAGAGAGAGAGAGACAGAGACAGAGACAGAGACAGAGACAGAGACAGATGAGAACTAGCATATGACATCCTGGAACACAGTGATGTCTAACAATAATGGAATCCAGAAAAGTATCAATGGAATCCAAACTTAAAGAGAAGAAATTTAAACCAAATGATAGACTATTTTCTTGATAGGATAACTATATTCAGCTAGAAATTTAATACATTTAATGTATAGTATTGCAAAGTATAGGGTCAGTGATTCTCAACAAATCTTTGGATGACTCTGTAAAATCCTAATTTATAAAATCATTGGGTTACTGTTATAAATATAGACTTTATGAAACTATTCTGGCAGCAGCCAGAACTACGTGCCTGGAATAGGGAAAACCAAGTGAGCAAGGAGTTGATACTGAGCTGCTGTGCATTAGTTCATCTCTATTGGTTACTAATATTAACATGCTTCCATTTTGAGCCCTGGGCTCTTCCTCAGGACTACCTTAAATCTTCAACCAACTCTTCCCCAGGACCTCTCGAATCTTCCTAGAACCCAGAACTTAAAGGATTAAAACAAGGCAAAGGAGGGGACCTCCAGGACTCTAGATACCTGTTTTGACTATTGCTGCAAATGCCATAGTTTTGCTATATATTTTCAGCATAATCCCAGGTAAGCAGTAACCTTACCAGAGCTTTACTTACAGTGTGCGTTTTCCTCTAGATATCCTATGCATTAAATACATATGATATATTAGAAAAATGTGGCTAAGTCAATGTCATATTCTAAAAAGATGACAACTCTGAAGAGTCCACAACCACAAACCAGCTTATGCCAGAGAAACGGCCTATCTGCTAAAAGATTATGTCAGCAAAAAGAGCCAGACCCTTAACCCCTAGAGTTTCCTATTTGGTCAGAATGTTCCTTATGGAAGGAATTAATAAGGGGAATAGAAAATCTGGTCAATGTGGCTAGTCTGTTCCTTACTAGCACCCAATATCTCCTAGAAAAATAGATGCCCAGTCTCCTCTGGTGCCTGTGAGAACTGGGCCTTCCCTAGACTTCCTTCATTCATTAAACATTTACTGAGTATATACCGTGGACCAGATATGATGCCAAGGTTTAGGAAAAGAAAAGGAAGGTGCGGATACTTCATTTGTCTTTTTTAATAACCTCAACATTATCTATATGCCATATAGTCTTTAAATGATTGTTATCAGAAATCCAGGCAAGCTATCAACAAAGCCAGTGAACTGCAATTGCCATGAATACAGGGACCTGGTTTGACTTTTACACAACTGTGTCCTCCGCACATAGCATAATTTCAGGCATATAGTAGGTGCTCAATAAATTTAATTTCCTCACTTCTCCATCCTCATACAGGTCATAAGTCTGTGTCATCCATCTATCCATCCATCCATCCATTTATCTATTATTGAGTGCCTTTCATAACCCTGGCACTTTACAGTTTATATATCATATCTGTATCAGCTAAGGTTCAATCACTTAAACCACTAGAAGATATAACTCTGAAAGTGTGCTTGTTTAAAAATGATTTGTTACAGAAATTTGAGTTATGTAACTGTGGGAGCTGATTAAGCAGTCCCTGTAAAGCTGCTGTTTTCAGAGCTGATGTTGAAATTCAAGTCCACAGGGAACACAGGGGGCAGAAGAAGATAGATGTAAGGTAAGCAGAGCATGCACAAGCCAGAAGGCACAAGCACAGCCAGAACCCATGATAATGGACTGAAACTTGCCAGTTGCTGTTGCCTCTGATCATGATGATATGGGTGTCCTCCAGAAGCCTGGTCCCGTCAACACAGAGCTAAACATATGACTTGGATCAAGAATCTGAGAAACTGCCCAAGGCAATCTACAGATTCAATGCAATTCCTATCAAAATTACCAATGGCATTTTTCATAGAACTAGAACAAAGAAATCTTAAAATTTGTATGGAGACACAAAAGACCCCAAATAGCCAAAGCAATCTTGAGAAAGAAAAATGGAGCTGGAGGAATCAGGCTCCCTGACTTCAGACTATATTACAAAGCTACAGTCATCAAAACAGTATGGTACTGGCCCCAAAATAGCAATATAGATCAATGGAACAGGAGAGAAAACCCAGAAATAAACCCACGCACCTATGGTCAATTAATCTATGAAAAAGGAGGCAAGACTATACAATGGTGGAAAGAGTCTCTTCAACAAATGGTGCTGGGAAAACTGGACAGCTACATGTAAAAAAAAAATTAGAACATTCTTTAACACCATACATAAAAATAAGCTCAAAATGGATTAAAGACCTAAATGTGAGACCAGACACTATAAAACTCTTAGAGGAAAACATAAGCAGAACACTCTCTGACATAAATTGCAGCAATATTTTTTTCGATCCATCTCCCAGAGTATTGGAAATAAAGCAAAAATAAACAAATGGGACCTAATTAAACTCAAAATCTTCCGCACAGCAAAGAAAACCATAAACAAAATGAAAAGACAACCCACAGATTGGGAGAAAATATTTGCAAATGATGTGACCAACGAGGGATTACTCTCCAAAATTTACAAACAGCCCATGTGGCTCAATATCATCAAAACTAACAACCCAATCAAAAAATGGGCAGAAGACCTAAATAGACATTTCTCCAAAGAAGACATACAGATGGCCAAGAGGCACATGAAAAGATGCTCAACATCACTAATTATTAGAGAAATGCAAATCAAAACTACAATGAGGTACACCTCACACCAGTCAGAATGGCCATCATCAAAAAATCTACAAACAACAAATGCTGGAGAAGGTGTGGAGAAAAGGGAACCCTCTTACACTGTTGGTGGGAATATAAATTAATACAGCCACTATGGAGAACAGTATGGAGGTTCCTTTAAAAATTAAAAATAGGACTATCATGTGGACCTGCAATCCCACTCCTGGGCATATATCTGGAGAAAAACATGGTCTCAAAGGATACATGCACCCACCTCAATGTTCACTGCAGCACTGCTTACAATAACCAAGACATGGAAGCAACCTAAATGTCCATTAACAACCTAAATGTCCATTGACAGAGGAATTGATAAAGAAGATGTGATACATATATACAATGGAATATTACTCAGCCATAAAAAAGAATGAAATAATGCCATCTGCAGCAACATGGATGGACCTAGAGATTGTCATACTGAGCGAAGTAAGTCAAACAGACAAAGAGAAATATCGTATGATGTCACTTATATGTGGAGTCTAAAAATAAATGATACAAATGAACTTATTTACAAAACAGATATAGACTCACAGACTTAGAGAACGAACTTACAGTTACCAGGAGGAAGGGTGAGGGGAAGGGATATTTAGGGAGTATGAGATTGACATGTACACACTGCTATATTTAAAATAGATAACAAACAAGACCCCACTGTGTAGCACAGGAAACTCTGCTCAATATTATGTAACAACCTAAATGGGAAAAGAATTTGAAAAAGACTGGATATGTGTGTGTATAACTGAATCACTTTGCTGTACACCTGAAACTATCACAACATTGTTAATCAACTATACTCCAATATAAAATAAAGTTTAAAAAAAAGAAGAAAGTAGATACAGGAGAAAACATTTGGCTGTTCCATACTCAGCTATATCATTAAACTGTTGAAGATGATTTTTTTTATTAGTTTCTGCTTTATAACAAAGTGAATCAGTCATACATATACATCTGTTCCCACATCCCTTCCCTCATGCATGAAGATGATTTTGAAAAAAAAAAAAAAAAAAGAATCTGAGAAACTGAAGGAGGAATCAGGGATTTGGGGAGCAGGTACAGACCTGGTCAATGAGGTAAGCCAGCAGATAATCAACAGTATCTTTTAGCTATAAAATGGTTTTGATTATAATACTACTTCCCTTTCACCCTCCAAAACTCACTCAAGAATCTCTCTTGTGGTCCATCCTATCCAGAAACATACAAGGAAGAAAAATCTGGGGAAATGTAGTTTAGCCAAGTTGACAATTTGCAGAGTCACCGTAGCACCTTACCTAATCTCATAATCCTAGGAGGATGGTGTTATTATTCCCACTATACAGACAGAGGAACTGAGACTGGAGAGTTTATGATCTCATAGTTAGTAATGGGCACAGCTGGGATTTAACTGCAAAGTTCCTTTCCCACTTCAGTATTATGGGAAAAAACCCAGATGCTAATAGGAAGCAGAGTGAGTGGACCAACACATTGTTGCAGGAGACAAAAAAAAAAAAAAAAAAAATAGTATAATAGCAGACAGTGGGGAAGAGCTGACCACTGCTGGGGCACAGTTACAGCTAAAAACCTAGCTAGTGAGGCAGACATTGGACGTACTTCTAGAAGACACAGAGGCCTTACACAGGTTTTCTATAAGAAGCCTGTTTTTGAAAAACAGCATCAAATTGGCTGCAAGAATCAAGATAGCCAGAGCCACAACACAACCACAAGAGGCACAATTCACTAAAAATGTAATGTAACTGTTGTCTCTAGAATTGTGCAAACAATGGTTCTGAAGTCAGCAGGCCATCACTAGACTATTTAGCTATATATACACCACAGAGCACAGCACCACTTCAAACAAGTTGGGACAATTGATTGAGTAGATTAATACAATTTAATGAGTAGATAAATGAGGGACTACCCTAATGTACACAGAACGTTGAATTAGTTCATCTCCCCCAAAAGTATACACACACACAGGCCACGTGAACTTCCCCATAGGGCGGAAGGTGGAGACTTGAGATGTCACCTAGATTTGTTCATATTATTTGGTTACTGTTACTGCTAGTGCTGTCACACCTGTGTTTGGCAGGCTGTCTAGAAGTGAAGTTTTTGATGCCAATTGAACTCTTTTAATGTCTCATCTCATCTATTTTTGAAAGTTGAGTCTGTTAATGGTATATTACCACACCACACAGATGTAGTTGTTAGGAACTGTCCATCTCACGTTTTAAGTGAGAACAGGGAGGAAATATCTGCTGTAAGAGGAGGAGTTGTTCCATATATAGAAATGATGAATAGCATCAAAAGAGCAGGGTCATTTATAACAATAGGTGTCAGAAGGTTTGATGCATGAACAATAGGCTGAGCCTGATAATATCCAGAAGGAAAGGCCAGCATTGTGTCAGGGGTACAGTCAATCCCAGCAATGCTGCATTATTAAATATTTCTTGCATCAGGCAAGCAGCCTGTGTATAGTCATCAGCCCTGGAAGGATCCCTCCTCCACTTCATCAGAGCTAGGCTGGAAGAGCAAAGTGGGAGGGGCAGGGTGGATGCCTCATTTCCGTCAACACACACCTGTCCTGCATGGAATGGATAACCCATTCCACTAAAAAAAAAAGGGATAACCCATTCCACTCACCTCTCATGCAATCCCATTTGGAATAACCCATTCCACTTTAAAAAAATAAAGTGATTTTCAAGAATTTGACTCATCGCTCACTTATTTGGAAACTTCCTGAGCTTTATCATTTTCCTTGAAACTACTGGGTATAGGAATGCTAGAAAATTTGTCTGAGCTCGCAAGGTGAAGCATTCTTACAATGGGGCCAAAAAAGAAGCCAAGACCCTCCCTCTGAAAACCAGTCTTCAGATTTTCCTCCTCAGTATCGCAATTTAGTGTATCTTCAAACCAGTGCTGTTAATGCTTCTGGGAATGCCCTTTATTTTACTAGGAAAAAAAATTCAGATGTTCAAAGGTGACTGGAATAATCTGTTCTCTCTCACAACAGAGGAACAACTCCTCCAACATGAGGATCATTTTAACTTTGTCCTATTGTAACTTATAATGATTAGACTGGAGAAGGCTCATTAAATACACTGGATATAAAATGAATCCAATTTTATTGTTCTTAAAGTTGGCCAGCTTTTGAAAATGTACATAATGTGAGGATAGTGCAGTATAAGCAGTCTCGAGAAACTGAGGTGAAGTGTGCAGGAGATCAGGGCCATATTGAACATATACTAATGAAGCTTTCCAACACCAGGTATAGGCTTCTTACAGCACCTCCAAGCTCCTAACTCATTCCACCGTTGTATTATTGATAGTTAAAACAGATAATTGCAGGGGAAATCATCCAGTGCAACCTCCTCCTTATATGCACTAATAATTTAGGCCAAGTAACTTAGCCAAGGACACCCAGAGATGTGGGAATCCCAGGCCGGGCCCTTCCCACTCCCTTTGCTGTTTCCCTCTATGTTAGGAAACATAAAAAGCTGGCACTCTTTAAGATAAGGATAATCTCCTCTTTTTCTTAGGAAGGTTAATTAAGAAATGGCCTTGAGGTAGGTCATTGAACCCACTTTTCTACTAAGGTCATTTACCTCCATTTCTATAATGTAATTTTTCAGACATTTAGTATTCTTTTCTATTGGGTTCTGCTTCAAGAGGCTGAAGAGTACACTTCACTTCAGTGATTCAAAGCTGCATTATCTCTTTTCTTCATTAAGAGAAATGTCTAAATAAACACTGGATTTTAGTTTAAAGGACCAGAAGATAATAGCTCAGGCTGCTTAGATCACAATATAAATTGGAGAATCTGGTTGTATAACAACTACAATTCACTCTGGATAACATGCTTCTGATCTATTTCCTGTGCCTATTCTGCATCCCTCTCCCGACCTGCAACCTGCAGTTGCTAAATGTCTTTAAGTAGTAACCTCACGATAGGATTTTTGAAATTTTTAAATGCTTGTACAGTAAAAATATGGAAAATGTTATTTTTTAACAGCTTTATAAAGGTTTAAGAGTCTGTGAAAGCATCAGCACAGTCAAAGTAAGTATCTTTGTCTGCTTGAGCTACTGTAATCAGAAATTATAGACTGGGTGCCTTAAACAACAGGCATTATTTCTCATAGTTCTTGAGGCTGCAAAGTCCAAGATCAAGGTACTGGCAGATTCAAATCTTGGTGAAGGCTCTCTTCTTGGCTTGCAGATGGCCACAATCTCACTGTGTGCTCATTCAACCTCTTTGTGCACAGAGAGAGCAGCAGAGAGAAAGAGAGATGTCTCCCTTTTCATATAAAGGCATTAATCCCATCATGAGGACCCACACTCATTACCTACTCTAAGCCTAATCACCTCCCAAAGCCCCAAATACCATCTCAATGGGGGTTAGGGCTTCTACATGTGAATTTTGGGGAGACACAAACATTTAGTCCATAATAATACTGATAATATCCAAATTTCCTACAAGTTTTCTGTGCCCTTTTGTAATCCCTTGATCCTGTTCCTCCCCACAATCACCACCCCAGTCCCCAAACAACCACTAATCTGGCTTTCTTTCACTATAGATTAGTTTCTATTTCCTCAAGTTACATAAATGAAACCACACAGTATGTATTCACTTTTTTTTAAGTCTGGTTTCTTTTATTCAGCATAGTTATTTTGAGATTTTTCCATGTTGTGCATATTAACAATTCTTTTTGTTTGGTTGGTTGTTTTGCTGAGTAGTATTCCATTGTTTGGATATCCCCCAATTGTTTATACGTGCATTGTTGGTGGACATTTGGGTTTTTTCCAGTTTGGGGCTATTATAAATAAAGCTCCTTTGAACTTTCATGTACAAATATTTGTATGGATATATGTGTTTGTTTATCGTGGGTAAATATCGAGGAGTAGGATGGCAGAATAATATGGTAGGTGAATGTTTAACTTTTTAAAAGACTGTCAATCTATTTTCCAAAGTGACTGTACTATTTTACAATCCTGCTATCAGCATAGAAGAGTTCTAATTCCTCCACATCTTTGGCAACACTTGATAGATATGGTCAGTTGTTTGTTTTATAATGTTATCAAATGTTTTTTCCCCAGATTTATGGAGATATTACTTATATATAAGATATTTAAGCTTAAGGTGTACAACATGATGATTTGATACACACCTATATTGCAAAATGATTACCACAATAAGGTTAACACCTCCATCCCCTCTCATAATTACCACTTTTTTGTGTATGTGGCAATTTAAAAACTACTCATTTAAAACTACTCATTTAACAAGTTTCAAGTATATAATACATAATTGTTAATTATAGTCACCATGCTATCCATTAGATTCCCCAGAACTTACTCATCTTATAGGTGCAATTTTGTTCCCTTGGACCAAAATCACTCCATTACCCCCACTCCCTAGCCTCTGACAACTAACATTTTACTGTCTATTTCTGTGAGTGCAGCTTTTTTAGATTCCACATATAAGTGACAGCATACAGTATTTGTCATTCTCTGACTTATTTCACTTAGCTTAATTCCCTCCAAGTTCACCCATGTTGTTGCAGAAGGCAAGATGTTTTCCTTTTTTTTGGCTCAGTAATATTCCATGTATATATATGCTACATTTTCTTTATCCATTTATCCATTGATGAACACAAAGGTTGTTTCCAAGTCTTGGCTTTTGTAGATAATGTTGTAATGAACATGAGAGTGCAGATATTTCTTCAAAATAGTGATTTCATATTTTAAAATATTTGGCCAGAAGTGGAACTGGATCATATGGTAGTCCTATTTTTCATTTTTTGAGGAACTTCCATACTGTTTTCCATAAAGTGGTGAATGTACCACTTTATACTCCCAACTACAGTGCACAAGAGATCTCTTTTCTCCACATCCTTACCAACACTTGTCTCTTGTCTTTTTGATGACAGCCATTCTAGCAGATATGAAGTGATATCTCATTGTGATTTTGATTTGTCTATACTCAATGATTAGTGATGCTGAACATCCTTGTATGTACTTTTTGAAAAAATGTGTATTCAAGTCCTTCGTCCATTTTAAAATCAGATTTTTTTTTTTTTTTGCTATTGAGTTGTATGAGTTCCTTATATATTTTGGATATTAACCCCTAATTGAATACATGGTTTGCAAATATTTTCTCCCATTCCATAGATTGCTTTTTCATTTTGTTGATTGTTTATCTTGCTGTGCAGAGGCTTTTTTGTTTGATGTAGTCCAACTTATTTATTTTTGCCTTTGTTGCTTGAACTTTTGGTGTCATATCCAAAAAATCATTGTCAAAACCAACGTCAGGGAGATCTTTCCCTACGTTTTCTTCTAGGACTTTTACAATGTCATGTCTTACATTTAAATCTTTAATCCATTTTGAGTTCATTTTTGTGGATAGGGGTCCAATTTTAGACCTTTACAAGTGAATATCCAATTTTCCCAACACCACTTATAAAAGAGATTAGCTTTTCCCCATTGAGTATTCTTGGCTCTCTTGTCAAATATTAGTTGACCATTTATGCATGAGTTTATCTCTATGCTCTTGATTCTGCTCCATTGGTCTATAAGTCTGTTTTTATGTCAGTACCATAGTGTTTTGATTATTGCAGCTTTGTGATAAAGTTTGAAGCCAGAAATTGTGATGCCTCCAGCTTTCTTTGTTTTCTTTCTAAGGATTATTTTAGCTCCTCAGAGTTTGTGTGTGTGTGTGTGTGTGTGTGTGGTTCTGTATGAATTTTAGGATTGCTTTTCCTATTTCTGTGAAAAATGATATTGAAATATTTATAAGGGTTGCATTGAATCTATACATGGCTTTGGATATGATGGAAATTTTCACAATATTAATACTTTCTATCCATGAATGCTGGATATCTTTCATTTCTGTGTTCTTCAATTATTTGCATCCAAGGGATAAATCCCACTTGATTATGGTATATGATCCTTTTAATGGGCTTTGAATTTGGTATGCTAGTATCTTGTTGAGAATTTTTGCATTTATATTCATTGAGGATATTGGCCTGTAGTTTTCTTTTCTTGTATTGTTCTTGTCTACTTTGGTATTAGAGTAATACTGGCTTTGTAAAATTAGTTTGGGAGTATTCTCTCCTCTTCAAATTTTTGGAAGAGTTTGGCAACAATTGATATTAATTCTTCTTTAAGTGTTTGTCAGAATTCACCAGTGAATCTATGTGGTCCTGAACTTTTCTTCTGGGGGAAGTTTTTGATTACTGATTCAGTCTCCTTACTAGTAGTTGATCTGTTCAAATTTTCTATTTCTTCATGATTTAGTCTTAGTAGGTAGTATGTTTCTAGTAATTATCCATTTTTTCCAGGTTATCTAATTTATTAGCATATAATTGTTCATAGCAATATCTATGCTATCTTCTTCTTTGACCCATTTGTTGTTCAAGAGTGTGTTTAATTTCTACACATTTGTGAATTTTCCAGTTTTCCTCCTATTATTGACTTCTACTTTTATACCTCTGGAGTTGGAAAAGATACATGATATGATTTCAGTCTTCTTACATTTGCTAAGGCTTGTTTTGTGACTTAACATATGATCTATCCTGGAGAATGTTTCATGTGCACTTGAGAAGAATGTGTACTGTGCTGATGTTGTGTGGAATGTTCTGTACATGTACATTAAATCTATTGGTCAAGTCCAGTGCTTTCTAATAGATTTTCTGCCTGAAAGATCTATCCATTGTTGAATACAATCCAGACTATTGTTGTAGTATTGTCTATTTCTCCTTTCATATCAGTTAGCACTTGTTTAATTTAACTCAATTACCTGTTTAAAGACCATACCTCCAAATATAGACACATTCTGGGGTACTGGAAGTTAGGATTTCAACATAATAATTTTGAGTTAAGGATCTTAAATGGGGAGATTATCCTGGATTATCTGAGTGGTCCCAATATAATCACAAGTGTCCTTATAAGAAGGATGCAGGAGACTTGAGGTTCAGGAGAAGGTTATGTGATTACATCAGAGATTAGAGCAATGCAGCCATGAACCTAGAAATGTCAGACTCTAGACACCAAAAGTGGTAAGAAATAGAAAAATTTCCTGGAGTTTTCAGAAGAAACCAGCTCTACTGGCACCATGACTTTAGGCCTTTAAGACTCATTTTGCACTTATGACCTCTGGAACTATAAGAGAACAAATCTGCGTTCTCTTAACCACTAAGTTTGTTGTAATTTATCATAGCAGTAATCAGAATCTAACACACCTGGTTAGCCACAGGTTAGAAGAGCAAATGTCTTTCCCCTTTCTGTTGGTCATCACTGCTGATCTAGTTTGTTATGTATAGTTTATAAGGTGGCACCTGCAGGCCTCAAAAGACTCTTTGGACAGGGAACTCAATCCCGTGCAGCAAATCTGCATATTAGTAATCTCTTAAGATATTTTGCTTTCTTGACCTCACCTCCAGACAGTGGCATTACCATGCCTTTCTCTCTGTCCCCTACCACAGTGATCCCCACAAAGAAGGGTTAAGAAAGGTTTTTTTTTTTTTCTCTTCTTCTCCTCCTTGCCCCAATCTGGGGCCTATAATGTGGTGAGATCTATTTTCCATACCTCTCAGAAACCAAACACTCAAGAAGTGGGCCATGACAACCCTGCCTGGCCTTATCACTAACTCACCTCTCCACAGTGCTCTTTGCCCCACTTCAGTAATGTCAGGACACATCAGCAACACTGGTGTCCTACTGGTCAGCCAACTGAGGAATAAGTGAGTTTCCTCTTACAGCAGATGCCCACAAACTTTGTGAATACTTTTACTCGCTCAGCAACCTGCAATCCCATTTGACTGAGGAAAAGGGACCATCTGTGTGTTTCTTCCCTCTCCCTTTCCTCATGAACACCATTCCCTTGACTCTTTAAGTCCCCTACTTATTACTCCCATTGTCAAAGATCATCAAACAAGTTTAATTCTGCTCACACCAGGAACTGAGTGGGAGTCTCATAGAAGAACCAGGCATTTTTTAAAAACTCAGGCTTGGAGAATTTAATGGCTTTGTTCTCTACAGGGTACCACTTCTACTGTAATCTTTGCACTCCTCAGTGTTCTATAAGGAAAGAAAAAACCTCAATCAGTATCTCACATTATCCTATTACACTCTTATATCATCCTAGTTTAGATGTCTTTTAGATGTCTCTTTTGCATCCCAAGTGACTATATGGCTTAATTAAGCAGAGAATGATATGTATGAAACCTGGTCCTTGAATCTAGCCCCCTCATTCTAACACCCTTTCTGTTACCAAGATATCTCAAAAGTGGCTCTTTGCCATGAAGGGGTCCAGGTCAGCTAGCCTGAATAAAAAATGCAAACATATTGTCACTACTATGAAGAACAATCCAAATATAACACAAGGACTTGGCTAATGATGCCTAAGTGGCTGAATTGCCCCTATGATAAGCGAAGCTATATTTTTTATCTCTCTCCACTCACATGCAATTCTGAAGCAGGTGCTTTTATTTAGCTTTTCTTAATCCCCTCAGTCATATCACCTCATGCTTGCAAACACTTGGAATAGAAAGGTCTTACAAGTATCCAATAAGTTAGAAAATGCATTTGAAATATACACTTCACAACTGCAACTAGCCAGTTCCAATACCCTACAGATGCCCAGTAAATGTTGTTGATCATCTGACTAAGAGTTTAAAGTATCTCTGGAGACTCCTTAGGAAAATAAAATCTGGCCCATGAATCTTCACTTTTATACTGTCTAGAGTGTTTAGCACAAAGGTTGGCACAAAATAGGCACTTGGGAAATGTTGGTTGTGCTAAATGGAACTGAATGGAATTATTTATACATCTATGTCTGACCCTATGACAAAATTGTGATAGGGTGAACTAATGGATGAAAAAAAAAGAGGATGGATGATGTATTTCTAAGTAATGGCTGGAGGAGGAAACAGTGACTTATGTTAAGTGAAGGGTAAAGTGATGAGTTAGGGGAATTATTGACTTTGGAGGCCTTAATGCTTTAAGTGTAACACTGGCTATTTAATTTGAGGTAGAAAATAAGCTTCTGTTTGGAAATGAGTCAGAGAACACCCCTTTTCTGAGGAAACTTGGTACTTTCTCAACCACCACTAGTGTGTGTGTGTGAGCGTGTGCATGCACATATGTGTGTGAAAGTACATGAATCTACAGCATTGGGGTGATGATGAATGTCACAAAGACTGAGGATTCTAATTTAACACATTCCCTCATTTAGACACATAACACTGTTTTGACAAGACAAGCTTTCTTATCTGCACATCCAAGTGTAAATGCCAAAGGATAAAGTTTTAGAGTTAACAAGATATGACTTTCTAGATGACTGTTGGTATCAAGACATATGTCTGCTCAATATGTACACATGCATGTGTACACATACCAAAACATGCACCAAAAACAGGCCAGAGAGAATAACCTCACTGCTTGTACTCATCTGAAGGAATGGACTCTGTTCTGTTGTAGATGAAATTATTTGGCTATGGTGACAGAAAACTTCCCAGTGGTCTTTTACACTATACTTCACCCGAGCTCCCTGTCAACACTCCTGTGTCTTGGACTGAGCCAGGAAATATCCCTAGTGCAAACAGACAACATTCTCGTCTGAAGCCATGCACATCTGCACAATGCAAACCCATCCATGTTTATTCCTGTGAAACCCATCAAAGGATAATAATTTAATGTAACTCTCTGTATGAGCTAAGCACATTTTTATCTGGGATCTGACCCTGGGATAACTTTCCTCCTATTTCTCAGACCCTTGTTGCCCCCTGTAGTCATCTGACTCCACATTAACATCCACTTCAGGGGCATTCTGGGAGCTATTAGAATAGAATTCTTTAAGTGTTTATTAGTGAAAAACATTTTAAGGAATTTGGTTATACAGTCAACTGAGGTCATTAAAAAATGTATCAGAAAGTAGGGCAAAGAACTGATGAAGGGAAAGTATATAATGAAAGAAGTAAAGCCATTTAATAGGTGAATTTTGACTCTCCAATTATTTCAGGTGGATGAGTTACTGTAAACCAGTTGTAGAAGTCATAATATAGAGAAAGCTTTTCAGCTTAATGAAATTCACTTCCATGCCTCTGCAACTTGTGTTTCTTGTGTGATAAATGTACTCTGTTGTACACCATTTTGTTTATAAAATGACACAAAAGCAACAACACTACAGAGCAAAAGCCAGGAAAGCCTCAACCTTGGATCTGAAAGTGAGCTTTGAATGAATGTTTCTTGAGGGAGTCTGACGAAGGTCTGATGTGGCTTTTTCTTTTCAATTCAGTGGATTTCCCCCCACCAAAGATGAAAGGAGACTACAGCTTAGACAAAACTGGAATGAGCACATTTGCAAGTAAAACCCCCATTCCTTTTGACTACTGTGACTTTTATCCCCCAATATAACTCCTGGGTACAACTGGCCTTAGAGGACAAGACAGTACCAAAACAATGACCACCGCAAACTACCCATATGAAATTGTGTGTTCAAGATCTTTACTCATGCAGATGTCCTGCATGTCAACCATCAGTCAAACATGTACACAATGTGACAATTAACACCTAATGCAATGCTTCACCTTCTCAAGCCAACCCTTCCCCTGGCAGCAAGCATAATTTATTTTTCATTACTTCCTCTGGGTCCAGCTGTGTAGTGAAAGTTCAAACGTGTATACCATATTTTTAGTTATATGTAATATGTTAACTGGGGGAATGTGAAAATCTTAAGTGTATATAATTAACCCCAAGCATTTTAAATACCTTAATTATAGTTTTAGTTAAACTAAGCAGCTAATATCTCTAATCTAGAGTGCATATACAATGAACCTACATATCTAAAATTCAACACCAAATGAATGCCAACTGAAGATGGGAAATAAAAAGTAAAAACTTTGGAAATTATGCAATGATATGGGTTTGTCCACTATTTAATGCCTCTATATTTGTCATCTGCTTATTAGAGCAAAGAGAGCGAAAATTTTATCTTCCTAAAACTTAGGTCCCTGTCTGTAAGGTGAGTGTTTGCTTCCTTCTAAAGTCACCAGAATCTGTTTCTCCTTAGAGTTTGTAGAAACAGAGTACTAACTGGCCTGGGGTGTGAGCCAGCAGGTATGGAAATAGGGTAATCTGACAATGATGTCTATCACATAAAACAAATCATTCGGGCTTATTCAACATATCTGGCAGTCTGTAAGTGCAACTCCTATAAGTACTGTGACGCTTTCGCCTCCCCGCAAATATTCTCCACCAGCCTGATACTTGTCCTAAAGTATCCTTCCCTTTAGAGTTAGTTGTTCCTTTGCCTGTGGTTACTGAACACAGCTGCCCATCAGATTCCCAACTTGTTAAGAAACTTGTTAAGAAACAGATTCCCAAACCCTATCCTAGACCTACTGAATCAGAATCTCTAGAGACAGGGCATAGGGAATCTATATTTTAACCAGTTTTCCAGATGTGATACATTTAGTCCGGCTGATCCAGTATTCGGACACTGTTCATTTCGAAAACAAACAGGAAACAGAAAGAAAAAGAAACACTGCTAAAACACGTAGGGCAGAGAGGGTTCTAAACTTGACCATAATAACAGAGATGAGTTTGCCAGATGAGGTAGTCATCACCTTGAAAGGCTCACAGAACGTTTCTATCCCAGGAATCATAAACTCAGATGCCTTCGGGGCAGGCAGATAACATAAATGAGCAAGGCCAGCTGAGTGGAACATGCATGGCTTCCTCAGTCTGTATTTCATTTCTCACTTTTGATAGAAACATGGGAACAATAAATATCCCAGATGCCTCTGAACCCTTTTATGAGAAAAACAATGGTGCAAGAATGATAATAAAGGGTCACAGGCACTCAGTTGTAGTGTCTGGAGTAACAGGGAAGAGTGGGGACTTTGGCATCTGAAGAGTTCCTACCACATCTAAAGTGAGCAGCTTATATTACACTCAATTCCTGTCCATTTTTATGGCGGCAAAGCCTGTGCAAAAGGAGCGAGGATTAACAAAGGGAAGGTTAAAGAAAGGCTAGGCAGGAATGGGGAAGCATTCAATTTAAGTTGGATCTAGCCTAACAGGAAGGAAAGTCTTGTCCTAGTGTTCTCTCCATAGGAAGATAGAGACAAAGAACCTACTGTTTTATTATATTGAGATTTTGATGAAAGAAACTGGAATTTGGAATCAGGCACATGTGAAATAGAAACCCAGCAATCAAATTATTGAATCCTATCTGAGCATCAATGTTTTCATTTTTTTCTGTGGGAGGTAATATCTAACTTGTATGGGTGTTTTGAGGATTCTGTGTGAAAATGCATATGAAGGCAGCAAACACATGTCCTGACACACGGGGAACATTTGGTGAATAACCATTTTATTTTTTTCTTGAACTTCCCATATTTGGGTCAGAGCACACTCCCATATTCTCCTCTTTACATCTATAGCTCTATGAATATTTTAGGAAAGTGGTTGCTTTATCTCAACCACTTATGCTGTTTATAAAACTGAACCAACTCAGGCAGTGTTTCCTTAGATTTCTGCAGTCTCTCTAAGATTTCTTTTAAGCATTATACTTAGGATTTGAATAGCAGTCAGGCATTAGAAGATATTCCATGTTTGTTTTTTAAAAACTATTTTTCATTTAAAAATTGGTGATATAATTTTTCAACAACAAGAATTTATGACCTCATGTTTCCCTTGACATAACCTGGAATTTATCTGGCCTTTCTCACTTGGCCATGATGCACATACTCAGAAGATACATGACATCATTAATTATTACCAGGTCTCCAGGATTTATTTTATCTTTATTTCTTTTCATGGTATTTTAGAGTTTTTCATAACTTTGTTCTTTATCCTCTAACAAACAGAAGTAGTAAAACAGAAACTATGTTCTCATATAGAAAAAATAATTTCCCAGTTTGCTAATCTGGGAAAAACCAGGAATACTAATAGCAAATGCTTGTTTGATTCATTCATTCACAAACACTACCTGAAGGACTACCATGGGTTAGAAACAGTGCTTGATGCATTCATATACATGGGAAAATGGTAATATAAGGCCCTCCACAAACAGCTTCTGAATAGAAGCTTCTAAGACAGCTTCTATTCAGTATATATCTGATGGCTGCATAACACTTGCCTGACAATTCTAATGAAGGCACCATGATTACATCCTGATAATCAGTTACACTACTCATGACTGCTCTATATGACATACATTCCCTAGATTTAGGACCTAAAAGGAAAACCAAAACAATGTGGCATTAGCTACAGATTCATCGTGTGATATCGAATTCCATCATTTTCATTTTCACTAGGTTAATTTAATTTAATAAATTAATCATTTATTAATATTAAATATTAATTTAAAGGTGTTTTCCTTGGCTCTTTCCCTTATGTGAGTTCCCCACTATCTTTAGCATTTGGTTTCTCAGCTTCACTTTTCTTATTTTCCAAACCAGAAAGATGCCAGTTTTCCTACTTTTACTCCACTGGTTCTATGCTCTGCAAGGGTTACACTTAGCTCTAGTCGAAAAGCAATGGAGGTAAGAACTGACTTGTATAGTGACCCACCTCCCTCTATCTGAGTGTACACTCCCCAGTCAAGTCTGTCTGCTTCTAGTCATTCTCCAGTACCATCAGGTAGATGTTTTTTTAAAATGTTGTGACCAAATTATATAGTGTTTTCTGCCCAGAGCAGTTACCTCATGGGGTTTTAGTTTATCATACCCAGAAGAGGAAGCCAGTCAATGTCTAAAAGCAAAGGTTTTTTTTGCACTTGAAGAGACTTCAGAGTTCATCTAGATAAGCAAACTCATACCCAGGAGATTAAGTGATGTGACCACAGTCACATAGCTACTTCATGATGAAAACCATTAAATATATGGCTTGGCCCAAGTCTTGTACATGATGTGCCAAAAATAGCACTGTGACCTGTTTGGATAAATGGGGTAAACCAGTAGAGCAGGCCACTGGAAGACCATCATCAAGAGGAACTAGAGAACCTCCTTGAAAAGCACCTACCCTAAGAGAAATGGAGCCAAGACAGGTAGGCCTGGTCCAGTGTGGTGGTATGATTTTTTACCCAAATTCACTTCCTTCCAGCTCCCTAAGTCTCATGTCTGAGTCTTATGACAGTTTGGGCTATTGGTACAACCAGAAATAGTGTGGAACAAAAGCCACATTTCTTTGGTACTCTTCTAAGAGACGGTAACAAAATGGTGGGTGATTAAGGCATTTTATCCAACTATGCACAAGACAACTTGTGGCTCTGGCACCTCTAGTTCTCCAGTGTACCAACAGTGGCAAAGGTGGAGCCCAGAGGAGGAGGGCAATGTCTATCAAAAGCAGCAGGAGAACCTGGAGGAAGCACAATGCTCCACTTTGCTTCAAGTGTGTGGCAGGAACAGAGGTCTTCAGAAGGGGCAGTGGTAGAGGATATGGCAGCATCTAGCAGAGGGCTTCCAGAACAGGGAAAGGGGGATTGTCACTGATGAAATTTGTTTTTGAGGACATTGGAGAGGTCCCCTGGGAGAAGGAGCTTTTCAGGAACCTAGAAGTTCTGCATTAACTGGTGATACAAGACACATGAAATACACATGTTTACAAGCAGTGTGATCCAATTTCAAATTCTGTGCTCATGTGGCCTAAGTAAGCACAGGTTACAAATATATATTAGCCAACTGATTGACAATATAATTGTCAATTGGGATTAATGGACAGAAAAGATGCAAAGGATAATTTTAAGCAAGTGGAATATTATATATAAAGACACAGAAGTAAGAAAAGGCATGTAGAAATAAAAGCAGTGTGTTTTGGTGACAGTATTTGCCCAATCAACAGATCAACTCCTTCAGGTCATATCAAAATCAACAAACATGCAGTCCAATAAGTAAATATCCTGCCCCTCAGGTATCTTTATTAGTATAAATATAAATTTCCCGTGCAAGGGAAAATACGAAAGTAACAAAGTGATTCAGTCAAAGAAAGGCTAGAGAAACATTCTTCAGTATTTCAAAATGTAGGTGCCAATGCCCTATTTGTAATGGTAAGAGCACTCTTCAGGTAGGTCAGCAAAGGAGTCCCATGACTGAAGCAGGGGGACCAATGTGGGTGTGAAGGGAGGATGAGGCTGGATGTGAGGGACATAGTGGAAGTTTCTTTATGGAGGAGGGTCTTACATACAAGGCCGTTGAGTTCAGATTTCATTCAATAGTCAATAGAGAGATTGCTGCTGCTTCTTGAGCAGGGGCACAATGTGATAAATGTGCTGCTGGGAAGAGATAACATTAGAGCAGTGTGCAGTGTGAAGGAAGGAAAGAGGACCCCTGAAGCTTTTTCAATGACTCATGTAGGAGATGAGGGGACCAGGCCTGGGATGCTGGCACAGGGAATGCAGACAGAAACCACAAGGGTTGAGACTTACAGATGGAATATTAGCATGATTAGTATCCTCATAACTTCTAAAGGGCAAGCCTGCACATCATTCAGGATGTATCCCAGGATCCAGCATCATTATGGTGCTTAAGGCAAGTGGCAGCCAGGATAATTTCTAGAACATTTCTTTGCTTTCTTATAATCATTCTTGTCCTTTTTCTCATGCCGGAGATGCTTTGCTTTTTATATGGTGCTTGTTTGTGAGCACAGAGGCCAGAAAATAATTAGGGGGTATGCAGTCTCTGCCATGTGTTTGTCAAATGCTCTGAAGAGGGAACACATTTCAAAGATCCCTGTATCCTTTGTCTCTGCCGTACTTTTAGCTTCTCTCTGGTGCTTCTACTAGAATTCTGTCAGCTCTGCCTTCTTGTAAGAATTTTCAAAGCAAGACAGTTCTATCAACACCCCTGCCTCCTCTTAAATGAATATCTAAGATGTTATCTTCTGGCAGCTTATCTGATGATGTTGAGATCAGAGGCACTGTAATTTTCAGCAATCGGAAGTTTGATTCCAATCTGACATATATAGTATGGCTCCAGCTTCAGCAGAATCCCCCCGATAGCTCCCTCTCAGCACGCTACCTCCACTCCCTCAGCAGCCATTAACATCAGGAAGACTTACACCCCCACACACACACACATTTATATGGAAAAGCAGACTAGAAGGGTAAAATGATTTCTTGGAATCCATGGATAGAGAATATATAGTAACGAATATGGACCAAGTCATTTAGTTTTGTGATCAATGGGTCATCACTTCTGAAGTGCTCACCAATCAACAGCCAAGGATGCAATGTCCCCAGGGGCAACTTCAACCAGTAATGGGGTGGATATACCCCAGTTTCTCCATCCCTCAATTCTGAACCATGGTTTTTCAGAAGCTCTGAGGACTGAGATTCAGTTGCCCACAGCAGTAGCCCCATAATCAATGCATCCTTTACTATCTTCTCTCCCTTTCCTGGGTCACTATCACCACTCTCTGCCCTGTGCTTACTGGGATGACTTACCAAATAAACTACCTGAACCCAAATTCTTATTTTATGGTCTGCATTTGGAAGAACCCTATCTAAAATAAGCTCCAGACTCTAGAATTGCCTCTTTCTCTCTCTCCATCATTCTACTATCAAAATTTACTTCCCAGAGGGCCAGAAATGACAGCAGATAAGAAAAAAAAAATGTGCCTTGTAAGAAGAGAAAAGTGAGTTTTACAAGCTCTCTTTGCATTTACTGACAGTGCTGGAATGGAGAAGGTGGAGAGAACTGTGGGAAATTGAAAGGTCTTTAGTTTGGAACAGCTTAGGACCAGATTCCATGGATGAGCAGCTCCAGGAAGCAGCTGGAACCTCCTCATGCTTGGAGGATAGTGTGGATTCCATACTCACTTACCATGGACAGTCTTTCAAAAGTGTATCTTTTGGGGCTTCCCTGGTGGCACAGTGGTTGAGAATCCGCCTGCCGATGCAGGGGACACGGGTTTGTGCCCCAGTCCGGGAGGATCCCACATGGCGCGGAGTGGCTGGGCCCGTGGCCTATGGCCGCTGAGCCTGCGCATCCGGAGCCTGTGCTCCGTAATGGGAGAGGCCACAACAGTGAGAGGCCTGCGTACCGCAAAAAAAAAAAAAGAAAAAAAAGAAAAAAAAAAGTGTATCTTTCTCTGAGTCAACAGGAATGACAGTGCAGGGCCAATTGTCTGCTGCGCTTTGTGGCAAAGACCATTTCTTAGGCTACAAAGATAAGATTGGAAAGTTGCTGAGCCCTCTCAGTGAGGAGCTTGAGGTCCCACTGTTTGCTGAGAGCCTCAGTTAACCAGTAGCTTACAGCTCTGTCTGATACCTAGAAGCCAATTCCAGGACACGAGACCTAATTCTCCAGCTGAATCTAAGTCCTGATACAATTAAAGCCAATTGTGTAGAGGTCCATGAGGCTTATTTAAAACATTTACACACTCAAACACAAATGCTTGACATTTACCATTTTAAATATCTGAGATATTGTATTATTCCCACCTTCCACCCCAGTAACAATCTTTATAATCATATCCTAGTTCTAAAAAAATTTTGGAAAATCTAGCTGGTACTGATGAAGATGTGGAGAAATAGAGACTTTCCTACTCTGGTAGGAAAATATGTATATTGGTGTAGTTTCTGCAGAGCAATTTGGCAATAGGTATAAAAAGTGAATATGCAACAGTTCTTGGGGTGTGAGAAGCAATGATACAAAAATTAAATGGAAGCAAGATAGTAGAAGGAACGTAGATCTGTGTTAAACTCATGACTTCATTGCATGACCCTGAATACATCATTTAGATAATCTCTATGACCTTTACTTCCCTCATCTCTAAAACAGGAAACATAATTCCCACATTCTTCATCTGTTTTGAAGGTTAGAAAAAATGCACACAAAGCACCCACTGTAGCATCTGTCATTTTAGCAAGACAAGTCAAAGGAGAGGGAATTTTTGTCCTTCAGGAACACTAATGGGTGGTGGAACCAAAGTTGGATAAAACTGAAGAAAATTCTAAAATGATTATCACTGTTGTAAGGAACTTAAAAATCTCATGGGGAAAGATTTGAGCAAGAGGACTGAGATTTTGTATATATTTGTGACATGCTTTATGAATATTTTTATTTTCTGAAATAAAATGATGAAAAGAAGCCCACTAACTAGATATATCTATAAGAGCCTATATATCCTAAATTAATATACTATTAATTTCTTATATCTTGCTCACCAGAAATTTTTGAGTATCCTCCTCTTAAGTTTCAATAAAAATGTTTTAAAATTTATTTTGCTTTGTTGCAGAAAATATACACATTCTAAGATAAGGAATTACGTGTTTACTTTCTACTGTCGTTTCATTTTTGGTTGTTACTATTACTTTGTCTAATCCAACATTCAAATATCCAATGCCTTACTAATTTTATGTCATGAATCACTGACTTCTATATTCTTGAGTTCAACATAATCCTAGAAATCAAGAGTTACTTGGATGCTTGAGATGAAAAAGTTTGAGCATGCAATATTTAACTACCCTCCCCCAGCACCATCATAGGTCCAAGAATCATTCCAAACTCCCTTTCTCAATACATAGGGTTATAAATTCTCAATTCTACCTATGCTAATTGCATATCAGAGCAAATCAGAATAGCATTTACCTCTAATATGGATTCACTAGCAACTTACCTACCCCCACCATATATACATATACAGACACACACATTCACTGACTTAATTAATATTCATCAGACATCTAATACATGCCAGATGTTCTGCTAGGCTCTGTACAAGTTTGGATTCAAAGAGGGAGGCAGACGCATTGTGCTTGCTATGGGATAAGGAATTTATGAGACCTTAAACAATTATGGGAGGAGCTGGGAAAGGAAAGACCTGGAAGGGGGCCTTGCAGATTTAGAGGAAGTCACTAACCAGTCCCCCTGAAGTGCTGGTGCAGGTAGACGAGTTGGGGCACCTGGGGAAATCTGAGAAGCCAGGCACAAACAGTAGCAGAAGTTTATGAGAACTGTGGTCTTTGTACTATTTCTGTGGGTTCACAGCCAAGCATCTGGTGGAGATGCTTGGTTAATAGGCCTAGTAGTTGGAAAGAAGAGTTTGATGCAGAGCAGGAGAGAATGAGGACAAGCTCGGCGTCTCTGTGCATATTTTCCCAGCCTCCTAATCTCACACAAGCTCCTGTTTTGGCCAAGTATAACTTGGAACCATTCAAGAAAGGAGATTCTTGGAAATGTACTACCCAGATTAACCAATCCAAATTAGTCCATACCTGTGAACTTGTTGTCCATATATACCGCTTTTAACCACGTTTAATTTCCAAATAGAGCCAATGGCAAAATGATGTTTCTACCTAACATGATACAACTATCCTTGATATAACCGATAATGCATAACACAGCCCTCACCAGAAGAGGATACACTAAGTTTCCTGTCTCTTTATCAATCTTTGGATGATCATTCCTCTTCTATCTGAGTCACACTCCTCCTTTGATGTCTAAACATTAAACACTATTAATACATTTTATATTGGAGAGTAAATAGGAAAAGGAAAAACAAAGAGCATTTTACACTCTTACACATGCACACATTCGCATCAAAGTAAGGAAGAAATACTTATAACTACGAGAGTCTTTATTTCTGTAACTTGTCAGGCCATCATAACTGGGATTTATAATTTCTTTCTTCCATTACACACTTGTATTCTCTTTGTCCTCAGCAAGTACCTTGGCTGGTCATGGTTCCTTGCTTGATGGCAGGGTGACTCAAACATTTGTTCCTTAAAGGTCTGTGCTGTTAGCAGTCTTACCTCTATTGGATTGTTGTAGTATTCCATTAATTTTAACATAAGACATGGAGAAGCACTAGGAGGCATCCAGAGAACAACCTGCTTTCCAGACATACCCTCCCCTGCCCTCACTATGCTGGAGCAGTCCAATTTCCCCACTGACGGTCAGTATCAATCACCCCCTCCAATGCAATGATTCTCTTCTTTGCCTGTTGGTTCACTGGGATGGAGAGTCCAAAATGACCAGGTAATAGTCTCAACTCCCAGTTTAGTGAATCTTCGTGTGCCTTCTGATAAAAATAGTCTTCCACTGTTCGCTAAGAACTCTAAGTCAGATTACAGCACCTCTCCTTGTTTCTCTCATATACTAACCCTCAAAACAATCATTCTTCAGTACTCCGACTCCTAGCTTACCACCACTTATTACAAAAGTTGTGTCACAATTTCAGGTGATTTCAGTATTGACACAGATGATCATCTGGCCCAGCATTTCCTGTACCCCATCCTTACCTCAGGCAATACACTTCTACTTTAATCATCCTAGGGACAGGGACCAGCCAACCAGGAACCACACACAACCCAAAGCCCCATGAAATTATTAAAACTAGCCAATTCTAAGCTATATACCCTGCCCTGCCTTGCCTTTCCCATGGAAACCCCCAAAAGTCTCTGGCCCATTGCTATCCCTTGGCTCCTGTCACCTTTTTCCTGACCACCCTTGCCTCCTGTCTCTGGGACTTGTGAGGATAATAATTTTTTTTTCCTGAGCCTGTTCTCTTTTACCTCCTGTGGCCACATCCGAGTGACCATCTTTTAAAAGAATACAAAACTTAGGGTAAATAGGTATTCATTACATTGTTTTTTTTGCAAACCAAACAAAAGAAAAAAAAAAGAACTCTAAATCAGCAGAGCCCAAAGTTGTGAGGACAAGTTTTGCCAGTGGATCACTTGAGGTAAAAGGGAAGAACCATTCCCATGGGTCACTGATTCAGAGTATATATTCATCCTAAAGAATTTTACACTAACCCTGCGAAATAGTGCTACACATTTGGTGTTACAACAGAGTCTTCAAAAGGACCTATCAGATGAATTGCTTCAGGATGATGAGGACCATAATAACACTAGTGAATCTGATATTGAATAATTTCCATGGTAAAAAGTAATATCATGCAGAAAACTATAACACTGAATAAGGCATTTTGGAAATCTATGGGTGGTAGTTTTGGCAGAATCAGAGGCAGGAAGACAAATTCATATCCAGGATATGTGTCTATTCCACTGAGAGCAAAGTGCTATTCCTTCCATGATGGAAATAGTCCAATGTAATCAACCTTCCACCAAGTGCTTGGCTGATGTCCCTTGGGAGTGGTGGCACACTGTGGACTCAGTGTTGGTTTCTGATGGTAGTAGGTTGGGCACTCAGTAATGACTGAAGCCAAGTTGGTCTTTGTGAGCAAAGTCCATGTTGCTGACTCCATGTATAACCTCCATTTCTGCTGGGGAAAGAGGCTGACTAACATCTCTAGCATGAGTCATCTTGTCCATCTGGTTATTAAGACTGACCTCTGCAGGAGGAGCTCTTTTGTAAACAACCAAATGGAACACAAATATCTTTATACTTTGTGCCCATTTTGAAGAGTTCTATCCACATAGCGCTTCTGGACTACTTGACACAATTATTGAATTGTGTTGTTTCCAAGTCTCTGACTATCCAGTCAAATGATCAGCCACTACCCATGGATCAGTACAGAGCCACAGTATTTGCCATTTTTTCCTAGGCAAAATGGACAACCAGATGCACTGCTTTAGAACTGGAAGAGGGGCCAGATGCAGCAACTTTACTCTTTCCTTGGAAGGGATATTGATGAGAGACAAATCCAGATGGCTTTGGGGGCTCATCACCTTCCCCTTTTGCAAGCTTAGCAGAGTTGGCTTAGCACCACTGAGCCAGCCTACAGAGATAAGGTCTTTGGCTAATTTCAACACTCCATTCAGCAGGCAAGGCTGTTCCCTGAGCCCTCGGTATGCAGACCTTGGTCTCCAGTATTCGTCTTCCCTAGCATGTTCCTGGACCCAGAGACCTCCTGTTTTGCTGCTTTTTACTGCAAGAACCAGGCACTCTTCTCCCTATCTTAGGCTAACTTACATAATGGAGTGAGTGAGCAGGAGTTCTTTTTTTGCACATCTAGCAGTTTTTTGGCTAAAGCAAGTCTCTGCTGGACTTCTGGTCATGGTGCATATAGGTTATCTATGTCCAGCCTGTGCTACAGAGTAATAAGAACTTGAGGGACTGTGCGCACTCTACTACTTCTCTGATTTTTAAGTTTTTCACCCAATAAATCCTATGTTATATCTGAAACTCATGGTACCGTACTGAATATCTGTGACTTCTTTCATAGCAGATACCTTGATATGCCCCAGACCACTGAATGTCTAAAAGCTTGACCATACTGGCACCTCCTGCATTTTTATGAGAAATAATTTCAATACTCTGACACACATATTTCTAGGGAAATGTCTACTTCCTACTCAACAGGTCCAGAAAATATAATGTCATCAACATGGTGAACCGGCATGATGTCGTTTGGAATGGGGAAGCAGAGAGGTTCCTGAGAAAAAAGTTATGAAAAGAGGATGAATAGAGACTTCCCTGGTGGTCCAGTGGTAAAGAATCTGCCTTCCAATGCAGGGGACACGTACGGGTTTGATCCCTTGTCAGGGAACTAAGATCCCACATGCTGCAGGGCAACTAAGCCTGCATGCCACAACTACTGAGCTCACGCCTCAACGAGAGAGCCTGCGTGCCACAAACTACAGAGCCCACATGCTCTGGAGCCTGCACGTCACAACTAGAAAGAGAAAACCCGCACGCCACAACTAGAGAGAAGCCCGAGCGCCGCAACGAAGAGACCGCGCGCACCACAATGAAGAGACTGCATGCGCTTCAAAGAAGATCCCACGTGCCACAACTAAGACCCAACACAGCCAAAAAATAAAGAAAGAAAATAAATAAATAATAATAATAAATAATAGTAACAAAAAAGGGGGGGATAAATAGTACTGAGATGGAGCAGTGCATTGTTAACCACCAGCTGAAAGCAAGCTCCTTCTGGTATCTCTACTCATAGGTATTTACCAGGTTACTAGCTGCATACAGGTTCCAGGGGATGTGTTGATTAGTCCAATAAAGAAACCACATCTGTAACAGGTTACAAATGGAGTTCCCTACCATCTGATTAATTTTATGATAATCCACTGTCATTCTCCGAGATCTGTCACCTGCACAGTCCAAACAGGCATATTAGATGAGGATGTGGTAGGAATCACCACTCCTGCATCTTTCAAGTCCTTGATGGTGGAATAAATCTCTTTAATCCTACAAGAAAATTCAGTATTGATTTTGGGTTATTGATTTAGTAGGAAAAGGAAGCTCTGGAGGTTTCCATATTGCCTTTCATATGATGAAAGGCCTAACTCTATAGATCAAGGAACCATTATGGGGATTCTGCCAGTTGCTTAGTTGCCTACTTCAACCATACATTTCATAACTAGGACAATAACTATTGCTTGACATAGTCTACAAGTGTCCCATTTGCCACTGACAACAAGTTAATCAATGCCTTTAAATCTATTCAGATTAGAGTTCTAATATCTTATTGCTATGCTTTTTTTAAAAAATTAATTATTTATTTATTTTTGGCTGCATTGGTTCTTCATTGTTGCTCACGGGCTTTCTCTAGTTGTGGTGAGCGGGGGGTACTCTTCGTTGCAGTGCATGGGCTTCTCATTGTTCTGGCTTCTCTCGTTGCAGGGCACAGGCTCTAGGTGCATGGGCTCTAGAGCATAGGCTCAGTAGTTGTGGTACACAGGCTTAGCTGCTCCACGGCATGAGGGATCTTCCCGGACCAGGGATTGAACCCATATCCCCTGGATTGGCAGGCGGATTCTTAACCACTGCACAACCAGGGAAGTCCATATTGCTATCCTTAATGTTGTATTTCCCTAGAACCACTTCTGGCGATACCAATACTTGTCTCAGTGTTCAAATAGGAATGATACAGGATAAGAGATTATAGGAATTAGACTTTACATAATTGTTGGAGGAGCTGGAGCAGTAAAGGTCTCAGAGAGGGAATGGAGGACTTGAAGAAGTTACTAACCAGTGTTCTCATAGCGTTGGCATGGTTGGACAAGATGGAGCTTTCAGGGAAATTTGATAAACTAGGCTCATCCAGTCACTAAACTGTAACCCCAAATGGGGACCCCTTCATGAGGAACACAGCAGCTGCTGCATCTATGTAGCTACCACTTCTGTGCATCTATAACCAAGCATACGGTAGTGTGACTGGGACCACTGCTGGTCAACAGAACCAGAAGTCAGGAGGCAGAACCCGACTTGGAGTCAAAGAAAAGGAACACAAGCTGGAAGCTGCTAGGCACTTTTTGTCTTTTTATCACCATATCTGGCCCTGAAGTTCCTCAGAGAGTAATAACTCTGCTTTAGTTCCATGTCTCAAATCCCATGCAAGTTCCTCTTTTGAGCAGCTCCAATCCAGAGCCATAGAGGAAAGGGGATTCCGAGAAATGTAGTTCCCAACTTAACTAAGTTGACAACAGAACAACCTGGCATAATAATATTGATATGAGATAAATGAAATGTGGTATGGAAGAGAAGGAGGAGCCAGCAGAGGAGGTTAAGAAAGAGCAGTCAGGGGCCTCCCTGGTGGCGCAAGTGGTTGAGAGTCCGCCTGCCGATGCAGGGGATGCGGGTTCGTGCCCCGGTCTGGGAGGATCCCATATGCCGCGGAGCGGCTGGGCCCGTGAGCCATGGCCGCTGAGCCTGCGCGTCCGGAGCCTGCGCGTCCGGAGCCTGTGCTCCGCAGCGGGGGAGGCCACAACAGTGAGAGGTCCGCATACCGCAAAAAAAAAAAAAAAAAAAAAAAAAAAAGAAAGAGCAGTCAGGAAGAACATAGGACAACCAGGAAGATGTGGTTTACTGGACACCACATGCAGAAGGTGCCTTAAGAAGAAAGGAGTCATCAGTTCTGCCAAATATGGATGAAAAGTCAAATAAAATGAAGTTTGAAAGCTGGCCATAGGACTTGAGAACATGGAGATCACTGTGGATCTTCAAGGGAGTGGAATGTTGATGGTGATGATGAAAGTCTGACTGGCATGGTATAAAGAGAAAAAAATGGAGATAGGAGGGTGAACAATTTTTGCAAGGATTTTTGCTATAAAAATTTGTAGATAAATGGAGTGATAGTGAAGGAGGTGCTCTAGATCAAAGAAGATTTTCATTTATGTGTGTAAGTATTTATTAAGATGAGAACTCATAATATCTTTGTATGCTGATTAAGTATAGAGGCAAAAATTCATGATGCAAAAGAAGGAAATGGTGGGGAATAATTGAAGGAGCAAAGTCCCTGAGTTGTCAGAGAAAAATGGAACCCAGTACAGATGAAGAGGGGTTGCCTTATTAGGCATATGGGCAGTTGATCCACTTTATGGGAGGGAAAGTACCTGAGCACAAATTCAAGTAGACTAGTGGATTTGTTGTCTATGGGAAGATGAAACCATTCCTTTCTCACTGCTTGTTTTCCCAGTGAAATAAAAATCAAGGTCATTAGATGAGAGTGACAAGGGGAGGGAGTGTTGAAAATTTGAGGACAGAGGAGAAATTATGCAACAGTAGTCTTGGAGAATGAAAAAATATAAATTGATTCAGGGAAACATAGTTGCATGCTTGGCGGCACTGGAGCCTCACTTAAGATTTGTGGGTGTAAGTTTAAATTGAGACCAGTCACATTGTTTTCATGTTCTTCTGTCACTATGACTGCTATTTGGGTACAGGAGGGGAACTGCCCTTGTCTGAAACTCAGTAGGCTTTGTTTTTTTTTCCCCAAGAACAGAATGCTGCTCATGCTGATTTAAGTCCCAATGGGGATTTATGAGCCAGTACAGATGTACCTTATATGGTTATTGAACCAGGAATGGAAGGTCAGGTCTCCAAGTTATTGTCTCCATCTCTTTGGGACCACATGATCCTCATGTCTGCTTTTTGAATTACATTTACTTTATTTTTTCTCTCTCTGCCAAAAAGATTTTTCTTTCTTTTTGTACACTTGATAGAAAATGGCCATCTCAGCCCAGGCTAGGTTAACCTCCCAGCTCCAAATCCCAGAAGAGGATAACTAGAGCCTCTATGTACCAATTCCAGATTGATAAGAGGAAAAATCGGATTAGCTTATCTTGGGTCAGCCCTTGGGAGAGAAACCTCTGTGGATAAAAAGTGGTGCACAGTATGGGTAAATTAACTGATCTAATCCCTAAAACCCTCAAGAGGAGTAGTCAGTATGGTTCTGAGAATTTATGGGCAATCCAAAATCTTTAGTGTTGTGGAAATGGAATAGTGAAGTAAATTTACATTTCCTAGAATTTCCTGTAATTAGAGAATTGAGTTTTAGAGATGGGAGAGGTATTGGAATAAGGATTTCTGCTTTCTCGTGAGGCCCAGTGAACTTTCAATCTCATCTAAGTACAGTTTCTAAAGGGATGGAATAACTGTGAACTACAAAGAAATGAATGTGGCAGAGATGAGGCTTCTTTCAAGAAGGGGGGTGCTTTATTTTAGCAAAGGTTCTGAGTCAAACTTGAGGGTCAGAACAGATTTAAGAATGAGCACTATGTACTTTGGCTACACACGAACAACTGCCTTTTGCCTAAACACTGACAGAAGAATATTTGTCTTGAGTTTATCTTTTCAGTTACAAATGACATAGGACTGCTGCCACGTTGTTACCTGGAAGAACATGTAAGAGGTCACATGGGGCAGTGGAAACACCAGGATAAAATTAAAATATTTGGTCTGTCCGGTCCTGACTTGGCCACTAGTCAGCTGTATGATCTTCCTTAACCTGCCTGAGTCTTCTAGAACACCGTATCTTCAGGTTTTCCTCTAGTTTCAAAACCTGTGAGTTGAAGAACTCCCAGAGAGAATGGTCCTGAGAGCATGAGCAGTCACAGTAAGATACGCCCTAAGGATTTTCAGTAGAGCTCACACCTAACTCTGAAGTCTGTTGCATCCAGCCATGTCCAACAAGCGGAACAACCCAGAAGCCTGGTTGATACAGTGAGCGCTTACACTGTGATTTGTGAATGACAGTAAATTGAAACTTGGAGACCCCCCACAGCTGATTTAGATTAACAGCAATGGGGCAACACTGTAGGTTTAGGTTGTCGAAGCTCCTTAAAAACGCAAAGCCTTCCTGTTTGCTCACAATCTTGTTTTTTATGGAAATAGTATGAGTAATAATAACATAAGAGCTTTCTCCCAGTACCACGAGAGTGAGAGGAGGATTTTTAGCAGCTATGGTACTGATTTAGCAAGTAATCACATTGATTCTCTAAGGCATGCAAGAACAAACAAGAGAGAGATTTGTGGGATGGGGATGGTTATTGGGTCCCAATACACTAAACAAAATATCTGCTTACACTATCACTCAGAAATGCAGATGTATAAGTACACCAGGTTGGTTTCCTTTTTAAATTAAAACAAAAGTGGTTCCTCAAGATATATGTGAAAATCAGACCATATGTGCTCTGAAAAGACTCATTTACCCTCTTGGCTACAATCATATCCAAAACTATGTCTGCCCAGCATCTTTGCTATTATGGAAGACAACCAGGGTAAACAGCTCTACAGTTGGCCCCAAGAATATAACTTCAAGTTAGAAAACACTCACTCTCCAGCCCATTCCCTGTCTTGAGTGAAAGCTGGTAAAACTATTAGGTATTAGAGTTCTCATAGAAAGTGCTCTGAAACAGGTAAAGTGTTATTCAAATGTAATCCTGGATTTATTTAGACATACATGGGCAGTAAACCTCATCTGGGTTAGTCAGAAGAAATTAGACATGCAAGGTGGTAGAGACAAGAAAGACCTAACCTAGGACTGATAAGGACTCTCTCCAAAGGTACATTCTTTGGAAAGTAGCCAAGAACTTGAGAGGCCAGGAACTGGAGAGTCTTCCAAGAACACTCCATTGCAGTGGTAACTCAGGAATGTGCTGAAACATTGGATGGATGTCCCAATGTGCTCTAGGATCAGGAAAAAGTGAAGCAATAATATAAATATTTGTTAGAATGACTCGAGTGAGCTGAAAGATGATATATGAATATAGGCAGGCCTCATGATAATCTCAACTGCATATAGAAATAAAGTTACAGGGGATTTCTTGCAAAACTGAACCAATAACCACAAACTAAGGTATTGTTTTTCTTGTGTGATAGTCCAACCATGTACTGGGCCACCTCCATACATGTGAAGATAATTACTATTCACTGCCAAGTAGAGGAAGTCCTTTTGTAATCTTGGGCTAAAGACAAGGACTTTTAAGATACTGAAAGTAGTTTCAATCAACATGAAAATCTGAACAGACAGGAAGGCCATGATAATGATGATACTGATAAAACGCAGTGCTGTAAACACATACTAATGGGCCTATTCCATATCTTCCTTGATGAAAGAACCAGTTTTCAGACACTTGAAGGAGATGAACATCTAACTTTGTGATTGGCTTAGATTTCAGGGACAGAGGGAAGTATTTAAAGTATTTCTAGACAAAGGAGAGTTAGATAGGAAAAGGGGAATGGAGATATCTTTTTTCCAGGTTAGAGTTTTTTGGGGGGGGGTTATTTGTTTGTTTGTTTTCATTTTGGCAAGGCCCTGTCCATAGAGGACAAATATTCCATTGCAATCCCACTCTCTTTCTGACTTGATGGTCACTGTGTCTCACTACTCCAGTCTTTAAGGAGCAAGTCATGAGCCCAGCATGATCTATGACTGCACCTTGAGAAAGGCAGCACGAAGTTGGGTGAGTTACGCCTTCCTATCCCCACCCTCAAATCCTCTGAGAATTCCACAGACGGAACTATGAATCATTTCCTGTAATTCCAAAGACGTATGGTCTGCAGTACTTAATCCAGGATACATCTCTCTTCATTGTGTTCTGTTTGTGGGTATTTCACAGCCTCTTGATGAGAGGTGGATTAAGCCGATCTAATTCTCCAATTCCAATGATAAGAGGTTAGGAAAGGATGACAGACTGCATCATCCACCACTGATTTCCAAAATTAATAAAAGGCAAAGCCAAGCCAGTGGTAACGAGTGTTCATGTCCAACCAGAAACTACCTCATTTCTGCATCCAGCAAGCATTGGCTACTGGCTACTGGGGTGTGAACAATATTATTTGATACCCCATTGATTCTCCCTGGAAGGTCACTTTCCATCACCATTTTTGGGTTTGGGTGTGCTTCCTTTCCTACATGTTCGAAGAACATCTTTACTAGAAATAACTGGGTAAAACCCATCTCACAGATCAGTGGTACCTGTGACTCACTGCCTTCTTCCAAGAGACAGCATTAAATTTCCTCACTCAAAGATTCCTATGTGACTGCAAAGGGCTGTGTCACTACCCCCACAGAGTCCCAACCCTTCTTCACCTCCTCATTTTCTCTACTTGTGAAACACACAGGCAGGCGCACACCCCCACAGTGCAAAGCGCTTTACTATATTCTCCAATTTAACCCTCCCCATAGCCCTGTGAACTGTTTTTATCCTTCTACAGATGAAAGTCAGTGAATCAATGTGCCATACCCACACAGCTAACAAGTGGCAGAGCGGGTTTGAGCCATATTGGTGTCTTTAACCTCCACACTCTCCTAATTGCCTTTCTGAAATGTTTCATCCGAGCTCTTATTTTATAGATGAGAAATTGGGTCCACAGAGCTGAAACCCTTTTTCTCAAGAGTCCAGGGCTTCTTGAATCATTGGCAGGAGCTTTCTCTCAATTCAATATTGCTTTTCTCATGCTTGTTTAGCTATTGAGGCTCTTGGAAAATAAGTGTGCTATTACCACAAAGTTACAACGTAGGTTACTAAAGGCAGGCGAAAGTAATTATGTAACAGCAGCCATCTCTCTTCATGTAACTGTGGACCCATGTCAAGGAAGCCCTGACCAGGTACTCTGACAATTTTGAGAAAGAAAGCTGTTCCATTTTTTTTCTCCCAAATACCCTCTGAAATAGAAGTGTTACTTTTCTTAAGTAAGACAAAGCATGTTTGTTTGAGGCAGTGACTGGGGTCTGAGTGATGTCGAATAGGACACTGGAAATCACTTACGTGGGGAGTCAGCCAAATGGCTGGATAGCACAGTGTTTTTTGAGAGGTGAAGGGAGAGACATTGCTCATGTTCCTACAATCAGAAGGGAACTTTCAGAGTTAAGCTGCTTCAGTGTGTGTGTGTGTGTGTGTGTGTGTGTGTGTGTGTGTGTGTGTGTGTGTGTGTGTGTGTGTGTGTGTGTAAGTTCCAGGAGCCAAGGGGGTACAGAGAGAAAGAGGTCAAGAGTCAACTGAGGTGAAGAAAGTCATCTGATATGTGTTTGCCTTCAGGGAATTCAGAGTTTGTGATTCTTTCAGCATTTTTCTTTCACATTTTATTTGGGTACACAAAATTCCATTAAAAATGGGCAGAGCAGGGTACGTGGGAGCATAAGACAGGAATTAACTTTAAGAGATAAAAATGTCTATATTATGGAAGCAATGACTTGCTTCACACATTTTGCTTATTTTTATTTTGTTTTAGAAGTATATTTATAATAAACATAGTATTTCTATAGACCTTATCAACTACTTTCATGAGCTTATGAAGTCTGTACCAAAACACACACACACACACACACACACCCTATCATGCCTCAAGCCCCCACCCTACAGCACCACATGACCCAAGCATCCTCTCTTCTGGCAAGACGGAATTTTTTGCTGTTTCCTGAACGTCAAGCCTTTGGCCTCTCCTCTTCTCATGACCTTTCCTCTGCTTTGGGGGTCCTTTATTCTTTTTCAAACTACAAAACCCCTACTTATGTTTCAAAGCCCAGCTTGAGTACCACCTTCTCTGTGAGCATTTCCTCCCCACCTCCACTACCCTTGATCTCCACCCCATGCCCTCTCCCTTCACAGACACATGCAAACAGCCCTGATGCATGAATTATGGATGGTTATGTGTGTCTGCCTCTCCATCTTGTCTCAACTCCACCTCTACTCTGCATATTTTAAATTCCTCCAGAGCAAAGGTGGTGTCTTCCATTTTCCTGTATCTACTCCACCCCACCCCTACTCGCTTCTTGTGCCAGTGAAGGGCAAGTGTTTCAAGTGTTTAGATTTGTTGAATGATGACTGACTTAACTGATTGATTGGACTGAATGAAACACATTTCCATATCTGCTCTCTTGCTGTAAAGATGAAATATATTGAGCTAATCCAACCGCTTGTCTGAAAGCAGGTCCTTGGCAATGCTTCCTGCCAGGTCTTCCTCTTTATGGTAATGAGTGAAATCAAGTCAAGCATACACCATTTGAAACCTCCACCCTAAAGTTTAACCTCTATGCTGGTTCGTTTCTATTTGCCCCTATAGATCCATTCTCCACCCCGAGCTGCCCTGCTCTGTGCTCTAGAAGACTAAACACTATGAAATGCATTACCCAGGTTGTTTTGCCCTGTAGCTTCCAGCTAATGGGTTCACTAATGGTAGGCACTGGAGGTACACCAAAGGGCAGGAGGAGAGAGAGGCCAAGGTATTCATTTCCCTCTCTAATTGCTTTGGAATACGGTTGGGCAGTAGCTGCAATCCTCTATCTAGGCCCATAGCTCCTGTAAAGCACTCATGGCTACTACAAGAAATTACAACAAACTTGGTGGCTTAATAAGGACCTACTGTATAGCAGAGGGAACTCTACTCAGTGCTCTGTAATGGCCTATATGGGAAAAGAATCTAAAAAAGAGTGGATATATGTACATGTAGGACAGATTCACTTCGCTGTACACCTGAAACTAATTCAACATTGTAAATCAACTATACCCCAATAAAAATTTAAACACACACACACACGAATGTAAATATCATCATACTGTTCTGTAGGTCAGATATCCAACGTCTCAATGGGCTAAAATCAAGATGTTGGCAAGGCTGGGTTCCAAACTGGAGGCTCTAGGGGAGAATCATTTCCCTGCCATTTTCAGCTTCTAGGGGCTGCCCATATGTTTTTGCTAATGGCCCCCTTCCTCTATTTTCAAAGCCAGCAATGTTGCATCTCTCAGACGCTTCTTCCTTCATCACATCTCCCTCTGACCACAGAAGGGAAAGGTTCTCTGCCTTTAAGGCTCATGTGATTAGGCTGGACCCATCAGGATAATTCAGAATAATGTCCCCATCTCAAAGTCCTCATCCTTAATTACATCTGCAAAGTCCCTTTTGCCACATAGGTAACATATTCACAGTCTCCAGGGATTAGGGCACAACATCTTTGAGGGGCCATTATTCCTTCTACTACACATGGTGTTAGCGCTTATCAATTCCAATAACACTGCTCCCTCTACTTGCCCCTTCAGGTCTGCAAGTGGCAATGCCTTTTTTTTTTTTTTTTTTTTTTTTTGCGGTACACGGGCCTCTCACTGTTGTGGCCTCTCCCGTTGCAGAGCGCAGGCTCTGGATGCGCAGGCTCAGCGGCCATGGCTCACGGGCCCAGCCGCTCTGCGGCATGTGGGATCTTCCCGGACTGGGGCACGAACCCGTGTCCCCTGCATCGGCAGGCGGACTCTCAACCACTGCGCCACCAGGGAAGCCCGGCAATGCCTTTTTGATGTTGCTAATCTCTGAGGCCTCGCTGTCTGACATTTGTTCCCCTACTCTACCCTCAGCTCTACAAAGAATTTCTTTATTAAATTCTCTCCAATTAACCCTTCAAGCATGCCATACGATTCTAGCAAGGACCCTGATAACACAATGCTCACTCACTCACCACAAGCAAAACTGTGTGGCTCGAGTCCTGCCGCAATTAAAAGGCCATTGATGATCCCATTAACCTATGCTAATCCTCAGCAGAGTCCAAGGATTCTGACTTATCAGCTGTCTGGATGAATTAGGACCAGTTCCACCCACCATTCACTTTCCTTATATATCTGTATGAGTGAAGAGTTGAGATGGATTTTCACACTTGCTAAGTAGGAAGAGGTGGCTTACTCAGCAAAGCTGATAGTTGGGCAGCTCCATTACTTAAGGCACTATTTAAAGATCAATTCACCTAGTTCCTCCTCCACAACCAAAAGGATGAAGGACCTGAAGTTCCGTTGGAAAATCAATAAAGTCAAGACTCTTCTGGGTCTGAGAACAAGACAAGTGAGGTTCATTCCAGTACATTCTTCATTTCAAAAAACTTGTTCCTCACCCTTTCACCTCGACATGATTGCCTCATGACTAAAAACATCTGCTTTGACAAGGAACAAATTTGCCATAGCGTTTGAATCCAAATTATTTAATATCTCCATGACTCAGTTTCCTTACTTATAAAGTGGAGATACCACCCTCAGGGTGAATGCAGTGGGCTATATAAATCTTCACATTGTGTGTAGTGCATGGTAAGTTCAATAAATTCTTAGTAGTTGTATTAAATCCTGCCTATTTTTCAAGGTCAAGGCCAAGTCCTCACCTCCAGGAACCCTTCCTAAATTTCTCCAGAATTCAAAGATCTCCCTTTCCTTTAAAGTTTTACAAATCTTACAGCAAATAAAGTAAATACTTAACACTTATTTACAGTAAAGGACATAGTCTCCTCCAGAGCAGGAGCTGTTTTCTATTCCTTTGGCATCTGTCTTTATGCCAAACCTAGTAGTGGGTATAGAATAGACACAGATGGATTGCTATCATGAAGGGTACATCTCTTTTATCTTTCCTCCAGCTGCCCCTGGCTCCATTTGACATTCTGAAGTCACAGAGAAGGTAGTACAGAACCCATCTATACAAGGAAACAAAGCCCCTCCTCCTCATAGAAAGTCACAAAGGTGTCACAGTTTTTCAAACCATGGAGGGTGTTCTACTTCTAAATGCTCTGTCCTACACACTAATAATGATCTATCAGAAGGAGAAATGAAGAAAACAATCTCATTTACAAATGCATCAAAACGAATAAAATACCTAGGAATAAATTTAACAAAGGAGGTGAAAGACCTGTACTCTGAAAACTATAAGTGATGAAAGAAACTGAAGATGTTGCAAACAAATGGAAATATATCCTGTGCTTATGAATAGGAAAAATTAACATTGTCAAACTGTCCATCTACCCAAAGATATCTACAGATTCAATGCAGTTCCTATCAAAATACAATACCAACACAACACCATTGCTCACAGAACTAGAACAAATAATACTAAAATTTGTATGGAATCACAGAAGACCCCAAATAGCCAAAGCACTCTTGAGAAAGAAGAACAAAGTTGGAGGTGTCATGCTCCCTGATTTCAAACTATATTACAAAGTTATAGTAATCAAAACAGACACATAGATCAATGGAATGGAATAGAGAGCCCAGAAATAAACCTATACTTAGATGGTCAATTAATCTATGACAAAGGAGGCAAGAATGTGTCAATACAATGGGCAAAAGATAGTCTCTTTAATAAGTGGTGTTGGGACAACTGGACACCTACACGCAAAAGAAAAAAACTGGACCATTTTCTTACACCACATATGAAAGTAATCTCAAAATTAAAGATTTGTGTAAGACCTGAAACCATAAAACCCCTAGGGGGGAAAAAAAAAAAACATAGGGAGTATGCTCCTTGTCATTGGTCTTGGCAATATTTTTTGGATCTGTCTCCTCAGGCAAGGGCAACAAAAGCAAAAATAAACAAATAAAAATACATCAAACTAAAAAGCTTTTGCTCAAAGTGAAGGAAACCATCAACAAAGCAAAAAGGCAACCTACTGAATGGGAAAAGGTATTTGCAAATGATATATCCAATAAAGAGTTAATATTCAAATTATACAAAGAAATTATACAACTCAATATCAAAAAAAATTTGATTTTAAAATGTCTGAATGGACATTTCTCCATAGAAGACATATAAATAGCCAATAGATGCATGAAAAGATGCTCAACATAACTAATCATCAGGGAAATGCAAATTAAAATCACAATGAGATACCACTTCACACCTGTCAGAATGGCTATTACTAAAAAGATAAGAAATAACAGATGCTGATGAGGAGGTGGGGAAATATATGTATTTTTTTTTTCAAAAAAAACTACAATGAGATATCATCTCACACCAGTCAGAATGGCCATTATCAAAAAATCTAGAAACAATAAATGCTGGAGAGGGTGTGGAGAAAAGGGAACACTCTTGCACTGCTGGTGGGAATGTGAATTGGTACAGCCACTATGGAGAACAGTATGGAGGTTCCTTAAAAAACCACAAATAGAACTACCATATGACCCAGCAATCCCACTACTGGGCATATACCCTGAGAAAACCATAATTCAAAAAGAGTCATGTACCAAAATGTTCATAGCAGCCCTATTTACAATAGCCCAGAGATGGAAACAACCTAAGTGTCCATCATCGGATGAATGGATAAAGAAGATGTGGCACATATATACAATGGAATATTACTCAGCCATAAAAAGAAACGAAATTGAGCTATTTGTAATGAGGTGGATGGACCTAGAGTCTGTCATACAGAGTGAAGTCAGTCAGAAAGAGAAAGACAAATACTGTATGCTGACACATATATATGGAATTTAAGAAAAAAAAATGTCATGAAGAACATAGGGGTAAGACAGGAATAAAGACACAGACCTACTAAAGAATGGACTTGAGGATATGGGGAGGGGGAAGGGTAAGCTGGGACAAAGCAAAAGAGAGGCATGGACATATATACACTACCAAACGTAAGGTAGATAGCTAGTGGGAAGCAGCCGCATAGCACAGGGAGATCAGCTCGGTGCTTTGTGACCACCTGGAGGGGTGGGATAGGGAGGGTGGGAGGGAGACGCAAAAGGGAGGGGATATGGGAACATATGTATATGTATAACTGATTAAATTTGTTATAAAGCAGAAACTAACACGCCATTGTTAAGAAATTATACTCCAATAAAGATGTAAAAAAAAAAAAAAGAAAGGAAAAGGATTTATTAGCCCATTTCCAGGATACACACACACACACACACACACACACACACACACACACACACAATGGAATATTACTCAGCCATAAAACAGAAGTCTTGGACTTCCCTGCTGGTGTAGTGGTTAAGAATCTGCCTGCCAATGCAGGGGACACGGGTTCAAGCCCTGGTCTAGGAAGATCCCACATGCCGCGGAGCAACTAAGCCTGTGCGCCACAACTGCTGAGCCTGTACTCTAGAGTCTGCGAGCCACAACTACTGAGCCCGTATGCCACAACTACTGAAGCCCACAGGCCTAGAGCCCATGCTCTGCAGCAAGAGAAGCCACCACAATGAGAAGCCCATGTACTGCAACAAAGAGTAGCCCCTGCTCTCCACAACTAGAGAAAGCCCACGCATAGCAATGAAGACCCAACACAGCCTTAAATAAATGAATGAATGAATGATTGAATTTATTAAAAAAGAAATCTCACATTTGTGACAACATGGATGGACCTAGAGGGCATTATGTTAAGTGAAATAAGTCAGGCAGAGAAAGCCAAATATTGTATGATCTCACTTATATGTAGAATCTAAAAGCAAAAACAAATGAACAAAAAACAGGAAGAGACTTATAGATACAGAGAGCAAATTGATGGTTGTCAGAGGGGAGGGGTTAGGAGGTTGGTCAAAATAGGAGATTAAGAGGTACAAACTTCCAGGTAGAAAATAAATGAGTTACAGGGATGTAACATACAGCATGAGGAATATAGTCAATATTACCATGATAAAGTTGTGTGGTGATAGATGGTTACTGATCTGTTGGTGATCGTGTCATAATGTATTAGATTGTCAAATCACTATGTTGTACACCTGAAACTATACTCAGACCATGTGTCAGGCTATGCACTATAATTTTGACTTCAGGAAAAATACTAACTTCTATATTCCTTATTTTAATCAGGATACCGTAGGTTATGCTGCAGGAACAAATAAGTCCAAGATCTGAGGTGCGTAACACAACAAAGGTTTATTTTTCTCTCGGACAAAATGTGCTTCAGATTGAGGTGACTCTCTAGGGCCTCCAACCTCCATTCGGCCCCTTATCAATCCAGGCTGATGAAGGATTCTCCATCCTCAAACTGCACTGTCTGGAACATGCCAAAAGAGAATGATAGAGAATCTTGCACTGATTTATTAAATCCTTAGGTGATACACATTACTTCTGCTTATAACCATTCAGTGGTTAGAACAATAGTCACATGGCCCTGCCTAATGGCAAAGGGTATGAGAGCTTATGATTCTATTAATTTGGAAGGAGAGGAGAACGAGACAAAGGTGAGCACTGGAAGTCTTTACCACACTACTTAAGACACTTGTCTGACTCCACACTGAATGATAATTTTCTCTCCTTCCAAACTACATATCCCTTGAAGCCAGAGATTCTATCTGATCCATTCCTAATTCTACTTCCCAATACCTCTCTAGCACAATCCCTGGCACACTATCCAAACATATTTATCAAGTTCATTTTTTAAAATTTACCAAATAGTTACTGATTGCTTACCATGTGCCTGGAGTTGTTCTAGGTGGTGGAGATATGGCCCTGAACAAAATACACATATACCTCTAACCTCATGAAGCTTATTTAGATTTTAGTGTTGAAGGAAAACAAAAATGTAGACAAAATGTATAATAAGGTGGGTGTTGATGAGGACTACAGAGAAAAATAAAGCAAAGGGAAAGGTTATTAAATATATATATGTGGCAGGGGAGGGAATAGGTGATGGCTATGTGGAACCAAACAGGGAAGAACACTGACTGACCAGGGAGTCCTGGATAGCCTGTGGTGACAGAGATAAACAAGAATAAAGATTTAATAAGATTAATCTTGATGGTCTCAAGGCAGACTGTGGTGGTGAGGCTGTGAGTTTTGAAAGTAGGAGGGAGAGGTGGGAGTCTTGCCAGAATCATGAAGAGTTTGGATATTCCTTTTTCAACTTCTCCAAATACTGATATTATGTTCAGGAAAGAGCTGGGGTTTCTGATTGTCCTCTTGACTTGCAAACAGAAGCATGGAGTTGAACCAGAGGGCATTTTAATTGAAACCCATATATAAATTTAATTGGTTGTCTCCATCATACTTTTTAGGTATTTTAATATTTTCTTCTCCTGTTTTGACTCAAATGGAAGTTCCAAATAGCATCTGTAGAATCCATTAAGATGTCCTTTCTTAAAGCCATTACTGCTTCTGCATGCTCTCTGTTCACCCTCATGTGAAATTTCTGCCTTAAGATTTGCTGGATTAAAATCTGTGAATTAAAGGCCCCTTTGAAGCATGCTCCAGCTGTGTTTTTTTTTTTTTTCATTTTTCTTTCACATTTTTATCCTCTTAACCCCACCCAGATAATCATCTGGACTATGGTACTTACAAATGCAACACTGAGATGTATCTTTTGTTCAACCATCTATGGTAAGTGGGTGATCTTTGTTCACCTCCTGACAACTATGAATTTTTCTTTAAAGAATGGATTTTTCAGTTTCCATTCTTTTTATTAACACTTATAATATTAAATCCTCCTTGCAAAGAGAAAAGGAGTGTAGAGAGGCAAGTGGCCCCAATTCTGTCTCTGAGCTCTAGGCATTGAAGTTCCGTGCACGTTCTTCAACTCAGTTTCCTCTTCTGAAAGGTTAAGTTGCTGAGTTTTACAATTATTAGTAAATGATTATCATCATCAGTTTCACAGTAATTATTGTCATTTTTGTTACTCTATGTAGGCATTATACTAAGCACCTCACATGCATTACATTTTGTTATTTACTTAGTAGTGGAATAGGCACATATTATTATTCTCTTCTTATACATGAGAAAACTGAGGCTCCCAATAATTTGTCCAAGGTTATACAGCTAGAAAGTGGTTGTTTTCTGCACCAATGTTTCCCAAGGACGTATAGTACCAGGTACTCAGGTATTAAATAAATATATTTTTTTAGTATATGTGTGTGTGTATAAATTAAAAATAGACAAACGAAATCAAACACAGAATAACTGAGCTTAGAATCTGTGCTCCTACTTCCTAAGTCCTAAGAAAATTGGTAGTTCCTCCATAAACAAGATTATTTTAATCTCTAATCTTCCCATACCTAATTCATTTGCTGATGGTGTTCCTTCACAATTCAGTCTTAACTGTCCACTTAGTTAACAGTGGATAATATATACAGGGTTCCTCCCATTACTGACTTTACTATTTAGTAGACTATAGTTTGAGACTCCATTACAGATTTTTTTTTTAAGGATTAAAAAAATCGGTTGCCTTCAATCACCCGGGGTTTGCCTTAGACCAACGGTTCTCAACCAGTCAATGTCTTAAGATATTTTAGGTTGTCACAGCAAGGGAGGAGGTGCTATTAGCATCCAGTGGGTACAGGCCAAGGATGTTGCTAAACATCCTACGATGCACACAAGTCAGCTCTGCACAATGCAGAATTATCCAGCCCAAAGTACAGAGGCTGAGAAATCCTGCCCCAGAAGAACTAGAAATGATGCAGAGGAGGCTCATTTTCCTGATCTATCTCTCAGTATTACCGTCCTCGCCCCACCATAACTTCTATGTAGACAGACATATGTATATTTCCAGGGCCCTAGGTTCAGCTCTCCTCTGGGATGCCTTTATCTAACCACAACTCATTCTTCCTATCCTTCTGACCCCTTCAAAAAAAATCATTTCTCTTTTGATCCAGTCTGAAAGAGGCTTGCAAGATGATTGACTAACCAATCTCATATACTAAGTACCTTTAACTTAGCTTTGAGCTTAAAATGAGTCATACTGGCCAATTACCCGTTGAATGGATGAGGTCTAAAAAATGCTTAGAATAATATTTTTTCTATCATTTCCCCCAACCCAGAGTATAATATTTTATCTTCATTGGCCAAATGGAGCCCATCCTCCAGCCTTGTCATCTGAAATGAAAGTATGCCAAGGGGCCTCCAGCAGAGCAGGTGGATGGTATAATTCAGTCAGAAGATAAGGAAAGAAGTTTAATCTCCCAATTGCCAAGAATTTTCCCCCTGATTAGAAAAGAGAATTCTGAAACTCTGCATAATTTAAAAATACTTCATGTGCTAATGGAAAAGGACTGAGAATAGAAATAAATCTTTGCTATAAATAATCAATGCTATCAAAATGTCATGGTAAAATGCTCCTCTGATAGGGACAAAGACAGATAGTTTTCTAGGGTTTTATCTGGAGAGCATCAGGCTGTGCACCAGAATGACTTCTTAGTCATTTCACTTATTTATTGGTTTGGATGTCTGTCTCCAACTACTTCCATAAATGACTCCATCCAGATTCAAAGTGAAGTACTATATATGTGTATGTCTGTGTGTGTCTGTGTGTGTGTATATATATGTATAGATATACACATACACATACAATATACACACACACACAAACTGGAGCAAAACTAAACCAAAGAGACATGGGAAAAATAGCAGCTGTTGATGGGCAGTTGAGAGGGCCATACCTCTCTCAAAGCCCTTACCAAGCGATAGTACAATTATTTGTTAATATTTTCATTTTACCAATAGACTTGCTATTCTTTGAAAACAGCTTTTGTCTTATTCATCTTTGTACTTCATTTGTCCAGCACAACATATAGTAGAGGCTCAGTAAATGCTTATTGCCACCATGAATGAATACATGGGTTCATTAATTTCAATCGATAAATACTAACTCTAATTTCCTGAAAGCCTGAGATTAGAAACAAACAAACAAACAAAAAAAAACAAACACTAAAAGGAAAAGAATGATGTATTCCAGGAATGTACCATTCCAGAAAGAATGATTTGGTAAAGTATAATACAGCTTTGATTAAATCAGAGGGAAGAACAAGCTGGAGTAAGATGGAATTATTTGAATGAACTAAGGCAAGAGAGGGAGGGGGGAGGGAGGGAAGGGGGAGGGGGAAGTGAGTGTTATGGCCATTTGTGTCCCTCCAGGTAATCCAAATCTGAGTGCCCACACTGAGATGCTCCACTTGGTCCTGGGGTTGCAAAGATGAAGAACACAAAACCACAGCGCTTACAATTCTTTGGGGAGGGGGCTGTTCCTCAGCCTTTGGCTGCACATTTGAATCACCTGGAGAGATTTTTTTTTTTTTTTTTTTTTTGCGGTACGCAGGTCTCTCACTGCTGTGGCCTCTCCCATTGCGGAGCACAGGCTCCGGACGTGCAGGCTCAGCGGCCATGGCTCACGGGCCCAACGGCTCTGCGGCATGTGGGATCTTCCCGGACCTGGGCACGAACCGGTGTCCCCTGCATCGGCAGGTGGACTCTCAACCACTGCGCCACCAGGGAAGCCCCTGGAGAGATTTTTAAGTACTAATACCCAAGTACTTTCTCTGCCACCAGAGAAATTAAATCAGAACTTCTGGGAATGAGGCCCACCCCAGCATCAATAGCTTTTTAAATTCCCCGATGATTCCAATTACAGTCAAGGTTGAGAACCACTGGCTTCTGGTATAGTGGAGAAAAATAATGGAACTGAAGTTCATTGAAGAAATGTCTGTAGAATATACCTTGAGTAAAGGACTGAATGGGAATTAGTGTTCATTTAGCATCTACTCCACCCTAAGCAAGGTGCCCTGTGTTTTACTTCTGTCTCATTTCATTCTCATGACATCCCTAGGAGGTAAGTATTATTACCCATAATTTAAAGACTAGAAAATAAAGGCAAAGATGATGGAGACAAAGTCCTTGCTATAAAGGAATTCTCAAAAACACACACACACACACACAAAAAAAAAAAAAACAAAGAAAGGCAGATCATAAGAAATATATATTGGGAAAAAGAACAGAAAGGTCAAATGGAACTAAAGAGACCTGGGTTCATTTCTGTCACTATTTGGATGACAGTCCCTTAACCTGTGAGGGTCACTAGAATGGGAGTAATAGGGTTAAAATCTAAAATTCTGTAATTTTAGCAAAAGTACACTAGAGACAAAAGTAATAGTACTGTGGTAGCCGCAATCAGAGAGAAGACAGATGTCACAGATGGAGGGCTGGCCACCAGTCCAGCCTTCAAGAGATATTAGAATCTGGCTGAGATTGCCATGGTCTACAGTTAGTCCTTGACTTTGCAAATTCAAAGGATATTGGTTTGGCTCTGAGGGACTGACACATAATAATTCAATATCCAAGAGCCTGATGTATAAACCAGTCTGCCCAAGTATTGCTATATAAAAAGAGAGTTGTTTTTATTAAATTTATTAAGGCCAAGGTCACTTGGTGTACAAATCAAGTTAAAGGAGGTGGTGTGAAGAAATTTTCTTCTTGGTCCTATGGCATTATTTACTTCTTTTGCTCTCCAGGGACTATATACCCTTCCAAGAATAAACAGATAAACACTATGTGGTTTGTTTTGGGTTTCTTTTTTTTCTCTTTGAGATTTCTTTTACTACATTCCATCAATTCCATCTCTTTCTATTAATATTGTCTTTTTATAGTACAATTGCTATTTCAGCTTTCCATTAATCAGCTTCAGCTGTTCCACTATAAAAGCTTTAGTTTATACTTGATTGTGTTACACCTTTAATCACATAATTGAAAAACATCAGGTTACAGTCTCAGCTGTGTTCATAGATTCATGTTCATTTCATATCAAATTCTTGAAGGAAAAAAAAATAGAACTGAGAAGTTAAGGAGGCAGAGGGTCCTTGTCCAGGCTTTGCCTCCAATGGCTGTACTGCCTTGGGCAAATAATTTAATTTTTCTGAGCATGAAGACTCCCTTTATGAAAGAGGAAGAAAAAGACTACCACTATCTCTTTTTGCATATGAAAAATTTTAAATAATACATTAATTTAACCACACAGTAGACACAGGGGAAATTAGTAATATGCTTTTCCTAATTTTCCACCTGATCATTCTGACTGGGTTTGATATTCTCAGATAATCTCTACCACTGATTTACTGGAACAAATCACCAATCTCATTTGCTTTACTTAAATTCTCCTTCACTGCACTTTCAACTTTCTCTTAACATTCTGAAGGCATTTTACTCTTTCCCTTAGGTTCTGACAACCTTCTGTAAGAGCTTTATAATTTCCCATTATCTCTTATGGTCTCTTATGAACTTGATAACATCACTAAGAAAGAGTCAGAATATGCAGTATCATTATTTCCACTTCCCAAATGACAGATAAGTAACACAGTGGGTAGGTGGTAGATTCAAATCCCTTCCTCTTGATTCCAAGTGTTCCCTCCACTGAGCTGTGAGTTCCTTGACACTATCCACTTTCACCAATACTTATGAGGCTCTAAGCAGTCATTCCACCCCTGGAGTTCTACTTTTCCCCTCTAAAGAGCGAGCTAAGAAGCTCTTTCTCCATGACACTTAGTTTGATGAGATGTTTTAGGGCAGTGTTTAAAGAAATGGGCATAAAAATGGAGAAAGACTGGAAAACATATAGAGTATCAACTAAAATTAATTACAGAGTCTATGAATCAGTCCCACAGGCACAAAGCTTAAGGGGTTAGGGGTCTTTTAATCTAGAAAGAAAGAAGACCAATCAGCAAACTTGTTAACTTTCTTTCTCTACATGGAGGGTCAGGACAAGGGACAGTGAACAGCTGTTCTCAGAATGCAATATTAGAGGATATGCAACCACAGGGATTTAAATCAGAGCTTCCTTACTGCAAGGATAATTAAACATGATAACAGAACTCAAAATGCAAGCTTCCTGTGTAGTCACTATTTCTGATGACGTTAAAAGCCTTCGTTCTCATGGGCTGGAGTAGGGGGACACAGGTGATTGAAAGATATAAACTGTCCCAACCTTGGGGGACATATCAGCTTCTTGGAGTAGCAGAGATGGGGGAGAATAGTTTTTAAAACATATTCAATATTATATATTTGGAAAACTCTAATGGCTTTATTATTTTTCATAATGTAAACTAAAAAGGTCAAGTGTAACAAAGATGTGTGTACCATGAGAAAGGAAGATTCTTAATAGAGTGGCGGTAAGGATCATGGGAGTAGTCTGTATTTATAAAATGAGTGCAGAAGTGGACAGGTTGTTTTAAAAAAAGAAAAGCCTTGATGCACACTTACATTGTTTCCAATGACAAGTAGAATCAGTGTGGAGGCAGAAGACCAGACTAGAGGTCTAGAGCTCTTCCATATCAGAGGTCCTACTACCAGCTTGTATGAATACCTGCCTTCTATCACCCAGTTATATAATGAGAACCCAATTACACCAGACCCACAGTTAGGACCTCAAGGAAAGGCAAATGAAACACAATCTCTGACCTAGAAAGGAAGCTTACAATCCAGCGTTGGAGGCAGACAGTATGATATATACCTTCTATCACCCAGTTATATAATGAGAACCCAATTACACCAGACCCACAGTTAGGACCTCAAGGAAAGGCAAATGAAACACAATCTCTGACCTAGAAAGGAAGCTTACAATCCAGCGTTGGAGGCAGACAGTATGATATATATAACCAAGGCGATGGAGAGTACCAGGAACAATGGGCCCCAGAAGAACAAGGAACTAGTAGCAAAGAGGTCTCAGAGCTGAGGTTTACTGAGTAAAAGTAAAGCTTAACTTTCCTTGAGTGTGAGAAATAAAGAACACGGGTTCAGAAAGAAGTAAAAACAATAGCAAAAAACCCTTCAATTCCTTCTTTTCGACATGTGATATAGTATCCCTAACCTCAAACAAATTTATAATCAAATATACAAAAAGCCATACACTAAGTATTAAATAGAGCTGTTATGTGTTTACCAAACATAGAACCAAGGAAACTGTTCCTTAAATCGAGGCTCTGCATATACAAAGTAAATTTTTGGTCACTTGAAACTGCTATGGATATGCAATTGTTAAAAAAAAGTTTTTCAAAATGATCCCGCTTCCTCCCCTGTGAGATGCAGATGCATGGAAAGTTTCAAATTTTAAATTTACTCTATGTTGGAGTTATTCATGTGCAAAAAATAATCTTAAATGATTTTTGCGGCATAAAGCTGAGGGTCGGCTTCTTTTTCTTCTTCTTCTTCTTCTTCTTCTTCTTCAGCTTCCCAAGTGTCAGAAACAGCTGAACAGATGTTTCTCTCAACATTCAACCAAAAAACCTCACCTTTGGGATGAAATCAATCATGATAATTTAAAGCCCAAAGGATGATTTTTCAGCAAGTTCCAAGTGAGTGAAACATGTTAGGGAGGCCAATGACTCTGAAATCTCAGAAGTAGCATCCCTCTTGGCAAAGAACCTGATGGTCAAGCCAGGTCAAGTCACTGTACTTATTCAGCATGTACAGTGTGTATATGATAAGACGACATGGTCCCTGCCCTCAGGTGGCTTGGATCCTAATGAGCAATTAAACAACAATATCAATCAGTGAAGGCAAATTAAATTCTATCTCACTTTTTTAATACATATACTTTTTAAAATTTGGATGCAAATGAGTGACTTACATTCCTGGTCAATCCTATGTGGGAAGTAAATTCAAGATGCTATGTGTGTGTTGTGCCCAAACTGAAGAATGTTCAAGATACTGTGTTAAGCATGGGTTGAAGGATACTCAAGATGTTACCTGTGTGTTAGGTGCAAGCTGAAGGACGCTCAAGGTACCATCTGTGCCTGTGTTGAAGGATGTTGCAATGGTTCATCTTATATGTCAACTTGACTGGGCCATGGGGTGCTCAGATTTGGGTCAGACATTGCTCTGGGTGTTCCTGTGAGGGCATTTTGGGATGAGATTAACATTTTAATTGGTAAAGTAACGCATACTGTCCTCCATAATGTGGGTGGGTCTCATCCAATTAGTTGAAGGCCTGAAGAGAAAAAAGACCACCCCCCACCCTCCCCACCCCCCAAGTAAGAGAGAATTCACCAACAGACTGCCATCGGACTTCACCTGCAACATTGACTTTTCCTGCCTGGTGGCCCTTGAACTTGCACATTGGCTCTCTCCCTGGGTCTCCAGCCTGCTGGCCCACCTACAGATTGGACCTGAAAGCCTTCATAACCACATGAGCCAATTTCTTCTTATCTATCTATCTATCTATCTATCTATCTATCTCCTATTGGTTCTGTTTCTCTGGAGAGCCCTGACTCATAGAGATGCTAAGGTACTAACTGTGTTGAGCATGAGTTGAAGGATGCCTTTCACATCCTCCGTCTTCTTCTTTCTGACATCCCCACCTCCACTACCACATGCTTTCTCACAAGTTAGGATTTGCCCTTCTGCCCAACCCAGCATGAAATTCCTACAGTTAGTCAATCCTTGGGTAAGACCACAGGGTCAGGATACTTCTAACACAGTCTCAAGCACAATACACATAGAAAACAGAACTAGACAAGCAATTAAGAGAACCTGGTTCTAATGCTTGCTCTGCTATAATTCAAAATGGATTAACCTTGGGAAATCTCTAAAGTAACCACTCTGGGTTTTAGCCTTGATCAGTAAAATGAGGGTATTTGAGGAAAACATGTATAATTCTCATAATAGGCAGAATATGAAAAGGAAATTTTGGGGAACAGGAAGCCCTGAGTCCCCCACTCAGCTTTCCCCTTGGCCCCTTGTGTACCTCTCAGACCCCTGTGCTGAATTTGGGGCCTTGCAGTGTGAAAATCACTGCTCTTGTTAAACAAAGACTAAGACATATGTTTCTTGGTTCTTTTCCAAGTTCTGTGGCTACCTTGCTGGATAACAGACCAAGCATTGCTTGACCAACCTGTGCTTTGGTGTCCTCAGCTGGAAAACACGGATGCAGACAGGCCCAGGCTGACTTGCCTCCCAGCAATCCTGGGAGGCTAAATTAGGCTCCACTTGCTAGGTGCCTTGAACTTCCAAGAAAAGAAAAAGGAGGTGGGCCTAGGGATGGGGATGAGGGCGCTACCCGAGGCCTAATTAACAGCCAGGCTTTGAGAATCCCACCAAGTGAAACATGCTGCCCTAATTACCATAGGCAATAGTGCTCCTCTGGAATGAAGAGTTTGTTTAGACATTTTGATCCAAGGCAGAGCATTTTCAGACAAGAAGGATAATTTAAGAGTCAAGAATATAGTGATTTATTTGAGGGTAGAAAGAAAGAGATGGAAACAAAAAAGGCTTTTAACTGATCAGCTCTTCCCTGAGGGATGTACCCTCAATCCCTTCCCAAGCTGAGGAAGGCAATTTAATTGTTCATAAGTTTATTGACTTGACAAGGCAAACCATTGTTGCTTCTCCCCTTTCCCTCACCCTCAATACAATCAAACACTAAATCCTGACCAAGTCATTCCACACCCTGAGGCTAAAATGATCTTCCCAAAATATAAATATGGCTCTGTCATTCCCCCACTTAAAGTACTGTCATGGATTTCCATTCTTATTGGCCATAAAGACACTGAAGTGTTCTCAACCTGGCTTATTGAAAGGTGAGCATAATGTGGCTCTTGCCTCAGTCTCCAAGTCTCCTTCGTACCAGCCTTCCTGGTTGCTGTTGGTTCCTTGAAAACCTCATGCAGGGGCAGACTCTCTCACCTCTGACATTTCTAGTAAGTCATCTCCTTACTTAGAACAATCTGATCCTTACAGACACTTTATGTATCATTCTTCAGGGTCCAGCTTAAAAGTCATTCCTTCAAGGGATGCCTTCTCTTACATCTGGACTATGTCTTTGACCGCCCTGCCTGTGACTGTGTTTTCCTTGCTACAATGACCATCATACCTTCCTGTTAACACCTGCTAATTGTCTTCTTAGCCACACTGTAAGTCCCCTGAGAGCAGGTGTCTTATCTGTCTCATTTGTCATCAGAGCAGTTGGAAATAGAAAGTTCTGGGTACTCATTTGCTAAATGAATGAGTGAATCCATCTTACTCCAGTAAAGAGAAGCTTGAGAGAGTGCAGGGAACACAGAGAAACAGTTCTAGAGGAAACTCAGAGAGTTCTGACTTCCCTCCCATGGCTCTTCTGTGGAGAGCAGATTGTACAAAGCTGAGGCTGTTGTGAAGGTGTGTGTGCTCGGGCAAGGAAGGGAATTGTAAGCATGTCACCCTGGGTGTGAGAAAGAGAGGAAGAAATAAGATGAGATAAGAAAAGAAAGGTCCTGGTACTGCTTGGCCAGGGCCTTGAGCATTATAACCAAGGATAGATGGCACGAAGATTATTGTTATCTTTCACAGACTAGATCTCATTCTACAAGTGTAGAGAGGTCTTTACATGTACACTTTCTTTTAGTTAGTCTCTTGCTCAGTTAAGTCAAGTCAAAAGCAAAACTCTATGCCCAGTTGAACTTATGGGAAAGAAAAGACATACATCAAGGGTATTCTAATTTGCATTTACAGCTACAAGGATCACTCTCTTTAGTTGTCTGGTTTGAGATAACAGAGTGAATGAATAGCAAAAGAGGACTTAGTTCAGGGATATGAAGGCTGTTTGCACTTAAACAGGAAGAGATAAAATGATAACCAAAGGGAAGTGGCCAAGTCTGAGTGTAAAGGAGAGGCTTCATTCACCAAAGTGCTCAGGAAGCATTTCCTCTGTATCTTCAAGATCAGTTTATTTCAAACTGAGAGTTCTAACTTATGAGTGGGTCATGAAACCAATCTGGAGAGTCAACAGCTGCATTCTTCTTCTTGTTGATTGTGTTTTGTATTTTTAAGGATCTTTCTATGTTAATAAATGTTTAGATTTAAATTAAATCTGTTGTGTTTTTACTTTTTTAAAGATACTAAAGTATTATTTTCTAAGTTTCTCAGTTATGTATATTGAGTGTGTCTATCTGTCTACTGAGTTGTAATATGAAATATATTTGGGGGCGTCATGATGTTTGTGAAGCACTGCAAGTATGTGGCTATATTACAGCCTCCTATGTTCTACCATCAGGGATCAGGCTGCAGAAAGACTTGCATTGATACACACGTGATATCCTGTACCACATTCCTGGTCAGTTAAGATGAAAGCTGATTGTTCCTAAAACTTCACTGCCATGATCAAAAGGATTAAGAAAAAAGCACCAACTTGGGAATGTAAGTTGGTACAGCCACTGTAGAAAACAGTATGGAGGTTCCTCAGAAAACTAAAAATAGAGTTACCATATGATGATCCAGCAATCCCACTCCTAGGCATATATCCAGACAAAACTATAATTCAAAAAGATACATGCTTCCCAATGTTCATAGCAGCACTATTCACAATAGCCAAGACATGGAAACAACCTAAATGTCCATCGACAGATGAATGGATAAAGAAGATGTGGTACATATATACAATGGAATACTACTCAGCCATAAAAAAGAATGAAATAATGCCATTTGGAGCAACATGGATGCAACTAGAGATTATTATACTAAGTGAAGTAAGTCAGAAAGAGAAAGGCTAATACCATATGATATGTGGAATCTAAAATATGACACAAATGAACCTATCTATGAAACAGAAACAGAATCACGTACATTGAGAACAGACTGGTGGTTGCCAAGGCGGAGGGGGTTGGGGGATGGATGGAGAGAGAGGTTGGGGTTAGCATAGCACAGAGCACTATATTCAATATCCTGTGATAAATCATAATGGAAATGAGTATTTTTAAAAAAGAATGTATATATGTATAACTGAATCACTTTGCTGTACAGCAGTAATTAACACAACATTGTAACTCAACTATACTTCAATTTAAAAAGACAAGAAGAAAAGAAAAAGGCACCAGCTAAGAGAAGATGCTGAAATATCTCAATATCAGGATACAGAGAGAGATTCTCAAGCCAAAGAGGCAGAACGTGGGCAGGTAAGCACTAGCCATCTTGTGTTTAGTCAGCTCTAGTGGATGTGAGAAGCTCATGGGGGAATCCTGGAGTGCTCAAAGGAAGGATCATGTGCAAGGAGGGTCCTACCAGAACCTCAAGAGTCTGGAGCAAGAGGATTTCTTAGTGTGCAAGTGATCACTGTAGAATTGATGGGAATGACATTACTAGCTAATTACCCTCATTCTACAGCTTGGATCTAAGCAGAGAATAAATGAGTAAGACACCCCAGAACTTTACGACACATGATCTAGGAGAGTCATACAGGGAGTAAACATGTCACAGATTTGCCTATAGTATGTAAAAAACTCTTATGTAAATAAGAACTGGGAAGATGCAGGCCCACTCCTTCCCTATGCTATGGGTCTTGCTCAAGCTATGAATTGTAGAAAATGGGTGCTTGGGAATTGAAAGAAACACAGGCTGTCTTCTGGGAGTCCCACCAACATCCTTCCCCATAAAGTTTATTATAAGGCTTTATAGGCGGGTTTGCATATGCACAAATGTGATTTTGTTCACAAACCATGACTATCCTATCCATCCAGGATAATCTGGCCCACAAGTGGCGAATGGAGAAAACTGAATGCCTGAGAAATGGTTCACAGTGGCAACTATAACTAGTAAGAAAGGAAGACATTCAAGTTATCCAGGCCATGCAATGCCTACCTATACCATGATCTCATTGGTAAGCTAGATAATCATCAGAAGCACTTTGGATGAACTTGTTCTCAGAGCAGGGGATTGAGTTGTAGAATTCGATAGTTGTTTTTTTTTTTCCCTCAGGTTTTGGTGGCCTTAAGTGTCTCTCAAAAAGGAATAGATCAACCAGAGGTTCTAGACGGTGAAGTCTGAAGGCCAACACCATGGTCTTCTCTGTCCATTTCTCCATCATTTGCTATTCTCTGACTTTGCTGTCACTCATTCTCCTTCTTTCTCCCTCTTTCCAATCCCTTCTTCACCAGGAGAATTACTTATAAGAAAGGACTTCCAAAAGCTTAAGCATCTTGTACACAATTTAAAGAGAACTTTTAATGGATGTCTATGATTTCATTCCAAAGTACCCATTGTAGTTTGAAACAAATGTATAGAATCATACCAACATCAAATTATCATTGAATATTAATCTTCCTAGAAAGATCATATCTATTTTCAAGTCAAAACAATTTCATATTTTTGCTGTTTAAATAATGGCTTTATAAAGTTTTTAAAAAGTTTTCCCTGTGGAATCTGGCTGGAAACAGGAAGAAAGATGGTTGATGTTTATTATAAGCTGTCATGTACTATTTGATATATTACCATATTTATTTTGCTACTTTGATAAAGTAATTCTCATTTTATCTTTTTTTAAAAAACCTTGGGTTTTTTATTCTTTATTAATTTATTTTATTTATTTATTTTTGGCTGCTTTGGGTGTTCGTTGCCGTGTGCTGGCTTTCTCTAGTTGTGGTGAGCAGGGGCTACTCCTCCTTACAATGCATGGGCTTCTCATTGTGGTGGCTTCTCTTGTAGCAGAGTATGGGCTCTAGGCATGTGGGCTCAGTAGTTGTGGCTCACAGGCTCTAGAGCTCAGGCTCAGTAGTTGTGCTGCACGGGCTTAGTTACTGCACGGCATGTGGGATCTTCCCAGACCAGGGCTCGAACCCATGTGCCCTACACTGGCAGGTGGATTCCCAACTGCACCACCAGGGGAGCCCTCATTTTATCTTAATTCAACTAAATGAAACTCTCATTTACCTAGATTTTTCCATCTCAATAACGAAGAAGCATATAATATAACAAGCTATTCACTAAAAATTTTAACATAGCCAATATCCAGAGCATAGTAAGCAACTAATAATCTCTACTTCTATTGCTCAATTGCCATATATGTAACGGTTTTTAAATTTTGCATTGATTATTCTGAGGAAGTGCAAGTGGTCATTACATATTACATTTTGGTGATTCACTTTTCTTATATATCTTTTTAAATAATTACTTACACTTCACTAGTCCTTGACTTTTATACACTGGTTTCATGATTTTCCCATGATTTCTCCACAAGTTGAGAGCAAAAGTCCATCAGCCAGCATTTTGCCTTACCATCTAATGTGTGCCACCTAGTGGTCAAACCAATACCAGCAGGCATGAAGGTCAAAAGATGGTCCTGATGGAAACCACAGATCCAGCTATCCCAGTAACCTGTCAGTGTCTAGGAATCCAATGATTGATGAATATGAGAGTTTCTCGTGTCCTTCCATAAAATAGCAGAAAATGTGAATTTTAGGCTGAAATTATTGGAAATGAAACTCAGGGGGAAAAAAAAAAAGCAATGAACTCTAAGTAATCAGCTGATCAACCAGTACCAGGAAAGCCAACGTCTAGTTACTTATTTTAACAAAATGCTCTCTTGGAAAAAAATCAAATATTAAAGGTTATAATCATGCAAATTATGCAACCTACTGTGAAATTTTACTCCTCAAAAATAGTCACTTGACTTAAAAAAAAAAAAAAAGTCATTTGACTGATTATGCTCCAAGGTAAAGCTGTGGGCAAAACTCTGTATAGTACAGAGGCCTGGAGAAGGGAAAGCTTAAAAACAATCACAGGACCAAAGTGATTCTAAATGGTTTTCAAGAAACATTTTTGTTGTTTTTTAGTCCTTGCCCAGCACCAATCTCTTCTGAAGTGAACCTCCATTCATTCATTCATTCAGCAACAACATTTTGAATAAATACCATGTGATAGGCATTTATCTAGGAGGAAAGATAAAACAGGAAACAAGGCAACTAAGAGTTTTTCTCTCTTGAACATTATATGTCAGTACAAAAGACAGTAAAAAAAAATAAGTAGATCATAAATTGGTAAAATAATTTTAGATGGTGATAAATGCTATCAAAAAAACAGAGCTGGCTATAGTAAGATAGAGAATGATGGTGGGGGTGGAGGGGATGCTTTCAGATCAGGTGACCAGGCAAGGCCTTTTGAGGGCATGGTCTTTGAGCTGTGACCGGAATGTTGAAAAGGAGACACACATGTTATGAGATAGGGAACAGAATTCCAGGCAAAGGGCACAGCAAACATGAACGTCCTCAAGTGAGACTGAGTGTTGTATGGTGGAAAATTACAAGGAGGCCATTATGTGGCTGGATACTATCAAGAGAGGAGAGGGGAGTAGTAAGAGATGAGAGTGAGGTTGTAGGCAAGAAGCAATGATAAAGAAGAGTATTTTACATTAAGGGTAAAATCAAGCCAAGAAAGCAAAGGAAAGTTTGAATAAGGGATGATATGGTCTAATATATGTTTTATGAAAAATTACTTTGGCCATTCCTTGATGACCAGACCAAGGGAGCCAGGATTGGAAACAGGGACACCAGTAAGAAGTTTATTGATGTTGTACAGGTGAAAAATATTTATGGCTGGAAAGAGGATGTGAGCAAAGGAGGTGAGAATAGTCAGATTCCAGATGTATTTTTAAGACCGAGCCAATATGTCTTGCTGATAGATTGGATTTGGTTGAAGAAAGAAGGAATGGAGCCAAGGTTGACCGCAAGGATTTGAGACATTAAGAGGGATTGCTGGGAGAGGAATCTATTATTTAATGGGAGACAGGAGGAGAGTGTCAAGAGTGCTATTTGGCCATGCAAAGTCAGAAGAACTTGTTAGAAATGAATGAGGTAATTACTATAATTAAAAACTTCTAAAAAACCTGGGATATTTCTCACCAACTTACTGTTGAATTTGTACCATGACCAAAGAATATTGAGAATTAGGCTGTAACTTCTTTAGATTGCTTCTACTCTACTGCTTTACTAAGGAATCCTAGTTTGCATGGAATTATAGAAGCATCCATCCATTCCGCCAGTGTTTATTGAGCCTGGTGCTAAGTTGGTACCCCTGGAACAATAGTGAACAAATAGTTTATTGTGTAGTGTAGGAGACAGAGACGAGTCAAATATCATACAACCGTACAACTAAATTCTGTGATACAAAGGGAGAATATGGCAGCTTCTGATCTCATTTGGAAGGCTGGGAGAGGTGTCCTTGAGTAAGAGATGTTTGAGCTGAGATCAAAGTATGAGCCACAGTGTTAAAAGCTAAAGGGAGAGAAGCAGAATTGCTTTTCAGGGAGAGGGATAAATTACTGCACAGGTCCTTTGGGGGAACTGACAAAGACCAATATGACTGGACCCAAAAGAGAAAGGGAAAAATATGTGGTGGGAGGTGAGGTAGGAGAAACAGGCAGAGACTAGAGTACCTGTGGCCATAATAAGGAGTTTAGGCTTTATCCTAAGGGGAGTGGGAAACAAGATATGACAAGACAAAATCTTGCTTTTAAAAAATTATTCTGGTTTATATGCTTGATTTCTAAGTATATCTTTTTTTTAAAAAAACAGATAATACCAATGTAAATTTACTCTCAGTTCATGATTCATAATGGTTAATGCAGTCTGAATTAGTGAGATTTCAATGTGTTCTCAAAAAAAAAAAAAACAATTATTCTGCTACACTGTAGATTAGAGGCAGGGCAAGAATCAGAACTTTAGAGACACTCTTCCCTAAAACATTTTTATGTTCCCCAACTGACCGCCCCCCCAAAAAAACAGACACATACACGAGGATACTGTTCCATAATGCAAAATAAAAGCAACCATACAATATTACATAAAATTTTTCATCTTTAAATGACCCAAATAAACATAGGTGCTGATATTAAAATAGCTTCCCCCCCTTTTTACTCCCTTTTGTATGTTTATGTGGATGGGGAAGGAAAAGTGTCCCCATCTTGCTGGTACCCTAAGCACATGCTTAGACCACCTGTTGGGTAGCCCATTATTAATTAGAGGGAGGTAATGGTTCAGGTGAGACATGCTGGTGCCTTTGGTGAGGATGGTGGTAAATGAACTACTTAGGAGATAAATAGACAGATTTTGGTGATGAATTGCTAATGGGAAGATGAGGTAAGGGAAGGGGACAAGAATGACCTCCAGGCTGCAGGCTGGGCAACTAGATAAATAATGTTATTCAGTGGACAGAGCACAGTGGAGGAGGACTCTATTTAGGAAAGACTCTTAATGACGGTCTGGTCCAAGTTCAAGAAATGGAGGGCACCGAGTGCTTCGCTTACCCCTGATAGACATTGGTTGTTAACCACGGCAAGCATTCTTTCCTGCTGAGCCTTAGAGTCAGTACTTCAGATAGCCCTATATGCCACCCCAGATTTAGAAGGTAAATAAACTGAGACCCAATTAAAAAAATACAGTCCTACAGAAAAGGCATTTTGAATAAAGGTATCCCCTTAAATTACTTTTTTATTTAAAATTTTAATGAAAACGTTTACTCTAAATTCTACATATCCACATTATGCTCAACTATTTTCTTGTATGTGTAAATTAAGATATTTACCTGGATTCACATCCAGGAAATCATTGGTAAACCATTGGAAAAATAAAGATAAATCAACATTACAGAAAGGTATTGATTGAGCATAAATACTAATGAAAAAAATGTCAATAAACAGTTCTATGCTTCCATCTGATGTCCTTAGATCTCTTAGCATTGTGTACACTGATGGAAAGAAAATGAGACATTACCTAGTTCATTATTTTGAAGAGGAGGATTGAGCTCCAGAGAGGTGAAACTCCAGACTCGGGGTCACAAATTCTGTTAGTGACAAAGGCCAAGCAGAAACCAGTGCCTCCTGATTCCCAGATGGTCACCCTTTCCTGTGGACCCCAGTCTCTCCACAAGAACACAAACACACTTTCTAACCCTAACTGGAAGACAAATATGAAAACCCTGGAGCACTCAACTGGCTGGATTGGGTGTGTTATCCATCTTTGTATAAATTTCCCTACCATACTATTTTAACAAAAGACCTTCCTCTTCCTACTATACTGCCAGTACTCTCAGCCAACACCTCCTGTCCAATAACCCGCCCAGAGGGTAACAGGATTTGTACTTTCATCTCCTTACCAGCTTGTAAGAGGGGTGGAAAAATATAATAAAATGATGGGTGAGGATAAAACTCCATTTAAGAAAATCCAATATTCATTTATCCAAACTTACAAAGAGATAAATTAAGAGAGATTACTCAAATAATACCAGACGTTCTTATAGGTTTGCTTTTAATAGTGTGCTCCATTAGAACTTTCTAAATATTTATAGATCATTAAGTATTTGATATGAAGATTGTGGGTGGAGAGAATAGATCCTTTAAATTAGAGTGTTAAAATATTCAACTAACTGATGGAAAGGAATTTTTAAAAACAAAAACTACTTTAATTACATTGTAAAACAATAGAAAATATGATCTTTGGCATCAAAATAATTTTATATGAATTAAAAATGCTGTTCCTTAGGAGGAAGGTGGATGAAAAATTGCTTTGCATTATGCCTATCACAATTCAATGAGTTTAAATATAAACAATGTTTTGAATGAACTCTGGGATATGTGTTCTATGAGCTTACGGAAATGGCCTTGTTTTTCACTTTTGGAATCATCTTTGCTTCTGTCCTAACTGCTTCAGAACTAGAACATAATGTTTCAAATACAATTATATTTGACACAGAGATGTGATTTGATGATTCCTTTTATTAAGATTCCCTCTGAAGCGCTACGCATATTTACTCTCAGAAACACACAGTCTGAAACACTCCCACTCAGTAGCATATTTGGTCTTCAAATTACACTCCTCTGCCTTTGGCTCTGTTGATCTTACATGGCTTTTTGGCAAAAGCAATCAAGTTTGATCTATAATAGAGTTTAGAAAGTTTTCCAGTGCAACAGTAAGGAAAAAAACTAAGTTTGACTTTTTGATGCATGTTGTCTCTGATGGTTTCTAAATGTTTGGAAGTAATAGAATGCAGCCCCTTTAAGAAACAAGCTAGGGAAAGTGGATCCTTCTCTAGGAAGGAGAGGCCTTGAAGTTTAGGAGTAGCTGCCTCCCATGCTTTGTTGTGAAATAATTCAAAAACATTTGGAGGAAAGGAAAGGGAAAGAGGCTTGGAACTCCAAATTAGAGGAAAACTGGCTTAGGTGGGAAAGTAAATATTTGAGGACATTTAATGCTCAAAGCACATAGCAAGGCTTGGCAAGTAAATGCAAAATATGATCCTGCATTAGATCCTGGATAGAAGAGAGAGACAGACAGAGAGGGAGGGAGGAGGAGGGAGAGAAGGATAGGGAGGCAAAGGGAGGAGAATGAAGGAAGCTGGAAAGGAAAAAAGAAGGGAGTAAGAGAGGAAAAATGTAGAGGGAAGAGAGAAAACAAAAAGAAGAAAGAGAAACACTATAAAGTGTACTTGGGATAACTGGTGAAATTTGAATAGTGCTCTATCAATGTCAAATTCCTTGAATGTGATAATCATACAGTTTAAGAAGATGCCTTTGTTCTTCAAAGATCCATGTTGACATATTCAATGGTGAAGGGTCAAGATGTCTATAACTTAAACAGTTCAGAAAATTATAATAAGAGTAATAATAATAATAATGAGATGTAAATAAAAGTGATAAAGCAAATACATATTGCAACAATCTAAACAATTGATGAATCTAGGTGAAAAGTATTTAAGGGTTCATTGTAATGTTCTGGCAACTCTTCTGTAAGCTTGAATTTGTTCAAGCATAAAAAGATATGCTTTTTTACTGAAAAGAGCATATAGCAGAGAGATATTAAGGAACTAATAGCCCTTGTAGTTTAAATATAAATTTGGAACAGAAGAAAAATAAAAATAAATACATACATGTATCTCTCTCTCTCTCCTCAAAGTATTTGAAATGGTTTATATAAAGACATAGGGAAAATAATGGTTATGTTAATGCATTCAAACAAAGGTCATATAGATACTGGCTGAAAATGTTGACTTAGGAGTAAGGGTGTCTGAGTTCAAACTGTGGCTCTATCATTACTTGAGCTTGGACAAATTATTGAATACTCCAGGCTTCAGTTTCTTCTTCTGCAAAACAGGGATAAGTTGGTAGGATTGTTTTAAGGGTTAAATGGAGTAATCTTCAGTAAGTGCTTAGAATATACCTGTCATGGTAAGCATTCAGTACATGCTAAATATTTTTATTTTAAAATACAAACTCGACAATTCTGGCTAAAAGGGATATAAATAAAAGTAGAAAGTCAATTCTAAGATAAAGAAGACAAAAAGGCAGACTGCTATGACTGAATGCTTGTGTCCCCCCCAAATTATGTTGAAACCCTAACTGCTCAAAGTGACGGTATTAGGAGGTAGGGCCTTTGGGAGGTGATTAGGTCATGAGGGTGGAGCCTCATGAAAAGCCCCAGAGAGCTCTCTTGTCCTTGTGCCATATGAGGTTACAATGAAAAGACAGCTGTCTAGGAAGCTGGTTCTCACCAGCTTCCAAATACTGGATACTGAATCTGCATACTGCATGCTGAATCTGCTGGTGCCTTGGTCTTGGACTTCCCAGACCTCCATAACTGTGAGAAACAAATGTTTGTCTATAAGCCATGCAGTTTATGGTATGTTTGTTACAGCAGCCCAAACAGACTAAGACACAGACAAACTGTAGGTAACATAGATGTTAGAGATATGCTTCAAATTTGGAGCCAAGTGATCTGAAAACCAAAGTATAAAGAGGATGTAGACAAGTACATAAAATTAATTCTCAGAAAAGATGTGCATTAGTAAGGTTTCTCCAAAGAAACAGAACCAATAGGATATATATAGAGAAAGAGGTTTATTATAGAGAACTGGATCATGTGATTATGGAGACTGAGAGGTCCCAAGACCTACAGTGCAACAGCCTAAGAACCAGGAGAACCAATGGTGTAAATACAAAGTCCAGTCTAAGTACAAACGCAGGAGAGACTGATAGCCCAGCTCAAAGACCATCAGGCAGAGAGTGTTGTTCAGCCTTTTGTTCTATTAAGCCTTCAAGAGATTGGATGAGGCCCACCCACATAGGGGAGGGTAATCCACTTTGCTGTCAACCAACTAAATGTTAATCTCATCCAGAAACATCCTCACAGACACACCTATAACAATGTTTAACCAAATATCTGGGCACCCCATGGACCACTTCAAGTTGACACATAAAATTAACCATCACAAGTTGATTCATAACTATTCCTCAAGGGAGGTAAAACTTTTCCTAGCACTAAATTCTACAAGAATTAATTTAGGAAGCACTGAATATTCTAGAGGAAATGTTCTGAGCAAGATTTCTTCAATAGATAAAGTTATGGATTTGATTCAGCTTTTAAAAAATACTATTTTCTGATAAAAGCTAAGGGAATGCCATTAAAAGAAAATTCAATAAGATATAATTCTGAAAGCAGCTAAGGTAAAAAGAATTCAACTGTGTACTGTTCTGAGAATAACTTGATCCAAGAATAGAACCTGTAGTATCTAGAGGAAGAGGTGAACAGCCGATCTTTTGAATGATGCTTTATAAATATCTTTTCTCTTAGCAGGGCTCTGTGAAAGAGCAAATGGCAGACAATTAAAGATTTTACTCTGTCCAAGGCCCAGAGTGGAGATCTTCTGTGTTGCTCCTGGAAAGTGGATCCTTATGTTTAGGAGCAGGGCTGGGACTTGCATGACCCTAAGAGTATCTCTGTAGCTGTCTCTCTTGCCTTACCCTAGTCCTGATTCTGTTTAGGAAAATCAAATAGTTCAACAACAGGAACCGATAATATATGTTAGTCCCACTACATTTCACGTATGTGATGGCTGTTAGGAGGGGACAAATAATGCCCCCTAAAAAAACCCATTCAGAGAGCAGATGAGGCAGACTGTAGATCAAGAATATCACCTTCTACTTAATGATTACATTACAGTAATGATTAGCTTTCCAGGCAAAGATTGAAGTGCTTTCTAGCTACAGATCACTGTTACTCCTCTTAACAAGAGCTCAGAAGGCCTAGCATTGTGCTTGTGATGAGGTGGCATCTCCATAAACAATAGGGATCTCAATGTACAGACTGTACTTAGAATAACACCTTTTAAGCTTCAATACTTTTAACCCTGAATTTGAAACTGAGTGGGGCTCTGAGGGGCTCCCAGTCACTGAAACCGAGTGGGGCTGGGCACAGAGGCCTCCCTTTGTCCCCCATTTCTTATAGGCAAGACTCCAGCCTCCACGGTCTTCCCTGAGTTCCAAAGGGTGAATCTGAACAGTCGCTAATCAAGGGAGGAGAAGTTAAGAAACCACCTGAGGCCAGGTTAAAGGGACCAGGGCAGCTCATCAAGACTGGGTGACTACTACCTGAGAGACACTAAGGGAGTCCCAGCCCTGCTCACACCCGAATCTCATCAGAGACCCCACACCTTTGAACCCCTGTTATAAAACCCTTCAGCAAATCCTCGGGGGTTGGGACACAGTCTTTAGAGGCAGAAGCCCAACGTGTTCCCCTTTGCCTGGCAAAGCAATAAAGCTATCCTTTTCTACTTCACCCAAAACCCTGGGTGTCTCCAGGATTTGATGTGGTACAGAGAGGTCGAGCTTTCGGTAACAAAACCACAAGTTGGCGGGGCCATTTTCAAAAGCAACCTTTAAGAGGAAACAAAAAGGAATCCCATCGCCTATAACCATCTGTTCCCCACCCAAAGCCCTGAGACACAGGCACTTTGTGACCACTCCAACTACCATATCTTGGTTCACATATTTCATTCAGGGGCAACACAGACACAGTGTTAGATGATCTGAACTATCGGAAAAGAGTGTGTTTAGCTGGGGAAGTGCAGGCTCCTTGGGCCTGTCTCTCCTTTCACAAGGGCTTGCATCCAGGACCCACAGGTCCTCCAGACATGCTGAAGCAGCACTCCGGTGGGAAGCAAATTCTAGTTCGTGGTTTCATGGTCCTAATGGAAAAAAGGAAAATCAGGAATCATTGCAGAAAGGAATTAGGTTTTCACACCTTGGGAAGACAAAGAACTTTTGTCCTACTAGAGCACTTTAAGCCCTCAGTGTGCTCTGGATTGGGATGCAGTAAAGATATCTTTAATATCTTATATTTATTCCAGATTGCATTAGGAGAAATTTTAATGGTACCAAGAAATGTGTAATGATCTGAGGCCCTCATGTTGGTCCTGGGTGGCAATGAGGAACTACCAACTTAGAGTTACATTTTCAATAGATTAGCTTTTTAGCTAGAAATTATATGAGTGTGTGTGTGTGTTTACGTGCTTGTTTGCTTTCATTTATTCAGATCATTTCTAAATATTGCCATATGGTAATTGAGTTGTAATGTTGCAGCCTCTCTGAAAGGAAGATGGAGTATGAAACGGGTCTCTAAACAATTCAACCCAGCCAGCATCAGCCATAAAGGGGAGGGAAGAGGAAGGAAACATCCTATTTACTATCTCTCCCCTTGGAAAAATGTCATTTCCAGGGAGGTCAGAATCCCACACTCCAGTGTCAGTCAAAATTAGAACAGTCTATTCAAATGTCCTTTATGAGCACAGAACAACTGTGGAGCTCTGTAGAAATTGTGTGGATCAGCAAGTATTTGGAATGAAACAGCTGTGCCTGGTGGTTGCTTTATTCAGTTAACACCGTTAATGGCCCCAAACAGAAAACAGGAGCCTAGGAAACACCTTCTCTTCCTCCCTTGAAAGCCTCCTCCAGCCCTCAGCCTTGAAGTGGCTCTTTCCGGCAAAGGTTTATCGGGAAGGGGGTGGGGGAGGGGTGAGTGTGCTGGAGACACGTATTCTCCTGGGGATGGGGAGGAGTGAGAGGCTGTGCATGTTTTTCTGCCCTTTTGAGCTCTTTATACCATCCCCCCATCCTCTCCCCGCCCCGGAAAAATCCGAGAAGACGTGATGCCATTTGTTTAGAAGAAAGGATGGGCAAAAGAAGACACATTATAAAATCCTCCTGTTTTCCTTCTGTTACATTCCTTGTATCTCACTGTGGGGCCACTGAGTTCCCCAAAGGCTGACTCCCTTCAAAAGTTCCAGTCAGGGCCTCCCTGGTGGCGCAAGTGGTTGAGAGTCCGCCTGCCGATGCAGGGGATACGGGTTCGTGCCCCGGTCTGGGAGGATCCCATATGCCGCGGAGCGGCTGGGCCCGTGAGCCATGGCCGCTGAGCCTGCGCGTCCGGAGCCTGCGCGTCCGGAGCCTGTGCTCCGCAACGGGGGAGGCCACAACAGTGAGAGGCCCGCATACGGCAAAAAAAAAAAAAAAAAAAAAAAAAAAGTTCCAGTCAGCTTCAAACAAAACAAGCCAAAACCAAACACAGCGCAGTCTTGGTGCTTTTGAAACAGGAACCACAACGAGGCAGGGAAATTAACAATCCAAAAACAACAGCTGGGGATGAAGGAGCAGCAAGGAGGCTGGGGTAAGTCAGGGCTTCTGTTCTGGGAGGATTTTGAAGAGCCCCTCTGTATATATACCAATCATTCCAGGTGATAAAACGCTATCTGCAATAAAAGGCATTCTCCCATAACTTCTGCATGCTAAGGTGCTCCTGAGCCACAGTGTCTGGACTTGGAAGGAGGAAGGAGCATGGAAACATCTTTCCAAACCCAAGCTGGTTCTGGTTCTTCTTGGTAGCTGCTAACAAATATTTCAGCTGAAGGACTGATTAAATAGTAACTGCTAACTGGCACCAAAAGACTTAATACGACTTCTAGAAACAAAGAGGAAAGCAGTAGACTGTTCCTTGTTCAACAAGATAGCCACCCTCAGCTACTTACCCTCCTTAAACCATCCACGTCTCCTAGGAGGACCCTGCAGGTTCTGGTTGCATTTGGAACCGACCTAACCAAACAGATGGGAGAATTTAGTGATCATGCCTCTAGTTCTGTCATTCCTATAAGGACAGCAAGGACCTGAAAAGCACTAATTCCCCAGGGGAAGTCATCTGGACAGGTGTCTGTCAATTCATATAGGAAAACTCCATGGAAAGAAAGAAAATGGCTATGAATAAAAAAGAGAGTGATCGAATCAGGGATCATCTTCTCTTTATCTCAAAAAATGTATTTTTAGGGCTTCCCTGGTGGCGCAGTGGTTGAGAGTCCGCCTGCCGATGCAGGGGACACGGGTTCGTGCCCCGGTCTGGGAAGATCCCACATGCCGCGGAGCGGCTGGGCCCGTGAGCCATGGCCGTTGAGCCTGCGCGTCCGGAGCCTGTGCTCCGCAACGGGAGAGGCCACAACAGTGAGAGGCCCACATACTGCAAAAAAAAAAAAAAAAAAAAAAAAAAATGTATTTTTAGCAAAAATCACCATCTACCCACTCACATTCAAACACATTAACCTTGATACGTGTGGTCTCATGTTTTCTCTTGGAAATTAAAATGCGGCATGTTTAGAGGAGCGTGTTTGTGCCCTTCCATTCTCTTTCCAGATGCTTGTTTCTCTTTTCTGCCTGTTTGCCTCTAACTAATACTTTCTTGGACGATGTACTTAGAAGGGAAGAGCACAGACTGTGAAGTATCCTTAAGTCAAGGACTGCTTGTTTGCAGGAATCTAAGAGCACTCATGAGAAGAAGATCTAAAAGATTTAGTGGATTTTTTTTTAAACTGAATAAAGATACATACAATGACTATCGCTTTAAAGAGGTACTAAAATCAATCTAGGAAGATGAGCACATGTTATACTCAACTAAATCAAACTTCACTAATCAATTACCCAAAATCCTACCCCTCCTCCTCCTAGGTTTCCCACTTCTGCAAATGGAACTATCACTTGCCCAGCTGCCCAAGCTGTAGCCCTGTTACTCATTCTAGTTTCATACTCTTCACCTTCTACATTGAGTTATTCAGTAGAATACATTTTCCTCCTAAATGTCTCAATTGTGTTCCTTCAGGGTCACCTTCACAGTAGAACAAGCTGTAATATTTGCATAGTAGGCAGTACTAACAGGCGCCATTGATAACTTCATTCAAATTACTGAGCATTTACTAGGTACTTAAGTGTTACATGGGTATCTTAGTTCGAGCTGCTAGAGCAGAATACCACATTCTGGGAGGCTTAAACAACAAATATTTATTTCTCACTGTTCTAGCAGCTAGAAGTCCAAGATCAGGGTACCTGCATAGTTGGGTTCTTGGTGAAGCCCCTCTTTGAGGCTCCCTTCTCTTTGCATCCTCACATGTTGGGGAGAGAGACAGACAGACAGAGGCAGAGAGAGAAAGCACATGGCCGACCTCTCTTTCTCTTCTAATAAGGATGCTAATCTTATCATGGAGGCCCTACTTTCATGGACTAACTCCCTCCTAAAGGCCCCACCTCCAGATACCATCACACTGGGGCTTGGACAAGCAAACTGTGGAGGGACACAAATATTTAGTCCATAGCAATGGGAAAGTACAAAAAAGAATGGTCAGTGCCTTTACCTTGTCACTGCCTGCATTTGTTTGCTAGAGCTGCCATACAAGGTACCACGGACTGTGTGGCTAAAACAACAGATATTTATTTTCTCACAATTCTGGAGGCTACCAGCCTGAATGCAAGGTGTTGGCAGTGTTGGTTTCCTTTAAGGCCTCTCTCCTTGCCTTGTAGCTGGCAATCTTCTCCCTGTGTCTTTACATGGTCTTTCCTAAGTGTGTGTCTGTGTCCCGATGTCCTCTTCTTATAAGGATACTGGTCATATTGGATTAGGGCCACCCTGATGACCTCATTTTAACTTATTTATATCTTTAAAGGTCCTATCTCCAAAAACATTCACTCTCTGAGGTACTGGGGATTAGGACTTCAACATATCAATTTAGGAGGTACATAATTCAGCCTGTAATAAAGCCCTTTCATTCTTATTATCTTTTTTCACTGTACTCACAAGTCTTCAGGACAATTTCTGGGGACCATAGCAAACATTAGTATTGGACTGATGAGAAAACTAGAACCCAGAGAGATTGAACCAAGCCCAAAGTCACCAGGCTAGTGAGAGCCCAGACTTAACTTCTCTCTTTTCTCAAACACTATCACCTTTCTCCATTGCAGAAAAAAATTCTGTTGCCATGATTATACCACACTCTACACAACTGCCTACATTATATTCTACTTTTCACTTCAAATGTTTTCTAAGCACTCCCATTACTTTTCTTATCAATTCTAATTCTTGGTTGTTCTTCAGTCTTTTTCTATTAATTTCTTTTTTTCCCCATTAGATGTACATGCACTCTTTCCTTCCTCACTCATGTCAAATTTCAAACGGAACATAAAGTCAGCTTCTTTTTATCTGTTGTTCTGCTTCTGTGGCATAACTGTTGGGACAGCAGCTTGTCATCATAGTATGCTACCCCTTGAAAAAGCCTACATCCTACATGCTTAATAAACTTGTAATTTAGTCCCACATTAATCCTCCCAGCTCCAGAGGAGAAGGTGACATGCATTTTCCTGAATGTAAAACGAACACAGACATTTTAGCTACTTTATCTTAAACTATGTTCCCCAGACAATGTGCCAGTCTGTTTGGAGGTATCGTAATTTTATGATTGGTATTTTACAATAGTTTAAGTTTCTTCCTTTTGTGTCCCATTCTGTACAGGAGTGAGGAGGTGACAGTGACAGTGATTTGGAACACAGGCTGGCTGGTACTCATATAGTTGGGAAAGACAGACAGTTGGAAAATAGCTGTGAAAAACTCACCTAACAACTATAACTAATGCAATATGAATTATTGTGTACACAGTCAGGCATTGTACTGAACTCTATTTTCTTTCTCACTAACCCTAGCACTACTCTGATAAGGTAGTTTAGTCTGGTTCAATGGACAATGATATCACAATATAAGCTCCCTGAAAGCAAGGACTGTTTGGTGTTCTTCACCTCTTTAGAGACCCCTCTCCTCAAGATCACTGTCAGTTTCACCTCTAGGCTCCTGTACAAAATGTGAAGTAGAATAAAGAACCCTAGGCCACTGTAAAACACCAATTATAAAATTACAGTACCTCCAGACATACTGACATTTTGGCTGGGGAACATACCCTTAGATAAATCCCCTGTACCTATCAGTGCCTAACACATCACAGGCGCTTGATAAATATTTGCTGATGGTAGGAACAAATGAATGAATGCCTACTTTGTGCAGGTGGAAAAAGCAGTAAGACATCACCCCTGCCTAAAAGCACTTTACTATTACAGCAGGTATGGATGATTGCCCACAGGTGCAAGGGCAAAGTCAAGATTTAACTTAATATGTCCAAATTTCTAGCTTAATTAGTTATCATATTTCTAATACCTACATTTAAAAAATTACCATATGAGTAGATAGCAAGCTTAAATGAAATTCAAGAAGATTCAGGAGCCTAATTCTTAGAGTAAGGTGATTATGGCTGAATTCTACAGTGGAAAGAAGCAACCTACTCATTAAATGTGCTTTCTGTTCAGCAAAGAAGTATTCTTTTCCAAAGTAAGAACTAATCACTGATCCCTGCACAATTAGTCATGCACCAGAAGCCCTGGGGACAATTTGATAGTCTCAAAAACATGTGCAAAACCTTCTAGTTTAATCTAGAACACCTCAGAAAGGAAAATATCAGGGCAGAGATGAAAGCTACAGCAAGTGAGGTGTCTTTTTGATACATAATGGCAAGTACTGCTTCGCAATTAAATGTAATGAGGAAGGATTTTAAATTCCCTGTTTGCACTGAGGAATAAACATCTCAAGATGGAGTAACCATGATGAGAGCAAAGTCAAATGCCAAGCCAGCATCTCTCCATTCACTTTTTTCTTCAACAAGATTCTTTTTTTTTTAAAACGTCTTTATTGAAGTACAATTGCTTTACAATGGTGTATTAGTTTCTGCTTTATAACAAAGTGAATCAGCTATATGTATACATATATCCCCATATCCCCTCCCTCTTGCATCTGCCTCCCGCCCTCCCTATCCCACCCCTCTAGGTGGTCACAAAGCACCCAGCTGATCTTCCTGTGCTACGTGGCTGCTTCCCACTAGCTATCTATTTTACATTTGGTAGTGTATATATGTCCATGCCACTCTCTCACTTCGTCCCAGCTTACCCTTCCCCCTCCCCATGTCCTCAAGTCCATTCTCTATGTCTGTGTCTTTATTCCTGTCCTGCCCCTAGGTTCTTCAGAACCATTTTTTTTTAGATTCCATATATATGTGTTAGCATACGGTATTTGTTTTTCTTTCTGACTTACTTCACTCTAGGTCCATCCACCTCACTACAAATAACTCAATTTCATTTCTTTTTATGGCCGAGTAATATTCCACTGTGTTTATGTGCCACATCTTCTTTATCCATTCACCTGTCGATGGACACTTAGGTTGCTTCCATGTCCTGGCTATTGTAAATAGAGCTGCAATGAACATTGTGGTACATGACTCTTTCTGAATTATGGTTTTCTCAGGGTATATGCCCAGTAGTGGAACTGCTGGGTCATATGGTAGTTCTCTTTTTAGTTTTTTAAGGAACCTCCATACTGTTCTCCATAGTGGCTATATCAATTTACATTCCTACCAACAGTGCAAGAGGGTTCCCTTTTCTCCACACCCTCTCCAGCATTCATTGTTTGTAGATTTTTTGACGATGGCCATTCTGACTGGTGTGAGGTGATACCTCATTGTAGTTTTGATTTGCATTTCTCTAATGATCAGTGATGTTGAGCATCCTTTCATGTGTTTGTTGGCAATCTGTATATCTTCTTTGGAGAAATGTCTATTTAGGTCTTCTGCCCATTTTTGCATTGGGTTGTGTGGTTTTTTGATATTGAGCTGCATGAGCTGCTTGTAAATGTTGGAGATTAATCCTTTGTCAGTTGCTTCATTTGCAAATATTTTCTCCCATTCTTAGGGTTGTCTTCTCATCTTGTTTATGTTTTCCTTTGCAAACATTTAACACTTAGTACAGCACAAATAATGAGCAGTCAGGACTGACTCTGCCCACATAAGAGCAAAACAAAACAGAACAAAAATCTGGCCTTTTTTTGCATATGACTGAATATCATGTATCTGGTAGACCTGTTTTCAATTCCTCCTTTTCTTAATTCCATTTCCAGGCCTATCTCCTAGCTCCTTAGGTCACTTGGCAACACCAGAGAGCCTCTCCTATTGTGATGAGGGAAGCCCTCTGCCTTGGGAATCAGAGGGCCTGGGCTTCAGTCTCAGTGCTATGAGTTCTATGACCTTAGGAAAATCATTTCATTGTCCTGTGCTCCATTTGCTTCTTTGGTAAAGCAAGGATATTGAACTGGTGTTTTCCCAGAAGAATGCTATGGCCAAGGAGCAATTTTTTATGCTGTAGGTTTGCCCCATACACGGCATGAAGTTTAGCATCCATGGCCTCTGGGCACTAAATGCCAGTAGCATTCCCCAGTCATTGTAACAACCCAGAATTTCCCACAAATTTCCACTTTGTTTGAGAAGGGTCTCTAAGGCCTTTTCCAGTGTTAACCTTTCAATATTTCTTGCATGCACAGTAACAGTTCAATAACAGTAACAGTGAAGCCTGTTTTATATCGAACTACAGTCTTTGCTTATTCTCCACAATGACAAGCTTACTTGTGCACCAGGGCAAATGTTTTCTAACAGTTCCCTGATGTAGATATTAAGGAGACCTTGCCATCTAGGTAAAAGAGTACTCTACAGTGGAAAAATAATCAACAGCCCATCAGGGCAGAAGTCCAGCAAATCAGTGGTTCTAAACTTTTTGGAGGTGTATCAGTAGGGTTCAATTGCAAGAAACCGATACCAATATCAGTATCTTAAGTATTGGGTTGGCCAAAGATTCGTTCTCCATAGATGTTATGGAAAAACCAGAACAAACGTTTTGGCCAACCCAACAGAATGGGATTTAGCTCAAGGAATTAGGTACTTTCAAAATTTTCAGTAGTATGGAGGAACAAGTTCTAGGCTGGGCCTCCAGAAATGCCTCCTAGAAAAATATTCAAAAATGATCCATCAGAGGAGTGGCATTTTTGCCTCTATCAAAAAGATGGGAAATGGGAAGGCAGCTTCTGAAACTGTGTACTTCAAGAACATACTCTCGTGACGGTAATACAAGATCAGAAAACCACTGTCTTCCCTGCCACTGTCACTACACTGTCTCTTACCACCCATGAAGCTCTTGGCTGATCCCTAGAAAGAAAATACAGAAAAACCCAACATGACTACCACACACTTGCCAGTAGAAAACAACCAAAGCAGCAGGAACATGGTCCCTGCCTCACTTTTGCCTTCCATATACCTGGAAGAACTGAATTTATACCCAACACTGTATAGCTACAGGTGAGTTTGGAGGATATAGATCTAAGCTACCCAGGCTTTGCAATACAGGAAGACAGGATAAAAGAAGCTGCCACATCCACCACCAAGAGCATGGACCTCTGTCACAATCTGATAACAGCCATGAACTCTCTCCAGAAAAAAAAGTACATAAGGTATGTATAAAATTTTGCATATATTTTCATGGTATGTACATATCTCCCAAAACTCACTTTGGACTCTAAGAACTCTTACATTAGAACAGTTTCTGAACCTTGACACAATTGACATTTGGGACGTTTGGATAATTCATTCTGGGGGGCTGTCCTGTGACTTGCAGGATCTTTAGTAGCATCTCTGGTCTCTACCCATTGGATGCCAGAAGTCTAACCCCTCAACCACCCTCCTCTACCACAGTTGTGATGGCCAAAAATGTTTGACATGGCCACGTGTCCTGCTGAGGGCAAAAATTTCCCCCAGTTGAGCCCTATTTAGCTCTAAAGGATCAATATAAATTTAAAATATTGTGAGAAGGCATACTGAATGACAATAGGTAAAATTCTTGTAGTAATATAAACAAACAAGAGCATGGATGACAGCTTCAAAAATAGATCTGGAAAGCGGGCTTAATATTATTATTATGCAAGCAAAGCATAGGATTTAGACCCAGAAGGTCCATATAATGGTTAATTTTATGTCAGCTTGATTGGGCCATGGAGTGCCCAGATATTTATTTAAACATTATTCTGTGTGTGTCTGTGAGGGTGTTTCTGGATCCAATTAACATTTGAAGAGGTAGACTGAGTCAAGCAGATTGCCCTCCCTAATGTGTGTGGGCTTCATCCAATCCATTGAAGACCTGAATAGAAAGAACAAAAAGGCTGAGTAAAAGGGAACTTCTGCTACCTGACTGTTGAGTCGAGGTTTTGGTCTTTTCTAGACCTTAAATTCACACCGAAACATCAGCTCTTCTTGAGTCTGCCAAGCCTGCTGGCTTTCAGACTGGAACTTACACCATCAGCTCTCCTGGTTCTCAGGTCTTCAGACTCAGACTGGAACTACACATCAGTTCTCCTGGATGAGCAGCTTACTGAGAGCAGACCTTGGGACTTGTTAGCCTCCATATTCACATGTGCCAACCAATCCATATAATCTGTGTGTGTGTGTTTGTGTGTGTGTCGTGTGTATATAGTATACATATCTTAGGTCATTTTGAGTTTTGGTTATATAAATATATTGGTTCTGTTTCTCTGGAGAACCCTGACTAATACAGCCTAGTTTAAGTGATTAGCTTTACATTCAATCCATGAACAAGTCAACAAGTCAATTAACCTCTCTGAGCTTCAGTTTCCCCGCCTATAAAATGGGGATTATGGCAAAACCTACGTCACAAGATTGCTGTTCAAGTGAGGCAATGTAAACTGAATAGTACTCTTTGCATATAACTTATAAGAACTATGTGTTTTTTAAAGCTTTCCCCCCAGCTTCTTCCTTCTTACTGCAGCCACCTGAGTCACTGAAAATGAGTATCTACGGCCACATTTGTTCCCTCCACCTCAAAGAGTGAAACCAAGTTTACTCTGCTCCACTTTACTGAAGGTTAGGTCTTCTGATTCATAATTCTAGGAGGATTATTTCCATTTGGCATCATTCTTAAGGATGAATTTAGACAAGTTAGACACTCAAATCTTAGCAAGTTTTCATCTTCATAATAAGTTTTTGTTTTTGAATTGGAGACTATTAAAAAAAACAATTATTGGTGACCCAAAAAAAAGTCATTTCTCTGCCAAACCATAAGCATTGAAATTGTTTCTATCAGTGGAAACAGTCCAAGAATTTAAAAAACAAATCCCAGTGAAAACCGACAAAATCAAGTTAGCAGTTTCTTCTTTTAGATTATTTTTAAAGATACCATAAACTAGAAAATGTTGGGGTTTAAATGAAATTCTCATCTTCCAGCAGGAGCCATTATTTTCACAAATCAATGCTTCCTGCTAAAAAGAGAAAGCTTAATGGATGAACATTGTGGTAAAAGCAAAGGCCCCTCCAAACAGATTTTAAAAGGAAATTACAATTCGGTAAACTCTCTTTCCTATTCTGTTCTGTTTGCATTTCCATTCTCTACTGTTACTAACTCCAAAAACCAGATTTTCACTCCATTTCTCATTCTGTTCGTCTTTGTAACATGGATAAGTCTTTTTGATACAAAAGACTTTATACTGTGGGAAAGAGGTTCCGGCTTCTGGATCTAAAGCCTAATTTGGAACCCTTCTGTGCCAAATTCATCCACCTCTACAAATACATTGTAATGAAATACTGAAGCTATTATTAAATCACGGTATAATCCACAGATGTTCAAATGTATCTGGAGGGGCAAGGGTTTTCTCTTAGGTTCGAATTGTCCCAAGACAATAATAAAAATCCTTCCCTATTAAAGCAAACAAGTCAATAAAAAATAATCCTTGTATCTCAAAGAAAGTAACCCTCCAGGGTATATTTATCAAAAGCTATTCCCATCCAGGGCATATTAATCAAAAGCTATTCACAGAATTATACTAATTACTATAACCAATACCACCAATGCAAAATCATAAAAAAGATTGTTTACAACAGCATTCTCTAACCTATGTTATACCTGGTGCTTCATAAATATTCAAGAAAAAAAACAATAGGCAATGATACCAATTACCTTTGAAAAATACTAATTCCTTCTTAAAGGGTCACATTTTATGTATCATACTAAAGGACCTGAGAAGTCCTGGAGTAAAGAAATTTAACTTTGTTTTCCAGTGCTTCCTTAATTAACTTGACTGCAGAAATCCTCTTTCGAAAAACATCTCAACATGTGTCAGACTAGAACTCTTTGCAGAGCACAGTTTGGAAAATTCTGGAATAGAATCTCAACCTCCTATATCACCCACCTCCCTTGTAGGACATTTGGCCCATGCCAAAAAGTCCTTGCTTGATATTCAGTCCTGGCCAAAATGACCATAAGACATTTAGTGCATAAGACATCTGGTCCTTGCCAAAAGTTTCTTGAAATTTGTTTCTGTCCAAAATGTCCATAGGTATATCTGGTCCATGCCAAATGGTTTTGTACAGGACCAAATATCAACGACCTTTCGGTGTGGACCAAAAGCCTCCATGGATGTTTCGGAAAGGATCAAATATAACCAAATATCAAGGACATTTTGGTGTGAGCCAAACGTCTTACGGATATTTTGAACAGGATCAAATGGTCCTATAAATATCAAGGACATTTGGTGTGGACTTCATCTTGGTGCATGCATGCATGTGTGTACACACACACACACACACACACACATACACAAGTATCATAGTTGCTCCTTTGGAAGCACCCACATTTTGCATTTAGTTTAACCTTCCAAAACTAGCTTCCTCTCACCATCAAAACATATTAACTCTATGTATAAACTCAGGATACTGCTCTCCACTAAGAGGCAACTTGTCCAATCAACTAGTCAGAAATTCTAAGGTAAAAGTGAGGGCTCTGGAATAAGAATACCTAGATTTAAATCCTGGTTTTATCATTTATGAGCTGTGTCATCTTGAGCAAATTATTTGACCTCACTGATCCTTAATTTTCTGTTCTGTAAATTGGGCATGATAAGGGTGCATACTGCATTGGGCTACTGTGATGATGAAGTGAGGTGATGGCTGCAGCAACGTGTCTGACACATGGTAAGTGTTCAAAAAACAAATACATACATGAATCGTACCAATAAATCTTAGCTGCTGCATTACCCCTTCTGCTTTATAAATTTTCCCTTTGGATAAGGCTGTTGTATAAATCCTTTGGGGAAGACTTCGTAAGTCTTGATGGAAAGACTGAGACAAATAAATCGGTCAATCTGCAATTTTAATTATTGCTGCTACTTTAATGTTGTGATTGTGAGCTAGTGGTCTACTCCTTTCTGAACCTCAATATTTCTGAACCTAATTTTTCAACTATCTGGCCCCTCCTAATGCCCCAGCCACACCTCATGCCCACTCTCCTTTCTTGCTGTCTATGCCAGAATTAATGAACCACCCTGACCCCCCCAACCAGACTAGGTGAGTTACCCACATGCTCTTCCCCTATAAGAATATTCATCATTATGTTACTATTCTGTAACATAATCTGTCTTCTCAGCCTTACTAGAGTGACTGAGTCTATTTTCCATTCTCTCCCTGACATTTGTCACAGGATAGAACATACTGGTTGTTTTATGAATAAATGGCTGATTTGGAGATCCTCACTCAGCCCTCCAATCTTACCCCCTATTTTGCACATACTACATATGTCTCTTATACACACGTCTAGCACAATTCTAGCAGGGGAGCCCCTATGCTATTTGAGAGCAAATTTTCCATGAGCTAACAGGAGGAACTCAGAGTCAGACTTAAATTGATTTAAAGAAAATAAGGAAGCATGACATTTGTTATTACAAAGTTAATCCTGCCACAAAGGTATGAGGATTTCCATTTTAAGGATGCAACTTAGAGCACTAAAGTATCTCACCCATCATCACATAAGTAGTAAAAGGCAGAGCTGGGATCCAAATTCTAGAGGTTATAACTTTTAGCAATCCCCTTCAATTTTCACAGGACCATCTTGTCTTAGATATCATGCCAATCAAAAATAAAATACCCAGAAACAAATTTTGAGTATAGGCACCTCAAGACATACAGGGTGCAGTAGTGCCAACAGATCCATGTCTATAGACAAGAGGGACTAGTGCTGTGTCTAATCAGCAGTATCCACCAGCAGGAGGTCTTACCAAGCATAGGAATTATGTGTCCCACAGTGCCCTTTTGTCATGACACTTTGGAGGAGTGGGAAAAGCCCAGACTTTGAATCAGTCGATCCTCCATTTTCACCATTGGTCTGCCACTTTAATGTTGTGTGATTGTGGGCTAGTCACCTACCCCTTCTGAAGCTCAATATTTTACCTATAAAGTAGGGACAATTCTACCTATTTGTCAAGGGTAGTGTGAAGATCCAGCAATTTCACATGTGTAAAACTGCCCAGCACAGCTCTGAAGCCCACTGAATATTCCATTTTCCCCCTTCCCTTTGACCTGTGGTTTCTGATAAGAGAGAGCTGACTTCTTAAGGAATATCTACCTTTCACTTTGGGTGATCTTCCTGCTGACTGATGCTATCATAGGGACTGGTTCTGGTTGTCAGTATCTAGGCCCTGGGAAGAGGTGAGAGTTGACAGAAGAAGGTAGTAAATTCTTCTTCCAGTTTGGCTTTGAACCCATGGACCAGAGATGACATGGAGCTTTGTGCAGAGAGACCATGTTGGAATCCCATGTGCTCTGATGTGGGCTAAAGCCAGGCCATGCTATCTGAAGGGCCCTCCAGATTGTGAAACTCAACCCTCTTCATCCTCCCCACAAATGTGCTGGTGACTGTGTGGTCCTAGACAACTATCATTATAGCAAGTATCCACCTCTGCCCTGAGAGCTCCCAAGGCCAATCAAAAACCAAACTTCCTAGCAAGGCTCAAATGAAAGGACATTGAGATTGGACCCATAAGTTGAAATGTGAGGCTTGGTAGAGATCCCAAAAGGGAACAATTGGGAGCCTCTCTCGTTCGATGCTCTTTCCGCTGAAAGGATATCTTCACTGCATAGTTCTCAGGAGCCACCTAACAAAGCCTCTATAAAGGAATCTGGCTCCACATGTCAAATGTCTATTGATTTCACCAGTAATTCTTTAAAAGTTTCAATTAATGATGAGAAGGAAAGCAAAACTGTGTCTAAACAGTGGGGAAAACCAGATCCAAAAAAAGTGAAGCTGAAATTTCCAGCCCTCCTGAAGTATGATAAGGATGAGAATGTAAGAGCTGATCAATTACGTCATTAAGACAGTTTACTGACAAAAGCAAGAAAACAGTGCATAACAAAAATGGTGTTTCCTCAGTCCTTCAGGAAAATATACTGTACCATTCTCCTTCAATGTCCATATCTATCTCACTTTTTAAAAAGTTATAGACAACCAACTCCAGACACTGGCTTTCATTACACTTTTGTTTATTCAAAAGGTGTGCTTGTATATTTAGTTTTAGACCCTGTGTTAGAGCTTCAGAAAAAGAATCATGAGCAAAAATAGATATAGCCTTGCTTTCAGAAAGTTCAAATTCTAATTGGGAAGATAGTCATTAATCAAATCATCACTTTCATGAATGTTTGATTACAGGTATGTAAGTGTTCTGGATGAAGAAGACCAATGATATGATGGGAAATTGACCTACACTGGGGAGGGGTGGCCATGAAAGTCTTCCCTAAGGAAATGACTCATGAGCTGATATCACGAGGGTGAGTAATGAAGCAAAAGTACATCAAAAGATGAATGCATGAGAGAGATGTTGGATAACTCACTAAATTGACAGGAAGACTGGACGAACAAGCTCAGAACATCAGGAATCAAGGGAAGCTGATGGAAGAAACACTTCTGGACCTATAGCTACTCCTGCTCAGTGATGCTGCCACTGAGGTCAGCAACTGAACCTCCTTGTCCTTTTTTGTCACTAACTCCAGATTTAAAGTGCAGGATGGGAACACCCAGAAGTACAAGCTTGGGTCAGATGTCAAAGAAGAAAGTGGCTCCTCTTTTATTGACCCACATGATGAGAGTTCCCAAAATTAGGAAGGTGGGTGAGATACTGGACAGCATAAAAGAAAAACAGTCTAACATCAAGGCAGAAGAGACAAGAGTATTTCTGAGAATAAGAAAAAGATGCACAGTGGCCCTGTGCCTGGAGGGTAAGAGTATTTCTGAGAATAAGAAAAAGATGCACAGTGGCCCTGTGCCTGAAGGGTAGAGAGACTGTGAGAGATTGATGAGGCTGGAAATCTAGGCAGAGTCGAGTTGATTCAGGTCTTTGCAGGTCATATAAGGATTTGGGCCTTTACTTTGATGCAATAAGCCATTGATGAATTTGTAAGCAGAGTAGAGGCATATCCAATTGCATTTTGGGAAGATAATTTGGAGTAGTGTATAAAGAACAGAGGATGGGGGGATAGGACTGGATGGAGATCAGTGTAGTGGATGCTGTTGTGTGTATCCCAGGTACCCCCTTCAGGACTGAGACGCATTCTCCCAGCTATAGGAGTGTTGGCCACTGACAATTCACAGTTAAAACCCTATCTGGTAGTAGCCCTTGACTAAAGGAAACTGCCACAGGGAGGCCATGTTCCTCCCTGGAGAGACCTGACATCAGATAACTGATCAATGCTGCTACAAAGGCTTCCATTTGGGGTGGTTCTGATGTGCCCTCTGTGCTCTGAAGCTCCCTATGGCATCAGCTGAGACTTTGTTGCAGCCACATCACAGCTGATCTTCTCCTTCTGCCCAATCCTGAAACCCTCACTCCTCAAAGGTGGTGACCCCCAGAGCACTCCTCAATAATCCTCTTACATGCAAATCTCCACCTCAAAGTTTGCTTCTCAGGGAACCCAATCCAAATCAGCAAAGCAATCAGAAGACTACAGGAAACTAGCAATGCAAAACAGCAGCCTCAGCAGTGTATACCAGAGAGAGAAGTGTACTGATTGAACTTTTCAAGTCCTAAGGGCCCCAGAATAATAATGAGAGAACAGACCATTTGCAGAGTCAATGAAAGAAACGCACTAATCCCTTCTAAGCTGAGATGCTTCCAACTTCCCTAGTGCTTTCGTGAAAGATAGGAACAGTCACTCCTTAGCACACTGGCCCCCAACACCATTTCAAACCTTGTCCCCATTCTAATAACCACTAATGCTCCTGCTACAACTGGCATCTGTCGCAGTGTGTGATGTGCTGGGTGCTGGCTGCCGCCGGAGCTCAGACTCTTAAGGCTGGAGCAGCTGTTCCAGTTCAGACTCTCCTGTTTGATTCTTTGTAGCCATGTCACTAAATTTCCAAAAGTCACTTCACTTTATGGCTTTATTCCCTTTCCCTCGCTCTCTTTTTAAAGCTGCTGCCACACAAGCACAGGCTGCCAAGAGGCTTAATTCCAAACATGGGGCTTTTAAAAAGTGACAGAGGAGATGCTGTCATGGCATCTAAGGTAAAAAGCTCTTTCTTCCCCCAGAGTGGTTTAACTAATAAAATTAATTTGCCTGTTTAAAATTTAAAATAAAGACAAGACGTTTCGATTTTTCAATAAGGAAGTTTGGCAGGAACAAAGGGAGTTATTTGCATGCTGATGGAGCTCATGTGAAGCCAAGGTGCAGACAGATCTTCCTAACTCCATGTGGAAGAGCCTTTGGTTGCAGAGGGAGCTGCAGAGATGCAGCTCTCTGCGGGGGAGAAATGGGCAGGGTGGGGTGGGAGCTTGTCGGAGCTTTGGGCATTGAGCAGTTGACCCTCTTGGACCATTAAGAGAAGTGATCGATTCATAACCATTCTCAAAGAGTATCACATGGGCCTAGCAGTGACCATCTCCCAGTGGCTCTCTCTCCATAGCTGAGGCCCAGCTCTTTTTGCCATTTGTGGCAAGCATCAAATGGATGAACCTTGCAAAACTTCATGGATCCCTGGCAGCAACTGTGTAATGCCCCCAACTCTTGCTTTCTCTCCCCAACTGACTAAAGATGGACTCCGCATTGCCTCCACAGCTGGGATGGCAGAGCTGAGTCTCAAAGCAGCCCACCCACCATCTTCCCACGCTCTGTTTCCACCTTCCAGCCTCCCCACAATCCACTGTTCAAAGGGACGGCTATAATTCTGCACTGAATGACGTTGACACTGAATTTGAATTCAAAGTCACAGAAACTTGAAAAAGCCCAGAGACGTGTAAGGATTTTCCAAAGGACCTGTTCATCTCTAATAGCCCATATTTCACCAGAATATAATTAATCCTGGGAAGTTTATAGCACATTCTGCTTTACAAAATGCTCTAATATACATTATTGCATTTGATGCACATATTATTAGCCCGTTTTATAGTTGAGTAAACTGATGGTCATGGGGAAGATGAGGAGAATGAAATTTTTTTTTTTGCAACTCATGCTTTAGATACTGTGTGGAAGCTTTGTTACCTTACCCAACTGAATCTTCACAACAGCCCTGAGAACTAGAGAACTGTATTGAACTATATCCCATTTACACATGAGAAAAGGGAGACTTGGCATTTACACGACCACTCAGACTCACAAAAATGACCTTGGATTTGTACTTAGACCAGGTTGGCTTCAAGTTTTTCTGCTACACTGGCTGAGCGTTTACTTAATTTTCCTGGCAGATGGGTAAGTCCATTTGGTCCATTCACGCCTCAGCTGCCCTTCCAAGCTAGAATGTCTAACAAACTCTCCCCTGCAAGCATCTTCCTTTTGTGCCCCCGATAAACACACACATACACACACACACACACACAAAATCCCTTATATACCTGGAAAGAAAAGTTACACCACAATTCTCATCTTCAGTTGGCATCAAAATAGGGAATAGATCCAATATTGTCATCACCATTACCATTATCTCCGTTACCTTACCATTATCACCATCACCATCACTATCTTCATCAAAACCTGTTTTTGGGGGTCCCTCAAGCACTTCTCCTTCCTTATGGGCATGTTTTAGAACATGAAGCAGACACAGTTCTTGCTTTTGAACCGCACTTTGTGGTAATGCTCAGTAAGAATTTAGTCTCTAGATCTGGTGGAAATTAATGAACATTTAGGATAAGTGACTAAAGGAAATTCAATGGTCTAACCCAAGTAATAGGAATCTGTTTACTAGACAATCCTCATAAATAACATAAAATGAATATGCTGCTTTTAAAAAGGAATTAATTAACACTTAACTACTGTGCATTTTTCTGTCCATTGACTAAACATCTCTACAAAGGATCTGTGGAAAGGACAATTTATTCCCACCCTTTTGGTTTTCATTACAAATGGTGGAAGTGAGAGGAGGAAAATGATTGATGCATCAGCAAAACAACCACTCAGGCAAGGTCCAGAAGAGTCCTGTAAAAATGTGAACAACGCAGAAGTGGATGTAACCCTTTCTTGACAGCCTCCTTCCCCCTGAAGTTCACTTTGCAGGACAGGAGCACTCCCTGGAAATGCTGATAATCACCTGCATTCCCAACAGAGCCAGCTATATCCTTGCCGCCAGCAGAGTTCCTTCCTTATTGTGCACATGTAATAAATATATGCTGAGTTAATTAACTAATGACCTAATCTACCCTGATAAAGTCTCTTTGCCAACATTATTTCTCATTCCATATTCCAATTTCCAGTTTTTCACCCCAAAAAGCAACCCTGAAACATGTCATGGGACAATAGTACAGCACTTCTCCATTTTTGATATTTTATCTCATTAGCATGCTGAAAACAGAGGCAATTACCTGACATTTCTTCCACCCCCTCAAACTCCCAAAACACTTTTTTTTCTTTCTCTCCAATGCTGCTTGTTATTGTTTTCTTTCCCCGTACTGACTGTGACTTGGGACATAGGGACACTGCATGGTGGCATCCTCAGCTACTAGCCGAGGAATGTGTCCATGTGGGTGCTCAATGCAAGCTGTCCTTTTTTTGAATAGAATCAAACATTGTTCGCTCTCTGGAAAACTAAAGCATTTCTTTATTTGGAGCATTAGAGACACAGTCTTTTCTAGAGGCAGAGAGATGACCTCAGTGACTACGAGCTGACCCATCCCATCACATGTATCCAAGACTCCACTTACCCCACTGTTAGTGAGGCCAGGGTGAGGGAGAGCCAACTCTGTGATCCAGCCTTTCAGGCTTTAAGAATGTGAGTGATAACGCTGTGAGCTGAGTTAATGGAGTCCACATCTCAGTATGACTTCTATGCACTGTGTGGACAAAATACAAAAACAAGGCCATCCAAGAGGCACTGTGGTTTGGTGGGGAGCAGTGAGGTCTGGAAAGCAGGGCAGGTGAACTGATTAGCACCATTTCATGACCTCACAGAAAACCACTAGTGTTCTACTTAAGGACAGAGAGTTCTCTCTGGCCATATTAATTCATTTCCCAGGTTAGGCTTTGTGGTATGTATCTGTGTGCGTGTGTGCTGGTGTATGTGGGAGTCTTTATCCTTTCTGCTGCACAGCTGATGTCTGCACATGTCTGGGACTCATTACATGACTGAAAATTCAAAACAGCTGGAAATTCATGGGGCAAAAAGGCAGATCCCATTACCAGAAACATCAGAGACATGGCCCATTGGGAGGTAAATTGTACAATGATAAAGTCATAGAATCATTTGGCCTTTAACCTCACTGACCACCCTGTCAGATTTATAACTCTGTCTACTTTTGGCTTCTACCACCCCAATATCTCTTGGTTCTTCTCTCGTCATTCAGCGCCCTCCTTACTCAAATCATAGTCCTCAACCCACATAAGGATAGAAATGTACCCCAAGTTTCCACAGTGTTCTTTTCTAACTACCTAATTTCATTGGGTGGTACTCATCCATTCCCATTATTTCCCAGGATGCATTTCCCAAATTATATCTCCATCCCAGACCTTCTTCCAGACTCCAGACTTATCATGAAAGACCCCAAACCCCTTACTCCTTCTGTGTTTCTAGGTCAGTTGATGGCACCAGCATGCCCTCAGTTTCCCAAGATGGGGCCTCAGATCCATCCTCCATTCCTTCTGCCTTCCCAGTCTGTAGTCCAGTGAAACTGACCTTTTTATGAATGATATTCTTGTCCAAAAAATGCTTATTGTATGGACGCCAAGGGGGTAAAGCAGTAGCAGGGGGTGCAGGTGGTGGTGGGATGAATTGGGAGATTGGGATTGACATACATACACCAATAGGTATAAAATAGAAAACTAATAAGAACCTGCTGTATAAAAAAATAAAATAAAATTCAAAAAAAAATGCTTATCGTGTGCCAGGTACTGCCTTCAGCTTTACAGCCCTGTGAGGAAGGCACTAAAACCACCCCCATTTTAGAGAAAAAGAATGATATGTCAAGAGGTTAAACATCATGCCCCAGGCCCCACAGTTCGTAAACGGCAGAGCCAAGATTTAAACTTAGGCAGCTTGTTTCCAGCATCTGTACTTGAACCTTATACTCTACTGTATCTACACTGCCCCATCAAGTCACTGTCTCTCAATTAACAGCCATCTCTTTCTATCCTATACCTGCACATCACATTTTTCTTTCTAAGTTACAGACCTTTTTTCTAATATTTCTGATCTAATCTGATCTAAGTAGATCTAATATCCACAAACTAAAATCCAAACTTCCAGACCCTCCAAGGCCTTTGAAAATCTACCCCCAGGCCTACTCATAACCTTATCTCCTTCTACTCTTCCCTGTCAAACACCATGCATCTGCCCCCATCGCAACTTTTTGCTTTTCCTTGATTTAATAATAATTATTCTAGCAAGTGTATGTTGAGTATCTAGGATGACCTATCTTTGCAATAGGCATTTTATACATATTTTCTCACTAATTATCATAGCAATCCTACAATGTAAATGTTATTCTTATCTCCTTCTTGCCAATTAGAAAACCTGGGCTCTGGAAAATTAAAACTTCCCTAAGGCCCCTTTGGAAACAAGTGGTGAGTCAAGATTTGAACATGGAAATAAAAAATTACATCCTTTTTCCTATGCAACAAGTAAACTTATATAAAAGTATCCAAATAACTCCTGAAGGTATTCTCTGGATTGCAAATTGCTCTTTGTCATAAATTGTGTTGATGTCTTCTGGGTGCTCAGTAATATGCTTTCTGTTCAAACCATGTGAATGAATCATTGATCTGATGGTGAACTAGCCATGGGTCATCTCCCTCTTTCTTCACATATATCTACCTTCTGACTACGTCTAACCCAAGGCAGAAATTGCTTATAAAGTCGCAAGTAGAGTGACTACAAAATAACATGATGATAGAGTTCAGCTGTCTTATATTTACGCCTGAAGCAAAGAAATATATTACTGAATATTAGGCAACAGTAGTTGCCTATCAGGTGAGAGCTAGACTCAGGAGGTCAGAAGATACTTACAGCCTCTGTCTTCTCTTTGAATAAGTTCCACAGCTATGGTAGCAGTGGTTTTGGTGATGTGGATGATGTAGCAAACATTTGTTAATCATCTGCCATATATCATGTATTGCATTAGCCTTTATACAGGGTCTCTTAATCCTCTACAACTCTGTAAAACGGCTATTACTCTGTTTATTTCAAAGGAGCACAATGAGGCTCACTTGTACCACAGTCCAGATATAGCTGAGACGAATTTGAATTCAGTTCTGACTCTAAACTCCCCAATCTTTCCTCTCTCCAACACCACCTCTCTTAGATGTAGTGCTACTACATCATATTTCCCCTTTCACTTGTCCTCCCGTCTTTCCTGAGTTCTCATTTCTTTCCTCAAAAAAACCCAATAATTATTTGTTTTCTAAATCTCCTTGTACCTTTACTCCATTTCCCTTTCCTCCTAACAACACATTTGAGAAATCATTTATAATGACATCAAATCATTTTTTATTGGTGCTCTGAAAAAATGATAGTGGTGTCACACCAGGCACTCTGAAAGGCTGGTATATTATAGAGGGAAACTGCTCAAATGGCAGCTTCATGTCACAACTGCTTCTTAATCTGCAATGCTGGGCCTATGAATGACAACCCATAAAGATGTTACCAGAAAATTACTAGAGCTAATCAATGAATTTGGTAAAGTAGCAAGATACAAAAATAATGCACAGAAATCTCTTGCATTCCTATACACTAACGACAAAAAATCTGAGAGAGAAATTAAGGAAACACTTCCATTTACCACTGCAACAAAGAGAATAAAATACTTAGGTATAAACCTACCTAAGGAGACAAAAGACCTGTATGCAGAAAACTATAAGACACTGAGGAAGGAAATTAAACATGGTACAAACAGACGGAGAGATATACCATGTTCTTGGATTGGAAAAATCAACATTGTGAAAATGACTATACTACACAAAGCAATCTACAGATTCAGTGCAATCCCTAACAAACAAACTATCAATGGCATTTTTCACAGAACTAGAAAAAAATTTTCATAATTTGTATGGAAACACAAAAGACCCTGAATAGCCAAAGCAATCTTGAGAAAGAAAAATGGAGCTGGAGGAAAAAGGCTCCCGGACTTCAGACTATACTACAAAGCTACAGTAATCAAGATGGTATGGTACTGGCATAAAAACAGAAATGTAGATCAATGGAACAGGATAGAAAGCCCAAAGATAAACCCACGCACATATGGTCACCTTATTTTTGATAAAGGAGGCAAGAATATACAATGGAGAAAAGACAGCCTCTTCAGTAAGTGGTGCTGGGAAAACTGGACAGCTACATGTAAAAGAATGAAATTAGAACACTCCCTAACACCATACACACACACAAAAATACTCAAAATGGATTAAAGACCTAAATGTAAGGCCAGACACTATAAAACTCTTAGAGGAAAACATAGGCAGAACACTCTATGACATAAATCACTGCAACATCCTTTTTGACCCACCTCCTAGAGAAATGGAAATAAAAACAAAAATAAACAAATGGGACTTAATGAAACTTCAAAGCTTTTGCACAGCAAAGGAAACCATAAACAAGACGAAAAGACAACACTCAGAATGGGAGAAAATATTTGCAAATGAAGCAACTGACAAAGGATTAATCTCCAAAATTTGCAAGCAGCTCATGCAGCTCAATATCAAAAAAACAAACAATCCAATCCAAAAATGGCAGAACACCTAAATAGACATTTCTCCAAAGAAGACATACAGATGGCCAAGAAGCACATGAAAAAGTTGCTCAACATCACTAATCATTATAGAAATGCAAATCAAAACCACAATGAGGTATCACCTCACACCAGTCAAAATGGCCATCACCAAAAAATCTACAAATAATAAATACTGGAGAGGGTGTGGAGAAAAGGGAACCCTCTTGCACTGTTGGTGGGAATGTAAATTGATACAACCACTATGGAGAACAGTATGGAGGTTCCTTAAAAAACTAAAAATAGAACTATCATACGACCCAGCAATCCCACAATTGGGCATATACCCTGAGAAAACCATAATTCAAAAAGAGTCATGTACCATAATGTTCACTGCAGCTCTATTTACAATAGCGAGGATATAGAAGCAACCTAAGTGTCCATCGACAGATGAATGGATAAAGAAAATGTGGCACATATATATTATGGAATATTACTCAGCCATAAAAAGAAACAAAATTGAGTATTTGTAGTGAGGTGGATGTATCTAGAGACTGTCATACAGAGTGAAGTAAGTCAGAAAGAGAAAAACAAATACCGTATGCTAACACATATATATGGAATCTAAAAAAAATGGTTCTGAAGAACCTAGGGGCAGGACAGGAATAAAGACGATGCAGACATAGAGAATGGACTTAAGGACATGGGGAGGGGGAAGGGTAAGCTGGGACAAAGTGAGAGAGTGGCATGGACATATAAACATTACCAAATGTAAAATAGCTAGTGGGGAGCAGCTGCATAGCACAGGGAGATCAGCTCGGTGCTTTGTGACCACCTAGAGGGGTAGGATAGGGAGGGTGGGAGGGAGACACAAGAGGGAGGGGATATGGGAATATATGTATATGTATAGCTGATTCACTTTGTTATAAAGCAGAAACTAACACACCATTGTAAAGCAATTATACTCCAATAAAGATGTTAAAAAAAAAGTTCTTAGAAACTTAAAGCTGGGAGAGAGAAAGTCCAAATCCACATTCATTTATTTAACCAAAATATATTAAGCTTGTACTGTGTTTCAGACTCAGTACTAGGGGTTAAATGATAATCAAGCCATCATATCTGCTCTCATGAAGCATGTAATCTAGTGCATGGGGCCCTAAGTTGGTAATTAAAATACAATAGGTTGGGCCTCCCTGGTGGCGCAAGTGGTTGAGAGTCCGCCTGCCGATGCAGGGGATACGGGTTCGTGCCCCGGTCTGGGAGGATCCCATATGCCGCGGAGCGGCTGGGCCCGTGAGCCATGGCCACTGAGCCTGCGCGTCCAGAGCCTGTGCTCCGCAACGGGGGAGGCCACAACAGTGAGAGGCCCGCATACCGCAAAAAAAATAAATAAATAAAATAAAATAAAATAAAATACAATAGGTTGAATTCCATGATCGACTAGTGCAAAGTACTAAGAGAGAAGAAAGGAAACATCTCAATCATTAGAAGCTACTTGGGTCTGGGACACAATCTCTTAGGATATGAGATTTGAGCTAAAATATGAAGGATACTTTCACATCAGCCAGGTATGCTGGATATTGTCCACTTTCCCCTTGTTCTAGGTAACAAACTCTTAAACCTTAAGGACTTAAAACAACAACAGTTACTTATTATGATCACAAACCTGCAATTTAAACAGACATTAGTGTGAAACACCTGCCTCTACTCCATGTGGTGTAAACTGGAGTGGTTAAACCAAGGGCTAAAGAATTTTCCACCAAGATGGCTCACTCAAAAAGGCTGACCACTGGTGCCAACAGTCAACTGGGAGATCAACTTGGGTTCAGGGCCAGAAGCCTCAATTCCTCTCCCATGGATCCCTCCATGTGCCCAGGGCTCCTTGAAGCATAGAGGCCGAATTCCAAGGGGGAGCATCCAAACAGAGAGTGCCAGATAGAAGTTGTATTTGCTTTTATGACTGGACCTCAAAAGTCACATAACCTCACTTCCACCTCACCCTGTTAGTTCAGATAGTCATAAAGGCTCACCTAAGGAAATATGACCAGACTCTAGCTCTTGATGAGGGCATGACAGTGATCTAGAAGAACATGCAAGACAGGAAACAGTATTGCAGACATTCCTGAAAAACTTTATCAACCACACTCCTCTAAATATACTGTCCATACTTCACTCTGCTCTTACATGGAGAAGCTAAATATATGGACTATACCAACAACAGGCTGTCTTACCCTCTGGTTTCCTTTTGGGTTTAATTAAAGGGAGCATCAGCAAGCGACTGAAGGGAGAGAGTGAATTCAGTATATTCATTCCCCCAGTCTTTTGTGAACAAGTTCACCTTGGCTAGCTATGCCCTTGAACTGAAAGCCCCAGATCCTATCAGGAAACCCCTTCCATCCTGCTTTCTTTCTCTATGTTTTGATACCCTCTTCTTCTCCTTGCCTTTTCAGACTCAAAGGTGGTAAGTACTCCTGTCTGATACTAGTCCCAAGGTATTGCACCAGCTCTTGTGCTTTCCTATACTCTGCAGTATTCCCTTATGTTTCCTATACTCTAGTTACACCCACAGAAATAATCCCTTCATCAATATATTCTCTAATTTGAGTATATGATCTGTTTTTGTTTTTCCCTGATCCTGACTAATATGCCAAGTAAAGAGCTATCAGGTGAAGGTGATGCAGTAAATTCATGGTTTGACAAGTATCTTCCACTCTAAACATTTAGCAATCTTAGATAAATTTATAATCAGTCTGAAAGAAACAAGAAATGTGTTTCCATGTACCAATAATAGGAAGAAAATGCAAAGTGGTGATCAGGACCAAAGTCATGGGAGTCCAAAGCTTGAGATGCAGAAAGAAATACTGAGGCACTGGGGACAAAAAGTGTGAAACACACAGTGTAGGATTGGGGCCAGACTCTATGAAATTAGGAGATGAAAAAAGGTTCTCTCACTCATGAAGGGAAGCCAGTAAAATACCACAGCTCACCACAGCCTCATGCTATGGACTGTAGGAGCCCATGGGTTCAAGGAACTTGGGGGACACAGACACTGCCTCCATTCCAGGAACTGAACCAAGCTACCTGCTACCTCAGTGCCAGGACCTGCAGTACTTCCAATACCATCATGGGCTGGGGGCTACAGGCCACTATTGTAAATATTGGGTGTGGTCTGTTCATAAGAGGCCAAACAGAGGCTAACACAAAACTAAGTTCTGATGATGTAGAGAAATAGATAACAAAACCCAAATAATATCCAGTTCAAAATGAACCTGAAAAACAGAACTCAAAAAGATATGAAGTCAGATAATGCAAAAGATAGCAGCTCCCTCCACAACCCTGTCCAAAATATCATCTACACAAACATAAAATGACTTCAGAGAAAACCTACTTTAAAGGATATTTTACAAAAAATTATAGTAAATATGCTTAAGGTGCACAAAAAGGTAAATGTAGGAACAAAAATCATTAAAATTTTAGAAATTTAAAAGGGACAGGTAGATATAAAAGAAAATCAGAAATCTTAGAAATAAAAAATGTAGTCAGTGATATAAAAAATTTAACAGACAGAATAAATTTTACTGACACAATCAAAGAATTAGTAGGATAGAAAGGGTACTGAAGAATTCACTCAGACACAGTTCAAAGACACAAGGAAATAAAATGTGAAAGAGTAATTTATTAATTAAAAGACATGGAAGAGGGCTTCCCTAGTGGCGCAGTGGTTGAGAGTCCACCTGCCAATGCAGGGGACATGGGTTTGTGACCCGGTCCGGGAAGATCCCACATGCCGCAGAGTGGCTGGGCCCGTGAGCCATGGCCGCTGAGCCTGCATGTCCAGAGCCTGTGCTCCGCAACGGGAGAGGCCACAACAGTGAGAGGCCCTCGTACCGCAAAAAAAAAAAAAAAAGACATGGAAGAGAGTTTGGGAGCTTCTACTATATCTAGCAGAGTTCCAGAAAGAAAAAACAAAAGAGTTCGTAAATATATACATGTGATTATATATATATATATGTATATGTATATTTTTTTTCCCATAACATCTTATGGAAAAATCTGAACAAACTTTTTGGCCAGCCCAATATATAATATATATATATGATAACTGCTGAGAATTTTCCAAAATCAAAGAACATCTAAGTTCTCAGGTATAAAATGCACTTAAAGTGCCCAGAAGTATAAATTAAAAAATCACATCTTGACCCATTATAGTAAAAACAGATCATCAAAAGTAAAGAAAAAGGGCTTCCCTGGTGGCACAGTGGTTGAGAGTCTGCCTGCTGATGCAGGGGACATGGGTTCGTGCCCCGGTCCGGGAAGATCCCACATGCTGCAGAGCGGCTGGGCCCGTGAGCCATGGCCGCTGAGCCTGAGCATCCGGAGCCTGTGTTCCACAACAGGAGAGGCCACAACAGTGAGAGGCCCGTGTACCGCAAAAAAATAAATAAATAAAAGTAAAGAAAAAATACTTAAAAGTTATTGGAGAGGGCTGGTTGACCCTAACATAAAGGCAGCTTCCTACAGATCCTCCCCAAAAGTCTTAAGCTGAATAAGGAGCTCAAATAAAATCAAATATAAACCACATATTCAGAATTACTTGGACAAAAATAGTAGCACAAATTTCAAATTGCCTATAAGTAGAAAAACAATCATCAAATTCCAACTGAGCTTTTACTATTGAAAGCTTGTGGGATCAGGGAGTGAGGCATTTGTTGCCTTAGGAGTCTCCAGGGAAAAGAGAAAAGGAGTATATAAGACTTACATAAAAGCCAGATAAAAATAACTCCCATGAAAAGATTGCATACTAAGTGCTCATATACTGAACACAGGTCTGGGGCTTAGTAATTTATGGTAGCACAAGTAGAAAAGAGGCTTGAAACTGAGTGAAACCAGAGGTTCCACTGATGCCTCTGCAAAGTATTTTGGGGGAAGATAATAAATGGAGAAGAAGAGGTGAACCCTTGATGATGTGGTATTAAAGTAACATAAAGAAATAAGAAGGAAAAAATTAAGAAACATGCAGAAAAAAGAGAGAGAGAGAAAAGAGTGAGAGATAGAGAAACACAATTTATACCAATCCCTCCCCCAACACCTTCATCAACAAAATGATTATCCATTAAAGAAACTGCACTTCAATCCTCTGGCACGAATGGGTACTCTTCAGTGATGAACTCGGAAATATCTTGGAATAGAAAAAACAAAAACAAAACTAAGAAACAAACAACAACAATAATAAAAAACTTCTCAGGCTAACTCTATGTAAAGCCATGGTAAAGACAAAATAAAAAGTGAGACTTAATACATCTCAGCTGATAATTAGCTCCCTCAAGAAAAATAATCCCAAGATAAAAAGTGTAAACAAATGCTCCAAACTTAATTGAACTTCCTCAAATAATCATTTGGAGATATAAAAATACCCCAAATCAGAAATTCAAAAATTTAAGAATAAAAGTGAAAAATAACAGAAAGAAATGCAATGAACTCCAGAAAAAATAAAGGAAAAGAAAAAAAATCTCAAAACAATATTACAAGTTGTCTAAGGAAGAACAGAATCAAATGATTATAAGGGACAATGAACAAAGGCAAAGAAACAACTAAAAGAACAAAAATGAAAAATAAAAGAAGTAAAAAGGGTCAGAAAGAAAATTGTTGAGAAGGGAGGAAAAGAAAATCCAATATATGTACAATTGGAGTCACTGAAAGAAATATATACAATCTGAGAAAATCTTCCAGAAATAAGAAAAAGAGGAAATCTACACATTGAAAGCATCCACCATGTACCTTGAAAAAGTGGTCTGGAATGATCAATTCTGAGACAGAGTCTAATAAAGTAGAAGACTTTAAATACAAAGGAAAATTTGTCGGGATCTTCAGGCAAAAAGAACGAATTATTATCAGGGTAACAATTACACAGGCATCAAATTTCTCAAGAGAAACAGACAAAGAAAGACAAGCATTAATGGTAAGAAATTCAAGGAGAAAAAGTAGGAGCCAAGGATTTTTTTTTTTTTTTTTTTCTTTTTGCGGTATGCGGGCCTCTCACTGCTGTGGCCTCTCCCGTTGTGGAGCACAGGCTCCGGACGCGCAGGTCCAGCGGCCATGGCTCACGGGCCCAGCCACTCCGCGGCACATGGGATCCTCCCAGACCGGGGCACGAACCCGTATCCCCTGCATCGGCAGGCGGACTCTCAACCACTGCGCCACCAGGGAGGCCCGGAGCCAAGGATTTTATATCCAGCTAAGCAATCCTTCCAGCAGCAAAGCTACAGAAAGATCATTTTAAATATCCAAGAATTCAAGGAATGCTCTTTTTAGAATCATTTCCTGAAGGATTTACTAGAGAAGAAGCTTCTTCCAATCAAGACATGACTAGGGAAGTTTAGCAAAGGGCTGATAGTAAGAGTTTAATATATTTAATTGAAGATTTAAGACTGAAAGGTGACAGCATGGATGGGAGAACAGGTAAACATTCTGTGTTCTGACAAAGTGGAAAAATGTAACTTAACATGATAGAAAAAGAGAAAATTAAAATCAGATCATTATACAGGAAATAGGTGGAAGTAAAAGGATATCATTTAAAACTAGCAAACAAGATAATAAAAAATTAAGGAGAGCACTGTAAAACGTGTAAATACAATGCTAACCTTTAAAACAAAAATACAAACCTTTCTAAACACCAGAAGAAATTTTTAAAAAGAATGAAGGATACACACAGACTGTGTTACAGAAAATAATATGACAGTGTTGAGACCAAACATATCAGTCATATCAATAAATGTAATTAGGCTTAACTTGGCAATTAAAAGAAAATGATTTTAAAAATGGCTCAAAACGAGGCTCAACGCTGCATCATACATTTGACACACCTAAAATAATGTGACTCAAAAAGGCTTAAATAAATGGATAGGAAAAAAGAGACAAGACTAATGGAAACAAAAAGAGGGCAGGTTGCAATCCTAATAACAGAGAAAACAGAATTCAAGCCAAAACTATAGGAGATGCAAAAGAAGTAGACAAAAGCACAGTAATGATAGGAGACATTAACATCATTTTAAGTACATGAACATTTTAAGTTGACAATATTTATGTAATGTTTTAGAAGACCTAAAAACATAACCAACGTTGTGGATAGTGTAGATCTTATGAATATATACCTAACAACTCATCCTGATAATAGAGAATATAAGTTCTCAAGTATACAGGGGACATTCACAATAGTTGATCATGTATTAGTTCACTAAGACAATGCTGGTAAATTTCATAAAGTAGAAGTACTGCAAAACTACTCTTAGAGCACAACGCAATAAAACTAAAAACTTAGAATAACATCAAAACCAAGACCCAATGCAGCCAAAAATAAATAAATATTTTTAAATTAAATAAATAAATAAACAGCCTGTGTTTTTATAAAAAACATCAATGGTATGAAGACAAAGAAGGACTGAGGAATTGTCCCAGAGTAAAGAAGACCAAAAAGCCATGACAACTAAATGTAACACACGATCCTGAACTGGATCTTATAAGAGAAAAACAAAATTGCTACTAAAAACCCTACATTATTGGGACAACTGACAAAACTGGAATATGACTGTAGATTAAAGGTATGTTAAACTTCCTGAATTTGATGGAGTTCAGGATGTTGGCAAAGGTCATATCTGATGAGCAGGATATAAGACAGAGTCCCAGTTCTCAAAGACATTACATTCTAATTAAGAAAAGAAAACCAGCACATGAAAGAAAGGGTTATACAAAAGGAAAAAAATCAGTAAATTATCAGAACAGAAAGTAATTAGGTGAGCTATAGTGGTCTGAAAAATATTCACAGGGAGGTGGAATATAAATGAGGCCTTCCAGGGAGGATGGGTTTGAGTTAAGCAGAAAAGAGAAGGAAAGGCTTTTTAAATGCAGAGGTACCATCAGTGTGAGCAAGGAAGTAGGAATAAACTCAGTGCATTGGGTAGATAGTGCAGAAGACTTGGGGAAAACGTCAGTGATGCAGAACAACGGGAAACGTATTCAACATGTAGGAAGAAAGCACCAAAAAATTCAAACAAAACTTCAATATACATCAAACAAATTAGAAGAAATTAGATCATGCAAACATATGGGTTTTCAATTAATTTTTTAATTTGGGAATTTTTAAATACTTTGCCCAAAACTTTTTCTAAGAGTAAGTCTTTTTTTGTAGGGGAAAGGTCTATTACTGCTATCCTAAAGAACTTTTTTTTTTTTTTAAGTCTTCCTATGCTAAAGAACTTTCTGTGATGATAAAAACATTCTATATCTGCAATGTCCAGTACAGTGGCCTCATATTCCTGTGAAAGGTGGTTATTTTGACTGAGGTATTGAATGTTTAATTATATTTATTTTCTCCTTTTAATTGAAGTATAGTTGATTTACAATATTATATTAGTTTTAGGTGTATAACATAATGATTCAATATTTTTATAGATCATACTCCATTTATTGTAAAATATTGGCTATATTCCCTGTGCTATACAATATATCCTTGTAGTTTATTTATTTTATACATAGTACTTTGTACCTCTTAATCCCCTACCCCTATCTTGCTCCTCCCCACTTCCATCTCCCCACTGGTAACTACTAATTTGTTCTCTATATCTGAGACTTTGTTTCTGTTTTGTTATATTTATTTGTTTCATTTTTAAAAAATTTTATTAAAGTATTGTTTCATTTTTTAGATTCCACATATAAGTGATAACATACAGTGTTTGCCTTTCTCTGTCTGACTTATTTCACTAAGCATAATACACTCCAGGTCCATCCATGTTATTTCAAATGGCAGCATTTCATTTTTTACAGCTGAGTAATATTCCATTTTATATATATATATATATAAAATGGCAGTTGTAAATAATGCTGCTATGAAAATTGGGATGCATACATCTTTATGAATTAGTGTTTCAATTTTCTTCTAATACATTCCCAGGAGTGGGACTACTGGATCATATGGTAGTTTTATTTTTAGTTTTTTGAGGAACCTCTATGCAGTTTTCCACAGTGGCTTCACCAACTTGCATTCCCACCAACAGCATACTAGGGTTCCCTTTTCTCTATATCTTCACCAACATTTGTTATTTGTAGACTTTTTGATGACAGCCATTCTGACAGGTATGAGGTGATATCTCATTGTGGTTTTGATCTGCATTTCTCTGATGATTAGCAATGTTGAGATTTTTTCATATGCCTATTGCCCATCTGTATATCTTCTTTGGAAAAATGTCTATTCAGATCTTCTGACCATTTTTTAATCAGGTTGGTTTTTTTGATATTGAGTTATATAAGCTATTTGTTTTTCGGATATTAATACCTTATCAGTCATATTATTTTTTAAGTATTTTCTCCCATTCAGTAGGTTGTCTTTTTGTTTTATCAATGGTTTCCTTTGCTGTGCAAAAGCTTTTGTGTTTAACTAGGTCCGATTTGTCTATTTTTACTTTTGTTTCCTTTGCCTTAGGAGACAGATCCAAAAAAATATTGCTACTATTTATGTCAACGTGTTCTGCCTATATTTTCTCCTAGGAGTTTTACTGTTTCCAGTCTTACATTTAGGTTTTTATATTTAATTATATTTATACTTTACAATTAGATTTAATTTTAACTTACTTAATTAGTCATATGTGGGGTTATTGGTGATCTTACATCACAGGTATTGATATGTACCAAAGCTCTCCCACAGCTGGCATGAATCATACAGATGTGTGCCCTCATTCCCTTTTCACATGTAGATACAGCATCAGCTATCTCCTCTAACACTTATTTTTGTAAAGGCATCAGAGTGTTACATAAGGTATGACAGTTCCAGTGAGCTTAGAAAGTAATTAGGTCAGGGTTTCTCATTTCTGAAATGTAAAGTTCACCCTGAAGCATCATGAGGATTGAGGCTCCCTTGAAAATTAAGCAAATATTTTGAATTCCAGTTCATTCCTTCTTTCCTTAAGCTCATCCTTTTGCCTGCTGTAATGAAGTCTGCAGCTCATGTGATCAAAAAAAAAAAAAAAGAAAAGAAAAGCTGGAAGCAGCCTTTACAATGGCCTCCCACTAAGGTTCCTACAGGAAGGACATGAGAGGGGTCATGATGCTGCTAGCTTTTCCACTGTGATCTCAGCCCCCTTAAACCTCATGCAAGAGCAACAAATTAAGTTACCCTTCTAAAAATTCCACTTCCAAAATTTTGGCACATTTAGGCTTTTCCTTGGGTATAAAAATCCTTCAGTCCCTTATGCTCAAGAATGTACATTTTTCTCTCCTAAAAATAAGTGAGCAGCAGGTGCCATACTAAACAAGCCTTAAATGATTTAAGCTGCAGTTGGGAAGGCTCCATAATGTAATTCATTCCAGTTACTGCTCATTTGGAGCTGGGGGAGGCTTTTGATCTAGCTGCATGAATTTCAGGTCATTTCTATTGGACAGTTATAATTTTGTAACCAGTCTTTGCAAGTTGAACTTATAGTCCATTTGGAGTAATGAGCACACACACACATCCCTATCAAAGGTCAACATCACTCAGTGCTGCTAAGAATAGGTAATATGCAGTATTTAAGGGTTACTTCTCATTCATTTCCAGCATTCCTTATGACATTTTATGCCCTGGCTCTATTTTATCACTGCTGGAAAAATGCCATAAATAATTGGCTTGGGATGGGCAAGGGAATGTGCACAGCCTCTCCACTGATTAGAAAATAATGCCGAGCATTTTGTACAAAAGGCATGGAAAACTTCTTCCTGGGTTTTTTTTTTTGTTTTTTTTTTTTTTGTTTTTTTTTTTGCGGTATGCGGGCCTCTCACTGTTGTGGCCTCCCCCGTTGCGGAGCACAGGCTCCGGACGCGCAGGCTCCGGACGCGCAGGCTCAGCGGCCATGGCTCACGGGCCCAGCCGCTCCGCGGCATATGGGATCCTCCCAGACCGGGGCACGAACCCGTATCCCCTGCATCGGCAGGCGGACTCTCAACCACTTGCGCCACCAGGGAGGCCCATCTTCCTGGGTTTTTAAATAAAGTCAAAATTCCAAATATCTTGTTCAGTTGTTCTCATCAGAACATGCCAGAAATTCCCATGCTGTTTTGCAAATCAGCATTACTATACCTGAAATATATTTCAATCTCAAAAAAATGGGGAGGGAGGCAGTAAACAGGATAGACAATCACAGGTCAAACAAAATTTGTAGTTAATTCTTGGAAACATGCCATTAGTTCAGATTATATATGTAGATAACTAAGTATACAAACATTAATATGCAAACCGTATATAAGAGGGCATGAAAACAGGAAACTTCAGGTAAGAAGATATTAAGTAGGAAAGGTCAGTTGCTGCTGCCTAAGGAAGGCTCAAGATCTAGGCTCTCCATCTTTGATGACACCTGCCATCCTCATGGGCAGGGAGCAAGTTACACTGGGGAGGAGAGACCCAGTGGGGACATTTTGTTAATGAGCACAAGCTCCCATGTGAACTTGCCATGAATGGGAAAGACAGGGATGGAGACCAGAGGAACCTCATGGGGGTAAACCAACATGGAACACTTCTCTTTCTTTGTACAACAGATCCTATAGAGGTGATGTTAAATCAGTTTATTTCCAGTTTCAAGTTTATTCGCATATGATTTCCTCTCAAAATGCCTTTCTCCATGCCCCATATCTGAAGTGGACCAGTTCTTAGAAGAGTTCATGTGAATATTTAAATTCCAAAATGACTCAAAATATTTCCATGACTTGGTATAACATAATTTTACATCTCACTGTTATATGATATACAAGCAAAAAATATGTAGTTTCATGATTGTCTTCCTCCAAAATGATAAGAATACTTAATGTTGGAAAACAGAGGATGTTTCTTGCTAATTTGCAAGTGGTGCACACATGAAGGCTGGTGATGGCCTGGTTGGGTTGACTCAGACCTGCCCCTTCCAGTGTGCCATTTCCACACTGCAGACTTGACCACACAGACCCTTCCTGTTGCTATCAAGGTCATGGAAAATTAATGCCACAGAAAATAGGACAAAGGATATACAAACCAATCAAAATCTAGTCATCATCATTTGAAGCCAGGGAACTGAAAATCACTGTTCAGCTGTGGTGGATTGCATTGTTTCCCCTAATTCTTCACTTCTCCCAGGAGCCACGTCATTTGACACTTGACTTTCCAGTTTCTACCGCTAAAGGGGTGTATCTCTCCAACCCCTGACATTGGGTTGAGACATGTAAATTGCTTTGGCCAATAGAATGAGGTGGGAATGACAGTGTGTCAGTTCCAAGCCTACACTTTAAGAACACTTGTATGTTTCCACTTGTCTCCCTATGCCGCCAGCATTGCTATGAGGAGAACATCCCCCAGTTTGAACGCAGGTCCTAAGCATGTGAAGAGCCATGTAGGGCAGAGCTGCACCAGCCAACTGAAGCTGAGCCTCCCCAGTCAACCTGGACACCTGCAGTTAGTGGATTCCCCAGCTAAACCCAGACCAGATCAGTCAAAACCCAGTAAAATTGCTGGTGTATGAGCGATTCTAAATGATTGCTGTTTTAAGCCACTGTTTGCTTTATTTGCTTTACCATTTGTGTATGTGTGTGAAGACACTTAAGATCTACCCTATAAGCAAATTTCAAGTATACACTACAGTATTATTACAGTATTATTAACTATAGGAGGAGGTGGAGGAAATGGGTAGATGCTGGTCAAAGGGTACAAACTTTCAGTGAAGCCACCATGTTGTGCAGTACTCTGTTAATGCAGGATTATTGTTGCAATAGAAACTAGTATCAGCCTCCACAGGATTCTCACAGCCAGAACTGCTTTAGGAACTGCATGCAAGTGGGGAACAGGTCTCTACCACTCTCAGAAATCTCTACTCCTCTCCTTTACCCTCTACCACCTCCCTACCCAGAAGAGGCCATTCCCCTTCCTCCTGACCAAGTGTTAGAATCTTGCCTTTCCCCCACCCACACTGCAACTCAAGTGTAATTCCTTGACATAAACTAGATCTTCCTCTACATGTGTTTGGTAACTTACCTACTTTCCCTAAACCTTAGTTCTTATTTTATAAGTGGGGCTAATTATTACAAGATATATTATTATTAAATTAAGTTAGATAATGCTTGTAAAGTGCCTAAAAAGTAATAGGAACTCAAAAAACAGTAACTACTATTATCCTGACTCTTGAAAAAGCATTCTCCTTATAATGATCTGCCCTGACACCCAGAGATAAGAACATTTCTTTTGATAAGATCATGCAAGAGTAGCTCAGTTAAAAATAATTGCTAACTCATCCCAACTCTTTAATATACAGTACTTAACACATGACTTGAAAAAATTATTTGCAACATATATTCTCTTGCTCTAAGTATTTTTGAAGTTTGGAGAATTTTTAAATCACCTGAAAAATGTTCTAGTATCTTTAGAGGTATTCCACTCTTTTTCATTGCTATTCAATTTATTCAAAATAAAAAATAAAACAGTTCATCCATCCATTTTTCCCACCCCAACCCTTCATCTCTGGTAACAACCAATCTGTTCTCTACATCTATGAGCTTATTTTTTTGTTTTTGTTAGATGCCACATAAAAGAGAGCTCATACGATATTTGTCTTTCTCTGTCTGACTTATTTCACTTAGCATAGTGCCCTCAAGGTCCATCCCTGTTGTCACAAATGGCAAGATTTAATTATTTTTTATGGCTGAATAATATTCCATTGTATATATATATATATACACCACAGTTTATTTATTCATTCATTTACCTGTTCTACTCTTGACTAGTCTGAAAATTTGAGACTCAAAATTGTCAATTAACATGTTAGTCATTCACTGAACCAATATTTAGCGAGCACCTACAGTACACCAGGCTCCATGTTAGGTTGCTATGTGGGATTAAAGGTACATAAGATAATTTCTTCTTCCTGGCAAATTATAAAGTGTTGGGAAATTGTTGCATTGACACAGTAACAACTACCTGAGGTGGCATCTGCTGAGTCAATTGTGAGTGAAACTGACATTAACTAGAGTAGAAACTAGATAGAAACTAGATGGAATACTTGAATTGGCAAAATTTAAGGAGAGATCAAAGGTCACATGAACCAACACCCTAAAAGATATTCTCTTAGCCTTCTGATAGAAGCAAGCTTGGGAATGTAATAGTAGCCCTTATCTGTGAAAATTTACTTCCCCTGGACTCTCCTGGGCCTTTGAAATATGAATTATGTCAGAATATCCCCTCGAAAGACTCCCTTACAAATTCAGAGGGCATTAGAAAAGTGAACCTTGGATGGGACTGTAGTAAGCTGGAAAGTGAACTATGAATGAGCAGATCTGGGCTCTTTCCATACCTTTTTTCCTGGGGAAGAACACAGGTAATGGTCCTCAAATCATCTCCCCTCTAGCCCTGCTTGTTTATGGTCAGAAGGGGTTCTGCCAAGACACCCTATAAAAGAAAGAAAACGGAGATGATGAGAGACTATTTCTTAGCTAAACTGCTATGTGAATTTTTAAACATCGTCAAACTGGACTATTTTCATGCTAGTTAAAATAGTTGGCACAAGATATTTTTCATGACCCTATTGTACTAGACCTGGTGGAAGGCGAAGCTCACTGCTTCCAGTGGGACCTTATACTTCCTGCCAACGTAATTGTGGGCAGTAGTGCCATTTGGAAATAACAATCATCTTCTTTGGGTTCAACATAGTTCTGAAGATGTAATGATACTTTGGCATTTCCAGTTCCTTGCTTCAAAAATGCATTAACCTATATGCATACATAGTTGCTTTCCAATTCAAAATGATGCTTTTGTTTTGAATTCAAATAAGTTTTCCATCCTTGTCTGCAACCTCCAAATGATTTCATTGCATTACTTTTTTAGCATCATCTGTGGATGAGAATGCAAACAAAATTTCATAGTATCTCTGATTCTCTGAAGGCTTTATTTATACTAGCATAATAGGGATTGATTGTACTATAGGATAAACAACCTTCAGTTTATATAGGAATGTTTTCAACCTCCCATTTTCCATTCACATATGTTCTCAATAAGTAACTCATCAACCAAGTCTTATTTTCTGTGCTTTTCAGTGCTTGCCTTAGGGCCTGTTCTTTTTCCTGATATTGCAAGGTAGTAGCAAATAATGTCATAGTTAAGATTTCAAAGTCACAGCATTATAACCCCCTCATCTCTATTGCCCATAATGAAAATCTATATTGTAGCCTTAGTATTCCAAGGGACTCTCTCATAATCAAGTGATATGCTTCTTAGAAATTCATCTTCTGCTTTTTTTTTTATATATCTGAATCATCGACTTTAAAATTTTTGATGGCATCTAGCCCTTTATAGGATAAATACCAACCTCCTTAGTATGCCATTTATGTAGTACACAAATATTTATTGAGCACCCTCTCTGTGACAAGTACTGTTACAGGTTCAGGGGATATTTTCAGCACCCTCCACACTAAGCTTCTTGCTTTCTCCAACATTCGACCTTTTCTCAATCCCTTGTCTTTCCCAGTGTTGCATATCGGAACTTCTAATCACTTGTCCCCTGTTTTCCTGAAAATTCCTACTCCTCCTTTAGAACTCTCCTCAGTAACACCTCCTGTGGGCTTCCTCCCCAACTCCCTCTGGCTGAGTTCATCACTCCTTCCTCTGACCCCACAGAGCAGAGTTCTTCTGTCTTTATTACAGCCCTTGTTACATTTGCTGGGGGTTGTGGGTATATCTTAATCTGTGAGCTCCAGGAGAGAAAAGTTGGAAGTTTGCTCCTTCTAGGCACCTAGCATAGTGTACATACTCAAAGATTTGCTGAATGAATAAGTATGTGAACTCAACAAGGAGAAAACAAAGTACTAGTTGAAACTCTGAGAAGAAATGTCTTACCCACAATTATGAATCACTCAGCTAGGGACTTAATGTGTAACATGATAAATATAGTTGATAACACTGTATTGTATAATTGAAATTTACAAAGAGAGTAGAACTTAAATGCTCTCTCCCCAAAAAAAAAATGTAAATATGTCAGGTGATGGATGTGTTCATTAACTTGATGGAGAGAATCCTTTCACAGTGTATACCTATATCAAATCACCACAGTGTACATTTTAAATACCTTACAATTTTATGTGTCAATCATACATCAATAAAGGTGGAAAAATTCCTTCATTCATTTTTAAAAAAAAAGAATGACTCAACTGGAACTAAAAGCCATCACTGCAGCCACCAGTTATCTGGAGACTTTTCAGCAGCAGGTGGCAGGCTAATAGGCTAGGTCTGGAGGGTATTACAAACCCCAGCCTGCACATTACTTGTTCCACATCCATCCTGTCCCAAGCACAGTCAATCAAAGTAGCCATGTCTCCTAGAAAGCTGCTCTGCAGAGCAGGAAAACCTCAAAGACTGTAACAAGCTGCAGGAGCTCAGGGAGTCCTAACTTGTATGTATATGTGTCCTGGATCATTGTCTCTCTGACCAGACCATATCATAGGCTTCTCCAAGAAAAAGTGTTATGTCTTGAACACCTCTATTTCCCCTTCCCATAACCCCTTGTCTCACACAGGACTGAACCCTCAGCTAATGTTTAATAGAACCCTTTTAAGGAAGAAAATACTTCTGGAAAAAAGAAAAGGAGGAGGTTGTGTTAGGGAATATCAGCTGCTGTAACAAAAATATTTCAAAACATCAGTGTCTTATCACACACAGTAGGATTTTATTTCTCATTGTGTAATAGTCCAATCAGGTTTGCTGCTCAGCACACAGCTTTCCTCCAGGCGATGGTCCAGAGACCCTGGCTTCCCTTTTGTGCTACAGGGGCTATAGCATCTTCTTCATCCATCCATTGGAAAGGGAAAGAAACCTGAAGGAGGCACAACCACTGCTTAAAAGCCTTGGCCCAGGATGGCACACATCCTTTCTGCTCTCATTCCACTAGTAAAACTGGTCACATGCCCACACATGGAGACAAGCAGCTGGGAGATACAGCCCTGGCTGGGCAGCCTCTTCCTCATAACAATGTTGGACACTAGAAAAGGGAGTGCCAATTTTGGTGTTCAATAAAGCTTTCCTGACACAGGATTCTTTACTGAGGAAATGGGAATAAAGAGATACACTTCTATGAAATTAATCCCATTTCTCCCAAAATGAAGCTCACTGTGACCATACAACCCCCTGACTCATCCATCATTTCTAAATAAGCCACTTCTCCTGCAACAGTTGCTGCTTAACTTCTGAGAATCTCCAAAAAGAGTCACAGCTTTGATTGGAGAGTTCAGAGACCATCCTCTCTTCCTAAAGATTATTCTGGATAAGGGACTGCATTTCCCAAACTGTGTTCTACAAAACACTGGCATATTCATGTGCAAACTGCTCCTAGAAATGGAGTTTGGGAAACCCAACATGCTGTACTTCCTTCCCTCTTGATGTTTCAAAATGTATACTAGCACAAAGATTCTGAGAAATCCTATAGTAAGAAATCGGTTTCACTTTGTTCAAACATTCCTCAAACTTAAGTTTATATATTGAAAAATGTAAACTTTATACTATAAAAAATTGATATTTTGAAAAACATCTATTTACGTCAAATGCTATGCAAGAGGACAAACTAATAAAAATAAGGATTAACATTTATTGAAACCTCTCATGTGTCAGATACCACTCTATCTAGTTAAATGAGAACAAACCCCTACGAAGTAAGAACCATTTCTCCATTTAAAGATGAAGAATATTAGGCTCAAAGAGGTTAATTATCAAAGTTCCACCATTAACTGTAAACTGTTTGGGTCACTGAGAAAAATGACCAAGAGATTATGTATTTCTGTCCTTTTAGAAATGTCAACTAACACAGATGATGTCCAAATCCCCAGCTTAATGTCAAACGGTGGGGATTTACCCAAAATGTGTAAGGCCAGTCCAGCAAAACTCTATAAGAAATTACTTGTAACTTTTCTAACCAGGTGTTACTGTTAGTTTTCTAACTCAGATTTACTGACATGTGGATTCAGTAGTGAGACTGAAAGAAAAACAGAGGGAGGTCCAGGGCCCTGAATATAGAATTTCCCAGAGAAAAAAGTTTCTCCCTCTGGGACCAATAAGTTCCAGTTCCCAAGAAGTGCTAGTACTATATGGGAACTAAATTTCTACCAACAGCCTTGCTAGGTAATGGTAACACCTCATTAAGTTATATAAACCCACTCTTAAAATGTGTAGCTATTCACTTGGGGAACCCAAAGCGTAGACATTTTGTTCCCATTTACCACCCCTGTCTCCTAGAAATGCCTGGATTTCCTGAAATTACGACTGTGTCATTTCCATCATTGCATTCATTTTGGGAATGAAATGATTTAGAGGGTTGGAAAAGGTCCTTTGATCAGGAATCAAGAGATTTTGATTCTAGCCTCAATTCTACCAGTACATCTGTGTGACTTTGAACAAGTCTTATGTCAACCACAGCAGCTACTATTAGCTTCTATTTCTGCTCTTACTTTCATCTGCTAGACTTTACAGTAAGGATTTTTTTTTTTTTTTTTTTTTTTGCGGTACGCGGGCCTCTCACTGTTGTGGCCTCTCCCGTTGTGGAGCACAGGCTCTGGACACGCAGGCTCAGCAGCCATGGCCCACGGGCCCAGCCGCTCCACGGCATGCAGGGTGCTCCTGGATCAGGGCACGAACCCGTGTCCCCTGCATCGGCAGGCAGACTCTCAACCACTGCACCACCAGGGAAGCCCAAGGATTCTTCACTTAGTATCTCATTCAATCACTACCTCCCTTTAAAGTAGGCATTTATCATCACCATTTTATACATAAGAAAACTGAGGGTAGTGGGTGAGATTTGGCTTATAAGTCTATGATCCAAATGGATAGATTCCAAGACCCATGGTCTTAAATAGTCTCCCTACGCCTCTTCCTCTTGAGGCTTCTCTCTTTTATCCTCAAATTGAGGGGTCTTTACTAGCCATTCTATAGTCATTTCTTCCCACTTAAACCTTTTGTGATATAAACAAAACAAAGCAAAAGAAGACACTTTGAAAGTTTTTACTTCCTTCCAGGGAAAAGCAATAATTTCTGGTAGCTGCTACTAATTGGATATTAGTAGTTTTCTGAATTATAATGTGAAATACTAGATATTAACTATTACTCATGGAGTATCAGTTATTAACTACCTACATGGGTAAAAGTTTGTGGGTAAATCAAATGATGTAAATGATGTCGATACTGTCATTTCTCCAAAACTTCAACTCAGTCAAAATGGTACACACAGTAGAGGCAAGGAGAATTTACTGTGAATGTAATAAAGTTTAAGTTTCCAAGGCCTTGTGAGGGGCCTTAGCAGTTTTGTATCAGTAATTTTGGTATTTTTACTTAAAGAGGGTCCTCCAATTGTATAAGCTTCAGGACCAACAAAACCCAGATCCATCACTGTTTAATGACTCTATGGTTGGTCTGCTTTGGATGTAAATCCAAGCTCTACCCCTTAATAGTGTGACCTTGAGTGTGTCACTTAACTTCTCTGTGCCTCCATTTTCTCTTCTGAAACACGGGGGTTATAAAAGAGGATGGATTATAGGATTATTGTGTGGATTAAATAATTTATTGCAGCAAAGTACCTGGAACAGAGCACATGAAGTGATCAATAAATGTAAGATATTATGTACTTACTTATTACTTTAATAGCATATGTGAATGCTGACAGTATATATACTATGTGAGCAAAATTTGATGAGCTGCAATACTTATTCACAATTGCTACTTTGCCTAGCTGGGGTGCCTCCATTACCAATCATTACTTAAAGACCTGTTTTCACTCACACTCTGGGTCAAACTTCCTAGAATATATTCAGCATAGGTAGACTGAAACTGTATCAAATGGCTTGAATCTAGTTACTGATCTTGGACAAGGGCTAATTTTGGGTCCTTCATTTTCCTAGTAAGTCATTGAACCAGCTTTCCTCAGTGCTGAGTTCTGGTCATTTGAAGTAAAAATCCACTTATTGTCCAAAAGTGCATTAAACATGTTTTATTTTTTTTTCCTGTTTAACTGGCAGCATGCTAAGTTACTCACTTGCTCAAAACTTTCTAAGTGGAAATAATAATGATTATTTACGATAATTTCATTTAATTTTTATCATATTTCTGGGATGCAGTCCAGGCAAGCTTTGTTATTCTTTTATACACAAAGAACTGAAGTTCAGGGTAGTGACATGGTTTGTCCAAGATAAGAGAGTAAATGAGTAGAAAACAGGAGGAGAAACCAGAATTTCCAACTCCAATTCCAAGACTTGAGGTTTACACTGAGTAAACTTTTCAAAGCTCTAGACCTTTAGTAGGATAATGCTTTTTATTTTATTTTTCAAACCTGGGTTCTCACTGGAGACTTGTATATCAAAGGGGGTATGATAATTTTTCTCTATAAAATATATCCAACACTTGAGGATAGAGCAGAAAAATGTCAATAAAGGGATGTAGTATTCTTCTCACGATTGTTATTAAGAATTTCAGGCATCGTAACCTCTGGGAAATCTCATATTTAATAAGCACCATTGGCAAGGCCAGCCTTATGTACCTGTAAATATAATAGACCTTGTCTTGTGAACGTTATTTGTGGAAATGGGGAAAACCTTCTACCAAGAGAGCTTCTCTCCACAGTATCGTCCTGCTGGAGAGTCTATCACTGCTTCTTTTGGATTAAGACATTGCTGACCCTGGGAAACTTTGTTTTCAGATGCAAAAATTCCTGGAATAGTCAACTGTCTAAACACTCCCTAAGACAATTATAGATGAATGTCACAGAAGTAGGCAAACTGGAACTATAATTAAGAAGAAGACATATCAACAAAGAAAGGTTATGGGACTTGAGTTAGAGGACCTGAGTTTTAATCCTACTTATTCTGCCACTCGAGCAAGCTGCTTCTCAGCTTAACGCACTGCTGTTTTAAAGGCACTACGTCGTGCTGTCTCATTTAGACTAGTATTCCTGGATCTTTTCATCCTCAGAGTACTTTTGTTTTCTTTCTTTCTAACTCTTTAATCAATTCCATTAGTGATCTTAAAGAAGAAGTAAACAGCACACTGATGAAATTTTCAACTGATATATTTTTAAGATGTGGTAGAAACACCCCTAAGGACAAAAAAATAATGCAGATTCTCTGGCAAAGATATATTGAGATCTAATTTAGGAGGGAAATGCAAGATATTTTTCCTAGGAAGCAATCATCTAAAACAGCAGTGATTAGATGAAGTGAAATAAACTTGGTCATAAAATCAAGACACACAGGTTAGGAAAATAAGGTATATTTTTCCATCACTAATAACTAAAAAAGCCACAAAACTTTTCTACGTCTGGAAGAATTTAGTATCATATAATGTTATCCCAGGAATCAGTGGTCTGAGCAAAGCCACTATTAACAGAAAGAGTGACTTTCAGCCTAAGAGCCAAGAACACGTTATCACAGAGTCTGAGGTAGTAGAAGTAGTAGCGACACTTGTAATTGTCATAGTGATACTACTGCTACTAATAAAAATAATGATGATGACAACAACAATAATAATAAAAACCTTCTGTTTGATTAGCACTTTATAATTTTAAAAGCACTTTCACGTATTGGTTTCATTTGATCCTTAAAATGAGTTGATGAGGTAAAAAATAGAAGACTTATAATTCCCATTTTAGGAGAGAAAATCAGAAGTTAAGATGGGGAAGTAATTTCTACAAGGTTATTTAATTCATGAATCCAGGACCATTATAGAATTTTAGGACTTGATTCCTCCTTAAAAGCAACTAGTCCAATCCTTTCTTTTATATGTTAAGAAACTGAGGCTTGGACACGAAAAGTGACTTTCTCTAGGAGAATACAGTTAATTAGTTGCAAATCAAGGACTCGAATCCAAAGCTTAGTGCATAGATTTTTTTCACCACACTCTGTTGCCTCCTAGATGGTCTTGAAAGGAAGAATGATTAAGTCCAGGTTGGTTTTGAAATTTTGCAGGAAGAGTCCAAGGCTGGCTTTGATGTTAGATGGGAAAGAAAGATTTTCACTAAGATGTTTATAGTAATAGTGACACTTGCAGTGGAATAAATGAATTCAGATTCGAACACCTCTGAATCAGAAAGATACAGATCCAACAGGCAGAGGGGCAAAAGTGACACCAGCAATGTGAGCACTGATTTATGAAAAGAGTCTAAAAGATTAAAAGTGCGAAACATGCATGACTTGGCTAATGACTGAGGAAAGACAAGGAAGTCTATAAATATTTGAAGGGTACAAATGTTATAGAGGAAGCAAATATATTTTAAAAACAAGGGGGAAAAAGCCAACACTATTAGATTAATAGAACCCAATGAAGAAAAGAAAAAACAAAGGTTGAACATATGGAAATACTTTAAAATGAAATTTATTATTTTCTAGATTTGTCTTCCAAGATCAGAGGTGGAGTCTGTCATCTGGGATATTTAAAATCTGATTGGACCCGAAGTACCTGAGCCAAAGACACAGGAAGCTATGTTCCATGGATCCATAAGGGCTGGCGCACATGCCCTCGCAGGTCTTTTCCATCTCTTATTTTGTAATCCTGGAACTACACAACATTGCCTTGATTTTCACTCATTCTGAACGCTGAGGCTTTGGAGATGTGTGGAGTAAAAATAGTGGACTCTCTGAGTGCTTATAACTCCTATCTTCAGTGCACGGCCCTAGAGGTGAGCTTGCCAACTCAACCAAATAAGAGGAGATCCAAATTGACATTATAAAACTGCTTCCTAAATAAACAAGATAATTAAACCTAGAAGCTTCAGGAGAGAAGCTCACTCAACTCCACCTACCGACCTGCTCCCACATGAAGAATTCAGGAGGACTAGCTCTTGCATCAGCAAAGTGCATCTAAGAAGCACCCTGGCTGAGGCAAATGTTGTATCACTATTATCATCTCCTCATGGCTGGTATCTTACATACATTGCCTAGATTGTTAGCCTGGATTTCAAGCTCATAGCTTTGCCATGCCCATCTGAGATGCCTGCCTGGCCTGGGCCTACCTTATCTTGTTCTCAACACCTACACCCTTCTGGATCCTGATTCTCTGGTCAGCTAGTGCCCTACCTTGCCTCCCAGTACCCATGTATTTTGATATTGAAATGTAGCTGGTATTATTGTGGTAATAAAAATAATAGAACTGAGAATTGACAATATGCTTGCTAAGTCGAGAGAAAAAAGTAGTTAAGTCTACTGAAGTCCCTGAATGTGCTAAGCTTCAAAGGCTTCCATCTGCCTCGCCTAGAGTTTTGACTCTGGCTGCCTGTTTACTCTTCCCTTCCCTGGGACAGAGTCCATAATGCTCACCATCTGTACCTATGAAGCACCATATCCAGCACAGAGTGACTGTTCAATAATATTTGTTAAGGGAATAAATGAATGCACCCCAGGCTGCTTGGTTGGCTGAGGCTCAACCACACTAGTCTTTGTATTTCCAGATCTTGGGGATCTGTTTCCTGGACCCAAATCCCTACCCACTGGAGGAACCCTGATTGGACCACATGGAATACTGGTGTACAACTGTCTCTAAATAGCATTATTTCCCAGAAATCCTAGTGGTTAGGCCCTACTTACCATATTGGAATTATGTTGATTCTGGCACTAGCTTTCATTAAACCCTAGATTATCCCATTACTTTAAACAACATGATTTGGGTATGTGGTCACCTCCAAGGCTCTCTGTGAGTTAGTGCTCCAGAGCTGGTTTCTCTAAGTTCTTCTTCCTCCCCGAATACTACTGGGATGTCACCCTATCTCCCAGCAGAACCCACGTCACTTATGAAAACAAAACACTTTTTTCTTTTTAAAATCCTTTTCTCCTTTTCTTCTCCTGAAGACCCACCCATTCTTCCCCAAACAAAAGGATCACTGAGATTTTCAGTCAGAATTCTGGGTGCCATTACATCTTAGACTGTTCATTAACTATGTGCTGTATGAAAAAGCACTGAAGATCATTGCAGCTGTAGTTGGAAGCCAGTGTGCCAGGATAATGAAAAACAACTCTGCAGTTCCCCATGCTCTGTTAGTTCTGTTGTCATAAATGAGTTGTGGAGATTCGGAGTGAATGATCCGTATCATATTGAACTGTCCTTTTTTATCGCTGACAATTGAAGGTGACTGAGAAGCAGGGCCAGTGTCAGACTGAATCTAATTGGAAACCTTCTCTCATTAATGTCCGATGTTGACTTGTATTACTTGATGAAATTAGGACCACAGTAAAATGGATTTTATTATACAGAATGAGCTGGTTGAGCTCTCTTCCATTTCAGTGTTTTTTTAACCTCATCCCACCCCTAGTTCTATGGCAGAAGAGGCCTAGCAGAGCAGGAATTTTGAGTAAGGCAGGTCTGTGCACAAACAAAGCAAGAACAGTAATGTAGTAAAGGAAATTGAAACCATATGGACTTTTTTTTTTTTTTTTTTTTTTTTTGCGGTATGCGGGCCTCTCACTGTTGTGGCCTCCCCCGTCGCGGAGCACAGGCTCCGGACGCGCAGGCTCCGGACGCGCAGGCTCAGCGGCCATGGCTCACGGGCCCAGCCGCTCCGCGGCATATGGGATCCTCCCAGACCGGGGCACGAACCCGTATCCCCTGCATCGGCAGGCGGACTCTCAACCACTTGCGCCACCAGGGAGGCCCAAAAACCATATGGACTTTTATGTCACATATGTTTGAGCAGTTCTTGGGTACTGCTGTGGAAAGCAGGGGACCTCCAAGAACTCACCTTGGCCCCAGCACTCCAGGCACAGCTGCCCCTAACCCAGCCCAGGCAGATGAGCACTGATCTTGCATGTAAAGGATATGGTATGGAGAAGAACACCCACACCCTCCCTTCCACCCTTTCCAGTCACTGGCTGCCTTGATGAAATGCACCCTTGGAAGCTCTCTTTGAAGGTTTGGGTCTTCAGCTGAGGTATTATTTCCAAGAGAAAAAGTGTTTGGACCAAGGAATGGGAATCTTACTCTAGCTATGTTCCCTCTTCCCTGACCCTTACCATTTCTGGAGGAGATAAGAGGAAACAGGGATGGATGAGGAGAGATGAAAAATCTGAGCAGAATATTTAGAAGAATACTCCAGACCCATGGAAGAAAAAACTTCAGACCCTCCAGTAAAAAACAAGCAAGCAAATTTGCTTTGAATGCCAAAAACATGGCCAGGGCTTATGGTATGTTTTTTATTAAGTATATGTTAGAGCCATGGAGGTTAAAATCTTGCAATCTGATTTTTGGAGACCCAAAGCCAGGCCAGGTTAGTTCCCCCCCCCCCCCATAGCTCTGTCAGGTATGAGTAAACTAATGCTGATAATAGTGACCCATATTCTGAATGATTAGTTGAGCATTTTACAAACGTTAAAATGCTTTCAAAACGCTTAACAACAACCAGGAAGTTTAGAAATTTCATCTAGAGACATCAAAAACCAGTACCTACATATTTATTTATTTTCTCTAAAACCTCCTATTCTTAAAAATATGGCTTTTTTAGAATACATATTTTATTTACTCAGAAATATACACAGTTCTCTTCAATTTCAGAAGATAAAGCAATGGCTAATTTAGGTTATTTTGATGCCTAATTAGTGCCCAGATTGTTAATGGTCTGATCCGTCTGACCCTGAGATATTATGAGCCATCCAGCAGGATTTAAGAGAGGGAGGGGGCCCGTTCTTGACAAAATTGTGATACTGGCCAGATTAGTCGTCTGTGCCTCCCCATCCTCTTTCCACGTTTCCTTCCTGTCCTTTTTATCCCTCCTCACTCAGTGTCAGTCACCAGCCCACTCCCCGCCCCCAGAGCAGTGTCTATGAACCTCCTTTCCCATCCTAAACCTTTTTAATGTTTCCTATGTCCACTCTCAAACCACATTTATCTTGTGCTTTTCGGTAAGAATGAAACTTTTTTTTAATAAATTCACTCCATGATATTAACGACACAATCATGTTTAATACATTGCCCATCCTAGGAACATTTGGAAGTAAATACAACCACTAACTCATTGTGCAAGGTCTTCTCTTACCTATATGGAATTTTGTTCCTCAAGCAGCAATCCCAACTCAGTGTCATGACATTGATTATATCTCATCCATCACCTCCTGGGTTTCAGCAAATCACAAATTGTTATCAGAGCCCTACAAATCTCAGTTGTATTTCACCATTTTTCAGGTCAGGAAATGGATGCCTAGGGAGTTGCACTGATGCCCAGGTCACTTAGAGAGTCAGTGAATGAACTGGCTCTACTGCTCAAATCCTGACTCCTAATCCAGTGCTCTTTCTACCCCAGCACACTGCCAACTCCAGTCTATACTGTTTCGGATCCCAAACGTTTCACTCAGTGCTACCAAGAGACTTCCTCTCAGACATAGGAGCATTCTCTGGCTATACCGAGGGTGGTAGAAAGAACACTGTCATGCTTACAAAAGATCTACTCTGTTATACCGAGAATCCAGAATGTCTAACTGGTAAGTAATAGCCGCTCCCTGTAGTGCTCTAAGGAAAACTCAACGCAGGGATAATTTGTGCGATATTCTATGCCATGAAAATATACCTAAATGCTGTGCTCATGCTAATACATTTTTGCTTTGCTATAACCACCCCTAGCATCTCTGCCAAAGATATCTTTATGGAAGAGGAAATCAAACAAAGCTGGAGAGCTGTTGATGGGTAGTTGGTAAAAATACAAAGAAATTATACAGTAAGCAAAGCAAGCAAGATTCCATCTCAGAATCAAAAGTTATATGAGTTAGTATAAGAGAAGAATTTCCTACAAACTAGAAGTGATGGAGGGCCTCAGGAGAATGTTCCTCTAAAGGGTCTACTCACACACTGTGCTTAGTTGATATCAAACATCTGACATGAGAGAAAACCATTCAGTCAATCAAACAGATGTTTAGTCTACTCTCTGCCAAACACCTGGGCGATCGATGGGATCATTTCCTTTTCATTAGGGAGCTTGGCCACAGTGACCTGGAGGTGTAATCACAGCATGAGAACACAACATGAGGATGGCAGGTATCTTGACCCACCAGGATCCCTAGCATGGGACATTTTTCAGGTCTGTGCGGGTCAATTCAATATCACTTTAGTTTGAGATTTGTTGGCTGTTTGTTGTTCTGAGGCACTTTGATGCCAGCACAGTTTTTAAACCCTACTTCATAAAGAGCAGAGGCCTGAGATGAAGAAAAACACCTTATTGACATTCAAGGATAGGAGGCCATTGGCTGAAAGCTACACAGATTTCCTCCCAAACTGTCGTTCAGTGACCTTCCTCTGCTGTTCAGCTACTGTGAGGTAAAAGGTGCCAACATTTTGTTGGCATTGGCCTGGGGATTCATAATGAGTATAGAACTTGGCTCCATTATAAAACATAATCCATCTGACAAAGGGAAATCATTTAATGGGCACTCTCTTAATTATAACAATTTGGAAGAGGGAAAAGTTGAGGACAACAGCAGAAAACATAAGGTCACAATGAGAATTTTGTCTTTGGACTCCCTTCTGGTACACTAGCATCCCCAAGGGTTAGAGAGGAAAATCAACATTTACCAATATTTTCCTCATCAATTCTAATCAAAGCCAAGGGGAGAAAAAACTAAGGGAATAGGGACAAATTTTAAAAGGGGGAAATAAAGGACTTTGTTGTCCTGTATAATATATTGAGGATAGCAATGACAATTGTAATTTATTACATTATTCAATGGAATTTTCTTCTGGGGTGGAGCGGTCTCTGGAGGAAGGGTATAAGCAGTCAGCCATGGGTCACATCTCGCCCAGGAACACTGCAGGATCTGATCTAGGAATCTTCAGAAAGCTAGATTTACAGCTCTGCTGATAGCCTCTCATAGGGAGACTGTCCTTCTAAAGAGTATTACCTTAGTTTGTCTTCCTTGCTTACAATACTACAATGGTAATGCCTTACAGGTGTCCAGAACACTGTACTTTTCAAAGTGCTTTCATACTGATGACTTCTTTTGATCCCCTCAGTTTAAAGTGCAAGATTCAGTTTAAAGGCAACAGAAGGAAGAATATAATAAAGTATATACTCTCTGCCCGTTACTTTTCAGACACTTTGCTAAGCACTTTCACATGGAATATGTATTCATTCAGGGCCTATGTATTTTTACCTCCCATTTAATTGAAGAGAAGATTGAGTTCAGAGAGACTAAGTAATTTGCCCAAAGTCACCCAGCCAGTTTATCCTTTTTAGGTATAGAGTTTTATTAGCTTAAATGTAATCATTCACAAAAATGTAAACGGTTTTGGTTTCTTAATTTTTTTAATCAAAATCTTAAGTAAGGATTTGAATCTCCACATCCAGGTAGTCACTTTCTGAGCACCAATTAGCATGTCCAATGACCCCAGGGCAAAGTAACTGAAGCAAAATCTCCCCTTCAAGTTTTAATTTTCACTCTCTTCTTTTCTGAACTACCGGGTAACCCATTACAGTTGTCTCTCAGGGACCATCTATCTCCCTTCCCTTAAATGTTCTCTAATCTCAGCTTTGCTCTGGAGCCCACCATGAATGCCTTCTGACCCTCAATTACATGAATATCATGAAACCTAGCACTTCCTTTCATTGGGAACTTATATGATCTGGACCAAAACCATTCACCTCCCACTCAGCACAGTTCTCCCCATGCATTTAACACAATCACTAGCTCCTTTCAAAACACTTACTTCACTTGTCCCTGGGTACCACACTGTTTTCAGATCACTTGGCTGGTTTCTCCTCATCTTCCTGACCTTTACAGCTTGAAATACTCCAGGGCTTCTCTTTTTATCTACAATTACTCCTGAGGTTATCTCATTCAGTTCTGTGGCTCTAAATATCATTTACATACAGATGACTCCCAAATTTGTTCTTCTAGAACTAATCTCTACCTTGAACTTCAAATATACACAACTGTGTTACTCAACGTTCTCACTTGGATGGCTGAAAGTTATCATAAACGTATCATGCCTGAAATCACACCCCCATATGTTCCTTCCCCTTCATAATCTCACTAGATAGCAGCTCCATTTTACCAGACGTTCTGGCCAAAACCCCTAGAATCATTCATGACTCCACTTTTCTACATGCCACATCCAATCCATCAGCAAATCCTATTAGATCCACTTTGAAAATAGGTCCAAGCCCCCTCCTGCTTTAAGATTTAACATTCACTGCTCCCTTTGCCTGGAATGATCTTCCCCCAAATGCATGCGTGGCTCATTCTCTCACTTCTTTCAGGTTTTTACTCCAATATCACCTCCTCAGAGAGGCCTTTCCTGACCACGTTATGTTCAGAAGTTCTATCTCCCTACTACTACTCTCTATTGCTCTTTATTCTTCTTATTAGCACTTATTGCCACCTAACACAGCAGGGGTTGATGATGCCCTGTCTAGATCCTTGATCATATCTTTGGCCTTCCCCAGAGGTCACCACAGATACTTCCCTTACAGTCTGTGGCTTTCTTTGCCTCTCAGACTAATGGCCTTATTGCTTTCCTCTAGCAATGAAAACATTTTCAGCCTTTGTGCGAGGCAGACCAGAAATGTTGAAATGTTAACACCCTAGGAACCAAAGAGGCACAGAAGTTTGCGAATAAATATCCCAATATTTTGTCCCTCTGAGTAGCTTTCTGCACTGACTTTCAGAGAATCCTCAGTGGGATTCAGCCCCAGTTGCCCACAGCAGTAATAGAATTATTAGTACACTCTTTATTGACTTTCCTCCCTTCTCTGCCTCATTTCTCTTCTCCCTCCTTGTGCTTCATGAGGTTACCTCCTAAATAAACTACTTGCACCCAAATTCTTGTCTCAGGGTCTGCTTTTGGGGAAAACAACACAGAAATATATTTTATGCATTTATTTGTTTAGCATCTGTATCCCCACTCAACGCAAGCTTCATGAGAATAGTAAAGTCGTTTTGTTCATAGTTGTATCCCCAGCATCTATGTGCCTGGCACATAAGAAGCACTCAATCATTTTTTGTTGAAATGAACGACCCCTATCTCTATTTGCATTTGACTTCTTCCCCCTGTGTTTCCCTGCCAGCAGGATGCAGCATCATGGGCTGGAAGATCTGTGCTGTCATTTTAACAGAGAAGACAGAATAGAAGGCAAGCGAGATTGGGGAAGATGGAAAAAGAGAAAGAACAGAAATCCACATTCTTTCTCACATGTCTTTCAGGGGTCCCAAGGGCAGGCTTCAGATAAACAATATTCAAATCTGGAATGGACCTTGTTGACAGGAGGGTCACTAAATGTGAACTCATCAAAGGGCTCCCAGACCAGGGTAGCAGTGGGCTCTGTTACTGGCACAAAGCAGCAGAACCAGATGAGGAAGGAGAGTTTGACAAATGCCTTTTCCTCTTCAAATATTTTCCCTCTTTAGTCACTGGCCTTTCATCAACATCTGAAGCACAAGGGCTGCTTTTGAGTGACAGGCTTGATCTTCTGGTCACTAGGCTGAGAAGAAAGGTGAGAAGCCAGCGGATGTGTCTGCTTTTTACCTCAAAGGACATCCCTTTATTTGGGATGAATTCACCACTCCAAGAACATAGGCAGGGCCCAACCCAAGTAACAAAAAGATAAAAGTTCATTTGCATGTTCCAGAGGCAGAAGTCTTTACTGCGAAAACAACAGGTGACCACATTAGTACAGCCTCTATGGGGCCTATAGGCCCCATTAGTGTACCTTCAGCATCAAATACATGGTTGGCACTACTATTCAACAGAGTACTGAAAGTCCCAGCCAGAGCAATTAGGCAAGAAAAAGAAATAAAAGGCACCTAAATCAAAAGAAAGAAGTAAATTGTCTCTGTTTGCAGATGACATGATATTATATGTAGAAAACCCCAAAGATTCAGCCAAAAAACTGTTAGAACTAATAAATGAATTCAGGGAAGTTGCAGGACACAAAGTCAACATTTAAAGAAGTTTATTTTTATACACCAACAATGAACCATCTGAAAGAGAAATAAAGAAAACAATCCCATTATCGACAGCATCAAAAATAATAAAATACTTAGGAATAAGTTTAACCAATAGGTGAAAGATCTCTACACTGAAAACTGTAAGACACTGATGAGAGAAATTGAGAGAGGAGATCAAGATGGTGGAGTAGGAGGATGCTGAGTTCACCTCCCCATAAGAAAACATCAAAACCACATCTATATGTGGAGAAATTCTCACTGAAAGCAAACTGCAGACTGGCAGAAAGACTCTTCTACAAGCAAGGCTATAAAGAAAGACCACACATAGTCAGATGGGAAGGGAGAAGTGACCAGGTTGGGATCCATACTGCTAGGAGAGGACACAAATGAGAAGGGGGATATCACGGGCTCAGAGATCCTGGCTGGGGAGTAAGGGGTTTGAACCACATATTGGGCACCCCAGCACTGGGGTGTAACAGGAAGATGAGTGCCCTTAGCTGGTTTGAAAACTAGTGGGACTTACAGGAGAGCTATAAGAAACCAAGACTCTGCTTATGAAGTGTGTACACCCTTGTTTACTTCCAGGAACAAGGTGGAGGAAGCAGACTGAAACTGCCCGGGGCTCTGGCTGGTTTCCTGTGGCCATCCCAGCCCCTCTCGCTCTGGTGCAGCTCCCAACTAGGGTGAAGGCCACTTAGTGAAATAACACACAGTATTTGTCTTTCTCTGTATGACTTCTCACTTATATGTGGAATCTACAAAATGAAAGAAACAAATGAATATAACAAAACAGAAACAGAGTTATGGATATAGAGAACAAACTAGTGGTTACCAGTGAGGAGAGGCAAGATAGGGGTAGGGGATAAAAGGTAAAAACTACTATATATAAAATAAATAAACTATGAAGATATACTGTACAGCACAGGGAATGTAGCCAATATTTTACAATAACTTTAAATGGATTCTAATATATAAAATATTGGATCATTATGTTGTACACTTGAAACTAATATAATATTGTAAATCAACTATACTTCAATAAAAAAAGAAAAAGAAGTTGAAGAAGACACAAATAAATGGGAAGATATCCCATGTTCATAGCTTGGAAGAATTAATATAATTAAAATGTTCATACTGCCCAAAGTGATCTGTAGGTTCAATGCAATCCCTATCAAGATTCCAATGGCATTTTTCAGAGAAATAGGAAAAACAATTCTGAAATTCATAGGAACTTCAAAAGAATTTCAATAGCCACAGCAATCCTGGGACAGAACAAAGCTGGAGGTATCACACTTCATGATTTCAAACTTTGTTACAAAGCTATAGTAACCAAACCAGTATGGTATTGTCATAAAAACAGACACATAAACCAATGGAACAGAATTGAGAACCCAGAAATAAAACCACACATATACAGTTAACTAGTATTTAACCAGGGAAGCTAAGACTATTCAATGGGGAAAGAACAGTCTCTTCAATAATTGGTGTTGAGAAAACTAGATAATTCCATGCAAAAGAATGGAACTGGATCCCTATCTTATACCATTCACAAAAATTAACTCAAAACGCATTAAAGACATAAATATAAAATCATAAAGCTCCTTGAAGAAAACATAGGGAAAAAGCTCCTTGACATTGGTCTTGGCAATAATATTTTTGAATATGATACCAGAAGCGTAAGCAACAAAAGCAAAAATAAACAAATAGGACTACATCAAACTAAAAATCTTCTACATGGCAAAAGAAACAACCAGCAAAATGAAAAAGTAACCTACAGGATGGGAGGAAATATTTGCAAACCACATGTCTGAGAAGGGGTCAATATCCAAAATATATGAACAACTCATACAACTCAGTAGCAAAAACAAACATGGAATCCAATTTAAAAATGGGCAAAGGATTTACATAGGCATTGTTCCAAAGAAGACATACAAATGGTCAACAGGTACATGAAAATGTACTCAGCATCAGTAACCATAAGGGAAATGCAAATCAAAGCCACAATGAGATATCACCTCACACCTGTTAGAATGGCTATTACAAGAGATAAAAAGTGTCGGTGAGGATATAGAGAAAAAGAATCCTTATACCCTGTTGGTGGGAATGTAAATTTGTATAACCCCTGTGGAGAACAGTATGGAGGTTCCTCAAAACATGCAAATAGCACTACCAAATGATCCAGCAAGTCCATTTCTGAGTATATATCCAAAAGAAATAAAATTACTATCGCTAAGAGATATCTGCACTTCCATGTTTATTGCAGCATTATTCACAATAGTCAAGGTATGAAAACAAAGAAAATACACACACACACAGGAATATTATTCAACCACGAGAAAGAAGGAATTTCTGCCATTTGCAACAACATAGATGAATCTTGAGGGCATTATGCTAAATGAAATAAGTCAACAGAGAAAGACAAAAACTGTATGATCTCCCTTAGGAGTGGAATCTTGAAAAATCAAACTCATAGAAACAGAGTAGATTTGTGACTGCTAGCAGCTGGGGTGGGGTGGGGGCTAGGGAGACGTTATTCAAAGGATATAAACTTTCAGTAATTTGGTACCTAGTGTGTATCAAGCTGACTAGTACCTGCTCTAAATGTATTGCTCATTGTGTCCTTTTAACAGCTCTTTGAAGTTAGTGATCAGTGTTATTCATATTTTATTTGGAGCTTATAGGGATTAAGAAACTTTCCCAAAGTCACACAGTAAATGGACCATTGCTACCTCACTGCCACAGGTCAAGAAATTCAGGTTGCCAAACATCCTTTCTATTGATATGAGGCATGTGCCACCCAGAGCAGGTCACTTTGCCTTTTGATGCAGGTATTTTGGCTGAACCCTTTTTGCATGCCACTGCTCGATAAGTGAATCAAAATGGCATCATGAATGGGTGTGCATGTGCAAATGCTGGAGACTTGTCTCAGCTCACACTGGGGACATGATCATTGAGAACAAGAGATAGGAAGAGCCCATTCCTGGGCAAGGGGCTAACTGATGGTGTGAAAAACACAACTACAAAGATACCATCAAAATATTATCAACTAGGATTGCCTTCCTGAGAAAATCTACAAGGTATGAATAGTGAGCAGCCAATCCTGTTGACTGTAACAGAAGACAATGCCATGCCTAAAATACCCTGAAGCTCACAGATCCTGGAGGAAGTTCCCTTGCCTGTATAAAATATCACTAGGATAGACTAAAAGAAAAGGCCAGGTATCTTTGATGGGGGAGAATTCAGTCTGAAAGAGAGTGACAGTCTTTAAAACTTTCCTCCTGCTGCCTTCAATTCCCCAGCCTTACTCCAGGTTCTCACCCCACATGCACTTTATCCTAGGTGCAACCTTCATAGCACCTGGCAGTCCACTGCCACAGATTTCAGCGGGCCATCCACTATCCACTACCCTGTGTAGTGGCAAGAATTCAGAGCTTGGAGCAGCAGATCTTCAGCTCAAATCAAGACACTGACCCTCACAAGGAAGGAAGCTTAAACAGGTCACTTACCCCTCTGAATTCCAGTGTCCTCACCTGAGAAAAGAGGAGATTTCTAGGAGAATTAGATAACATCAGAAAGTCAGCCTGCACACATGCTCAATGAATGGTATCAGCTGTTACACATAGTGGTGATTGTTGTTTGCTTCTGATTCTGAAGTTTCATAAAAGTTTAACTGCTGAGCTGTCTTAAGGAGATGAAAAGGGGTAATAGAGATGACAAGGCCTCTCCATGCCTTTCCCTCCTTTCATAATTTCTGAGTCCAAAGAATCCAAGGCTCTATGAACTACGTTAGCACTGCAGAAGCAGGCCCAGAACTGGGCTTGCAGGCACCCACCAGTATAACCAAGACAATGGGCCAAGGATCCACGAGCATGGAGTCTAGAGAAAAGCAACAAAGACATGAATGGAAGCAGACATGGAATCAGGTACAGCTAACCAACAGCCTGGGGGCCAGTGTGGGAGGCTCAGGCTTTGGCCAGCTCCACCATGCAACTCCATGTGCTGCCAACCCACAGCCTCACTGCCAGGCTAAGGCAAAGGCACCTCCACCCTCCATAAAGGGATGTTGCCTTATCATTGATCAGGATTTTATCCAAATATCTAGGCTTGTCTAGGGCACTAATCCAGGAAAGAGCCCTGAGGAGCCTCAGGCCCTTTCAGACTACACTCAGCCTGCAGTGTGGATGGGGTGAAGGTGGTAGGAGAGGAAAGTTGAAGGCAGTAGAGATGCTTGCTGTCCCCCAGATAAAGGTAGGAGAAAGTGCTGGATCAAAATTCACAAAATGGGTTAAATTACCAGCCCTCCTTCTTACAGGCCAGCTTAAGTCTCATGAGCCTCAATATTTCTATCTATAAAATGGGATGACTAAGTTGCATGTCTACAATTCCTTGTACATCTATAATTCTGTGAGGCTTAGGAAAAAAGAATCATGAGATTTAAAAAATGAAAGAATAAACCAGTTCATAAATAGTTACATGGGCCCCACAGGGTTCCCTGTGATGTGTTAGAGTATACATAGTCAAAGAAAGAAATTGCCTTCATCTTCAGTTTGTAATTCTGACCTTATATTAAGGGCTGATTGAATAGTCTACAATATACAATGATAGAATGAAGCCTGGACTAGGAATCAGAGGACCTGACTCAGAAAGCTGGATCCCATTCCTCCAACTGCATCTTCTGACAAGTCACCTAACCTCTCTACACATCACCGCCTTTTGCATACTCCTCAGAGTTTTGGTAGTTATAAAACGTAATCACGAAAGTGAATATATTTTGTAATCTGTATAGCCCTATACAAGTGCAATATTTCACTATTATCATTATCTTTTTCTGTTGTTGTGGCTTACTCACCAAAGCACCCTACACTGTTTCTATTAAACCTGGATTATAAAATGTGCTTGATACCATTCCATAACTGAGCATAACATAGTGGTCAAAACTTAGTTTATCTCAGCCTTGGAAGATTTCCTGAGTCCTGAAGCTGTCGGTCTAAATATGGCAGATAGACAAGGCATAATTATGGGGAGAGAGTGGCAGCCACTACCCAGGGACTAGGAAGCTGTTGAGATAGCAGAGGAATCAGCAGAACTTCCAACTGATTTGGGCCGTGTTTAGAGGTGTTCTGTGGGCCAAGTCTCCCAGAAGGATCTGCTCTCAGTAAGATTCAAACAAAGGAATCACGGTGGTTTGGTCAATAAAGAATAGGTTATTCGTCCGAAGGCTGAAGAGTCACCAAGCAGCACAATAAAAAAACTCAGCCATAACTCCTTCTATCCCCAGCCAAGAAGCCAAGATGAAGCTCAGAAGCTTAACAAGTCATCTTTAGGGAGTGTTGAGCATCAATAGCCTTATAATACTGACCTTAGGAAGCTACAGATGTCATCCTGAAGCTGCCCAGGGTCCTTTATTTAATGGTACCCAAGGCAGACCTGGTCTCCCTGACAACAGGGTCCCTTTAGCTAATCTTGCCCCTCACACTGGGGTTGGATGGGGTGTCTTCCCAGTCAAGCCATCAGGTAGCTCATAACTGGTTGTGGTGCAGCCGAGTTCACCCAGGTCAAAAGCATGATCCCAAACCAAAATCAAGTCTATACATACACTAAACCCACAAGCCAGGCAGTCAGTAGAAGCCAGATTCCTAAAGCCAAAAGGGAAACTCAACAACTAGCCAAATAAAATGCACAAGCCAAATTCAAGAGTCAAGAACATAAATCCAGGAGCAGAGTTGCCAAACCAATATGTGTTCAAAGCCAGCTGAGTCCAATAGCTGGCTGGAAAGTTTAGATCATCATGGGCAGTGAAGCTTTACCAAAAAGAGCAGCCAAGAGAGCAGGAGTCATTTTGAAGCTACCATGTGCTTAGATGCCCTAAGCTTTCTTTCATTCAGTCCCTACAGTCATGAATGAAGGCAATGTCAGAGTAAAGAAACCAGCAAGGAATGTCGCTATATGACCAGCTCCATTTTCTTCTCTTCTTCCATCACCAAAACCTACTGTTTCTAGACTGGAAGGAAATGCATGGAACTGTTGCCAGAGAGGATGGATATGATTTTACTTGTCTCTTCTATCTACTTCTCTAAAATGTTCTCTCATGGATATATATTATTTTTCATAATGGTTGAAACATATAGGGCACTTTAAAAACATAGAAAGGAACACAGATGATTAAAGTCTTTTTCTGGTGTTAGACCAGATAGATAAGGTGCTTTGGGAAGAACTCATGGGCTCAGTTCCAGTGTCCCATGTCTCTTTTCACAGAACAACACAATGACCTCTTTCTCAATAATGGTGATTCAAGCTACCGTGGGAGGCAGCAAGATGGTTATTTTTAAGTGAAACTTTTGGTTCCCATCAAATTATACCCCAAGGGTAGGCTCATCATCAGCTATATATACTCCTTCTCTCTTGGGTCTCTGGAGTATCTCTGATGCTTGAGACTGAGGAAAAAAGGGAAAGAAGAGAATCAAGGATGTGGCATCAGTGCATGTCCAACCCAGCTAAGCATCCATGGGAGGAACATCTCCACTGAGAGAATGCATCTTTTCCTAAACAACCCAAAGTATAGCTTGAGAATGAAAGGAGAAGAGCCTGAAAAGCATTCTTTCATTCAGTAACTTCAGTTAACTCAACATATGTGATCAATTCTTCTCTAATGCTTGTTTGGAACACTCAAATTTGTTTCAGTGTAATTGATATAGCTGGGAACAATTTGAGCATAACACAAATTTCACATTTGCTTATGTGTGAGTTTATATGTGAGTAACATGAGGTAAAGCAGAAAACAGTACATTGCTGAACCAAGCACAGGAATACACAAAACACATGCATGCCTCAAACATCTGCTCACTCCTCAGTTCACCATGTGTACTATGAGCCTCACCCATACACAACTTTCCATCCTATTTCAGATCACTCCTTCCACCACTTTGCAGCAACTCACAAGCTCCAACTCCTCCAAAGCCTAATTCAGGAAGCAAACCTCAGGTCTTTTTCAAGGTAAAGTGTCAAAGTTGTTGTAGTATTTATATATATCTTTATTATTTAACTGTGTATAAAACTCTGCTACCATTTTTATTTGGTTCTCATCTTTCTTTCACGGGTCACTGATGAAGTTTTCGCATTATATCCCTAGTCCTATTTTCAAAGTCCCTGTGTTTTTTCTTACATGATTTTGCTAGCACCATGATTTCTGGGAATGCATGTGTCATGTTATAGAACTGACCGTACAAGGCTTTGCTAGGCACGATGGAGAAAGCAGGTACAACCGCGGCAATGAGTCCATGCAGAACTCCTTCCCCGGAGTTACTTAGGAAATTTATGCTTTTCTGATCTCAAATCCCAAGGAAAATCAGTTGAGAAATCAGGGAAATGGGAGTAAGTATTTAATTCTCCTGTGAGAATTAAAACATCAATTAACTTGAAGACATTACTGGCTCGGAGGAATCCACGGACACATGGAATCAGAAGTCAAGGTTGGCATTTCCAGAAACTAGAAGAGGATCACACAGGAGACAGACGGTCAGCACCTGTTGATCAGGTTGTACAACAACTACAACGACTTGTAGTTGTTGACCATTTTGTCAACATATGTATGTGTCCCTGTCTAGTTAACCGAATGAAAGTAAATTTTAATATGTTTAATATTTATTAAGCATGTGTTATACTTGCATGAAAATATTCATAAATTTATATTGGCAGTATACTTTATACAAGTCCCATGAGTGGTGTTCAAAGAAATAACAAGTTTTGAAAGAAAAATAAGTTCTTAACTGACAATTCACTCTACCTGGCTAGGAGAGACGTATACTGTTATTTGAACACTACATGTGGTGAACATTACATCTTAATTATGTTACTGGTGTTTTCCAGTGTTTGAATATTTACTATGGGCTATAGTTTTTGCAAAATGCTACTAAAATATTTCTTATTTTTTGAACTATCTGTGAGATATTCTTTTTTTTATTTTTGAATTTCATTTTATTTATTTTTTTATACAGCAGGTTCTTATTAGTCATCCGTTTTATACACATCAGTGTATACATGTCAATCCCGATCTCCCAATTCATCACACCATCACCCCCATGTTAGATGTTCTTAATAACAAGTAAATAGTATTAGGAATATTAGATATATTTTAAGACTAACATGATTTCAGGCATACCTGAAAATGCCTAGGGATTATGATTTCTATTCCAAAATCCTGAAGATTAATATTTGTCTGGAATTTAGAAATATTAAGCCCAGGCACGATCTTTAGCCAAAATAAAGCTTCAGTTCTATGAAGCCTGAATGACATGTTCCTCAGAGATACATTGCTTTGAAATCTGGGGTCCAATGTCTCCAGAACCAAATGCCATAACCTGCAACTATTCTCATGTTTTTCTTGGCCAGTTCAGAGGTAACTAGAGTTAGAATTCAGGATTAGTTAAAATATATTGTTTTAAAACATAACATTAAAACATTTATATGCATGTGTGGTGGCAGGATACAGATGGGAAATCTCTGTGCCTTCTCAATTTTGCTGTGACTCTCAAACTACTCTAAAAAGTAAAGTATATTTTTTTAAAAAACTCACACAATCTCAGACTTGGGATTTAACACACATGTACACGATATGCACACACACACACACACACACGAGACCAAAATTATACAAACTTCCTTGGTCTTTTAAAAGAGCAGCTTCCCTTGGCCCATAAGTCCCAGTCCTAGTCCAAATGATGGATGGAGGTTTCCATTCCTTACTCACAAACACACGTCTAGCTCTTTGTTTGCACCCCTTAATTTCAGAGGAAGCAGGCTTTCCTCAGCAAGGCCCTTTCGAGGTTCACAAAGCCTCAGCTGCCATAAATCAAACATTGGTGGCATTAGTGGAGTCAAAGAATAGTGCTGCAGGTAACATTTTCCCGACCTTGCTGAGAGAGAGTCAAGTCTAGAGTTTAATGAAATGAAATCTCTGCATGGTGAACAGGAATAAAGCTCCTGGAGCAGTTCTCTCTTGAAGTGACTTTTAACTGACCTGTGAGAAGATTTAAGACCCGTCCCCAAAGCCAGAGGCAGAAGCAGCCTTCATTCCCCACCTGGAGGGATAGCCAAGGGAAAGCTGTCTTCTAAGCCCAGAGCTCTGTGCAAAGCTAACTGAAGCTGGGACATCTTGAAGGCATTGAAAGAAAATGAAGCAACAAATGAATAGTAAATCCAAGAAGAATCAAACTCACTGTCTGGTGGGGAGTATTTTCTGTCTCCTAGGCAGCATTTTCCTTCTACAGGGTAAGTGAAAACCCATTGCTGCCAATGGACTGAGAATGGGGTAGCACCGTCTGTTTTCAGTACTCTGCATTCAAAATTGACTTCTCTCAAACCTGTAGATGGATTAAGTTGCAAGTGGATGGAAAGATGGTGTAGGTATTTGCACTGTGCAATTACCTGGAGAGATCTTTCAAAATATTCCGATAGATTCAATAAGCCTGTTGAGCTGAATTTGAATTTGATAATGCTTATCAAAGATGTTTATTTATTTTTGTTTTTTTAACCAACAAACAATTTTGGTCCTGGGTTATTAAGGATTAATGAGGTATAAAGGCAGAGGTGGTTTCTATAAAAGGAATTTTATTTTTTCACCCTTTCTTCTGGTTCTCTGGAAAACAGTAAAAGAACCAGGAGAAGGACAAAGAACCTGCCTAAAGTCTTTGACACTGCCATTGGTGAAGAAAGGAGTCCCCATCCTCTTAATGCCCTATCTTTCTCAGGTTTACTGGGAAGGTCCTACTGGTTTTTCTGGGCTTATAAAATAAAGATTTGTAAAGTTAAAATAGTCCACCTTGGGAAGATTTGCTCCAAGTTTTTACCCCCTCTTTTGGTTATGTTCCTGATCTATGAACTCTAAACAAATGGTTCCAGATGTTGAACTCTGTGTGTAGTAGGGGGTTCTATCTGCCTTTAACTTTTGATAAAGGGTCTCTGCCCTGACTAATGGGTCTTAGTGACTTTTACAGAGGAATTTTCTCTGGGCAATCTCTTGACTCCTAATTACACTTAGCTGCTTTGTCATCATATATGCCTATAGAAGAAGTTTACATCAACCTTGAAGAAGTCATCAGCTCTTCTTGGAATTACCCTTAAAATTTTTTTATACCAAAATGTTATGGCCATTCTTGATTTTACTAAAGATTTCCTAAGAGAAAGAGAAAAGGAATATCACACCACTAATTCTATACTCCGCCCCACACAAAAATAAAAATCCCAATTAGACAAATTCCTCTCTCCTCCTTTCTTGTGTCTCTCTCTTCCTCTGCTGACTTTGCCTGACTCCTCTCCCCTCTCCTACCTATATTTTATAAGTCCCTTCCTTCTCCTGGGGGTTGGGAACCTGTGTGCCACTAGGACTTGCCTCTACTCCAGAGCATACTTCTGAACACTTCTTTTTGACATTACTGATCTTTCCCCAGAAAGGAATTATCACACTACTGCTAAAAATATAAAAATTTCTTCATGTTACTGTTGATTTATTTTCCCTCCCAACTGGTGATACTTGCTGTAGAAAAAGAAAAAAAGATGAAAGCCCCAGTCAGCAATTTGAGGCACAGATCTGTGTCTGGAAACTTGTAATTCTCTACTCATGGACCTTACCACAATTTCCCAAATCATAAAATTGTGAACTATTGCAAGAGAAAACACATCTAGACCAAAGGAAAGAATGATACATCTGATGTCTACTGTAGTAAAAAATAATATTAAACAATAAAAAACTCAACAGTGTGATTTATGAAATGGAAGCTTCCACTAGGACTTTGTAACTCTAGAGCCTAGGACTTAACTGTACATTTTGCTTTAGGGTTTAGATTTAGTACACAACAAATGCATATGGCTGCTAAACCTTTTGAAAAGTTTTGGTTTGTTTACTTTTTCTCTTGAACGAAGCCGGTGAGACTGGATATATAGGGTGAAAATTGATTGTTTGATTGGCCAGCATCCATATTTCCTTCCTGCAGCAGCATTACTTTAATCTCTCTTGGTGGAATTCACCTCTTCTCCCACTCTCTACCTCTGTTGTATTGAAAGGGACTGACAAGGGTAAACCCTGATTGATCTGAAACAATTTGCATAGCCCAACCCCTTGGCCACAGGGATTGGTTCAGAGATTAGCACATAATTCATCAGATCCAATGAGACCTTTGCTGGGGCTTCTGGGAAAAAGAAACTCTCTCTCTCTTCCTCTGGCTTTAGTAGAATGAGAGTGCTCCAGCCACCTCTATATTATAAGGGGAGCCAGGCTGTGGATGAAAGCAACACCTAGAGGAAGCGGAGTTAACAAATATCTGCTGGCCATGTGGTTTGAACCCTGAATCAAGCCACTCCTGAAGCCACCATTCCCCAGATTTTTCAGCTACAGGAACCAAGAAATTCATTTTTTTTTTGCTTTAATTACTTTGAGTTTCTCTTGCTTGCAACATAAAAAATCCCAACAAATACAATGTAGGTCTGCAGCACCTAAGAAAAGAATTCATTCAGTATTCATTTTCTCATTCATTTTTTAAGCATTTACAGAGTGCCTACTAAGTACCAGGCATTGGGAATAGAAAAATTAATATTATCCAGACCCTGGCCCTCAAAGAGTAAAAGGTAGAAGTGTGAGCATATACAATACAAGACCATATGGGTGACAGTGGAAGAGCTATGGGAAGACAGAGAATGAAGAGACTAATTCAGCCAAAGAGGGTTAATAAGGAAGTTTAGCAGGCAAGGAAGGGACATTCTAGGAGAAGCAAACTGCACATGCAAAGGCCCATTGGCATGAAGCAGCATAGCTTTTCTGGGGAATCACCAAGAATCTGTTATAGCTTGCCTATGGGTTATAAAGCGAAGGACAGAGAGATGTGGCTGGAAAGGAGGGTCAGAATCCAATTAGGAAGGGCTTTGTCCACCTGGTTATCAGGGGACGTTATGGTCAGACCTGAATTCTAGAACTATGTCAACAACATCCACAAGTGGCAGCGCGAGAGGGCTTCCTTCATCTCATCCCCCAAAGCTGCCTGACTTCGGGAACTCCTCCCTCAAGCCAGAGTTCCCCTCGTAAGTAGGTCTCTCCCTCCTCCCCATCTGCTGCCATGAGGGGTTCTAAGGCTGATGTTGACAATCTCCTATGCTATTGTGCACTTCAGATATTCAACTGTGCTCTGGAAAGTGGCTTGCAATTCTCCATGGAGAGTGCAGACAGAAAGGTCAACAATTATGCAAAATGAATAATGGGCTTGGGGCAGTCAGGCCACGCAGCTGCTGCAATGCATTCTCTGAAACCCTCCTGCCAGGTGTCCACATCCCTGCCCAGTGGCCCTAGCCAGGCATCTCTTAGCTAACTAGTATTCCTAGATAGCCAGGGGAGATCCCAAAAAGGCCACAGCTCTGAGCATGGAGAAAAGTCTGCTTGAGGCTTCCTTTGAAACTCAGTCAATGACCTGCTCTCAGAGGCAAGGGGTGAAACAAGGGGCCAAGGGTCAAAAACACCAGGCAGGGGCCAGCCGACTTCACTGTACAGCCATGTGTGCCCACGGCAGCCTTTTGTTCTGGGAGGACACCACTTCCCATGGTTTTCCCACCAGCCAAGCAGGAAAACATAGTTGAGAACCTACTCTGTGAAACACGCTGGGGGAATGCAGAGATGCTCCCACTCAGCGCCTGGGAAATAAATAGGCCATCAGCCACTGCGTGCCAAGTGGAGGCTGACAAAACTGAATGCTTTGGTGAGAGAGGAAGGAGATGGCACCTGTGCAAACCTGACATCCGTCTTCATCATCCGTGACTCCACGAGGTCCGCGGCATCCCGACTGATCAGGAGATGGAGGACCAGAAGTGAACAACCCAAGGTAGGAAGAGAAGGGACTGGAACCCGAATCTGCCCAGTTCCCACACTTCACCTCTTTCCACGCTGCCACAGAAAGTAGGGAGGCACAAAGACTCTTTAGAAGGTAAACCTCGGCTCTCTGACCAGGGTTTCTGGAGTTCTGCCAAAGCCTCGGTCCAAGAAAGGGTACATCTTTCTATGTCACTTTTACTGAAAACTGGGGGATGGGGGAAATTTCTTTTCATCAAAAAACATTCAGTCTTCTATGGCTAGTGGTGTAAATTTCAAATGCATTTTTGTGACAAAAAGAGGGTCTTTTGTTTATGCCATAAGGATTCTGAGGGCCTTCGCTTACAGCTGCCATGATGGCAATTTTTGAGATGTGTTCATATAGGGGACTAGAGGGAGAAACATCTGGAAAGGTAGGCAGCCCTTTCTATACAGCTAGTCTCTTTGGGTTCTGGTGATTTTTTTCTTCTTTTTGCCCCTTCCGTCACAGAAGGAGTAATGGCTTCCACTGCCTACAACCCTACCTCCGGGGAACTGCATCATCCCTTGTTGCTCTCCCTAAACCCATCCACACTTCTCAAACCATCCCTTCCATGGTTGGCTTCATAGGAGTGTGACCTGTGCAGTGGCATAGGGCCCTGTGCTTAGAAGGTCTCCATACTTAATACTCTTGAAATTCTTAATACTTTTTTTTTTTTAACAAGGGTCCCACATTTTCATTTTTCACTGTATGTAGCTGCTCCTGGTCCCTTTATCAAATTATTTTTAAGTGTGCCATCTGTATCCTGCCAGGAACCTGACCCATATATCTTCCTATGCAGAGAGGATACTCCCACCATAATCGATGTCCTCAGAAGGAGGCAAGGTTTTTCCCTAAAAGCCCTCGAGGAAAATACACAGGTGTTCTTACAGAGTCAATCTGCTCCTGAGGCAGGAACGGACAGCAAGCTGAGGCCTGAGCCCGGGACTCAGGATATGCAAGTTCGAGTCCTGGAACCACCACACAAAGCTCTGTGGCCCTCAGAAGTCACTCACCCTCTCTGAGCCTTGGCTTCCTCATCTGGATAACACTGCCTAACTCAAAGGTAAAAAGCTTGACATGTATTCATCTTTGGTACTTGACAGAAGGGCTAATAAATATTTGTTACATAAAGATGAGTTTTATTTGTGGGAAAGCATCCTGCATTTAGTCTCAAAATAGACCACGGACTTGGGGGGGATATGGAATAAAGGCAATAATTCATCCATCAGTCCTTTTGTCTCAGTGATTCTGGAAATCAAGGGCACTCCCTGCTGCAAGTGAGAGTCGGGTAGAAGAGAAGGCTGGGATTCCAAAGCACAGGTGCCAGGCCAGAAGGATCATAGGAGGAAGACACAGAAGGATGATGGCCCCAAGAGTAAGATGCTCCTTCTCTTTTTCCCCCTTTGGTAAGAAACGACTAGCACCACGACCAAATTGCTGGATCATAACTAAGGAAAAATTAGTTGTTTGTAGACCTGTTCTGCACTGATCTGGCCCACCCTTCACCATAGCATAGGAGCACCTTGGGCCTCTGTGAATCACCAGGTTTTGTTTCCCAAGCACTTAATAATAGCCCCTTATTGCGCACTTAGTATGTGCTGGTGCAGTGCTAGGGGCTTTCACTGTATTGCCTAGATCAGGGGTCTGCAAATAATTTTTTAAAGGGCTGATAGTGAATAGTTTAGGATTTGCGGGCCACGTGGTCTCTGGCCCAACTACTCAACTCTGACATTATAGCAAAAAAGCAAACACAGACAATACATAAATGAATGAGCCTATGTTCCGACAAAACCTTATTGACAAAAACAGGTGGCTACTGTAGTTTGCCAAACCCTGGTCTAGAGGATTGGTTCTCAAACCTGAGCCTATTTACAAATCCCCTGGAGGGTTCCTGAAGCAGAGTACTGAGCCCCACCCTCAGAGATTCTGATCCAGGAGGTCTGGAGTTGGGCAGAGAAATTTGCATTTCTAACAAGTTCCCAGTCAATGGGATGCTGCTGGTCTGGGGACCACACTTTGAGGATCACTGGTCTAGACAGTATAGCAGATATTTAAGAACACAGCTCCAAAGCCAAATAGCCTGTTTGAAACTCTTCCACCTACAACCGGAATAGCTTGGTTTTCTTTATATTTCCAGACCTCATCTGTAGAATTAAGGCACTAATAGCACCAATTTCACAGGGTTGTCCTGAGTTAAATGAGTTAATGCACATGAAGGGCTTAGAACAGTGCCGGACACGTGGTCACCTTCAAAAATGTTAGTTAATATTACCTCATTTAATCCTCCCAACAACCCTATTAGGTAGATCTGCTGGCCATTTTATAGGTGAGGAGGCTGGGGCATGAGGGGTTGGGAATCAAACCCAGAGCCCCAGAATTGAGAGGTGATGCCTTTACCTTCTGCGCTGTTCTCTTTCCACAGCCCTTGGAGCAAAGCCATTGCCACATGAGGCTCACAGAAATATAAGCCCATGGGAGGTAGGACCTTGTTAGCCTGGATCCCTGCTGTATCCCCAAGTCTTCACCTGGAAATTAAGTGGGAAACATGCTCTCTGACTCTGACACTCCCTCCCGTGCTTCCTCAGGCCACACTGGTATCAAAGAGCAAGGGAGCCCTCTGTCTCCATCCAGCCCTGGTCACTCATTTTCTCTTAGAAGCCCCTGACCTGCATGTGGCCACCCTGAGCTAAATTGGGAGGTTTTATGACAACATTTGCTGGCAATGGGCTAGATGTTTTACATACATTAGCTTATGTAATCGTCAACATAATTCCATATGGTCAATACTATTATTAGCCCCATTTAACAAATGCAGAAACTAGGGCTTAGCAGCAGTTGACCTAAGCCATGCAGCTAGTGAGGATGCCAAGCAGAAACAGATCTCAGTGCTACCAAAGTTTTCGTTCTTTCCCCTCACATGATCTCACCTCCTTAAAAGGTATGAGAAGTAAAAGAAGATTGAGGAAAGGGAGCACTATAGGTTAGGACTCAGAGCAAAGGGTTTGAAATGTCCAAAATGCGGGTTTATCTCTTTGGCAATTTTGGTCAATTTCTCTGAAAAATATGAATAAGCATAAGTGAATTCATCCCCTTCAGGTGAAGTACACTTGCCAATTTAAAACAGAAAAAAGCTATGCAATCTTGCCTTAGTTGTGGGTGGCTTTTACGAGAAGAGGGAGGGAGGCTTTTATGAGAAGAAAGGCAGAGCTGAAGTAGCTTTGACCCCTTAGCCTTAAAAATGAAAAGGAAGAATAATCAAATGTGCGCTGAAAATTTAACAGCAAACAAGCTTCTAGATGACATTTGGGCGGTGTGGGTTTTTTTTCTGGCTGTGTGACGAGTGCCTGTTCAGCTGGCTTTTCCCAAAGCCCGAGAAAGGTCTCTTAGCTAAAATGTCACAATGCATCTTATTTTCCATTTTCAGCTTGTGTTCCAAGGGGAGACTGACACTTCATCCTGCCCTCGTGCACCACTATGAAAATAACAACAGCAAAGCACAAAGAAAGGTAGGAAGGAAGGGGATAGTCTGGAGCTGGCTCAAGCTCTCTGGCTTCTGTTTTGCAGAGGGTGCAGGCTTTGGGTGGGGAAGAAGTGGAGGAGACTAGAGGATGGCTGTGACATTACCTCCAAATGAACACTCCTGAGAAATCACGACAAAGACATTTGACCTACTTTACACAGTCATGTGATGCTCTGGAAAGTGACGGTTGGAATTATATTTAGAAATTAGAAAATTTTTATCGACCAGTTTAGTGGTTATTTCTAGATGTCTTTGGTCCAATGAATAGCCATCATTTGGTGACCTGGAGGTTTGAGCTCTGCCTCAAAGAAAGACATGGCCCTCCTCCTTTCTAAAACTAGCCCTGCCATTTGGACTTTCCAGGCCACGCATAATCTGACCCCTGCTGACCTCTCCAGGCTTCTTTCTCATTCTTCATTCTGTTTTCTCTGTGCTCTGCTATTGATTTTGTGGTTTCATTATTACCAACAGAGGATCCACTCATGTGGTTCCTTCTTCCTAGAATATCCTTTAAACCCCCCACACTCCACCTTCCAGTACCTTCATCTCTTTAACTCCTACTTTTTAACTAAACCCTTATGAATCTGGACCATGTTGTCTAATCTCACACGTATTTGTGGTCAGAGAAACATAGTCCAGAACCAAAACATATTTTCAAAACTACCCAAGTTCTTTACCTACACAACAAACCCTGATACTGTTATCTTCTTCCAACAAATTACAATTGACAACCAACTGGTCAACACATGTGCCAACTTCCCCTCACCAAGCTGCCACTCAAGTGACCTTTCTAAACACAGGTTTCCTCTTCCATCCTTCTCCACTTTGAGTCTTATCATCCATCTACACTAAACAAATTTCAATCCACAAACATGCCATCTCTTCCCATATGCCTATACTTCTGTTTTCGTCATTTTCTTGGATTACCATCTTCCTTTCTTAGCCTGTCTAAAACAAACCCTCATCATCTTTCAGATCAAATACCTCCTTCTTTATAAGTATGTCAACATCAGGCATTTTCTCTTTGTCCTCTGTTGTTTCTGCTGTCTTCTCTTATAGGACTTGGAGTGTAATTTACATTACAATTACTTGTTTGTATGTCTCCCCTCTTCCACTAGAGGAAGAATTCCTTGAAGTCAAGGTTTTTTCTTACTCATCTTTGAGTAATGTTATATGAATTTAAATTCAGCAAATACAAAATGATTTGTATAGTAGGTGTTCATTATGTATTTGCTGAATTTAAATTCATATCACATTTTAGTATTTACATTGTATTCTCACAGACAGTTACTCATTACTCATTCCAACAGGTTTATGTGGTATGTAATATTATCCCAATTTTAAGGTGTGAAAATGAAGGCTCATAAAGTTAAGTGACTGCTTCAAGGTGGCACAGCTTGTAGGTGGCTGATCTAGACTTGAAGCCAAATCTCTAATTCCTTTTGCAGTTCTAAACACCTATGATTCTATAATTCTATTCAAAATTGTATGCCAGAAAGGAGAAGAGGATGATTATTTCATTATAATTCTGCAGAGGAAAAAAAATGGCTGGCAAACTCTCTTTCCTTACTTGCAAGGCTGTATTATGCCCAATTGGAAATGAATGTTATAAATATTAACTTCAGCACTGTAACACAACAGCAGCTTCTTTTATTATCCTTGTTTAAACATTTGGGTAGTAAGCAGGTACACCTCATCCAACATATGTTCCCAGTCAAACATATATCCTCTATGCAAATTTTATGGAGTTATCTTTATTAGGTGTTATTTATTCTAAAGGCAGAATGTGCTAACATGCAGAAAATAATGAACAATATTGGACTGCAGAAAACAAGCTTAATAATATAGGTCAAAAGAGTCCTTACTAGATAACCACAAAGGCTTAGTAACATTTTAAAACCACTTTACAAAAATGGAGGAGGACTGGCATAGGGATGTGCATACATTATCTCCTCGCAAATTAAAATAAGATCTGACTATTATAAAACCATCTTACACAAAGTCCCCAAAACAGCAGAGATCTTTTCCTGTGGCTTCAGAGTGCTAAAGTCAACACAATAAAGGATATGTTGGAGTGGGGAAAACAGGCTTTTTTTTTATAAGCTGCAGGTCTTCATGTGACACCCAACTCTGCCACTTACCTTCTGGGTGACGTGGGACAAGTTACTTCATCTTTCTGAGTCTCTCATTCCCATCTGTGAAATGGGCATAATAATGTTGAACTCACCTGAATGTTTATTATTGAGAAGATCAACTGATAAAACCTATGTGACAAGAAAACTTGGACTGTCAGACTACTGTACCTATTCACTCAATTAATACCTATTATTCTCACACTAGTTGCACAGATATATAATCCTCTCCTAAACATGGGTTTCCAGGGGAAGCTGTGGGAAAGATAGAGAAAATTTGGAGGATATTTTCATCCTTTATTTCTATTCCAGACTCTTTCATTCCTTTCCTGAAACATCCTTTGACTTTAACTTTCCTTGTCTCTTAAGAACAAACATCCCAGCCTCTCCAGGCACTCACCTCTGATTTATTAAGAACAGAGATATTCAAGTGAAGCAGAAAGGAGGAGAGCAGGAGGTGAATTCCAAAGAACAAAAAGCAAGTGTAAGTATCAAGAGATGGTCATTCTCCCCTTTTCCTCTTTGCAATTCTTCCTATTCAACTTACTTTGGACCCAACTGAATCAGTGTTTCTTAACTGGAGGTGATTTTGCCCCCCAGGGGGCCTTTGGCAATGCCTAGAGACGTAATTGGTTGTCCCACTACAGGGGTGCAACTGGTTTCTGGTGGACAGAGGTCAGGGATGCTGCTAATCATCCTCCAGTGTGTAGGACAGTCCCCCACAACAAAGAATCATCTGATCCAAAATGTCAACAGTGCCAAGGTTGAGAGACTTTGAACTGAACAAACGATGATCAAACTAGACATGGATAAAAGTAAAGGGCCCTGATCCAAACCAAACAATATTTAGTAAGTTTTGTTTTAGGCGTAGAACCCTTTACTAGGTCCTAGAAAAACTGATGCAAGAGATTCTGAAGCACTCAAAAGCAAGAAAGTAATTTGACAGTTGGGAGTCGACATTTATGTGGAAAATTCTTTCTTTCCCTAGAATTAGAAACACAGGAATCCTTTTGCATAGGATACTTTAACAGTTTATGTTAGAGGTACTTTGTAAAATTGCAGCTTTTAGGAAGTAATTAAAAGAAGTCTTTATGTGCAAATTACCAGCTTCACTTAGCTAGAAGCTACCTCTGGGTAGAGTTGCCTAGGGGGGGAAATTTTAACATTGTTTTAAACATTAATTGGAAAGTTAACTACTTCTCTGACTGGAAAATAAAAGGTCAAGTTTAGTTTGAGGTTCTTGTCATTGTTTTTGTGGAGGGCTTTGTGGGATTTCTTTTTCTACACCTAATACCCAATGTTGTAAGGTAAAGCTTTTTTTTTTTTTTTAACCTTTTCTTTGACTTCTATCACATTAAAAAAAAAAAGTTAGTGGAAGTGGAGGGGGCAGTGCTAAAAAACAGGTGGTGGGTCTCTAGTCTTCATGGGGAATTCTCTCTCCAGGAAGAGAAATAGGCTAGGAAATATTTCAAGGTGAGATAAACAGCTTAAGCTGTCTCTCTTATATTCCCCAATCTCTCCTGGCTTCAGAAAACAGCACCAAGGTGACAGACCCAGAGCCAGCACAACTTATATCTAGTTATCTTGGTTAGCAGAGAATTTTAGAGTTAAGGAGTAGGACCTCAGAACCAAGAGTAAAGGTTCAAGTTTTTTAAATGCCCATGATTGTTCAGAGAAAGCTGACACCAAACAGGTTGGGTATGGCTGGTCATAAATCACATTCCAGATTCATGTTAGAAGAGCAATGGACTTGAGCATCTGAACACCTACATCATCTACAATGGATACAAAGAGGCAAACATCAGTGTCCGCTGGAACTTCTCAGCCAAGCATTAATGAGGAAGGGCCCACAGGACCTGGTTACAGGGGTTGCAAAGGTGTGGCAGATGGGTACTTAGGTGCAAGCAAATATTAGCAGAGTTTACTTGAAGTTGAAGTGGTACGTAGGTAAGAGGCAGGCAAAGTCCAGCGACGGGACAGGCGTCTTGTGCTAGATCAGGAGAGAGTCTTGGAAGGCAGTGAGGACCACTCCTGTTGCAGGAAGGCCAGCCCAACCAACTGTCTCTCTGGCCACTGAGGATGAGTGGAGGAGGAAAGGGATTATGGGACCCCCATAGGAGCCTGCGATATTGAGGGGCTGAGTGAGACCGTATCTGGGAGCCAGGAAGCAGATACTGGGACCCAGAGACCAGACAAACAGGATTAGTGGGCCAGGTATTTTATTCATTGATTTAACAAATATTTACTCTTAGTACTGAGGAACAGTCAGACCCTTAGAATACTTCATGGAGCCCTCAGTCTATTGGGTGCTGGGGAATCCCCAGCATCTGTCAACAGGAAGAGATTCAACAGGCAAACACTACAAAGGGGCCTAGCAGTAAACCAGTGTCTAATCATGACAGACAAAAGCTCTCACATTCACTGCACAACTATATAATGTAAAACCCACATAATGATCCTATAAGTTGTTTATTATTACTTCATGGTACTGATTTAAAACACTAAGGCTGGGGCTTCCCTGGTGGCGCAGTGGTTGAGAATCTGCCTGCTAATGCAGGGGACACGGGTTCGAGCCCTGGTCTGGGAGGATCCCACATGCCACGGAGCAACTAGGCCCATGAGCCACAACTACTGAGCCTGCGCGTCTGGAGCCTGTGCTCCACAACAAGAGAGGCCGCGATAGTGAGAGGCCTGCGCACTGCGATGAAGAGTGGCCCCTGCTTGCCACAACTAGAGAAAGCCCTCGCACAGAAACGAAGACCCAACACAGCCATAAATAAATAAATAAACTCCTACCCCCAACATCTTCTAAAAAAAAAAAAAAAAAAACACTAAGGCTCAGAGACATGAAATACAAGTTTTCACAGGTGAAGAGAGACAGGAGGAATTCAACTTACACCTCTACCCTCAGAGCCTGTTCTGCCCTCCCTCTGTGTTGACCTGACCCCCAAAAGTTTCCAGCCTATGAAGGCATCAGGGAGGCCTGGTAGCAAATGGTAGGGAATTACCCAAGGGACTTTATTTGGGTACAGGATTCCAGTCCCTAAGCATGGGTAGGGAAGTGCCACCCCCAGCCTTTTGAAGAACTATGACACTATGTAAGCTAATCAAGAGCCACTCAAGGAAGAGGGAACAAGGCAATGGTCCAGTTACTAAGCCTGGAGAGAAAGCCAGAAGAGGAGCAAGAGTGAAGCTGACCCCTGGGCCTCCTATCCTGCATCTCATGTTCCAAACGAGAATGTGATTGTCTTGGGTTGCCGGGGAAAAAACAGGATGCCCAGTTAAATGTGAATTTCAGATAAATAATGAAATCTTTTTTGTATTAATAATTTTTAATATATGTCCCATGCATATTATAATACTAAATAGTAATAAATACTGAATAACTGCATGCATTTTTCTTATCAAAAAGTTTTCCGCCACTACAATTTAATAATTACAAAAGAGACATTTGGTAAAACGCCACGTATCTTCTTAATGATTCAAAACAAAACACAACAGAAAAAAAACTACTCCTGGTAGAAGAGGAATGGGAGGCCTCAGCATGATAAGCATGATGAACATGGATCTGAAAACCAGTCAGCTTATATTTGGAATCACTACGGAGGGGTCTGTGCTGGAGCCTGCGGAAGAGCAAAGACAGTGAGTGGGTCTCCTCACTGAACAAATTGTAGAATGCTTTTTCCTACTGAAATCCTAACATTTGGTGGTTTGGCTACAGAGATATTACAGGTTGAGTAGACTTTTTGCAGGCAGCCCTGCTGACAGTCATATATAATAATTCTTTCTACAAGTAAATGTCTTCCAAGTTCCCTGCAATGAACTTACAAATGAGTTTTGACAATACAGTTTGTTAACTGGGGTCTCTCTACGTGACACGGCATGATTTGGCTTGCGTTCCCCTGTCCATCCTCCTCTCAGGCCCACTCCCCCAGCTCAGCCCACTCTGCTCTTCTCTCTTCTTTCCGTCCTAAATCACCGCAAGCTCCCTCCGGCCTTGAGCATTTGTCCAGACTCTCCGCCTCCGAGGAACTCTCCACCTCTAGCTCCTGGCACGGCTACTTCTTCAAGTCTCTTCAAACAGACCTTTCTTAATAACTACGTTATCTAAATGTTACCCATTTAAGGACCCTGAAAATTTCTCTCACTTTTATCAATTTACAAATTGATATTGAGTGTTTGTCCCCCACTGGAATATAAATTCTCGAGGGCAAGGATCATCTCTGTTTTACTTTGCACTCTACATCCAGAAGACACCACAGTACTTAGCACAGAATAGGTTTTTAAAGAATAAATCGTATGTGTAAAATAAATACATGAATGAATGATCTGAATGAGTTAGTGAGTGAATGAATGAATGCTTATGTTTTTCCCCTGCAAACCATGTTTTATTCCTAGTTTATGATTAAGACAAGATCTTTTGCCAACTCATGTTAGCATATCTTAATTGCATTCGGGCATGCATCAATTTATCTATTCCTTTAATCTTTCATTCATTTGAGAGCCCCTCATGTAACAGGCACTATGCAGATTCTGTTCTTTTGAACAGTGATGAACCAAATTCAACTCAATGTCAAGTCAGAAAACATGTAACGTGATGGTAAACATCACAGGCTATCATGGGTCAACAGTGTATTTTATATAAATCAATTCCTCTTCCCACATGCACTTCACAAGGCCCAAGTTCATTAGAGTTTTGCCTCCAACACCATGTGCTTCCTGGTTCAAATTTGAAATCCTGTTAGAAGACAGGGAATTGTGATAAAAGGCTTCAAGGCAGATACATACAAACCAGAGGAGGGGAGTGTTCAGATGAGAGACGGAAAGTGAACAAGAGGCAGAGTTCATATCAGTTGTGCTGACATTTCCTGGAGCACACATCAAACTGGCTGCCTTCCCCAAACACTTCCTCTGCCCTTGCAGAACCTGACTTAGCTTGCTCTTCCTTCGTGTGTTAGTTTCATGGCAACCATTGAATGTACTGACTGTCTCTAGCCTAGTTTGTAGATACAATTTGCACTTCTGTTCTCCAATTTTCCCAAACCTGCTAGCCCACAAGTGCTCCTTCTTAGAAGGACTGTAATGGCTTAACTCAAACCTGCTGTCTGTTGTTTTCACCATCCAAAAATAAAGCTCACTTCTCTCTCAGTAGTCTACCTCTTGGAGAAAGTTTTAGGATAAACAGGACTGTCTTCTTAATCTGCCTGGGTCTTTATATCCTAGAGTAGGTGATTCAGAGCAGAAATGAAAAAGGAAATTATAGAAAAGCAAGTGAGAGGAAAAAAATACAGAACTACTGTCAAGGTCACCAGTATATTTTGGGGGCAGGATCACCCTAGGTGAAATTATTTTAATTTACCAATTTGCGGAGATAAAAAACATCCCACTGTGAAAACCACAGTGTTCACAGTAGGGTGTGGCACTGATGTGCTGCACCGTATGATAAAGCAAATTGAGATCAGGCATTTGCAAGACCATTTCATGGTGGGGGGAAAATCATGTGAAGAGTTGTAACATGGTTAATGGCACTGCAAGGCTGATCTCACCAATTTTACAATTCTTTTTTACGCATAGGTAATCGTACTAATTAGCTACATCTGGAATATTTGTCATTTTAATAGAACGATTTCACATTTCCCTTTGCTCTCGTTCTGCAGCCTCCAACCTGATGTTCAGAGGTTCCAATAAGTTTTAGCACATCAGATGCTCTGGGTGATTTGAAGCAAGTCACCCTGGAATGGGAAACCTTTGAGGATGGCATGGAGGAAAGGATGGAGGCGTAGAAATCACATGTGTCAATTACAATAGCAGTGTAGACGCTGGCAATTTACTTCATCTCCCTGAGAGTGTTTCATTAAAAATGGAAATACAGATCCTACCTTGTAGGCTTATTGTGAGGATTAAAATAATCTCTCTCACATGCCTAACATGTAGTCCAATAAATGGTCCATATATAGTAATCATAAAGCACAATTCAGTTTTTTCCTATTCTTTTGATGATTGCAAGATTCATGACAGTAGACCTAGCAGGGACTAGTAGACAATTCAAAGATGTTGGCAAGAATAACTTCATATCCCAGAAGTTTTAAAACATTCTTTTCCTTTCTACTCCTCTTGGATAAATCAGAAGTTTTGCAAATAATGGCAGTGTAATAAAAAATGATGCTTCTCAAAGGTATAACAGAGGACGCTAACAGTTTGCCATACTCAGGAACAGAACTTTTAGGTGAGAAAATAAAAATCACTGACCTCAGTTTCAAATCCAAGGCATGTTTAAATATCTTAGTATGGCCTGGACACTTTATGAGAAACTAGTCCCAGGACTCATCTTTTAATCACAGGTACATGTAGGTGAAATGCATCATGGAAATAGGAGGGGTTAGAATGCTAGCCTGTAGAAGTGTATTGCAATCTGTACAGTGTTCTAATGTCAAGAATTGTTGTTGTTGTTGTTATTGTTACACTATAGGTGGAATCTGAGAAGTCTGCCAACAATAACAATGATTATTATTCCTCAAGTAGGCAGAAGACAAAAACTGCACAAATGTGGTTCACTTACATAGAACTCATGCCAATTACAGTTACAACCATCTGGAAAGCTTATTGTTTATCCTTAATATTTTCCTCCAGAATTTAATACTAGCATGTAATCTGAAAATCTAACATAAAAAAATAGGAGCTGAACTAAATTCTTAGCAATGGTTGATTATGAAAAATTTGTAACTTTCTGCTGTCTCTTCCTGAGAAACCCCAGCTGTATCAGTACAATGGGAATAACCAAAAGTTCTCATTTCTATCTCTGTTTCTGGTGTCTCCACCAGACCCTTACTTTCCTTTCTGGGAGAAGCGCTTAACTGATGTCCCTTTTCTCAAACCACTGATGCATATCTTCTTGCACTAAGATAATGGACAAAGCTTTAGAAACATGATGTAGAAACATTATGTAGTAAACCCCCAATGGAGCATTCTAGGCTAAAAGGGTAGATTCTACATTCTACCTATTCCAAAAGGGTATAGTCTACATTCTAAAAACAATGAAACTAAGCACTAGACACGCTGATCCTTTATGATCTTGCCCCTTACTGCTTCTGCCTCACATATCTGAGCTCTTCGCAGGTTCTGGGAGGAATCCTCCTCTACTCCATCCCAGACATTTGAACAGACTCTTAATACTAAAACATTCTCTCTCCCCCTTCTTCAATCGAATAACTCCATCCTTCATGTTTCAGCTTAGTTATTCCTCAAAAAACCTTCCCTAACCACCCTCTACCACCATTGACCACCACAACCAAGGCTGGTTTTGATGTTTCTCCTATGTGCTCCCATAACAACTATCAGAGAGAATTTAGATGACCTGTTAACAAATCTGTTTCTTCTTCTAGATCATAAGCTGCTGAGAGCAAGGCCTGAGTCTACTTCCCTGCTTTGTTCCTGGCACCTTGCATATAGCAGGTACTCAATAAATATTTTTGAATTAATGAGTTCTAGGAATCCCATCTTGAAAGCATTCACAACGAATAAACTGATTCCTCAAGAGCACCAAGCAAATTGTTCATCATGTAGCTAATTTCAATGGGGTAGGCTACATACATGGATAATTTGCACTTAAATTATATAGTTTGCTTTTGATAAAACTCATCAGCCATCACCTTATCACGACTTTTCTTTGCTGTGTAGACATTGCTCTGACATTATCTTTTTATGATTTCATTTCTGATCAAAGCAGGAACGACCAAGATATGAGGGCAAGAATATGCTGACTGGGCTTCCCTGGTGGCGCAGTGGTTGAGAGTCCGCCTGCCGATGCAGGGGACACGGGTTCGTGCCCCGGTCCGGGAGGATCCCACATGCCGCGGAAAGGCTGGGCCCATGAGCCATGGCCGCTGAGCCTGTGCGTCCGGAGCCTGTGCTCTGCAACTGGAGAGGCCACAACAGTGAGAGGCCCGCGTACCACAAAAAAAAAAAAAAAAAAAAAAAAAAAAAAAGAATGTGCTGACTCTGCCATTAACCTTGGTGGCTTAGCAGACACTCCCCAAGCCTCAGCATACTCTGTCACCATCAACCTTCCAGGCAGGAAGATGAATAAAGAAATGTAGAGGCCCAGAGTGAGCCCATGGGGCCATACATAGGATTGCTGTGGGGATAAATAAGAGTATTTTTGCAGCTAAATATTGTTGACCTTCAACATCACAACCTCTACACATTCTATCAATTCCTCTGAAATATTCACATTGGTTTCCATAGTTCCCCTATGGATCTGAGAGGCAGCCCAGTTCTCTGTTTAGGTTTGACAACCCTGTTCACAAACTCCTACTAACCAAACCCATAAGGTTAGTACCTTTTGACCCCAACTTCTGCTACTCCCCAAACAGGCCAATTAAAGAGCTCACCTGCTGTAGATTGTGTTGCCTCTCAGAATATGATCACATATGGCTTCTTTAAAGAGGGGGAAAAATGATGAATGGCAAAAACACATGTCTATACTTAAACCTATTATGCACAAGAGCTTTCAACTCTTGGGTAAGAGTTTAATTGAGGTAATGTGTGTGTCTGCTGCCTGTAAGAATGATTGTCTGTCAAGTGTTTTTGCAGACTTCACAGATTCCCTAAGGAGAATAGGGGAAAAGTGGAGGGATTGTAACTTGGAAACCAGAACAAGTTGAGGATTCATTCTCACCTTGTGACATCTGCAGCTTGGGAAACGGGAAGGCTACAGAATGATCTCATTCACTTGAAGCCTGAGACTCACACCTCCCCCCTGCTCCTCTGCCTATCATCTGTCTATTTTTAAAGGTGAGGAACCTGAAATGTACTTAAAGAAAGTACAAGTGATGCTCACAAAAGCCAAAGTCCCTGGTTCAATGACTGGATCTACAGACAGGAGAGTGGGAGCTTTAGTATTGCTGTCTGTCTCTTCCAGAGCATGCAGGGAAAAAGTTAATAGCCATTTGAGAATTGCAGTTGGGGTTTATCTCAGCTACTTTGGGTACCTTCCCTCAGGTCCCCAAGAGCAGGCACTTTGGTCAGGCACCAGGGCAGAGGGCACTTGGTCTCTTTTAACTAACCCTCTGAGCCTGGTAATCCTAAGTAGGTGATCACTCAGCTTTTTCTTCTTATAGGAAATTCATCTCAGTACTTTGTACAAATTTGTATTTTGTATAAACACTCAAGAACTACAACTGAGACAAATCTTTAGTTTCTTCTACAAATCTGTAAGAAAAAAGCACAAACCTGTACCTTATGAAAAATGCCACCATGAGGAATATTATGGGATTTAACAGAACTTCAGTTAGATATACTTTCCCCCCACTTACTTTTCTTTTTTTTTTTTTTTTTTCGGTATGCGGGCCTCTCACTGTTGTGGCCTCTCCCATTGCAGAGCACGGGCTCGGGACGCGCAGGCTCAGCGGGCCCAGCCACTCTGCAGCATGTGGGATCCTCCCGCACCGGAGCACAAACCCATGTCCCCTGCATCGGCAGGCGGACTCTCAACCACTGCGCCACCAAGGAAGCCCACCCACCACTTACTTTTGAATGAACTTTGGAGTCTCTCCTTATAATGAGGCAAACATTGTTTAGGGAAAAAAAAAAAAGAAGCATTAGAGAATTCTAAATAGGAGGTTAAATGAGTGAGTACAGGTAGAGGGGTAGAATGCTTTCTAGTCCCAACTCGTCCATTTTCCTAGATCATTGGCTCAAAGTCTCGCTCAGCCTCCTGATGCCACTGACGTCTGGAATAGGTCTCATTTTCTTAATCAATAAAGCAGAGGGAGTGAGGGGGGAATGGACTAGCTGATCTTTAAGGCAGAGCTTCCCACCCACTATGCCATAGCACTCTGGTGTGTCTCAAATAGATTCCAAGTGTGTGCCATGATGCCTGGGCATGGTCTGGGACAGCAAGAGCTTCTAAGCCAAGCATCTCCAGCCACAAAGATCCTTCTCTGTTTATTCCGATGTGTTGTAAAATAACGTTCATTTTATATATTTGCCATGATGTGAAAAAATGTTAGAAAACACTGGTTTAAAGTCTCTGCCATATAAAATAGATAAACAACAAGGAACTACTGTATAGCACAAGGAGCTATATTCAATATCTTGTAATAACCTATAATGGAGAAGAATCTGAAAAAGAATATATATGTACATATATATATAACTGAATATATATATATAACTGAATATATATTCAGTTATATATATATATATTTATATAACTGAATCACTTTGCTGTACACCTGAAACTAACACAGTATTGTAAATCAACTATACTTCAATTAAAAAATAAATACACAGGGCTTCCCTGGTGGTGCAGTGGTTGAGAGTCCACCTGCCGATGCAGGGGACGCGGGTTCGTGCCCCGGTCTGGGAAGATCCCACATGCCGCGGAGCGGCTGGCCCGTAAGCCATGGCCGCTGAGCCTGCGCGTCCCGAGCCTGTGCTCCACAACGGGAGAGGCCACAACAGTGAGAGGCCCGCGTACTGAAAAAAATAATAAATAAATAAATAAATAAATAAATGAATAAATAAATAAATACACAAAGTCTCTGCCAACTCTGTTAATTCAATTATTCCCTTGAGGGACTCATTTTGTTGGAAACCTAATAGATCTCTTGTGGGAAACAGATATGAAAACACAATAAAATAGAAGGGGAAATAAAGAAGAGATGCAAAATCTCCCACGTTACTCAGGACAGTTACATGTTAGGTAGGTATCGTGTCCTATAGCCCAAGTGAATTGAGAAGCCCATGTTCAGTAGAGGGAGAATGTTTGATAGCAGAGGAGGAGAACATTTGATACAGAACCCTGTGGATACTTATTTTTCCTTTGGCCCAACTGCCAGGGAACTTGGTTTCCTTGAAAAAAAAAAGGTGGCTGAAGGAAATGAAGAAACCAGTCCATATTAAAAGCGTTGAAAACACTAGGAGCATTGCAAGAAACTGAGAATTAGAGAGCACCTGATTCCTAGCAGAAGAATTGTACCACTGGTGGGAAAAAGGTACTTCTACCATAAACCAAGGAAATTACTAGAGCAGAGTTGTGAAGATGGGAGGAGTGACAGCAAGGTGGCAAAGCAGGTGTAAAGAGTTGGGAGGTTCACATATCCACCAAAGGGAATAGGTAAATTCACCAACTTTGAAGGCCTTCAGATCAGGCCATAACAGCACAAACAAAAAATCTAAAGGCAAAGAAAACACTGACTGTGATTATTATATGGAATTTTTTCAATCTCCTTTTATTTGTTAATTACTTATAATCTTGCTAAATTTTAAAAGTCTTGTATACTTATTGTGGGAAACCTGAAGAAAATGGAAAAGTGTAAATAAGAAAAAATTTATCCTTAATACTACACACGGAGATAATCACTCATAATATTGCACAGATAAACTAAAATCTATTTGACCATTTCCCTGTGGTTAGACACTTAGGCTCTTTCAAATTCTTGATTATTATAAATTATAACACTTCAGTAAACATATTTTTCTCTATCTATGATCATTAGGAAATAAATATCCTTGTTCCTATCCCTGGTTACTTCTTTAGGATGGATTCTTTTCTGAGATAGTCTGGGAAAAAGACTATGAATATCTGAAGATCTTTGACACATGCAAAAAAATGAAATGCTTTCTGGAAACGTACCAATTCCCACCAACATAAGAGAGCTCTTTTTAGTGTCCCTGGTTACAACTGATTATACCTCTCCTATACCTTTGCCAAACTGGTGTGACATCTCCTTCTAGTTTCTTGGGGGTTTTTTTTTGTTTCTTGTTTTTAACATCTTCATTGAAGTATAATTGCTTTACATTGTTGTGTTAGTTTCTGTTGTGTTAGTTTCTGAGTATAATTGCTTTACATTGTTGTGTTAGTTTCTGCTGTATAACAAAGTGAATCAACTATACATATACATATATCCCCATATCTCCTCCCTCTCGCGTCTCCCTCCCACCCTCCCTATCCCACCCCTCTAGGTGGTCACAAAGCACCTGATCTCCCTGTGCTATGCGGCTGCTTCCCACTAGCTATCTATTTTACATTTGGTAGTGTATATATGTCCATGCCACTCTCTCACTTCGTCCCAGTTTATCCTTCCCCCACCCCATGTCCTCTAATCCAATCTCTACATCTGCGTCTTTACTCCTATCCTGCCCCTAGGTTCTTCAGAACCATTTTTTTTTTAGATTCCGTATATATGTGTTAGCATACGGTATTTGTTTTTCTCTTTGTATTTCAGGTTGCATCTTTTCTTACATGTTAATTACCAGCAATAGAATCTTAATGACAGAAAAGAAACACTTTGGTCCACAGACTCCACTAAGGTCAGGAAGAGGTTGTTGGACAGGGAATGAGGAAGGAAGAGTGTGGATTTAGTGGTTAACAAACTATAGCCTGAGGACCAAATTCAGCCTGCTGCCCATTGTTGTACAAACTCAGGATGACTTACATTTTTAAATGCTTGAAAAAACACTAAAAGAAGAATACTGTTTTGTGACATGAGAAAATATGAAATTCAAATTTTAGTGTCCATAAATAAAGTTTTATTGGAGCACATCCATGCTCATTATTTATGTATTGTCTATAGCCGCTTTCACACTGCAACAGCAGAGGTGAGTAAATGTAACAGAGACAGCCTGGCCCACAAAGCCTAAAATATTTACCATCTGGCCCTTTACGGAAAAAGTCTGCTGACCCCTGGTTTAGGTAATCACTTCCCACCTGCTGGGAGATGCAGCAATGTTCAGGTTAGGAAGAAGTGGTTGGATTGCTCAGGGGTCTTTAGTAAGAACATCAGCTCATCAAGAAATTCATACTCTTCCTCTTTTAGGAGCATGGGATTACAAGAAAGTGACATTGAGCAGGGTTGAGCATGGTTCAGAGGTACAGGGAGGGAAATAAAGAAAAGTGGAGGACTACACGGTTCTTCCTAGGTAGTTTCAGAACAGAAGAATTTGAAACTCTCTTCCTGAGCCACGGTATTAGTTATTTGCCTTGTTAACAGAATGTGCTCAAATTGCATTCAAATCATGTCTTGCTAGAAATGCACAAACACACAGACACATATACACTATATATATATATATATATATATATATATATACACACACACATATATATTTGCTCTCTTCTAAAACATAATAATAATAAATAATAACAGTAGTTTTAGAAGAGGGCAAAGCAAATCCATGAATTCACTCAGGAACAGAGCAGTGGATATAGAAATGTCCTGGTCTAGGCATTAGGAAATTTAGAATTTAAGATATGGTTTGCCATTAACTTGCCATGGAACCTTGGGCAAATCATCTGACATATCTAAGAGGTAGGCTGTAGAAAAGTTTATGTTTCCTCCAGCTCTGCTCTTCACTGGTTTGGGTTAGTCTAATTCAGTGCTACCTGGACCAGCAGCATCAGCATCACGTCATGTTAGAAATGCAAATGATTGGGGCTGCCACAGGCTTACAGAATCAGGAAATCTGAGGGGTGACCCAGCATTCTTTCTCAACAAGTCTTCCAGATGATTCCAACGCATGCTACAGTTTGAGAAGCACTGATCTAAATTGTGATCTAAATTGTGATCTAAAAGTGTTTTTCTCTTAAAGAAAACTTTTCCAATTCCAAAAGGAGCTTTGATGTTGAATTTTAAAATCTCAGTTTTACATTTGCAAACACCTTGCCACACCAAAAACTCCTCCCCATATAACTCATTTTTCTCCTTCTATGGGAAGTACTGATTTATTTGAAAACCACACTGAGAATATCCTGTTAAGCAGGACCATCCTCCCACCTGCATAGAGACCATGAGCTATAGGAAGGGAGGAGGGAAGGAAGGAGCCCTAGCCCAGCTCACACACTTGGTGCAGGTACCACCGTGAGGCTGTAGCCTGGATTCAGCCCATCCCAGCAGAGGCAAGCCCTCTTGTTAATAGGAGAGCAGAATGAACCTCTTATTCTGGGTGGCAATTTATATTTAGCTATGAAAAGTCATTCTCAACAGTCACAGGAACGTCATACCTTTCTGTAGGTTTGAACTTAGAGTTGGTGAGAGCATCTGTGTAAATTTCTGCCTAACCACAAATGTGCATACCATCCTATCAGTTGATGCTGTGGAAATGTCCTGTACGTACCAGCAACCTGGACACTTGGGTTTGTATGCTACCTTGCCAAAGACTGGCTATGTGACCCCAAGAAAAATCACTTAATCTGTCAAAACCTCGATGATCTCATTTAGAAAATGAGAATAATACTACCTATTGTACTCACCTCATAGTGTTCTAGAGAAGACGAAGTTTAAAAGGGGATGCAGAAGTCCTTATGCTCTATCAAAATGCAAATTATCATATTCATTCATGCTTAATACTGTTCAGAAAATATTGCTTGTATCAGTTAGGATTATACTCAGTTGAATATAAGAGAAACTCAACCAGGATGGCTTAGACTAGATAGGAATTTTATTTTTTTGTTTAACAAGTCCAGAGGCAGGCAGCTCAAGGTTAGTTTTGCTGCTTGAGGAATTCAAAAGGACCTTGGATCCTTCTAGCTTCCTCTTCTACCATCCTTAGCATTCGGCTTTCATCCTCATAGTTGCAAAATGGTGACCCCCCCCACCCATAGGCATCTGTGCTCCAAATAGGAAGTGGTTTTGTCTGCTGAATCTGTGCCTTTACATCAGGAAAACACTAGCTTTCCTGGAAGCTCTATCTAGTAGAAAGCACATGTAACCAGAATATTAATGAAGACAATAATTGAAATGAAACAAGTAGTACAGTTTAAAATAGATGTTAAATTTCTAGTAATAAAATAATATAGTTAGCATGACCTCTACCTTTTAAAATGGGTTGGGGGGGAAGAGTGGAGGGAGATCTCGTAATGTCAGAATGGACGAGGCTCCTGAATGATGTAGGCAGGAGTTAAATACACAAAAACCAAGAGACCTGCACAGGGCTGTGCTGGTTTCAAAAGAGACCAGTTGCCTGAAAATCTTGTACTTTCATCCTCTAGAGTGAGATAAGGGCTCTGCCATCAAGCGAAGGGGGCTAAGAAGGGTATCTAGAATGACTGCTGAATAGGCAGTCAAGAGCTTTGGCATGCCTGGTAGATTTTAAATCCCTTTTGTTTCAATCTCTCAATGTCATTAGCTTGGCTCTTGTGAATATCGTTCTACTGATTTGGTTTCTGTTTTTTGTTCAATTATTGAATAATCTAAGAAAATTTCTTTTAACGTGGGAATCCATACCATCTGTGTTGTTGTAATTTCTAATGTATTTTGGATTTCCTCCACCTTATTTTGTGTTTTCTATTAACTTTCTCTTTCTTTGCTTCTTTTCTCTTTCTATTCCTCCCATTGGAATGATTAAAGCTTTATTCCCCTTCTTACCCTCTCAATTGGTATCAAAGTAGACATTTTCTATTTTTATTCTGTTATGAGCTACCCTTAATTTTTTACCACATAAATTTGACTTAGTAATATCTAAAATTAACCATTCTCTTCTTTCCCCTCTTAAATAATACAAGTACCTAAAACTCCTTTGAATTCAAATGACTCCTTTTTCCATCTTATTATTGTCTAGTATTTTACTTCCACCTGTTTTTAAACAATCCTACCCTCTAAAAGGAGTATCTCCTACAAGATTTCTATTTTCACAGTGAATGCTTATTTAGACTTATTCATATATTTCCAGTCATCTTGTTTACTATTTCTTCTTGCTTCCTACCCCTTCCTTTTGGGTTCATTTCTTTTCTTTTTTTTTAACTAAAGGGCATCTTTTAGTAATTCCCTATGAAAGTCTATGATTAGCAAACTTAATTCTTTCTCTGAAAATGTCTTTATTTTACCCTCACTATTAAATGAGGTATAGGGTCTCCCTTGGAACCTGGAAGTTATTAGCCCATTTTGTTCTGCCATCCACTGCCACCACTGAGAAGTATACCAATCTAGTTGTGATTCCTCTGTTAGAGAAAATTCAGTTTTCCTCTGACTGATTTCAAGATCTTTCTCTTTGATGTTCGCTAGTTTCCCACAATTTGTCTAGGTTTTTATTTATCCTGTTCATAACTTAGGATACCCTGTCAATTGGAGGATTCACTTCTTTTTTCCAAATATGGAAAATGTCATTTAGAATGCTGCTTCTTCTTCATTCTCTCTGTTCCATCCTATTAGATGCACTTAATACTTTCTCATGCTCTCCCTCCTATCTCTTAGCTTCTTTTTCATATTTTCTATCTCTGAGATCTGTATTGTGGGTGATTTCCTCATATTGATCTTCCAAATCCCTCAATCTTTCTTCAGTTGTATCTAATCTGTTAAATAATTTACTCATTCACTGAGTTCTTAATTTCAAATACTATATTTTTTATTTCTACAATATGTATTTAGCTTCTTTTAAAACATTTTTTGTGTACCCATTTACTATATACTCTGTTATTTTGCAGACCCATTGTCATTATAGTTTCATTTTGTTATTTCTTTAACCTGTTTTAAATATGTTAATGTATAACCTTTTCTAGTGTGTTCTATTATTTCCCTTTTGTTGGAGTACTGAATCTCCTCTTTCTTGCTATCTGTGAACTCACAGATTTGTAATTTTTTTTTATTGTGAACTCAATTTCACTAAGGATTGTTGATTTCTGGGAGTCCTATGAACCCTTTACTTTGAGTGTGTCTCACAGAAACACTCTCATTTCCTTCTGCCAGGATCCCTAAGTTATCAATTTTCCTGGACACAGTTTTATGTTAATTTCTTGTCTGGGGTTCCTATACCACATGAGCTATGTAAATTGAGACATTTTGCTCACTCAGGCTAGAAGCCTTGGATTTTGATTTCCCCTGGATGATTGTTCGATACAATAAAGCCCCTGGAAAGAAATAGCCCAGCAAACATCCACTTCTCCAGATTTTTGCTAAGCAGCTCTTTGAGACTCTGGTACTTATGGAGGGGATACAAATCTGTGTCCTTATCTAGACCAAAGCCACCTTCCTGTGTGAGTATGCCCCATCCTTAGGACCTATATTTATATCTGCTTTACTTGCCATTCCAATTTTCACTTCTCTCTTCCTTTTTTCTAGTTGAAAACTAGGCAGTCAATTTATACTTGAAAAAATAGGATTTTAACTAAGGATTCTTAATCAAATAGCAAAATTCTTTCCTCTTAAGCCTTGTTGTATTGTTTGTTGAACTGATTTTAACGTCAAGTCTGTTTCTAACACTTGCTTCTCCTCTGCAACCTGGTTTGCAGTCACAGAGATGTTTGACCCTTCTTAGATTTACTCCTGGGTTTCCAAATTAATCACAAGCAAATTCTCCTTGTTCCAATCCCCAGTTTACTCTTTGCATTGTTGTTCTCTATCTCATTAATTTTTTTTGTTTTTGTTTTGTTTTTTCTTTTCTTTTCTTTTTTTGCCACCCTGCAAGACATACAGGATTTTAGTTCCTCAACCAAGGATTGAACCTGTGCCCCCTGCACTGGAAGCTCAGAGTCTTAACCACTGGATTGCCAGGGAAGTTTCAATCTCTCTCTCTCTCTCTCTCTCTCACACATACACACACACACAACCAGGGACACTAGATATAGTTCTCACCTTAAGTAGTAATTAAGGATGTATGTAGTTTCAAGGAATAGATTCTCCTCTCTCCCTCAACTCATTATATCTCCCATGGCTCAAGATCTCTTCTGATCTTGCTTTCAGATGCTAAATGCCACTACCCAGCCACCTTTCAATACCATCCTGTTCCCTTGTGTTGATGATGTTACAATGGTACTGCAGTTCCTAATCAGCTGCTGGATCCAAGTTCTCCTATCTCCATCAAAGTCAGAGCTCTTCTGTTCCAAGTGGAAAGGGACTTAACCTCTGATATGATACAGATAATTTGGCTGCCCAGTGACCCCAGTCCTTGGTTCATTCAAAGGTATCTTTGATCCTGCAAGTCGACTATTTCCTCTGTCATGAAATTTCTGCCAGGTTTCCCAGTAATTGGCCCTATTGGCCTGAGGGAAACTAAATGACAACATCATTAGCCTCCATCCTTTGATTCTAGTGTATTTAGAGGTAAGGTGACCATGTTACTTAGCTTCCAAACTGAGATACTTTTAAGCATTAAAGGGAGCACTATTGTAATTACACCAGGATGACAAGCATAAGCCAGAAATGTACAATGTACTGGGCAAACTTTCAGGTCCTTTACACATAGGAACCCTAGCTGCTTGTCCTGATCTCCTCAAGTTCCAGATATGCAAACACACACACATACACACTATACATATATATATATATGTATATATATATATATATATATATATATGTATATATATATATATATATATATACATATATATATGAAATTAGGTCTCAACATGACCATAACTCTATAAGAGAAGTGGGTTTTCTATTTGTATTTCCTAGGCAGGTTGTTTGCTGAGCTTAAGGGCTATAGAAAACAAGTGTAAGAAATAAGGCACCAGTTAATAGGAGCAGACAGAAACAGGAAGGGACAAGAACAAAGAGAAACCACAGGCTCTCCAGTTACAGAGCAGTGGTTTAGTCCTCCTCTGGTACAGCTGCTTTGGCTGAATTGTGCTGTGCCAATTTGCCACTGACCTTGACTGAGAGATATTATGAAAAAGGGCCATATTATATACTTTACTATACTTACTATCATTATGTTTTTAAGAACATAGTTCATTACATAGTTTCCTCTTTATAAGAACTCATAGGAGAAATTTCTCAACATTTTGTCTCAGTACCAAAACTTATGTCTATCCCACACAAGTTCTTTATATTATATTTATTTTATGGGCCCAGAATCATGTGACTATTGACCTTTTTTGTTTGGGAAACTAAGAAGCTCAGCGTGAAATTTGTGACCTCTAAGAATCGAACATACAGTATGCATATTTTATATATCAATTTTTCTCTTTTTTATAGTTTTCAACCTTTGTTTTCCCTCTAACCTGTTTTCCTCATCATTTATATTTCATTTCACCTTTAAAGTTAAAGTCACTTAAAATGGAATGGGAATCCCATCCAATTCCTTGCCAATAAATGTACCTCTCTTTTCTTTTTAAACTGTTTTTATTTTGATGACTATAGGGATATAAACTCTATTAAAGCTGTATCATATTCAAAGATGCACAGGACTTTTCACTTTGTTTGAACAGGACTTTTCACTTTGTGAATGAGAACATGGCAGGAAAAAAAATTCAGCTATGTGTATCAGCAGGCTTAACTCAAAAAGCTCTTCTTATCAAAGATTCTTCATTTAAAAATCTCACTTGACTAATTTTACTTTTAAATGCCATGAATACTGTCACAAATCATTTAGCATTTCTAGAAGTAAGAATCTGTTATAAGGTACATGCTATAATGATCTGGACACCATCCTGACATTTTATTCCCTTGTTATATGATTTCTGACAAGCTATGCTTAATGGGGAAAAAAGTTTATAATAAAGCTGAACACTGCAATAATTGACTATAGTGTAAACAGAATTTCCCAATGCACTCTATTTCCACCACCTTTATTTTTCTTTTTCTGAAAATTGTTTATTGGCCATTAGATCCAAATGTTGGGCATGGCCTTTGTTACCTTACAGGAAGGATATTTCAAGATGTGCTATATAAATCCACTACTGTCCCTCTGTTTCCTCTCAACAGCAGCTCAGTCAACTGGATGATAAATAGGCTCATCCTGGTGTTAGAGCTTAACTGGCAATGAATTTCGCTTTATTGCAATATTTATGAAAGCCTTTTAAAATGTGGTTAAATGAAAGCCTTCTTGTGAGCTGCAGTCAGTATTTCTTAACATGAGGTAGAGAATCCAAATCTTTAGAGTTTCTCTCCTTTTGTGAGATCTACACTGCCTTCTTGACAAAGGATCCCAGTTTTAGTAGTCGGGAAGACTTTTTATGTTAAGAAAATTTTATGGTTTTGTATTATTATTAAAGTTGAGATGTTTGGGGCTTTTATTTTTTTCCCTTTGGCTGGAAGGGACTATGCAGCCAGGGCATTTAGGCCAAGAAACCTGAGTCACAATAATTACTATTTCCAGGCTACAGCACTGTGTTTTCTATTAAGCTTGTAGAGCAATTAGCAATGTTTTATAACAGCTGTGAGGATTGTTGCTTGACCTTGTCTGATTACAGTTCTGACACTTCTAAGAACAAATTGGTAAACAGTGTTGGCTTCAGAGGCCCTTTCAGAGTTCGTAAGAGAGGACTTAGCCTGTAGGGAAGGAGAGTCTTTGACAGAAATGGACTCAGAGGTGGGCCAGGCTGGAGAACAAATGATCCAAGAAAAATGTTGTCTTGTTAGCATGCGAGGACAGCTGGTTTCCTTGGGCTGGGACTCAAAGGCAGAGCCCATGTCAGCATTTGACAAACCTAAAAAGGTACTAGTCAGGCAGGTTCAAGTGGGTAAAAAGACAGCCTTCCTATTCCTAGAAATAAATTGAGAGAATAATTCCCAGACAGAGGAAGAGGGACCCAGCTCTTCCAATTTTCAATCATCTGATTGAAATTTCAGTCTTTGTAAGGAGCCCTTTAGGTCCCTCTTCTGCACCACCAAAGTGGACTTCTGACTCCAACAAGGGCCTGTGATCTGCAGAGATGCTCCCAAAGCAGTGTAGTGGCAGTATGCTAGGGATAACCGCAGGCGTTCGAGCCAGCCAGAACTGGGGCAGGGTCCCAACTTGCCTGTGACGTGGTCATGGACAAGTCAATTTCTCTAAGCTTTAAATTCTTCATTTACAAAATGGGAATCCTATGGAAGAATGCTCAACATCAGTAATCATTAGAGAAATGCAAATCAAAACTACAATGAGATATCATCTCACACCAGTCAGAATGACCATCACCAAAAACTCTACAAACAATGCTGGAGAAGGTGGGGAGAAAAGGGAACCCTCTTGCACTGTTGGTGGGAATGTAAATTGATATAGCCACTATGGAGAACAGTATGGAGGTTCCTTAAAAAACTAAAAGTAGAACTATCATACGACCCAGCAATCCCACTACTGGGCATGTACCCTGAGAAAACCATAATTCAAAAAGAGTCATGTACCACAATGTTCATTGCAGCTCTATTTACAATAGCCAGGACATGGAAGTAACCTAAGTGTCCATCAACAGATGAATGGATGAAGAAGATGTGGCACATATATACAATGGAATATTACTCAGCCATAAAAAGAAACGAAATTGAGTTATTTGTAGTGAGGTGGATGGACCTAGAGTCTGTCATACAGAGTGAAGTAAGTCAGAAAGAATAACAAATACCATATGCTAACACATATATATGCAATATATTTTTTTTTAAAAAAAGGTCATGAAGAACCTAGGGGCAGGAGGGGAATAAAGATGCAGACCTACTAGAGAATGGACTTGAGGACATGGGGAGGGGGAAGGGTAAGCTGGGACAAAGTGAGAGAGTGGCATGCACATATATACACTACCAAATATAAAACAGATAGCTAGTGGGAAGCAGCCTCAGGGAGATCAGCTCTGTACTTTGTGACCACCTAGAGGGGTGGGATAGGGAGGGTGGGAGGGAGACACAAAAGGGAAGAGATATGGGGATATATGTATATGTATAGCTGATTCACTTTGTTATAAAGCAGAAACTAACACACCATTGTAAAGCAATTATACTCCAATAAAGATGTTAAATAAATTAATTAATTAAAATAAAATAAAATGGGAATTTTTTTTTTTAATACCAGTAGGAGAATATGAAGCAGTAAAGAAAACATTTGGTGTATTAGACAAGGGGTCATCAAACTAAAGCCCATGGGCCAAAATCAGCCTACTGCCTACTTTTGTAAATAAAGTTTTATTGGAACACAGACATGCCTGTTAGGTACAGATTATGCTGCTTTCACACCTGCAAAGTCAGAGTTCAATGCTTGTGGCAAAGAACTGTATGGCCCACAAAGGCAAAAATATTTACTATCAGGTTCTTAAACAGAGACAGTCTGGACTAGACCACGTAGGATCCTCCTCTACAAGGTAAATTTGACAAGCAAAATCTATGGGGTGACTGTTATCAGAGGTTTCAAATACAACACTGTAGCGCACTGATGTTTATCACTCAGCTGTTAAGATGTGTCCCATATTATTTGTTATTTGTAAATAGTATTTAAAGTCATAAAATGTGCAAATAACTTTCTTATTTACTAAATTAGAGCAAGTTCAAAGTGATTCCTACAAAAATGTTATTCATGCTTTTATTCTAATATGGTTTTTTTTAAGAGGGCAGGAAAAGGAGGGAAACTCAGAGCTAGTGCCCTACATTCTACCACACCCCTAACTACACCCAAGGAGTGTGTAGCTTGTCACTCCATGTATGTCTTAAGTATAACTTAGAATTCTTTCTGCTGCAGGTAAGAGAATGCTGAGATAAAAGTGAATTAAACAATACAGATCTATACTATCTCACTTGACAGGAATCTCACAAGTGGATGATTCTAGGATTGGATCAAACATATCAAAGTTGTAGATGCAATTTCTGCAATTCTCCAGAACATCTCAACCTGTCCCAAGATACCTGCACATCCTTGTCTAACGATATTCAAATCAGGAAGGAGGGAACTTGCAGAAACAGGGTTTGCTTCTCACAAGTTTTCTTTTTAATGAAAAAAGTATTGCAGAATTTCTAGAATTTGAGGAATTCTAGAAAGACTTCTCTTTGCCTCATTAGTCAGAATAGAGTCACATACCCAACCCCTAAACCAACACTTATGCAAGGAAAGATGACTGCTAAGACTCGATTAAACCCTTCATGATTCATCCCCTAAAAGAGGGTGCACTGCTGACCTAACAAGGGAGAGAGAGGCAGAAATGACTGCTGCATAGACAATTAATAGTGTCTCCAATATATGGTAGCTTGAGAAGTGATGTAAAGGGATTCTCCCTGTTAGGATTATGAAAGAAATCTCACAAAATTTTGGAAAACATGTTTTTCTAAGAACACAGCAAATTCTTTTCAAAGATCTCAAAACTCAGGTCATTCTGGATCACCAGCCAATGAAATACATTAGAGCAGTGTTTCCCAAAGTGTGTTTCCTGGAAAAATAGTCCCTATGGCAAAATGTTCTATGGTCAAGTAGATTTGGGAAATGTTGCATACTATATCCTCACAATGCAAATTTCTACAAATTAGCATAGGATAGTCTCAGTGAAGCCCTGTGTGATATTGCAATTTATAGGAAAAATAGAGCATTGTCCCTCAGTATCTAAAGGGGATTGGTTCCAGGAGCTGCCAGTGTATCAAAATCCACAGATGCTCAAGTTCCGTATAAAAAATGGTGAAGTACAATGAATACAGCCAGCCCTCTGTATCCACAGATGCAAAACCCAAGAATATGGAGGGCTAACTGTATATTTGTTGAAAAACTCTGCATGTAAGTGGACCCGTGCAGTTCAACTTGGTGCTATGGATCAAGACCAAATATATGTGAGGAATACATGTTGGGTTGATGACCCAACATGTATTCCTCACATATATTTGGTCTTGATCCATAGTTCCTGGCTAACAGCTCCCAAAACCCTTGGAATTTCCTGAGCAGTAAGAACAATAGGATAATATTTGGTCTCTTGTCCTCAGTTCCTGAAAATGCTCTAGGGAAGGTGACTTTCTAATGCCACCTAACAGTAGGGGCTGGTTGCCAGGAGAACCAACCATGTGATTAGAGGACTGCAACTTTCAGTCTCACCCCCTAATTGTGGGGGAAGGGGAGAGAGACTGGAGGTTGAATCAATTGCCATTGGTCAGTGATTTAGTCAATCGTGACTGTATAATGAAGCTTCCATAAAAACCCAAAAGGACAGCTTTTTGGTCCTTTTCTGGAGAGCTTCCACAATGGGGAAACAGAACACTTCTGTGTGCCATCATGCCAGGTCCCACACTCCACGAGGACAGAGCTCCTTTGTTCAGGACCTCATCCTATGTACCTCTTCGTCTTGCTATCGATTCGTATCCTTTGATATCCTTTTTAATAAAGCAGTAATCTAGTGAGTAAATGAGTTTTCCTGAGTTCTTTGAGCCATTCTAGCAAATTAACTGAACCTGAGCAGGGGATCTGATTTATAAATCTCTGAATTATAGTCAGTCAGTCAGCAGTACAGATAAAAACCTGGACCTGTGACTGGCATCTGACGTGGAAGGAAGTCTTGTGGGACTGAGCCCTTTACCTGTGGAATCTGATTCTATTTCTGAGTTGATAGTATCAGAACTGAGGTGAATTCTGGGATACGCTGCCGGTGTCCAAGAATTGCTGGTTGGAATTGCTGGAAATCTACACACACACACACACACACATTGGAATTGAGTCCAGGAACCCTTACTACCCTGCAATAAAGAACATGTCCCATTTTGTTTTGACTTATACATTCTAAGGGTTTTTATAAGGCCTCAAATAGGAATTATAGAAAATAGACTTGTGTTATTATTCCCAAAGATGAAGTCAGAGAGTATATGTTTGACGAATGAGGATGGAACCTACCCACTTACCTCCAGGTATACCTGGGGGAGTTTTTCCCTTCAGTGGCTACATACCTGAGTCCCAAATTTCCTCTACTGCCTCTCCTCTGGAAATGTTCCTAATAGTGACAGTAAGCAATGATTTCAAGCATACCGTTAAATTTGACCAGTATCTGGGAGTCTCAAAGAGTAGACTGAGCACATTAGAGGTACACTACAAACACAAATACAATTCTGTGCTAGTTTTGCACAGGTCTTAACTCTTGTTAAGGCACATACTCTTGCTCCCTTATCAGCTTAAAGGCTCCTCCTCTAAACTATGGGTTGGGATTAAGGGAGGGTGAGATTGATGGTTAAGGTTAGGCGTCCCTTGTCTTTAAGGCCTCGGTTCTGAGTTCAAATAATTTCTATTCTTTTGTCCCACATTTGGCTGTTTCTTCTAGTCACCTACCTCACCCCACTCCCCCTTGTTTTTCCCCCTCAATGTATACTTAGTGGAAGTAATATGAGATTTGAAATTAAATAAACCTAGTCTCAAATCCTGCTTTCCCATATCCTAGCTACGTTACCTCTCTGAGCTTCAAACCACTTATCCATAACAAGTAGATAATACTTGTACTGTTTGGAGAATTGTGGAATAAACATATGTAAAATTCCTACCATCATTTAGTTTGGAACTAAAGTAGGTACAGAATAAATGTTTGTTGCTTCCCCTTATTTGTGCCATAGCTATGAAGAATAATAGTAAACATTTACTGAGTGTTTATGGTTTGCCATGCACTGTGCCAAAGGCTTTACACTAATTATCTTATTTAATCCTCATAAGAATCCTATGAGGTAGGTGCTATTATTATCTCCACTTTAAAGTAACTGAGGTTTGTAGAGAGCCTATGTAACTGATCAATCTCACCAGGTAAGGATTCTAAAACAGATCGGTTGGACCCTGTGGCTATTCCCTGAGCCACTGTGGCAGAAACCACAAGTTGTCCACAAATACCTATTCTTCCCTTTCTCCATAGTACCTTTGACTTTATCTGAACCCTGGCCTGGACTGTATTCCCCTGTCTCCCTTACAAATGTAGACTAGGTGGCTGGGCTGTCTCCAGAGGAATGTGAGCAGAGGTCACGTGTGGCCCTTTTCTGGGCTGGGGTTTCTAAGTGAGCAGGTGGTTTACGACTCCCTTATTCCCTTTCTGTCAGGTGGGTGCAGACCATGACTAAGTCCCAGGGGATGGGAGAGCCACAAGGTGGAAGGAGTCTGGGTCTCTAAACCACCAAATGAAGGAGAGCACTTTGCCTACCCAAGCATCTACTTTGGACGGTTTCATAAGCAAGAAGTAAGTTTCTACTCTGCCCAGGCCAAATCATGTTTGGGTCTATTTGTTACAGCAGTTCAGTCTACTCCAACCACTATAGCCATAAAGACTTTAACCTACTGTGCACTCATTTTACTTTCTTGTCATCATTGCTATTGGACTAATAACCTCCCTTTCTAACTAAACTTGAGTCCCTTTTTTATGTTTTCATCCAGGAAGGCTTTTATGTTCCTATTCCTTCTCTTCTGCCTTTGCCACAGTTCCTTACAGGTTCCCCCAGCCCATTTTGTTTCCTTTTCCTGGAGACCAGTATTTTCTGCCATCATTCTTGTCTTTCCTTCTACTTAGCTCCTACTTAGCTTTTACTTAGCTTCATCGCATCCCAAAGCACAATCCCTTCCTTGGTAGAATCTGCTTGATCCCTTTAGAACATGAGACTCAAATATTCACAGAATATTTGACAATTGTGTGACAATGGCAGCTTTATATTTTTCCCCAAAGCCCACTGACTGCATTTAAAAGCCTTCCAATGGCAGTAGTCAGGGAAGGACATATGTGGGAGAAAAGTAAACAAGGGGTGAAAAAGAGATGGTCAACATGTGATCTCTCCCCACGAGTAACTTTATAGTCTAGAAAGAATAGTAATAGAAAGTAAAGCCTGCCAACATATTTGTTTAGGGCTTTCACTAAAAGATAGGAACGGCCACTGAAAAGGATATATAGAGAGTAAAGAAGGTCAGATAGTAGGAAATAAGGTTTGAAACTTCATCTCCAGTTCCACTGAAGTAAGATAAATTTATGGTATATATGGAGTATTTTCAACACTAAAGAAGAAAGATGCATGATTTAAAAAATCCGTTGTGTGTTTACGGAAACCACAGTATATTATCATGGGCTTGGTCCTTGATGTTCTTCTCCTATGACAGAGGAGGGCAAACGGGCACAATTCATGGAAAGGTCATCTTTATTGGAAGACTCTGTGCCCAGAAGTTCCATATGGGAGCTCAGCTCAGAGCGGAACGCTAGGGAGCTACATGGTGTCTCCACTTTGGGTGAGAATAAACATTGTCCTTCCATGCATTTTAGATGGAGGACATTGAGCGTAATTTAATGTTCTTTTAAAACAGTGGTGATTGTCCTGTGGTTTAACATAGTGAAGTCCTCTGGGACTACTGAGATGCAAATGACATGTGCCCTTAGGCTTAATTTTTCCCTCTTACTGTGTCTTTTGAGTTCTGGTGTCTGCTTGGATCCCTTTTTCTGCTGGGCCAGCAGTTGTCATTCTTATCTATCAGTTTTTGATATGGCTGATTGTACTAAGTCCACGGCTGAAGTTAAAATTTCGTCCATCTAGAATTATATCAAATATAAGGGAACTTAGAGTGAGGTTCTATGGACCTCTCCTATGAATAATGATATGTAAAGATGCATTAGGTTGAGAGGAAAAAAAGGCCATTTGGGCAGGGAAACCCTTGTAAGAATCTTCTATGAATAAACTAATCAAACTGGAGAGAGAACATTTGTATTGGCCCTAAAATAATAATAATCATCATCATCATCACCAGCACCACCAACACCAACACCACCATCTCTACTTCTTCTCTACATATCTACTGCTACTAATGATAACTAACATGAGATAATGAGTTCCCACTGTGTGTAGTCATTCACCTTAGGTTTGAATCATGGTTCTAGTCCTCTTAATTTTGGTCATCATGAGCAGCTCACTTATTTATCAGAGCTTTAGTTTCTTTGTTTGGAAAGCAATGATAATAATATGCACCCCCTAAGGAGTGGGCTGACGGCAAGGGTTAAATGAGGTAATATATGTAAACGTGCCTTGCACATAGCTGGTGCTCATTTTCAGTTGAGAACATCCCCTCTCCTGCTGGATGTAATCATGGTGGAACTGTCAATAAAACTGCCTCCTGTGCCTGGCCGAGGGTTGGTCATACATGCAGTTTGAGACCAATCACACTCCCTCCCCTGGCAACGTGAAACATGTATGAGTCATTAAAGACAAAAAACAGTAGGAGCCAAGTCTTTCTAATGAGAGCTCCTCGAAGAAGAGGATGTCTGTCCTTTAGCTCCTCATGCCTGGCTCCAGAGAGCTCTCCTGGTTCTTGCCCTTGACAAGATCCAATTGTTCAATTCTGCCTCAGAGTCGGGATTTACCCAGTCTCCCTGGTACAGATACCCCCTTTCACCCTGCATTAATGAAAGCGTGGGGGTGGGGCGGTCTGCTTGCCAACAAAGGTAACAGCAGAGACAGCATGCTATTGTCTATGAAGGTACGCTAATACTAAGACAGAGGCACAGACTATGACCATATCTTCTTTACCCACCCTTCCAGGCCAAGGAAAAACAACTAAACTAGTCTCTACCATCATATTAAAATATTGGTTTTCAAAGACAAGGGTGATGGATTTCCTAACAGTGTAAAAATAGTTCCCACATTGACACCTGGGGGCTGAAACAAACATCTTGCCTAACACAGATTCTCTGTTCTTGAAGCACAAGAACAAAAGGACTGTGGACCCAGGGGAAGCACTAAATGCTCACAAAAGGCACAGGCTTTCCCTCTTTCAGAGCGATGCTCAGAGAGCCTCCCAGAACACTAAGTGTTCTTCTGTTGCAGAAACAATCTATAAGTGCCACTCAGGAATAAAGCCTCAGTAAGAAGGGTCAACGCTGCAGTACTGACAAGTAAGAAAGTTCCAGGACATGGTTCCCAGCACGGCCAGGCCAGGGCAAGGTTCTTCCCACTTACATCACCTAAAACCTGCCCTTGAAACTCAGTTTTAACAAGCAGGCCCCATGATGCCAGTATATGCAGTGGCCTGCAAGCAAGGAAAACACAAAAGCAAGCTAAGAGTGAAAAGCTGAGGTTCGAGAGTGCAAACTAGGAATCCACTGGAGCCAAGTGAAATGTAAAAAGAAACTTGAAATTAAATAATCCTTGCTTTAAGCAATAGATATGCCAAAGGAATGGTGTCACATCGAATCAGTTAAAACACAATCATTTCTAATGCATGAAAGGAGCTAGTTCTTTGTAGTAAGCTGAGGATGACTCCTTCTTTAAAATCAAGGAGTTTTCAGTAGGACATTGTTGTTTATCCAGTATAATATATATATATATATATATATATATATATATATATATATATCTTAAATCAAGGAGTTTTCACAAACAGCAAATAATCCTTCCCAGTCTTTTTTTTTTTTTTTTTTTTTAATTCATCTCTGGCTTATTTTTTCTCCCATTTCCCACAGTGAAACTTTTCAGTTTTCTTCTGTCCACACATTTTCAACCTTATTCACTTTTAGGCAACCAGAATAAAGAAATAGAAGATATATACCCCAGCCACCACTATAAACACTTTTCTTTTCATCCATTATCACTTCCCTCCCTTCTTTCTCTGAAAAAGCATCCCCACCTCTTTGCCAGGTGCAAACCTTTCCTCCTGCTCTTGGTCAATCTCCCTTTTCTTCCTCCTTTACAACCGTGCACTAGAGTTCAGCCTTGCTCTCTTCCTCTCCCGCGTTCTCTCTGTATTGTTCCCCCCACCACCTCCCCACACACAGTCCACAGATAAAAGAGAAGAAAAAGTTATTTTCCTCCTCTTCCACTCTTTCTGGTAACAGAATATGTCCTATCATCGGGTAACTGAAATCTGGAGAGGAGACAATGATTCTTTTAGCATAACAAGGCACAGATCGTTACAAGCAAGGGATTAGTCTTTCCATTGCTAAAGGTCTGATTTTGTTGTAGGTGCTCTACCTACAGGCAGGGCCAGCTCCGTCCTGTGTAGGACCCAGTGCAAAATGAAAGTGTGCGTTCACAGTTCTGTGCCATTAAATGTAGTAAAATATAAAATCTTTTCCTTTCTTTCGTGGTTTTTTTGCTGATCTGTCACGGTAGGATTTATTTCTTATATAATGTTACCATCCCTGAGGCAGAGTGATACTTGCTGGAAGTGTGCAGACCCTCCCAGATCCAAGACCAGGGGCCCTGTCATGTGAATCAATGCACAACCAACAAACTGTTGGGTTCCCCTCCTGCCAGCCACTGCACTGACCTTCTTGGGCTGGAGGCAAAGATGCCAATCTCCCCTTCCCACAGGCCTACCTCTCCAACCCATGGCAGATGGGCCACCCCCCCATGGATTGCATCCTCCATGCCAAGGCACACTCTGTACCTGGATAGGAGGTGTCCTGGAGGCTCACCCTACTAAGTTGCCCTCCATACTGCCATAGCATTGAATGCACCAGACTCCCACCCTCCTTGAGGCTAGGCCCTTGCCTAGGGGGGTATGGGAAGCAGCAACAGCAGCTGGGCAGTGATGGGGAAGCAAAGTATGGGTAGGTCTGAGGTACCATGAGGCAGGAAGAGCAGTCAGCAAAGCACCCATCCCAAGGAAGCAAGGACACCCAGCATGAGCCAAGGCTTTGAGCCCTCTGGAATATGCTCCATTGCCTCATTAGACTTTACTTATAAAACATAAATTCAAAGATAAAAATTATGAAGAATTTCAAGACAGTGAAAATAGAACATTAAACACCAAGCTTTGGGCCCTGCTATGCATATAGTCTTATGTGAAAAGTCATTGAAACTGGTCCTTCCTGGAGGCCAGCCACTGTCACTATCTTGCCCCATCACTTTGACCACCTTATGATATGCAACCACCTCTTAATAAATCCATATACAATTTTGCTCCCATTCAATTCAGACTCCATGTTTTCAATAGACTGAGCTTTCTGAAATATAAGTCTGGTTATGTCTCTTCCTCTACTTAAATATTCTTCAATGATTACCCCTTGTCCTCAGGATAAAACTCCATGGGAATTGCAGAAAACAAAAACCACATTGCCTATTTTAAGCAGAAAGAGTTTTAGCCCAGGGAATGAGGGGTTTACAAATTAGTTAGAAGGGCTGAAGGAGTGGGCTCTAGGCCAGGTTTCCAGGAAGGAATCCCAGAGATACAACAGAGTTTACCCACCAAAGGTACTGCTGCCACAGCCACAAGTAAGAATAGGGAATCAGGAGTCTACCACACAAACTGTTAACTTCCAAATATATTGCTGTAGTTGTAATCTCAGGACCAGGAAATCACTGCCACCATAACAGCCTCTCAATACCTACAAAGGGCTAGAGATTAGATACTGGGAAAATGCAAAATCTTTACTACCATGCTTGCAAACAGATATGGCCAAAAGCAGCAGAAAGACAGACTCCACCTCACTTCTGCTTTCCAAATCTCATGGGAAGACAGCTGATTGATGGAGTCTATCTACTACAAGAGATTCAGGGAAGTCAGATTTTTAGGTTTTCAGACTGTCAACTAGAGAAAGGCTCTGTAAAATGAGGTTAGAATTAAATAAAGCTACTCTTCAGATGTACCAAAAACGTCAATCTAATTTTCTAGTCTTCTCTGTCATTCTCCCCATTATTCCTACCATGAATCCTTTAGTTCATCCATGATGATTACTTGCATTTCTCCTAGAAGCCTAAACACTTTAGAGCCTCTGTATATTTGCTTACAACAGCCATGGGATGCCCTTTCCTTCATCTTCAGACTCTGCAAATACCGCTCATTCTTCATGATCCATGTTAAACATCATCTCCTCTGAAATTTTCAGTCCAAAGTAATTTCTTCGTCCTCTCTGAATCTTCTATTTATCGGTTACTACTGTCACTTAATCTATTCCCCTTGTGTTTTAGTGTTGGGTGTGACAACACTAGACTGAGAGGTCCAAAAAGACAAAAACTGTCTTGTTCTTTGATATCCCCTCTACCTAGCCCAGGGCCTAAAATATACAACCAATGTATACTGACAGAATGAATCTGTTGAGCAGAGCTAGAATTCTTTCAAACCAGACCTGCTCATAAAGCGAAGTAGACCCATCTATACTAATAAATTTACAAACAGGTTATGAATGCCAAATCCATTAAAGCAGGATGAAGTAATTACAGAGCAGAAAGGATAGTTGGTATCCCATAATAAGGGGATAATATAAAGCATAAAACCTCTCTCTTGCTCTCTTTTCTCAGAGGACTCTAGAATGTGGAACTCATCAAGCTTAAGTAGCAAACAGAAGCAAGTCAAATGCCTAGGCTGTTATTTATATATCTCCCTCTTGTGGTAATTAGGGAGACTTCATTTTCTTTTACAGTAGTCATAATTAGAATTTAATAGAAACAAGACACACTTCATTAAAAAAAATGCAACATTCATGTGGTTTGAAGTATATTAATCCAACAAGTTTCAGTTATCTATGGCTCCTTAAAGTCTTAGCAGGAACAATATAGACAAGAAGCGTACGTATAAAACATTCCAGTGGGTCTTTTCCCCTCAGTGGGAATTGACCACAAGGATAACATTGCTTTGATAAAGGTCAAGTCCACCATACTCCATGAAGCCATACACAATCACCTCTGCCAGTTCAGGGTCTCCTTTCTCTGAATTTTTCTACTGTACTTAACGTTTTTGTTCAAAAAAGATTTATTGAGTATCTGTTCAATATACTTTTAGGATAGAAATGAAATAAACCAAGATCCTACCCCTTAGGGGTTTACCATCTGGTAGAGGAGATAAGCCACGTGCCTGATAACTGTAATAAAAGGAAGAGAATAGATAAAGAACCAGATTCAGTGGTTCTTACCATGGGTAAGAAATTTATATGTGGAAGATTTTTCAGATATGTTCCTAACTACCTTAAGATTCTAAAATAGAATTTAAAAAGAGCATCCCAAGTGATTCTGATATGCACATCCCCTTTCCCCTTTAAGAACCAGTGAACTAGGAGTTCAAAGGACAGATTACTTTCTGGATGGGGGAGTAGGTACCAGGGTGACTTTCGGAAGGAAGTGACAACAAGTTTAGCGCTACATAGTTCTGAGAAACAGGGGTGCAACCTCTAATATCTACAGAGACCAGGCAGGTAATGCAAATAAATGAAGCATTCTGTGTCTAGTTGACCTCAGGGAGCAGTGGGAACTATGGCTAGCTGGAAAGCTCTTGTTCCTTTTCACATGGAATAGTTACCTCTTAGCTCCAGCCATGCAAATGAACAAGCCTAATGCTGCTGTATCTTTCAACTTCGTAGAAGGTATCATAAATTTGGAACTTTGTGTTGAATTGGCAGTTCATTCAAAACAGTATAAAGCACTAAGTAGCTCCACACTGCTCAGGCAAAACCAAACATTGATGTGGGCTATATCAGGCTTCTAGCCTGTTGAACCCACAAGCTTTCAGGCTCTGTGCTAGGTGCTGGAATACACACAACAGTGTTCGTGCCAGCAGAGTGTCCACAGCCCAGAGGATATTGATAAGAAAATAGATCATAACTGTCTCGTGTAACCAGGGCCTCAGAGCACTGTGAAAGCAGACAGGAGATGACCCTCACTTCTGAGGGGATTATGAAAAGCTTCAAAGAGGCAGGGATGTGCAAGTCCAACCTAGTAGAATAAGTAAGCCTCTTCCAGGTGGGCAGCTGGGAAGAGATGGGCAAAAGGAACAGCACTTGTAAAGGCTCAGAAATACGAAAGTGTCTTTCCTCAGGAAAACCATAAACTCCCCAGAGCAATATACATCTTTTTTCCCCTATCGTGCACTTTATCCAAGGGCACACATGGAAGATTCTCCAAAAATAGTTTTGACAAATTTTTAGGCTCACAGTTATGAGACACATTACATTAAATAGGTCTCCCTAGTGAGACAGTGATCTGTAGCAATTATCACAATCTCAAAGAGCCGCAAACCTTTGATTTGTGCCAATGTACCATGATGTAACAAGGCCCCTAGGTTAGGAAGAAAAGGAAATTTAGAAATCATGAAATTCCCTTCCCAAACCACACCTAGCTAATCTTCAATTGCTCACGGGTTGATGATCTAGTAATGAGAAATTCATATTCTTGGCAGTTCTCTCTCCCTCCTCTTTTATTCTTTTTTGTCTTGTTCTCTGATCCTACTGCCTCTACCAGAAAACCAGTTAGGAGCCAGCCATTTAGCTCATCCAATTTGCTATATATTAATAACTTTCAGGTAAAAGCTGAAAGGGGGCATATCAAACTCACTGGAGATTTCTGTACTTTCTGAGAATTTTGGCCATTATGTTCTTCTAGTCCCCCATTACTATGGATAAATTGAGTCAGCTAAACATTCAGAGTCCAGGAGGACTGATGCTTCAGACTGCCTAGTCAATAAAAGGATGTTGAGTCAGAACTCCCTTCACCAGAGAAGCCAGGACTCCTAAGCTAAAATGCAATTTCTTCACTTAGGCTATGGACAACTCTACTTGTTCCCAGGAGGACCAATACAGCTAACTGCTTTCTAAGAGGAATGGATGTGATTTCAAACTGTGCTTGTCTGCAAACAACAGAGTTTGGATATTCGTATTATTTTGTGTGACGGGCAAGAATTAGAAACAGAAAAATATATTGCCATGCAATGTACTATGGAGAAATGCTGAGGAGTAATGCAAAAGCAGAAGAGGTGAAAATCTTCTCTATCTCAGTTTTCCAAAGGCTGTTAGTCTATCAGGGTTAAGGGAACAAAAAGAAAAATTTTCCTATTTGAAAATAGCCTGAAATATTCACCATCTGGACCTTTACCTTTACCTATTTTTTTGGCTCATAAATCTCACCCAGGGAAAATATTTTTCTCTCTTTCTATTCCTTCTCCAACCCACAATTTATATAGTCCTCTGCAATTTCCCTCAACATCATTTACTAAATATATCATAACATACTCTTTCCCTGAGGCCACCATTTCAAGAGACACCTTCCCCCAGTGTGGGAATTTCTCAAATAAATCACCCCCTTACCTCAATATATTTAGTGCTGGGAACACATCGGTGAAGGTTATAAAAGCCAAAATTCTACTTTGAAATGTCAACATATTTGGAGTGTAGGCTTAAGGTACAGAATGACTCCTAAGGGCAAAGTCAATCACCTCCTTGGTTTGTTGAGTCTCCAGAACTATTTTACAAATGTTTTTGTTAAAATAATAACCCTCCCTCCCCCCAAGTAAAAGCTGTGCCAAGCACTCTTTCCCTTCATGTGGTTTTGGGAGAAAATTCAACCCATATATTTTTGTCTTACTTAAACTCAGATCATTACAAGTTTTAGGCACTCCTTGTCCCTCAGCCAAGACCTCTGGCTATCTGCATAAATATAAATCAGTACCACAGCATGAGCACTTCTTTGAGACTCAGATCCTCACATTTGAGGCAAGGTTATGTTGTGAAACCAACATCTCCTTATTTCTACTTGTTCCTGCCTAGGCCGGGGGTTTGCAAACCATAGCCTGTGGGACAAATCTGACCCACAGCCTGTTTTGTATAACTTACGAACTAAGAATGGATTTTACATTTTTACACGATTGTAAAAAAATTTTTTTAAATTAAAAAGCACACAAAGAATTATATGTAACCTTGAATGTACATGGCCCACAAGCCTGAAATATTCACCATCTGGACCTTTACAGAAAAATATATGCCAACTCCCGATCTAGACAAATAGACATCTCTCTGTTGTTTAGGTTCTTGTCAAATGTCTAAACACAGGTAACAAGTATCTTTACTTACACAAATCACAGTCGAAACAGATTGTTTAATGGAGGAAAGCTGTTTTATATTTGATTTTGTGATATATTTCAGATATTGTCTTAATTTGGGTTCACCCAGAAGCAGACCACAAGACAAAGATTCACGCGTAAAAGGTTTATTTGAGAGATGACCCCAGGAAACACTGGGGGGAAGAGAGGAGGTGGGGAAGGACAGCGAAGCAGCCAATACAAGATGTGTTATCACGCAAGTTTCCTATTGTGACTAAATGAAGTTCCAACCTGCAGGCAAGTTCCAGCTAGTGTGGGACAGGAATCTCAGGGTTATTCCACATGTGAGGTAAGGGAGGTAAGGGCACTGACATATCACCTCCCACCAGGCTTCACTGAGAGCTGCTTCTAGAAACTGGTAATTCTCTAGACATTCCAGCTTTGGACACAGCAGCAGAGTGGCCTCCAGTCATGAGAGGAAGCCTTCAAGCAGAGACATGTAGAGATGCTAGTGGTTTGAAGAGGTATGAGTGGGCACTGAGAACATCTGCTACATTCCACCCTTTGCAATGTCCCACATTTTAAGTGAACTCCATGATGTCACTGCTTCTCCAAGGAGGCCACAATTCCTTTTCTTTCCACGTTTATTGAGATATAATTGAGATATAATAATATGTACATTTAAGATAAACAGCATATTGATTGGATACATTCATATCCTGCAAAATGATTACTAGCATAGCATTAGCTAACACGTGCATCCAATTTCTGAAACAAAACTTACAACAGGAGGGTTGGGGGAGAAACTTAAGTCTCCACCTCCTCAAACGCTGTTTACATCTGCCTCCTCTACCACCCATGGTAACTCCTCCTCACCCTTAGGCAGCACTTTTATTGGTCTAGATTACCTTCATTCCCTAGAGTCTAAGCTCCTGGTAAAGATGCTCTTGGCAGGCTGTGGTTACTAGCATTGCTTTGCCAGTTCACGACGAATACTGGGCTTGAATACACCTGGAGGTAACTCAGTGATTTGCCTGAGTTCCAGACATACTCCTCTCTGTCCCCATTACAAAGCAGGAATCTTATCTCTGCATGGTAATCAGGGCCACTGTCATTGATAGTATAGTACAGTAGAGTAGAGTAGAGTATAACTCATGTCTTGGCCCACCTGTCTACCTGCATGAGGAGCCCACAATGCCCAGGCTGCAATCATAGCTTTAGGATTCGTGGAACCATTAATGTGTCCCTGAGTAGAAGTGCCCCCCACCTACTCCCTCTGGAAACCAGGACCTCTAGTTCAGTAGAGACTAAATTTGTGCAGATGGTAAGCACAAATTCCCCAAAGAGGTCACAGGGGATGATGATAAGGTAATCATTCCTACTTCCACATCTTGTTTTCTAGATTCATGTTCTCTAGTTATCAAGACACAACACCTTAGAGTGGACATCAGTTCAAAAAATATATAACACCATGAAAAGTAGTAGCCCAACACTACAGGGTATATTTGCCAAGCTGGCTCCTTAGCTGTGATTTAGATTCTACCAGGTAGCATCTCTTGAATGGGGTGGAATATTTTAAGACCAGTGGACCCTATGGTGGTCATGTGCTCATTGTCACATCTTCCTCCTTGAAAAATGGGTTGCTTCATGCAAGGTGGTGCAGGATCCTATGATAATAAATCAGACAGTAAGCACATGATCACTCTGGGGCTTCAGAGAGATATGCCAACCAAGCCACTCTAGGCAGGGAAGGTGCTATGGTCTGAATGTTTGTGTCCCCCCCAAATTAATATGTTTAAATCCTAACCCCAAAAGGTGATGGTATTAGTAAATGGGACCTTTGGGAAGTACTTAAGTCATGAGGATGGAGCCCTCATGTATAAGATTAACACTTTTATAAAAAGAGATTCCATAGAGCTTACTAGCGTCTTCCATGATGCGAGGACAAAGCAAGAAGTCACCAGCTATGAACTAGAAAGAAGGGCCTCACTCAACTATGCTAGTGCCATGATCTCAAGCTTCCAGCCTCCAAAACTGTGAGCAATAAATTCCTTTGTAAGATACCCAATCTGTGGCATTTTGTAATAGCAGCCCAAACAGACTAGTACAGGACAAACCCATACCTAGAATATGTACCAGTACAAGGAAAATGAATTTCTGTCCTCTCTAGGTAGAAGGGGTCCAACGTAATCATCTTGCTAGCAAGTGCCTAATTGATTGCCTCAAAAAAAAAAAAAATGGTACCATAAAGACAGCTCGGCATTGGTCTCTCCTGCTGACACTTTGGACAATCTGAAGTAGCAAGTAGATCAGCCTTGGTAAAAGGGAGCTCATGTTGCTGGGCCTACACAGAGCCTCCATCCCCTCCACCATGGCCGCTTTAGTCATGAGTCCATTGTGCAAGTACTGGCGGCCACAAGGATGAAACTTCGCTGGGCATCTATGGACAAGTCATCTATTCAACCTGGTTGTTCAGTGCCACCTCTGCAGTGGATTGTTCTCCAGTGGGCATCCATGTGAGACATAAAGATCTGCATGCTTTGTGCCCACTCCCATAGGACTATCTACATGCCTATTTTCTACATCTCTTTGTTCTCAATCTTCCAATCTTTCTCCTTCCAGGCTCCTGACTAAGCTGTAAACCCACTCACCATTTCCCAGGAATTTATGTATATCTTTACTTCAGGTCACTTCTTGCGGCCCACCAAGTTGATGGTCAGGTACATGGCTCTGTCCACTGAGAGAATTTCCCCTCACCACTGTCTTCCAGGGCCACCCCTGAAGGTGGCTATAATGCAACAACCGTCCATAATGAACCAGCCCATTTTTGATCCAGGTCTGGATACTTTCTTCCTCCATCATTTAGTCATTGCGAACTCCCTGAAGCCCCAGGCATGGGCTAAAGAAGAGACATCAGTACGACAGGGGTAGGTGACATCAGAGTCTGGGCCACCTGTTCACTCAGCTGTGCCCTCTGGACATGCTCAGGCCTGATCCTGAATATATAATCTCCATCATACAATGGATTACTGCTGTGTTCTCCTGACTTTATTACTTAATAGGTCTGACAATACCCCACTCATCCTAAGTAGTTCCAATTACATAATCACTAAATGTCCTCCATGAGGCTGAGGAGATTGCCAGGAACTGCATCTCAAACAACGAATGCTTTCCTGCTGCAGATGGCATGGCTTTGCTCCAGGGGTCTGTGCTATGACTCTCCTATTGGGGCTTGCCAGAGACCTTGTCACAGATACCTCTAATAATTGGGGATCTGCTGAGTCATATGGCCCAATCAGCTGTACTGAACATGTATAGAAAACTGATACCACTATAGAGACCTCACTTTCTTTGCACCCCATTCAAAACCAGCAGCCTTATGAGTCACATAATAAATGAGTTGGAACAACATTTCCAAATGTGGTCTATACCATCTCTAAAATCTGCCTACCAAGTCCATGCTTCTTTTCTAGAGGTAGGAGGTACAGCTGATTTGGGGAGAGTTTATCTCTAACCCACTCTCTGCATATGTCTTACCAAAGAATCCAGAATACTTGCCACCTCCTGCTCCTCAAGTCCAATTGACATGATACTCCAATATTAGAACAAATAAGATACTACAGTATTAAAATGCCAACAATGACATGCCCCCAATTTTAATATAAACCTGCATTACCAAATTCTTAAGGAGTATTTAGAGTGCAAAAATTAAATTTTCATAAAGCCTCAAGTAATTAAAGTTTCAAGCTATATTATCTTTCCTTTGTGAGTTAAAAGTCCTAAGAAACTAAAGTCCAAATTCAGTCTCCCCAAGTTCCTTTTCTGGTCAGTTGAGTCTGGGAGTTGTCAATGCCTAGGCGAAGTTAGGAATCCTCTAACAGCAAGAGATCAGTGATCTTTCCCTGTAATGGATGTAGTTTTTCAGGACCTCCGAAGTTAAATTAGACCAATGCTAAGTCTTTATTGTACCTGAATTCTTAAAGTTCAATTAGTTAGGCCATGCACTGGCCTTACCCCACCACATTTAGAAAACAAGCCAGTCCCCTTGAGTAATATGCCCAAGGTCATACAGCACCGAGATGCAAATCCTAGGAAGCCCTCCCCTCCCCACCCCACCCCCAGAGCCTGTCATCCTACCCACCATGCTCTCCTTGCTGGTTTCACTCTTGCCAAGATGAGAGTTAATCTATGCCAGGGCTCTAGAATACGTGATCTATGAGCTCAAGCCCATTTGGACTTTAAATTCATCAGGAGGTTAATTTTGGCACTATGTATTTAGCACTATATATTCAACCATATCTTAAGGGAAAAATACATTGTCTTTCCCCTTAGAGAATAATGCAGTTTTCTTTGAAAACCAGCAACTACTGTCATGCGATGTTATTTGAGGAAGCTTTCTTGCCCATCTGGTATATTTAAAGCATCTTAATTTCCATTTCCTCTTTGAAGGCCCAGATTCTGGCACCCCAGGATTGGACAGAGTGTGGGACCTATCCAGTGACACAGCATGTACATTCTCTTGTGAGCAGTCATTTTTAGTGTTTTACCACAGTGGCTTTTTTTTTTTTTTTTTTGGTCTGACCCTTAGTAAAGCATTTCTGAGGCCTAAGAAACAAACTCCCAGGGAATGTTTTTCCTTCATTTGAAATTAACTAACCCAGGGTCAACTTGGGACAAAATGATGGTTGATGACTTTTGAGCCTGAGTACAAGCCACACGAACCCAACTGTAGCCTTCTCACATTACCCTCCTCAGGCCTAAATTCAGAATGAATGGGGGGCAGCCAGTCTAGTGCTGTCTATCTAGACATGGGCACTGACAATTTGAAGCCAGCTCTTTGATATTCTAGATCACATACAGAACCCAGCTGACTTTTGCTTTACAAACAGCAAATACTGTTCTGCTTCCAGTGCGCAAAAGGTCTGTATTTAGAAAGACGCTCCTCTATATATTCTAATATTGGTTTCAGTTATACCTGTACCACTCATATTCAAGCAATAGGCTGTACTCTAAGGCTACCCAAGCCTACCAAAAACATCCCCCCACCCCGACATGGGCAGCTGCTTCGAGGAAGAGTGACCCATGTATCTCTTAGGGGACGCTCACTGCTAAAAAGAAAAGGCTGGGGTATGCATGTACAGTTTCTCTATCTAAAATTGCCAGTCATATAAGTCAACCCTTATCCATCCCACTAAGTGAGAAGTCAGTGAGGAGACTGAAGAGAGTCCAATAGGGCAATGAAGAGTGGAGATTCCTCCACATGGAAAGAAAGTCTATGATTAGGAAATAAGCATTTCATCCTGAAAAGGACTAAGAAGATTACTGGCAAGAATACTGGAAAACACAGTTATGCTGTTGCTTGAAGATTTAAAGACCATGACATGAGAAAAGAGTCCCTGCGCTCAAGAGAAAACAAGAAGAAACACATGGATTGGTTAGTATCTACGGGAAGTAATAGCATATTTTGTAGTTAAATCACACACACACGTACACTCTACCCCTAACAGCTGTTATAAATTCAACCAGAACTTTAAGGTAGTCAAGGGAAGGAAAAGGAAAACAAGGACAACAATTGGGTCTCCCTTCTTTGTTCAAAACAGGCAAATCCTAGAAACCAGAACTAATGAATAGCTTCTGCCAATGAATCATAAGATGACATTCATGACTGAACACATTTTATCAGCGTGTGAGAATTACCAAATCCCCCATCTTCTCATAGCCCCTTTGTCACATGACAAAGGGAAAGTATTAATGTCTTCTCTATCTACCTCACAAGACTGAGTGAAACTCAAAATGAAATAAAGGGCTTGGTAAAGTGTAGAATGAACCACATGTGTTCACTGACATTCCTCTTTCCCACGCAAGGAATGAGTTTTGTCTCTTCTTTAGCTGCTTGGTGGGTGGGTGGCTGCTTTATTTCAGTCTCTGCTTGTCCATCGGCCTGACCCAGAATTTCCAGTTTATTTCTAAATACAAAGACTTTTGACCACCACAAATCCCTACAGTGGACTCTAAACTTTTGTAATATTCTGTTTCTTTTTCTCTTTCCTTGAGGCAGATACAAATTAGATTATCTGTTTAGGTGGCTTCTTGGCACAGAACTAGCTCTTGCTTTCTCAATCTCATTGGGTGCTATTTCAATCTTTGCACTTGTCCCCTTACTTCAAGTGTGAAGGCAATAAAAAGAACAAAGGTAACCACAATTTACTGAGCCAGACATTGTGTTAAACACGCCATATAAATTACCTCATCTCATCCTCACAACAGTTCTAAGGGGAGCAAAATCTCTATTTTATACAAGAGGAAACAATGGCAAGTTATCCATAATTAGTGAACTGCTTACCCCCGCCCCCACCCCACACACAAATTTACCAAGACTTATGGTAGATCTGCAGAGATCTTGCAAAGAATCACTGGTACTTCTCTTGTGGAACCCTTTCTTAGTCCCAAGTAGAGTCTCATTAGCTCATGAGCTAAATCTACATGGCCATCCGACCTCCTTCCCTACTTGGACATTAATCTTTAGAGTGAACCCACATTAGAGGAATTCTCCTCCTCGTGTTATGCAGGGTAAAATGCTATTTTAAAAGCTGGCTGCTGTTTGAGCCAGTTCCTCTTAGAGGACAGTAGAATTCCTCTTGAAGGCAAAATTTTTTTTCTGGAGGGGAGGTTGTGCTTATGAAATGTATAGCTATAGTCTAGTCTGGATGAAAAATGAGATAAAGTCTCTTGTTCTTTCTTGTTCTTTGCTTACAAAGTCTCATTAAATGAGAAAATCTTGGACCTTGGAGATCATTTAGTATAATTTTTTAGTTTTACATGTAAGGAAACTGGGACCTAGTGATATTAGGGTGACTTTCCAAGGTCACAGCTAATGAATGACAGGAACCCTTTTATTACACCAAAATCTCTCCCATTCAACAACCTTCACTGTATACTACAGTAGGTGCTTTCAGGGGACACAAGAATAAGGAAAACACATTCCCAAACTACCAGGAATAAATCAAGAACTTACACAGCTACAATTAAAAGTATAGTAAGATATGTGCCATCTCACTAATGTAAATACTACTATGGGTTTCAAAAGTAAAGAGCTCAGTTAAGTTGTAGACAGATGTTCCATAGACAAAAAGGCATTTAAGACTAGAAGATTAGATAGGTGTACTAGTATGTTATTTTTAATTGAAAGCAACAGAAAACCCTACTAAAACTGGCTTAAATAATTAGGAAATATATTTGTTCATCAACAAAAATCCAGAGGTAAAGCAGGCTGCTCAGCTGGTTGTCTCTGACTCCATGATATCATCTGTTCAATAATATTTCTATCCCACTGCCCTCCCTAACAGTGTCTTTCTAAGTCTGGTTCCCCTTATGACCAAAAGATGATTTTAGCAGCAATAGGGGCTATAAGCTTCTTTTTGTTCACAGTGGAAAATAAGTACCACTGCCCCAATCATGGGCCAAAATTATTTCTTTTCTTTCTTATTGAGCCAATGTGTGGGTCACATTGTGCCCACTCTGGTCACTTGGGCCATGGTCTCTGAGCCAATTACCATCCATTCCATCCCTCCTCTATTACAGATAATTTCCCATTGCTATACAATAGGGTGAATGGATGCTGGGAAGTCAATGACGTTACCTCTTTAACAGGATTTCACAAGAAAAAGTAGGAAGTGGGACAATCCCAGTAGAGGGGAGAACAAGAGTAAAGGCTTAAGACTGAAATCAAATAAGTACAGTGTTTAGGTAGAGAAAAACAAAATGATCAGAGCAGGGCCCTTGGTTCTTCCATTATTTAGAGTTAGATAATAAGAGAAAGAATAAACATAATTTCCTTAAAAATACTGATGAGAGATCAAGAAATATAAGAATAGAGAAGTAAATGATACATTTGTCTGGATCAGTAGTTCTCAGCTGAAGGCCACAGTCCCCAGGGAGCATTTGAATATATAAGAAGGCATTTATTCCTTTGTTGTTGTTTTTCTTGTCCTAATCACTAGGGGTGCAATTGACAAAAATGTTCACACTGAAATATATTGTATTAAATATAGTTGTTTTCTTGTATTCTCCATTTCAAAATAGTTATCCCAAGACTTTTCTATTCAATAAAGTAAAAAAAAATTATGATGAATTTATATCAAAACCAGATTTCATATAAGCAGTTGGATCAATTTGTATAAAAATGAGATTCCATATCAGTGATTAGATCAATTTATATAAAGAACATGATTTGGTATCATTGAATAACTATTTTATCTCATAGCTATAAATTACATCTGAAATCTATAGCAAAATTTCCATCAATTTGGGGACATGGACTCATTAGTTCTGTTTAGTTTTCCTTGTGTACATTTAATAAAAGGTACTGACTGAAAAAAAAAAAAAAGAAGAAGAAAGGCATAATGGAAGGGAAGCTCAAAGCATTGGTATGTGAGTCTGCCTGTAGCCTAGAATATACACAGGGAGACATCCTCAGAAGTGGAAGAAAAACTTGTAATCATAGGTTTGGTCCACACTGTTAAGGGATTTGAGCATCAAGGTGAGCTAATTTGTTAGTCACTTAGGAATTATTGAATTTTTTTTAATAAGATGGGACATATAAACAGAAAATTACTCATAAAAGACATATCTGAAAATTATTTTCAGAATGGTTTGGAGTGAAAAGCGATCAATTAGGTGAGTAATTTATTATACCAGATTAAATGCATTAAAGCCCTAAATTTGTCAGAGTTACAGGAGGGGGGAAACCCAATAATAGAAACCTTGAAGAGGTAGAGTCTACGGGACTTTCTGAGTGATTGGATATAAGGAGGAAATAAAGGCAAAGCTGAAAATAACTCAGAATCCAAGAAGACAGGAGTGGGAGTTGGTCGTAAGGTGTTGAGGAGAGAGAGAATGAGTTCCATTTCAAAATTCTAAGGCATTATATGGAGCCTTCCAGCAAGTGGTTAGAATTTGGGTCTGAGATTTGGGAGAGAGGTGAGAATTGAATCTATGGGAGCTTGCCAGGGAGAGAGTGAGAGAGCAGAGGGAAATGAGAAGGGGCCAAAATATGCACCTCAGGTGGCATCTGCATCCTATGAACAAACATGGACTAGGAGCTAGAGAAGGTGCCTGAGAGGACAGAGAGACAGAAGGACAACCAGGGTGACAGGAGCTATGAGTGAGCATTCCAAAGCGAGGCAAGAGCTGAAGTACTGGTGTGCCACGTGAAGGTTAAGTAGAATGAAGAGTGAGCAAAAGCCTACTCCCTGTGGTGATTTGAGGGCATCTAGTTACATTTCAGGGAGGTTTTTTTTTTTTTTTTTAGCATAAAGAAAATGGTAGCATGAAAGGTACATTAATTTGGTGGTTAGAAAAGTTTGATGCTACTTCCTATGAATTCTGTTACAATCTCTAGCACTCTCAGCTGTGTCTCCATTTACATATTTCACACTTGTCCCTGAATACCTAAAGAGATGTGACCATGCCTCAACCATCTTTGGGTCACCCATTTGTAACTCAGAGCTGGTGCTCAAAACCTGTAAGGGAATGGGAAGCAAAAGGAGCAGACATTTGATGAGAGAGAGCAAACAAAAGGAGAGGGTTAGTTCAGAGAAGAACTGGAAATACAAGTGAGTGTAAAAATAGCCTACAGGCGGAGGTGTTTGGCAAGAAGGAGGCACACTCAGAGGAGAACAAGAAGAAAATTTTAGAGATAGGAAAGGGGCTTGAGGGGCTTCCTCTGGGCAGCCTTATTCTCTAAGGATGTAAGGTAAGATGTGGGACTGGAAGGAAGCAAAGGGAATGAGGTGGTGCCACCCAGAAGATGTCAGAATTCAGGTCACAGCTGGCCACTGCTCTACTTCCATCGTTGGCTAGGCCTGCCATACATTTCTCTGTCTTTTCATCTTCTCTTTATTGCTCTCTTCAGAGTCACCTTCACATCCCTTCAATACTTCTAACAGCCAACGCTCCATAGTTGAAGTCTGTGGGTTGGAGATCCAGGCCTTTCTCCTGTGTACAGTAGCTTTTAGATGTCCACTTTGACAAAAACACTGACCCCTCATCACTATTATAGATGGAACTGTGCCACCCCATTCGTGTGTTCAAGTCCTAACACCCAATACGATAGGATTTAGACATGGAGCCTTTGAGAGGTAATTAGGATTAAATAAGGCCGTAAGGGTGATGCTCCAATCCATTGAGATTAGTGTCCTTCTGGAAGGAGGAGGACACATGAGCAAGCTCTCTCACTATCTCTCCACACACATAGAAAAGCACATGGGGACACACAGAGACAGGGCCCATCTGTAAGCTTGGAAGAGAGCTCTCACTAGAAACTGAATTTGCCAGCACCTTGATCATGAACTTCTAGCTTTCAGAATCATGAGAAAATAAGTTTCTGTTGTTTAAGCTGTGATATTTGTTAGCACAGACCAAGCTGACTGATACCCTTGCCAATAAAGCAACAAGGTTTATTTACCAGGCTCAGAAGATGCCCCAGATCAGGAGTGCTTGGACCTGAGTTCTGTCCCTGGGCCCTAACTAACTTGGAGGCATTGGATCAGTAACTTAACCTCTCTGAGCTTCAGGTGCAGCATCCAGAGGATGAGGATACTGAACTAAATAATCTCAGAGGGTCTTTCTAATTCTTCTTCTTTATGATTCTGAGAAGCAATTTCAGTGTTGGAAGGTTGGTTAGCATTGTCAAGTCCCCAAATGTCCACATTATCTCCATTACTAGAGACAGAAGATGTTCAGGGGACTGTTCTAGAGGACTTTTAAAATACTTTTCTAGTGCAAAGATACCAATATCTGATAAGGTTGTTGGCAGCCCCTGAGAAGGTAAAGTCAAGAAAAAGCATGGCAGGAAAAAATTGTCATTCAGAGAAAATACCATCGATTTTAAAAAGTGAATTGCAGAGAGAGACCTTCAAGATGGCAGAGGAGTAAGATATGGAGATCACTTTCCTCCCCACAAATACATCAGAAACACATCTATATGTGGAACAACTCTTACAGAACACATACTGAACGCTGGCAGAAGACCTCAGACTTCCCAAAAGGCAAGAAACTCCCCATGTACCTGGTAGGACAAAAGAAAAAAGAAAAAACAGAGACAAAAGAATAGTGATGGGACCTGCACCTCTGGGAGGGAGCTGTGAAGGAAGAAAAGTTTACACACATTAGGAAGCCCCTTCACTGGCAGAGATGGGGGGTGGGGTGGGGGGAAGCTTTGGAGCCACGGAAGAGAGCACAGCAACAGGGATGCAGAGGGCAAAGTGGAGAGATTCCCGCACAGAGGATCAGTGCCGACCAGCACTCACCAGCCCAAGAGGCTTGCCTGCTGGGGGCTGAGGCTCCGGCTTTGGAGGTCAGACTCCAGGGAGAGGACGGGGGTTGGCTGCGTGAACACAGCCTGAAGGGGGCTAGTGCACCACAGCTAGCCAGGAGGGAGTCCAGGAAAAAGTCTGGAACTGCCTAAGAGGCAAGAGACCATTGTTTCGGGGTGTGTGAGGAGAGGGGACTCAGAGCACTGCCTAAATGAGCTCCAGAAACAGGCGCAGGCCGTGGCTATCAGCACAGACACCAGAGATGGGCATGAAATGCTAAGGCTGCTGCTGCAGCCACCAAGAAGCCTGTGTGCAAGCACAGGTCACTCTCCACACCTCCCCTCCCAGGAGCCTGTGCAGCCCGCCACTGCCAGGCTCCCGTGATCCAGGGACAACTTCCCCGGGAGAACACACGGCATGCCTCAGGCTGGTGCAATGTCATGCTGGCCTCTGCCGCCGCAGGCTCGCCCTGCACTCTGTACCCCTCCCTTGCCCAGGCTTGAGTGAGCCAGAGCCCCCTAATCAGCCACTCCTTTAACCCCATCCTGTCTCAGTGAAGAACAGGTGACCTACATGCAGAGGCGGGGACAAATCCAAAGCTGAAACCCAAGAGCTGTGCGAACGAAGAAGAGAAAGAGAAATCTCTCCCAGCAGCCTCAGGAGCAGCAGATTAAATCTCCACAATCAACTTAATGTATGCTGCATCTATGGAATACCTGTATAGACAACAAATCATCTCAAAATTGAGGCGGTGGACTTCAGGAGCAATTGTAGACTTGCGATATATATATATTTTTACTTTTTCTCTTTTTGTGAGTTTGTATGTGTATGCTTCTTTGTGTGATTTTGTCCTAGGGTTTTGTGAGTCCATTTTTCTGTTTGTTTGTTTGCTTGTTTTTTTAAGCATAGTTTGTAGTGCTTGTTATCACTGGTGGATTTGTTTTTTCGTTTGGTTGCTCTCTTCTTTCTTTCATTTTTTCTTTTATTTTTCCTTATTACTTTTCAATTTTTTAATTTTTAGGAATTTTTTAATTTCAATACCTTAATTTTTTTCTGCCCTTCTTTCTTTTTTTCTCCCTTTTCTTCTGAGCCATGAGGCTGACAGGGTCTAGGTGCTCCAGCCAGGTGTCAGGCCTGTGCCTCTGAGATGGGAGAGCTGAGTGGAGGACATCGGTCCACCAGAGACTTCCCAACTCCATGAAATATCAAATGGCGAAAGCTTTCCCAGAGATCTCCATCTCAACGCTAAGACCCAGCTCCACCCAACAACCAGCAAGCTACAGTGCTGGACACCCTATGCCAAACGACTAGCAAGACAGGAACACAACACCATCCATTAGCAGAGAGGCTGCCTAAAATCATAATAATGTCACAGACAACCCAAAACACAACACCAGACGAGGTCATGCCCATGAGAAAGACAAGATCCAGCCTCATCCTCCAGAACACAGGTACCAGTCCCCTCCACCGGGAAGCCTACACAACCCACTGAACAAACCTTACCCACTGGGGGCAACAACCAAAAACAACTGGACTATGACCTTGCAGCCTGCAAAAACGAAAACCCAAACACAGTAAGTTAACCAAAATGAGAAGACAGAGAAACACACAGCAGATGAAGAAGCAAAGTAAATACCCACCAGACCAAACAAATAAAGAGGAAATAGGCAGTCTACCTGAAAAAGAATTCAGAGTAATGATGGTAAAGATGATCCAAAATCTTGGAAATAGAATGGAGAAAACACAAGAAACTTTTAACAAGGACCTAGAAGAACTAAAGAGCAAACAAACAATGATGAACAACACAATAAGTGAAATTTTAAATTCTCTAGAAGGAATCAATAGCAGAATAACTGAGGCAGAGAACAGATAAGTGACCTGGAAGATAAAAGAGTGGAAATAACAACTGCAGAGCAGAATAACAAGAAAAGAATGAAAAGAATTGAGGACAGACTCAGAGACCTATGGGACTACATTAAACGCACCAACATTTGAATTATAGGGATCCAAGAACAAGAAGAGAAAAGGAAGGGAATGAGAAAATATTTGAAGAGATTATAGTTGAAAACTTCCCTAATATGGGAAAGGAAATAGTCAATCAAGTCCAGGAAATGCAGAAAGTCCCAAACAGGGTAAATCTAAGGAGAGACACTCAACGACAGATATTAATCAAACTATCAAAAATTAAATACAAAGAAAACAATATTAAAAGCAGCAAGGGAAAAACAACAAATAACATAAAAGGGAATCCCCGTAAGGTTAACAGCTGATCTTTCAGCAGAAACTCTGCAAGCCAGAAGGGAGTGGCAGGACATATTTAAAGTGATGGAAGGTAAAATCCTGCAACCAAGATTACTCTACCCAGCAAAGATCTCATTCAGATTCGACAGAGAAATTAAAACCTTTACAGACAAGCAAAAGCTAAGAGAATTCAGCACCACCAAACCAGCTTTACAACAAGTGCTAAAGGAATTTCTCTAGGCAGGAAACACAAGAGAAGGAAAAGACCTACAATAACAAACCCAAAACAATTAAGAAAATGATAATAGGAACATACATATCAACAATTACCTTAAATGTAAATGGATTAAATGCTCCAACCAAAAGATACGGACTGGCTGAATGGATAAAAAAACAAGGCCCATATATATACTGTCTAAAAGAGACCCACTTCACACCTAGGGACACACACAGACTGAAAGTGAGGGAATGGAAAAAGATATTCCATGCAAATGGAAATCAGAAGAAAGCTGGAGTAGCAATTCTCATAGCAGACAAAATAGACTTTAAACACTATTTCAAGAGACAAAGAAGGACACTATATAATGATCAAGTGAGCAATCCAAGAAGAAGATATGATAATTGTAAATATTTATGCACCCAACATAGGAGCACCTCAATACATAAGGCTAATGCTAAAAGCCATAAACAGGGAAATTGACAGTAACACAATCATACTAGGGGATTTTCTTTTTTTTTTTTTTTTTTTTTTTTTTCTTTTTGCGGCATGCGGGCCTCTCACTGTTGTGGCCTCTCCCGCTGCGGAGCACAGGCTCCGGACGCGCAGGCCCAGCGGCCATGGCCCACGGGCCCAGCTGCTCCGCGGCACATGGGATCCTCCCAGACCGGGGCACGAACCCGTATCCCCTGCATCGGCAGGTGGACTCTCAACCACTGCGCCACCAGGGAGGCCCCATACTAGGGGATTTTAACACCCCACTTTCACCAATGGACAAATCAACCAAAATGAAAATAATTAAGGAAACACAAGCTTTAAATGATACATTTAAAAAGATGGACATAGATTTGCGGAAGATGGCGGAAGAGTAAGACGCGGAGATCACCTTCCTCCCCACAGATACATCAGAAATTCATCTACACGTGGAACAACTCCTACAGAACACCTACTGAACGCTGACAGAAGACCTCAGACCCCCAAAAAGGCAAGAAACTCCCCACATACCTGGGTAGGGCAAAAGAAAAAAAGAATAAACAGAGACAATAGGATAGGGACAGGACCTGCACCAGTGGGAGGGAGCCGTGAAGGAGGGAAGGTTTCTACACACTACAAGCCCCTTCGTGGGCGGAGACTGCAGGTGGCAGAGGGGGAAAGCTTCGGAGTAGTGGACAGCAACAGGGGTGCGGAGGGCAAAGCGGAGAGATTCTGGCACAGAGGACCGGTGCCCTCAGGCACACACCAGCCCGAAAGGCTTGTCTGCTCGGCCGCCAGGGTGGGCGGGGCTGGGAGCTGAGGCTCCGGTATCGGCTTTCAGTCGGAGCGCAGGGAGAGGACTGGGGCTGGCGGCAGGAAGAGAGCCTGAAGGGGTTAGTGCACCACAGCTAGCCCGGAGGGAGTCCGGGGAAAGGGTCTGGAGCTACCGAAGAGGCAAGAGACTTTTTTCCCTTTTGTTTCCTGGTGCGCGAGGAGAGGGCATTAAGAGGGCTGCTTGGGGAAGCGCCGGAGATGGGCGCGAGCCGCGGGTAAGGCGCAGACCTCGGAGACGGGCGTGGGACGCCGCCGCCGCCGCCGCCGCCGGGCCTGTGTGCGAGCGCGGGTCACTGTCCGCCCCGCCTTCCGGGGGGCCTGTGCACCCCGCCACTGCCGGGGTCCCGGGACCCGGGGACGGCTTTCCCGGGAAAGCGCACGGAGCGCCTCGGGCTGCTGCAACGTCACGCCGGCCTCTGCCGCCGCAGGCCCGCCCCAAACTGCGCGCCCCTCCCTCCCCTCTGCCTGAGTGAGCCAGAGCCCCCGAATCAGCGGCTCCTTTAAACCCGTCCTGTCTGAGCGAAGAACGGACGTCCTCCGGCGACCTACGCGCAGAGGCGGGTCCAGGTCCAAGGCTGAGACCCGCGAGCTGTGAGAGCAGAGACAGGGAAATCTCTCTGTGCAGCCTCGGAGGCAGCGGATTAAAGCTCCACGGTCCATTTGATGTGCCCTGCGTCTGTGGAGTGCATGAATGGACAGCGAATCATCCCAAATTGAGGAAGTGGACTTTGAGGACAAGATTTAAGACTTTCCCCCCTCTTCCTCTTTTTACAACGAATTATCCCAAATTAAGGAGGTGGACTTAGAGAGCAAGATTTCAGACTTCTCGCCCTTTTCCTCTTTTTACAACGAATTATCCCAAATTGAGGAGGTGGACTTGGAGAGCATGATTTTTGATTTTTCCCCCTGCTCTCTTTTTGTGAATGTGTATGTGTAATCTTCTGTGTAAGATTCTCGCTGTATAGCTTTGCTTCCACCATGTGTCCCAGGGTTCTATCGGTCTGATTTTTTTTTCAATAATTACTTTTTAATTTTAATAACGCTACTATATTTCATACTTTATTCTATTTTACTTTACCTGCTTTCTTTTTTTCCTACCTTCCCTTCCTCCCTCCGCTCCTCCTTTCCTTCTTTCTTTTTCTTTCCTCCCTCCCTCACTCCCACCCTTCTTCTTTCCACTTTCTTTTCCTTTCCTTCCTCGCTCCCTCCCTCCTGTCTTTCTTTCTTTCCTTCCTCCCTCCCTCCCTTCTTCCATTCACTCTTCCTTGTGCTTTCATTCCTCCCTCCCTCCCTTTCTTTCCTTTCTTTCCATCAGTCCTCCCTCCCTCCCTCCTTTCTTTCTTCCATCCTTCCTTCCTTTCTTCCCTTCCTCCTTTCTTTCCCTCTCTCTTTCTTTCTTCTACTAATTCTTTCTTTCTACTTTTTCTCCCTGTTATTCTGAGCCGGGTGGATGAAAGGCTCTTGGTGCTGCAGCCAGGAGTCAGTGCTGTGCCTCTGAAGTGGGAGAGCCAACTTCAGGACACGGGTCCACAAGAGACCTCCCAGCTCCACATAATATCAAGCAGCAAAAATCTCCCAGAGATCTCCATCTCAACACCAGCACCCAGCTTCAGTCAACGACCAGCAAGCTACAGTGCTGGTCACCCTATGCCAAGCAACTAGCAAGGCAGGAACACAACCCTACCCATTAGCAGAGAGGCCACCTAAAAACATAATAAGGCCATAGGCACCCCAAAACAAACCACCAGATGTGGACCTGTCCACCAGAAAGACAAGATCGAGCCTCAACCACCAGAACACAGGCATTAGTCCCCCCCACCAGGAAGCCTACACAACCTACTGAAACAACCTTAGCCACTGGGGACAGACACCAAAAACAACGGGAACTACGAATCTGCAGCCTGCAAAAAGGAGACCCCAAACACAGTAACATAAGCAAAATGAGAAGACAGAAAAACACACAGCAGGTGAAGGAGCAAAATAAAAACCTACCAGACCTAACAAATGAAGAGGTAATAGGCAGTCTACCTGAAAAAGAAATCAAAATAATGATAGTAAAGCTGATCCAAGATTCTATTTCCAAGATCCATAATCTTGGAAATAGAATAGACAAAATGCAAGAAACAGTTAACAAGGACCTAGAAGAACTAAAGATGAATCAAGCATCGAATAAAAACACAACAGATGAAATGAAAAATACTCTAGATGGGATCAATAGCAGAATAACTGAGGCAGAAGAACGGATAAGTGAGGTGGAAGATAAAATAGTGGAAATAACTGATGCAGAGCAAAATAAAGAAAAAAGAATGAAAAGAACAGAGGACAGTCTCAGAGACCTCTGGGACAACATTAAACGCACCAACATTCGAATTATAGGGGTTCCAGAAGAAGAAGAGAAAAAGAAAGGGACTGAGAAAATATTTGAAGAGATTATAGTTGAAAACTTCCCTAATATGGGAAAGGAAATAGTTAATCAAGTCCCGGAGGCACAGAGAGTCCAATACAGAATAAATCCAAGGAGAAATACACCAAGACACATATTAATCAAACTGTCAAAAATTAAACACAGGGCCTCCCTGGTGGCGCAAGTGGTTAAGAGTCCGCCTGCCGATGCAGGGGATACGGGTTCGTGCCCCGGTCTGGGAGGATCCCATATGCCGCGGAGCGGCTGGGCCCGTGAGCCATGGCCGCTGGGCCTGCGCATCCGGAGCCTGTGCTCCGCAACGGGAGAGGCCACAACAGTGAGAGGCCCACATACCGCAAAAAGAAAAAAAAAAAAAATTAAACACAAAGAAATCATATTAAAAGCAGCAAGGGAAAAACAACAAATAACACACAAGGGAATCCCCATCAGGTTAACAGCTGATCTCTCAGCAGAAACTCTACAAGCCAGAAGGGAGTGGCAAGACATAATTGAAGTGATGAAGGAGAGAAACCTGCAACCAAGATTACTCTACCCAGCAAGGATCTCATTCAGATTTGATGGAGAAATTAAAGCCTTTACAGACAAGCAAAAGCTGAGAGAGTTCAGCACCACCAAACCAGCTTTACAACAAATGCTAAAGGAACTTCTCTAGGTAAGAAACACAACAGAAGGAATATACCTACAATAACGAACCCAAAGCAATTAAGGAAATGGGAATAGGAACATACATATCAATAATTACCTTAAATGTAAATGGACTAAATGCTCCCACCAAAAGACACAGAGTGGCTGAATGGATACAAAAACAAGACCCATATATATGCTGTCTACAAGAGACCCACTTCAGACCTAGAGACACATACAGATTGAAAGTAAGGGAATGGAAAAAGATATTCCATGCAAATGGAAATCAAAAGAAAGCTGGAGTAGCAATTCTTATATCAGACAAAATAGACTTTAAAATAAAGACTATTAGAAGAGACAAAGAAGGACACTACATAATGATAAAGGGATCGATCCAAGAAGAAGATATAACAATTGTAAATATTTATGCATCCAACATAGGAGCACCTCAATACATAAGGCAAATACTAACAGCCATAAAATGGGAAATGGACAGTAACACAATCATAGTAGGGGACTTTTAACACCCCACTTTCACCAATGGACAGATCATCCAAAATGAAAATAAATAAGGAAACACAAGCTTTAAATGATACATTAAACAAGATGGACTTAGTTGATATTTATAGGACATTCCATCCAAAAACAACAGAATACACATTTTTCTCAAGTGCTCATGGAACATTCTCCAGGATAGATCATATCTTGGGTCACAAATCAAGCCTTGGTAAATTTAAGAAAATTGAAACTGTATCAAGTATCTTTTCTGACCACAATGCTATGAGACTAGACATCAATTACAGGAAAAGAGCTGTAAAAAATACAAACATATGGAGGCTGAACAATACACTACTTAATAACGAAGTGATCACTGAAGAAATCAAAGAGGAAATTAAAAAATACCTAGAAACAAATGACAATGGAGACACGACGACCCAAAACCTATGGGACGCAGCAAAAGCAGTTCTAAGGGGGAAGTTTATAGCAATACAATCCCACCTTAAGAAACAGGAAACATTTCGAGTAAACAACCTGACCCTGCACCTAAAGCAATTAGAGAAAGAAGAACAAAAAAACCCCAAAGTTAGCAAAAGGAAAGAAATCATAAAGATCAGATCAGAAATAAATGAAAAAGAAATGAAGGAAACGATAGCAAAGATCAACCAAACTAAAAGCTGGTTCTTTGAGAAGATAAACAAAATTGACAAACCATTAGCCAGACTCATCAAGAAAAGAAGGGAGAAGACTCAAATCAATAGAATTAGAAATGAAAAAGGAGAAGTAACAACTGACACTGCAGAAATACAAAAGATCATGAGAGATTACTATAAGCAACTCTATGCCAATAAAATGGACAACTTGGAAGAAATGGACAAATTCTTAGAAATGCACAATCTGCCAAGACTGACTCACGAAGAAATAGAAAATATGAACAGACCAATCACAAGCACTGAAATTGAAACTGTGATTAAAAATCTTCCATCAAACAAAAGCCCAGGACCAATGGCTTCACAGGCGAATTCTATCAAACATTTAGAGAAGAGCTAACACCCATCCTTCTCAAACTCTTCCAAACAATATCAGAGGAAGGAACACTCCCAAACTCATTCTATGAGGCCACCATCACCTTGATACCAAAACCAGGCAAGGATGTCACAAAGAAAGAAAACTACAGGCCAATATCACTGATGAACATAGATGCAAAAATCCTCAACAAAATACTAGCAAACAGAATCCAACAGCACATTAAAAGGATCATACACCATGATCAAGTGGGGTTTATTCCAGGAATGCAAGGATTCTTCAATATACGCAAATCAATCAATGTGATACACCATATTAACAAGTTGAAGGAGAAAAACCATATGATCATCTCAATAGATGCAGAGAAAGCTTTCGACAAAATTCAACACCCATTTATGATAAAAACCCTGCAGAAAGTAGGCATAGAGGGAACTTTCCTCAACATAATAAAGGCCATATATGACAAACCCACAACCAACATTGTCCTCAATGGTGAAAAACTGAAACCATTTCCACTAAGATCAGGAACAAGACAAGGCTGCCCACTCTCACCACTCTTACTCAACATAGTTTTGGAAGTTTTAGCCACAGCAATCAGAGAAGAAAAGGAAATAAAAGGAATCCAAATTGGAAAAGAAGAAGTAAAGCTGTCACTGTTTGCAGATGACATGATGCTATACATAGAGAATCCTAAAGATGCTACCGAAAAACTACTAGAGCTAATCAATGAATTTGGTAAAGTAGCAGGATACAAAATTAATCTACAGAAATCTCTGGCATTCCTGTACACTAATGATGAAAAATCTGAAAATGAAATCAAGAAAACACTCCCATTTACCAATGCAACAAAAAGAATAAAATATCTAGGAATAAACCTACCTAAGGAGACAAAAGACCTGTATGCAGAAAATTATAAGACACTGATGAAAGAAATTAAAGATGATACAAATAGATGGAGAGATATACCATGCTCCTGGATTGGAAGAATCAATATTGTGAAAATGACTCTACTACCCAAAGCAATCTACAGATTCAATGCAATCCCTATCAAACTACCACTGGCATTTTTCACAGAACTAGAACAAAAAAATTTCAAAATTTGTTTGGAAAAACAAAAGACCCCGAATTGCCAAAGCAATCTTGAGAACGAAAAATGGAGCTGGAGGAATTAGGCTCCCTGACTTCAGACTATACTACAAAGCTACAGTAATTAAGACAGTGTGGTACTGGCATAAAAACAGAAAGATAGATCAGTGGATCAGGATAGAAAGCCCAGAGATAAACCCACGCACATATGGCCAACTTATCTTTGATAAAGGAGGCAGGAATGTACAGTGGAGAAAGGACAGCCTCTTCAATAAGTGGTGCTGGGAAAACTGGACAGGGACATGTGAAAGTTTGAGATTAGATCACTCCCTAACACCATACACAAAAATAAGCTCAAAATGGATTAAAGACCTAAATGTAAGGCCAGAAACTATCAAACTCTTAGAGGAAAACATAGGTAGAACACTCTATGACATAAATCACAGCAAGATCCTTTTGGACCCACCTCCTAGAGAAATGGAAATAAAAACAAAGATAAACAAATGGGACCTAATGAAACTTCAAAGCTTTTGCACAGCAAAGGAAACCATAAACAAGACCAAAAGACAACCCTCAGAATGGGAGAAAATATTTGCAAATGAAGCAACTGACAAAGGATTAATCTCCAAAATTTATAAGCAGCTCATGCAGCTCAATAGCAAAAAAACAAACAACCCAATCCAAAAATGGGCAGAAGACTTAAATAGGCATTTCTCCAAAGAAGATATACAGACTGCCAACAAACACATGAAAGAATGCTCAACATCATGAATCATTAGAGAAATGCAAATCAAAACTACAATGAGATATCATCTCACACCAGTCAGAATGGCCATCATCAAGAAATCTAGAAACAATAAATGCTGGAGAGGGTGTGGAGAAAAGGGAACACTCTTGCACTGCTGGTGGGAATGTGAATTGGTACAGCCACTATGGAGAACAGTATGGAGGTTCCTTAAAAAACTACAAATAGAACTACCATATGACCCAGCAATCCCATTACTGGGCATATACCCTGAGAAAACCATAATTCAAAAAGAGACATGTACCAAAATGTTCATAGCAGCCCTATTTACAATAGCCCGGAGATGGAAACAACCTAAGTGTCCATCATCAGATGAATGGGTAAAGAAGATGTGGCACATATATACAATGGAATATTACTCAGCCATAAAAAGAAACGAAACTGAGCTATTTGTAATGAGGTGGAAAGACCTAGAGTCTGTCATACAGAGTGAAGTAAGTCAGAAAGAGAAAGACAAATACCGTATGCTAACACATATATACGGAATTAAAAAAAAAATGTCATGAAGAACCTAGGGGTAAAACGGGAATAAAGACACAGACCTACTTGAGAATGGACTTGAGGATATGGTGAGGGGGAAGGGTAAGCTGTGACAAAGCGAAAGAGAGGCATGGACATATATACACTACCAAACGTAAGGTAGATAGATAGTGGGAAGCAGCCGCAGAGCACAGGGAGATCAGCTCGGTGCTTTGTGACCGCCTGGAGGGGTGGGATGGGGAGGGTGGAAGGGAGGGAGATGCATGAGGGAAGGCATGTGGGAACAGATGTATATGTATGACTGATTCACTTTGTTATAAAGCAGAAACTAATAAAAAAAAATAAATAAAAAAGATGGACATAATTGATATTTATAGGACATTCCATTCAAAAACAACAGAATACACTTTCTTCTCAAGTGCTCATGGAACATTCTCCAGGATAGATCATATCTTGGGTCAGAAATCAAGCCTTGGTGAATTTAAGAAAATTGAAATCGTATCAAGTATCTTTTCTGACCACAACACTATGAGACTAGATATCAATTATGGAAAAAATCCGTAAAAAATACAAACACATGGAGGATAAACAATACACTACTTAATAACCAAGAGATCACTGAAGAAATCAAAGGGGAAATCAAAAAATACTTAGAAACAAATTACAATGAAAACACGATGACCCAAAACCTAGGGGATGCAGCAAAAGTAGTTCTAAGAGGGAATTTTATAGCAATATAATCCTACCTCAAGAAACAAGAGACATCTCAAATAAACAACCTAATCTTACACCTAAAGCAAACAGAGAAAGATTAACAAAAAAAAAAACCCCAAAGTTAGCAGAAGGAAAGAAATCATAAAGATCAGACCACAAGTAAATGAAAAAGAAATGAAGGAAACAAGAGCAAAGATCAATAAAACTAAAAGCTGGTTCTTTGATAAGATAAATGAAATTGATAAACATTAGCCAGACTCATCAAGCAGAAAAAAGGGAGAAGACTCAAATCAATAGAATTAGAGATGAAAAAAGGGCAGTAACAACTGACACTACAGAAATACAAATGATCATGAGAGATTACTACACGCAACTATATGCCAATAAAATGGAAAACCTGGAAGAAATGGACAAATTCTTAGAAAACCACAACTTTCCAAGACTGAACCAGGAAGAAATAGAAAATATAACCAGACCAATCACAAGCACTGAAATTGAGACTGTGATTAAAAATCTTCCAACAAACAAAAGCCCAGGATCAGATGGCTTGACAGGAGAATTCTATCAAACATTTAGAGAAAACCTAACACTAACATCTATCCTTCTCAAACTCTTCCAAAATAAAGCAGAGGGAGGAACACTCGCAAACTCATTCTATGAGGCCACTATAACCCTGATACCAAAACCAGACAAGTATGTCACAAAGAAAGAAATCTAGAGGCCAATATCACTGATGAACATAGATGCAAACATCCTCAACAAAATACTAGCAAACAGAATCCAACAGCACATTAAAAGGATCACACAACGATGATCAAGTCGGGTTTATCCCATGAATGCAAGGATTCCTCAATATACACAAATCAATCAATGTGATACACCATATTAACAAACTGAAGGAGAAAAACCATATGATCATCTCTATAGATGCAGAAAAACTTTTGACAAAATTCAACACCCATTTATGATAAAAACCCTGCAGAAAGTAGGCATAGAGGGAACTTACCTCAACATAATAAAGGCCATATATGACAAATCCACAGCCAGCATCATTCTCAAAGGTGAAAAACTGAAACCATTTCCTCTAAGATCAGGAACAAGACAAGGTTGTCCATTCTCACCACTATTATTCAACATAGTTTTGGAAGTTTTAGACATAGCAATCAGAGAAGAAAATCCAAATCGGAACAAAAGAAGTAAAGCTGTCACTGTTTGCAGATGACATGATAGTATACATGGAGAATCCTAAAGATTCCACCAGCAAACTACTAGAGGTAATCAATGAATGGGGTAAACTAGTAGGATACAATATTAATGCACAGAAATCTCTTGCATCCCTATACACTAATGATGAAAAATCTGCAAGAGAAATTAAGGAAAAACCCCCATTTACCAGTGCAACAAAAAGATTAACATACCTAGGAGTGAACCTACCTAAGGAGACAAAAGACCTGTATGCAGAAAACTATAAGACACTGATGAAAGAAATTAAAGATGATACCAACAGATGGAGAGATATACCATGTTCCTGGATTGGAAGAATCAACATTGTGAAAATGACTATACTACCCAAAGCAATCTACAGATTCAGTGCAATCCCTCTCAAACTACCAATGGCATTTTTCACAAAACTAAAACAAAAATTTTCACAACGTGTATGGAAACACAAAAGACCCCAAAGAGCCAAAGCAATCTTGAGAAAGAAAAACGGAGCTGGAGGAATCAAACTCCCTGACTTCAGACTATACCACAAAGCTACAGTAATCAAGACAGTATGGTACTGGCACAAAAACAGAAATATAGATCAATGGAACAGGATGGAAAGCCCAGTGATAAACCCACGCACCTATGGTCACCTTATTTTTGATAAAGGAGGCAAGAATATACAATGGAGAAAAGACAGCCTCTTCAGTAAGTGGTGCTGGGAAAACACTCCCTAACACCATAAACAAAAATAAATGCAAAACGGATTAAAGACCTAAATGCAAGGCCAGACACTATAAAACTCTTCGGGGAAAACATAGGCAGAACACTCTATGACATCAATCACAGCAAGATCCTTTTTGACCCACCTCCTAGAGAAATGGAAATAAAACAAAAATAAACAAATGGGACTTAATGAAACTTAAAAGCTTTTGCACAGCAAAGGAAACCATAAACAAGACAAAAAGACAACCCTCAGAATGGGAGAAAATATTTGCAAATGAAGCAACTGACAAAGGATTAATCTCCAAAATTTACAAGTATCTCATGCAGCTCAATATCAAAAAAACAAATAACCCAGTGCAAAAATGGGCAGAAGACCTAAATAGACATTTCTCCAAAGAAAATATAGATTGCCAACAAACACATGAAAGGATGATCAACATCACTAATCATTAGAGAAATGTAAATCAAAACTACAATGAAATATCATCTCACACCAGTCAGAATGGCCATCATCAAAAAATTTACAAAGAGTAAATGCTGGAGAGGGTGTGGAGAAAAGGGAACCCTCTTGCACTGTTGGTGGGAATGTAAATTGATACAGCCACTATGGAGAACAGTATGGAGGTTCCTTAAAAAACTAAAAGTAGAATTACTGTATGATCCAGCAATCCCATTACTGGGCATATACACAGAGAAAACTGTAATTCAAAAAGACACCTGCACCCCAATGTTCATTGTAGCACTATTTACAATAGCCAGGTCAAGGAAGCAAGTTAAATGCCCATCGATGGACGAATGGATAAAGAAGATGTGGTACATATATACAATGGAATATTACTCAGCCATAAAAAGGAACAAAATTGGGTCATTTGTTGAGATGTGGATGGGTCGAGAGACTGTCATACAGAGTGAAGTAAGTCAGAAAGAGAAAAACAAATGTCGTATATTAACTCATACATATGGAACCTAGAAAAATGGTGCAGATGAACCAGTTTTCAGGGCAGAAATTGAGACACAGATGTAGAGAACAAACGTATGAACACCAAAGGGGGAAAGCGGCGGGGGGGAGGGGCGGGCGGTGGCATGATGAATGGGGCAATTGGGATTGACATGTATACACTGATGTGTATAAAATTGATGACTAATAAGAACCTGTTGTATAAAAAAATGAATTAAATTAAAAATTTTGAAAAAAGAGAAAATGTGGCATGTGGAATATTACCCATTAAAAATGAAATTCTGCAATTTGCAACATCGTGGATCTAACTAGAGTATTATCACCTGAAACTAATATTGTAATAATATTGTAGATCAACTGTACTTCAATAAAAAAAGAAGCTGTGGCATATACATACAATGGATTATTTTTCAGCCATGAGAAAGAAGGGAATCCTGCCATTTGTAACAGTGTGGATGAAACTTGAGGGCATTATGCTAAGTAAAGTAAGTCAGACAGAAAGACAAAAACTGTATGAGGGCTTCCCTGGTGGCACAGTTGTTAAGAATCCACCTGCCAATGCAGGGGACATCGGTTCAAGCCCTGGTCCGGAAGATCCCGCATGCTTCGAAGCAACTAAGCCCATGTGCCACAACTACTGAGCCCGAGCTCTAGAGCCTGCAAGCCACAAGTACTGAGCCCTCTTGCCACAACTACTGAAGCCTGTGCACCTAGAGCCCGTGCTCCGCAACAAGAGAAGCCACTGCAATGAGAAGCCCACGCACTGCAATGAAGAGTAGCCCCCGCTCGCCACAACTAGAGGAAGCTCACGTGCAGCAAAGAAGACCCAATGCAGCCAAAAGTAAATAAATAAAAAAAAATTTTTTTTTTAATTGAAAAAAAAACTGCATGATATCATTTATATGTGGAATCTAAAGATGCCGAACACATAGAAACAAAGAGTAGAGTGATGGTTGGGGGAAATGGGGAGATGCTGGTCAAAGGCACAAAGTTATAAAATAAATAAGTTCTGGGGATCTAACGTACAGCATGATTACAGTTTATAATATTGTATTATATACTTGAAAGTTGCTAAGATAGTAAATTTAGAACTTCTCACCACACTATAATTGTAACTATGTGAGGTAATAGTTGTGTTAACTAACCTCATAGTGGTAATCATTTTGTATTATATACGTATCTCAAATCATCACATGTACATCTTAAGCTTACACAATGTTACATGTCAGTTATATCTCAATATTACATGTCAGTTATATCTCAATAAAGCTAGGCGTAAGAAAGACACAGGTTGCATAGACTACAATCCAGTAACTGGATCTTATAAATTATACTATAAATATTCAAGGAGAAGGGAACAGACCCATGATTCTGAAATAAAGGCTACTTTATGGTTACATGGTCCCAGTCTGGATGGAAGAAAGAAATGGAACTCTGACTCCTGCTGGGAATCAACTGTCCACTTCCCAAGAAGTATACAGATGCAAGCAAGAGTGAAGGTTTTTAAAAAATAGTAATAATAATCAAGGAAAAATAAAACTGCCTCATCTTGGCTCTGGTATGTAGATGTGTGGACAAAAATAACTACAGACATCATATTATTTCTCTTAAAGAAATTGAGAACTATAATCCTATTATGTCTCAAGAGGCTTTAGGGTCATACATCATCCTGAACACACACATACACAGACAGACAGACAGACACAGACACACACACACACACACACACTCTCTCTCTCTCTCTCTTTCACTTCATGTACATGGAAGATACCAAAAGCAGAAGACAGGCTGTCAAGGGTAAAACTTCATCTCCCACCCCCAACTTGAGGGATCTAGGACCCAGTCAACACTTAGGTGCTGTGTTCTGACTGTTCACCCTATGGGTCTGACCTCTGGTCATCCATTTGTGGATGATGCAGCTCAGGCTGAAAGGCAGAGCCTCAGCTAAAGCATTTATTCCCAGCAGGAGTTACTCTGATGCTGCAGCCCAGCAGTGTTGGTAACTAGTCCTTGGGACATCTCAGTCATCCGAGTTCTCAAAAGAGAGGACAGTATGTTTGATAACTGACCCCTTGGGTCATGACAAGCATAGGTCACACATACTCCCATCAGCCCTTTCTATCTAACCCCACTTAATTTTCCCACTGCAATACCCCTAGTAATCACTCTGGTTCACTCAAGATGGTAAGAATGAATTGTAGTTGAACGATGAGGTTGTAATTTGCTCTGAGATCACTAAAAATACACTTGCTACAGGGCAGCTCCAGCTATAACACAAGGGGCTGTGGCCAAAACAGCAAGTGTAGCAATTACTTGGTTCCAAGCCTGAAAAAATAATCAGACTCTGCTGCTCTGCCTTTGGAATTGCAAAGCAGGGACCCTCAGTAAATGCTTGGAATCCTTAAACCCACTGGATGAGAATCAGATCCTGATCCACTGGAGTCTTGAGCATTAGAAATGCTCTAGCTTTAGCGTGTCAGGCAGTAAAAAAAATCAGATGTATGGAGATGGAAAGATTTCCAACCCTGACCATCCACTTAAGGATTAGTCAACATATGTTTATTGAGCACCCACTAGTGTCAGGCACTGTGATGGATGTAAAGATAAAGACAACATATCCTCAATGAGCTGATACTCTAGTAGAAGAGCTAAAGCAAATTCATAAAGATTATCATGTAAGGGAGAAGTATATCTTAGGATATACTTATATCTTATCTTATCTCCTAAGATATCTTATCTTAGGAGAAGTATAAATTGTGAGGTCTTAAAAGATAAATGGAATTTTCATCCACAGAAAAGAGGATGTTCAAGGCAGTGGGCACAACTGAGACAGAGGTGGGAAGGCACAAGGATTTATTTAGACAAAGTTGTAGCCCATTGGGTGGTGTGTAGGGAAGCTTGAGTTCCCCTAAATGCAGACCTGAGACAAGATTTTGGGTTCATATAGCTTATTTTATAGCGATTCCAGGAAACTGAAGAGAGGTAGTTAGTAAAATCAGCAGGGCAAGGAGGGAAAGCCAAAGAAGGGCGAGTTAATGGTTGCCACTGTGGCAAATGAAACATGGTCCCACTAGACACCAACTGAAAGACTGTGTAGAACACAGTTCAGAAGTGTCCTCCCAAGGGACAAGGGAGCTGGGGTTGTTACCCAACTCCCATCCATCAGTGGCTGAAGGTTGCTGCTTCAGGGATGTTAACTCCACAGCACTTCCAGCTGAGCAGGCTCCTGCAGCTGGAGAAAGCCCTCGGGCCAGGAGACACAGGGACTTGAGGCAAGAAGCCTTTTTAGTGTACAGAGAACGTGCTATGGAGCTGCTGGTGACACTCCCAGGTAAGCCACGGACAGCTTCTGCTACAGGGAGTAAAGCTAAACCACCAAATTATGAAGCAACATCAGAGACCTTGTATTCCATTCATTGGAACTCAAATCAGTAAATACTTGAAGGTTCTAGGCACTCTGAAAGAAAAAAATATGAATTAAATATGGTTCTTCCCTCAGTGGGCATACAGTCCTTAAGTAATGAATCCAATGAGTAGCCACTGAAGATTCATGGGAAGCTGAGTAACCTGATCAGACCATCAGCCTTGTAGTTGTGTGTGTGTGTGTGTGTGTGTGTGTGTGTGTGTGTGTGTAGGAAGTGCAGACTTAAGTAAAAGTTAAAGGACCAAGTAAAACTGGCAAGATGTGGCTGCTGATTGGATATAAAAGATGAAGGGTGAAAGAGGATGCAGGAAATTCAGATTTTTAGCCTTGGGAAAATGCTGGTAGCTTAAGCAGAAACAAATCAGAAGAGTGGAAGGTATGGAGAAGAAATGTTCATTTTCTTCTACAGTGAACTTGACCAAGATTCTCTCTCACTACCCCCTGTCTCACTCAGCATTCCAGTCACTTCCTCCAGATCTGGGCTCTGGGCTGCTGGAAGTTTATAAACTGTTAGAGCCATTTCCAGGCCTTCCGGGCCCACAGAAACAGAGCAGGGGGTCTAAGCCACATCCATATCGTCAGCTCCCAATAAACAGCAGGCTTTAAAAAAAAAAAAAAAAAAAAAAACTGAATAGTCTTTCTTTCCACCAAAGCACAAGCCTGCTCTCACCAGTGGGGCCAATCTGGTCTGGGCAGAACCCAGTACGCTTTCTCCCCAAACGTAGGATAAGACTCAAGCAAGAAAGAACACCTGGCCTATCAGGAGGCTTCCTTCTAAAGTGGTACCACAGGCAGCTCCCAGGTGTGCATCTATCAACATAAAAATACCTCCCGTCCTTGTCGGAACATTTATATCATTCCCTGCTTCTCCTTGAACCACAAATGTGGCTGAAATGATCGAGGGGCTCCCCTATCCTGGCTGAAGTCTCTTGCGGCTGTTCACTTGTTTGTTTGTTTGCGATGAAAGGGGAGGTACAGAGCTACCCTCCCCCAAGGTTTGGTCAGAAACGCCACCAAGTCACCAGTGGTGTCGGGGTATGGATTCATAGCGATTGTGCTCACTCAACTTTTTCTCTCAAGGAGGGGGGTGGACCCAGCGGATTGCGCCCCGGCTACAGGATCTCCTTGGGAAACCACAATCACAGCGCACAGCAGTGGAACACCTAGGATTTCTACCAGGGAGCAGCCAAGTAGGGGAGGCCATGAGGTCAAACCATAGTAAGATACAACTGCTAACGTGTTTTAGAAACTGGGAGTGAAGAGGCTATACTGGTGAATCAGATTGGGTAGGGGGGTTTAGCCTGAGGGAATATGGTGGGTTGATGGGACCCCCCCTCTTTGGGTGCCAAAGGGATACTGAACCCTACTTAGGGCTCCCTGTCCTAAAGCAAACTGGCCAAACTCAGCTTCCAACTGTACTTTCTCCACAAGCAGCTTAAATTCCTGTTGGGACAGTCGTGATCAGAGCTAAGAGTGCCACCTACAGACACTTTAGTGCTAAATATTTATTAGAAAATCTGAAGAAAGCCATTCACAATCAGTTGTGCAAGATCCTAAGTAGATCTTGAAGTATCATCCATAAGGAGGTGTGTGTGTGCGCGTGTGTGTGTGCGTGTGTGTGTGCGCGCGCGCGTGTGTGTGTTGGGTAAGGGTGGAAGCAATAAGCCAGGAAAAAAAAAAACAAAAAACTGAGACTCTGGGCCTTAGCGTGACTGGAAGGATGCTGGTGACATAAACAGACAGGGGGACTTTGGAAGAGGGCTTTAGGAGAAAGGATGACTTCACCCCTCACCCTCTTCTCCGCCCCCCCAACACACATGCTGAGTCCAACCCCCCAGCGCGACGCATTCTCACCTCTCCCTCTTTCTGCCAGCATTTCAGACACTTCCTTGAGGTCTGGGCTCTGAGCTCCTGGCAATTTGTGACAGGTAGTTACAGAACTGCTACCTCCATGTTTCTTACTGCTTTACCGAGACTTTCAGTACTTTAGAAAAGTGACGTGGTAGATGGTCCCCTCCCCTGCTATCACTAGTGGCATTGTCCTTACCATTCCACCTCCACCACCCCTATCTCTGCCAACAAGCAGCTACTAATTTTCTCAAGATTTGGGATACATAAAATTTGGCCATTTTGTAGAGAAACATCGAACATCAAATATTAAAACATCAGGGTCTTAATATGTGTTTTTCCTCTAGATATTTTAAAGAGTTAGCATTTAATTCAGAGGAATAAAACTCTAATAGTAGGTTGGGACTGACAGAGAAGCTATTTTGGAGCATGGATCCTCCTATAAATCTTCAAATTACATCATATAAAACTTGCCGATATGTGTTTAGTTTAATCACAAATACTAAGATTAACACTTGCCCTTTTATACAGTATAATGAGAACAGTCAGGCAGAATTGAGTGCAAAACTCAGCTCTGCCACCTTTCAAGCTCTGTGACATTGGGCAAGTCACTGAACTGACCTAAGCCTCAGTATACTGATCTATAAAATAAGAAAAAAAAAAAAAACTCCCTCACAGGGTGAGTTACAGACTTAAGTGTTACAACATCCTTAACATAAATCCAGCGCCTCGCACAACAGGGATGATGATCAGTATTTCTGAGTCAGCTTGCCTAGTGGATTTCACTATATTCCAAGGTAGCCTCTTCTAACATATCTCAGGTCGTATTTTCCCCTTATTAACAGAAGGTCATTACATTAATTAAACACTTTCTCATGCTTGTCAGTGACATCTTAATTTAAAGCCAAGCTCTCCCCCACTTCAAACGGTTTCTTGTAAAACAAACCAGAGGAAATCATACTCCTCTGATCACAGGACCACAATTCAGCAGGGACCAACCAGCTTTTCTTAATGAAAAGTACCAAGACAGTGCATAGAAGGAAAAATATTTGCCAGAAATGCCACAAGAGGGGCTAAGGGGAAAGTGAGTTATAATCATGCAGTTGATTCTTTTTCCCTTTTTCTTCTCCTGGGAGGAGAGTTCTTTTTCCTGGCCCCCAATACAATGACACCACAGTAGACACATGTATATTTTTAGAAGAGCTGTATTATTGTTGCCCTAGGACATGTGCTGCTTTTAATCATCCAAGTCGTGCCTAGGTGATGGGCCTAACACAATAGGGAGGCAATGACTAGACAAATAGGCCATTTCCTGAAATGGGCAGGAACATAAACAGGGAGATTATCCAACATTCCATCATTGTGTACAATACTTACCTTCTTGAGTCAGGAATGAGAGGACATTCCTCATTTTATTTCCCACTGAACTGATCCTTTGTTTCCCTCCCTCCACCCCTTTCAAAATCTAAATTAGAGTGATTTCCTCCCTCAATGAAATCAGAGCCATTCATCTTGGTATATCTAGATATGAGGGATGATGTGGGAGAGGAAAGGAAGGGTGAGAAAAGTCATGTTGAATCCTCAGAAGCTGACTCACAGACTAAGCAGGTAAAACCAAGCTGAGGGTGAAAGGAGGAAGCATCCGTTTCACCCTCCCCTGACTCAGAGCTGAAGCTCATTTTTCTGATCATGCAAGTGTGACTGCAAAGAGCAAAGCGTAACCCTCACTCTTCTTGATAAAGACCTTTACCTTCCGCCTTTTATGGGAAGTTGTGGTCAGGGGAGATGAGAGTGGAGCCACCAAAGCTGATTGGAAAGGAGGAGAGGTTTGATCAGAGAGTCACTGCCCAGAATGGTGGCATGCTGCTTGTATAGCCACGAGACTGTAGCGTCGTGGCAGCCAACACAAAGCACCCCCAACATACCCTCTCGGTATCTCCAGACAGGGCCAGTGGGGAAAAGGAAGGGAAAGGAGGAATTTTATAGGTTGCCAGTGCAATCTGGGATTTCCAAAAAGTTTAAGACTAAAATTAACCCACTCTGAGATCAACAATAATTTCATAGGCACACAGTCTCCAGCTAGGGTTCCAAATACTCATTTGTTGAGTACTGAACTTGCATTGCCCTGTGGGAACAGTATTGGTCACAATGGTTAGTACCGGGCTCAGGCTCAAGAGGCAGGACCAGCAGCAAGACTCCACTGCTCTCTAACTGGGATGCTCCCTGCACTCACAGGACCAAGCCATAACGCACCAGGAACTCCACGGTCCTAGATACACAAAGGTGTCTTCCTGGAATCGGTTGTACTTGATGATGAGTCATTTTAAACGTAACTCGTAGATGAGTGTATGGAGTAGAAGGCTAAATTCACACGAACCTTTCAAATAAAACCCAGATGTGCACAGAAACTGTTAAAAGCCATTAACCCTGTGACTACTTTATATAAATTTGCATTGTTTGAGTTGCTTTTTTCCAACAAGCATGTCTACAAATATTTGGGAAAAAATACTCTTTTAAATCAATAAAGCATAGAGTCCTTAAGAAATCTCTCACTGGGCAAATTCAAGCTGTGTCCCCAGACACAGCTGATTCACTAATGCTCCTCCATCAGAGGCCTTTCCATGGACAAGCCTGAGACACAGAGAGATGCAAAGATCCCTGGGCTGAACCTGAAACTGGGAACACCTGCCTTCAAGGCCCAGCTTCACCACCACACCATGCGATCCTAAGCATACTATTTCTACTGATTGCTTATTCATCCAATAAACATTTATTGAGCACTTGGAATGTGCTAGACACTGTAAGCTAAGGATGTTCCTCATCTGTAAAATGGGGATGGTAATATTAGCATACAGTGTCACTAAAGTCAAATAAAGTACTCTACACAAAAGCATTCCAAAACCACAGTTCTGTACAATATGGGATACTTTGTGACTCCAGGCACTTTATGGATTAAGAATTTCCTGTGTTAACCTGTGAACCTAAGCATTATTGGTAGCATGGTTTCCACGCAGGGCACGCTATGTTAGAGTACCGGGACCACATCTCCCTCTCCCTGTCTCTTCCCTCCTCTAGCCACTCTGCCTCCTTTCCCAGATAACCTATGAGGGTGGCCAGCCATGGACAGAGGGAAGCCACGCTGTGAATAGCTTTCTTTTCCCCACTTCAGACCCAACAGCCACTGATAAACTTTTAGGATCAAAAAGAGAATATATTGTTTCAAAGGACACTTCTGACCCCCTAGGGCCCCATGATGAATCCATTACTCCTTCAATTTAACACTTGCAATGGACATTCACGTGTCACGTGTCTACAAGTCACTACACAAGAAGTTCTGATGAAAACAGAAGAAGCTAAAACAAACAGAAATGGAAATCTTTTCCAGTGAAGTATGTCGATGCCCTGAGTCGTGCCAGGGAATCCTCCACGGGCCACTCAGGTCTGGATCCCAGGATGAATGAAGACTGTACAGTCATCCTGAAGGAGCTCAGCTTTGAGGATTGAGTTTTCAAAGTGCATAAGTAAGGGTACTCTGCAGTGAGCATACAAGAGGAAAAAGAAGTGGTAAAAGTAAACAACCCCCACACTAAAAAGAAAATAGTTGTTTCTGTCTCAAGGAAAGCGTTTTCAAAAACTGGAGGCTAGAGCCTTTGAAGGGGTCTGTTGGAAAGGATGGGAATGTCGCCAGTGTATCTGGTTCAAACCCGCCATTAGGAAGGGCTGGGTGCAGATAATCTCCCCTTAGGCCAAAGAAAATCACAGAGCCTTTTAATTTTTTGGCTTTTAATCCTTAGATGGGTTGTAGGCTAATTGAAAAATGCTTTGACGAGAGCATCTAGAAGCAAAGGGATCAATGTCATGGCTGTTAAATTCATTCAAAAGAGAGTAAAGACACTACTTCCTGACCACATCTGCACATGGCCACAGACACAGCCCTTTTTTTCAAATGAACACTCCTGGATTAGGTACCTGCTACGTGTGAAACACGGGGAAGGTGCTCTGGGAACCAAAATGAGACTAGATAACCCCTGAGATCTGCTTGCTCACTATCTATTGCAAAAGCAAATCCCTACAGAAATAGCTTTGCAGAAGGGAGTCTATGTTAAGCATTATCAAACCATGCTATGGAAATACAGAGGAGACAGACCTTCATTCTGAGAGAAGATCTGAGAGAGCAACTTGAAGGATACCTATTTTAAGATGATAAAATGAAAGGTTAACATATGTTGATGGAATTGCAGAGGTTAGTAATTTGGTAACTAAAACAGTATAATTGGTCAGAATGCCCAATCATAAAGAAAAAAGAAAAGAGAAAGGAAGAAGGAGGGAAGAAAATAAATCAACAAAACATGCTTGCACCAATTATTTGCATCATCCTTACTTTTCAAGGACTGCCCTAGTTTCCCTTATGTTACTAGTTTATTTAGACAGAGAGTTTATTTGATGCCGTTGGTTGCCTCCCCAACATTTTTCCTTCAGGTGGCCTTGAGCTTTAAGACAGGCCGGCCCCATCCAGGGGTGGATTCTGATTGGTGCAGCCTTCCATGGTAGCCTCATCCCTCCTCCTGCCGGTGGTTTCTTCAGGAATGAGCATGTGAAAGAATTCTGGCCAGTCCCACTGCGGGGCTTGAAGTTTCCTTAATTTTCAAAAGGGAACCAAGGAAGAGACCATTTTTTTCCTCTCTCTCTCTGGATACTGTCATGTCTGGATGTGGTACCTGGAGCTGCTGGCAGAGTGGGAAACAGTAGGAGGCTGACTCATAATGACTGCACCACTGAACTAACCAGCCCTGGAATCACTGCCGCTTCACTTCATGCTGTGTGAGAAAATAAATGTCCTCACTGCTTCAATCAGCTGCTTCACATTTCTGTTGCTTGTACTGAGGGAATCCTAATACAAGGGATACGAGGAGGTACCATATCTTTGCTCTGTTCTGTCTGGGAAATAGGCACAGACATGGACACTTTGGAGGTGGATCATTGTCATCGGGTTTTGCATGAGATCATGTAGTAAAGCCTTCCTATAAAACTCACTGAGGCCCGTATCTGGTTCTGATCAGAGTCCCCTGTGCTCCTCTCCACAGGCTCTCTACGTAGTTTATCTGCTGGATCAGGGCTCTGGTGGGCTCTCACACTGTATTCAGCTTGTCCAGAGGTTAGACAGGAAGAGCCACCACGTGGGAGAAGTTAGAGGACAAAGTGGGTTTGGAGGTGTGAGCAGAATTATCACACAGGCTGAAAAAAACATGGTGCCCAAAGCACTAACCCTTGCCAGCAATGCCTCCTCCCTGCATATGGCATGTAAACACCCAGCATATCTTAAACTCCTCCAGCACTTCCTATTTCCAAAGCACTTGGAAATATTATTTCACATATATTTGATCCTTAAGAAAACCTCATGAAGTAGGTAGAGCAGGTATCTCTACCTCCATTTAGTAGATATGCAAACTAATAGGTAAGCTTTGAAAAGCTACACAGTTGAGATTGATGGGCCCCAGACTTCGACTTTCACTCCCTAAAATGACCAGGAACCTAAGAATATAAATATGAATATATTTAAATACACATATTTATATGATTAAATATGAACATATTATTTTATAAATATACTTATTATTATTAAATTATATCTATTTGAATACAAATACAAATCATAGAGGATTCAAGCCAAGGGGAGCTCTTACATGATAATAGGAGGGAGAGGGTAGATACGTTAAAACAAAATGTGAGAGATGTAAAAAAATTTTTAAAGGTAATTTTGAGGAAAGAGTTTTACTCTCAGATCTTCTGATTTGCAATGCAAGGAATTTTTACCATACCATACTCAATAAACTTTTTTTTTTTTGGCATCTAAAATATAGGCGGTACCCCTTGGGCTGAGTCTTAAAAGGAGAAGTAGAAGCGAGACAGGGAAGCTGAGAGGCAGGGAGGAAACCCCAGGCAGAGAGAACACTCTATGCTACCAGGACTAAAGAGGCATTAATCAGCTTGGTGCAGGGGAACTTCAAGTGGCTTCATATCACTGGAGCACTGGATGCAGCAAATGCCAAGGACAAAACACAAAAGAAAAGCACAACAAAAACCACCATCTGCCAAAGCTTCCTGCCCTCCATAGAGGTCTTTGAAAGCCAGGCTGAGGACCTTGGGTTTTCTGTGGTCTTCAAACTTTTCCTACTCATATAACACGCAAAATAACTGAAAAACTATGTGCCTAATGTTTACAACTTACTTTGAATCGCACTGAAAAAACAAAATGGATTGATGAATGCATAGATGGATGGACAAATATGTGATAAGGCAGATATATTAAAAGGTTTATAGAATCTAAGTGGAACACATATGGGTGTTCACTGTATAATTCTTTACCTTCTTTATATATTTAAATTTTTTCATAATAAAAATGTTAGGAGAGAAAAAAACTATGTTACTCCTTACAGATATTTAATTTTTTTTCTATCGTAGATTTACCTTTTTTTTTTTACATAAAAGGACATAGAAAATGTTAAACATTTTATAAAATGAAATTAGATGAGAATTGGTTGTTTATGAAACAAATATTATATTTTATGATTTGATAGATTTTAAATACCCTGTTGATAAAGCACACTGAATCTGAGAGAAATCATGTAAAATAGTCGTCTTTGGTTTTTTACAATTATCTTGAAAAATGTGATAGTCTCCGAAGCATTCCAGTTACATTCAAAAGAATTGGCATCATTAACCTTTTACTGTTTTGGCTGTTCTGAATTTAGACCAACCCAATACCAGCCAAATCCAAGCTCCACTCTTAACAGAGAAATGTATAAGATGGGATAAATAGGAAGCTCAATGGGATCAAAGTGTAGGGATTAATCATTAAAGCAAGTTTCTCTAAAAACCAATATTTCAATTTATCCCATTTTTTGATATACAGAGCTTTTTACATCCGAGGGTAATGCCACCAATATAAGATTTAGGATGGTTGAAAAGCCAAACTTTCTTTTTTAAGAGGTAGACAAATCTTGTGATTGCAGGCTCATTTGGATATTAAAGGCCTGGAAATTGATTTCTTAAAATTTACTCATGCACATGCCAAGGGACTCACTCCTTGGCAAGTCTTCGTGTAGCCCAGTTTGGAGATTATTCTCTAAGTGAGAAGTCATCACCTGTAAGATGTTCTGAGAAAGGACAGGATCAGTTTTAGCCCTTGACCCTGGAAGACAGATTTATGGAGCTCCAGAGTGGATGGCTCAAGGATACTACCTAGGAAGCTATTGCAGTCCTTTGGATGTGAAACAGGAAAGAGATTTCACAGCAGGAACTGGGGAAAGAATTTGAGAAATACTTTGAAGAGGCAATACTCAGCTGCACTGATGACTGCCCAGATGCAGGGAGAAAAGGAAAGAGAAAGTCAAGAGTGACCATTTGACACATAATGGTAAGGAATAAATATACTCAATAGAAATTTAACATGTGTGCAGCCTTCTGAGGATAACACATTACAACATTATAAAAATTTCTGCAACATTTGATTTTAGCTTTTTTCAGTTATATTAAAATGTGACTGTTCAACCTAGATACAGTTCCTCAGTGCTATGGCCTCCACATTTCCATCTCAAGGGACCACACATCCAAGAGCTGACTGGGTCACGGGGGTGCCTGCTTGGTCCCAAGCTACAGTCAGGGCAATTGAAAGAATGTGGAATGAGGGTTAACGAGAGCAGAGTCTAGGTCCAACTCTGTCTCTACTCCTTCCTGTGTGACTTCAGACAAATCGCTTAACCTCTCTGACCTTTGTTTATATCATCTGGAAAGCAGAAGACATCAACAGGTGATCTACAAAGTCCCTTGCCTCCCTAATCTTATTATAAGGCTCGAAAATCTATTGGCTCTGGACAGGCCAACTACATCAGAGTAGAGAGAGTTAAGCTGAGTGAAGAATTTGACAGATCATGAAGATGAATTAGCTGCAGGGAGAGTCAGTAGGTGTGAACTGCCACAGGCTTGGGGGCTTTCTGCAGCACCTGGAGGAAGAAGGTGCTAATGATACTATGGGGACAAAATCGCTGATAGTTATTAAGCAGCAGGCAATGGAAAACCCAAATTTACACTAATGTAACCTGAATCGGTGCCAATATCAGCCTGCTGAAGGTCCTCGGCGGGTGGGTGACAGCACTCTGAGGAGCTGAAAATGATAGCTAATAATAAAGCACGAATTCAAACTAATATATGCATTTCCCATTTTTTCTTTAAAAAAAGACCCCACTCTATTAGAAAGTGCTTCTTCCCAGCTAAAGAAAAGTGTTAATTATTTCCAATCGTCTACAAACAGACGGGCCCATCTTCTTATTAAGCAAGTGAAAGAAAGGCAGAGCATCGTTACAGGTCTTTCACATTCTCTACCTGAGCTCACATTCTGACCCCGAGGGAGTTACTGAGACAGCGCAAATGGAAGGCTGGTTATGAAATGGGAGGGAAACGGAGGCACAGAGCCAGTAAACTGAGGCTGGGATCCCAGACATCCGAAGAACAGTTCAATTAGGATTGTCCCTCTTAGTAAAGAATCCATGAATCCAGAGTCCAAGAGCCAGATAGATCAATGCCCTGACTCTACTGGGCGTAGCCCTCTCACTTTTTCAAGACCTGTGATCTCAGTTTAGCAAAGTTCTGTGATCTCCAACCTTACCAGTTGTGTTTCCAACCAGAACGCACATGAATTTGCTTGGGAAACAAACAAGTACTAGATTTCTCTAAGTGAATTTTGCTATTATTATTCCCATTTCCCCCACCTAGAGCCCTTGGGGCCAGTATGGACACCATTCCTCACACCCCACGTTCCACTGTCCACCTAGAATGTTTCCTCCTTCCAGCCCAAGACCCCCTGACTAAACCAAGTTCGTCCTTCAAACCTCACTTTTTCTTTGACACCACCAGGACTGGTTCCATTTCTAAGCTCCTTTTATTTCTATAGACCATGATTAGTAATCCAGACCTTGATTTTCCCTTTTTTTTTCATTCTTAACCAAACAATTTCAAAACTGTTTACACTCTCGTAGCTGAGGGATGTCTTCTACCCTTTTTTTAACCTCCTGTAATCAATCCAAAGGACAGTTTGAGGCTCTTGCGGACACTCTAACACCTGATTGGTTGATGGAGGATGTCTCAGCCACCTGTTTCCCAGGGTTCAGAAGTGCAGGACGTCCCTCCCATCCTTCGCCCATGTGTAAATAGCCCCAGAAACCGAAGTAACTTTCCCCAGCATCCAGGTATCCTGCCACCATGCCTGGCACCGCCCTAGTGTGGTCCTCCCCTCCCAGCTTCTCACAACTCTCAAAGTCTCTCAGAGGCTCCTCCTGTGACAGCGTGGGGGGAGGTGGAATGTCATGGAGGAAAAAGAGGAAAGAGATGGTGACTGAGAGTAAGGAGACTAAGACATCTGCCCACTGTGGAATGAGAAAGCGTGAATCCTGCAGGGTGGTAACAGCCTGCAAGGCAGCCGGAAATGTGCCCATGCATTAAGACATACCTTGACAAGAGGAGAGATCACAGTTTGAACACTACAAAAATGGAAAAGTAGAAGAGATCAAAACTCGAGCATCAGGAATTGAAGCATAGTCACACCAGAAAACCCAGGAACTAGAACATGCCTAATCCTCGGTCATCTCTAGTGAAGCCACCTTAAAAGCACCACAGTTGGGCTTCCCTGGTGGCGCAGTGGTTGAGAGTCTGCCTGCCGATGCAGGGGACATGGGTTCGAGCCCCGGTCTGGGAGGATCCCACATGCCGTGGAGCGGCTGGGCCCGAGAGCCATGGCCGCTGAGCCTGTGCATCCGGAGCCTGTGCTCCGCAACAGGAGAGGCCACAACAGTGAGAGGCCCGAGTACCACGGAAAAAAAAAAAAAAAAAAAAGCACCACAGTATGATAGAGTGGGGGGTGGGTGAAGAAAATTTCCCAGAACTTTATGTCATTCAGTGAGGTCCTCTAAAAATGTGTGCTCTTCAGTGATTAAATATGCATACACAATCTTGCGTCAGCAATGTCTCTGAAGTATGTGTGGGGAAAAGAACCCACCCCATCTATTATAACAGGTACTCTCCTGGATATCATGATGCACAGCATGTAAAGCTGGGTACTCTTATAACTCATAACAACATAGTAGCCAACACATATATGAAGCCAACTTCAACCATCGATATAGCTACCATGTACCAAAAACTGTTGAAAGTCATTTACAAATATTAACTCTCACACCAACCCTATTATTATCCCCACTTTATAAATGAGGAATCTTAAGACACAAGCAAATTAAATCTCCTTCCTAAGGTCACCCAGCTGCTGAACGGTGGAACTGAGATTTGAACCCAGTGTGTCTGGCTCTTCAGTCCTTGGTCTTATCTGTTTTCTTCCCCATCCCTATGTGGTTTTGCCTTTTAAGCTGGAGAGATGACAAGCAACAGCCGAGGTTCATCTACTTCCCCCCAACCAAAACCTTCCATCCAGAGCCTCATTCCCTGGACCTTCCCAGCCTGGAACTCCTTAATCAGCCCTATTGTCCACCCTCAGAAAGCAAAATCTGAACAAAGATATATTTATAAGTTTATTGGTATAGTGCATAAAAATGATCTAGAACATTCTTACCAACTCTCTCTCTCTCTCCCTGTGTCTCTTTTTTTAACCCATCGTTACTGCTGCTAGAGGTTCTCTTACTGACAATGAAGAACGCATTGCTCCTTCCTTCTTCTTGGTCACCAGCTGGCACGGCTTTCCCTCCCCACGCCTCCCCCCCACCCAGGGACACATCCTATGAGCAGTGCGTCTCTCCGTGGGCCTGCTGGCTGGACTGCCACAGTCTCTCAGCATCTCAGAAAAGCAAAGATCCCCTTCCTGGCTGACACCTCGCAAACTCAGTATCTGCTTGTTGATCTGCTGACCACGCAAAAGTAAGTGAAAATTTCAAAGTTTTCCAGAACTCCCTCGATTTCAAATGCTTTGTCACATATACAAATTGGGAGATGTATAATTATACATGTATAATGTATAAATGTTATATACATGTATATATTACTACACATGCATAATATATAATTATATAATGTATAATATCTATTAATTTTCCTAAATAGATATTATGAAAATACCATTTTTCCTAACGTTTGATAATCAACAGAAGAATCCTCCCAGACTCTGGGAGTTTCAGGAGGGCAATGGCTTCACTTCACCATTGAGAATTTTCTGGACTTCCACAAACTGACAGCTTCCTTCACTGTTCCTTTCCCATCTTTTCCTCCTCATATTCACAATCCTCCTTCCTTCCACCCTTCCTCCCCCCCTCCCCCCAACTAGAGGCAGCCAGAGCTGACTGGTGTCCTCCTGGGTTACTCTCCCTCACCTTATATACTGCCTCACTTCAGCTGCAAGAATAGCCACTGAGTCTATGTCATTTACTCTGTTCAAACATGAAATAGACTCTATTGGATTGGGGGTAAAAATATGCTTTTGAAGAAGGAGTCAGTGGAGGCCCATATTTACAGGACATTTATTGCTGCCGCTTTATGGAGAAAATTAGTCTTTTATGCTTTCAGTAATGATTCCCCAGGCCCTCTTTTCAAGCGGCATGCTCATAAATTCCTTGTTTTTACAGCAGGGCAAAAATGTGCTAAAGCATGCTCTTCCTCACCAGCATCATCTGGTAGAGGATGGAGAGTCATCCTGGGAAGAAGACAGCGTGCTCATCAGGGCCAAAATCCAGCAGGCCACTGAGCCCTCTCTAGACACTTCTTCCAGGGGTGGGGGAAGTGCTGTGTAACTGAGGGACCCATCTGGAGAGCACACACTTCTTAGAGAAATAGCTGGCTCTTTAGAGAAGAGAAGCTCAGCATTGGGCAGGGAAAGCCTGCTTTGGCTCTCTGGGACTTTGCTAAAGTTGAATGATGCTGGCCAGATGCTGTTTGAAGAGGGTCCCCTAATGCAGGGCATCTGGCCTCAGTACATCCTGTCCCCAGATGAGTTAGAAATAACTGCTTCAAAACCTGGAGAAGGCTCTACAGATTGTGTTGCCCTCCTAGGATGTGCTTTGCAGGACCAGAGGACTTCCTGGTTCCATGCCCAGTGGCCTGGGGCTCCCTTTCCACCTGGTTCAGCACTACTGCCTAAGCAACTTCCACCACCTCACCCTGACTTAGTCATTTTAGATTCCCCAAAACATGACTCAAACACACCAGCAAGGGAAAATAAAAACAAGGTTGCTTCATGCTTAAAAGCAAGTCAATTCCCATTTACTGAAAAGTGGGAGGCTACTGAGTTCTTATTATGTCAACCTATGCTTTCAGGCTAATATACTTAATACTAATGCCACAAATGTGGCAGGTGGTGTTGCCTAAGAATCAGCTCATTTCAGAGAATATTCTAATCATGCAGCTGTCTTACTAAACTGTAGATTTGGATTCAGAGGGTCTGAGGTGAGATGAATGATTCTGCATTTCCAACAAGCTCCCCAGAGCACCCCGGGATCCTAGTGCAGGAGTCCCACTTTGAGTAAGGATGTCTTAGGTCAAGTGCTTTGCCTTTGGAGTTATACAGATTCAACCTTGAATTTAGTTACTTACTACCCTCAGGATACTAGGTAAATTCTTTAAGTTCTGAGCCTGTTTTTTCTCATGAAAAGTAAAGGAAATTGCAATACTTGTTCACCTTTCTTCCCGTAGTTGACGTGCATTTCAGATGAAAATATACATGAAGGAGCTCTGGAAGCTCTAAAATGCTTATACAAAAATGTTACTTATTACTATTGACTCCTTTCAACAATACTATTTTATATTCTGAGTTACTCCCCGATTTTGCCTAGTGACGGAAAGAAATGCCTTTTGCAACATATTGCAGAGACAGAATAGATGATGAAGGAGTTCCAAAAGGCTGTTTTGCTTCCATTGCCCCCTCAAAGGCCAGTGATAGGACAGGCTGAGACACATCACCTGTCCTGTTTTTAGAGAATTCTGGGGGAGGGAGAGTCTACTACATTTCTTTGTAGGCTGTTTAACCTCAAGTAGAAGGAAGCATTTCTTGGTTAACTACTAGGTCTACATGATCCCTATAACTGGTTGATTAATAACGTCATCCGTTGTGTCTTGATTTGGTAAACATCATGGTAGGTAGACGCGTTGTGTTTTTTCTAATCTCATTTGATACATGCTGTTCAATTAAATAGAAAAAGCATGGGCTTTAGGGTCACATATATCAAGTTTAAATCTAGAGCCTACAGCTTATAATTGCGTTGACCCTAAACAAATTGCTTGAGCTGAGTCTCAATTTGCTCATTTGTAAAATGGGACTAAATGTTCACATCACCTAGTATTATGGGGAGTACTTGAAGAAATAATATGTAAAGTTCCTGAATCATAAAATATAGTCAGTATATATTAGATTTCTCCCCTTTGTTCTGATTCTGTACCAGAAGACAAAGAGCAAATTATCACCTTATAAATGTATTAAAAACTAGCCAAAGTATAAAATACTTTCTATGTACCTAAAACTTCAGTAAGCACCTTAAAAGGATTCTCTCATCTTATCCTCACACAGGCCTTTCACTATTATTATTCCCACATTAGAGATGAGAAATCTGGGTGGTAGAGAAGTATCTTAGTCCACCCCCACAGCTGGTGGCAATGACAGGATATAAGGTCTGGAGGAAGCTAACTCTAAGATCCTTACCTTTACTTATGCACCGCTGACTCCCATCCTCCCCCTGAAACTAACCCTTCCCAGGGAGGCAGCTCACAATTCACTGTCAGCCTTCTTCTCCACCCCATCTCAGGACAGCTCTTACGTTACTGTCTGGCATGCAAGCCGGTGCAAAAGACATTATATTTTGGAATTGATCCCACAGAGTGCTGTCTGCCATTAGTACAGCTTTGTGAAAGAGCCACAGGCCAAGGGACATTGCCACAGGGAAAACGAAATGCCAGATCTGGAAAGCAGGGAAATAACAGTATATCAATATCACCTTGCATCCCTCCATAAATATTGCATTAAATATATACATACATATATATACACACACGTACATATATATCTTGTGTGTGTGCTTTTTTTTTTTTTTTTTTTTTTTTGCGGTACGCGGGCTTCTCACTGTTGTGGCCTCTTCCGTTGCGGAGCACAGGCTCCGGACGCACAGGCTCAGCGGCCATGGCTCACGGGCCCAGCCGCTCTGTGGCATGTGGGATCTTCCCAGACCGGGGCACGAACCCGTGTCCCCTGAATTGGCAGGCGGACTCTCAACCACTGCGCCACCAGGGAAGCCCTTGTGTGTGTGCTTTATAACTGAATAGATGAAAGACCAAGTTGAAGGAAGACTTTTAACTACAGTCATCCCTCAGTACCTGTGGGAGATTCGTTCCAGGAGACCCCACAAATACCAAAATCTGTGGATGCTCAAGTCCCACATATAAAATGTCGAAGTACAGTGAATTCAGTCAGCCCTCCGAATCCCTGGGTTCCACATCCAAGGATTCAACCAACTATGGATCGAACACTAGTAGGAACTTTTGATCAGCCCATTGGTTGAATCTGCAGATGCAAAATGTGCAGATACAGAAAGTGGGCTGTACAGTTCTTAAAACACAATGACTAGTCTCAGGCCGTCTTTTTTTAATAAATTTATTTTATTTTTTTTTTTAATTTTTGCCTGCATTGGGTCTTCGTTGCTGTGTGTGGGCTTTCTCTAGTTATGGCGAGTAGGGGCTATGCTTTGTTGCGGTGCTCCGGCTTCTCATTGCAGTGGCTTCTCTTGTTGCGGAGCACAGGCTCTAAGTGCCCTAGGAGATTTGTGTTTAAACAATACATCTCAGAACTCCTTAGATCTTCCTTCTTCCTACAAGGACGACTTCACCCTAACACTCTTCTCAAGTGACATTTAAGAAGAAGAAAGACAAAAGTTTTTAACAAAGGGAACTTTTTACCATGATATGGATGGAGAAACCACTGGAGATAATAGATTAGTTTGATATCATGGAGGTCTCAAAACTATGTGAGAAGCAGCACGGGGACTGGTGGCCGGGTCCCCAGACTCAGAATTCCAATTTTTGACTGACTGATGAGTTGGAGGATTGATTGATTACACTAACATTTACTGAGAGTTGACCATGCATCATGTACTGAATTAAGCACTTAACATCTTCTACTTAATTTAATCCTCCATAAATGTTATGAGGTAAGGGTTGTTATTATCCCAATTTACAGATGGTGAAACCAAATGTCAGAGCAATTAGGTACTTGCTCAAGGTATAGCTAATAAGATCACCTAGCTCTGACTGAGTCTGAAGGTTTAGCTTTCAGCCACTCTCTGACAACGGCCCTTAGACTTTCTATTTTTTACTTTCCTCTCTTTTCTTAAGCTTATATAAGACTATAACACTCACATATGCATGCATGCATGTATAAACACACACCCCCAGATAACAGTCACAGTCACTGATTCAGGCTGAAAATAACACATGGTGTTTTTAATTTCACTCTCACCCCTGTCCTGTTCCTAGAAGTGGTATATGATTACTTTCTACTACCTGCCTCAACTCCAGAAATGCACCAGCAGAGAAACATGAGTTGAATCAAGGGGTTGCTTAAACAAATTCTAAGATTGTTACTTTTGTGACTTTGACACATCGAGGCTAAATCCAGTACAAACCATTTAAAGCCAACACAGACCCCCCCACCTCACTTATCCCCATGTTATCCCTGCTTCCCTTCTTCATTTGCCCCCCTCTGTAATATGACTCACTGTGCTATAAAAATGCTAGTCTGGGACTTGAGAAGACCTGAAGTGAAGTCCTGGTCCTACTATCATGATGCCATCTGTACATGTGAGCAGTTCACTCACACTTTCTGGATCTCTGTCTTCATCTCTAAAATGGAGAGATAAATTCCAGACTAGCTTATAGCAAAGGATGGTACCTAAAATGTAGTGAAACAGAAGATATGGATTTGCTCTGAAAACTCTAAGGGTTGTACAATAATAAGGCTACCTAGGATTTATTAAACCCTTATTATGTGCCAAGTACTACACTAAGACATTGGAATCAAATATCTTATTTAATCCTCCCAAAGTCGCTGTGAGGCAGAAAGCACTACAGGCAAGGAAGCTGAAGGCCAGAGCATTCAAATACATTTCCCAGGACCACACAGCTAGAAAACTAGAATGCAAGTCTATGTTCCTTATACTGCATGGTACTTCTTGCAGGAATGTCTACTTCAATCCTGAAAAAAAGAAAAAAAAAAAAAAAAGGAAGAAGAAGAAAAAAGGAAGGGATTGTGGGAGTGTGTCTCCATTTCTACTGCTTTGCATTTGTCCTGAAGTAAGGCTAGTTCCTGTAGAGGTTAGGGGCTTGCAGTACACAGTGGTTCTCAATCCTCCATGCCCATTGGAACCACCTGGAGAGCTTTAAATAATACTGACAAGTGGGTCCCTCCTGAGAGGTTCTAATTTAATTGGTTTAGGAAGACTCCTGGGCATCAAGCTTTATTAAAAGCTTCCAGGCGATTTCAATGTGCAACCAGAATGGTAAACCACTGCCCAACACCATCAGAGCCCTACAAAGAAAGAAGTTCCCCACGTGCTCAGATCTGGGCTCTGAATGTTCCCTTCCCAAGTGGGAAGCAAGGGGGAGGGTGGGGTGGGAGAAGGGAGAAGTGGCTGAGAATTGATGGAATCCAATATTCATTGCTGCATTCTGAATGGCAACTTTCCTGGCAGATACATTACCAGTCATGTCCCAGCCATAAAACATAGAGCTCTCATTTCCTCAGCGGCCTTATATACTCTGAGTGCTTTTCGGCATTATTAACCTGCATGATCAAAATAGATAGGGAGGCTGAAAGCCAGGGAAAACCTCTTTACATCTTCTGAATTGCAAAGCCACACAGGGAGAAAGAAGTCAGCCTGCGTGCGAGCATTCTTGCTTGAATCAGATGAACCCAGAGCCTGGACAAGTTCACTTGGTGTACATAATAGGTTCAGGAGGGTTGTGGATTTAGAGAAATAAATGTATCACAATTAGACTCATGGCCATTAGTATAACAGCATGCCTATTTGAACACTGTTTCATATAAATGAGGCTGTCTCAGCTTCTCTTAGGCACATTTCTATGCAAACACTAGGATATGTAGAGGAAACACGGCTCATTCAGGACTGCCCAGCATCTAAGCTCCCCTCCTATTTGGGCAAATCACAGAATTGAAAGGAGACAGAGTTCACTTCCTGTTGGGGAAGTCAAAGAAAGACAGACAGTCCCTCTTTCCTCCCAGGAGGCTAGAGTGTGACCATGTGACTTGGCATAGCCAATCAGATGCCCCCACCCCATGCTCCCATACATCTTTAAAAGAAAAGAGTGGGATCAGTCAGAGATTTTTTATGTTGGCTGTAGTAGATTAGAAGATCTAGAAGCAGGGAAGCAATCCAGCAGCATGATGAATGTCCACTGACTGTCCACTGACTGTGGTGCCAGCAGCATTGGAGAGCCCCGAGCTGACAAACAGGATCCCCACCGCCCAGCCACGACCATACCTCAGCCACACCTTGATTACTACCTGACCTGATCCAACCTTCCTAGATTCCATGAGCTCCCACCTGCCTTCCAAGAAATTCTTCTTTTCCTTAATTTAACCACAGTGGGCTTTGGCTGTTTCCAACCAAGAACTCTATTGGTACAGGGTAACATAAGGGGATATAACTACTGCTCCTTTAACTATCGGTTATCCAGAAGTTACCCACATGGCCCTAAACTCTACAGATGTTTATAACAAGGCACTGCCTAAATACAAACCCTTCTCTAGCTCTTAATCCCTCACTTGCAAAATTCAACTCTATGCAATTCAATTCTGTATTCTTTTCCCCCATTGTGAGAATTTTGGATACAGCACACATCAGTGGTGAGTCATGTTAAGTGATGATTTAAGGATTAAGGGTTAATTTCCTTGTGTGAAGAATGGGAATAAAAACAGTGTTCAGCCTCACTCAGAGGTCATAAGAGGGGCTAAGTTCAGTAGCATGAAGCAAGCTGCTGAAGTACCAAAATTTAGTATTCCATTTCTGACTGATAATCCTAAACCCTGTATCTATCATGTTTGGTCTTTGAGTGCAGTACTCAAGTGTACCACATCCAAAATTATCTCTAAACATTTTTGTCTGACATCTTTTCTGCGGGTGGGGAAATAAAGTGTTTTGATCTGAAAGATCTTTTCTTGGTAACTGAATTGAGGGTGGGATAGGAAAAGAAATCCAAACCTCATTCTTCAGCCTTCTGCTGTACTATATAAGTGTGTCAAGCTGCATTTCAGATTAGGAGTCCATGGAAAAGATTATCATAGATCAGCCAAGGTGCTAACATAAATGTCACCAAAGGGATCAAATAGGGAGGATGCAAAATCACCTAAACCAGTAATTTTCAAGTTAAAGACCATCTACTTCATGTCCACAGTCCCTCATGATCTCTCCCAGACTCCTTACTGTCTCTACTCATCATCCACATGTAACAAATGGCTCCTGACTTGAAATACAGTACAGGTGAAAAAACGTAGGGTTTTGTAATCCAATAGACCTAGGTTTGAAGACTGCTTCTACTGCTGTGAGCACTATTATGATCTTGGGCAAATTCCTTAACCCTCTCCAAGTCTTAGTTTCTTCTTCTGTAAAATGTATACATAAAATTATATAGAGTGCCTAGCACAGTGCTTGACATATAGTTAGTGAAAATGGTTGACCCCATCTAGATAGGGTAATTGAAGAGGCTTGAGGAATAACAACATGTATTCATTTATTCAAGACACATTTATTTTCTGTTCACCATGTATAAGATTTTTACAGATAGATATAGATATACATAGATATATACACACACACACTTATGTACAAACACACACACATATGCACACACAAAGATAAATAAAATCTAGAATCTGACCTCAGAAAACAGCTGATGATTGAAACACTGGCTAGAGTTTATAATCAACAGAAATATATCTGATACAAGTCTTGCTTTCCCCATCTCCTCAGAAAAAAATCTCTATACAAGTCCCCACACCCCCCAAAAAAACCACTCAAATTCCTCTCTTAAAAAATCCAATAATGGCTATTTTTCTACTTGCACTACAAGATTCAGCCTAATAATCCCCTTCTCTATATTATGCCTTCTTATACACCCCCTCCCTACCCCCAGGCGGGAGTATGCTACTAATGTTTAACAACTGGTTCTCTGCAGGGGGAAAAGCCCTAATTTGCAGTGTTTGCCAATTTATTTAGGGTGAATACTCCTATCGTGGCTGATTTTAAGCTACCAACATGACATCACTGAACACATAGTTCGGAAGAGATCTGCACAGTCAGTTCTACAAGCTGAAGAGCTGGCGGCAATACACCACAGTGGTCCCATGTAAAAAACCTTTCTTTTCATTGTGCCCTGTTATACTTGGCCCTGCTCTACCTAATGTAGTCATTTGGTTCTATGTCTGTCCCACTTGATTCCAGTAAACTGTAAGCTCCTTGATGGCAGAAACTTTACCAGTATTTTATTGTTAACAGCTCCAGCACTTGACACACTCCCTGGCCCAGAGTAGGTCCTCAGTGGATGCTTTTTGAGTGAGTGATGTCTCAGGAAGCTTTCCATCCTCTTTGGCACTCCTGCCCTCTTTGAGAGATAATAAACTGGTCTTATTAAGTTCATGAGGCTTGTCCTCAACTTCCCAAACTCCTCTTTAGCTTCTCAGCATCCTTCCTCTCTCTTCCCCTTTCCCATCACGAAGTACCACCAGAAAAGATTCTAGTAGCAGTCATTTACACCTCAAAATGAATTAAATGTCTTGTTTTCACAAGAGTGCCATGGCTTAGCTCTCCCTGGGCAATGATTCATTGACCTTAATTAAGGTAATTTCAATGACAGCAAGCAGGAGTAAAAATTTGAAGGCAGCCACTTACTTTGTATGTATGTGGAAACAGCTTTATAGAAATATCTCTCATGAAAATGACATTTCAGTATTTACAAATATTCTCAGGCAGCAAAAGCTTGTGACACTTTAAAATCCACTGTGTTTTAACCTAAACTAAGGTGCACTGACCATTCACTAAATTCACCTGTCCATCCTGAAACACACAAGCCCAGGAAGTCATCAATTCAACAGACTCCCCCTTTTTTAAAGGCTTGGTATCTACCAACTCCACAAGGGTCTTGAAACTCCTGTTTTAACCATCTCATCCCAAAACCAAACTGCCCTCAAGCATGTATCATTTCATGTAAGAACTGTGTCCCTGACAAACGATAAAAATCAAATCAGATATTAAGTGCTGAGAGACATCATTTTTAAAGGAACACTGGTAATAATAACAAAGATAATTAACATTCCAACTGCTTACTATGTGCCAGTCACTAAGCAAACTGCTTTATGTAAATTTATTCCTTTACCACCTTCCATAGAGCAAGGAAACCACTGATGATATAAAAAATCACTACTTAAGTTTCTCTGTAACTTTGAGATTTTTTTTTATTTTGGACTTTCCTCAAGTAATGCTGTCATTTCAGAGCTCTGGTGCAGGTAGATTGCGAGCATGCAAGCTTTTGTGTATTTATGGAAGATATATTTGCACACTCTACTCTTCAACTAGCAAGAGCCAGGCCAAGCCCTAGGAAGCATTAATTTAAGGCATGACATGAAATCATATCCACATGACTGGATTATCTCATATGCAATCACATTTGTTTCAGTATTTATTTAATTAAAAGCACAACTATATTTATAATGGCAGCCTGTGCCTTCTAAGATCCATAGCCTTATTTCCTTCTGGAAGCACTCACTGAAGAGGAACTTTAAGTACTTGTCCTCAGAGTCAAATATATCCTATTTTCATTAGAGGTTCCTGAGCACATAGACGTTCACCATAACCTTATTGATAACTGCACTTGATTAACCACAAACTAAAATGGAAGGAGGGCTGAATGCATTTTATTAATTAACATAGTCAAGTCAAGGAAAACAGCCTACACGAGGGATAGCTTGTATAAAAATAATTGACTCATTAATCTTAACCATATGAACATGTACGCATTAGCAAGGTCAGTTGCTAGAAAGGATTCAAACCGGAATAGCACATTCACGCAAGTATGATTTTGCAGTTATTTCATTTGGACTAGTGTGGAATTCCTTAGAACAGTGAAGGTTTTCAGAGGGACACGGTTACACACAAGGCAAAAGTTTCATAATGGCAATCTGGGCTTCATGTTTTCAAGTTGTCAGAGCATTGTGGGGGAAAGCCACATTCCAATTTTTATTCCAGCACACAGGTAGCATTTGCAACCCAAAAGCAATCCCCGGGGGGCATGCTTCCTCATGCTGTGATGCTGTACATATAACCACCAAGTACACCTCAATAGCAGCAGAAGTGTGCATGCCAGGGGCTGTGAGCCAGACAGACGTTGCATCCTGGGAACTATAACTGGTTGGGAAGGGGATTTTCTGGGTATGGGAGCACTTCAGCCTGAAAAGCAGTTATTTAAAATAATAACCAAAGGAAGTACTTCCTCACCCAGCAGGTGGGAAACATGTGGAACCTGTTACTCCCAAAGAGTTGAACAAGCCAAGAAATGTAAATAGGTTCAAGAAGGGTTTGAAAAATTGCGGATGCCCAATCTCTTACCGGTCGTTGAAGGGAGGTTCGAGGTGTCTGGATGCATTCCCAACTTTTGAAGTTGCAGAGGCAGCTTCCACACTCCTTTACAAAACAACCCTGGCTCCAGCCTGTTCAAAGGAAATATGTGTTGGAGTGAGCCAATAGATTAACCCAATATGGCATGTTCTGAGGAGCCCGTAGACAGAGGTATCAGAGACTCTGGGTTCTTGCCCTGGCCTGGCTTAAGAACTGTGCGATGGCAGAAAAGTCTCGAAACCTCCATGAACCCATCTGTGAAATAAGCTTGAGGATATCCGTCCTCCCTACGTCACAACAAAACAACAGTGTTATTTTGAGAATCGAGTGAGAAAATGCTTTCTAAACTGTAAAGTGCTGTGCACACCTGAAGGTAGCACTTTTTATAATACAAATAATCCGATATGCTTCCTGGGCAAATCCTAGGAGTGCCCCATCCAAAAGAAACAAAAATCAATCCTGAAAAAAAGCGTAGATTATTACGACATAACTAATGGCTAAAGGATGCTCTTTTCCTCTCCACAGTCCCACAATCTACTCATCACCAGAGCTCCTGCAAATCTGCTCTCTCCATCTCCACCAGGCTCCAGACTGCCTAGCCCTGTCCCTGGCCAAACTCTCTTTTTGAGCTTTATTTGGAAAACCAGTTTGGGTTCTCTTCCCATCATCCATTATCCTCATCAGCAAAACAAAATCCGGGGTCTGAACAAATTAACAGAAGGGTATCATACCTGAGAATATGTATATGTTAATTTTTTTGTCCCTCAAAATTATTTCCAGCCTAGAATGAAGTGATATATTATAAATGTTCAGTGTTTCATGTGAGAGGCGTGTCCTTCAGGATTATGTTTAAAAGGCAAATGTCCCAAATCCACAAACACTCTCAAGGGCCTGCTGGTCTGTAGACACTGCAGTAGTGGCAGGGGCCAGGGAAATCCACGTAGCCTTATAAAGGCTGCAGTCCCTGGTGATCACCTAAGTGGACACTACCACGTCACTGAGGTCACATTCGACCTCACTGTCATGTGTACGCCCCTACCGTGACTTGCTAGCGTGAAGTTGTTTATCCAGCTACTCTGACCTTCCTCTAATCACAGTGTAGTGAGTATTCTAATTCAGTGGCTTTGGACTAAAAAGAGTCAGTGTTTGAATCTTAGTTCCACCATTGAAAAGCTGTGGGACCTTGGACAAGTCACTTATCCTCCATGGACTGCTGTTTTCTTGTCTATCAAGCAGAGATTTAAACCATACATACCTCCCATTGGGACTAAACGACATAATGCATGTAAAGCGCATGAGTGCTGGGCCTGGCATACATTAAGTACACGATAAATGACAAATGTGACCCTCACAGATCCTCTGAGGTGCCACATAGATCTGTAGGTGCCACAGAACGTGCAAGTATGATGCATGAGAATGCCAGCTGCTACCACTTGGCATAGTGTCAGCTCCATTCATACAGGAGATAACTAACTACCCAGCGAACAACCAGATAGTGGACTCATTCTCCCAGCGTTCCACCTCAGCTGGCTGTTCAAGATACTAGAAAACTGCTTTTGCTCCAGAGGAGACCATACCCTGCATGTTCCCCTGGAGTCACTGTGGCAGGTGGCGTTTGAATTGTCTTCCACAAACTGTTGTTCCCTTCAAGGATCATTGCTTGTCTAAGCCACGTACTATTTCCTTAATATTCTGGCATGGTCTCCCTCTGATTGTTACAGGCCCCCCTGTAAGCAGATCACTCTGGGCCTATTAAATACTGTATTTGCTTAACAGCCAAAGAGTTGCTGTGTAAACATGCTGTGAAAAGGGATATTTTCAATGAGCAGCATTAGAGGTCAGTGCTTAGAGAGTCTCATTATTTTGAGAGAAGCCCATGACTCTCTCACCCACATCCCTCACATTCCAGGGAGGGTGGAAAGATGTCGCCACAGATATCCACTAGGGGATCCTTTTACCCAAACCACACAACACTTAGGTCTTGCAGAAACTAAGTTTTTGCCTTCATTATCTGAGTAACCCAGGAATTATCATTTACTTTTCTCCAAGAGAAAAATAATTATTCCCATTGTAGCCTGTATTGTAAAATGTCTCATGAAACCAAAGACCATTTCCCTTACGGGATCAATCAGATGGTGTGTAAGAAAACAGCAGGGGAGTGGGGATTAATTTCAGTATCTCACAGCCATTTATATTGATTTTTCCCAAGTTTGTACAAAAGAAAAGATTTCCCAGCTGAGCTGAGATCAAAAGTGGTGCATTTAACAGGATCCTGAGGATCCAGAAAGCCATCTTGTTTAAATACCTTTAAGAATCTACACTATGATTCTTTAAACCTTGTGTCTACAAGAGGGCAAACAGTTTATCCAGGGAGGTGGGATGTAAGGGAAGCTTTCTAAAAAGCAGCACTAGGAAGCCTTGTAAGACATTTCAGGGAATCAATGTACAACTGCTACAACTAACGAGTCATGCACTTCCTGTTTCTCTCCTCCCTTTGCTGCAAGCTTCACAGCCACCAGGAAGGAAGTGGGAGACCTAGCCACAAGGCACAGTGTGAACGCGGAGCGCTAGGTCTCATGGGGGCGGGGGGTGGGGGGCTGCAACCTAAACTCATGGAGAGCAGTTCCATTTTGAGAGTTTGGATTATCAAAGAAGACAATTTGAGAGTGCTGCCAGGATAACAATGAAAACGGTTTAAAGAAGTTTATTAATCAAGAAATAGCATCAACATCAAAGGATCACAGGGGAAATGGGGAAGAAGATATGACAGATCTAAGTGGTTAAATTTCCACAAGCATTCAGTGATTCTGTACCACACATAAGACACTGTATTAGGTACTTGGAGGTAGAAGAATACAAAGGGGAAGATGGCATTAAGACCTGTACCAAAAAGAGTGCAAGTGGAGAGAGGACAGCAATGAGGGCGGAAGAAATTGAGACCTACGTAACAGACTTGTTAACAAATTTGTTAACAGAGGTATAAAAAGTCTTGGTGTGCTACTGGAAGATGTCACAGAGGGGGATGAAACTCAAGCTGGGTTTTGACGGAAGATTGGGAAGAAAGGGAAAATGGCAGAGGTTGTTGTGTAGTTTCTATACTGGTTGCCTGGGTAGATAGTGATGCCATTGACCAGGATGAAGCAACATAGGGGAGCAACTCTGGGAGGCAAGGAAGTTCAACCTGAGTTCCCTCATTTCATCCATATGATGATATCCAAGAGATATTTGGAAAGTCAGGTCTAGATATTGAGAAACTTCGTTTGCACTCTTTCTCAGATGCTGTGTGTGTGTATAGACCAGTAATACAGTGTGCAGATTTGTTGGCCGGGCCCGCATAATGCAGGTGACTTGCACACTTTTGCTTCTTGCAGGCCAAGCCTTGTAGAGCCACAGCCTTCAATCACTATCCTCTGATTTAACGTGGGGAGATTTCACATAAAAGAACATGTCTAGGGACTTCCCTAGTGGCACAGTAGTTAAGAATCCACCTGCCAATGCACGGGACATGGGTTCGAGCCCTGGTCTGGGAAGATCCCACGTGCCACCGAGCAACTAAGCCCGTGCGCCACAACTACTGAGCCTGCGCTCTAGAGCCTGAGAGCCGCAACTACTGAGCTCACATGCCACAACTACTGAAGCCCATATGCCTAGAGTCCGTGCTCCACAACAAGGGAAGCCACCACAATGAGAACCCCACACACCGCAATGAAGAGTAGCCCCCGTTTGCCACAACTAGAGAAAGCCCATGCGCAGCAATGAAGACCCAACGCAGCCAAAGATAAATAAATAAATAAATATATTTATTTATTATTATTATTATTTTTAAAAAGACCGGGCTTCCCTGGTGGCGCAGTGGTTGAGAGTCCGCCTGCCGATGCAGGGGACACCGGTTCGTGCCCCGGTCCGGGAGGATCCCACATGCCGCGGAGCGGCTGGGCCTGTGAGCCATGGCCGCTGAGCCTGCGTGTCCGGAGCCTGTGCTCCGCAACGGGAGAGGCCACAACAGTGAGAGGCCCGCGTACCGCAAAAAAAAAAAAAAAAAAAAAAAAAAGACCATGTCTACCATTCTAGAATTGTGGCAGGAAAAACTATCATGATAATTTTTATATTGTATTGGCTTCTCTAATAGGCTTGAAAAAAACTGAGAAGGTAATCCCACCCCCACTTCCTAAAAGGCCAACCTGCTCTGAGTCTGTCTTCTAAGTCTTGAGAGAGCAGGGGGCTTTTGCCATGGTTTTAGTGGAGAGAGTCACTGTGAAGTCTTCTTAATGGCCTGTATTACAAGGAAGAAACACCTAACACATGGGCAAGGGCTGAAGTTTTACAGCAGCTTTGTGGAATAAAAACAATGAAGGTCCCTTCCAGGACTGAGGACCCTCCAGCAACCACAGCAATTCCTGGAGGGCTTCTATGAATCCAGTGAAAGATGGGAGGAGCCACCAAAGAGACCCAATTTTGGCAAGTGAGGATAAGTGAGAAACGTGAACATATTCTGTACGTTATAAAATGCTATTCACATAGAAGGCATTATTACTAAAATGCCCAATGCCTTCTCCCCACCAGAAAGGGCTCGCAGGAAAGTTTATTTCACACATTCACACAAAGTGGATAGAAGCTAATGCATAGACCCCTCAGCTTTTGTGTCTTATTAAAGAAATTTCTGGTATGAACGAACAGGTGAAAATGTGACTGGGTAAGTAAATGTCTGTGTGTGTGCACATGTACGTGGTAATGTGTAAAGGACAGTTGGTGAATCCACTGAGTCTCACTGATGGACAGCATAATAGTGAAGCTAGTCATGGAGGAGCATACAGGCACAGAAACAGGCAGGACCTGCTGTGTTCAAGCTCAAGTTACTATGCAGTCTCCATTTATTATTTCACAATAATATGACATACATAGACCCGGAACAACAGCAACTACTACAGGTAGACTATGTGTGTGTATGCATACATTCATATATTATAAAAATTACATAATTATTTAGTATAATAATTTTTTCCATTCTGTTTCAGGTCTTCCAATAAGGGTCTTGAAATTCTTATCCTAAATTCATTTGCCATTTGATTGTAAGCGGGCAGGGTGTGGTTGTGGGGGATGAATGTGTGTGTATGTGTGTGTGTGTGCACGCACATGTGAGTGAGACAGAGATCCGTGTCAGTGTTTCCCTAATGGCTCTAATGTTTCACATTCTTCATTTTGCCTTTAGGATACTATGTGCATTGTAGGTGGTACTTCTGCTTTCGAAGTCCTTCTTTTCCTGCTGGTTATATTTTCATAGGGAGATTGATGGAGAGGGTCCTTCGATAGTTATGGGCTTCCTACAAACACATAGTATCCTAAAAGGCAAATGAGGAACCTGAAACATACAGCTGTTAGGGAAATATAGAACACAAATCTCTCTCTTACACACACACACACACACACACACACACACACTCATCCCCCCACCCCTACCCACTTACAATCAAAGTGGATTTAAGACAAGAATTCCAGGACCCTTATCAGAAGACCTGAAACAAAATGGAAAAAGTAGGTCACCCTACTGCTTCCAGCACTCCCCGGAGAGCTCCGTGCCTTCCAACAGCAAGTGTGTCTGCTTCTATTTCTGCTCTTCCTTCAGGAGGCCCCTCAGGGCTTGGCTGCTCTGTTCCAAGAGTACCCAACCCAGGGCGCTCTGGCAACTTGCTCCAGTTTATATATTAGACTCAGCATTTGTGTATTGATAGGCTTTCTCCCAAATCCATTTTCCATCATTAAGAGCCTGATATTGGCAGCGAGAAGAATCTCCCACCCTGGTTCCCTCTCCCTGCCAAGACCCATCCATTCAGTATTTACACTGAAACAAACAAGAGAAATGATTACAAAATTTGCAAACTTCAGAATGAGTTACGTATCCATATAGGGAAAAGGGCATTAACCTTTCTTTTCCTACAACCTCATCTTGAGTTTGAGGAAGTTTTCTCCTGAGTTTGGGGCCTTACAATAAAGCCAAACAATTGTTCCTGTCTCTCTAAAGAAAGACATCCTACCTTAAGGACAAAATAAAAGACACCTCTTGGCTAAAGAGGTATCATTTACCTTCATGCAGGAACATCTGATCTCATATGTTATTCTGCACTGAAGGCTTTGTTCAAGTCTAATGTTATACCAGTCAGCCTGCCTGTCCATCAACAGTGTATGGGCGTGGGGAGGTTGGGGGGAGTGGTTGCGAAGCTTGGCTCAGAGGCTAGGCTGGACAGGGACAGGCAAAGGATGACAGCAAAATAGATGATGGAACAGACTGCCTGGCTGAAAGAAAGGGAGCCCTTAGCAGGAGAAGAGGGGAAACCCTGTGGCTGAGACCAGGCAGCCACCTTCCAACAAACTGTCCAGGGAACCAGCCACACATGGAGTAAAGGGCGGCTTTTAAGGGGCCCAGCAGCTGATTTCAAGTTTGAATATTCACTGAACAAACAGTCATAAGAAAGGACTTCAGGGTCACAGTCAGCCAAAACGATCAACCTATCTTCCCTTCCTTCCTTCCTTCCTTCCTCTTCGTCCTTCCTTCCTGTCTCAGATGAGTAGAAGCTCCCCCACTGAGAAGAGGAAGAGTTGAGCTGGTGTCAGGGAAGTATCTGGGCTCCATCCACGAGCTCAACATATCACAGACCCAACTTCAGAGCTGCGCTTTACTATTCTTGCTGTTGTTTAATCTTACGTCTGGGACCAGAATCTATGAGACTAGAGCAGGAAGCAAAGTCTATGAACTCTCTGGGATCCTGTCCTAAATTTTGCTCTTCAGACAGTTGAGGAGCAATTGGCCAGTTTCAATATGTCCTGTGCCAGGCTCCTTGGGACTTCCCCGTAAAAGTGAAACAAGGACTTCTCAGGCTTCTGAAGGTGGTGACAGTGGGAGCTGGGTGGATTCTCACCGGGCCTGGCAGGTCAGCTATTTTGCTTCCACATGTCTCTTTCACATGACAGTTCCTTTGATCCTCATGGCAATCCTCAGAAATATATAATATGATGGTTTGCAATTCCATCTTGTGTATCAGGAAACTGAGACTATGGGAGATTAAGATTTTGCCCACGAGTCAGCATAATCATGACAAAACCTGAATCCCTTGGCACTGGAGACTGTGCTTCTTGCCCTCTACCCCACTTCCATTCTCAGTAAGAATGGAAGGATGAAGGACAGCACTGTATATTGTGCAGAAAATTCAATTTAAATTGATTATGTGTCTGAAGAGCTATACACCTGCCTGATGATAATTTGCCTTCTCTTCTGTACTCTCTAAGCAATAATTTATGGGCCTCAGAAAGCTGACTTACACAACTGAGCAACTAAAAATCCTGCAATTAATTTTATACTTGTGCCATGCTTTCTGCATTTCCACTCTTGTCTGGTTCTGATTTTCTACATCCTGTTTCAAAACTGGGACTCATTCAAAACCAGGCACCTTCTTTGTAGCTCCCCACTTTCAACCACCTTCAGACGCCTGAGAAATCCTTGTTCCATTATTGCTGGAAGTCCCAGGGAGCCTGGCACACAGTCTGACAGATTGAAACTGGACAGCTGCCCCCAGCCCTCCAAAAGGCAAAATTTAGGGCAGAATCCCAGGAAGTTTACAGACTTTGCTTCCTGCTCTCGCTTCATAGATTCTGCTCCCGGATATAAGATTAAGCAATGGCAGAAATTCCAGGACTCTGAAAATATACTGTCAACTGGGATGACAGAAAACAGATGCATGGAGCTTGGTTTCTTACGGTGTCTGGTGAAGGAGTTAAAGATTTTAACAAGGGATGGGAGTGGGGAGGATGAGTGGAAGAAATAGAGGTAAAGGCCAGGAACCAGCTGCCTTGAAACCCTGGTCTGGAAGCAATAGTTAGAGAAGCATGGTGAGATCATATTCCTTTGTCTCTATTAAAAAGCAGTAAAATTTAACAGTCTAAGGAAAAGAGTATACAGAATATTCTTTTTGACTGGCACCAGGCAGACTGTACTGCTGTGCTTATAACTGACTTGGAATTGAGAAAACCTGAATTTTTACCTTGTTATAACTGCTCTGAACAGATAGGAGGAAATCTGGGTTCAAGTGCTAAAGTTTTCTAACAGGATAATGGAAGAAATGCAGTATTTATTTTTAAAACACAAATTCATCTAGCCTTATCTGTCTGAGAGTATTCTAACCGTTATAGTGACAATGACAACTCACGTGTCATAGACTCCTGACTCCACTTTTTACTACGGGACCACAGTTCTTCATGAAGTAATGCCTTATTATCTCCTTTATTTCTGTGAGTCTCCCAAGGAAGGCCTTACATGTGCTAACAAATCAGTCCACTCTTCCCAGGCACCTCTATCACCTCTACCTCCACACCAGAGCCCTCGAGATGCTAAACCCTGGCCTGTGGTGACTGAGGGAAAAGATGACACTCACCCCTCTGCCATGGGAAACCCATTCAGATGAGCCTGAAAACAGTATCGCTCTGCTCTTCTGTTTTTTGGTGTTTTAAGAGGAATAACTGCCATATTTTACCCCCATCCCTTTATCTCCATTAGCCAGAAATGAATTCCTGAGGCTGGACAAGAAAAAGAGAGATTTGAGTGGCAGCCTTCAGAGTATACCCAGAATGTCCTTTCCAAGGCTCGGTTACACCAAAGCCAACCTCATCGTTACCAGTGCCCTTTTCCCAAGAGGTTCCTCAGCACCTTAAAAAGATAGACTTCTAGAAAACCCACCTCACAGTTTCCAGACATTCATTCACTCCACAAATGTTTACTGCATGCCTGCTATGCACCAAAAATAACTGAATCCCCACTTCCTAAGGCATTCGTTCTCTTTAGACCCTATACAAATCCTAGGTGTATTAACTCCTTCCAAAATGTAAGAGTCTGCCAGCAGTCACTGGTAACCACAGGGATGTATTTCCAACTATATCACCATCTGAATGCATGTAATATTAATCATTCCACACTTGCACATCTCTTTTCTAAAGAAGTACCCAGAAGCCCACAGGCATAGCTACACTTAGAAAGCTGCAATAGGTTTGGGTGGGGCAGGGGGGTGGGGAGTAAAACAATCCTGCCAACAAAAGACTCCTCCATATCAATATAGAAGAGCGAGTAGGCATTATTACTAAAGAGTAGGCGTTATCAGATTTACACACATGTAAGACACAGCACAGAAGTGACTACAAAGTCTGGATAGAATTTCATACAAACTTATATCGTGAAGTGGAAGAAAGAACAATTACAATTTCTCTTATCTCCTTGAGAGATAAATGGATATACCTTGTGACTGTTTCCTGTACACCTCGGGCGGGGGGCAGTGATTTCAGAGGTATGTATTTACAGCTCCGAAGGTCAGAAGGCCCATGATTTTGCATCATAACATCAAAAGGTCCAGTCTCTTATTAAGCCTATTATGTTTTCAAGGAGGCACTCCCAGAAAGGGAGAGTGGGGAGATAGTTACCTGTCTCCTCCAAGAAAATGCATCATTTTACCCTTATGAGGCCTGAGGGTCCGGTTTATAAAAAGGACCTACATTACTGAGTAGGAAGTCACAGGATTTATACAGGGATTGTACGGTTCTATGATGGATCTTTTACACAGGGTATTTGTAAAATATCATACTCACAGATTTTTAAGTTTCCAAAGGAAGAGCACATTTGCATTCAAAACTCATTTCAGGGCTTCCCCGGTGGCACAGTGCTTAAGAATCTCCCTGCCAGTGCAGGGGACACGGGTTTGAGCCCTGGTCTGGGAGGATCCCACATGCCGCGGAGCAACTGGGCCCGTGAGCCACAACTACTGAGCCTGCGCGTCTGGAGCCTGTGCTCCACAACGGGAGAGGCCACAACAGTGAGAGGCCCGCGCACCGCGATGAAGAGTGGCCCCGGCTCGCCGCAACTGGAGAAAGCCCTCGCACAGAAACGAAGACCCAACACAGCCAAAAATAAATAAATAAATTTAAAAAAAATTTCATTTCATCTGCAGGTTACTCACTGTCACCAAACAAAAAGCAAGCCTCAGTGTGAAATAAGGGTTGGAAACAGAAAAATGGGATATGGGGTTTAACAAGCTAAGAAAGGCAAGGAATGATCAAAAAAAGAGGGTCTAGAAAATGATGAAAACAAATTTTGTCAGTTTCATAAGCTTATCAAAAATCAACACTCCAGCACGTGTGTGTGAATATGTGTGTCTGATTGTGTGTCCCCACATGCTCAGGCACATGCCACATGTATTTATCTCAAATGAATATATTTTTATCTTCTTTAAACTAACATTTTATGGTAGCATAATTTATTGAGGTGTAATGTTTTGGTTTTTTATTTTGTCTGGCTTTTTCTGTTCTGCAAGAATGAGAAGGAATGAGCATTATATGTAAATTTGGTCTCAATATTTTCCTCCAGTCACCTTTTTCCTCACTTTAGTACATTTGTAGGGCCCAAGGCAGAGTTGCTTGAAAGCAACTTCTTTTTCGGGCTTTTGTAAAAATCTCTACCTCCATAGCTGCCTGAGTCAGCCAGAAAGTTCTCAGTATAATCAGTGGCATGATGTGGTGGGCCTCTTAACAACTCTAAACAACAGCTCGCATGCTGCCTTTTTTTTTTTTTTCTTCTTTTTTTGCGGTACGCGGGCCTCTCACGGTTGTGGCCTCTCCCGTTGCGGAGCACAGGCTCCGGACGCGCAGGCTCAGCGGCCATGGCTCACGGGCCCAGCCGCTCCGCAGCATGTGGGATCTTCCCGGACCGGGGCATGAACCCGTGTCCCCTGCATCGGCAGGCAGACCCCCAACCACTGCGCCACCAGGGAAGCCCCGCATGCTGCCTTCTGAGGGAGGAAATGGGTCCCTGTTAAAGCCAAATTTTCTGTGATGCAGCCTCAATTAGCACTGGAGCCAGAAGCAAGGCCAAGTTCACAAAATCTGCAAAATCGCATCAGTGCAACGTATTCAGTTTTGTTTCAATTTTTCCTCTTGGCTATCACTGGAAATAACACTTTAGTGGATTTTAACCCCTATTTTGACTCTTCCATTACAATTTAGCTTAACAGGAAGTCCACCTTGGTCTCTACAGGAATGAATAGGCACCTCAGCCCAGCATCCCACAAACTGAACCATGTCAGCAGCGCCTTCTGACTTGTGTTTTATTCTGCTTTCAAAAGACAAGCCCTCCAGCTCCAGCTGCAAGAATTATCAGCTAAAGGCAAGCTGTGCTGGCTGATGAGCATGCCTCTGCTGGGTCCCCTCTCCCCTCAGGTAACACAGACTGAGCAGCTAATAGTCACCTGGTGACTTTTTCCCTGTGTTGAAGGGGAAGCCAGAGGAAAGGTTTCTGTATCAAGAGCAGTTGAAATTTTTTTTTAAAAACAAAACTTTCAGGCACTGAATTCTTGTTGGCAAATAAATTCTAATATCTAACAAAGCATTCCCTACACTTTGCGTTAGCACAATTCGTTTCTGGAAACCAGAGCAGGAGGATTTGCAGCAGGCAGGCCATACTAGGGTCATTTCTAAACATTAACTTTTGCCTACTGAGGCATACTGTATGTGGGAGCTTGAAACAGAGGACACAGTTTTTTTTTTTTTTTTTTTTTTTACAAATTTAATCAGTTATACATATACATATGTTCCCATATCCCCTCCCTTTTGCGTCTCCCTCCCACCCTCCCTATCCCACCCCTCCAGGCGGTCACAAAGAACCGAGCTGATCTCCCTGTGCTATGCGGCTGCTTCCCACTAGCTATCTACCTTACGTTTGGTAGTGTATATATGTCCATGCCGCTCTTTCACTTTGTCACAGCTTACCCTTCCCCCTCCCCATATCCTCAAGTCCATGCTCTAGTAGGTCTGTGTCTTTATTCCTGTCTTACCCCTATGTTCTTCATGACATTTTTTTCTTAAATTCCATATATATGTGTCAGCATACAGTATTTGTCTTTCTCTTTCTGACTTACTTCACTCTGTATGACAGACTCTAGGTCCATCCACCTCATTACAAATAGCTCAATTTCATTTCTTTTTATGGCTGAGTAATATTCCATTGTATATATGTGCCACATCTTCTTTACCCATTCATCCAATGATGGACACTTAGGTTGTTTCCATCTCCGGGCTATTGTAAATAGGGCTGCTATGAACATTTTGGTACATGTCTCTTTTTGAATTATGGTTTTCTCAGGGTATATGCCCAGTAGTGGGATTGCTGGGTCATATGGTAGTTCTATTTGTAGTTTTTTAAGGAACCTCCATACCGTTCTCCATAGTGGCTGTACCAATTCACATTCCCACCAGCAGTGCAAGAGTGTTCCCTTTTCTCCACACCCTCTCCAGCATTTATTGTTTCTAGATTTTTTGATGATGGCCATTCTGACTGGTGTGAGATGATATCTCATTGTAGTTTTGATTTGCATTTCTCTAATGAGTAAAGATGTTGAGCATCCTTTCATGTGTTTGTTGGCTGTCTGTATATCTTCTGTGGAGAAATGTCTATTTAGGTCTTCTGCCCATTTTTGGATTGGGTTGTTTGTTTTTTTGTTATTGAGCTGCATGAGCTGCTTATAAATTTTGGAGATTAATCCTTTGTCAGTTGCTTCATTTGCAAATATTTTCTCCCATTCTGAGGGTTGTCTTTTGGTCTTGTTTATGGTTTCCTTTGCTGTGCAAAAGCTTTGAAGTTTCATTAGGTCCCATGTGTTTATTTTTGTCTTTATTTCCATTTCTCTAGGAGGTGGGTCAAAAAGGATCTTGCTGTGATTTATGTCATAGAGTGTTCTGCCTATGTTTTCCTCTAGGAGTTTGATAGTGTCTGGCCTCACATTTAGGTCTTTAATCCATTTTGAGCTAATTTTTGTGTATGGTGTTAGGGAGTGATCTAATCTCATACTTTTACATGTCCCTGTCCAGTTTTCCCAGCACCACTTATTGAAGAGACTGTCCTTTCTCCACTGTACATTCCTGCCTCCTTTATCAAAGATAAGGTGACCATATGTCCGTGGGTTTATCTCTGGGCTTTCTATCCTGTTCCATTGATCTATCTTTCTGTTTTTGTGCCAGTACCATACTGTCTTGATTACTGTAGCTTTGTAGTATAGTCTGAAGTCAGGGAGCCTGATTCCTCCAGCTCCGTTTTTCGTTCTCAAGATTGCTTTGGCTATTCGGGGTCTTTTGTGTTTCCATACAAATTGTGAAATTTTTTGTTCTAGTTCTGTGAAAAATGCCATTGGTAGTTTGATAGGTATTGCATTGAATCTGTAGATTGCTTTGGGTAGTAGAGTCATTTTCACAATGTTGATTCTTCCAATCCAAGAACATGGTACATCTCTCCATCTATTTGTATCATCTTTAATTTCTTTCATCAGTGTCTTATAATTTTCTGCATACAGGTCTTTTGTCTCCTTAGGTAGGTTTATTCCTAGATATTTTATTCTTTTTGTTGCAATGGTAAATGGGAGTGTTTCCTTGATTTCACTTTCAGATTTTTCATCATTAGTATATAGGAATGCCAGAGATTTCTGTGCATTAATTTTGTATCCTGCGAGGACACAGTCTTGAACTAATACAAATTGTGCAAACCCAAACTCATCCCTAAAAATAATTTTCTAAACAAATCATCTAAATCAGCCTATGATCATTTAAATTTTTTGATATTTAATATTCTGTTCGAACAGGATGTGGTTATCTGATTATATCTGAGTGGTGGGATTATGGAAGGCAATTCTTTCATCCTTTTCTATATTTTTGTCAAATCAAAACAATGCATGCATTTTTGTTGGGAGTTTAAAAAAATTTTTTTTAGATGTTTGGGGGTACTTTGTTTATTTTTATCTTTCGTGTGACTAGTTTCCCCAAAGCTCACTGCCTTGAGCTGTCTTTCAGTCTGACAGAGGTCTTGGGAGTCACCTGACACCAGCTGGATATTCGATGCACCCAGTTGTGGGACACACAGCAGCTTTATTGCCTCTTCCGGTTGTAATTTTTTTTTTTACATCTTTATTGGAGTATAATTGCTTTACAATGGTGTGTTAGTTTCTGCTTTATAACAAAGTGAATTAGTTATACATATACATATGTTCCCACATCTCTTCCCTCTTGCGTCTCCCTCCCTCTCACCCTCCCTATCCCACCCCTCTAGGTGGTCACAAAGCACAGAGCTGATCTCCCTGTGCTATGAGGCTGCTTCCCACTAGCTATCTATTTTACGTTTGGTAATGTATATGTGTCCATGCCACTCTCTTGCTTTGTCACAGCTTACCCTTCCCCCTCCCCATATCCTCAAGTCCATTCTCTAGTAGGTCTGTGTCTTTATTCCTGTCTTACCCCTAGGTTCTTCATGACATTTTTTTTTTCCTTAAATTCCATATATATGTGTTAGCATACGGTATTTGTCTTTCTCTTTCTGACTTACTTCACTCTGTATGACAGGTAAAAGTATGAGATTAGATCACTCCCTAACACCATACATAAAAATAAGCTCAAAATGGATTAAAGACCTAAATGTAAGGCCAGACACTATCAAACTCTTAGAGGAAAACATAGGCAGAACACTCTATGACATAAATCACAGCAAGATCCTTTTTGACCCACCTCCTAGAGAAATGGAAATAAAAACAAACAAATGGGACCTAATGAAACTTCAAAGCTTTTGCACAGCAAAGGAAACCATAAACAAGACCAAAAGACAACCCTCAGAATGGGAGAAAATATTTGCAAATGAAGCAACTGACAAAGGATTAATCTGCAAAATTTATAAGCAGCTCATGCAGCTCAATAATAAAAAAACAAACAACCCAATCCAAAAATGGGCAGAAGACGTAAATAGACATTTCTCCGAAGAAGATATACAGACTGCCAACAAACACATTAAAGAATGCTCAACATCATTCCGGTTGTAATTTAAGAAAGACCTCAAATCTGTTGAATCCGATACCCAGGGGCAACTCGGAAAGGAAGAGGCTCACTGGGTTTATTGCACTCGCTGGAAAGAGAGCAGAATGACTGAGTGCAGCCAGGATGCACCAAGGGCAACACTTTTATATGGGGATTGGCAATTTAATTTGTCTTTGTATTTTATGAATTGCAGGCAGAGATGTATTTGCAGGGAAATACATGGGCATTTTTGAAAGCGATTAATTAAGCATGCAATTTATATGAAAACAATTTACTGCAGGACATTATCGGGGCACCCAAAATGCACATGCAATTTCCTTGCCTTCTAATTTGTGGATGTAATTTATTTTGATTGTGCAATTAGGAAAAGAGACCTTTATTAATTTCAGCACAAGTCTAAAGAACCAAGACAAATTTAGCAGTGAAAAATTCTGCCTTCATGGAAAAGAGGAAGGCATGGCCTTGAGTTCTTGCCTTGTGGATAAGCTTCCTGAATCCCAAACCATAGGATTATATCTATTTCTGCTCCAGACTTTCTTCAACAGGGCATTTCACCACTCTGAGCTTCAGCTTTTTCTTGCATAAAATGGAGCTGAAAAAAATCCTCCTCCTGGGGGGCCTCCCTGGTGGCGCAGTGGTTGAGAGTCCGCCTGCCGATGCAGGGGATGCGGGTTCGTGCCCCGGTCCGGGAGGATCCCATATGCCGCGGAGCGGCTGGGCCCGTGAGCCATGGCCACTGAGCCTGCGCGTCCGGAGCCTGTGCTCCGCAACGGGAGAGGCCACAACAGTGAGAGGCCCGCATACCGCAAAAAAAAAAAAAAAAAAAAAAAAAAAAAAAAAAAATCCTCCTCCTGGATTGGCATTTAATGACAGGTTTGGAGAGCCTGTTGTGGTTTGGTTACGGCAGGCTGCCCCAAGCCTGGCCCCGCTATGCAGCCTCATCCCCCCCAGGCCTCCCCTTCAAGGTAAATGCAATTTCACCACCTGCCGCAGGTTCACCACAGGGCCCTCACCAACTGACTCTAGAATGGAGAAGGCAGACAGTGGCCTGAAACAGACTTTTGGTTTATGAGAAGTAAACTGCCAGTGTGGAAATGGAGCCCATGACCTCATTAGCCCGATCCTATAACAATAAATTAGTCCAAATCATCAAAATTCCACTAGCTGTTTTTAAATCATAAAGCCCCCAAAGGAGTAGGTGTTTTTTAAGGAGTTGGGAAGAACATCAAATCATCAACAGAAATGTCTTTGGAGGACTGCCAGCAGCATGAAGAAAGCACTCATTGGCCCCTGGTCCCACCCCTTTCCCCCATACCCACTGAACACAGAAAAAGGGGAAATGGATGAAAGAAATCAAATGCTCTAGATATTGTGCTAGACCCCCTTCCTATGTTATGACATGCCAGGGCCATTAGAGCGCCATAAAATAGGTATGTTTATTCCCATTTTGCAGATGGGACTCAGAAAGATTAAGTGGGGCTCAGAAAGGTTAGGTAGCATCCAGTTCCAATTGCCTACAGTGTCCGTGCTCTTTCCACTGGACCAAAGGAGCTGTGGGCTCCCCTAGGAACACGGAGAGCTGGGGCCATGTGATACTTTCCCTCCTGTGAGCCTTCCTTTTGGTTGCTGAGCCTTAAAAAGGCATTTTAGCCACTTACTGAATTCCAAGTGGCACTTAGCCTGTGTGTGCTGAAAATTACCACTTTCACTGTTTAGTGTTAGTCTGAGACCTTTCCTTGGTTTTTGATAAACCACTACCTTCAATTTCAATAGCACTTGATTGTTTCTAAGCACATTTACAATTGTTTTTTATATACGTAACCTTTACTTTACCAGAGTGGACTCACAATACAACATTTTTCTTTCATATACCAATTACAATGCCACTGAATCCCCACACACCCAGATTAGCAGAAAATCTAAGCTTTCTACACTCACATAAAGAAGCTCCCTCCTAGGTATCGATTAGAATTCCCAAGTATGCTTACTCAGTCCACACATGGATTTTCTCACTTTAAGGGTGAAGGTGATGGTACTAAAGAGCCAAAGAAATGCCCCGATCACTCCAATGTTGATGCTATTACCAAATCCAGAGGCACCATCGGGAAACTAAAGCTTTGTTCATTGGAACGGGCACTAGAAAATCCAGGGAATTGGAAGCAATGCCCATTTGCTTCCATTGTTGCTGTTGTTACCGGGACACTATGTCATCACTCAAACCAAGGGGGTTCCCACAACTGGTGGCCCCAGGGCCATCCCCTGTAAAATTTCCTTAAACCCCACTGCCAAGTTCAACCACAGATGTCCCCACCCAAACCCAACCTAGAGTTATAATTGTTACATTCCTAGCTCTTTGAACTCACCCATTTTTTCCCCAGTGCAGACCACGTCCTGGAGCAGAGTTTCTAGCATCGGCCAAGGACTGTATCGAGGAAGTCACTCACCAACAGTCTTGGCCCTGGTGCTGGATGGGGATCACTCACTCACACTCCTCCCACCCTTCCAGTGATTTCCTCTCAGAGCTCCTGCCAGCCTTTCTGGAGCTCTGACCTAGGTGGGCTCTGCTCCAGTCCGTCAGAACTTCAGAGTCTCCTTAAGCACCTTGTAAACTTGTGGAAAGACACAGACTAGAGTGGGATTTCACCAGGTAGCCAAATACCTTAAAGGGGTCACTTAGTGGTCCTTCCCAGAACCAAGTGAGTCTGCCCAAGAGTGAAGAAATTTTCTCACCTAGAGAAAGAAAACGGCTTAGAATTCCAAAAAGATGGTTATATGTTATGTAAAAGTCTGTAAAAGGAGCTAAAGTCCTGTCTGCTTGGGCACTCCATGAATAAGCCTTCTTCCTCTCTCTAAGGTTATTCCGAGCACACATTCATGAGGATGTAAGAGATATGCATGCACAGTTCTCTTGAGATGGTGAGGTGTAATATAAATGATGATTATCCCGATGACAGAAATGATAGCACACACAATTCACTGACTGCCTACCGTGACACTCTACTAGATGCTTTGTTTATGGTATCTTATTTAATCATCACAGTAACCTTAAAAGGTAGATACTGCCATTGTTCTCACATTACAGATGAGAAAACTTGAGCTCAAGGAGGTTAAGTGACAAACTAACAAATGGCAGAGCTGGGATCTGAACCCACATTTTCAGACTCAAAAATCTGTTTTCTTAACCATTTATGAATTCTGAGTTAGAAACAACCAATTTGGATAAAACTTCTTTTGTACCCTTAGATCTAACAATTACTTGCTTTGGCAAAATACACTTTCAGCAATCATCAATTTACTCATATGTACATGGAACTAATAACTACCACCTTCCAGGGTTTTGTGAGAAAAAAGAGTGCAGTAATGTGAAAAGAACTTCATAAATCATAACATATGTGAGACATAAGTTATATTTTCAGTTTGTCTCCTGGTAACCTGGGTAGCAACATGATGAAAATAGACCCTGGAAATCTTGATGTCAGTGGCTGTCACTTTGATTTCAAGGATTGCCTTCATGCCTGACAGCTTAGTGAGGTAAGAATAAGATGCCTCTAACACACCTAAGACATTATGGGGAAATCTGTCACTTGTGGCTGCCAAAATCTTTTGATAATCCTCCACACTGCTAATTCCACCTTCTCAGCATAGAATCAAAACAAAACAAGCAACAACAAAACCTGTTTCCTAATCTCCTTTTCTGTTAGAGAACAGACTTGTATATTAGGTCCCACCACACAGACCCACCCATGTGAGACGGACTCTGAAGAGACATATGACAGGATGGGTGGAGGATGGCATGTCTGTTTTACTGGTGAATTTCTGGAGCTTTTATTGGTGCTGGTAGCCTTTTGGTCATGGAAGAAACAACATGGCTTTGGAGTGGGGAAGTGACAAAAGTACCCTGGCTGTAGCAGTAAAGCCGGTCTCTGGCACTGGTGGTGGCAGCAGCCCCTCCCTGGGCCAGTTCTGCAGTGTGGCTCTGAAGAGCAAGCTGAGCCAAGATGCTGTTCTCTCAGCCCTCCAATGATCCTCTGTGCCCTCTAACATCCCTGCATAACTTCAGTTCTGCTGAAACTTGCTAAAGAGCACTGTGTTGTCTGAGAACTCTGGCTAAAGCAACACCTTCTCCTCTAGCAGTTACGCAAGGGAAGAGTGACTGTTTAGGGAAGACAGACATGCAGACTTCATGTAGGATGGTCCTAGACAGCTGTTGCCCAAGGGAGATCTCTAGGAGGCAACAAAACTGCCAACAATGACAATGAAGGCAACAGAAGTTTCCTAAGTGCCCGCCAATACACAGATCAGCAACCCAGCTTGGTCACTTTGCACACTTTCTATAATCTATATGATCATCCTGAAAGATAAGCAACATTACTACCATTCCACAACTGAGAAACAAAAGTTCAGAAAGGTTAAGTGAATTGAGTAAGAACATACAGCCAGTCAGCCCAGAAACCAGTCTCCATTTTAAAAAGTCGTTCTGCTTTCAAAGCCCACCATCTTCCCCTGTAACACTCTAGAAGAGTGTGGACTTGGACCCAAGAATTTCCAGGTCCTGAGGATCAGCCTTCCCACAAAGAGAAAGAAGTCACCTACTTTAAAAGATTTACCCACTTAACTAATGACCTTCCCCCTCACCTCCCCGCCCCACAAGAAAAAGAGTTCTACATGCATTTTAGTATTCATGTAAGGTATTGTTTCATGAGGTTTATTTAATCTGAAAGAATCAAGATTGATTTGCCTATTATTCGTTCTAGTGGTTTTATGTATTTAAATTGCAAGCTATCCTAAGAGGCAGTTCTAAGTAATAAAAGGTATAAGTGGCATCTACTTAAGGACCAAAGCGTTCAGATGTCAAAGAATTGTTGTTGCTGTTGTTAAACAGTACTATATTTGAGGTTTGTTTTATTTTTTGTTTTAATTTCTAGGAAGATGACACTGTAAAGGAGTCAGTAAGTAGGAGACCCAAAAAGAGGTCCAGGAACACAACCGGCTCTCTCCCAGCAGCACCTGCTCCCGTGATGGGTGCAGATTCCCAAGCCAAGTGTCTCCATTTTTATTGCCTTCATTTTGCAAGAAGGAAATAATACAACAAGAAAACTTGGCCCAGGTCAAATAAGATGTCTCAGGGAAATAAAACCAACCTTCTACAAGTACAATCATTTTGACAGGAGTCCTCAAAGTAGGTCAGCCATTTCTTACAGTCTAAGAATCTGGAAGTCCAGGAATATTAGTATAAAAAAGAGAGGGACATGAAGTGTGTTGCATTAATATGCTTTGTTTCCTTGATTCTGAGATATCATTGATTATCAGATCCTCCTTTGGCTTATTAACAGCGTCTCAGATCAAAAAGAAACATTATTTCAAATGTGCATGTTGCTTTTAAGAGGGACCCCAATTTCTTGAAGATATAACATTAAAAAAAAAAGCTCTCAGATTGTAGCCAAACAACATTTACTGAGAAAGGATAAAACTTTGACAGTATGTCATTTTCTGTTTATTCCTTTCTATTAATTAAGACTCTCTGGGTTACAGGGAAGTAATTCAAGCATTAAACCAAAGGAGGATTTTATTATAAGGTTATACAGAGGTGTTTCATTGAATCCAAAAGCAAAAACATAGTCAGATCTTAATGAGAAACAGAAGCTAGCAATTGGAAAATTGGAGAATCTGAAAAAGCACCCCTTCTGCATTCTTGTCTCCACCCCCTTCTGCATAGTTTCTTTATTCTTGTCTTCCTTTGAAGACAGGCCTCTTTCTTTCTCATCCATGAGGTACTATTTGCCCACCACTCTAGAGTTTACTTCCCTAGCTTCAAATTCTCCCTATTGCCAGGAAGGAGATTCTAATTGTCCAAATTGAGTCCAGTGTATTCTGTGTCTTGAACTGAGGGGAGTAGGGGAAGGTTGGGTCATGTATGAGGACACACCCGTGTGAATGTGAGGAGGAAGGGGAGAGTGACTCCCAGGCTGGGCAGTCCGTCATTCAAGCCCATCTCTGGAATCCCCCACTCTATGATCAGAGCTGCTTTCTCTGCCCAGCAGCTCACACATCCCAGACAGACAGCTAGAGACACAAACAAATGACCGGAAATTGAGGTGACCTCCTGAGGAAGGGCAGACGCTCACAGCAGCAGTGAGTCTCCAACGTCACACTTGGGTGTCATTCATCCCTCTAAGCACATAGCCTGTGAATGAACGGTGCCATTTGTAAAACCAAGCTCCACACAGTTTTGCTATTTCAGTGACTTATAAACCAGGACACAGAAACTTTTGCTTTATTACTAAAAGATTCTGAGATTTTTGCCAGTGAAGACTCGGATGCCTGAATACAATGTAAATGTAAAATTAAAACCCCGAAAGCCAGCGGTCAGCACTTTGCCCCGGAACCAGCACTGCATGCATTTCAAAATTATCACCCAGTCTGACATCTGTGTCATATGATGGGCCACTCAGTTTGGGGTTTTCACTTTTGTGATATTACCCATAAAGACCAAAAAACCAAACAAACAGAAAACTGTGACTAACACAGGGCCTATGAAGATTTGCTGTTTTAAACAGTCAGAGTAAAAATTACCTACTTTTAATGCCTAGCAGATTTTTGACATGTAATTTGTTTTATAATTTGGAGAAGAGAGTGTTTTCTGATATGCTTATTTTTATCATCCTAGAAATGTTCTTCTTCCTTCTCTTTTTTTGGTTTGATTTGCTTATATAGGATGTTAAGATATCTATAGAGATACTAATGATGTTGGAATCAGGTTAGGAAGAAATCAGGATGTATTCACTCATCTTGAAAGAATCCTTCTCACTGACCTGGCTTTCCCCAAAACCAATGACCAGAAGGGAGCTGCTGTTGCCTTAGGCTGCCCAGAAATTCCCACTGCCTCTAACCTTCCCTTTTGCACCAGCGAAGTCCCTCAGCTGAAGAGCTTTGCTCTGTACTTGGACCTTTACACTCTGCCTTAGAAAAGGAATCAGGAATTCCCTGGCAGTCCAGTGGTTAGGATTCTGCACTTTCACTGCCGAGGGCGCAGGTTCGATACCTGGTCATGGAACTAAAATACTGCAAGCTGCTCAGCGTGGCCAAAAAAAAGAAAAGAAAAGAAATCAGGGCTTCCTTGAGTCACATGAAGTCCCAATTTCTGCAACAGGGAAGCTGAAAATCTGTGATGTCACATTTGCCCTTTGAACTGAGGTCCTTCTATGGAAATTGGTGGTTGCATTAACTACTGCTTACAGAGAGGAAAAGGAGACAGGATGGACAGAGTCTGTAATATGAACACTCTGTGTAACTAAAGTAATCAAAATGGGAGCAGGGAAAACTGAAAAGAGTGAATAATGGAGATCTAGCGATAAGACTGTGTATATAGCGCATCTTGGTCTGTGAAGAGCGAGCCATATTTCTATAATACCTCTAAGACAGTTTGTTTCCCTTGCTGTATTTTTCTCCTTTAGGGTTGAGGGTCTTATGGTCAATAGGCACACTTTCTCAGCTGATACCAAGATCTGAAGGGGTGTGTGTCACCAGCTACCTATATCAAAAGTGGACTCAGAGTGGCATTGCCTTAGTGAATTTTCTAGAATCCATTGCTCAGAACTCGGCTCAGATTGACTGAACTCTAAGTCTCATATCTGAAACCAGAATACTGATCTATTTACTTACAGTGAAATAAAACACCAAGAGGCCAATATATTCAGCCCACTGTTCCTAGCATTCTCTTCCTATAGGTACATTAACTACCCAGAAAACCAAGTTGTAACGATGAAGTAACTTGGTGAACACAGACTCAAAACAAAGACAGTTAGTTTTATGAAGTGAATGCTTAATAGCATCAGGCTGAAATTCCACAATGTATTTCTCTCTGCAGTAAGAAGATCATTAGCCCAGATATATCAAATCCTTGGGTGGGTGCTCACACTCTCAGGCACTTTCTCTCTTCCAAAATGATTTTAACTATCTTCACCTCTTGACATAGACTTTCCTTTGATATGTTAATAGTTTCAGTAAGTTTTCTATCTGGTCTTCTGGACAAAAGAGTCATTCTCTTTCTTATAGAAAAAATTCACTATACGCTTGTTTGAAATGTTTTACTCTCAGAAAGTAACATTTTTTTATTTTCAGATTGTTAGAGGATATCTTATAATAACTACAAGAACTTAAAATGCTATCTACTTGTGCCACTTTGTGCATTTAAGACCCTTGGTATTTCCCCTTTCAGGCTTCTAATGCTTGATGCTCTGCAGCCAAGGGTCAAAGAAAATTAACATCACCAGCCTGTCCCAAACCTTTGGGATGCAATATGTTCTGATGATCTCACATGCTTATTTGTAAATCCTTCAGTTTTTCCTGAAGTTCAAAAGGGGTTGGTGGAATAATCGAATGGGTTTCTATGTAAAAGGCATAGGCAATAGTAGAGACATGAATAAATTCTGTCCTGGAAATATAATGAATGAGAGTGGTATACCAATGACTGGAAAGGGAAAAATTCAGGGATTAAGAAGATCAAAGGGAAATAAAAGGATGAGAGAGGCAGAAAGTCCAGAAAGCCTCAACATTCACTCATTCAGTTTTCAAACAATTCATACATTTGTATAGATGGATGGATGGATGGATGGATGGATAGGTAGGTAGGTAGGTAGGTAAATAGATAGGTAGGTAGATAGATAGATAGATAGATAGATAGATAGACAGATACACAGATATAGATAGACATAATCCTAAAATATTTCCATGCCAAACTTAGATGTTCATATTTTTTCTCAAAGTCACCTCTCAGCCAATGGTTCCATTTCAGCAGCCTCACTGTATTTGTGTACACAGCACTATTTGAGCAATTATTTACATTTTTTGTACTTTTCCCTATTATTTTATAAATAAAGGTAAATAAATGTTAAATAGCTGATACCAGCAATAAAATGCATAGGTCTCATTCAGTTGAAACAAAGAGGGAACTCATCAGGCATGCCAATAGCAAAAATTATTAACCTGAATTGAATTCTTGCTGGCCATAGGCCAGGCTGATTGTGTGTTCAGATGCAAAGGAAAATAACCCAAGAAAGTACACTTAAGTAATTCTGGAAATGTAATACTGAAGATTATATACAAAAGGAAAGATGTAATTAGGAAGTTTAAAGTTATTTTGCTCTTTATGAAATTTTCTTATAGGATTTGTCTGTTGTGCAACTTTCATATATTTCAATTTCCTGCACATTTTCAAATATACATTAAATCTGAAACATATTTTTCAGAATTCTCTGGTAAAGAAAAAACAAATTAGAAAAATACCTAGAGGTCTTGAGACTACTTTTCTATTAACAAGGAAAAGGCTGAAGTATGGGTGAACCATGTCAAAACTTTCTGTTACATCCTGCTAGCAGAGCCTGCCTAAGATGAGGAAAGTGAAGGGAAATCTCTGTAAGAGAAGGTATTTCCCCCTTAGCAATGGTGAGCTGATTGTGTTAATAAAGGTTACACACAGACTTTGCTATCTCAGTAGCCAGATTGTGCTGTCTCACTGGAGATGTTCTCACACCAGGAAACACAAGGCAAACAGTGAGCCTCTTCTTAAGAGCTAGTCTCCTAGCTATGTCTCACTGATTAATGAGTACCCTGGCATCAGAATCTGAAATTTAAAAGATAATGAGAGTAAAAACTCCTAGAACCAGCATCACCATCTGTCTGAAGACTACACTTCCTGTACATTATGTACCCAAATCCCAAAATTAACACATCTCAGGCTTTGTTCACTTAAGCAAAAGCATCACATCATGATGAATAGTAGCAGTCATGATCAAAAGAGAACTGTAGGATGTTAAGGTACACGGAAATATGACCAAATATAATTCAGGTGTCCCCAGACCCCATATAACCTTCCGCTTTAGTCTGCATGACTCTTGAAAAGATACAGAGTTCTAATGTTAGGTTTTATGTCACTTAGTGCACGGGTAACACAACCCATGTTATCGTCACCTAACATTTAAAGACAACGTTATAACACCAAGTGTTGGGGAAGATGTGGAAAAATGGGAGACCTTATGAACAGCAAATGAGAATATAAATGAGTAGAAACACAGGAGAGCAGTTTCACAGTATTTATCCAATGAACTATCCTTAAGCAGTAAAAACAAAGGAACTAGAGCTAAATCTATCACCATGCACATATCTCAGATATTTAATGTTGAGTAAAGAGAGAAAATTGCATAAAGCTATACATGACACCACTTATCTGAAGTTTAAGACACGTAGAACACGGCATGCATTTTAACAAATATATACACATGTAATAAAGGCAGAAAACTAAGGAAGAGAAGGATGGAAGCTGACTTCAAGATGGTGTTTATCCTGGGAGAGAAAAGGAGAGAAATGAGAGTACAGAGGGGGTCGAAAAGAAGTTTCAGCTGATTATGTGATGTTTTATTTTTCAGAAAGAAGAATCTTAGGCAAATGTGGCAAAATGTTAAGATTTGTTTAAACTGGGTGATGGCAGATTGAGAACACACGTTTACTTTCATTCCCTCCCAAACCCCACTAAAATGATAATAAATGTATTTTTAAGGCATAAAGCTAAAAGGAGAAAGAAAAAGGGAAAGGAGACAACAGAAACAAATTTTGGAAACTGGGAAGCAGATGGGATTTCTGACTTCAAAGAACTGGGAAAAGGGAATCCTATGCTGACAGTGGGGAAGCAGAAAACCAACTCGATTTTCTCTGCAGGCTCCCTAAAAAGTTCACAAGCTGGGAATACAAAGTACTGAAAGTGCAGGTGAAAGTGAAGCTAAAATAGGATGATGGTTTGAAAGTCTGTTTTAAAGGCAGTCAGATCTTCAGATTCCTGTCCCTCTCTGAACAGCCTGGTGCCTGCCCTTCTCACCTTACTGGAGAACTGTAGGTTGATTCCCTGAAGAAAGGTCCTCCAGCTGGGAGACATCCAGCATAGGAGGACTCATGTTGAAGACAAGGCTAAGAGAATTTTTATTTGTTGAATCATGAAACCCACAGTCCTCTTCCCTCGCTAGATTCCTAGAACAATGGTAATAAGTCTATGACTCTCCAGGCAAGACACTGAAAGAATTTTCTCTGGAGAATCTGATTATCCCAAGAGATGGTTGGTTAGTTGGTTGGTTGGTTGGTTTTTACTACACTTTATGAATGTAAAATCTGTTCTTAGTTCAAGGGCCACATAAAAATAGGCCACAGGGTTGTAGTTTGCTGACTTCAGTCTACTCAACAGCAACACTGGCAGCCAAGTGACAGAGGAGCAATGCATTCCAAAGTCTGAGGGAAAATTATTTCCAAACTGGAACTCAATACTCAGCCAAACTGGTAATCAAGCTATCAGGAGAAAGACATATTTAGTCATGTAGGGTCTCAATATTGTTTCTAGGTACCATTTTTCAGGATCCTACTAGGGCATGTGTGCCACCAAAAAGAAAACAAATTAGAAAAGAAAAGGGAAATGCCATTACAAAACCTGGGATTAACCAGGCTAAATATGAAGGAAATCCATAGTATGATAATGAAGATAGATATCAGGAGAGAATCCATTCCAGATTAGAGCACATTCGGGTCTCCAAAAAATTCTTTTTCCATCAGAGACTCTAAGCAGCCATTCTAGTTCCTTTGCAGAAAAATTGCCTCAAGCTACACACCATGTATAGGAAATCGCACAATCCATATGAGTGAAATGTTTTTGGTTGTCCCTTGTACTGGTTAAAACCCTGTGCTATTCATGAAGGAAAGACACTTTGCAAATGATCAACTTCACCGTTCCCTTACCCTAATTTGTCTTTCATACTTCTTAGAGGGAATGCCAAACTTATGCACCACAATTATTAGAACAGTAATCAGGTTAAATCATCTCCTACATCCACCCTCCATTCTTAAACAGAATAAACTTGCTGTTGAGACTTTCCTAAAAAGAGTATAGGTTGTTTAGGTCCTTAGTCCAAGTAATATTTTCACAATATCCCCCTCAACAGTCAAGCCTTCTCATGAGATATTCTAAACATAAGCTGTTTCTCTGCTCAACTGAAGCTCATCCTAAACTCTTGATTTCTTCAATACTGATTCATGCATTTATATTCCTTGGGTTCACCACAGCCTCTTCCTGAAACCTCCAGCTCCCTCTTCTGGACCTAAAGCGTCACGGAGTTGTTTAGCTCTTCTTTTCTCTCTGCTCACCTGTTTTCATTGTTTCCTCCCTTTTCCTCCTTATTTTGTCCTTCCTTTTCTCCATTTTAACTCAGGCTTTCAGCTTGTCCCTCTCTTTCCTCTCCTTCAAAGTTCTCTTCCTGTAAGCTTGTCCAGAGCTCATAATCTACTCCTCCTGAGCTGTCCTATGGTTTTTCTTTCTTTGCTAGCTTCTGTAAGGCTTGGTAATTTCTCCACTATCTTGCATCTCCCCAACACTTTCCTCTCTTTTCCCCTTGTTCACTATCTACTCAGTCAGCTGTAACTGACCCTATGACAATTAATTCTCCTCCTACATGAATTTGACTAGAAGGGATTACTCACTCATGGGTGAAGTCTCTCAGCCATCATGACAAACCAATGTTACGATTATCCTCACCCAATTTTACAGACAAGGAAATTAAATCACAGAGAGACTCACTAACTTTTCCAAGCTCATAAGGTAATAGGAGCCAGGATGCAAACCTAAGTCTATCTAGCTCCAAAACCCATGATCATTCATCTGTACCATGCTGCTTCTGCATGTGGCAGTGCCTTGGCCTCTTTGTAGTTTAATAGTATCACTTATAATTAATCTTCAGAGGATCTTGGTTTAAGAGGCACCTAAATTCAAAAGCAACTGTGTATCCCTAGAATAATAAGCAGAGGTTTTCTGCAGGTTATTAAACATATGTTGGGGGATATCATGTCATATTCCTCAAGGTAAAGAACAAAATTAAAATTATACACAAACCCAAGGAAAGAACTAGACCTTTACCTGTTGACTCTTTCATGCCCATACAGAAACCTATTAAAGTTCCTGTAAAATACTATATGGAAGTAAACCAATAACTGTTTAAGAAAGGGACATGCTTTTTTCAAACAATAAAAGAGATTCAATTCAGAAAATGAGAATTTCTCACCAATGAATATAACTTGGAGACACTTAACCAGCAAGGGTGAAGGAAGGAGTAAGCCTAAGGAACTCCACCACAGCGTGGCCATGGACAGTGAGACCAGGAGGCACAGATGAAGTCAACATGGCTCCAGGAGAGGCAGCCCATTACAGCACAGAGCACAGGAAAGGTTGCTCATCCTGACAGAACTGAGTCAGCTGAGGAAAGGAAAGGACTCTCCCAAAAAACACAGTCAGTCAGGGACCTAGAGGCAGAGGGAAGAGCCTGCAGAGGGAGGACGAGAACACGTGAAGAGGATAAATGCTCACTTGCCCAAGAAATGGACTCTCCTAATGACGATTTTACCCAGGATTCAGGGAAATTCACAACAGAAATTAGTGAGAATCTCCGACTTGAAAGGAATTCTATATGAAAAGCATAATAAAATCACAGAGTTAAAAATTTTAAAAAAAGAACTTAGAGATTATCTCATTCAATCCTCTAAGTTTATAATACTACACATGCCATATTGTCAGAAGACCTAGAGAGAATTAAAATCTTAAATAATTTAATAAAGAGTGAATTACTATACAAAAGTGTTTTCATCATCATTGTTATCCTGTAATCTTTATTTGACCATGAAGCACAAAGGGCAAATGTTAGTGTCCCAATGTTGCCAGTAATAGAAGTAAGCCTTAAAGAGGTTAACTATATACACCAGTAAGTGTAAGAGAGATGAAACTACTACCCAGAGAGAAGCTTTATTTCTAGTTGTAATATATTTTGCTATTTTTTTTCTTTTCAGATTAATTTATGAGTACAATAGAAAGAGAGTTTGAAGAGAAGTGAAAACTGAAAGGTTTCAGCTAAAACAGAGAAACCAAGACCAGTGTCCTTTTTAAAAGAGGATAAAATAGAATAATCAAATACTATCTTTAAGTTTATAAGCCTAATTTTAAAAGGATTAAACTAATTTCCTGGGAAATTACTTTCTCGGAGAAGCTTCTTTCCCTCCAACTGTTATTTATTTATTTATTGCCTGAAGAGTTTAAATAAATAAATTGCATGATCAATAGAAACAACAAAGTTGCTTTGCTTAAAGCTGATAACAGAGCATATAGATTTTCCATGAATAATTGAAAACGTCTGACAAAGAGGTTTAAAGCCTTCGGTCTCTGCCCCTCTCTTGCTCTGCTTTGCTTACAGAACTAATTCTTAAGTCTCCACATGGAAAGAAATCAAACCCATCCAAGTCAACCACTGCCACAGCCAGGAGGGCTTATTTATTGTCTGCAGAGGGGGAGCCACGTGGCAGTAAGAGCTCAGGAAGAAGGCAGCATCTTACAGCTGCCTGAAGTAATCCACAAGCCTAAGGGGATAGGAGCCTGGCCGTTAGTTGCTCCTTAACCAAGATCCAGGGCTAAAGACATAAGTGTGTAAAGCCAGGCAATTTTTTTGTTGCATAATTACAATAAGTTCATCACCCTCAAACTTGCTGTTCTTCAGGGAGCATCAGACAGCTATCTCTAAGGCAAGCTTTGAGACATAGTTTTGTTGTTTGCCGTTGTTTCATACTTTTTTTTTAATTATTGTGGTAAAAACACTGAACGTGAGCTCTACCTTCTTAACAAACTGTTAAGTGCATAATACAGTATTGTTAACTATAGGCACGGTATTGTGCAGATTTCTAGAATTTATTCATCTTGCATAACTGAAATTTTATACCTGTTGAAAACAACTCCCCAATTCTCCTTCCCCCACAGCCCGTGACAACCACCATTCAATTCTCTGTTTCTATGAGTTTATCTATTTTAGACACCTGGTATAAGCAGAGTCATGCAGTATCTGTCCTGTGAGTAGCTTATTTCAGGTGGCTTATATCCACCAATGGATGAACGGAGAAGAAAATGTGGCATATACATGCAATGGAATATCATTCAACTTTGAAAAAGAAGGAAATCCTGCCATATGCAACAACATGGATAAACCTGGAGAATATTATGCTAAGTGAAAGATGCACTTACAGTTTAGGGATATATCTCACATACTAAGTCCATCAACAAGGAGCCTAGAGAAAGCTTCTCTATGTACATGGCTTGAGTCCCCAAGATTCCGAAAGAAAAACTTAGTAAAAACTCAAGGTTGCTGTAGCTCAGTATCTGGTTCAAGCTGCCAAAATTTGGTCATTTTGGTGACCATGGTCCAGGCCCTGGAGGCCTCTTCTCTTCTCATCAACAGTAGCAGAAAAAGCAATGAAAAGGGGCTTCCCTGGTGGCGCAGTGGTTGAGAGTCCACCTGCCGATGCAGGGGACAAGGGTTCATGCCCCAGTCCGGAAAGATCCCACATGGCGTGGAGCAGCTGGGCCCATGAGCCATGGCCGCTGAGCCTGCATGTCTGGAGCCCGTGCTCCGCAACGGGAGAGGCCACAACAGTGAGAGGTCCACGTACCGAAAAAAAAAAAAAAAAAAAAAATCACAGCTAACCAACTTAGTATAAAATATTGAATAGTTTCCCATTAATACTGGAAAAAAATGCAAGGTTATCTGTTCTTACCACTTCCATTCAAAACTGTAGTGAAAGTCCTAAGTGGCAGTAAGACAAGAAAAATAAATAAGAATAAAGATTATATAGGGAGAATAACTGTCTCCACTTGCAGATGACATAATTGCTAATGTGGAAAATTTTAAGGAGTTTACATAAAACCCACTGTAACTAATACATTAGTAAGTTGCAGCATACAAGGCTACTATTAAGAAATAAATTATATTTTTAAGTATAGCAGGAAAAAATTATTTAATGGATTTTTAAAACAATTCCATTTAAAATGCCACAAAAAATAGCATACAAACTTAGGAATAAGTTTAATAAAAACAACAACAAAATATTCAAGGTTCTCCTTAAAAACTGCAGAACATTCCTGAGAGAATTTAAAGAAGACCTATCTGATTAAAGAGATATACAACTTAAATGAATTTGAAGATTCAATATTGTTTAGATGTCAGGTCTTCCAAATATGATCTATGGACTCAGTGTAATCACAATCAAAGTCCCAGAACTTTTTTTAGTAAAACTGAAAAGCTGATTCTAAAATTAAGCAAATTTAAAAGACAAGAGCGAAGAACGGGACTCAGTAGCTGATTTTAACTAACTGAACCCCAGACTGGGTGGGACTGGTATAAAGACAGACATACAGATCAATGGAAGGGAATAAAAATCACAACTTATATGGTCAACTGAGTTTTTTTTACAAATATTTCAAGGCAATTCACTGAGGAAAGAAAAGTTTATTCAAAAAATAATGCTGGGGCCTCCCTGGTGGCGCAAGTGGTTGAGAGTCCGCCTGCCGATGCAGGGGATACGGGTTCGTGCCCCGGTCTGGGAGGATCCCATATGCCGCGGAGCGGCTGGGCCCGTGAGCCATGGCCGCTGAGCCTGCGCGTCCGGAGCCTGCGCGTCCGGAGCCTGTGCTCCGCAACGGGGGAGGCCACAACAGTGAGAGGCCCGCATACCGCAAAAAAAAAAAAAAAAAAAAAAAAAAAAAAAAAAAAAATAATGCTGGAATAATAGATATCCATTTGGGAAAAAATAAGTATTGACAAACTTTATAATGTATATAAAAATTAACTTGAGACCAGAGGGCAGAGAGCAGAAGCAAGAAGAACTACCATCCTGCAGGCTGTGGAAAAAAACCACACTCACAAAAAGACAAGACGAAAAGGCAGAGGGCTATGTACCAGAGGAAGGAACAAGATAAAACCCCAGAAAAACAACTAAATGAAGTGGAGATAGGCAACCTTCCAGAAAAAGAATTCAGTAATGATAGTGAAGATGATCCAGGACCTCAGAAAGAGAATGGAGGCAAAGATCGAGAAGATGCAAGAAATGTTTAACACAGACCTAGAAGAATTAAAGAACAAACAAACAGAGATGAACAATACAGTAACTGAAATGAAAACTACACTAGAAGGAATCAATAGCAGAATAACTGAGGCAGAAGAACGGATAAGTGACCTGGAAGACAGAATGGTGGAATTCACTGCTGTGGAACAGAATAAAGAAAAACGAATGAAAAGAAATGAAGACAGCCTAAGAGACATCTGGGATAACATTAAATGCAACAACATCGCATTATAGGGATCCCAGAAGGAGAAGAGAGAGAGAAAGGACCCGAGAAAATATTTGAAGAGATTATAGTCGAAAACTTCCCTAACATGGGAAAGGAAATAGCCACCCAAGTCCAGGAAGCGCAGTGGGTCCCATACAGGACAAACCCAAGGAGAAACACGCTGAGACACATAGTAATCAAATTGACAAAATTTAAAGACGAAGAAAAATTATTGAAAGCAGCAAGGGAAAAACGAAAAATAACATACAAGGGAACTCCCATAAAGTTAACAGCTGATTTCTCAGCAGAAACTCCACAAACCAGAAGGGAGTGACATGATATATTTAAAGTGATGAAACAGAAGAACCTACAACAAAGATTACTCTACCGGGCAAAGATCTCATTCAGATTCGATAGAGAAATCAAAAGCTTTACAGACAAGCAAAGGCTAAGAGAATTCAGCACCACCAAACCAGCTATACAACAAATGCTAAAGGAACTTCTATAAGTGGGAAACACAAGAGAAGACGAGGATCTACAAAAACAAACCCAAAACAATTAAGAAAATGGTCATAGGAACATACATAACAATAATTACCTTAAACGGGAATGGATTAAATGCTCCAACCAAAAGACACAGGCTTGCTGAATGGATAAAAAAACAAGATCCATATATAGGCTGTCTACAAGAGACCCACTTCAGACCTAGGGACATACACAGACTGAAAGTGAGAGGATGGAAAAAGATATTCCATGCAAAGGAAATCAAAAGAAAGCTGGAGTAGCAATACTCATATCAGATAAATAGACTCTAAAGAATGTTACAAGAGACAAGGAAGGACACTACATAATGATCAAGGGATCAATCCAAGAAGAAGATATAACAATTATAAATATATATGCACCCAACATAGGACCACCTCAATACATAAGGCAACTGCCAACAGCTATAAAAGAGGAAATGGACAGTAACACAATAATAGTGGGGGACTTTAACACCTCACTTACACCAATGGACAGATCATCCAAAACGAAAATAAATAAGGAAACAGAAGCTTTAAATGACACAACAGACCAGACAGATTTAACTGATATTTATAGGACATTCTGTCCAAAAACAGCAGATTACACTTCCTTCTAAAGTGCACATGGAACATACTCCACGATAGATCACATCTTGGGTCACAAATCAAGCCTCAGTAAATTTAAGAAAACTGAAATCAAATCAAGCATCTTTTCTGACCACAATGCTATGAGATTAGAAATTAATTACAGGGATAAAGATGTAAAAAAGACACACAAATGGATGCTAAACAACACGTTACTAAATAACCAAGAGATCACTGAAGAAATCAAAGAGGAAATCAAAAAATACCTGGAGACAAATGACAATGAAAACACGATGATGCAAAAATTATGGGATGCAGCAAAAGCAGTTCTAAGAGGGAAGTTTATAGCTATACAAGCCTACCTCAAGAAACAAGAAAAATCTCAAATAAACAATCTAACCTTACACCTTAAGGAACTTCAGAAAGAAGAACAAACAAAACCCAAAGTTAGCAGAGGAAAGAAATCATAAAGATCAGAGCAGAAATAAATGAAATAGAAACAAAGAAAACAATAGCAAAGATCAATAAAACTAAAAGCTGGTTCTTTGAGAAGATAAACAAAATTGATAAAGCATTAGCCAGACTCATCAAGAAAAAGAGGGAGAGGACTCAAATCAATAAAATTAGAAATGAGAAAGGAGAAGTTACAACAGACACCGCAGAAATACAAAGCATCCTAAGAGACTACTACAAGCAACTGTATGCCAATAAAATGGACAACCTGGAAGATGGACAAATTCTTAGAAATGTATAATCTTCCAAGACTGAACCAGGAAGAAAGAGAAAATATGAACAGACCAATCACAAGTACTGAAATTGAAACTGGGATTAAAAATGTTCCAACAGGGCTTCCCTGGTGGCACAGTGGTTGAGAGTCCGCCTGCCGATGCAGGGGACACGGGTTCGTGCCCCAGTCTGGGAAGATTCCCACATGCCACGGAGCAGCTGGGCCCGTGAGCCATGGTCGCTGAGCCTGCGTGTCCAGAGCCTGTGCTTTGCAGCAGGAGAGGCCACAAAAAAACAAACAAACAAACAAACAAAAAAAATGTTCCAACAAACAAAACTCCACAACCAGATAGCTTCATAGGTGAATTCTATAAAACATTTAGAGAAGAGCTAATACCCATCCTTCTCAAACTCTTCCAAAATATTGCAGAGGAAGGAACACTCCCAGACTCATTCTATGAGGCCACCATCACCCTGATACCAAAACCAGAAAAAGATACTACAAAAAAAGAAAATTACAGACCAAAATCACTGAATATAGATGCAAAAATCCTCAACAAAATGCTAGCAAACAGAATCCAACAACACTTTAAAAGGATCATACACCATGATCAAGTGGGACTTACCCCAGGGATGCATGGTTCTTCAATATATGCAAATCAATCAATGTGATACACCATATTAACAAATTGAAGAATAAAAACCATATGATCATCTCAATACATGTAGAAAAAGCTTTTGACAAAATTCAACACCCATTTATGGTAAAAACTCTCCAGAAAGTGGGCATAGAGGGAACCTACCTTAACATAATAAAGGGCATATACAACAAACCCACAGCAAACATCATTCTCAATGGTGAAAAACTGAAAGCATTTCCTCTCAGATCAGGAACAAGACAAGGATGTCCACTATCACCACTATTATTCCACATAGTTTTGGAAGTCCTACCCATGGCAATCAGAGAAGAAAAAGAAATAAAAGGAATACAAATTGGAAAAGAAGAAGTAAAACTGTCACTGTTTGCAGATGACATGATACTACACATAGAGAATCCTAAAGATGTTACCAGAAAACTACTAGAGCTACTCAATGAATTTGGTAAAGTTTCAGGATACAAAATTAATGCACAGAAATCTCTTGCATTCCTATATACTAATGATGAAAAATCTGAAAGAGGAAGTAAGGAAACACTCCCATTTACCACTGCAACAGAAAGAGTAAAATACCTAGGAATAAACCTACCAAGGGAGACAAAAGACCTGTATGTAAAAAACTATAAGACACTGATGAAAGTAGTTAAAGATGGCACCACCAGATGGAGAGATATACCGTGTTCTTGGATTGGAAGGATCAAAATTGTGAAAATGACTATACTACCCAAAGCAATCTACAGATTCAATGTAATCCCTATCAAATTACCAATGGCATTTTTTACGGAACTAGAACAAATCATCTCAAAATGTGTATGGAGACACAAAAGACCCTGAATAGCCAAAGCAGTCTTGAGTGAAAAAAACGGAGCTGGAGGAATCAGACTCCCTGACTTCAGACTATATTACAGAGCTACAGTAATCAAGACAATATGGTACTGGCACAAAAACAGAAACATAGATCAATGGAACAAGATAGAAAGCCCAGATAAACCCACGCACCTATGGTCAACTAATCTATGACAAAGGAGGCAAAGATATACAATGGAGAAAAGACAGTCTCTTCAATAAGTGGTGCTGGGGAAACTGGAGAGCTACATGTAAAAGAATGAAATTAGAACACTCCCTAACACCATACACAAAAATAAACTCAAAATGAATTAGAGACCTAAATGTAAAACCGGACACTATAAAACTCTTATAGGAAAACATAGGAAGAACACTCTTTGCAATAAATCACAGCAAGATCTTTTTTGATCCACCTCCTAGAGTAATGGAAATAAAAACAAAAATAAACAAATGGGATGTAATGAAACTTCAAGGCTTTTGCACAGCAAAGGAAATGATAAACAAGACGAAAAGACAACTCCCAGAATGGGAGAAAATATTTGCAAAGGAATCAATGGACAAAGGATTAATCCTCAAAATATATGAACAGCTTATGCAGCTCAACATTAAAAAAACAAACAATACAATCCAAAAATGGGCAGAAGACCTAAATAGACATTTCTCCAAAGAAGACATACAGATGGCCAAGAAGCACATGAAAAGCTGCTCAACATCACTAATTATTAGAGAAGTGCAAATCAAAACTACAATGAGGTATTACCTCACACCAGTTAGAATGGGCATCATCAGAAAATCTACAAACAACAAATACTAGAGAGGGTGTGGAGAAAAGGGAACCCTCTTGCACTGTTGGTGGGAATGTAAATTGATACAGCCACTATGGAGAACAGTATGGAGGTTCCTTAAAAAACTAAAAATAGAATTACCATATGATCCAGCAATCCCACTACTGGGCATATACCCAGAGAATACCATAATTCAAAAAGACACATGCACCCCAATGTTCATTGCAGCACTATTTACAATAGCCAGGTCATGGAAGCAACCTAAATGCCCATCGACAGACGAATGGATAAAGAAGTTGTGGTACATATATACAATGGAATATTACTCAGCCATAAAAAGGAACGAAATTGAGTCATTTGTTGAGACGTCGATGGATTTAGAGACTGTCATACAGAGTGAAGTAAGTCAGAAAGAGAAAAACAAATATCATATATTAATGCATGTATGTGGAACCTAGAAAAATGGTACAGATGAACCAGTTTGCAGAGCAGAAGTTGAGACACAGATGTAGAGAACAAACGTATGGACACCAAGGGGGGAAAACTGTGGTGGGGTGGGGATGGTGGTGTGCTGAACTGGGTGATTAGGATTGACATGTATACACTGATGTGTATAAAACTGATGACTGGTAAGAACCTGCAGTATAAAAAAACAAACAAAAAAAAACAACTAAAACTAAACTTTCTTTGGGTTATTTGTATGGAAATATGTTAATATAAATGTTTCAGACATTACATGAAATTTCTAAAAATCTTATATGTTCTGGTATGATGTTATAAGTCATAATTCTAGTTATTACTTTAAAATGTATATCTCAGAAATAACTAAATTTCCTTGTCAATTGCATTATTATGAACTTTCATCAAATCTTTCACCGTGGTCATTTTTAAGTCGTTTGTCATTTACAGACAGCTCTGAGTGTACTCTGATGCTTTCGCAAAAATGTTCCTATAAAAGGGTTTCATCTTCAAGGAATTCATGGAAAAGACTCTGACAAGTACAGGTTTCTGGTAACTGACTACACTGCTGAACTGAATGAATAAGCATTTTCAGAACTCTAATGGAAAACTGATGAATTCATAAAAGTGCTAACAAAAGATCAAGATGAAAAAAATTTTAATTACATGGGACTGAGTGAACTGATGAGGATGATTATAATTTTTGTGACTTTGTTTGAATTAAAAAAAAATCCCCCCCAAAAAATTAACTTGAAATGGATCTTAGGCTTAAAATGTAAAAGTTAAAACTATAATACTTCCTGAATAAAACATAGGGGAAAACCTTTGTGACCTTGGAGTGGACACCAAGATTTCTTAGATAGAACATAAAACACATGAATCATAAAATATTGATAAATTGGACTTTATTATAACTAAAAACTTTTGTTCCTTGAAAGACAAAGACACAGTATAAAAAAATGAAAAACCTTATCACACAATGGAAGAAATTATTCACAAAACATATATCTGACAAAAGATGTGTACCTAGACTATAAATAATTCTTATAACTAAATAATAAAAAGACAACCCAAGAAGATATGAACAAAAGATATGAAAAGACACTTCACTAGAGAATATATATGAAGAACAATAAACCCATAAAAAGATGCTAATCATCATTATTCATCAAGGAAATGCACATTAAAACTACAGAGACATCACTGCATACTCATTTGAGTAACTAAAAATAAAAACCCCGACAATTCCAAGTGCTGAAGAGGATATAAACATAAGTATATGCATTTGTTAAAACTCATCAAGTGATTAAAATAAAATCTTTTGGATGACAATTTCCCTGGAGTATGGAACATCTTCTCCCCATTCCACCCTTTTTATGTGGTAAAGCCATTTTGTAATAGCCCTTACTTTTTCCCATCACTGAATAGTCCCCTGATGTAGTAAAAGTTTTATGTGCTAAATTGAATGTTAGAAACTTGATATAGCATTCTGAATTTAACAAATTTGAAATGCCAGAGCTTTATAGTCTTTTGGTATATACTTTCAAAGGATTAGTAAATTACTTATGTCTGAACAGTTCACCCCCTAGATCAGTTAAGACAATTGGACACTCTCCCCCCAAAACTGCTACTAATGTGTGGCAGCCACACATGTGGGAGTGCACTACTCAGATCTCCCTTCAGGAGAGAACCTGTTCTTAGGTGAGTAGCAGGCTGACAGCCTCCAGCTGTCATACCATCAAGATCCAGTGGAAGGTTCATGCCAATCTCATGCACTCCCTTTTTTCCTAGTCAATAACTGTGTACAATGGGGTTACAAAAACCAGCCATTCTTGACCAACATAAGATTCCTCTGATGGTCAGTCTTTCCTTTAGAGCTCCTGATTAATCAGGTTGAGACTTTCTCAGAAGTTCACTACAGTGTGGCTCCTCCTAGACATTCTCCTTTCTTCCTTCTTTCCTTTGACAGGTGTCAAACCTGCATCATGATCTGAGGCTCTCCTCACCTACTCCTATTTCCTCTTCCCTTCATCCTTCATGGGCATTTTCCCCAATAAATTCCATGCACTTCTAATTCTTTCTTTTTCTTCCTGGAGGACCCAAAGTGACACACTGCTGAAACTGCTAAGATTCATCAACAGAATTAGTCTTCCTCCCCTGTCACAGAAGGAAAAATCCAGTTTCCATGAAGCCCCATGGGATGTTAATATTACTCCACTCCTTCTTTAATGTCAGCATACAACATATCCTGTCTAGAGAAGTGAAAAACAATTAACATAAACCACTATCTTACTAATGAGTTTACCCTTCCTTGGCCTCTGGTGCTCAAAGGATATGTGTCATTAAAGCTCCTTATGTTTATTTACACCCTGTGAATCTGTCTCTCTGTCTAAAGTTTATGTATCAGTCAGGATTCTTAGTTGCAAACAACAAATCCTACCTACTGTACATAGAAAAGAAATTTGTTTGAACAATTTATGTAATTCAAGGAATTGCCAACAAGGCTGAAAATTAGATTTGGAGGCTCTACAGCCAGGAATAACACATCAAGGTACACTCGAGGGCCACTCTTATAAAAAACAAAGAAAAACAAAAACAAAATACTACCACCAATGTTGGATACAGATACCACAGTTTGAACTGCTGGTACCACTGATTTGACATTGGGCTCTGCTGCTAGAATAGTTAGAATAAGTGCCTCTAGATACTTATGTAATGACCTCCAGTTCTGCCTCTATCACCTCTACTCTTTGTGTCTCCAGTATCTGATTCAAAATCTGTGGTATTTTAAACAAATAAGAAAAATCAATAAAACCAAGGACTGGTTAGGGGCTTCCCCGGTGGCGCAGTGGTTGGGAGTCTGCCTACCGATGCAGGAGATGCGGGTTCGTGCCCCGGTCCGGGAGGACCCCACATGCTGCGGAGCGGCTGGGCCCGTGAGCCATGGCCGCTGAGCCTGCACGTCTGGAGCCTGTGATCCGCAATGGGAGAGGCCATGGCAGTGGGAGGCCTGCGTACCGCAAAAAAAAAAAAAAAAAACAAAAAAAAAACCAAGGACTGGTTCTTTGAAAGGGTAAACAAAATCCAAAATCAACAAACCTCTGGCCAGGCTCATCAAGAAGAAAACAGAGAGGATCCAAATAAACAAAATAAGAAATGAAAGAGAAGAAATAACAACTGATACCACAAAAACACAAAAACCTTAAGAGAATACTATGAACAATTATATGCCAACAATTGGGAAAACACAGAAGAAATGGACAAGTTTCTAGAAACATACAGCCCACCAAAACTGAATCAAGAAGAAATAATTTGAACAGACCAATCACTAGAAGTAAAACAGAATCTGTAAAAAGCAAACAAACAAAACTCCCTGCAAGCTAAAGTCCAGGACAAGATTGCATCACTGAGAAATTCTGCCAAACATACAAAGAAGAACTTATACCAATCCTTCTCAAACCCTTCCAAAAGACTGAAGAGGAGGGAACACTCCCAAAGTCATTCTACAAGGTCACCATCACACTGATACCAAAACCAGACAAAGACAATACCAAAAATGAATTTACAGGCTAATATTTTTTATGAATAGAGCTGCAAAAATTCAACAGAATACTAGCAAACCAAATCCAACAATACATAAAAAAGATCATACACCACGATCAAGTTGGTTTCATCCCAGGGTCACAAGGATGGTTCAATGTATGCAAATCAATCAATGTGATATACCACATCAACAAAAGAAAAGACAAATACCACAAGATAATTTCAATAGATGCAGAAAAACCATTTGATAAAATTCAACATCCATTCATGATAAAAACTGTTACCAAAGTGGGTATAGAGGGAATATACCTCAACATAGTAAAACCTATTTATGACAAACCCACAGCCAACATAATACTCAATGGTGAAAAGCTGAAAGCTTTCCCACTAAAATCTGGAACAAGATGAGGATGCTCACTCTCACCACTTTTATTCAACATAGTATTGGAGATCCTAGTCACAGCAATCAGACAAGAAAATGAAATAAAAGGTGTTCATATTGGAAGGGAAGAGGTAAATGTGTCATTATATGCAGATGACATGATACACTATGTAGAAAACTCTAAAGACTCCACACAAAAACTATTAGAACTGATAACTGAATTAAGCAATGTAGTAAGATACAAGATCAACATACAGAAATCTGTTGCATTTCTTTATACTAACAATGAAATATCAAAGTAAAAAAAAAACAACCTTTAAAATAGCATAAAACAAAACAAAACAAACAAACAAACAAAAGCTTAGGAATAAACCCGACAAAGGAGGTGAAAGACTTATATGCTGAGAACTATAAAACATTGATAAAGGAAACTTAAGATGATTCAAAGAAATGGAAAGGTATACCATGCCCTTGGATTGGAAGAATTAATATTGTTAAAATGGCCATACTACCCAAAGCAATATTCAGATTTAATGTGATCTCTATCAAATTACCCATGACATATTTCACAGAACTAGAACAAATAATCCTAAAATTTATATGAAACCCTAAAAGAACTAGAATTGCCAAAGTAATCCTGAGGAAGAAGAACAAAGCTGGAGGCATAACGCTCCCAGACTTCACACAACACTGTACAGCTACAGTAATCAAAACAGTGTGGTACTGGCACAAAAACAGACAAATGAATCAATGGAGCAGAAGAGAGCCCAGGAATAAACCCACACACCTACAGTCAATTAATCTTCAGCAAAGGAGGTAAGAATATGCAATGGAGAAAAGACCGTCTCTTCAACAGTGGTGTTGGGAAAGCTGGACAGCCACATGTAAATCAATGACATTAGAGCACTCCCTCACAGCATACACAAAAAGAAACTCAAAATGGCTTAAATACTTAAATATAAGACATGACACCATAAAACTCCTAGAAGAGAACATAGGCAAAACATTCTCTGACATAAAATCATAGCAATATTTTCTTAGATCAGTATCCCAAGGCAAAAGAAATAAAAGCAAAAGTAAAACAAATAGGACTTAATCGAACTTATAAGCTTTTGCATAGCAAAGGAAACCATAAACAAAATGAAAAGACGACCTACAGACTGGGAGAAAATATTTGCAAACAGTGCAACTGACAAGGGCTTAAATTCCAAAATATACAAACAGCTCATACAACTCAATAACAACAAAAAAAAAACAATTAAAAAATGGGCAGAAGACCTTCTTTCTCCAAAGAAGACATACAATTGGCCAAGAGCACATGAAAAGGTGCTCAACATCTCTAATTATTAGGGAAATGTAAATCAAAGCTACAATAAGGTATCACCTCACACTGGTCAGAATGGCCATCGTTAAAAAGTCTACAAATAAGAAATGCCGGAAAGGATGTGGAGAAAAGAGAACCCTCCTACCCTGTTGGTGGAAATGTAAGTTGGTGCAGCCACTATGGAAAACAGTATGCAGGTTCCTTAAAAAACTAAAAATAGAGCTACCATATGATCCATCAATCCCAATTCTGAGCATATATCCAGAGAAAACTCTAATTTGAAAAGATACATGCACCCTCATGTTCAGAGCAGCACTACTTACAATAGCCAAATATGTAAGCAACCTAAATGTCCCTCAACAGACAAATGAGTAAAAATGTGGTATATATATATAATGGAATACTACTCATCCATAAAAAAGAATGAAATAATGCCATTTGCAGCAAAATGAATGGACCTAGAGATCATACTAAGTAAAGTCAGATAGAAAAAGACAAATATCATATGATATCACTTATATGTGGGACCTAATATATGATACAAATGAACTTATTTGCAAAACAGAAACAGACTCACAAACATAAAAAATAAACTTATGGTTGCCAAAGGGGAAACGGAGGGAAGGGATAAATTAGGAGGTTGGGGTTAGCAGATACAAACTACTATATATAAAACAGATAAACAAGGTCCTACTGCATAGCACAAGGAACTGTATTCAATATCTTGTAATAAACTATAATGGAACAGAATATGAAAAAGAATACAGATAGGTAGATACGTAGGTGGATAGACAGATATAGATAAACTCTATCACTTTGCTGTATACCAGAAACTAACACAACATTGTAAATCAACTATACTTCAAATAAATACATACGTACATACAAAGTTTGTGATCCTTTAATTGATAGATTTTAAGCTCATATGTCAAAATTCTAACTTCAAAATGATGAATACTATTACATAAGATGGAGAAAGCCTAAAGCTAAGATAGCACTGTCATATCAGGCATCCAAAAGTATAATAAACTACTTATATAGAAGAAAAAACTTGCTTATCACTCCATCCCTAGAATTGGATAATTAGTCTATACTAAAATAAAGAGCTTGCTGCAGAACAACTTACTCTCAAATGTTACTGATTTGAAAGTTGCATTTGAGAGGCTGTAGACCTGAGCTATTTCATGGAGCTAAGGATGCAAAAAATTGGAGTTCAAGGTCTACCAAAAAGGGAGGCATCCTGGCAAAACTCAGGCTTTCATTTGGGGTTCCCAAGGTATATACCCTTGAACTAAAGGTAAACCAAAAATAGAATATTATCCATAAGACCAAAGCTTAATTTTGGCTCAGCTCATTCCCTAATTATATTAAAGTGATTTGTCCCTATTTTAACTGCTGCCAAAAACAAAAGTAATTATTCTTTGCAGAAATATAACATTATGCAGAGCCTCAAACTATGTCTACAATTTTTATTCATAATGACTAACACCAATCAAAAATCACTAGGCATTGCAGGAGACATTACAGCAACACAACAAAGAAAATAAATTAAGAAGAAAGAAAACAGACAACAGAAACAGCCACAATAAATCATAGAGCCAGTGGGATAAATGGAAAATAGTCATATGATAGATTTAAGCCCAAATGTATTAGTAATTACATTAAATGGAAATAAATTAAACCCTTAAAGGTTAAAGATTGAAGAAGATAGACATAAATGACAACTATATGTTATTACTTATAGGAGATATTTTTGAGCCACTTTAAGGTATGATTGACATGTAAAAATCTGTACATACTTAATGTATACAACTCAATGAGTCTGGGGTAAGTATACACCCATGAAACCATGACAACCATCAAGGCATAGACATATCCATCACTAAACAAGACACATTAAATAGCAAGATATAGAAAAATTAAACAAAAGGATACAAAAATAAAACCTGGTTGCTATACTAACATCAGACAAAGTAGTCTTTAAGACAAGAAGTACTAGCAGACAAATAATATTTCAAATTATAATATGCAAACTTTACTGGAGAGGTGTAAAACATCATCAGAATGTTAAATATATATGTATTTATTTTTGATGAATCAATTACAGATAATTTACAAAATCAGTTACAGATCCTTCCCTACCTATCTAAGAAAGCTGGATTCCATTCTGCTTACAAACCCAGTAAAATCTAGACCCTGCAGTGAAGTTTACCTGAGCCCCCTCGAAGAGCCCATTTTCCTTGTTATGCTGTAAAGACAAAGAAAATGCAATGAACACTTGAATTCTACTTAGTAGGATTATTCCTGGTAGTGGAATGGTATTGTAATTCTGAAACCATTTTGTGTTTTATAGGATAGAGAAAATTAGAAAATATACTGATGTTGTTAGGAACCAGTGTGTTTACTTGAAGGAGGGGAGAGGAAAAGAAATATAAACTGGGGGCTGGTAAAGGTCTATTTGATTTTGAACTTGAGGTTTCAACAAAAAAAAAAATTCCTAACTGTATGCTCAAAAGGCCTTAGAAGAAATGAACCTCAATAGCAGTGAGGCACAATTAGTGCTTGGTTCTTGCACTGTTCTCTAGTAAAAGTCACCAAAACTCCTAGGAGAAATGGCTGATTCCAGGTCTGAGATAGGAAAAATGCAAGATGATCCTGGAACACCTTGTACCAAAAAAGCAAGCACATACTTAAAAATTGATGAACCCATCAGCTGGCCCAAGGGGACAGCCACTGGTCATATTTGATCATCCAAAAAAAAAAAAACCCACAATGATGGTAATGAATTAAAACACATGGAAAAAATATAAGTCCTCATGATATTCAAAACAATGTTGAGAGAGAAGAGAAAAAAATCCTCTCTATAGAAAAATGCCAGCTAAAAAATGTAGAAGGGGGGCCTCCCTGGTGGCGCAGTGGTTGAGAGTCCGCCTGCCGATGCAGGGGATACGGGTTCGTGCCCCGGTCTGGGAGGATCCCATATGCCGCGGAGCGGCTGGGCCCGTGAGCCATGGCCGCTGGGCCTGCGCATCCGGAGCCTGTGCATCCGGAGCCTGTGCTCCGCAACGGGAGAGCCCACAACAGTGAGAGGCCCGCATACCACAAAAAGAAAAAAAAAAAAAATGTAGAAGGAATGATAGACTGTAAAAATCACCACTCAAGATTGGGATTGACATATATACACTAATATGTATAAAATGGATAACTAATAAGAACCTGCTACATAAAAAAATTAAATTAAATTTAAAAAAATCACCACTCAGAAATCCAATATAAGAGTTGATTCAGGCAAAATCATCAATAAATGCTAAAGCAAATGGAATGAAAGTTTATTGGAGAACAAAGTATTCACAAAATATTATTCAAAGTAACCTCCTATCCCCTAGATCACTTATTCACTACGAAGGGAAAAAATGATTCTTTACAATTATGGTCACAAACATAGTTAAGTGGACAAGTTTGGCATCTCCAGAACTGGAACACAGTCTGACACTGTAGGTGTCCTGATTCAGTGCAGTGGGAGCTATACCACATCACCTAATTGGTGCTGCTGCCAGAAATACTGACCTGAGTCTATTTATGAGGAACTAGCCTAAAGAAACCAGAATGCTGGATTCCCTGCAGGACCACAATCATGACTCTTCAGAAGGAACGAATATCATTAAAAACAAAGAGAGCAGAGCACCTGGAACTCAAAGGCAGGTCACAGAAATACAAGCTTGTACAACCGCTTGGCAGTTCCTTATAAAGATAAATGTATGCTTATCATACCAGGCAGAAATCCTACTCCTCGGTATAGTATTTACCCAAGAGAAATGAAAACATGCTCATAGGAAAATTTATCCTGGATGTTGATCGTGGCTTTATCCTTAATCATCTAAAAGTGAAAACAACCTCAGATTTCTTTCCACTGGCTAATGGATAAACAAATTATGGTAAATCCATGCAGTAGAATCACACTCCGCAATAAAAGGGAACAAGTGACTATGTTAGTCATGCAACACCGTATTTGAATCTCAAATGAATAATGCTAAGTAAGAGAAGCCAGGCTCAAAAGACTCCATACTGTATGATTCCATTTGTATGATCGTCTGGAAAAGGCCAGATTATAGATTAATGGTTGTCAGGGACCGGGAGTGGGAGAAGGCTTGACAGCAAAGAGACAGGAAGGAATTTGGGAGGATGATGAACTATTCTACACCTGGATTGTGATGGTTGTAACACAACGTATGTGTTTGTCAAAACTCATAAAACCATACACTAAAAGGAGTGAACTTCTAAAATAGTTTTATAATTACATAAGATAGGCCTCAATAACCCTGTCTTTAAAACAAACAAACAAACAAAAAGAACCCAAAATAAAACAAAAGAAACAAACAAAAAACAGGGGAGGGTAATGGGATGCTCCTAGACTGGGGAAGACTAAAAAGACATAACTACCAATGTTATGCATGAACCTTGATTGGCTCCTGAATTGGGCAGAGGGGACAGCTACAAAAGGCATTTTAGGGACAACTGGGGAAATTTGAGCTTAGACTATGTTGATAATGTTATTAAAATTTTTTTTTGTCAGGTGCAGCAATAGGGCTATGGTTGCACAGGAATTAGTTCTGCTCTTGGGAGGTTCATGCTGACATATTTAGGCATAACATATAATGACTGCAATCTTCCTTTGGATATTTTGTCAAAAGAGAAGTGAGAGTGTGTATACAGAAAGGAAGGTGGAGTGGGGGGGGATCTTTCCTGTGGGTTTGAAGGATTTCAAAATAATTAACTGTTTTTGCTAAACCCCAATAGTGCACCGCTGCAACCCCCATTTCCAGACTTCATGCTGAATGTGGTGGTTTTAATAACCCATCCCCATTTCCCTCCAGGTCTTCTCTTTCAGAAGTTCTATGCTTGGCAGCTCTTTATTTCTTCTTCTCTAATCATGTCTTTTGGCTGCCTGGAAAGCATTTGTTTCCAAGGCTGCTGATCTCTGCCAATGCCCTTCTCTTACCTCTCCCCTGAGCCGAAGCCTGATCTGTACAGCTTTGCTATTTTTAAGTATAATCTATATTCTCCAAGTATCTTTAACAGAGGCAAATGGTATCTAAGGCTCTCTGACACTATCCACCTTCTCTTAAAAAGCTTCCCACTCCGCCCTCAGCTTTCCCTTTTGAACTGGAAGTCCATTCACCATGTTTTCTTCCTCTAACTCACAGTCCGGCTGCTTGGCCAGCTGGGTCAGGGAGGATTTTGCTTCTAACAGCTCATAAATTTCCCATCCTTAGATTGCCCTCCTCCTTTACTCCCTCTCACCTAAAATTTAGCTGTGAATTGCTCTCCCTTTCTCTCCTCTTTTCTCATTCCCAGGCTCACAGATGCACCAAATATGACCCTTTCTCATCAGGGCATCTCTGCAGACATGGTGTAAATGAATAGGCAAATCTTAGCTAGGGAGGCCAAAGGGGGCCACGGGAATATTCTGCAGCCTGACATGGGCACAGATAGCCTGGAATAGCCTAATACAGGGAGAGATAGCCAAACCTTGTCTAAAAAAGAGCTTTCAAAGCACTCAGAAAATACCATCTTGATTTTTATTTAAAGAGTGAGAGCAAGAAGCATAACCTTCTCTTTTCAATAAACTCTTCCTTCTTCCCACCCCAAAATATGTCAATTATAATTGTTATGCCGATTTTGTTAGTGAAATAATCTGCTGAGAAGTGCCCATTAGGACTGAGTATAAGTTGTTTTCCACGGTTTGCACGCACAGCCCAGTGAACGTGGCCAGATTGTCTGGCTGGTTGGGTACCCAGCACCTCCTGTGCTTTGCTCACCACTATTATGAAGCTGATGATGCTCAGTTATTCTAAATCACTCTCTAATAAGATCCTAATATGAAACTCCTGGCAATTGGCAGCTCACTGGTTTTCAGCTTTTCTTCTCATAAGTATTTCTCTACCTGATTCTTGGTTAGGTTTTCCTATGGTTACCTTCAGATGGGTTTGATCCCACCTGGTAAGTAACTTTGGAATATTTGCTCTCAAAGAAGTAGATATGTAATTTATTTGATCATGCAGATGAGCCAGCATCACTCCTCTGCCACAGACCTGCTTTCTCTACAATAATTCACAACTTTCCTTTGTCAACAGAGCAACTGGACACATATCCATTCAAATAAAGCAACATTTCCATCCTGAAAATTTGATTCGGGAAGAATAAACTGGTAAAATGCTAATAGCACATGAAATGGGGTTCAAATGCACTAATTATCAAAGAAACATAAATTTAGAAAAATTACACACAATTTTTAGCCATTGAAACTGCAAATCGTTTGTAAAGGAAAATACTGTATCAGCACAGAGGCACGGGTGTGGGAATGCCTGCAGAAGCAACACAGCTGGGATAGTGAAGGCAGAGCATCTGGCTGTAGAATCTGAGTACTTACCCTACACTATATCCCTTAATCAAAGTTCAAATACATCATAGTATGATTATAAGATGGACTATTAATTAAAATTCAAGCTCTCTCAGATAATTAATTATATGGGAAAATGTTATGGCATTATATTAAGTGAAGAAGTCAGGACACAAAATTGGGTATGCAGTATGATCCCAATTTATTTTAAAATATGAATACAGAGATATGGGGACATGTTTCTGTGTGTTGAATGGCATGGCCTGTGAAGATTCCTGGATTTATGTGTTGAACTAAATTGGCTTAAACCACTAATTTCATGCCCCATGAAAAAGCAAAACCCTTTTAAAGATTTTCTGAACTGATATATTCAGTCACCTCAACTCCAGGATCCTCCTTTGTTCCATCCTGCATCAACCCAGAGTTGAGGTTTTTTTATGGTTTGTTTGTTTTCTTTTGCGGTACACGGGCCTCTCACTGTTGTGGCCTCTCCTGTTGCAGAGCACAGGCTCCAGACATGCAGGCTCAGTGGCCATGGCTCAGGGGTCTAGCCGCTCCGTGGCATGTGGGATCTTCCCGGACTCAGGCACGAACCCATGTCCCCTGCATCGGCAGGCGGACTGTCAACCACTGCGCCACCAGGGAAGCCCCCAGAGTTGAGGCTTTTAGCTCAGCTCCTTTCTTCCTCAATTTCCACCAAGAAAAAGAAAATCACACAAAGCACTCAAGAGTATAATAGGGGCTTCCTTGGTGGTGCAGTGGTTAAGAATCCGCCTGCCAATTCAGGGGACACGGGTTCGAGCCCTGGCCCAGGCAGATCCCACACGCCACAGAGCAACTAAGCCCGTGCACCACAACTACTGAAGCCTGTGCGCCATGCTCCGCAATAAGAAAAGCCACTGCAATGAGATGTCCGTGCACCACAACAAAGACCCAATGCAGCCAAAAATAAAAATAAATAAAATAAATTTATTTTTTTAAAAAAAGAGTATAATAGATGTTGGCGCTAGTTTGAATGGTGTGTGCGTGGGCATAGTGCCCAGACAGTGCCAACACCGACCCCCAGCCACCGCAGCCCCTGAGGAGTCGGCGAGCTGCCCCCACACCCCAGCCGGAAATTTGAAACTACTGCTTGCTGAAAACATCTGGCTGCCAGTCTAGAATATGACTCAGCTCCTGGGGTAGCATGGCTGTGATCTGGAGAACATTCCAGTGCAGATTCTCTATCTACGGGGGCGATGCTATTATTTGGAACTTACCAATTTGGGCTCCTTCCAGACCTGAAAATTGATTACAAATATGAAACAGATTTCACTACTGGACTGGAACGCCACATAAAAAAGAAGATCCTCAAAATAATTGAAAAGGATCGTCACCAAAGAATAGATGCAATGTGACTGGCAGGATATGAAGGAGGTAAGAGGGTCTTGGTGTTCTGGCTGGGTGTCAGGCCTGTGCCTCTGAGGTGGGAGAGCTGAATTCAGGACATTTGTCCACCAGAGACCTCCCGGCTCCATGTAATATCAAACGGTGAAAGCTCTCCCAGAGATCTCCATCTAAACATTAAGACCCAGCTCCGCTCAACGACCAGCAATCTAAAGTGCTGGACACCCTATACCAAACAAGTAACGAGACAGGAACAAAACCCCACTCATTAGCAGAGAGGCTGCCTAAAACCATAATAACGTTGCAGGCACCCCAAAACACACTAACGGAAGTGGTCATGCCCACCAGAAAGACAAGATCGAGCCTCACCCACCAGAACAGAGGCACAAGTCCCCTCCAGCAGGAAGCCTACAGAACCCACTGAACCAACCTTAGCCACTGGGGGCAGACACCCCAAAACAACAGGAATGACAAACCTGCAGCCTGTGAAAAGGAGACCCCAAACACAGTAAATCAAGCAAAATGAGAAGACAAATAAACACACGGCAGATGAAGGAGCAAGGCAAAAACCCACCAGACCAAACAAGTGAAGAGGAAATAGGCAGCCTACCTGAAAAAGAATTCAGAGTAATGATAGTAAAGATGATCCAAAATTTTGGAAATAGAATGGAGAAAATATAAGAAACGTTTCACAAGAAGCTAGAAGAACTAAAGAGCAAACAAACAATGATGAACAACACAATAAGTGAAATTAAAAATTCTCTAGAAGGAATCAATAGCAGAATAACTGAGGCAGAAGAACGGATAAGTGACCTGGAAGATAAAATAGTGGAAATAACTACCACAGAGCAGAATAAAGAAAAAAGAATGAAAAGAATTGACGACAGTCTCGGAGACATCTGGGACAACATTAAACGCACCAACATTCAAACTATAGGGGTCCCAAAAGAAGAAGAGAAAATATTTGAAGATATTATATTTGAAAACTTCCCTAATATGGGAAAGGAAATAGTCAGTCAAGTCCAAGAAGCACAGAGAGTACCATATAGGATAAATCCAAGGAGAAACATGCCAAGACACATATTAATCAAACTAGCAAAAATTAAATACAAAGAAAAAAATATTAAAAGCAGCAAGGGAAAAACAACAAATAGCATACAAGGGAATCCACATAAGGTTAACAGCTGATCTTTCAGCAGAAACTCTGCAAGCCAGAAGGTAGAGCAGGACATATTTAAAGTGATGAAAGGGGAAAACCTACAACCAACATTACTCTACCCAACAAGGATCTCATTCAGATTCGACAGAGAAATTAAAACCTTTACAGACAAGCAAAAGCTAACAGAATTCACCACCACCAAACCAGCTGTACAACAAATGCTAAAGCAAATTCTCTAGGAAGGAAACAAAAGAGAAGGAAAAGACCTACAATAACAAACCCCAAACAATTAAGAAAATGGTGAAAGGAACATACATGTCAATAACTACCTTAAATATAAATGGATTAAATGCTCCAACCAAAAGACATAGACTGGCTGAATGGATACAAAAACAAGACCTGTATATATGCTGTCTACAAGAGTCCCACTTCAGATCTAGGGACACATACAGACTAAAAGTAAGGGGATGGAAAAAAATATGCCATGCAAATGAAAATCAAAAGAAAGCTGGTTTGAGACTTGACTGTTCTCTCCCACATACTGGGGACACTGTTTCCCCTTTCTTTATCAGGCAAACTTCTAAGCATCCTTTAAGATTAGATTAGGCATTGTCTTTATGAACTGAGACAGAACTGAGTGCACCTTCTCCAGGTGCTCCCATAGAACCCACACATCTTTCAATCACCAAATTTACTTCTTTACTGCATTGCAGTCATCTCTTCATCTGTCTATCTCTCCAACTAGATTCAGGCTGCTAGATTATAAGTTCCTTGAAGGTAAAGATTCAATTCTAGTGGGTACTGATTAAATATTAAACAGAATCTGTTCAACACAGGGGCAGAAACCCGTCCAAAAACTACTGAACGATTATGTAAATCAGTTTTTAGTAGGCAGCTCTCCAAATAACTGGAATTCACGTGAATGATAACAGACAGGCAGGTGTGACATATTTCTGAAATTGAAATTTTCAATGATTTTCTGAAAAGGGGCCCTAGAGTCATGATCCAATGTTTAAAAGCATGTATTTTTAAAATCTACTTTATATACATAACTTTGTAACACTGAGTTTGTTAAGTTACTAAAAATTGTACTGTAAACTTACTTGACAAATAAATTTGGGGTCTACTTCAAAAAAAAAAAGAGGGCTGGAGTAGCAATTCTCATTTCAGACAAAATAGACTTTAAAATAAAGACTATTATAAAAGACAAAGAAGGACACTACATAATGATCAAGGGATCAATCGAAGAAGAAGATGTAACAACTGTAAATATTTATGCACTCAACATAAGAGCACCCCAATGCATAAGGCAAATGCTAACAACCATAAAAGGGGAAATTGACAATAACATAATCATGGTAGGGGACTTTAACACCCACTTTCACCAATGGACAGATCATCCAAAATGAAAATAAATAAGGAAACATAAGGTTTAAATGATACATTAAACAAGAGGGACTTAATTGATATTTAAAGGACATTCCATCCAAAAACAACAGAATACACTTTCTTCTCAAGTGCTCATGGAACATTTTCCAGGATAGATCATATCTTGGGTCACAAACCGAGCCATGGTAAATTTAAGAAAATTGAAATTGTATCAAGTATCTTTTCCAACCACAATGCTATGAGACTAGATATCAATTACAGGGAAAAAATCTGTAAAAAACACAAACACATGGAAGCCTCCATGTGTTTGTATTACAATACACTACTAAATAACCAAGAGATCACTGAAGAAATCAAAGAGGAAATCAAAAAATAAGTAGAAACAAATGACAATGAAAACATGCTGACCCAAAAACTATGGGATGCAGCAAAAGCAGTTCTAAAAAGGAAGTTTATAGCAATAGAATCCTACCTCAAGAAACAAGAAACATCTCAAATAAACAACCTAACCTTACACCTAAAGCAATTAGAGAAAGAAGAACAAAAAAACCCAAAGTTAGCAGAAGGAAAGAAATCATAAAGATCAGATCAGAAATAAATGAAAAAGAAATGAAGGAAACAATAGCAAAGATTAATCAAACTAAAAGCTGGTTTTTTGAGAAGATAAACAAAATTGATAAACCTTTAGCCAGACTCATCAAGAAAAAAAAAAAAGGAGAAGACTCAAATCAATAGAATTAGAAATGAAAAAGGAGAAGTAACAACTGACACTGCAGAAATACAAAAGATCATGAGAGATTACTACAAGCAACTATATGCCAATAAAATGGACAACCTGGAAGAAACGAACAAATTCTTAGAAAAGCACAACCTTCAGAGACTGAACCAAGAAGAAACACAAAATATAAACAGACCAATCACAAGCACTGAAATTGAGACTGTGAATAAAAATCTTTCAACAAATAAAAGCCCAGGACCAGATGGCTGCACAGGCGAATTCTATCAAACATTTAGAGAAGAACTAACACCTATCCTTCTCAAATGCTTCCAAAATATAGCAAAAGGAGGAACACTCCCAAACTCATTCTATGAGGCCACAATCACGCAGATACCAAAACCAGACGAAGATGTCACAAAGAAAGAAAACTACAGGCCAATATCACTGATGAACATAGGTGCAAAATTCCTCAACAAAATACTAGCAAACAGAATCCAACAGCACATTAAAAGGATCATATACCATGATCAAGTGGGGTTTATCCCAGGAATGCAAGGATCCTTCAATATATGCAAATCAGTCAATGTGATAAACCATATTAACAAATTGAAGGAGAAATACCATATGATCATCTCAATAGATGTAGAAAAAGCTATCGACAAAATTCAACACCCGTTTATGATAAAAACCCTCCAGAAAGTAGGCATAGAGGCAACTTACCTCCATATAATGAAGGCCGTATATGACAAACCCACAGCCAACATCGTTCTCAATGTTGAAAAACTGAAACCATTTCCTCTAAGATCAGGAACAAGACAAGGATGTCCACTCTCACCACTATTATTCAACATAATTGTGGAAGATTTAGCCACAGCAATCAGAGAAGAAAAAGAAATAAAAGGAATACAAATCAGAACAGAAGAAGTAAAGATGTCACTGTTTGCAGATGACAGAATACTATACATAGAGAATCCTAAATATGCTACCAGGAAACTACTAGAGGTACTCAATGAATTTGATAAAGTAGCAGGGTACAAAATTAATGCACAGAAATCTCTTTCATTCCTATACACTAAGGATGAAAAATCTGAAAGAGAAATTATGGAAACACTCCCATTTACCACTGCAACAAAAAGAATAAAATACCTAGGAATAAACCTACCTAAGGGGACAAAGACCTGTATGCAGAAAACAATAAGACACTGATGAAATAAATTAAAGATGATACAAACAGATGGAGAGATATACCATGTTCTTGGGTTGGAAGAATCAACTATGTGAGAATGACTATACTACCCAAAGCAATCTACAGATTCAACGCAATTCCTATTGAACTACAAATGGCATTTTTCACAGAACTAGAACAAAAAATTTCACAATTTGTATGGAAACACAAAAGACCCTGAATAGCCAAAGCAATATTGAGAAAGAAAAATGGAGCTGGAGGAATCAGGCTCCCTGACTTCACACTATACTACAAAGCTACAGTAATCCAGACAGTATGGTACTGGCACAAAAACAGAAATATAGATCAATGGAACAGGACAGAAAGCCCAGAAATAAACCCACGCACCTATGGTCACCTTATTTTTGGTAAAGGAGGCAAGTATATACAATGGATAAAAGACATCCTCCTCAGTAAGTGGTGCTGGGAAAACTGGACAGCTACATGTAAAAGAATGAAATTAGAACACTCCCTAACACCATACACAAAAAGAAACTCAAAATGGATGAAAGACCTAAATGTAAGGCCAGACACTATAAAACTCTTAGAGGAAAACATAGGCAGAACACTCTATGATATAAGTCACAGATCACAAGATCCTTTTTGACCCATCTTCTAGAGAAATGGTAATAAAACTAAAAATAAACAAATGGGACCTAATGAAACTTAAAAGCTTTTGCACAGCAAAGGAAAACATAAACAAGATGAAAAGACAACCCTCAGAATGGGAGAAATACTTGCAAATGAAGCAACTGACAAAGGATTAATTTCCAAAATTTACAAGCAGCTGATGCAGCTCAATATCAAAAAAAACAAATAACCCAATCTAAAAATGGGCAGAAGACCTAAATAGACATTTCTCCAAAGAAGATATACAGATTGCCAACCAACGCATGAAAGGATGCTCAACATCACTAAGCATTAGAGAAATGCAAATCAAAACAACAATGAGGGGGGCTTCCCTGGTGCTTGAGAGTCCGCCTGCCGATGCAGCGGACACGGGTTCGTGCCCTGGTCTGGGAAGATCCCACATGCCGCGGAGCGGCTAGGCCCATGAGCCATGGCCACTAAGCCCGTGTGTCCGGAGGCTGTGCTCTGCAACGGGAGAGGCCACAACAGTGAGAGGCCCGCGTAACACGCGCAAAAAAAAAAAAAAAAAAAAAAAAAAAAAACTACAATGAGGTATCACCTCACACCGGTCAGAATGGCCATCATCAAAAAGTCTACAAACAATACATGCTGAAGAAGGTGTGGAGAAAAGGGAATCCTCTTGCACTGTTTGTGGGAATGTAAGTTGATACAGCCACTATGGAGAAAAGTATGGAGGTTCCTTAAAAAACTAAAAATAGAACTACCATATTACCCTGCAATCCCACTACTGGGCATATACCCTAAGAAAACCATAATTCAAAAAGACACATGCACACCAATGTTCATTGCAGCCCTATTTACAATAGCCAGGGAGACCTAAGTGTCCATCGACAGATGAATGGATAAAGAAGATGTGGCACATATTTACAATGGAATATCACTCAGCCATAAGAAGAAATGAAACTAAGTTATTTGTAGTAGGGTGGATGGACCTAGAATCTGTCATACAGAGTAAAGTCAGAAAGAGAAAAACAAATACTGTACGCTAACACATATATATGAAACCTAAAAAAAAAAAATGGTTCTGAAGAACTTAGGGGCAGGACAGGAATAAAGATGCTGACGTAGAGAATGGACTTGAGGACACAGGGAGGGGGAAGGGTAAGCTGAGACAAAGTGAGAGAGTGGCATGGACATATATACACTACCAAATGTAAAATAGATAGCTAGTGGGAAGCAGCCACATAGCATAGGGAGATCAGCTCGTTGCTTTGTGACCACCTAGAGGGGTGGGATAGGGAGGGTGGGAAGGAGACGCCAGAGGGAGGGGATATGGGGATATATGTATACATATAGCTGATTCACCTTGTTATACCACAGAAACTAACACACCATTGTAAAGCAATTATACTCCAATAAAGATGTTAAATAAATAAATAAATTCCTTTAAAAAATAAAGTAAATAGGGCTTCCCTGGTGGCGCAGTGATTGAGAGTCCGCCTGCCGATGCAGGGGACATGGGTTCGTGCCCCAGTCCGGGAGGATCCTACATGCTGCGGAGCGGCTAGGCCTGTGAGCCATGGGCGCTGGCCTGCACGTCCGGAGCCTGTGCTCCGCAATGGGAGAGGCCACGGCAGTGAGAGGCCTGCATACCACAAAAAAATTAAAAAAATTAAAAACTAAAAAAATAAAGTAAATAAAGGGAAGTCCCTAAACATTAAAAAAAAAAAGTATAATAGAATCCAGTATTTGGAAGGAAGATGGGGGAGTAATCCATTTAACAATATGTAAACCATTTGAACAATATTACTATTTTTTAAAACTACTTTTAGCCCCCTTACCACAAGTAAACTACCACTGGCCATTTGCCTGTTAGATCACCCAGCCTCACACTGATGGGCACATCTTTCCTCACTTCCCATTTCTCACCACCTCTCCTCCTTTAAGAGAAATACATTCTATCATGTTCCCATGCAAGCCACTTAACTCTTTTGTAGCTGAAGTCCTGAACAACTGTCCTCTCTGGGTCCTGCCTCCTATCCCAGGCTGTTTATCAAGGTATTCTCCCAAATAAAGATGGTTCCTACCCTAAGAATAACCCTGGTATATCAGCTACTAAAACAGTGGTTCTCAATCTTAGCTACTCATTGGAATTTCTGAGAAGTGGTGTATTTTTGTGTGTTATTTTTTTAAAATAAATATTACTCCCTTGGCCTCTCTGGAAGGTCTGAGTTGTGATTTTGACCTAGATTTATTTTTAATATCCATGTGGTTCTAATGTGCAGCAGAGCTGAAATACTCTGTGCTAAAATAAAGACATTCCCATTGTTACACATATATTATATATATTTGATTCTACAGTGCATACTTTTTCACAGCTTGATATTTTTAAAAAATTAGCATGCATTTAATACTTTATATCAAAAAGAACTTACAAACTGCCAAGTATATTAAGTTGTGACACACTTGTCATTTCTTGAAATGCATATGGGAACAGTGCCCGGTCTCTCCAAATATATCAAGCAATCTTTAAAACTGGGAGAGTTTGGTTTGACTGATTCATGCATCATCAAAGACTATTATTTGGGCACCAAAATTTCATGAGATAAAGCTTCTGGCTGAATTTCAAGAGAAACTTGTGATGTGTAATTTCATAAAGAAAAAATTGTGAGTTTAACCACATAGGAAATGCGGATAAATCCCATTATTTTTAAATATACTTTGACATAAGACTGTAGATAAATAATGTCATGGGGTCAAGATTTGAAGCACACATGATGGGAAACAGCACATAATAGGGATGATCTGTACAGCTATGGGTGGCCAAAAGAAATTTGAAATTAACTTTAGACTTGGAATGAGAAGGAAACTTAATCTCAAATTTTGTGAGAAGAAAATGGTATGTAATTGCCATTATTTTTTAGTAAAAGAGAAATGGATCTTTACCTTTAAAGGTAATACAGTAGCTAAACCAATATTGCATTTCATAATAGATACTATCTTAGAGTTGAAGAACTGTACTACACATAGATATTCATAACCCCAGAAAAACAACTGGAATGAAACACACCAAAATGTTAGTAGTAATTGTTAAGGGATAGACTTACAGATAATATCTACTTTCTTCTTTCCATTTTCTTTACTTTCCAAATTTTCTAATGATAAATTTCATAATCAGAAAAAGCAAAGAATGTTATTAAAACAAAAATATGAGCATAGGCATATCATTTTCTAGCTCTCACTTCCCCTAAAACACTCATTGATCAAAAATACAAATATCAAAATAAAAGAGATAGGAAAGCCAAAAAACAAGATTTCTGAGGATTTAAATTATAAGCCTTTTAAATTAAAAAACACCAAAAATGTTGTGGTTAAGTCCAAAATGTAAAAAACTGTTAAGACTTTCTCCATATCTTTTCTCCCCACCTCAAACAATCTTTAATTAAACCCAGAGCCCAGTTTACTGGAATGATGTTAAATGTGCCAGAAAAAAGAAGCTAAGAAGCTGTCCACCTTCTCCCTTTCCAGTGTTTCTCATCCGAATGGCATGCTGTGAAACACACACTTAAATTGATTGGTATTAATGCTTGCACACAGGTTCCAAAATGTCAGCAAGATGCATTTGCTTTCAAGTTATATTAACTCTGCTGATTACAAAGAGCCGGGTAAATAAATCTTAGTTATACACAAAATATGCTTTAAGCTTCTTTCATATACATGCTTAGAATGTTCCTTGTCTACAGTCTCACCTTCATTTATTTATGTATTCATTTGACAAAAACTGTGTGCCAGGCACTGTTCTAGGCCCTGGGAAAACAGTAATGAACAAGACAAGAGATCCCTGCCCTCGATCAGCTTACAGACTAGTAGGGTTAGGAAACAAACAAGAAGCAAATAAGTGCACTGAATATAGTGAAAAAGGAAAACTGGAAGGAGAATGCCTGGGGATGGGCAGGGGGAGGGGAGCAGGGAGTACACGCTTTAGCTAAGACGGTCAGGAGTTCTCTGAGGAAGTCATTTCCACAGAGACTAGAATGCTGACAAGGAGGTAGCCCTGCAAAGATCTGAAGAGCATTCAGGCTGGGGAAACAGCAAGGGCATAGACCACAGGTATGATGACACAGGTTTGGTGTATACAAAAAACACAGGGACAATCAGTTTGAATATAACAGGGTTGGGTAGGGAGCGAATGATACTAGGTGAAACCAGAGAAACAAATAGGAGCCAGATCACGGAAGACTGTTCAGGTCATAGGATGGAGTTGGAATTTTATTCTACTTGTTATATGAAAACTTTGGTGTGATAGAATGTGATTTATGCCTTTTTAAAAAATGTCTAACACAGAATACAGAGATATACATTATTCCTCCCCTGATCTGTTCACACCTTCAGAAATAGAGTGGAAATAAGAACATTGTAGAACAGAATCAGAAAACCTTGGATCCAGGTCTGTCTCCTCCATCTAGAAGCTGCCTTACCTCAATCAAGATACTTAATCCTCTGGTCTTAGTTTCCTCATCTGTAAAATGGAACTACTACATCATAGCACTGAAATGAGATATAAATGAGATGAAGAATTTGAAATCACCCATAGAGTGAATGGTTAGGACATCAAGTCCCCTGTTGCTTTCTCTCCTTCCTATGTGATACAGAGAAGGGGGATTATGGGGAATGAACCCACACAGGACATGTTACAACCACTGATGGAGGAAGTGAAGCAATGTGAGTGGTTCTTTGTTTTAGGTTGGTTTTCTCCAAAGAAGGCTCTGAGAAAAGAATGTGCATATGTTTGGGAGATGATCCTAAGAAGCATTGTTTAGGGAGGAGAGAAGTGAGAGAAGAGAAAAGAAAGCAGAGAGAGAGAATGTTATCCATCATGGCACCACTATGGGCACATGGAGGCTTAGTCACACTGGGGAACTCTAGAAGACAGTGTAGACAGAAGACACCTTGGAGTTTTCCCACCTGCGGGGCAAGGGAGCTTGGCATTTAGTCTTCAAGTCCCTCCGTCCCCAGGATTAACTCCCCCGTACCTCCAACCTGCCCGCGACTTAAGGTTCCCATGGTCAGAGAAGGCCCAGAGAAGCAAAGAATTGCAGGTCCTTTCAGCAGAAGCCATAGGGGAGGCATGCACAAGAGTGATGAGCACCAAGGCAATGTGTCCGGCACACTGACAGCATCTGCCAAACCTTCCCCAGTCTCTTCCCCAAAACATTGTGAGGCCCTTGGGATATGAAACGCCTGCTCTCACTGCCAGAGCTGCAAGATGATTCTCTCCAGACTGTGACAAGCCCTAGAAATACTGCACATAGTGATGCCTGCTGCCTACACCACTAGGGGCCCCCTGAAAAGGTCTTACCAAAAAGGCAAAGACCAGGCCTCACATTCCTACTCACACCTGCAGGATAACTCAGAGCCCTGGCTTCCTCTTAGACCAAGTTTGTGGTTTTTAGACAAAAAACAGGTTGAACCCATTAGGAATTCCAGCCTCTAGGGAAATTTTCCATAAATAGCCTTCCTGTTTAAGAGAAAGTTAAAATCAATATCCTTTGAGAACAGCCAGGCTTTGCCAAGTTTGGTCATAGGGTGGCATTTATTATTTTCCTAGTATCAAAATGACAAGATAAAGAGCCAGCATTTATTGAGAGAACTTGCCATGTGCCAGGGAAGGGAAGTACATAACTAACATCATATAAATGAGACCTCTGTACAAATAAGAAGTATGAATTGGCCTAATGTAATCAAATAGAATATGATAGAGCCAGAGATCTAACAGGACTATACTACATTTGAAATGACATAACCCATGGAGGAACATTTCTAGTATCTTTGGATTAATAACTGTAGCCTTAATTTATTGAGCATTTATTATAAGTAAAGCACAATGCTAAACTTTGTCTCCTTTAACATATTCAAACTTCACAACAGCATGAGAGATTAGTATCACAGTTCTCATTTAAGATATAAAAAAATTAAGACAAATTGAATTAAAGAGCTGACATTTAACCTACACTCTTAAATCTCTCAAGCTATAAGCAAGGTTATAAACTTACCCTGAGTGCCTTTATAGAGAGTTCCTGCTGAACATCTGGATAACCAGCTATGGAAGTATGTACTGGAGAACTAAGAAAGCATCCCTGAGCCCTGTCCAATAAATGGATCCCAGCTGGGGTGGGCCTGGAGTAATGTTATCTACTGAGCAACTCAGGTCCTCTTTTTCTTATGGGCTGATGGAAACTCATTCTCACTCTTGGGTCCTATGCTGTGTTTCTAAAAATGGCTCCATGAAGAACATGATTTAATATTCCTAAAACTCTATATCCTTAAGAATGAATGAAACATAAGGCCAAATCTCATTTCAAATTAAAATCACTCTCAATTCTTTGTCCACTCAACTGATTTCATGAGAAGAATAGAACATATTGTCTAATGGCAGAAAGCCCAAGATATCTTTTATTTGATCCCTCATTTTCACAGAATAAAACAAATAAACAAAAAGAATCTTTTAAGTAATTTCTTTCATGTACTTTTCAAAGAGAATTCTCTAAATTTGGCTCTCTATGGATTGGTTCAAAATTAACTGCCCCTCATTTTCCTTCCCTAGGGGAAATAGTGTGAAAAGTAACCAACACAGCCACACTATGTAAAAAAAAGAAAAAAAAAGTAGTTTACTAGTGATGATGAAAAGACTTTTTTTTTTAAACAGAGCATGATGCTGAGTAATGAATTCTCTTCTTTTACAAATCTATTCTCTAGGTAAAACATTTGTTCCTAGAGGAAGCTAAGCATATCAAATATAATCAGTTCTACCTGCTGGCCCCTTCCGGACATCTCTTTTTCCTCTTCTTTCTCTTCATCACCCTCCAAAACCAGAGGATTTCCTTGTACCTTCACCTATTACTAAAGCCAAAGACCCCACACTCATTCTCCGTCAATAAACCCAACTCTACCACACATGCCATCAGTCCAGTGGTTCTGACAGGTGAGGCGCAGACACAGGTATGCCATCGCATTAGTTATCTATCACTGCACAAAAACTTATTCCAAAACTCAGTGGCTATTGGCAGACAAGTCTCCATTGGATCTGTTGTGTTTCTTATGAGCAGAGGCACTGACAGTTTTTCATCCAGATTATCAGGATATTGGTATAGTAAACAACCTTGCAAGATGGAGACAGTATCCCTCTGGGGAAGAGGCCAGAACTGTTTGCCATCTAGTATAATAAAAATAATGTCTCCCTCCAGGGTAAAGTTTGAGTAGACTTTCTTGAAGCCCTCTTATAAAAAATCAAGGTTTCCTATGCTGATGGTTCCTCAGCTGTGAGGCAAACTTACTGTGTATGGAGCATCCACCCACGCCCATCCCTACAACAGCCCCATAGGACTTAACAGGCAAGAGGAACCAATGCAGATGTGATCTCACACTGACTGCTATGCTGGGAATAATGCAAGTCTTTTGCCCCTGACTCAGCAGCCCCATGACTTCTACTAGTGTCCATAAAACTGTTGTGGTCGGCTAATTTAGCTTACAGATAGGGTAAGATCTCACCATCCTTCTCAGTTTTCGACTGTACTTTTAAGCAACAAACATGTATTTCCTCACAGTTTCTGAGAATCAGGAATCTGGAATTGGCTTACCTGGGTGACTCTGGTTCATGGTCTCTCAGGAGATTGCTGTGAAGCTATTGACTGGAGCTGCAGTCATCTGAAGGCTTGATTGGTGCTGGAAGATAAAATGTTAAGAAGGCTTACTCATACGGCTGTTGGCTGAAAGCCTCAGTTCCTCACCACACTGGCTTCTCCAAAGAGCTTTTGGAGTACCCTCAAAAAATAGCAGCTGGCTTCCCTGCAGAGCAAGTGATCCAAGAGAGAATAAGTGTGGCCAAAATGGAAGCTTTTATAATCTAATCTCGGAAGAGACACACCATCCCTTCTGCCATATTCTGCTGGCGACACAGCTCCACCCAGCACATTGTAGGAGAGAACTGCACGAGGCTGTGAGTATCACGAGGCAGGGGTCACTAGGGTCATCTTGGAGGTTGTCTACTACCATACTGTCAGGTGAGCACCTCACTCACAAAGAATCTGGCTGGCATTACCAGGTGTTTTCAAGCCAGAGGAAGGTAAAACTGATGAAAGAATGGCTCAGGAAAAAAGACAGAACAAAGTCTTAAAATTTGGAAATGGCTCCAGGAGAGAGTATTTCAGCAAGGAGATAAGCCTCCGGAAAGAGCCTAGCAAAAAGTGAAGCAACTGAGTACTCTTTCCCTATGAAGGGCAGTGGAACACAGAGGGATTTGTTTTCATTTTCCTTCTGAGACAGTTGATACACTCAATCCAGTCTTTAGGGAAATAAAGACTCACCCACTACTAACTATCTCCCTTCTCTCCTCCTGGAGAAATCAATATGTTTTTTCCTTTGTTACTCCTCTCCCAACAACTCTGCCACTTTCCCATTTGGCTAGCCCATGAGATAGGTGGACATTTTTCATGAGGCTTTGATAATGTTACCCAACATGTTACTGTACCACTTCAGAGAGTGCATGCTCATTATTTCTGCTTCCAGCAAAAACACATCTGACAATGAAAAACATGTGCAATGAGGATATCTGTAAAGGAAGGAGGAGGAGCACAAAATGTAAAGGTTGGGGCAGGGAGTGTGAGTGTGTATGTGTGCATGCAAGGAGGTCCTAATTAGAAGTCAGGGGAAAAAAACGAGCAATATGCAATGCAATTCTAATTCATAGTTCTCTTGTTGTAAATGGTGGAGGAGGACAGTGCAAGAGAAGAACTGTGAGGAAATGTTTAACTTATTAATGTTGACTGCAACTTGCAAGCACTACCACATACACTGAAATGTTTGCCTGGAAAACATGTTATGTGTATGTATGGTGGGATGATAAGGGAGGGCTCTGGGGACTTTCAGAAATAGAAAGAAATGGTATTCATTTAGCAAAAGAAAATAAACATTTTCGAGCATCCTCTGTATGCCAGACTCTGTGCTAACTTCATTCACGTTTAATCCTTATTCAGAACAGTCCTCTAAGGCAGACATAATCACCTCATTTCACAGGTGAGGAAAAAAAACATGGCTCAGAAAGAATGTCACTTGCTTTATGCAACACAGTTAGTGACAGACGGAGATTCAGGAGTACATGCTCTTGTATATCTCACTAGCTCTCTGACAAAATAGGGACATCTGTTGCTTAAAACAGTGAAAAGCAGAGACGCCCAAGTCTGAAATCTTTATTGAAAGCTCTAGTATTTCTATAATTTAGGGAGGACAAACTAAGTGAAATAAGTAAGAGTGAAGGTAATTTTCAGGTCATCTTAAAAAGCAGCAAAATGCACATCAGTTTACATAATCTGTGTCATCAGGAAAGCATTCCATGGGGCTTCTCCTCTAACAGCAGTTCTAGTGCCTTTGAGTCCTTGAAAGAGGGCTGATGACCATCCAAACATGCATGAAGGAGATGAAGCCCCAAGTCCCCTAAAAGACCCAAGACACCTTGGCCAGGACCCTGCTTCCTGGATTCTTCTCTGGTACATGACGAGCTCTGAGGTTGATGCCAATCAACCACGTCCATCCTTGATGGGGCTTGCTGTCAGGAGATATATTAAAGGACTCCATTTAACACCTAAGCAATCTCTGGAGCATTAGCCACCATTCTTACCGCTATGGGCACGCCAGGTAATTGTCAAGGGAAACACTAGTAATGGCAGTCAACATCCCCAAAAACGAGGCTTCAATTTCATTTTTTAGGCACTTAGGTAGTACTGGGGAAGAAAACCACGAACACTGAGCTAGACAAGGACATAAGGCGCCCAGTGCCATCCCTTGCAGACCATCTATGGTCAGCTAAAAGTCTGCTACTTTTTCTCAGTCTCCCTCACATCCTGCTGGGATGTTCAGAGAGCACTTATTTCAGAGGCACATTAAACATGGCTCGCTTGGCAAACGCATGGCCATGGATGAGTTTCTCTTAACCTGAGCAATAGTATTTTAGTCATTACCAAAAGGAAATGACCTGGTTCAGAAACATCAGAGTACACAGGTAGCTGAGAGTGAGAAAGGAGAGGTACCACACATGACGCTATCCTAATGGAAATCATTAGAGGACACTAAAACTCTTTTCTCTAAAACTTTTCTGCATTAGGGGAAATAAAATGGGAAACCCTAATTCTTCAGATACAGTTCAAAGTGTGCAATGCACAGCACATAGGTACAGTGGATTTTCTCCTTGGGAGAAGCACGGTACAATAGAAAAAGCATGGGCTACATTTAGCTCAATACTATTAAATTGTATGACCTGGGAAATTTATATAAATTCTCTGAGTCTGTTTTCTTATTTGTACAATTAGAATGATAATACCTACTTCTAGGCTTTGGTAATACCTACCAATGAGACAACATAGGTAAACAGGTAAACTAATACAGAGTCAAGAGTATGCTGGGTCCTCCGTAAATCACAACAATGAATTCCATCCATTCATTTTCCAAGTCATTATTCATGAAACTTTGGGCTACACTTTCAAGGAAGAAACTTTAGGAGTCTGAAACTGCAAGCAAACTAAGTTTCCAAAGAACCACATCTTTCAAATTGAATTGGGTAAGTCATCTGGTGTTTAACAGGGTGATGGGTCTTGAAGAGAATAGAAGATTTAATTTCATTTGGTTCCTTTGGCATTTGCAGGTAAAAACCACCAAAAATTCATTAGCATGTCTTCATTTGCTTGAGGATGATTAATAATACTCAGGGAAAACAGGTTTTACATAATTCATCAGCCTGACACAGCCCAACACCTCTGGAGTTCTGAGAACTTCCAATCCCAGCTTGTCTGTGACACTTTAAAACTAGCTACAAACTGGGGCTCTTCTTACAGACTCTATATTAGCTGTTGTTCTGAATTTAGGGGAGAGAAATCTAATCACAAGCTTCAAGGCTACTTTCTTTCCAGTTTGGGGGAAAGAGGTATAAACAAATTCTCTCTACGTGGAACAGTTTTGACTTAGTCACCAATAATTCACTCGGTTCACCAAATAGGTTGAGCGTCTATTATGTTCAGGCACCAGCATTGGTGCCTTTTTTTTTCTTTCCCAGCATTAGTCTGTGTGAGCCCCCAAAGAGTGGGACTCTTGATATAAGTGGAGTCTGTGGGAATTGAGTCTTTTTCATACTGTCAAAAATGTCCTTGTCCCAAGCACACAAAGTTTTTTACGAATGCACACATTGCAAAAGATGTGAGCTAAGGCACTGTGAGCATGAGTCATCAACATACAACCAGGAAGCAAAAAGTAAGTTTGATCAGTGTTTCTGAATCCAAATTGGAATGCCTGCCGGCAAAAGTTTCTTCATTATCTACTGATCACCTTAGAAGTAAAGGAGAAGAGGAATCCCAAGAGAGTATTAAAAGCAAAAACTGTCTTAAACATTTGGAAGAGGGTCTGGGGGATGAAATTGTGAATTTTAAAACAGAAAATAACATTTATCTTTCTAGAGCTGTGTAGACCTTTTGAATTGAACCAAATGATTTAGTTTAATTAGGGGTCAGATGGCTAACTGCCGAATTCAAGAGAGAGGCCTTCTGCTCTCTGTGAAAGGTGGGACAAAATCAACTGTATAACGTCTGAGATCCATTCCATAGCTAAGATTCTAGGAATCTGACTCAAGTTTGAAATGAAGAAGTAATTCCATTTCTTCATTAAGACTTACCTTTGAATTGTCTGTCCCCTCTCAATTCCAGTATTTCATCTGGCATTATCAAGCCCTGTATTTGTATCACTTATGACTCAGAATTCTTTGCAGGATGCCAGGTCAGATAGAAGTGTTTCCTAGCCAAGATCATCTAATGCTACCTCTCTTGATTGCAGTAGTAGAAGCCAACTCAAGCTACCTTTAATCTAAGAGAGAATTCAATGGAAGCATATTGAAGAGCTTCATGGTTTTCAAGTGTAGAGGGTCTTAGGGAAGGAGCAGAAACTCAGACCTGGACCATCAGGAAGCTAAGCAGTGCCCTTTCTCTGTCTTTAATCTTGGACTTTCCAAGAATCAGCCTCATTTTTTTTTTTTTTTGGCAGAATGGACTTCTCTAACTCCAAGTCCAATGGCAAGAAATGCCATGCCCTCCAAACTGACATCATGTCAGATTCAGCATCAGTAGAGAATATCTGGATGGCCCAGACTGAGTCAGGAAACTATCTTTGATCACAACAATTCTGGCCAAGAAGGTGGGTGGAGTTCGGTACTACAAACACAGTTGCTAAGGTCTCCATGTCTGTGGAAGATGAGAAATGACATGAGAAAGAAGGTAGGTCTCAAGAAAGGAAACACTGGGAGCTGAGAAAAGTGCTAAAGGAAGTCCACTACAAGTATCTTCCACCAAGACAATAAAATATTTCAAGGTCTTGTTTATTTTTTCTTTAACAGGTAAGTAGCACAGGTTGCTGTTGCTTCTATTTGTATGTTACATCTAAAAGAGCTATGTCAAATGTTACAGATGCATCAATTTATTTTTTAAAGTGACATCTGAAGCATGCTGTCTTTCTTGATTTAAGACTTCAAGTCACAAATAATCAATAGTTGTCCTGAGGAAATCATAGGGCTGTTTAAAAACCAGAATCCCATAATCCTCTGGTGCCTTATAGCTCTAGGAAAAATAAGTTATCCTCTTAAAAGAGCCATCTATAGTTGTTTCTTCACCTATAAAGGGCACTTGGTTTAATGACCCCATTTCACGGGGTGGGGTAGGCTCCTCCAGAGAGAATGGAAGCAGTTATTTATTTCCAAAGCCCTCCGGAAAAAAGGTTCCATATATAGTTTTCTGCTGTCTAGCTTTGAGAAAATATGACTATCTACACTAACTGTTATCTCAATGTCTTTCCAGTGGCTAAAGGCTGGGGGGTAGAGGAGGTAATTTAGTCAGGCTATTAGATAGCTGAAAATTTCCACCTAATCAAAAATAATAGTATTAAAAAATTTTTAATACAATTTTCTATCAAATTAACAGTTTGCTTTCAAGTAGGTAAAAGATGAACAGACACTCCATTAAAGAACATATATAAATGTCAAATAAAAATGTGAAAAGATGCTCAACATTGTTAGTCATTACATAAATGAAAATTAAAACCATGATGAAATACCACTCAATGCCTATTATAATGGTTAAGTTTTTTTTTTTTAAATTGATAATATTAAGTGCTGTAAAGGATGTGGAGCACTGGAAAACTCATTCTTTTTTGGTGGAAATACAAAATGTACACCTGCTTTGGAAAAACATGTGGCAGTTTCTTATAAAGTGAAACATGCACTTCCCATACAACTCAGTTATCCCACAGCTAGATATTGACCCAAGTGAAATAAATTTTATGCTCACTTGAAAACCTGTACACAGGAAGCTTTATGCATAATGCCAAAAACTGGGAACAATCCAAATATCCCCCTAGCAAGAAGTGGATAAACAAACTGTGGTACATCCAGGTAGAACAGAATACTTAGCAATAAAAAAGAAACAAATTACTGATACATACAACAACATGGATGAATCTCAAACGCAATATTAAGTGAAACAATGTTCCAATGTTAAGTGAAAAAAGCCAGACTAAAAACGCTACATAGTATATATGACACCTATATGGCATTCTGGAAAAGGCAAAACCATAGATAAAAATCAACTCAGTGGTTGTCAGGGGCTGAGGGATTGACTACAAAGGGGGCACACTGAAATTTGGAGATGGGGGTGATGGCACTATTGTATATTTGGGTTGAGTGTTGGTTACATGACTGTCTGCATTTGTCAAAACTCACAGAACTGTACCCTAAAAAGGGTGGATTTTACTGTATGTAGATTATATCTTAATTTTAAAAGTTGAAAAAATACACCTTTGTCAACAGCTAGTATATTATGTATTAATTCCTATTTAACTGTACTGTGTACACATTAGAGATTCTCACGGAAAATATTTTTAAATTTCATAGCAAGTCCAAGGCACCTTCAGTACCTTGGGCTGCTTCCACACATTTGTGAAATCAAAACTGAAAGCTCTTCCTTTGACTCAACTGTGTTCACCTCCAGAGACCTCTTTCTGAAACGAGAGCCCTTGTTGTGTTGATGGATTTACCACAGAAATGGAGAGAGGCCAAGCGTGTCCCATGGGTGCTGCCAAGGCTGACGGCTCTCGCAGGGATGTTAAACTCCTCACTTAAATAAGAGGGAAACCCTGCCTCTTACTTTTCTCTGCCAGGTAACTTTTCCCCAATCTGTACTTGAATTCAAGTATCCCTAAATTCCAGACAGCTGGCCAGAGTGATGCAGGACGGTTACAACTCACACTGTTCTGCCCTGGTCTTAGAGGGAACTGTTCCCTAGCTCCTGAAGAGGGGAAGGGCCGGCCCATCACTCATCCTCTGGATGACATATATGGGCTCTATTAATATCACAAGATGCTTCCCCTCAGCATTCACCTCTTAAGAGTCCATTTCAATCCCAATAAATATTCCCAACTGAAGCCTTCCATATGCCACCTCGGCTAAAATGGAACTAATGAGTGCTTAGGAGATGATGTTTTAAAGTGATGCACTGCATAGAAGCCTACACAAATCTCTGCTTTATTACAGGAACCAGAGGTTAGCATTAAGAGAACTGCCATTTTCTTCTCCAATTTGTAATGCCATTAATTACTCTTGTGTTTTTCAATCTGCCTCTACACTTAAGCAAAAGTATTGCAAAGCCACAGTGCAGGGATTCGGCAAATGAGGACTTGGGTTAAACCCAACACTTCCCAGAATTTTTGGTTCTAATTCTATCAGGGAAGGGAGAGCTCAGAAACCAGACTCTGCACCTCCAGAGTCCTGGTTTAAATCAGTGCCAGGTATGCAGGCGTGGGATGGAGGAAACAAAGGCAGAAGCACATAGTGAAAATTTCACTGAAGAAGAGAGTGTAACCATGAACTGTCCCTCTGCAAGTCAGACAAATCAGTCTCGGACTTCCCATCTGGGTCCCTCTGGCTGTGCTAAACTAGCCACAACCCTCATCAAATGTAAGTGCCAGCCTGCCGCCAGCCACAGCGTGTCAGCCCTGACATCAGACTCCTCCTGTCCTCTGACCTACAGGGATGCTGTGAGCAGTAATTAACATCCATTAAGTGGCTAGTCATCCTCACTCAGCTGCATACTGTCAAGTTGCAAGCAGACAGCAGCCTACCCGGTGACCCAGGGCACCTCATCAGACCATTTCCCCTCTGAGGAAAGGAGGTGACCTCAGCTCCTACTGTCCACAGTGCAAAGGCCACAGACACTGAAGGGCCTCTTGCCACCATAAACAGTGTCCTCAAGATGGAGCTGAGCCCTGCTGAGAGGTGCCAGGCTGGGAAGGCCAGGAGGAAGTAGCTGTTGCTTGGTAGAAGGCTTCAGGGTTCAGAACAGTTAAACCAACGCAGACAGCTTTGATGGATGGAAATAGTGTCAGAGCACTCTTTTTTTTTTTTTTTTTTTTTGGTACGCGGGCCTCCCACTGCTGTGGCCCCTCCCGTCGTTGCGGAGCACAGGCTCCAGATGCGCAGGCTCAGCGGCCATGGCTCACGGGCCCAGCCGCTCCGCGGCACGCGGGATCTTCCCAGACTGGGGCACGAACCCGTGTCCCCTGCATCGGCAGGCGGACTCTCAACCACTGCAGCCACCAGGGGAGCAGTCAGAGCATTCTTAATGTAAGCTTAGCCAGAGCATGAATGATGATCTACAATGACTTTCTTCTACTTTCCAAACAGCCAACCCTACACTGAAGCTCTGAATTCATGAGGCTCTGACTGGGACTACTGAATACCCAAAGAGCTGAAATAGTCTGAGAGGAGAAACTAACATGTGTTAACTTCTATGTGCCAAGTTCTTTAATTACATCTGTAGCAGAGCACCTGACACATGATAGGTGCCAAAAAGTCCAGAGTTTAAATAAGATTTGTTGAATGGGGTGAATGAGTTCCCATTTCACTTTTTGCAACAATTCCAAGTGACAATTGACACACGGGGAAAGTAAGGCCATAGACTTTCTCAGAGTCACAAGGCTAAGGTTGGAAGAGCTGAAATAGAAATAGGTTCTTCTGACTCTTGAGGAACCCATGCTAGTCCTGACTCTGGTAGCTTATCTTGTTAACACTGATATTACCTGGGTGATGTCATCGGCTATTAATAGACCAAGGGTTGGCCTCCTCACCCAGATTGTCTAGTTCAAAATCCCCAGAGGCTCCTCTTCCCAGCTCTCTTCTACTAATGATTAGTCATAGTATTGCCTTTATGTAATTACCTGTCAGTGCTAGAGGAAAAATCCCCCAGTCCTCGCTGGGGACACTTTCATTCCATCAACTCCAGGTCTCTAGAGGAGCCAGTTTGTATGTCCCTCCCCATGGCAGAGAGTAATATTCAAACACACCTTTATGGTTCCTCTTTCCCCCCTTCGCCCACTCCTCCCCCAGGAGAATGTATTTGTCCATTGAAGAGCCCAATCTGTCAAGTCACACGCCAGAGAAGAAACAGAAGTGGAAAACCATGGTATCCTGTGTGCAGCAGGAAGAATTTCCAGCACTCCTCCTGGTTTTGCAGAAGTGGTCAGCACCTGAAAGACCTCCACTGCCTTCCGGCCTCCCTGCAGCTCCCCTCTGTGCCAGCACCAGCTTTGGGAGGCGGGCAGTGGCCCCCATGCAGAGGCAGAGCCGTTCAGAAGCCACTCAGTGGAGACAGCTCACCCACCGGTGGAGCCACTGTCCAGTCTCCAGAGAAGCATTTTCCACCACCACTGTGACCACAGGTCCCGTCCGCATTCTCCAGCCTGGTTTTACCCTGGTCTTTGGCAACTAAGGGGCCCTCATTAATAAAGCTAATGATCTGATCTGGCTTCTGTATCAGTCCTCTAGGACCTACCTAAGCCCTAGGGTCAAAGGTTAGGGGTTGGATGCAGGGACCCATCATTCCTCCTCCCTCCAGGATTCTGGTCAACTGACATTGCAGGTGAAGCCTCGAATATCAGCTTTAAAGGCTGAGCACCGGCCAAAAATATTTACCCCATCTCTCTTAGAATATAATTATGAACATTTTAGATACCATTTTGCTTCCTGCATTGTCTCTTTTTCTTGTGGGGAAGGGGATTCTAGGTTCCTTGTTTTGGTTTCTTTATTATAGATTGAAAGACTCCATCAAATATCTTGTGTTCCTTGCTTGGCCATTCAGATTTAGAAATGAATTACTAAAAGCTGGTTGGAAGTAAGGTGTATGTGCATGAGACATGTCAACATATGACGCTTACCACAGGGTAAAACATCTTGTAAACTCGTTCTTGTATTTGGTGGGACCCCAAACTCTTCCAGAGAAGCCTCATCTGATCCCCTGCCTATAACTGTACATGGGATTTCTGGAAGCTCTGAGGGAAAGAGTGGGAGCGAGGGTGTTCTACAATTCCATGTGTACGTCTTCATTAAATTCCTCTCATGTCCAGCTCTGAGTTTCGTCACTACCACCACCCTGCCTCTCTGTACCTCATACTCAGAAAAGTGACAGCCTAGCTGTGTAAGGGGAAAAGTTACCTGGGGGTCAGACCACTCTGTACTCAGGCTTTCCACCAATGCCTCTGCTTTCAGCTTTATACTCCACCTTCCATCCAGGTCCTGGAACTTTCTGAAGTTCCACAGGACCAACTATCTCCGCTCCCATCTGACACTAAGTTGCCACCGTCTCGACTTTGTTCAATCAGTTACCAGTCTCCTCTCCACATGCCAGCTTCCTAAACTACATGGAAAGTTTTCTTCTTCAGTTGTCCCCTTTGCTCTTCTCTCTGTACTTGTGAGTCTGTATGGATCTTATTCCTCTACAGTGTTTCTGTGGGGCTTGGCAAGGAACAGGAAAGCAGTCACATGCAGTCAGTCCTCCAGGCTTCTCTCTCATGGGTACCACTTCCAGTGTGGAGAGAACTAGACCAAACAATGAAGGGAACAGGGAGCTCCAGAACGTGGCCCCTCTCTGTATATTACTGATTACCCATATCCACAGCCTCAGAGCAGGAGAGGGCATCCCCAGTGATGCTCCTTTAGTGCATGGTGAGAACCCTCACTTTCCAGTAAGGATGGAGGCACCATCACTCACACCCTTTTTTTGTGCATGCCTGCCCCGGCCTGGAGAACCCAACCCCAGACCCTCTCAAGTCATTACTCTGCCACAGGGATGGGAACTCCTCATGCTCAAGTCACTCAACATTCCAGAATACCTGGAATCCCTGGTGGGCATTCAGACAGTGAGACCTCATTGTGGCCTTGTTTCCCTTGAGGATCCTTGTCTGTGTCCTTCATTTAATTCTGAGCCCATACAGTAGCCTCCAGGAAGGGAATCAAAGATCTTTCCAGGGAAACAATACCAACCCAAAATTTGAAGGATGCCAGAGATCAGGTTGGTGTAGCTCTTTGATGGCAAAGGAATATGGTGAACACAATTGCAGGAATAAGGGGCAAGCAACCGACAGCGAGTTCAGCTTATGGGAAGAGGGAACATACCATAGTGACAGACTGGCAGCAGGAAGCTCTGTGGTGTAGCTCTCTTTCCAATTAATTATAAGAGTACAGGCCCTGGATAAGGATGTTACAAAAGGGAGAAATGCCTGACATTGAGGAGCTATTTTAAAGTGCATGTTTTGGGGGACCTTCAAGATGGCAGAGGAGTAAGACATGGAGATCACCTTCCTCCCCACAAATACATCAAAAATACATCTACATGTGGAACAACTCCTACAGAACACCTACTGAACGCTGGCAGAAGACCTCAGACTTCCCAAAAGGCAAGAAAATTCCCACATACCTGGGTAGGGCAAAAGAAAAACAACAGATAAAAGAATAGGGACAGGACCTCCACCTCTGGGAGGGAGCTGTGAAGGAGGAAAAGTTTCCACGCATTAGGAAGCCCCTTCACTGGCGGGGACAGGGGGTGGGGGGGAAGCTTCAGAGCCACGGAGGAGAGCGCAGCAACAGGGATGCAGAGGGCAAAGCGGAGAGAGATCCGCACAGAGGATCACTGCCGACCAGCACTCATCAGCCCAAGAGGCTTGTCTGCACAACCGCCAGGGCAGGTGGGGGCTGGGAGCTGAGGCTCGGCCTTCGGAGGTCAGATCCCAGGGAGAGGACTGGGGTTGGCTGTGTGAACACAGCCTGAAGGGGGCTAGTGCGCCACAGCTAGCCTGGAGAAAGTCCAGGAAAAAGTCTGGACCTGCCTAAGAGGCAACAGACGATTGTTTCAGGGTGAGTGAGGAGAGGAGATACATAGCACTGCCTAAACGAGCCCAGAGACGGGCGCGAGCCATGGCTATCAGCACAGACCCCAGAGACTGGCATGAAACACTAAAGCTGCTGCTGCAGCCACCAAGAAGCCTGTGTGCCAGCATAGGTCACTATCCACACCTCCCCTCCCAGGAGACTGTGCAGCCTGACACTGCCAGGGTCCCGTGATCCAGGGACAAATCCCCCAGGAGAACACACGGTGTGCCTCAGGCTGTTGCAACATCACACCAGCCTCTGCCTCTGCAGGCTCGCCCTGCATTCCAATTATAACTACCATACCCCTCCCTCCCCACCCCCCACAGGGCCTCAGTGAGCAAGAGTGCCCTAATCAGCTGTGCTTTAACTGCCTCCTGTCTGAGCAGGGAACAGATGCCTGAGGGCAACCTACATGCAGAGGTAGGGCCAAAACCAAAGCTGAACCCCAGGAGCTGTGCAAACAAAGAAGAGAAAAGGGAAATTTCTCTGTGCAGCCTCAGGAGCAGCGGATTAAATCTCCACAATCAACTTGAGGTACCCTGCATCTGTGGAATACCTGAAGAGACAACAAATCATCCCAAAATTGAGGCAGGGGACTTGGGGAACAACTGTAGACTTGGGGTTTGCTGCCTGTGACTGATTTGTTTCTGATTTTTATGTTTATCTTAGTTTAGTTTTTAGCACTTTTTATCATTGGTGGATTTGTTTATTGGTTGGTGGCTCTCTTCTTTTTTATTATTATTTTTTTATTTTAATAATCTTTTTTTTTCTTCCTTTTTTTCTCCCCTTTCTTCTGAGCTGTGTGGCTAACAGGGTCTTGGCACTTGGGCCTGGTGTCAGGCCTGAGTCTCCGAGGTGGGAAAGCTGAGTTCAGGACCTTGGACCACCAGAGACCTCACAACCCCACATAATATCAATTGGTAAGAGCTCTCCCAGACATCTCCGTCTAAATGCTAAGACCCAGCTCCACCCGACAGCCAACAAGCTCCAGTTAGGACACCCCATGCCAAACAACTAGCAAGAGAGGAACACACCCCACGCATTAGCAGAGACGCTGCCTAAAATCATACTAAGTTCACAGACACCCCAAGACACACCACCAGCTGCAGCCCTGCACACAAGAAAGACAAGATCCAGCATCACCCACCAGAACACAAACACTAGTCCATTCCACAAGCCACTGAACCAAGCTCACCCACTGGGGGCAGATACGAAAAACAATGGGAACTAAGAACATGCAGACTGCAAAAAGGAGACCCCAAACCCACTAAGTTAAGCAAACTGAGAAGACAGAGAAATATGCAGCAGATGAAGGAGCAAGGTAAAAACCCACCAAACAAATGAAGAGGAAATAGGCAGCCTACCTGAAAAAGAATTCAGAGGAATGATAGGAAAGATGATCCAAAATCTTGGAAATAAAACGGACAAAATACAAAAAACCTTTAACAAGGACCTAGAAGAACTAAAGAGCAAACAAACAATGATGAACAACACAATAAATGAACTAAAAATTCTCCAGAAGGGATCAATAGCAGAATAACAGGCAGAAGAAGAGATAAGTGACATGGAAGATAAAACAGTGGAAATAACTACCAGAGCAGAATAAAGAAAAAAGAATGAAAAGAATTGAGGACAGTCTCAGAGACATCTGGGACAACATTAATCGCACCAACATTCGAATTATAGGGGTCCCAGAAGAAGAAGAGAAAATATTTGAAGACATTATAGTTGAAAACTTCCTTAATATGGGAAAGGAAATAGTCAAGTCCAAGAAGTGCAGAGAGTGCCATACAGGATAAATCCAAGGAGAAACATGCCAAGACACATATTAATCAAACTATCAAAAATTAAATACAAAGAAAAAAAATTAAAAGCAGCAAGAGTAAAACAACAAATAATATACAAGAGAATCCCCATAAGGTTAACATCTGATCTTTCAGCAGAAACTCTGCAAGCCAGAAGGGAGTGGCAGGACATATGTAAAGTGATGAAAGGGAAAAATCTACAAGCAAGATTACTTTACCCAACAAGGATCTCATTCAGATTCGATGGAGAGATTAAAACCTTTACAAACAAGCAAAAGCTAAGAGAATTCACGACTAAAACAGCTTTACAACAAATGCTAAAGGAAATTCTCTAGGAAGGAAACACAAGAGAAGGAAAAGTCCTACAATAACAAACCCAACCAATTAAGAAAATAGTAATAAGAACATACACATCAGTAACTATCTTAAATGTAACTGGATTAAATGCTCCAACCAAAAGATATAGACTGGCTAAATGGATACAAAAACAAGACCCATATATATGCTGTCTACAAGAGACCCACTTCAGACCTAGGGACACATACAGACTAAAAGTAAGGAGATGGAAAAAGATATTCATTTAACTGGAAATCAAAAGAAAGCTGCAGTAGCAATTCTCATATCAGACAAAATAGACTTTAAAATAAAGACTATTACAGGGCTTTCCTGGTGGTGCAGTGGTTGAGAGTCTGCCTGCCGATGCAGAGGACACGGGTTAGTGCCCCGGTCTGGGAAGATCCCACATGCCGCAGAGCGGCTGGGCCCGTGAGCCATGGCCGCTGAGCCTGCGCGTCCGGAGCCTGTGCTCCGCAACAGGAGAGGCCACAGCAGTGAGAGGCCCGCGTACCGCAAAGAAAATATAATAATAATAAATAAATTAATAAAAATAAAATCAAATAAAGACTATTACAAGAGACAAAGAAGGACACTACATAATGATTAAGGGATCAATCCAAGAAGAAGATGTAACAATTGTAAATATTTATGCACCCAATATAGGAGCACCCCAACACGTAACACAAATGCTAACAGCCATAAAAGGGGAAACTGACAGTAACACAGTCATGGTAGGGGACTCTAACACCCCACTTTCACCAATGGACAGATCATCCAAAATGAAAATACATAAGGAAACACAAGCTTCAAAGCATACATTAAACAAGATGGACTTAATTGATATTTATAGGACATTCCATCCAAAAACAACAGAATACACTTTCTTCTCAAGGGCTCATGGAACATTCTCCAGGATACATCATATCTTGGGCCACAAACCGAGCCTTGTTAAATTTAAGAAAATTGAAATTGTGTCAAGTATCTTTTCTGACCACAACTCTATGAGACTAGGTATCAATTACAGGAAAAATATCTGTAAAAAATACAAACACATGGAGGCTAAACAATACACTACTAAATAACCAAGAGATCACTGAAGAAATCAAAGAGGAAATCAAAAAATACCTAGAAACAAATGACAATGTAAACACAACGACCCAAAACCTATGGGATGCAGCAAAAGCAGTTCAAAGAGGGAAGTTTAGAGCAATAAAATCCCACCTCAAGAAACAAGAAACAGGGCTTCCCTGGTGACGCAGTGGTTGAGAGTCCGCCTGCCAATGCAGGTGACACGGGTTCATGCCCCAGTATGGGAAGATCCCACATGCTGCATGGAGCGGCTGGGCCTGTGAGCCATGGCCACTGAGCCTGCGTGTCTGGAGCCTGTGATCCGCAACAGGAGAGGCCACAACAGTGAGAGGCCCGTGTACCATAAAAAAAAAAAAAAGAAAAAAAAAAGAAACAAGAAACATATCAAATAAACAACATAACCTTACACCTAAAGCAATTAGAAAACAAGAACAAAAAAACCCCAAAGTTAGGAGAAAGAAAGAAATCATAAAGATCAGATCACAAATAAATGAAAAATAAATGAAGAAAACAATAGCAAAGATCAATCAAACTAAAAGCTGGTTCTTTGAGAAGATAAACAAAATTGATAAACCTTTAGCCAGACTCATCAAACAAACAAAAAAAAGGGGGGGGGGAGAAGATTCAAATCAATAGAATTAGAAATGAAAAAGGAGAACAACTGGCACTGCAGAAATACAAAGGATCATGAGAGATTACTACAAGCAGCTACATGCCAATAAAATGGACAACCTGGAAGAAATGGACAGATTCTTAGAAAAGCACAACCTTCCGAGACTGAACCTGGAAGAAATACAAAATATAAACAGACCATTCACAAGCACTGAAATTGAGACTGTGATTAAAAATCTTCCAACAAACAAAAGCTCAGGACCAGATGGCTTCACAGGCAAATTCTATCAAACACTTAGAGAAGAGCTAACACCTAGCCTTCTCAAACACTTCCAAAACATAGCAAAGGGAGGAACACTCCCAAACTCATTCTATGAGGCCACCATCACCCTGATACCAAAACCAGACAAAGATGTCACAAAGAAAGAAAACTACAGGCCAGTATCACTGATGAACATAGATGCAAAAATCCTCAACAAAATACTAACAAACAGAATTCAACAGCATATTAAAAGGATCATACACCATGATCAAGTGGGGTTTATCCCAGGAATGCAAGGATTCTTCAATATATGCAAATCAATCAATGTGATACACCACATAAACAAATTGAAGGATAAAAACCATACGATAATCTCAATAGATGCAGAAAAAACCTTTTGACAAAATTCAACACCCATTTATGAAAAAAAACCCTCCAGAAAGTAGGCATAGAGGGAACTTACCTCAACATAATGAAGGCCATATATGACAAACCCACAGCCAACATCAATCTCAATGGTGAAAAATTGAAACCATTTCCACTAAGATCAGGAACAAGACAAGGTTGACCACTCTCACCACTATTATTCAACACAGTTTAGGAAGATTTAGCCACAGCAATCAGAGAAGAAAAAGAAATAAAATGTATCCAAATTGGAAAAGAAGAAGGAAAACTGTCACTGTTTGCAGATGACAAGATATTATACATAGAGAATCCTAAAGATCCTACCAGAAAACTACTAGAGCTAACCAATGAATTTGGTAAAGCAGCAGGATACAAAATTAATGCCAAGAAATCTCTTGCACTCCTATACACTAATGACAAAAAATCTGAAAGAGAAATTAAGGAAACATCTCCATTTACCATTGCAACAGGAAGAATAAAATACCTACGAATAAACCTACCTAAGACAAAAGACCTGTATGCAGAAAAATATAAGACACTGATGAAAGAAATTAAAGATGATACAAACAGATGGAGAGATATACCATATTCTTGGAATGGAAGAATCAACATTGTGAAAATGACTATACTATCCAAAACAAACTACAGATTCAGTTCAATCGTTATCAAACTACCAATGGCATTTTTCACAGAACTAGAACAAAAAATTTCACAATGTGTATGGAAACACAAAAGACCCTGAATAGCCAAAGCAATCTTGAGAACGAAAAATGGAGCTGGAGGAATCAGGCTCCCTGACTTCACACTATACTACAAAGCTACAGTAATCCAGACAGTATGGTACTGGCACAAAAACAGAAATATAGATCAATGGAACAGGATAGAAAGCCCAGAGATAAACCCATGCACCTATGGTCACCTTATTTTTGATAAAGGAGGCAAGAACATACAATGGAGAAAAGACAGCCTCTTCAGTAAGTGGTGCTGGGAAAACTGGACAGCTACATGTAAAAGAATGAAATTAGAACACTCCCTAACACCATACACAAAAATAAACTCAAAATGGATGAAAGACCTAAATGTAAGGCCAGACACTATAAAACTCTTAGAGGAAAACATAGGCAGAACACTCTATGACATAAATCAGAGCAAGATCCTTTTTGACCCACCTCCTAGAGAAATGGAAATAGAAACAAAAACACATGGGACCTAGTGAAAGTTAAAAGATTTTGCACAGCAAAGGAAACCATAAACAAGACCAGAAGACAATCCTCAGAATGGGAGAAAATATTTGCAAATGAAGCAACTGACAAAGGATTAATCTCCAAAATTTACAAGCAGCTCATTCAGCTCAGTATCAAAAAAAACAAACAACCCAATCCAAAAGTGGGCAGAAGACCTAAACAGACATTTCTCCAAAGAAGATATACAGATTGCCAACAAACACATGAAAGAATGCTCGACATCACTAATCATTAGAGAAATGCAAATCAAAACTACAATGAGGTATCACCTCACACCAGTCAGAATGGCCATCATCAAAAAATCTACAAACAATAAATGCTAGACAGGGTGTGGAGAAAAGGGAACCCTCTTGCAGTGTTGGTAGGAATGTAAATTGGTACAGCCACTATGGAGAACAATATGGAGATTCCTTTAAAAACTATAAATAGAGCTACCATACGACCCAGCAATCCCACTACTGGGCATATACCGTGAGCAAACCGTAATTCAATAAAAGACATGTACCACAATGTTCACTGCAACACTATTTACAATAGCCAGGACATGGAAGCAACTTAAGTGTCCATCAACAGATGAATGGATAAAGAAGATGTGGCACATATATACAATGGAATATTACTCAGCCATAAAAAGAAACGAAATTGAGTTATTTGTAGTGAGGTGAATGGACCTAGAGTCTGTCATACAGATTGAAGGAATGAATATCATATGCTAATACATATATATATATATAATTTCTTTTTAAAAAAATGGTTTTTATGAACCTAGGGGCAGGTCTGGAATAAAAACGCAGACGTAAAGAATGGACTTGAGGACATGGGGTGTGGGAAGGGTAAGCTGGGACGAAGTGAGAGAGTAGCACTGACATATACACACTACCAAATGCAAAATAGATAGACAGTGGGAAGAAGCCACATAGCACAGGGAGATCAGCTCGGTGCTTTGTGACCACCTAGAGGGGTGGGATAGGGAGGGTGGAAGGGAGACCCAAGAGGGAAGGGATATGGGGATATATGTATACATATAGCTGATTCATTTTGTTATACATCAGAAATTAAGACAACATTGTAAAGCAAATATACTCCAATAAAGATGTTTAAAAAATAATATAAATAAAATAAAATAAAGGCATGTCTTAGAAACTCTTAGAAGAATTCATTCTTTCCCTCCTTCTCCCTCACCTTTCTACCTCTTCATTCTCTTTCGCTGTCTTCCTCTTTCATCCTCGCTTTCCAACATCTTTTTCCTTTCTCTCTCACTTCCGCTTTTAAAACTTGACAAGATTATTTGGTGCCTGATAAAGATCTTCTACACCAAGCTCAAGCCCTCAGAGAATATTTTCAACACAGCCCTTTCTCGGCCCTGGAAATTAGAATCTACAAAAGAAGTGCTGACAAAAGCCGTAAGTAGGGCAGTCTGCACAGCCCCAGCCTCATTTAATCAGCTTTCCAAGAGCTGGGCCCAGAAAATAGGATAAACTTCCTCACAAAGCTTTTCTCTCATCTTTAACCCACCTACTTCTCATCAACCTATTCATAATGAGCAGGAAAGGAACCTGCCACAAAGCCCCAGACCTGGGGGCAGCATTTTATTTCACAAAAGAAAGAGCCTTCCACATTAATGCCTTTTGCTTTCTGTCATAGGTTTCTTGGAAAAGACGTTCTTCTTTCTTTGGGGAGGGAAAGAAGCCAAATGGCTTGCAAGAGCTAAGATTCAGTGAGTCCTTACTTTGTGCAGGGTTCAGCATTTTACATGCATTATCTCATTTAAATGCTCATGACAACTGTAGGGGAGCATCCGATTATGACCCTCTTTTGCATTTAAGGGACTGAATATGTAGAGGGCTACACACAGTATGTGGTGGAGTCAGGGGTGAATCCAAGCATTTGGACTCCCAGGCTCATGTTCATCACTAGCCTGAACTTGTCTTCTAAGCACAGAATTCCAAAAGAGCCTCCATTCCAAGTCCTCACCAGGCCCTACCTTGTTTAATTCAGTCAGACCAAGTCAAGCATATTCACACAACAGAACATAGGGGAAAATCCAGCCTGTTCCTTACACAGAGCTCGTCGGCATCTTGCCCCTCACAGACCCAGGTATGTAGTTGCAAGGACAAGCTATGCTTTGTCTTACCTCCTTTTATCTCACCCAGGGCTGCAATGCAACACTGATTCCTGCTTGAGAAAGAGCAGAGCTTAGTATATACATTTGGAAGTCATCAACAGAGAGATGACATTGGAAACCAAGTGCACAGAGGCAGTTGCCCAAAAGCAGAGGCAGAAAGATGAACCTTGAGGAGATAATTTAGGAAAAAGGAATAAGATTGAGACTATGAAAAAAAAAAAAAAGACTAAGAAGTAGCAGTAGTAGAGGGGAGAAATTAAATTAGCTTTTGATAAGAGAGTTTTGTGGGACAGAGAATACGGGCATCAACTGTCCAGGCAGTTGGTCCCAAATAAACTGCCTTTTCATAGCCCCATGAGCATATGTATGTATGTGTATGGGTTTGTGTATCTGTGTGTGTTCAAATCCCTCACCCATCCACCTCCTATTTCTCATCTTCCTTTACACTCTTGTGATGCACCAGTTGAATATGAGGATCAAAGAAGAAAACTGGCCAAACTCTCATGTTCCTTGACACCACTCCTTTGTTTCAATTCCTTTTCTCAAGAGTCACAGCCCAGGGCCTCCCTGGTGGCGCAAGTGGTTGAGAGTCCGCCTGCCGATGCAGGGGATACGGGTTCGTGCCCCGGTCTGGGAGGATCCCATATGCCGCGGAGCGGCTGGGCCCGTGAGCCATGGCCGCTGGGCCTGCGCATCCGGAGCCTGTGCTCCGCAATGGGAGGGGCCACAACAGTGAGAGGCCCGCATACCGCAAAAAAAAAAAAAAAAGAGTCACAGCCCAGAGAATTCCAGGCATAAGATATATGACATAACAACAGCATCACACAAATGACACCTCATTACGCCCACCAATCATCCCAGCGCGTGACAACCACCTCTGCTTCCTGACTACCCCGCTCTCTAACTCCACCTGAGACACTTGTAGTTTAAAGAGTTGCAGGGCAGGGCTTGGGTTTTGTTGTTTGTTTCTTGTTTTCAGAGAAGAAGAACAAAACAAAGCTCTAGCAGAGTAGGGGGAAAAGCCCCGAAGAAGGTGATTAATATCACTGCTGCTACTTTTCCACAAGCACTTGTCGGCTCAGCAGTGAGCCGACTCAGTGCCAAAAGTTATCTTGAAATTCTCCAGCATCTCACTCCAGCAATAAAACACAGATTTATGTAGTGCAGCCCATAACAGACGATGGAATAAAATCATTCTAGTTGACTACACCGCAATGTTTCTGGTCAGGGAACTTAATAACTGAACTCTTTATCCCTCCAAGGACTGTTCAGCCATTTGCTTTCATTTCTCTGACATTTTGTCACAGTCGCATAATCAGACATGCTGCCCTCCTTCATGGTCTGGGCCTCAGAGATCAGTGTGCTTCACAATGGGGTGAGGAGGCCCTTCTCTAAGTCCTGCTCTGTCACCCCTCACTCTGAGACCTGAAGCAAGTTGCCCCACAAACCATACCATGACCATCTTGCACCCCACCTTGCAATCTCTTCCAGGCTCCCCACAGCCCACTTCCTCACTCTTCCTAATTCCTCTGCCCCATTTGGTCCCTTATCTAGGTTCCTAGTCTTCCATTAGCACATTAGGAGCCCTGCGTAAGCTACTTCTACAGGAGAACACCTCAAAAACCTAAATTAGTGAAGTAAGTCAGAAAAACAAATACTGTATGCTAACGCATATATATGGAATCTAAAAAAATAAATGGTACTGATGAACCTAGTGGCAGGGCAGGAGTAAAGACGTAGACATAGAGAATGGACTTGAGGACACGGGAGAAGCTGGGGTGAAGTGGAAGTAGCATCGACATATACACACTACCGAATGTAAAATAGATATAGCTAGCGGGAAGCAGCAACATAAGCACGGGGAGATCAGCTCAGGGCTTTGTGACCACCTAGAGGGGTGGGATAGGGAGGGTGGGAGGGAGGTTCAAGAGGGAGGGGATATGGGGATGTATGTATGCATATGGCTGATTCACTTTGTTGTCGACAGAGGCTAACACAGTATTGTGAAACAGTTATACTGCAATAAAGATATATTTTAAAAAACTATATTTCAAATAGGTTTCATCAATAATTGTTACCTGGAGTAGCTTTGGGTTTATTTGGAGGCTTTTTTGGTCCTCTGCTACAAGGTAGACTAACTTCTTTTTCTCTCCTTTGGCTCTATACTTTCAACTTTTCCTTCCCATGGCTTTTTCCTCTCCCTTCTTCCTCTCCTTTCTTGCCCCTGACAATTACCTGGACCTCTCTGACACCCTTGAACAGGCATTGCTTACTTGCCTGGTAATGCTCAAGGATAAAAAGGACACTTATCATTCCGTACACAGTGTCAGTTCAAAGCTGTGTTAAGTCACCAAGGAATAGTTGAGGAACAGTTTAAAGCAGTTTACATCTATAGCATAAGCATACATGGAAATGAAATGGCAACAAACACAGCTGCAGCCAAGGGACACATTTGAGAGTGCAATATGGACATATCTGAAGGAAAATGGTGAAAACTTTTGGAAGCATTTCTCTGCGTGAAGATTACCCTTCTTGTTCTCAAAGCAAAAAATAGATTGTAAAACCCCACTAAAATAACAGTGAGGAAAAAAGCAGTTCTTCTTAAGCATCAGGAAACAGCTGAGGGCAATGAGCCTGAGTTTCAGCCCTCGCTAGGAACACAATTATAAATATGATCAGGACAAACTACACCTGAAGGCTCCCAGCTGCTGAAGACACCTCCACAAAGCTTAAACATAATCCAAATACATCCAGGAAGACTGACATTTCTCCAGAGGTCCTTTATCAGTCCTGGCACCAAAATGAGACTTCCAAACTACCATGGATCCTTGTCAGAGGTAGACTGGTATGAGATCAGGAATAACCATGAATGTACTGAGAAAGAAAATTTAGAACAAAGCAAGGAAAGAGTTATCCCCTTAGTAACACTGGTTAACCATTTCCTTGAGTGGAGAAATTTTGTGTTAAACAAAATCACAGATATTCAATGTGTGTGTGTGCACACACACACACACACATATATATATATATGTATACGACACATGTTAAATATGTATACTATATATAGTAGCTTAGTGTTTTTAATGTATACATATATGAATAGGCTTACATAACTTTTCCAGGTATTGCTAAGAAGTACCTGAATTGGTTTAGCCAAACTGACACTTCCTGTCAAGATTTTGGCACACAAAGTTGGTAATACCCTCTGTAGTATAATAAAGAATATATTTGTCCTTTGGTCTTTGTCCCTGGTAACTGGCACAGAGTTCTTAAAACCCTTGAGACTTCCTGAGTGATAAGAGTGTTTTTTGTTATTCATAAGGGGCCTCCTTGACTATACCTGAGTTTATGCTAATGAGATGACACATGGGGGAGGGGCCTCAGGATGGTGGCTGGTCACTAGAGGAAACCACCACCTGATTACATGGTTGGAACTTGCAAACCTACTCCACCAAGGAAGTCCTCTGGAGGAGACAGGGCCTAAAAATGGAGTTCAGTCATGGGGCCAATAATTTAATCATACCTACTGTCTTAGCCTGTTCAGGCTGCCATAACAACATACACAGACTGGGTGGCTTAAAGAACAGTAGTTTATTTCTTATAGTTCCAGAGGCTAGAAAAACCCAAGATCAAGGTGCCAGATGATTCAGTTACTGCTGAGGCCTCTCTTCCTGGCTTGCAGATGACCACCTTCTCTCTATGTCCTCACATGCATACACACAGAGAAAGAGAGAGAAATCTCTCTGTCCTCTTCTTATGAGGCCACTAATCCCATCATGAGGGCCCCAACCTCATGATCTAATCTAACCCTAATTATCTTCCTTCTCCAAATATCATCACATTAGGTCTTAGGGCTTCCACATATGGATTTGGAGGGACACAAACATTCAGTCCATAGCACCTACATAATGAAACTTCATATAAAAGCTCTGGAACAAGGTTCAGGAAGTTTTCAGGTTGGTAAACACAACAACGTGGCAGGAGCATGGTGCACCTAGAGAGAGTATGGAGTGCTGTGCCCTGGACTCCCCAGACCCTGCCACCCTATTTATCTCTTCACCTGGCTGTTCATTTGAATCCTCTATAATAAACCAGTATTCATATTTCTGTGCTTTCCTGAGTTCTATGAGTTATTTTAGTGAATTCTTGAGCCTGAGGGGTGATCATGGGAACCCCTAAATTTGTAGTTCCCCAGGCAGAGTGCAGGTGGACCCCTGAACTTGCAGCTGGCATCCAAGGTGAGAGCAGTCTGGTGAGACTGAGCCCTTACCTGTGAGATCTAATGCTAACTCCAGGTAGTTAGTGTCAGAATTGAACAGTAGGACACCTAGTTGATGTAGGAGAATTGGTGTGGGAAAAAACATACCCTCCAATAACCCCATCCCAACCCCTAACAAACAGAATAATGTTTTTGCTTTCTAATTGCCCAATGAGGTAGGCAAAATCCTAAGGTGGTCCCAAGATTCCCCCCACTCATGTGCATGCCTTGTATAATCCCCTCCCCTTAGTATGAACAGGACCTGTGAATATGACAGGACTTTGCTTCTGTGATTAGGTCATGTTATATGGCAAGAGTGAAAGGATTTTTATAAATTTAATTAAGGTCCCTAATCAGTTGACTTTGAGTTCATCAAAAAGGAGATTACCCAGGATAGGCCTGATGTATAAGATAAGCTCTTTAAAAGAGGGTCTATAAGTCATAGAGGAAGTCAGAGATTTTCTTGCTGGCTTGAAGCCATAAGATGCCACATTGTGAGAAGGCCTATGAGTGGACTACATGGCAAGGAACTGAGGGGCCTCTGAGAGCAGAGAGCAGACCCAAGGTGATAGTCAGCAATAGAATGGAGACTTCAGTCCTACAACCACAAGGAACTGAATTTTGTCAACAACGTGAGGGAGCTTGAAAGAGGGCTCTGAGCTCTAGAAAGCAACACAACTCAACTAATACTTTGACTTCAGCCTTGCCAGATCCTAAGCAGAGGACCCAGTTAAGATTTGCCCAAACTCTTGGCTCATGGAAACTGTTGAAACAATATGTTGTTTTAACCTGCTAAATTTGTGATAATTTGTTATGCAGTAATAGAAAATAAAAACAATTACGTATCATACACACTGATCAACACTCTCCTACTTCATATTTATGATGCTGCCCAGGTCTTTTTATGGTGGTCTCTTCAAGAGGGAGCATAACCAAAGTTTTTGACAGGGGCTCAGTAAAATGATTTGCACATAATATATGACTGATAACTTTGTTGCTGAATTGATATTACACTGTCATGCTTTACAGGAAGGTATTAGCAAAATACTACATGGTTTACCTCAGGCCTGCAACACCTTCTACTTTTAAAACAAGCATTCTTTGTTATATGATGACTTACTATAAACCATTCCATTGAAATAACATTTCCAAAGCAGGAAATAAATTCCAAATATGTATACCCTCTGAAGACCCATGGCTTGGAATTTTCTAATTTTCTGAGTTTTTTGGACTCTACCACTAGGTAACAAAATAGGAACTATGACTCAGCTAAAAATATTCACCCAAATGCAATTCTAGCTCTCTGTTCAAGAGTAAAATCAACCACTTTTGCATAGAGTTCTGATTTAATAGGTATTTCAAAATTTGTGATTACCAGTGGGAAGAGGGAAGTGGTGGGGGGGCAAGTTAGGGGTAGGGAATTAAGAGGTACAAACTACTATGTATAAAATAATCTACAAAGATATATTGTACAAGACGGAGTATAGCCAATATTTATAATAACTATAAATGGAGTACAATTTTTTTAAATTGTGAATCACTATGTTATACACCTGAAACTTGTATAATATTGTAAATCAACTATACCTCAATAAATTTAAAAAAAACTCAACAGACCCAAGCACAAATGGGGAGATCAGAACTATACCAGAAGAGTGAGTTCAATTTATGGATTATTTTGCCCATTACTATCTCTGAGCTCTCTTCCAAGCCCTCCCTCCTCCACTAACTGGCCTGAGATTAGAGCATGGAGAACAATGTGTTCTGGTTATTTTTGTGTCCCTCTTCTCTCATGTACTTTCTGCACAACTTTACTGTGTTTCCATCATTTTCTTCATGTATAACACTTACATACTGGAGAAGGTTCACACCTCTCACAAGTCTGCTAAAGTCAATTGAGGTGATGAACATGAAATCATTTTCAAATGAGAAAAGACTTCCATGAATTCAACAAATGCTTATTTCTTAGAGAACAATCATTTTATAGAATAGAAGCTCAGCATTAAAGAAGTCTGATAGAATTCTGAAAGATACCCACTTGGATATTTGAATTTCTTTTCTGATAACGTACATTTAGTCATACATCGAAAATGTGTAAAACACCAACTACAATCTATGCACTAAGGAAGGTCCTTTCAAGTGGTCTGTAGTTGATAACCTCCAGTGACAAGGAATTCACTATGTCCTAGGGGACCACATTCCATTTGGTGCAGTTCTAACTGTTGGAAACATCTCTCTTGTAGTAAGACCCAAGTATCCTTATCAGTAGCTAGGTTTAGGGGGTGAAAAGTAAAGTGTCAATTGGTGCTTACCACGAGCTGGGAGATACAATTTACACATCTGAAGCAATAGTGAACAATGCAGGGCAGTGTGTCTATGGTGTGCGAACCGACTAAATGCACTCGGGAAGGCTGAAAGAAACAATGAAGTCTTCTCAGGAGAGGCAGAACTTAAAAGAAGCCTAGATGTCAGCCAGAACCTGAGGAGTGGAAGGTAATTTTAGATGAGATGAACAAAATCAATAGAGGCATGGAATGAACTCATGGGAAAAGACTATGTGTTTGACAATAGTGGAGGGTCCCCAAGCTTGACAAAGGAGTTTGAAATTGATATGCTGGGAACCAGGAAGCCTCTGAAGGTCACTGAAACGTTATTAGTTTCATTCTCACAAGAGCACATTTTATCTGAACAGAAAATGGGTGTTCTTCGTCCAAAAGAGGACAATAGAGACACAGAATAGTGTAGGTCCAAAGAGGACTTTAGGCAAAAGGCCAGTTCCAGAGAAGAAAGAATTGAAACAAGACCAAAGTCTGTGGTTGTTGAGTCAACTGTTACTTGTTTTACAAATTTGTCTGAGGAAACTACCAGAAGCAAGTGGCCTTCTGGTCACCTCTTCCTTTGTGCAATGTGGCTGTCTGAGATTTGTGTAAAATTATTTGTTCCCTGCATTTTGCCAAGGAGAGTGGAGTATTTTTATCAGTCCTATAATTCAGGAAGCAGAATTCCTCTGGTACAGACACCACAAATAAATGAAATCTCTTAATATTTAGAGTTTTTCTATACTTTACTTTCTGAATATGTCTTAAAGGGAAGTTTCTTTGAGTAGGATCTGGGGCCATTCTCATGCTCCACCCATACCCACTCAGGTGGGTACATGTAAGTTACATCTGGGTGAAATCACTGAGGCTAGTTCTCTTGCACCCCACAATACTGGATGAACAACATTCCACAGAATATTATGGCGGCCAGTCTTAAAAGCTGCTAAATCAGGGAAGCCACCCCAGTCTGGGCCAGCACTTAATCAGATTTATTTCATCTTAGTGATATGGGTGTATGACAAGAGACTGATCACTATTCTTTTATTCCCTAGGGTATACAGGGCCAGACCACATGACAGTCCCTGCTCTGCTCTGTCCTCTGCCTGAAGTTTGTGCTCTTCCTTTAGCCACATGGGCCTGGACTCTAGACTGTGAGCAGCTCCTCTGACGTTGGGCATAGCTGAAAGGGGGGAGGCACCCAGTACCTGCAGCAAAGCCTCCTCCAGCACTGCAGAGGAAGGCATGTGTCCCCCCTCTGACTGTTTCCTCAGAGCAATGATTGAGGGCCAGTAGGTCATCTCATCCTAAATTCTTTCCTGCATAAGTCAGGTTTAAGGGTGACGTCCTATCACAATTTAATTTTAGCTCATTTGAGGCATAAAGGAGCTTGCTCTTACTCTTAAGAGAAATAGAAAAGCAAGCAGGCAAGCAGAATTTTGGAACAGCAAATGATGTTTAAAAAGGATTTTTTAGACATTACACATTCTCTTTATTTTGAAAAAATGCATGGTTTTCTTTCTGGGAGGGAATCCTTGCTGGATGTTGCTTTAGAGCAGAAGTCAATAGATAAATCTGAAAATGCTATAGGTTGCCATGAGAAACAAAAGACATTATGGTGGCCATGCATAGAGTCCCAGCATGTTTCCAGAGGTATCCCTTAAACTTGTTACAATTGCCAAATCTGTATTTCCTAGATAAGTCACTTTCTCCCTTTTTCACAATTTAAATAATGATTTTGTGTGTGTTTTCTATTATGGGGAACACTGTGTGTGAAACAAAGAAATTGAACATGCAATCCCCAACCTCAAACGCTCAAGGGGCAAATATATAGGTGTGAAGATGAAGGCAGGTATAAATGAGTAGATGGTGGGAAAGATGAATTAGGAAGGCTGGTGCCTACACCTCCTTTCAACAGAGTCTGTGATTCTCGGCAAGAGAAGAGGGTAGCTCTGGGGGAGAGCAATGGAGCTGGAGTATCAGCAGAAAGTACAGAATTATACTCATAACTTGCTTTGACCCAACCACTGTCACAGGCGATCTCATAACCACCCAATACAGCAGCAACTCTTCCTCTGTCCATTTCACATACCAGGACACTGAGGCTTGGAGAGGAATAGAACTTGTCCAGGGCCACCCATGTATGAAGTAGAAAACTAAAATTCAAACCAAGGAATCCAACCCTGGATCTCACCCCACAGATCTCAAGATACCACAAATTAGGCATGTCACAAGTGTTTCCTAGTGCAGCACTGCCCAAAAGAAATACAATGTGAGCCACATAGTAATTTTAAGTGTTCTAATAGCCATATTTAAAAGTTTTTTAAAGGACAGATGAAATTAATGTTTTATCTAACCCAATATATCCAAAATATTTTCATTTCTACATGTAATCAACATTTTAAAAACACTATTGATAAGATATTTTATATTCTTTTCTCTATACTTAGTTTTCCCAATCTAACGTTTATTTAATACTCACATCTCAGTTTGGACTAGCCACATGCCAAGTGCTCAGCAGCCACACATGGCCAGTGAACAGTACAACCGTGCCGTATATCGTGAGAGAAGTGAGTTAGCATGAAAACTGACTTGTGAGAGAGATAATACACAGATTGGATCCAACGAGAATGGGGAATATCACATAGATTTAGAGTATATTTTTTAATACTTGTTTTCATCCTTGTAGCAATAAATGACAAATTCTACCTACAGAGCATAACTATAGACAATACACAGACACCACGTACTGTGAAGAATCAGAGCCTTCAGGGTTCTAGTTACTCCTTTTAACATGATGTCCCTTGGCAACATCCGGCCACCTTGGGCTGAGGGAAATGCCTAAGACAACAGTTACTTAGCAGATCATCTAAGTGCTTCCTGCCCTTCTTTCCAATTTGCCAGATTAAAAATGTCAATTAAATTAAATGTCTCCCTTCCCACTCAGACTCGTTCAGCTTCCATGCCCAGGCTGAAAGCTTCCTTTCTTGTCAACAATTGTCTCCAACCCTTGGCTAAGATTTTGAACTACTTAAACAAAGATGAGAAAGAATGAAAGACTTTCTGATTAATTTCCATTTTTGTGTCATTATAACTAGCTTTATCCTTTAAAGCAAGAAATAAATCGCACAGCCTATGACCTGGCGATTTCAGTCACAAACACCCAGGAAACTGGGAACTTAGAACTACACTTAAACATCACATCTCTCAGCCTGGGTGATGCTTTTAAGAGAGTTTAATCTTCATTTAAGTCATTCTATTTAAATATTGCTGTCAAGGAAACACAATCTTAAACCAGAAAAGGGATGGATTGGGGTTTTCTATTCTCTGTTCTCACCCAGAATATAGCTATTCTGCATCCCATCAAACTCACCCCCAGATCCTTTACTAACACTAAAATGTAAATAATTATACCTCAGTGGTCTGTTTTCAAATTTGATCAAGTAGCAGAGCCCCTGAAAATCATGTTCTTCTTGGAATATCATTAAAAATTAACATATAAAAACTAAAATTTTAAAAATTAAAATTATACAATTCTATATTAAATCAATCAGATACCATCTTAGATTCTGGTATATACAACACATAGAATATGCCAAGAGTATGAAAAGAGTTGAATGGAGAAAATTTTACAACTGATAATATGCCATCCTTGAACATTTTTGCTAGAGTCACTGAAAATGGCTATATCCAGAGCAGCAAGAACCCTCTGAGAATGAGGTTTTTCTTGGAACTTTAACTTGAAAACTAATAGGTTACAGAGTCAGCCACTTTTCATGGGCTTTACCTTTTAACAGGATCTAAGACTTTGTGTTTGAGAATCACGGACACAGAGAACAAACAGACTCAGAGACATAGAGAAAAGACTCGTGATTGCCAAGGGGGAGGGGGTTGGGGGAGGGATGGAGTGAGAGTTTGGGGTCAGCAGATGTAAGCTTTTATATGTAGAATGGATAAGCAACAAGGTCCTACTGCATAGCACAGAAAACTATATTCAATATCCTATGATAAACCATAATGGAAAAGAATATTTTAAAGAAGAATGTATATATGTATATAACTGAATCACTTTGCTGTACAGCAGAAATTAACACAACACTGTAAATCAACTATACCTCAATTAAAAAAATTTAAAACTGAAAAAAAAAAGACATTATGTTTGGCAGTAGAGAAGTGATGTCAAGTCTTAGCCACTAGTAGAAGAGGACAGTTTTTTGACTTGTGGTCCGTGGTTAACTCCCAGAATCAAAGCACAAGCAACGAGAAGCATACTAATTAAGAGCCAATATCACAGTTCCTTAGAACAAATTCTCTACAGTTTACACCAAGTTTATTCCACTGAATCCTGTCACCAGTCCAGAATATGGTGGGAATGAGAGGAGGGGAAGCAGAGAACAAGAAAAGTAAGATCAATACACCAGTGTGGCTGAAACCTGAAAAACAATAGTCCCACATATTTAAAGAGGCCCTGGGATGCAGTCCTTACTCACAAGGCAGCCTCTACAATGCCATCGCTTGTCTTTGCCAGAAGCCTTTTCATCAAGTTCCCTGCCTACAGCCAAAGTAGCAGAAGCCAGAATTACAAAGATTCAAAAGTGGTTGACCAATTTCATTCTTTTACATGTAGCTGTCCAGTTTTCCCAGCACCCCCTAACATCATACACAAAAATAAACTCAAAATGGATTAAAGACCTAAATATAAGGCCAGACACTATAAAACTCTTAGAGGAAAATGCAGAACACTCTATGACATAAATCACAGCAAGATCCTTTCTGACCCACCTCCTAGAGAAATGGAAATAAAAACAAAAATAAACAAATGGGACCTAATGAAACTTAAAAGCTTTTGCACAGCAAAGGAAACCATAAACAAGACCAAAAGACAACCCTCAGAATGGGAGAGAATATTTGCAAATGAAGCAACTGACAAAGGATTAATCTTCAAAATTTACAAGCAGCTCATGCAGCTCAGTATCAAAAAAAACCAAACAACCCAATCCAAAAATGGGCAGAAGACCTAAATAGACATTTCTCCAAAGAAGATATACAGATTGCCAACAAACACATGAAAGAATGCTCAACATCATTAATCATTAGAGAAATGCAAATCAAAACTACAATGAGATATCAACTCACACCGGTCAGAATGGCCACCATCAAAAAATCGACAAACAATAAATGTTGGAGAGGATGTGGAGAAAAGGGAACCCTCTTGCACTGTTGGTAGGAATGTAAATTGATACAGCCACTATGGAGAACAGTATGGAGGTTCCTTAAAAAACTAAAAATAGAACTACCATACAACCCAGCAATCCCACTACTGGGCATATACCCTGAGAAAACCATAATTCAAAAAGAGTCATGTACCACAGTGTTCATTGCAGCTCTATTTACAATAGCCAGGACATGGAAGTAACCTAAGTGCCCATCAACAGACAAATGGATAAAGAAGATGTGGCACATATATACAATGGAATATTACTCAGCCATAAAAAGAAACGAAATTGAGTTATTTGTAGTGAGGTGGATGGACCTACAGTCTGTCATACAGAGTGAAGTAAGTCAGAAAGAGAAAAACAAATACCATATGCTAACACATATATATGGAATCTAAAAAACAACAAAAATATGGTCATGAAGAACCTAGGGGCAAGATGGGAATAAAGACGCAGACCTACTACAGAATGGACTTGAGGATACAGGGAGGGGGAAGGGTAAGATGGGACAAAGTGAGAGTGGCATGGACATTTACACACTACCAAATGTAAAATAGATAGCTAGTGGGAAGCAGCCGCATAGCACGGGGAGATCAGCTCTGTGCTTTGTGACCACCTAAAGGGGTGGGAGGGAGGGAGACGCAAGAGGGAAGAGATTATGGGAATATATGTGTATGTATAACTGATTCACTTTGTTATAAAGCAGAAACTAACACACCATTGTAAAGCAGTTATACTCCAATAAAGATGTTTAAAAAAATGGTTGGCCATAGCTGATTCTTTTCAACATTTTACCACAGAAAAGGTCAAACATATGCCCAACAGAATACTAGAATGAACATGTACTCATCACCCAGCCTCAGCAATTATCAATATATGGCCAAGCTTCTCAATGTATGCCCTCACTCACTTCCCCCATGCACACACTGTATTATTTTGAAACAAATCCCACATATTATTTCAAATGTGAATATTTCATTATGTAGCTATTTAAAAATAGGGCTTTTAAAAATATAACTATAATGCCATTATCACATTTTAAAAAGTTAACAATACCTTTATATCAAACATTCAGTTAGTGTTCTCCTATTGTCTCATATATTTTTTTAGTAGTTGGGTTGTTTAAATCAAAATCTAAAAAAGTTCATATACTATATTCTCTTCCTATGTCCCAATATTTCCTGTAAACCAGAGGCTTAATTATATTTAGATTCAATTTTTTTGGCAAGAAGACTTCATAGGTGGTGCTGTGTACTTCCTAATGCATCCCATCAGGAGGTACATAAGCCTGATGTTAATACTGATCAAGGAATTCAGGTGTTGCCAGCCTCATTCATCCATTACAAAGTTCCCTATCAGCTTTTCAACTAATGGTCTTAGCAGGAGGCATTGATGTTAATTGCTTAGATCAATTATCTCATTAAGGACTGGAATATTGATATTTAAAATCTATCATTCTCCATTCATTAACTGGAATTTTTCTAAAAAGAAAAACTTTCATCAAATAGTTGGTTGCTCTGAGGTACAGGTTATGCAGGAAAACCAAGTTAAAGTGCTCTTATTTACCTATTTTCAGAATAATGGACTGGTTCCCTAGCATTCCTCAAAGGTGACTGATTATTTTTTGTATATTATAAATTATACATAATATCTTATTATTTCAATCCATTCACAATTATATTCTTTTTGATTCTCAAAGTGTTCCATCTTTGGCCAGTGGAAGTCCTTCAAAGACTTTGGGGGTTGTGTTAAAAAGATTCAGGAGCCCATCTGTTGGTTTCCTTATTTTCTGATATAAAATGTTCCAGGCTCACCTTATACATTTATTATCCCAAACATGGAATTTACCATTTCTCCACAAATCCTGAGGGGTTTTGTTGCGATTGTTGTTGTTTTCTTCTAGAAAAAGCTATGTTTTACCTCTCCCTACCTCCCATTTCTCCTTATGCCACCAGGGTACCCTGGCTAAGGAACAAAGAAGTTCTACAAAGAAGACATCAAGTACCAATCAGCAGCCCTTTGGTGATGATGGGTGAGTAGGCCTGACACTAAAGTTTATGTCCAGCAGAACTCAATTCCATAGGAATCCAAGTTCCAAGCCTGGGAGGCAGCTTTTGCAGCTATCTTGCTACCACCCTAGGGATGATCCCAACCCAGATGATAGCAAAGGAGAATGAAAGGCATTACATCCTTAATGACACAGTTGAACTAATGAATCCACCAACCAGAAGTCACCCTACCTCTGTACCACCTAATGTGGGAGATAATAAACTTCCTCCTTTAGTTCCATTTGAGACAATGCTTTCAGTTAATTAAGACCAAGTCCTGGGCTTCCCTGGTGGCGCAGTGGTTGACAGTCCGCCTGCCGATGCAGGGGACACGGGTTCGTGCCCCGATCCCGGAAGATCCCACATGCCGCGGAGCGGCTGGGCCCGCGAGCCATGGCCGCGGAGCCTGTGTGTCCGGAGCCTGTGCTCCGCAACAGGAGAGGCCACAGCAGTGAGAGGCCCGCGTACAGCAAAAAAAAAAAAAAAACCAAGTCCTGAAAATATATACATCCTTTAGCTAGCATGGGGGTCTCTTCCATCAGTTTCCAAGTGAGTCTAACTTCTGTTTGTGTCTCTGCTGCCACCTAACTCAGACTCACTCCCAGGTCTGTCCCAAGTGTCTAAATCTTTTCACATCTGGTCAATGTGAAGTCCTCTCTCTTTACTCCTCCAAAGCAGTATGCTGAGTGAGTAGCCCAAGTCCTCTCTCTTTACTCCTCCAAAGCAGTATGCTGAGTGAGTAGCAAACTTATGTTGCAGGTTTGAGTTCAAGAGAGAACAGTTATAACATGTGCAGAAACAATTTCAGCTATCCTGGTTCCAAGAAATTTGTTGGCCATTCCCTCCAAGGGGAATTTGTCAACGACTACTTTCCTTCAAGGAAACTAACCTCCCACCATATTACTGAGCTCCACTCTCTCTCCCATTCCTACCTTCTTCTCTTCCAGGTCCTTCTACCACCTCAAGGTGTCAAAGGACAACTCCAAACTTCCTATTACTTTACTCTGCAGAGCAGTTTCCTCATCTATGTTCTAACTTCAATCTCAGGCATGCCCAGAGACCTTGCTTCCAACAACAAAACAGGCTCCTTAAGGCATTTTCCTAAACAAAAAGAATAATTGTCTCTGAAAGAGGAACAAATTCTACCTTCCTGTTGGGTCAATCTGCTCAAATTCAGTGAGCTTTTCAAATATCATTGATTTTCTTATTATTAACATTTAAAATAGGAATAATGTTAGCATTGCTAGAAAGCTTTATCAGTGGGTGAGGTTAGTAAAGTTATTTAACCTCTCTGCCTCATTTTTCTCATGTGTGAAATGAAGATAAATAATGACACCTTCCTCACAGCTCATACGGTTGTTGTGGCAATTAAATGAATTAAAATATGCAAAGGGCTTTGAACAGGGCCTGGTGCAGAGTAAGTACTCAATCACTGGTAGCACCTGCCACTGCTGCTTCTGTTGTTAATTTATCAGACATCTTTGATCTAAACAGGGTGTTGGGACATGACGCCACGGGAAAGATAAGAGCCCTACAATACAGCGTTATCATGAGAACGGAATGATCTGCAGAACCTAAAACAGCACCTGGGATAATAGTGACTGGTAAAGGCAGGCTCTCAATGCTGAGAAGACCAGTACTAGTGTATGTAAAGTACCCACACATGGTAGATCAATAATGTGAGTGCCTACCATTTCACGCCTCAGGAAGGTTATGAATGATGTTAAGATGGAGGGTTGGGAGAGCTGGTGTTTTAAAAAATCCTGGCAAGGGCTTCCCTGGTGGCGCAGTGGTTGAGAGTCCGCCTGTCAATGCAGGGGACACGGGTTCGTGCCCCGGTCTGGGAAGATCCCACATGCCGCGGAGCGGCTAGGCCCATGAGCCATGGCCGCTGAGCCCGTGCGTCCGGAGGCTGTGCTCTGCAACGGGAGAGGCCACAACAGGGGGAGGCCCGCTTACCGCAGAATAAAAAAAAAAAAAAAAAAAAAAAGTAAGACAAGGGGCTTCCCTGGTGGCACAGTGGTTGAGAGTCCGCCTGCCGATGCAGGGGACACGGGTTTGTGCACCGGTCCGGGAAGATCCCACATGCCGCGGAGAGGCTAGGCCCATGAGTCATGGCCGCTGAGCCTGCGCGTCCGGAGCCTGTGCTCCGCAGCGGGAGGGGCCGCAACGGTGAGAGGCCTGCATACCGCAAAAAAAAAAAAAAAAAAAAAAAAAAAAAAATCCCGGCAAGAGGCCCCATTTTGATTCCCATGGAATATATCATTTGCTCCTGCTGTAACCCTTATTAGTATTACTAGTAGACGGTAGCAATGGGGAATTCCCTGGGAGTCCAGTGGTTAGGACTGGGCACTTTCACTGCTGAGGGCAAGGGTTCAATCCCTGGTGGGGGGAACTAAGATCCCACAAGCCCCAAGACGCAGCCAAAAGAAAAAAAAAAAAAGGTAGCGGTAACCTGGAGTGATTGCTGAGCAGCTGCATATTCCAAGTCCTGTGCTCCTCTTCTGTGGGGAAGGAGAGGTGGACACAACTCAGCCTCTGCCCACAGACAAGCAGGGAGGAAAAGCTCTGGGTCTCACTGCCCACGCCCAACCCCCATGTCCCCCGCCTCGCTTGCCAGTGGGGCCCAGGCCAGCCTTTGGGAGCGTGTGCTGGGGATCAGCTTTCATTCCATGACTGCCAGGCCACCACAGTGAGAGGGTCAGCAGCGAGTTCACAGCACCAGGGCCCTGGGACTGGACCGCTTTCCAGTGCTACAGGGGTGACGAGAAAACAGACGACCAGCCTTTCCCTCAGCTCCTTCCCTGTTTTTCCTAGACCCGAATGAGCCAGCAAGCCCCAGAAGCGGCCGCAGGAGTTTAGAACCCACATAGAAGTAAGAAAACCAGAAAACATAACTGAGCCCTCAGCCCAGACACCAAACATTACCGAAGATGTGGGTCCAGGTGACCGAAGGTGTTAGAAACCCTCAGAAGCAGGGCCTGGGCCGCTGGGGTGTGGAATCAGAGAAAGACGTTCCAGGCCGTTCCCAAAGACGCGCTGAAACTCTATGGCAGCTCCTCGGAGGCTGGCCAATTCTAGCCTGCTAAGAGCAAGCATCGCGTGTAGCAGCATCACGTGTAGCAGCATCACGTGCGCACTGGCGTCGGCCCTGAGCAGCAATTGGGATCAGCTGGGGGCTAATCAAGGCAACCGGTCTCACCTGGTGAGGCAGAGAGCAGCCAGACCTCAGGCCTGCGGGCATGTGGCGGGCTATCTGAGGAGCAGCTGGGCGATGCGATCCTACCTCTACATAGCAGAAAATAAAACATCGGGAACTTGGGGCAACTAAAACACTGAGAATTGGAGAAAACCTCTGGAGCTGCCTGCTCAGAAACCCAGAGGCCCATTTCTTAGAAACAAAAACCCTAGGGAGTTAGTTTGCTTCAGGAGTTTCTCAGTCATTTTGCTAAAAATAGACCCAGGCAGGAGAGAGGAAAGCCTGATGCAAGGATCTCTGGCTACTCAGAGGACTGACCGTCAGGCGATAATAGAAGCCTCTTAAGGAAGAAGCTAATTAAATGCACCTGCACTAAAATGATTACATGGCTATTATCTGCCCACTCAGGGAAAGTGAGAACCACAGAGTTGGGAACATGGCAAGCAGCAGGCTTCATTGTCTTCTGTAAGAAATGGCTTTTGTTTGGCTCAGTGCTCCATCAAAAACACTAAGTGTTAATGTACTCTGTATAATCTACCTGGCTAGCTAACTAGTTTAATCCATCACACACCATGTGAAAGGATAAAAGCAGGTTGGTAGTGACAAGTTAATAGTAGAGGCAGGAAATAAAATGGAGAAACATACTTTGACTGATTGTATGGAACTGTTAGGTGCTGCTATAGACGGACTCTGGTTTTATATAGTGGCCAAAGCAAAATAGATCTAGTAATTTAAAACTTTAAATATGGGTCCTCAATTAAAAATTTAAAGGCCAGTGGATATATGGCATTCCGATTGAACAATAAAAATTCAACTACAACCAACTCTCAAATATCTACAAGTAGATCCACCATAACAAATCTTAAGTTCAGCTTCTCATTGGCCTGATTATCTGCTCTCCCAGCCCAACCCTCCTTGTTACCAAAATCTCTACTTTGCCTCTTTCTTATACCTGAATGAAGGGGATGCCTTTGGAGTAGGAGCATTTAAAATTAAACATCTCCTTTACCTGCTGAGACTGTGGGAGGGGGAGAGGCACCAATCTTAGAAGATCTAGAGGTATCTACTCAGGCTACTATCTCGCTACAGACTGAAAATAATAATGTCATCCATCCCCAAACTGTGAAGGAAAATTAGGAAGTCTCAGAGAGGCAAGATGGAAAACAAACGTGGCTCTCCAGAACTTCTTGTTAACCGTTATAATGGAGCCTTTTAGGTTCAACTAAACCCAATAACTAAAGCTGGGGTCTTCTTGGTCTCTTTAGTAGCCGTAGAGAACAGAGTCAGGATCCTTATAAATAAATCTTCATGTTAAAACACATGGTTGTCTAGGAATTTATTCTAGCAAGACTCTCTCTCACACTCACACTCACACACACAATATACATTCAAGATTAATCATTGTAACACATTGGCAACAATCAAAAATGTCCATAAGGAGAGAACTGGCTCAAGTACGGCACAGTCAGCAATAGGTTGTTTGCAGCTCTAAAGAAAGAAAAACGAATGGCAAAGCTCCCTCTGTACTAATATGAAATGATCTCCAAATCATATTGCTAAGTTTTTTTAAACAAGGTACAGAGGCTATATATGCTATAAAACCAGTTGTGTAAAAATGTGCAGCTACACATAGACACACACATGTACACACACATACACTTGCTTATATATGCATAAAATATCTCTCCAGAGGTGTGTAAGGGCCTCAAACCTTGGTTGCCTCTAAGACAAGGAACTGAGTGGATGGGAGAGGAATGGACTCATTTTTATTATACACTTTCGAACCATTTGAATTTTGAACATGGGAACCTATTACCTATTCAAACACAAATAAATTACATGGTTAGCCCCATTAATCTCTGCTCCCAGCTCTTCCACCCCTTGTTTCCTATCAATTTAGTCACTCTACTTTCTCTGTGTGAACACACACTCTGACCCCCCAGCTTGTCTTCTGTAATCTTCATTTCTGTCTTGTCGATCTGCATCAGGAATCACTTCGCCTTAAAAAGGTGTCTTCATTAACATTCTTCTCTACCTCTAGGTTCCAGACCCAACAATTTAATACCAGATTATCTAGCTGTGCCTTTAGCTGCCTCCACCTGAAGGCCTAGATAAATCTCAGTTCCTCAGCAGAGCCTCAACTTAGCAGTATTTTTATGTCATTGACTTTCGTGGTATTACCTATGGACAATACTCTCTGTAAAATACAGTTGCTTTCTTCTCCAGAGCATGACTTCAGATTCTACATGAACCCTTTGGAGCTGCAAACTGGGGATTTCCTTCTTGGATTCCCACAGCTCACCCTAAAGCTCCTGAGCTCATCCAGTCCACAGGGAAGTTGTCATAACCAAACCCCAAGCAAGCAGAGAACTGTAGAATTTAACAGGCCACTCCTGCTGTTGCCTCCCACAGCTGTAGGATGTTACAGAGGAGGACTGGCCCTGCCAGCTCTATCAGTGCTTTGCATGCTGTGGTGAGGCCTGGTGCTCCCAGTCTCTACTCATTTACTCACTCCTGTTCCTCAGATTAGGACACCCTACCAGAGGCCTCTTAATCTGCCACATGCTGCGTTGGCTCTGCTCACCACCTCAGACTTCCCTTGGAGGAGCTGTTTTTGATCCCCTGGTATCTTCTGCCAATGGACCAACGAATCAGTTTCGCTAACACGAATCTCAGTAGCAGGGGTTGAAGTCTCGGCACCTCCTGCCCTGAAGGCTCTGGACTCATGCCAGCTCTCCCCAGTGGTCAGCTCTGCAAACCTGGCTGTCCAAAGGAAGCAACCAAAAGTCCTTCTGCCCTCCTTGAACAGGAGTATGTATTCACCTTCAGTTTGCATAACTAAGAGGCCCCATGCAAATGAACCTTCCCTGAACAAAGTCAAATCCAAGGTGATGTGCTGCCTCTACCCCTAGATGTAGCAGAACCTGGCATAAACCTTACCTCTCACTCAGTCCCAACTCAGGCAGCCCACCTAACCTCTGCTTAACAGACATACTTTTTCAAAAACAAATGCAGTTTAGAACATCTAACTAATGATGTCACAGCTTATTACTTTATCACAGAAGGTCATTGACAGTATTGAGTTAGACTTTCCATTTCACAATTATAAGGAATATCAAGAATGTGCCAGTATACTAGAATGATCTTCATATCAAGGTGATTTGAATCATTCAATAGTCAGTGTGGTAGAGAAGAAATAGCTTGGGCTTTGGCCTCAGATCTGTGTTTGAAAACCGTCTTTTCACCTCACTAGCTACAGCCTCAAGCTTCTTAATCCACATGAGCTCCAGTTTTCTCAGCTGTAAAATGGGGATCGTTCTGAGGATTAAATGATTCAAAGTATGTGGACTGCCTACTAGCACATCACAGGTACTCACATTAGTTCCTTTCCCCTGAACACCTGCAGCAATAAGGCCAATATAATAATTACTAAATCGGATTATACTGAAGTGATTACATCTGTTTGATATAACTATGCAGTTGAAGGCACTGTGTTAGGGCTACAGGAGATTCAGAGAGATGACAGAGGACTCGGTGGCGAACACTGCTGGCTGGTCCCTCCCAACCACCTCCTGCCTTGCCACCATCCCGCATTAAAGCCAGAAGCGTTAAATACCCACTTTACCACCCTTTGTTGCAATTGAGAGTGGCCAGGTCATGGCTCTGGCCAAGGAGACAATAAGTCAAACCCTACTAGCAGGTTTCTGAGAAACAAAAGGGATAGAAATAGCTGCTGCTTACGTCCTCTTCTTTCTTCCCTTACTGGTGACTTGATGGCTGGCGAGATAGTCGCCCTCTTGCAACCATGAGGTAACAAGCATGAGGAAAAGACCAAGAAAACTGCAACAAAATTTGCTGTGATATAATTAACCAACCCTAGCAACTGCTTTCCTCTGGATGTATCATTCTATGAAATAATTCAACCCCTATTTGTTTTAGCTCCTTAGTAAACTTTTCTGCTACTGGTAGCGAAACACAATTATAAATGTTACAGATGTTGCCCTCAAGGAAACCATATTCTAGTGGTAGAAATAAGATAAGTTTTCAAATTTCTAAAATACAAAGTAGGAGTTATGAGTATGATTTGACAGAACACAATAAATTATATAAAAGTCACAACCACGTTTATCCAAATAGTTTAAAGAATGTTAGTAGAGGTACTGTATATTTAAGTGTAGTACTTTATTCCATAGTCAGCATTCTAAAACATAAATACATTACTGCATATAGCTGAGCTCTTCAAGAACTACAAATGAAAGACACATTGCCTGGAAAATATCCAATTTTACATACACTTATCTTTTGCAGATATATGAAAACCATAAAGCAAAAGGATTTAGAAGCATTGTAGAGAATCTGACAAAGCCTAAGGTTATAAAAAGTCAGATTTCCAAATTTACTGCACAACATGTATTTGGTTTGCTATTTTCCCAAGCATTTCATTGTTAAACATTGCATAGATATGACAAAGTTTCATATTTGCCTAATACTATAGGTAGAGCAAATACACAAATTGAAGAGGCTGCAGATATCTTCACTTACTGAATTTTCCCTTTGCTCTTATGTTAGGTTTAAGTCAAAAGTTGAGAGTATATAGCATGCTTTGCATACACTGTACCAGCAGAGAGCTAAGAGTATTTTAGTGATTCTGTTTTGCAGTAGGTGTACTATTAACGTTATGCCTGAAATACAAGCATATCTTTTTCAATGATTTACTACATAATTCTTAGAACAATGGAAAACATTAACACTAGTCTCATGTTTTAAAATATTTCAATTAAATTTGCAACCAAAATTAGTACTGCATTACCATCAGAGACCTCACTAGGCCCAGAGGTGACTAAGCTGGGAACGCGGTGTATTATATTGAAAAGAACACTGAGTTATCTTCAAAACACTGAAGTTCAAGCTCTGGCTCAGGAAATTGCTAACTGTGCAAGTTCTGGGGTGTCACTAACCTCTCTGAGCACCAGTTTTCTCACTGGTAAAATGTTGAGAGTAACACTCATCTCACGGGGTCATGAGAAAAACCAAATAAGAGAAGAGGTGGTGACTATGCTTTTTAAACTATGAAGTACTCCACAGATGGAGGGTATGAAATCTTCTGGTTCCACTAGCGAATTAGGGAAATCTTGAAAAGTGTGCTAAGTTTTGTGTTCTTTTACTTAATCTAAAATTTATAGGGGTGTAGTTTTTTCCAGGAAATTTTGAGGAAACTTCATAAACATAGTAGGAGGTAGGAAATCTGTATACTTTTTATTTAGGCATTTATTCAACTAACATTTATTGAGTGTTGACTATGGTAGATAGTATATAGAGCCCAAGGATATAAAGGTAAATAGGATATACTTTCCTGATGTCCAGAGCCCAAAGGTCTCATAGGGCTATAACCATACAAACGTGATTATAATATGCAGTAAGGCATATTAATAATCAAAGGTATTCAGAGAGTCGACGATCTTCAAAAGGAGCATCTTGAATCTCTTAGTTACAGTCTGAGAGATCAGGGTGGGAACAAGAGAGGAGGAAAAATTGCTGGGTAAAGGCAAATTTCCTCTGTGTCACAGTTTGCTTAGAATCTGCCCTTCAAGCAAGGCTTCTCCAGAAGTTAATTTCAAGAGCTTCTTTGGAGCTTCTCAGATGAGGGTATAGTCTTGACTGGCTGACTCCCTAATGGCAATAAAATCTCTTTAAAAGAAACCATACATGATGAATTACAATAAAATCCTTTTCCCAGTTTTTAGATGGTGATAATTCAGTGGTTCCTTTGACCTGAACTCAGGATTGGACAGCACCATGATCTTTCCAATCCTGAGCTGAAATCTTTCTCCTCGACATAACACATCCAGCTTACTGGAAAAAAGCTTCCTGGCATCACTGTTAAACTAGCAGTACTACAAGATTTTTGCAGAAATGGAAGCACATTGCATTTACTCAATAAACACTTCTTGAAGGCCTATTAGACAGCAGGCATTAGGAACACAGGGCTAGCTGGGACAGAGCTCTTGCCTTTAAAGTTCTTATGATATAGAAACGGTGAGAGCCACGTGACCAAATCATTCCAACAAAGCCCTAAAGAGGCTATAAAACAGGGTACCACAGAGGTATAAGGGATATAGAGTTGGGATTTCTCAGAAGTTCAGGGAAGGATTCAGGGAGGGGGTGAGTGTTGAAATACGAGTGGTTATTTACCAGATGGACAAAGGGGAAGGATATTCTGGTACCAGTATAAACAAAAGCACAAAGGTGTGGAAAAACCTGGTGTGTTCCACGAACAACACTCATTTTCCCATAGCTGGAGTATCGGGCTATGAGGGGATGCCAGGAAAGACCTGACATCAAGGTCAGCTTCGACTAAGGAAGCCCTCAGTGCCAGGCTAAGGAGCTTGGGCCCAGTGGGGATCTACTGAAGGATTTTAATCTGGTTTTAAGATAAGATGACTTTTTAAGAGGATGGCAGGCCTTGGGTCTGCCACAGAAAGGATGCTGACTGCTTGCTTCAGCAGGACAGGAGAGCATTTCCAAGCTACTCATCACTTTCATTGCATCTCACACCTAAGACTCAGAGACCATATTTAGAAATCAAAATTGAGATATCCAATTGATTAGGTTACCAAGTGCTAAAGAGATGGCTTTTAAAGTGTTTACATGGCCCAGAAACAGGCAAAGGTAAAGCATCCTCCCAGCTGTTCCCTAAACTGGGAACTTCTCACAGTAACTGACAAGAGTTCAAGGCAATCAATCAGAAGTCCGATGAAAAAGACTCTCCCCCTGAGTTTCTACTGAGAACTCAGTCATCACTTATGTCTCTGAGGATACCAGAGACTGTGCCAAGTGGTTTCGAAATTATCAGCTTCTCTGTAAGAAAAGAACGATTTGCAAAAACAGCTCTCAGCGACGAAGCATTCCATCCTTTCAAGGAGAATCTTTCACCAAATCTCTCTAAAAGCAAAGAGCCTCCAAATCCTGCACTAAAAGTTTCAGTGCAAATAGAGGATAGGGCGCAAGTTTAGGTTAGGACTCAGTATGATCCATTCTTCTGCTAAGTGGCTTGCAAGAACTCCACAGATGTGGCTAATGTTGAATCAGACAGCAGAATCTGCTGCTTTGTGGTGTCTGGTGGCCCCTAGTGGAGGCTCAAGTCTCCTCCGCCTTTCCACCCCCCAACTCAGCTCACCTCCAAAGAGAACTAAGAGCTGGTCAGGTTTAAGGGCATTTTAAGAGCACTTGTACTAATAATAGGTAGGGTTCTTTACTCTGCCAGTAAATGAGGAGACACAACACTCAAGGGTATTCAATAATTTGTAGAGCAGATATGAATTGTTTTAGGCCACCAACTGAGATGAACAAATAAATGTACCTTTCTTTAGTTTTATATTTCTATCTCAAACCCCCCTTCTTGGTAAGAGAAGCTTCACCTTAGGATAAGCTCAGGCAAACCAGGATTTTCTTTTTATGGTTTTGTCCAGATATTTGTGTCCACATTCCCCCGAATTACGTAGAGCTCCTTTGATGAGGAGGAGGTATCGCATCCTCAATTACCATCACCTCTGCACAAGGCCCTTCCCTGGGATGAGTATGCATTGGCTCCAGTCCTTGTCACCTGTATCTCTCTGCCCTGGCATTCCCGGAAGTGTCACATCTCCCTATGTGATGACCACAATCAAGTCCTCTTCTGGCCCACTGTTCTCTCTGATAAGTGAGAGGCCTTCTCTAAGGTAGTATGAGGGCAGAGGGGTGCTTTGGGGTGTTTTCCCATGCCATCCTGGGGCTGTGGGAGATCGGTGGGCCCATCTCAGGTTCTCTTTGCTGAGAGACATGCCATGTGCCAAGCTGGATGGGACAAGAGAACTGAGAAGCTTGACATTTTCCTGGGCTTCACCTGAGAAGCAAGACACAGATCCACTCTATCCTAGAACCCCTACTGAAGAGCTGCACTTCAGTCCTTGCCCAGAATCCAACTACCCAGCTCCCTACACCTCTGCTGCCTCGTGCCCAGAAGTCTTTCTCTGGTCTAGACAGGTGGATGAAGCTGGCTCATCTCCCCAGCCTCCTCCTTCTGATTCACACAGACCCTAAAGCTTTCCCTCACCTCCATCTCTCATGACTCTTATTTCTGTCACGAGTTTCAAAAAGCCAAGTACTGCTTCTTTGGTCTTTGAGGTTCTCATCTGTTGGAGTACTTAAAGCAAGGTCAGCCACTGGCAGACGGGTAAAGAACCAAAGGTCACAGGAATTAACTGCAGGAGAAACATAGTAGCTGATATGTCCCAATATTTCATTATCCTGCCGCATTGGTTTCTGTCATGAAGCTGGAAAGGTGGGATGCTTTGGACCTGCCCCCTCCCAGGATACGGCCCATCCCAGACTCTTTCCCTCTGTCTGTCTCTGTCTGTCTTTCTCTCACTCTCTCTCTCTCTCACTCTGTTTCTCTCTCTCTGTCTTTTACTCTGTCTCATTCTCTCACCCTCTCTGTCTCTCTCTCTCCTGTTTCTCTCCCCCATCCCTTTCCCTCCTACTGTAGGCCACAGGCCCAGGATTCTTGTGAGGAGATGCACATCTACCATTTCTAATTCTTCCTACCAAACAGGTGAGGTAGGAGGGTATGACCAACTGGCCTGAAAATGCCTATGGTGGAGGGTCAGATGAGTCAGTTCAGCTCTGATCTTACAGGGGAAAAGAAAACCTTCTGTTATTCTCTTTTCTCTAACCCAGACAAAAGACAGTCTGCATGTGGTCCACCCTAGATCAACTAGAATTTTGCAAGTAGGTTTAAGCCTCAGAAGTTACTTTGTACTGAGGACATCAGGGAAGTCTCTGTGCAGAAGTCGACATATGACCTTGGTCTTGAGGGATGGGAAGGATCAGGTGGAGAAAATTCCAGGGGGAGGAATCAAGGCCCAGAGTTGGGAACACATGTAGGGAACAAGGGAAAGGGGTAAGTTAAAGATGACCCCAACTTTCTATTTCTGGGTTATCAGGCAGATGGTGAAGCTCTGAACACAACCGAGGCTTCTCAATTAGCATTTATCTTCAGCAGCCATATGTTATATTTTTCTGTATGCATCTTGCCTTCTTGAAAACAGAGATCACCTTTTATTCATTCATTTATTCATGTATCTTCCTTGCAACCTTAAAGAAAATAACCAACATACACTGTGATACCTGAAAACGTGCCACGGAAGATAGCCTTCGTCCTGTTCACTGGCTTTTTTCCATTTAGGAGAAAGTTGCCCAAATCACATATTGCTATATTTTCCTCAAACAATTTTTTAAGCTTTGCAAATTAGAGAAAATCTATGTTGTTTCTTCGCTACATATTTTGAACTATAATCTGGGTGAAATTAATATACCTTAAATCATGAGCATTTGATGATTTAACTTTCAAGATATTATTGAAAACCTTCAAAACATTCTTTTTCAGGGTCCTTGGACTCATTTGCTATTTACCTTTCAACAAGGTAGTTTTTCCTAACATGAAAAAAAGGGCCTTCACCTGCTGTAACTAGTTCCTAATAAATTATTTGCCTCCACCTGAAAGTACAGAAGTCTCTAACTGCCAAAGCACGTCCTGATTCTATTTTTTTTTTTTTTGATAGTCACAAGACATACAAGAGAGAAGCAAATAAAAATGCTTTAGTTTTGTCTCAAACACTACACTACTCAGTTTTTCTCATTGTACCAGAAAATTCCCTCCGGCTGAGCTGATTACAGTTCAGCTCAGCAGGTTGGATTGAGCCCCTGCTCAGCCCCTTCAGAAACCCTCTCTTCCCATCTTCCACACCCCCACAATAGGATAAATGCCCACTACCCGAGAGACGGGGGCTAGTTTCTTGCGGGAAATACAGCCCTCAGTTTTATCCTCCTGCTTCTGCTTCTCTATTACCCATGCCATCAATCAAATCAAATACAAGAGTATCAAGAACTAGTGCATATTATGTGCAGAGTAATTACTGAGAATTTGGTTAAAGAGCACAGTGATTTCTGGAGACTTTTGAAATCCTAGCCCATGGACAGCTGAAGAAACTATTTGAAAGCACCCACCTGACTATGCTTGCTTATTTGAGAGCGTCTGAAAAACTCTTGGTATCCTCAGGAAATATAAAAAAGTCATCTGTCTTTCTCAACACAGAATATTTGCCTGTATGGAATTTTAAAATCCAACCCTTAACTTTTTTCTGCAAAGTTTCTTTGCCTTTGCTCATTCTCTCCCAGTCTTTTCTTTCCCAAGAACCAGAGAGAAACACCACACAAGGTTGTCTTAAAAGCAAGATGAGCACAATTCCTGTCAGAAGTTCTCCGTGGTCTTTTGGTTTGGATTAACCCATTTGTCTCCACCTGAGAGAGAACTTTTTTTTTCTTTGAATATCCTGAAATCAATTTCGCCCATTCTTTTTCCATAGCCAGTGAAGCCTGTGGCCCGACCCAAGATCAGGTAGGACTAGAGGGGTAAGAGGCAGCAGCTCCCAGACCAGCTATGTTTCCTCAGAATTTTTATCTCCTCTTCACTCAACTTAGACTCATAGATGTTTTAGAGCTGTAAGAGATCTGAGCACCGTGTAGCCCTATCCTGAGAGCTTCCACCCCCTTCAAGGACTTCTCCCAGACCCAGAAAGCTCAGACAGAAGACGGATGTTGGGCAGATGGGCCACCTGCATTTAATTAGTTCTTACATAGCTCATTTGACCCCGGGCACTGTGATTTCTGGCTACCTCAATTCCAAACTTCTTTCTCCCATTTCCTCTGCAGCCTACCATCTCTAGCCCCACCTGCTATTTGTCCTACCTTGCTAGCTCTCAGCTTCTCTGCTCCATTTCCTAGATTCCACCCAGCATTTTGCTATGGACTCATTCCTTTCAGTGGATTCCTAACCTGCCAGTAAGCCCATTTTGGTTTGTTCATCCTAACACTCTCCACATCCTTGATCCAAGGGAGCCCAGCCTCATGGTCTGGTTTTTGGAAAATCAAATCCCTTTGATGCATAAATGAGGAAATTGAGGCCAAAGGTCATGATGATTACCAAGTAAAATGTGAACCCAGCAACCTGGCTCCAAATGTGGGATCACACATTTGTGGGCTCATTCTTCTACATACACTTTAGAATAAATCAATAAAATTACCACTTCATCTCAGTTTGATCTCAACTACTGGTCATCACTGTCATCCCCCCAGCTTCCAAACTGCTTTTTTCTAACATTAACAAAGTCGGAGTGTACCCTTCCCCTTCCCCACAGCGTTGTCTAGAACTCAGATCTGACGGCTAGGACAGCCATCCTAGACCCTGAGGATGAGAGCCTCATCCCAGAAATAGCAGAGTGATAATCTAGAAGGAGTCTGATCCCTGGTGACATCAAGGAATCACCAAACTGGACTTCCTGCCTCCACACTTCTTTCTGGAAGAGAAAGAAGAAAATCACATATTTTTATTTTTTTACACTAAATGCAACAAACATAGTCCCAGCTAAAACAGGGTCCACACACTAAAGAATGGAAGAGCAAAGAGGTCAAAGGTGCCTAGGTCTCTGATGCTGTCATTAAGCTGACATACCTGCCCTGGTCTTACTTTACTCGGGAGAAAAATAAAGCTTTAAATTATTTAGGGCTTCATGGAGGAGGTAGGGATTGAGCTGGAGCTTCCATAGGAGGAGAAGCTTGTGCACTTGGGCTGCTCCTTGAGCAATGGGAACTCTCCTTTCTCTCTGGGGGGGTTGGGTTGCCACAGTCAAGGCCATGTGATTCGCTGGCCTTCCTGCTCCCACAGAGGGGCCAGTTTGCTTGAGCTGTCATCCAACACCAGTTTCTTCAAAGAGCCTCTGAAAATGCCTACAACTCTCGAGCCCTAAGCCCAAGTTTGATTCAGTGGTTTCTCTACGTGTTCTGTGTGAGAAAGGACAAGAGAGGACCCTGGGGAAAAGCACAAATCCCCACGCCTAACCCAGTGATTTACTGGAACCAACCTGAAATTGTTAAAGCAAAACACAAACACAGTTCAGGCTCCATTCTCCCAACTTCTCACCCAGCGGCGGGCCTTTCCAATGTTTACTGTTCAGCCATCTGTGAGTATCTTTGTGAAACTAGTTAAAGCCTTTTATGAGACCCTAAACTTCTAGTTACACTAACTTCCCCCCAATATGAATTAGGACTTGAGTCAACAAAAGGCAGACTCCTCGAGGAAGGAGGGTGCTTGTAACAGGGCCGGCCCACAAATCTTTCCCTTCCCATCCCTGGGCGAGCAGGCAGCCCCGAAGCCCATATAATGGACTCTTTATGTGGTACTTGGTTAGAAAAACGTATTGACAAAGAATCACAGACAAATCATAGCCGTGACCTTTAGTGCTCAAACAAGATTTTCCTCGGGAGTGATTTAATTACCCATGCAGCTCGCTGCCTGCACACATGAGTGGCCTTTCTGCTTTTCCAAAGGCCGCAGCCAGGCCAGTCTGGTTTGCCTTTCCTGTGAATGTTTGGGCAAGTGCCGTTCCTATAACGAGGCTCCGTTGTGCCATACAAGGATAAACAGCGCATGGCATCCAGCTGGACTCGGCAGGCTTGAAAGATTGCTTCCCAAGCACCCGCTGCCCAAGCCGACCTTGGATCTGATGGTGCCCCAGGCCTAGACTCGACATTCAGATGCCTGGCACAGATGCCTGTGCCAGGCCTTGTGAGCCCACAGCAACAGGGCTGGACTTTGACTGCCAGACATAAAAGTGGGGACCTGGGGCTACAGTATGAGGCCAAATATGTTTGTCTCTGCCCTTCTCAATCCCTTAGTGCTTCTCCTGCCTTTCTTTCACCTAAGCTCTCCTTGCTTCCTTCATTGCTCTGAGCTCAAGAAAAACAGAAGCCAGAAGCAAAAGGCCACGTATTGTAGAATTCCATTTATATGAGATATCCAGAGTAGGCAAATCCATAGCAACAGAAAGCAGGGTATTGTTTGCCAGGGGCTGGAGGGAAGGGAGAATGGGGAGTGACTGCTTCACGGGTACAGGGTTTCCATTTGGGGTGATGAAAAATTCTGGAACTAGATAATGGTAATGGTCGCACATCATTGTGAAGGTACTAAGTGCCATGGAATTGTGCACTTTAAGATGGTTAGAATGTAAATTTTATGTTATGCATATTTTACCACAATTTTTTAATGTGACTGAAGTATTGTCCTGGAGGAAGGAAAAAGATGGGTATCTGTACGCCGGAGGCCCCAGAAGACAGAACTAAGACCAGTTTCCTGGAGGCAAATTTCAGCTCATCTAAGTAGAGGGGCCTACAGTGAGCCAGGCACCCCTCAGTCCTTATTTCCTTGAAGCCCACAACTCAGTGGGGGATTTTATTATCCTTATTTTATAACTGAGGAAAGGATGGTTCCCCGAAGCTATAACTATTTTTCCAAAGATACAGAACTAATAAGAGGTTGAGGTGGGTTTTGAATCCAGGTTTTTCTACTATATAATCTGTATCCTTTTTAATACACTGGTGCCTCTGCAACTTTTCTATCAAAGCACCCCGAATATCCCCCAGGACGTGTGAAATCGTGCATCAGGGTGAATGGGCAGAACCCAGAGGAGCTGCTGATTGTAAGCTTCATGTTTTAACTTACAAAGTCACGTAAATTGTACTTGCTTGCTCTATCATCATATATGAGATTTGTTCTTAAATATTCAAATAAGTTTTTGTCCAAATCTCCTAGCAAAAGTATCCCAAGGAAGACAGTTCTTGTTGATCTTAGAGCCTCCCATCCCTCTTCACATACCGCAGGGTTCTGCTTACTGCAGTTTGAGAAGCTGGCACTAAACTGGCTGCTTTCTAAAAGGGAAAGTGGGGAGCAGGGGGAGGGAGGGAGGGGTTCTCTGGCTGGACTCTTCGTGCACAGGGAGGGATGCTGTAAGAACTCACACATGGGAGGGGATGAGGCTGGACCTCAGTGACTAAACGTATTTAGTCACAGACCCATTTTAAGAATCTAATGGAAGCTATTCACCATCTTCTTTATCAAAATTTGCCCAGACCTATAAAGTTTGCATATTATTTTAGGGGGGTTGTAAACCCCCTAAAGTCTAGACCTTAAACTAAGCATCCCTGGACTACATGGTCTTAGGCAGAAAATGAAACAAACTTGAGGATTCCTTTAATCCTAAGAGTCTGTGATCTTGTCCTGAGGCTGGCGGCGAGAACTCAGCCTGAAGGGGGCTAATGCGCCACAGCTAGCCGGGAGGGAGTCCGGGAAAACTCTGGAGCTGCCGAAGAGGCAAGAGACTATTTCTTCCCTCTTGGTTTCCTGGTGCGCGAGGAGAGGGGATTAAGAGCGCTGTTTAAAGGAGCCCCACAGACAGGCGCGAGCCGCGGCTGAAAGCGCGGAGCCCAGAGACGGGCGTGGGACGCTGGGGCTGCTGCTGCCACTGCCAAGAGGCCTGTGTGCGAGCGCAGGTCACTGTCCACGCCGCCCTTCCGGGAGCCTGTGCAGCCCGTCACTGCCGGGGTCCCGGGATCCAGGGACGGCTTCCCTGGGAGAACGCACAGTGCGCCTCAGGCTGGTGCAACGTCACGCCGGCCTCTGCCACTGCAGGCTCGCCCCACACTCCGTGCCCCTCCCTCCCCCCCAGCCTGAGTGAGCCGGAGTCCCTGAAGCGGCTGCTCCTTTAACCCTGTCCTGTCTGAGCGAAGAACAGACACCCTCCGGCGACCTACACGGAGAGGCGGGGCCCAATCCAAAGCTGAGACCCGGGAGCTGTGAAAACAAAGAATAGAAAGGGAAATCTCTCCCAGCAGCCTCAGAAGCAGCAGATTAAAGCTCCACAATCAACTTGATGTACCCTGCATCTGTGGAATACATGAATAGACAACAAATCATCCCAAATTGAGGAGCCAGGAGTCAGTGCTGTGCCTCTGAGGTGGGAGAGCCAACTTCAGGACACTGGTCCACAAGAAACCTCCCAGCTCCACATAATATCAAATGGCGAAAATCTTCCAGAGATCTCCATCTCAACACCAGCACCCAGCTTCACTCAACAACCAGCAAGCTACAGTGCTGGACACCCTATGCCAAACAACTAGCAAGACAGGAACACAACGCCACCCATTAGCAGAGAGGCTGCCTAAAATCATAAAAAGTCCGCAGACACCCCAAAACACACCACCAGACGTGGACCTGCCCACCAGAAAGACAAGATCCAGCCTCATCCACCAGAACACAGGCACTAGTCCCCTCCACCAGGAAGCCTACACAACCCACTAAACCAACCTTAGCCACTGGGGACAGACACCAAAAACAACGGGAACTATGAACCTGCAGGCTGCAAAAAGGAGACCCCAAACACACAAAATGAGAAGACAGAAAAACACACAGCAGGAGAAGGAGCAAGATAAAAACCCACCAGACCTAACAAATGAAGAGGAAATAGGCAGTCTACCTGAAAAAGAATTCAGAATAATGATAGTAAAGATGACCCAAGATTCTATTTCCAAGACCCAAAATCTTGGAAATAGAATAGACAAATGCAAGAAACAGTTAACAAGGACCTAAAAGAACTAAAGACGAATCAAGCATCGATTAAAAACACAATAAATGAAATGAAAAATACTCTAGATGGGATCAATAGCAGAATAACTGAGGCAGATGAACGGATAAGTGAGGTGGAAGATAAAATAGTGGAAATAACTGATGCAGAGCAAAATAAAGAAAAAAGAATGAAAAGAACAGAGGACAGTCTCAGAGACCTCTGGGACAACATTAAATGCACCAACATTCGAATTATAGGGGTTCCAGAAGAAGAAGAGAAAAAGAAAGGGACTGAGAAAATATTTGAAGAGATTATAGTTGAAAACTTCCCTAATATGGGAAAGGAAATAGTTAATCAAGTCCAGGAGGCACAGAGAGTCCCATACAGAATAAATCCAAGGAGAAATACACCAAGACACATATTAATCAAACTGTCAAAAATTAAACACAAAGAAATCATATTAAAAGCAGCAAGGCAAAAACAACAAATAACACACAAGGGAATCCCCATCAGGATAACAGCTGATCTCTCAGCAGAAACTCTACAAGCCAGAAGGGAGTGGCAGGACATAATTAAAGTGATGAAGGAGAAAAACCTGCAACCAAGATTACTCTACCTAGCAAGGATCTCATTCAGATTCAACAGAGAAATTAAAACCTTTACAGACAAGCAAAATCTGAGAGAGTTCAGCACCACCAAACCAGCTTTACAACAAATACTAAAGGAACTTCTCTAGGCAAGAAACACAATGAAGGAAAAGACCTACAATTACGAACCCAAAACAATTAAGAAAATGGGAATAGGAACATACATATCAATAATTACCTTAAATGTAAATGGACTAAATGCTCCCACCAAAAGACACAGATTGGCTGAATGGATACAAAAACAAGACCCATATATATGCTGTCTACAAGAGACCCACTTCAGACCCAGAGACACATACAGACTGAAAGTAAGGGGATGGAAAAAGATATTCCATGCAAATGGAAACCAAAAGAAAGCTGGAGTAGCAATTCTCATATCAGACAAAATAGACTTTAAAATAAAGACGACTAGAAGAGACAAAGAAGGACACTACATAATGATCAAGGGATCGATCCAAGAAGAATATATAACAATTGTAAATATTTATGCACCCAAAATAGGAGCACCTCAATACATAAGGCAAATACTAACAGCCATAAAAGGGGAAATCAACAGTAACACAATCATAGTAGGGGACTTTAACACCCCACTTTCACCAATGGACAGATCATCCAAAATGAAAATAAATAAGGAAACACAAGCTTTAAATGATACATTAAACAAGATGGACTTAATTGATATTTATAGGACATTCCATCCAAAAACAACAGAATACACATTTTTCTCAAGTGCTCATGGAACATTCTCCAGATAGATCATATCTTGGGTCACAAATCAAGCCTTGATAAATTTAAGAAAATTGAAACTGTATCAAGTATCTTTTCTGACCACAATGCTATGAGACTAGACATCAATTACAGGAAAAGAGCTGTAAAAAATACAAACATATGGAGGCTAAACAATACACTACTTAATAACGAAGTGATCACTGAAGAAATCAAAGAGGAAATTTAAAAATACCTAGAAACAAATGACAATGGAGACACGACGACCCAAAACCTATGGGATGCAGCAAAAGCAGGTCTAAGAGGGAAGTTTATAGCAATACAATCCTACCTTAAGAAACAGGAAACATCTCGAATAAACAACCTAACCTTGCACCTAAAGCAATTAGAGAAAGAAGAACAAAAACATCCCAAAGTTAGCAGAAGGAAAGAAATCATAAAAATCAGATCAGAAATAAATGAAAAAGAAATGAAGGAAATGATAGCAAAGATCAATAAAACTAAAAGCTGGTTCTTTGAGAAGATAAACAAAATTGATAAACCATTAGCCAGACTCATCAAGAAAAAAAGGGAGAAGACTCAAATCAATAGAATTAGAAATGAAAAAGGAGAAGTAACAAATGACACTGCAGAAATACAAAAGATCATGAGAGATTACTACAAGCAACTCTATGCCAATAAAATGGACAACCTGGAAGAAATGGACAAATTCTTAGAAATGCACAACCTGCCAAGACTAAATCAGGAAGAAATAGAAAATATGAACAGACCAATCACAAGCACTGAAATTGAAACTGTGATAAAAAATCTTCCAACAAACAAAAGCCCAGGACCAGATGGCTTCACAGGCGAATTCTATCAAGCATTTAGAGAAGAGCTAACACCTATCCTTCTCAAACTCTTCCAAAATATAGCAGAGGGAGGAACACTCCCAAACTCATTCTACGAGGCCACCATCACCTTGATACCAAAACCAGACAAGGATGTCACAAAGAAAGAAAACTACAGGCCAATATCACTGATGAACATAGATGCAAAAATCCTCAACAAAATACTAGCAAACAGAATCCAACAGCACATTAAAAGGATCATACACCATGATCAAGTGGGGTTTATCCTAGGAATGCAAGGATTCTTCAATATACGCAAATCGATCAACGTGATACACCATATTAACAAATTGAAGGAGAAAAACCATATGATCATCTCAATAGATGCAGAGAAAGCTTTCGACAAAATTCAACACCCATTTATGATAAAAACCCTGCAGAAAGTAGGCATAGAGGGAACTTTCCTCAACATAATGAAGGCCATATATGACAAACCCACAGCCAGCATCGTCCTCAATGGTGAAAAACTGAAACCATTTCCACTAAGATCAGGAATAAGACAAGGTTGCCCACTCTCACCACTATTATTCAACATAGTTTTGGAAGTTTTAGCCACAGCAATCAGAGAAGGAAAGGAAATAAAAGGAATCCAAATTGGAAAAGAAGAAGTAAAGCTGTCACTGTTTGCAGATGACATGATGCTATACATAGAGAATCCTAAAGATGCTACCAGAAAACTACTAGAGCTAATCAATGAATCTGGTAAAGTAGCAGGATACAAAATTAATACACAGAAATCTCTGGCATTCCTATATACTAATGATGAAAAATCTGAAAGTGAAATCAAGGAAACACCCCCATTTACCATTGCAACAAAAAAAATAAATATCTAGGAATAAACCTACCTAAGGAGACAAAAGACCTGTATGCAGAAAATTATAAGACACTGATGAAAGAAATTAAAGATGATACAAATAGATGGAGAGATGTACCATGTTCTTGGATTGGAAGAATCAACATTGTGAAAATGACTCTACTACCCAAAGCAATCTACAGATTCAATGCAATCCCTATCAAACTACCACTGGCATTTTTCACAGAACTAGAACAAAAAATTTCACAATTTGTATGGAAACACAAAAGACCCCGAATAGCCAAAGCAATCTTGAGAACGAAAAATGGAGCTGGAGGAATCAGGCTCCCTGACTTCAGACTATACTACAAAGCTACAGTAATCAAGACAGTGTGGTACTGGCACAAAAACAGAAAGATAGATCAATGGAACAGGATAGAAAGCCCAGAGATAAACCCATGCACATATGGTCAACTTATCTTTGATAAAGGAGGCAGGAATGTACAGTGGAGAAAGGACAGTCTCTTCAATAAGTGGTGCTGGGAAAACTGGACAGGGACATGTAAAAGTATGAGATTAGATCACTCCCTAACACCATACACAAAAATAAGCTCAAAATGGATTAAAGACCTAAATGTAAGGCCAGAAACTATCAAACTCTTAGAAGAAAACATAGGCAGAACACTCTATGACATAAATCACAGCAAGATCCTTTTGGACCCACCTCCTAGAGAAATGGAAATAAAGACAAAAATAAACACATGGGACCTAATGAAACTTCAAAGCTTTTGCACAGCAAAGGAAACCATAAACAAGACCAAAAGACAACCCTCAGAATGGGAGAAAATATTTGCAAATAAAGCAACTGACAAAGGATTAATCTCCAAAATTTATAAGCAGCTCATGCAGCTCAATAACAAAAAAACAAACAACCCAATCCAAAAATGGGCAGAAGACCTAAATAGACACTTCTCCACAGAAGATATACAGACTGCCAACAAACACATGAAAGGATGCTCAACATCTTTACTCATTAGAGAAATGCAAATCAAAACTACAATGAGATATCATCTCACACCAGTCAGAATGGCCATCATCAAAAAATCTAGAAACAATAAATGCTGGAGAGGGTGTGGAGAAAAGGGAACACTCTTGCACTGCTGGTGGAAATGTGAATTGGTACAGCCACTATGGAGAACGGTATGGAGGTTCCTTAAAAAACTACAAATAGAACTACCATATGACCCAGCAATCCCACTACTGGGCATATACCCTGAGAAAACCATAATTTAAAAAGAGTCATGTACCAAAATGTTCATAGCAGCCCTATTTACAATAGCCCAGAGATGGAAACAACCTAAGTGTCCATCATCGGATGACTGGATAAAGAAGATGTGGCACATATATACAATGGAATATTACTCAGCCATAAAAAGAAACAAAATTGAGCTATTTGTAATGAGGTGGTTGGACCTAGAGTCTGTCATACAGAGTGAAGTAAGTCAGAAAGAGAAAGACAAATACTGTATGCTGACACATATATATGGAATTTAAGAAAAAAAATGTCATGAAGAACATAGGGGTAAGACAGGAATAAAGACACAGACCTACTAGAGAATGGACTTGAGGATATGGGGAGGGGGAAGGGTAAGCTGTGACAAAGCGAGAGGGAGGCATGGACATATATACACTACCAAACGTAAGGTAGGTAGCTAGTGGGAAGCAGCCGCATAGCACAGGGAGATCAGCTTGGTGCTTTGTGACCGCCTGGAGGGGTGGGATAGGGAGGGCGGAGGGAGACGCAAAAGGGAGGGGATATGGGAACATATGTATATGTATAACTGATTAAATTTGTTAAATAAAAAAAAAAGACTCTCAATCACCTACACTTAGTGTGAATTTAAATCATACTATTATCTACCATTCGAGCTGGAAGGGTTCTCAGAGACCACCCACAATTTATAGCTGAGGGAACAGAGGTCCAACCCCAGAGATAAGAGACTTGATTTGAAACTAGGCCTGTGGAATCCCAGATTAGCACTCTTGAAGCCAAGTGACATGTTTTTAGCAATGAGCTCTCATTTATAAGAATATGAGTGTATGACATAAGATAGTCCTAAGCTCATCTAAATCTACCCCTTACCAGCTGTGTGACCTGGGGAGCATCACTTGACGTCTCTGGGCCTCAGTTCCCTCATCTGTAACAACCTTCTCAGTGTTGGAGAGAATCAGATAACATGTAAAGTGCCTATCATACCCAGAGGGGGGAAAAATGTATCCAGTCTGTGGCCCATTTTCCTACCACTTTGAGGGACTCAATATATCAGCTGATATTATAAACAAATTCAAGCTGATATGATACTGAGTTGCTATGTGTCCTTCTTCTCTCTTCCCAGATGACAGTTGGAGTTTGCTTCCTTTAGGGATGTTGCAACCTCAGCTGCTTATGGGAAGACGGAAAGCAAGAGGGTCTTGTAATATCTTCTTGAATCTCTCCAGTTGGGTAGCTGTTTACCTGATATGTATGTAAAGCCAGATCCAGTGTCCAGTTAAAAGACATTTTTGGTTGAGAGACTCAATAAAGCATGACAGTAGGGTTACAGAAGTTATATACAAGAGTGGACTTTGCCATTGCCTGCTTCTCTCAGGAGAGCCTGGTGACATTGACTTGAATGATTTTAAATAATGACTGAGCCTGGATAGGGAAAGAAATTTCACAGGCTTCAAACTGACAGCCAAGAAAATTCTGCCCAGCACTGTCCCTGACTCAGATGATTAAATAGGACAAGGCAGTCTTCCCTTTTAAACCTTCTTATCGATACTTGTCTTCCTCTTCTCATTTAGAATACAATCTATACAGGGTAAGTATATTTAGTCATGAACATTGGTAATAAGTGACAGAAATCAAACTCAGACTAACTTCAGTAAGAAATGACTATATTGGCTATGTTATGACAGCAGTGAGACAGCTCATAGGATAGAAGTAGCATCCTGGCTTTGGAAAGGAATCCAGAACTGCTGTCTGGAGGCTCCCTGAGAAACAACCCTCTTCCAGCTAAATGGAGGATGAACAGTGTGATGGAAGAGGTCAGCAGCAGCAGTGAAGACAACAGGGTAAGTGCAGAGTTTCATGATGAAGTTACAGGGTAACCTTAGCCAAAGGAATCCAGAGCAAGGGCAATCAGAAAATAATGTCAGCTGATTTCAGGAGAAGAGGAACTGTCGGGCCACCAACATACACAAATGAAGATAGGTACATTGATGAGCAAGATGAAAATGACAAAGAGGATGAGGGAATGGACCAGAAGAGTGATGATTCGAATCTATCTCATAGCAGTCTCAGAAGGACCAATCCACAAGCAGCAACAATGCCACATGGACTTGCCAGTCACCATCTTTGGCCCCATTAGACCCAAAGACAACAAAAGAGAGCTCACTGGTCAAGAAGAGTTGTTAAATGACAAACTCAGTAAGACCTACCGTGAATTATAGTACCTATCAGTTTTCAAAATTCAATGCAGACTGTGATAAAAATATTAGAATACACCCTTACACAAGGTGTCCCCTTCTGTCAAAGATAGTTTAACATGATCAAAGATGTGGGGAGGTGAGTTAAAGGTTTTTAAAAGTTATCTGGATTATTCAGAGTAATTATTCAGAGTAATCAAATCAATCATGGAAGACACTGTTAGTTGCCTCCCTTCTTCCTTGTTGGTAAATCTTGATTTTTTTGTGCCCACGGAAAGGAAAGAACCACAATGGGTTTAATGCAACGGTGGTAATTCTAGTTCCCCTTGACATGTGCCTCAACCCTGGTCTCTAGGGTGGGAAGGGGCTTTGGAAAGGGTTTTCCCTGATAATAAAGAGAATCACTAGAGGACAGTCCCTCCATCATTCAGGTTGTGTGTCTACATAAGATGCCTGGAACCAAGGCAGCTGTCTGGCAAACAAGAGAATTGAGCACTAAGAACAAAGTTAATATGCTGAGCATAACATGCTAAAAGATGGAAAGAGCCTGGGTCTTGAATGACATTTGTGAGACTAGACAATGATTCTGGAACTGTTTGTGTATTAATAATATAATCATATTCTTATTAGCTTTGTTATAATCATTCTAATTAATAAAATACTGAACCAGATTTCTGGCTTCTACTCTTTCCTGCCTATAATTATTTGCTGTATAGTAGCCAAAATAGTCCTTTTGAATGAATTTTAAATAGTCCCTTTAAAATTCAAATTTAATATTGTCATCCTCTTGCTTAAAACTCTCCAAAGTCTTCCCTCAGTTTCTAGAACAAAATCTCATCTCCTGGCCAAGGACTGTAAGCCTCACTAGTCTCCAATCTGATCTTACTCTACTTTCTCCTTCTTCTGTTTTTTCCACCATCACTTTTTCTTTTTTTTCTTTTAACACACTGAAGTTTTCCTCATCAATGGTTCTGTTCTGGCTGTTTCTTCTCTTGGACTTCTTGCTCTCCAAATCTCCACATGGTCAGTTATTTCTTGTCCTTCAGTGAAGCTTTCCCTGACCACTCAAGCAACATGACGTATCCTTCCCACCTGGAGTCAGACTTTATCATGTCACCTTCTATTTTATTTCCTTCACAGCACTTACCACTATTTGCAGTTCTTGTAATTATTCATTTGCTTACTAATCTGTTGTCTATTTTCTCTCCCTTGTACATAAAGACCAAGAGAACAAGGACTTGTCTGTCTTGTTCACCATAATTGCCCCCTCCCTTAGAAATGTGTCTGAAATATCATAAATTCTCAATAATAATAACAGCAATTGTTGGAAGGAAGGAAAGAAGGAAGGAAGGGAGGGAGGGAGGGAGGAAATGCTATAAGAACCAGAGGCTCAGGGACTGAAATTAGGGATTCAACTATGCTGAAATTACTTGTCTGACTCTTCTCAGCTTTTGGTATCTCTGCAGATTGCAAAAAGGATGGCATCAGCAGTCCTGGAGTCACTGCCTTCCAGCTTATCTTCTCCAACAGAAAGATATTCCCTCTCCCAATGTCTGTTTACCACTCCCAGGAAAGAATTCTGATGGGCCCTGCTTGGATCATGAATCTACTTATGGACCAATCACTGTGTCCAAAAAAATATGGTATTATGACTGGCCAGAACCTGAGTTACACTCCACAGCCAGAGTTACTGTATCATGATTGACAGCTCACCTGATCCACAGGAGATGGTAAGTGGGTGGTGCAGGAAGAGATGGGGAGGGGAAGAGGGGAGAGAGGATACAGAAGAAAAGAAGAAGAAAAGGGAGTTCTCAAAAAAGGGGGTGAGGAGATTCCTGGATAAACAAAATCAATAGATGTTCCTTATAGAAATAAGCAACCTACATAATACTGTGGCCTTACCAAAATATTTTTCTAGTTCTCCAGGTTTAAAACACACTGATCTCTAATTTGCTATATCAGGACCTAGTCCTTGTCTTCACAACCAGAGTAACAGAAGAGCAAATTGGAAACTATATGTGCATACGTGGCTTCATGATGGGGGAGGTGGGACCGTAGAATTTCGCTGTCTACTTTGATTTGAAAGCATCTCTTGCTAACCATTGGGCCAAGGTAATGACTTTCCACCACTCCATGCTGTGCTCTACTGTCTATTCAAAGTCCTTTTCACCCCAGTCATCAGGAAAGGATGGCTGCGTCTGGCACAAAGGCAGCCTCTATCTCCTCTTTTCAGACAATGATTCAGCCATATGAGCAGCCACCATGATCCCCACAAAAACACACAGTCAGACTGGTACTGTAATGGCACAACGGAGGAACATCCATTTTGGTGAGGAGAAGCTTGTAATCTATGCTGCCATATAAAGGGACAGTAAACTTGCAAGGAGAAAATTATGTTCTTGGCTCCAAATTGCTCTCTGCTGGTGCATTTTTGAGGGATGATTATATTCATGGAGTTCCTTTCCCCTAATAGGTTTGTTTACAAAAATACTGAGCATGCATTTCACATCAACATAAATAATTCTCCCCATATCTTTGTCATCCAAATTTTGCAGTTAATTAAACTAATTTGTCTGTTTTTGTGAGTTGGAAACTCTTACTGTCATCCTTTCCAATCACTACTTATTTAAATTTCATCCTTGGCCAGTTTCATGATAATGTTTATCTGCTCCAGAGGATTTGAAATGAGAGTAACACACAGGGATTCCATTTAAATTCTTTCTTGAAGCCGAAAAAAGCCAAGAATCAACTGGCCAGTTAGATAACACAATTTCCGTTGCAGGATATTTGGTTAAGATAGCTGGGGGCTAATTTAATTCCAGAGTTGCTTATTTACAGGTTTCTGTGAGGGATTCCCTGCAGTTAACAGTGAACTGGGTAGAAAGATTCTAAAGAAGCATTCTTTGAGACTGTTCTCCAAACGTGTTAAGTATGTTTTTTTAAGGAAAATGAAAATCTATACAACTTGCTGTCAACATTCCACTCTGGCCACTTCCCAACTAGAAAAACATTCTAAGACCACTTAGCCTCATTGTTTGGCATTTCATTAATCTATTTAGAAGGAAATGATTCCTTGACTTGACTCCTTTAAAGTATTTGCTTCAAGCATTCATCAGCTCTATGTTTACCCTACACAGCCTTGGATTGCCATGGAGAGCAGAAGAGAACCATCCATAAGACCTAAGGGAAGGAAGACGGTTGCTCTGTTTGGTTTGTCCTATCAATTCCCTGGAGATGCCTCCACAGCAGGATCTAGCCCCTGCCTACCTCTCCTCTTCAGCTTCCTTAAGCCTCTCTTCTCAACAGCTCCAACCACCCAGACCACCCAAATCACCCCCAATTCCCTCAACCCACCCCCCCCACCCATCCCACCCCTGTCTAGCTGCAATGACTCTTCTCAGTTTCTCAAATGGGTCTCCTCCTCCCACTCTTCACCTGGCCAACTCCAGCTCATCCTTCAGGTCTCAACCCAAAGCCACTTCTCTGGGGCCACCCGTCCCTGCACTGATGCTCCAGTCTACACCAGCTTCTACATCAGGTTCCACTGCACTTGCTTGAAGAGCACTCACCTCTCCTTTCTGCCATTTAGCACAGTTCTGATCGATCAGTTATCTGCATGATACTTGCTTAAAGAAAGCCTCTTTCCCCACTAGGTTATAAGTTCCACAAATGGCAAGAACTGGGTCGATACTGTTCAGTGCTGGACCCCGACTCTTGACACAGTGACTGGCACATAGAGAATGTTAAATAAATACTTGTGACTTGATAACAAGTTGAAAGATGTCTGGTAATTCTCTTAAATTCTATGATCCCTTTCACATCAAGGAGTATATGAATCTGTAATTCTGTGTGACATAGAAAGGCTAGAACTGTAACAATAAACCCAGTTAATACTTGAATTAGGAGTAAAAGAAATTGGCCCAGTGAGAAGGAGAAAAGGGTAAGAGGGGAGTAAACTAATCAGCTTTAGCAGCTCCCATTGCTCGGCACTGTATTAGGTGTTTTGGATAGCTTATTTCAATCAATTGTCACAAGAGTCCTTCAGCTTCACTCATCATTCTTCCCATTATTCAGATTAGAAAATTGAGATCACATAGGTAAAAAGTGAGGGGGCTGCTTGAACCCAAAACTTGATCTTTTTACATATACTGTAAGTTAGATCGGTGCTTTTAGTTTTTTTTAAAAATGGGTGTAGAGGGCTTCCCTGGTGGCGCAGTGGTTGAGAGTCCGCCTGCCGATGCAGCGGACGCGGGTTCGTGTCCCAGTCCGGGAAGATCCCACATACCACGGAGCGGCTGGGCCCGTGAGCCATGGCCGCTGAGCCTGCGCATCCGGAGCCTGTGCTCTGCAATGGGAGAGGCCACGACAGTGAGAGGCCCACGTATAGCAAAAAAAAAACAAAAAAACAAAAAAATGGGTGTAGAGACTGAAAAGAAAAAGAGGAAGTGGGCAGATGCCTGATTTGTTTATTTTTTCCCCAATCTCTGTACTCAGCCTGTTTTCTCATATTACACAGCTCCCACACTCACTTCTCCCCCTAATTGTGCACCCATAATACTGCAGACCTCCCTATGAGAGGCTTGTTTCTTGAATTCTTGGTGATAACCTTCACAGTTGATTAGGTGTGGCTTTAATCAGAAACTTTGGTCCTCTCTCTGCACCATTACCCCTTCTCCACTTTTATCTTGGGCCCCCTTCTCAGCTGTGCATGATTTCACACTTATTTATGTGTCTGTTAAGCCATTATCCCCATTTCATGTTCTGAATAGAATTGCACTTTTAATAAATTATAGGGCTTCCCTGGTGGCGCAGTGGTTGGGAGTCCACCTGCCAATGCAGGGGACGCGGGTTCGTGCCCCAGTCCGGGAGGATCCCACATGCCGTGGAGCAGCTGGGCCTGTGGGCCATGGCCGCTGGGCCTGCGCGTCCGGATCCTGTGCTCCGCAACGGGAGAGGCTACAGCAGTGAGAGGCCCGCGTACCTCAAAAAAATAAAATAATAAAATAAAAAAATAAGTTATAACAATCGTCTTCAATTAACTTTGAGGATAGGTCTCACTTTTTTTTTCCTGCAAAGCCATCTCTGTTCCCGCCTCCTGGAGGAGAGGAAGACGATGTTCTATCCCAGCCAAAAAGAACTCAACCCAAAACAAGACATCACAGAAAAGCAGACAGCATTCAGTGCTGCTGAGACAAGCTCAGTGCAGGCTGGGGGTGGACAGGAATGCAGAGATAAATGTCCTCCTGGTGTAGCAGCCACCGTGGCCAGAGGTAAGACCTTCTCCAACTGCCCCCAGTCCCTCCAGCTTGTGGCCTTCCGAATCTCTTTGTAGATAGTAGCCTTTCCCTTGAGTCCTGGAAGTCTTTACTTTTCTCTTTTACCACTTTGTTTTTTGGGTTTGTTGGGCTGTATCTATTCTCTAAAAATTCTACCCAAAGAGCAAGGTTAACTCTGCCAAAGTTTCCAAGGCCAGTCATTTAGGAAAGGACACATGGATCTCCATAATGAACTCAGGAGTGAGAGCAGCTGAAGTTGAGTTCTAGTTCTTCTCCGGTTGCTCTCTGAGAGCTGATGGAGAACAGGCTAAGAGGGACCACAGGCCTTCCAGAAGGGAGACTCCCAATATTGTTAAAAACTGAAAAAAATCCCGAAACAAGTTTACCAAAATTGTGACCAATACTAAATATCTGTATTAAACAGATTAACTCTGTAAACATAGCAGCTAATACAATTTCATGGACTTAAAAGATAGATGCTGAGTTTCCTCTTCTGGTAATGAATGACTGAAGAGCTTCTATCAGAGCAACCCACCCAAAAGCATTAGGGTCGGCAGAAGCAGGCAGAAACAGAGAAGTGTTGACACTCGAAAGAAGGGTCTGGCCCTGGTGTGTTCTATGTTTTACATAGTCTTCTGCTAGCCTCAGTAGGCACTGCATAGGATGCTGAATTGGAGGCTACTACAGCACCTAGAAAGTGAAGAGGCTTCAAGTGGAAAGATGTGAAGCCTGGGGAGGACTCAGCTAGATCCTGAATCATCTTAATATTCACTTGTCTGGTTCCTGGGCTGGGAGAACATGAAAGCGAGGACCATCCCAACACGTACACATGGCTCAGCTTTCTCACAGCATTAAGCCCTCAGGGTAATTGGCCTTCTTACATGAACACTTGGGTTCCAAGCATAAAACTGACTGCTAACAAGGCAGAATCTGCATGGCTCTTTCATAACCTAACTTGAAACTCACAGCATCTCTTCCACTTCATTGTATTTGTTACAAGTGAATCACAAGCCCCCCATCGTCAAGTTCAAGGGGAGGGGAATTCAACTTCACTCTTTTTTTTTTTTTTTTTTTTTTTTTTGCTGTATGCGGGCCTCTCCCTGTTGTGGCCTCTCCCGTTGCGGAGCACAGGCTCCGGACGCGCAGGCTCAGCGGCCATGGCTCACGGGCCCAGCCGCTCCGCGGCATGTGGGATCTCCCTGGACTGGGGCACGAGCCCGTGTCCCCTGCGTCTGTAGGTGGACTCTCAACCACTGCGCCACCAGGGAAGCCCTCAACTTCACTCTTGATAGGGTGTAATAAAGTTCTAGAAGAGCAGGTGAGATAAGAGATATTGTTATGACCAGCTTTGGAAAATGCAATTTGTCACAAAAATCAATGACCTCATATTTTCCCATGAGAGGTTGAAAAAGAAAAGCAAAATAAACCCAAAGTAAGTAGAAGGAAGAAAATAATAAAGATAAGAGTAGAAGTAAATAAAAAGAAACAGATAAATTAAGCCAAAACATGATTGTTTGGAAAACAATAACAAAATTGATAAATCCCTAACCTGACCAATTAAGAGAAAAAGAGAGAAAACACAAATTACCTTCAGGAATGAAGGTAAAGGAAGGGATATCATTACTGATCCTACAGACATTAAAAGGACAAAAAGGGGATATTATGAACAATGTAAAGGAAATTTTTTTACAATTTAGATGAAAATGCAAATTCCTCGAGAAATATAACTTACAAAAATTATGCAAAATAAAATAGGAATATGAATAGTCCCATTTGTATCCATTAAAGAAACTGAGTCTATTATCAAAAACTTTCCCACAAAGAAACCTCCAGGCCCATATAATTTTACTGATGAATTCTATCAAAGATTCATAGATTAACTAATATGAATGTTAAACCCTTTCAGAAAATAATAAGAGATTGTTTCTCAACTCATTTTCTGAGGCTTGCATAACTTTGATACAAAGCTTGATGAGAAAATTACAAAAAAGGAAAGAAAATTACAAAATAATAGCCTGCGTGAACATAAACAAAAGATCCTTAGTAAAATATTAGTAAATCAAATACAGCAATACATAAAAATGGTACTATATCATGATCAATTGGAGCTTATTCCAGATATGTAAGCTTGGTCTAATACTGGAAAATCAATGTAATTTATCATATTAACAGATTAAGGGAAAAAATTTTATCATTTCAATTGACACACAAAAAAAGCATTTGGCAAACTTCAATGCCCATTATGCTAGATTCTCTCAGCAAGTTAGGAGTAGATGGGAACTACCTCAACTTGTGAAGGACACTTAAGGAAAAAACAACAGCATTATTATTATAATCAATGATAAAATATTGAACACTTTCCTCACAAAATCAGGAAAAGGGCATTTTTATATTTCTCTTCAGTATTGTACTGAAGATGCTAGCTAGTACAGTAAGGCAAGAAAACAGAAAGGCAGGGCTTCCCTGGTGGTGCAGTGGCAGAGAATCTGCCTGCTAATGCAGGGGACACGGGTTCGAGCCCTGGTCTGGGAGGATCCCACATGCCGTGGAGCGGCTAGGCCCGTGAGCCACAGCTACTGAGCCTGTGCGTCTGGACCCTGTGCTCCGCAACGGGAGAGGTCGCGATAGTGAGAGGCCCGCGCACCGCGATGAAGAGTGGCCCCCACTTGCCACAACTGGAGAAAGCCCTCGCACAGAAACGAAGAGCCAACGCAGCAAAAATAAATAAATAAAAAAAATTAAAAAAAAAAAAAAAAGAAAACAGAAAGGCATAAAGATCAGAAAGGAAGAAGTAAAACTGTCTATAATCAAAGATGGTGTAATTATTTACTTGGAAAATTCTAAGGAATGTACAAATCAACTATTAGAACTACTAAGAGAATTTTGCAAGGTCAACATACAAAAATCAATTGTGTTTTTATATACTGGTAGCCAAAAAACTGGAAAATAAAATTCCTTAAAATTCTACAACATCTTCAAAAAACATAAAATACTTAGGAATAAATGTATCAAAAGATGTACAAGACATAAAAACTCCAAAATATTGCTGACAGAAACTCAAGAGGAAGACTTTACTAATACAGAAAATTTGGAAATATTTAAAAATAATGTTGAAAAATGTATCATGTTCATGAATTGGAAGACTACTTTTTTATGATGCCGTTTCTTACCAAATCCCAATAAATATACCATAGCCGTTTTTTGTAGAAATTAGCAAGCTGATTCTAAAATTTGTATGGAAATGCAAAGTACCTAGAACATCCAAGGTAATCTTGAAGAAGAGGAACAACTTTAGAGGATTAACACTAACCAACTTCAAGGTTTACTCTAAAGCTACAGTAATCAAGACAGTATAGCCATGGCATAAGGATAGAAAAATAGATCAATGCCAGACACTTTAAAATCATTTGATTTCCAACCAAAGCCATCAATGGGGAAAGAAAGTCTTTTTACTAGATGGTCCTAGAACAACTAGGTATCAGTATGGGGGAAAAATATAGTAGCCTCAATCCCCACTACATACAATCCATAAAAATTAACTTCAAACGTGTTATAAATCCAAATACAGAAGTTAAAACTGTAAATTTTCTATAAAAAAACAGGAGAATACCTTCACAAGTTGTGGATAGACAAAGATTTCTTAAATAGGACACAGAGAGTAATAGCCATTACAAAAATACTGATAAATTAGCATCAAAATTTTAAACATCTGCTCATAAAATTTAACATTAAGCAAATATAGGTAAGCCACAGACTTAAAAAAAAATTCAGAGCTAATGTCTAATAAAGACTTGTATCCAAAATATATAAAGTACACATAGAACTTAATAAAAAGACAAACCAATTTTTTTAAAGAGGGGGAAGGGCATAAGAAATAATAATTAAATGCAGTTGGGAACCTAGACAGAATCTTGGAAAAGAAAAAGGACATTAGTAGGGAAACAGGTATATTTGAATAAAATCTATAGTTAGTTAACAGTACTGTACCAATGTTAATTTCCCAGTTTTGATAATTATGCTATGGTTATAGGTGATGTCAGATTAGAAGAAGCCAGATGAGGCATATACAGGAGCTCTATACTATTTTTGCAACTTTTCTGTAAGCCTAAAATTAGTTCAAAATAATAAAGTTTTTAAAAACTGGGTAAAGGATTTGAACAGACACTTCACAAAAGAAGCTATGCAAAGAGCCAATACCACATGAAAAAGCTCTCAAGTAATTACTCAATAGAGAAAAGCAAATTAAAACCCAATTCCAGCTCACAACCAATGAGAATAGCTAAAATCAAAGAGCCTGATAACACCAAACAGTAGCAAGGATGCAGAGCAACTGTAAACATTCGTACATGTTGGTGGGAGCATAAAATGGTTCAACTACTTTGGGGAATGGTCTGTAGTTTTTTAATAAAACTAAACATACACATATCCTATCACCCAGTAGTTTTGCTCCTACATATATATACCACGAAATGAAAGCATACATCCACAAAAAGATGTGTACTAGAATGTTCACAGTGAATGTATATTCGTAATAACCCCAGACTGAAACTCCAGGTGTCCATCAACAGGAGAACACTAAACAAACTATTGAATTCATACAGTGTAATACTACTCATAAATAAAAAGAAAAAGACCTACTTATACTTTCAAAAGCATGGATGAATCTCAAAAACATTATCCTGAGTGAAAGGAGTCCTACATGAAAGAAGAAATACTTTATCAATCCATTTACATGAAGTTTTAAAGCAGGCATAACTAATCCATAGCAAGGGGAAAAAAAATCAGAGCAGTGCTTGCCTCTGGGGGTCGTGGAGGTGGTCTTTGGGAAAGGAAACAAGGAATTTTCTGGGTGATGATAACATTCTGTTTTAGGGGGGACACCTGGGTTACCCAGGTGTATGCATTTGTGTTGGTGCACACACCAGCCCCCATACATGGAAGGTAAAGAGACGTGGAAGACAGAGGCGACCACTCCAGATGGGGAGATGGCAGTTCTAAAAAGCAAGGGAACTTACATACCAGTCTTGCCTTGGGCGTCGGAAAGACAAATCTTAAAGGTTTATAAAGAGGCCTTGGGGCTTCCCTGGTGGCGCAGTGGTTGAGTGTCCGCCTGCCGATGCAGGGGACACGGGTTCGTGCCCCGGTGCGGGAAGACCCCGCATGCCGCGGAGCAGCTGGGCCCGAGAGCCATGGCCGCTGAGCCTGCGCGTCTGGAGCCTGTGCTCCGCAGCGGGAGGGGCCACAACGGTGAGAGGCCCGCGCACCGCAAAAAAAAAAAAAAAAAAAAAAGAGGCCTTACTGGGTTCAGACGCATATACTGTCCAGGTGGTCTCAATGACACCTTACTCTCTCAAAGCTACGTCCTTGAAAATGGTTCCCACTGTGGGAACAGTGGGCAGAGCGTGTATTCCAAAGGGTAGAGGTGGGGGTGAGGAGCCTCCCCCTGCCCAGAGTTGGGCTCACAGGTCGACCTGTGGTCACGGCCTCCTGTCCTCTCGATGACCTTCTCCAACAATTTGTCGAAACTTATCAGATGGCACACTTAAACTTTGTATATTTCACCGTATGTAAATTTTACCTCAAAAAGGAACCACAAACAAATAAACTCTAGTCAATGATATGCATGCTAAAGTTTGAGTGAAGTATGCTGACACCTTTAACTTACTTTGAAATGCTTTTTTTTTTTTTTTTTTTTGTGGTACGCGGGCCTCTCACTGTTGTGGCCTCTCCCGTTGCGGAGCACAGGCTCCAGACGCGCAGGCTCAGCGGCCATGGCTCACAGGCCCAGCTGCTCCGCAGCATGTGGGATCTTCCCGGACCGGGGCACGAACCCGTGTCCTCTGCATCGGCAGGCGGACTCTCAACCACTGCGCCACCAGGGAAGCCCTGAAATGCATTTTTAAATGAATTGGTGGATGGATAGAGGGATAGGTATGATAAAACAAATATGGAAAAATGTTCATGTTTAAATCTAGATTGTGGGGACTTCCCTGGTGGTCCAGTGGTTAAGACTCCCCACTCCCAATGCAGGGGCCCGGGTTTGATCCCTGGTCAGGGCACTAGATCCCGCATGCCGCAACTAATATCCCACATGCCGCAACTAAAAGATCCTGCACACCGCAACAAAGATCCCTCACACAGTAACGAAGATCCCACGTGCCACAACTAAAGACCCAGCGCAGCCAAATAAATAAATAAATAAATACTTTAAAAATAATAATAATAAAAATAAATCTATATTGTGGACACACGAATGTTCAATGTATAGTTCTTTCAACTTTGCTGAATGTTTGAAATTTTTCAATGTTGGGGATAAAAGATAAAGGCAGAATTTATTTTTTAATGTGAATTCATTTTACACTGCAGATAGTGTTGTACAACAACTTTCGAGTTGAGTGATACAGAGCTACTTCTTTGCATGCTGTGAGTGTGTCAGCATCACTTCATTTACAGAGAGAAATAGCTAACCTCCACTGAGGATTTTCTATACACCTTCATTATTCTAAGCACACGGAATGGGTTATCTCATTTAATGTTCACAGCAACCAGCCCCACAACTAACCCATATGGCAACACACTGCAAATTAGAAAAAGGACTTCTTTCCCTGAGAGAAAGACAGAATTATTTCTGTCTGCCAGAAAACTGTCATTATAACTCCACACATCTACAGTGGGTCCAAGGTGAATGATACCCCTAGGGTTGAGCAGGACATGGCTTACACAACAGTAACTAGTGGATGTGGCAAGAGCCCTGTGAAGCACAATTACTATCCCCAGGGTTAATATTTCACCAATCCCACAGGAATAGCAGTACAAAATATTGAAATTTTTACTGGTGGTAAAACTCAAAACTTGAGCCCCTCAATGTGTCTGCAGCCACCCTGGTCATTTGGACCCCCCTTAGGACCATCTGGACTCCCACGTTCAGCAACTAAAGGATTAGCAGAGCAGAGGGCCCCAGATCCCCACTCCAGGACATGGCCAGTGTCTACTGTGATTGGTCTAATTGGTCAGGACCTGTGAAGATTATCAGAGTTTAACATTATGCCTTATTATCCTGAATTTACTGATCAGGAAACTGAGGCACAAAAAGATACTGTAACTTACAAGAGATCTCAAAACTAATAAGCTACAGAAACAAAATTTGAACTCAGTAGTCTGACCTCAGACTTGGCCACCGTACCTCATCAAAATTCTCAATGGGAGTTCATCCCAAATTGTCCTCCTGACCCACCTTGATCAGCCCTGGTGAACAGCTCCGTGGACTGCCCTAAAGCAGACTGGCCTTTTAGAAGGGCCAGTCTACTGGCCTAAGTAGAAGGGCCCAGGAGAGATACTGAGTGAACTGTCTCCCTTACCAGGACCAGGCAGAAACATTGGAACATAATAACTACCTTGAGCCTGGGTTCATTGGTGCCACACCATTGCTCAGGCCATCTCTCAGACCAAAGAGGATCAGAATAATGCTTGCTGATTCCAACTTAACTTGTAGTGGATATGCAGCAATCTCCAGGGGACTTGGGTACAAATGGCTATTGACAGTGTTTGAAAACCCTGTGGCTTGTTTCCAAAGAGCTCTGGGACCTCAAATGAAAGAGACCCCAGTGGCCCTTCAGGATCTCTTTCCTGGGAGTGGGTGTGTCTAATGAGCCCTAACCTAGCTCTTCCTCACATTAGTTAGGACCAGACCTGATCTAACAGGAGAACACACACAAGTTGTCATTGCTTTCCTCAGGGACTGCATATTGAGCCACAGGAGATAATTAACACAGAATAACCAACACAAGAGTCTTTTATCTTTTTCAAAACAAGACTACGTAAATTTTTTCAGGACAGTCCTTTGTCGTGGTACTGTTCCTGTCAACCCAGTATTCAATGCCCCTTTCTTATAGTAACAGGCCACAGAGATGGTCTTGGGATTCTGGCTGGACCAATCAGAAACCTCCCCTGGGATCTTTTCCTTCTCTGATTACAAAGCCATAGGGTGTGAGTTCAAAGCTTATATAGGTCATATTTCAACTCCACCCAATGGTCCAGTAGTGGGCTCTAGGAGTGAAAGAAAACAACAAGAATGTCAGAGAGAAGCAAAGACGGAAATAGAGGAAAACAGAGAGAGATCCCTGAGAGCCTTAGACTTCCTTACTCCAAATAATCCAAAGGGTCAGCTCCTGCCCTTCCCACAATTTGGTTCTGAAAGTCTATACAACCCTTTTGGCTTAAACTAAGTTGAGTTGGGTTTCTGTCACTTACACTCAGAGAACTCTGTCTTACCAATATAGTTGCACCACACCCCTAGAGACATTCAGAATCAACCTGTGAATGCTGGAGGGGTGGAGGGATTAATTCCTGGTAGTATTTAAACTAGAACTGGGCCTTGAAAGATGATAGAATTTAGATAAGCAAATTGATTAGGTGAGAACAATCCACATCAACTTGAGCAATGGCACCCCAACTATAATACAAATAAAAACTCAGCAGCTACCCTAATGCCTGGTGAATAGAAAATTCTGGGAAAAAAAGTGCTTATTAGAATAAGTAATAAGTGAATGAAGGAATGAGTAGCATGGAGGGTAGAAGTACTTGCCTACCCACTGCCATGAAGAAACATGCATGCATGGGCACACGGGCACACACACACCCATCAGAAAACTGATAGGGCTGTACAAAATACATGAAATAATCCACATGAAAGACAACACAGGCTGTTATTCTATTTAGGGAGGGGAGGCAAATTTTTTAATTAACAACTTTTTAATCAACATAGAAAATAAAGCCTAGGCATGTCATCTGTAGAAAATAAAGCCTAGGCATGCCATCCTACAGAGAAATCTAACACTTCTATACCTGACTAATCTGTACTTCCGTACCCCCCAATCATTTTTATTGTTATGCCTATGAATAAACGGATAATTTCATGTAAAAAGAGAAAGTAGCAGAAAGGTTTTGACCAGGTGGGGAACAGAATGAAAAATATATTTGATGAAGACCTATCTGCTCTGGAGGGTTGGTAGCTTAGTTAGCATGAGAGGATGCATGTGGGATACTAGTTAGGAGGTGGGCGGGACCTGTTAGCAATATTACCACAGAGGAAATGATGAAGGCAGGAGATACTTGAAAGAAAAAAATGACCACTGTTATTGAGTAGATGGGTATAAAGGTTAAAAGAGAAGGTGGTGGAAAAGATCTTGAGCCCTTATAGCTGAAAGTTCCCACCTAGAATGTCATTATCTTGTCCCAGTGTCTTCCAGATAAGAGAAATGGCAAATAAAATTCTATTCTGAAATTCTCCAGAAGTCATGAACCATGGTGCGAGAACAACTGTCACTGTAAAGGACTGTGTGTGTCCTTGCGTTCATAAAAGAGGAGGAGAGCTGAGAATTACTGCTCAGAGCTCCTTTGTGTTCCCCATAACCCAGCAGTAATTTATCATGTGTGCCCAGCTGCCAGCAGGACTGTTTGTTTTCCATAGAAACCTTCTATCTCCTACACTGGACCAAAGAGAACCTTGAAAAAGTCCCTTCTGCAGAGCAAAATATGTTCACACCCAACTAACTGACAGAATAAAAATACAAAATGCCAAGGTGCTGTAGGAAAAATACCCACCTTCGCTTAGACAATGTTCCCCCACTCTGACCCTTTGACCACTATCCCCTGTACCCATCCAGTCCGGATTGTTGCCTGTGGCAGAAACTGTGGGTAATCCACCCAGTTTCCATCTCCTCCCACCATGCTGCCCTTCCCTACTAATGGAACACCTGTAGTCTAACTAAAAGATTACATTTCCCAGCCTCCTTTGGAGCTAATATGCTTAAAAGGAACTGACTCAGGTGGCGTGTGACATTTTGCTATTCCTCTCTTTCCTGTCTCCTGAAAGTCAGAGGAGAAGACAGGAGTTCCAGCAACATCTTAGACCAGGAGGTGACATTGGAAATGGCAACCACATGCTGACAAGATCGGTAAGGAGCCCAGGTCCCTGAAGACAGTGCCATTGCCATAACAACATGGGGCCGCCTATCACTGGGTATGTATTATCAGACATGTCAGCTCATGGAACCTACCTCTGTTGAGAGGGCCGCTTCATGGATTTGGAAACTGGGTATCAGAGAGTTTTAAGCAATTTGCTCAAAGTCTCACCTCCTTTCAGTGACTCGAACCCAGTCCCAGACTGTCCAATGCTTTCTGTATCAGAAAGACTTGACTAAAATGTCCTAGAGGTAGGTTTCGGCTGCAGAGCACCATGGATCCATTACAGTTGAGTTTTCCTCTATCACCATGCCCTGAGTTCCCTCTAGAGGGGTTTTACCACCACATCCAAGTGCTTCCCAGCAAACACCAAATGTCTCTTCTACCCTGTGAGAAAGATACATAAACCATACCACTAAGAGATGAGAAGTTGTGAACAGTATTCTGGCTCTACAGTTCTGTGACTAAGCTTTAGAAACCAGGGCAGAACTTCTCCATCCATATCAGAAAAATGGGAATGCTGAGCCATCTCCTTGGAAGAGAGATGAGGAGATGCATCACTAGAGCATGTGACTGTCCCGTTGACAGGGCCCTGAGGGCCTTTCACCTGTTCTTAGAAAAAGCCACAGCAACAGCAAATTGAGTGTCACACACCTGGTGATCCAGCCAAAAACAAAAACTGCAGCCTAAGATCCAAATACCAAATGCTGAAACCGTCAACCTTGCTAAGGGAATACCTTCATCTTTAAACTTTTATTGTGTTGTCTTATACAAGGCATTCTCTGCACTTGTTGGCTGTGGTTATAAAACAATTTTCCAGAGAGCTTACATTTGTATTTATTCTGTATTTCATACTTCTCCCCAACCCCATGTTTTTCTCTCCCCAAAATGTTCCATTCAAAAAAAAATCTGTTGGAAATGTGTACGCTAAAAAGTGGTTGAGAATCTGCCTGCCGATGCAGGGGACACGGGTTCGTGTCCCGGTCCGGGAAGATCCCACATGCCGCGGAGTGGCTGGGCCCGTGAGCCATGGCCGCTGAGCCTGCACGTCCGGAGCCTGTGCTCCGCAACGGGAGAGGCCACAACAGTGAGAAGCCCGCGTACCACAAAAAAAAAAAAAAAAAAAAGAAGAAGGAGGAGGGGGAGAGGGAGAAGAAAGAGGAGGAGGAGAGCAGAAAGGGAAAGGTATGGAAAGAAAGTGCTATGAACTTTGAAAACTAAAAGCTGTTTTAGAGTGAAGATCAAGGTCAATGTGTTCTGGAGGAAATAATATTGGGCCCGAAATGTACCCGAAAAGAGGTGGGCCTATGCTTCTTGTGCTGCTGTAAATGTGCTCTAGAAGCTTTAAGAAGTTCTCAGAATGCAGGGTGCCCTTGAGGGGGGCCTATTACTTGTCTCCTCAATACCAGCCCTTCTAAGGACTTTTACTTCCCTGGATCAAAGGATGGTAATTCCTGAAGGGCAAGAGCAAGTTTAGCAATTGCTAGCTACCAGCTGAGGGGAAACTCCGAGGTCCCCATGGAAGGTCTGTATGGGGTAAAACTGCCTAATGGGTAGATTGATGTGAGGAGAAACAAACAGATTCAGTGTGTGACCTTAGATTATTTTTTTATTCCTCATTGGTTTATTCATAATATAATTTTTGGAGTAACTGTACTGTTTCAAGGCACTGTGCCCGGTATCGTGGTACCAACGTGAAAAAGGTCTGGGCCATCCTCAGTCCTCTGAGTCTGCTGGTGTTGAAATTTTACCAATTTCTACATCATGAAGTATAGAAATTTTACCATGTCCCATGTCTGACATAATTTTAAATATTTCCTCTACATACATTTAGAACCACATCAGACAGCATTTTAATTTTTGCTTCAATAGTCAAAGATAATTTAGAAGATTCAAGAGTGGCCAGGCAACACAGAGGGAGGCTAAGAGGGTCTTTGCATACTCATCACCATCCCAGGTTCCTTCACTTTTATCTGCCAAAATGACATATTTTTGAAATACATAACTTTTGTGTGTGAACCTGTCAGTGGAAAAAAAATGATAAGGAAAACTATTATTCAAAAGGCATTCAGAGGCTTGTCAAAGAGAGGAAATCAAAACCCAGCCCTGGCACCTGACTCAGCCAGGCCCCTACCCCCTACCTCATTCCCTCACTACTTTAAACTTTATACAGCTGTGGGGAAAGGGTGGCATTACATGGCCCCACGCAGTCTGCAAAAAGGGCAAGAGACAAATAGCTTCCATTTCATAAAAAATAGAAACTAGAAGTTTGAGGGTGGCTCAACCCTGAGTTCAGAAGTTAGGGGAGCAGTCTCAGACCCTGAATCTTTTCTTGGGGAATAGCTGTCACTTGTCCCCCAAGAACCTGACCTCTTCCTGATGAAGTCTGGCGAGATAGGATCTGCTCCCTATCTCTTCCATAATATTGATGAAAATGAGTAGCAGTCTGGCACCTTGTCCTTTCTCTACCCTTCTAAATACCCTACAGCAGTAGGGAAGCATAGGATGTCCAGCTCTGTGGGTGTGGAGGTGGGGGGAGCTGTCAGGATGGCAACTCTGGCCTTGTTCACCTTCTGCCCCAAAAGAAAGGCATCTACCAGTGAACTATCTTTGCTATCTCAGTACCAATGAGCCTGCAAGCAGCTCTGTATGAGTGATACTGGGCTCTAGTCCTACTCCCATTTGTGCCAAGAACTGCAGAAGGTCTGGGAATTTACCCTACTTGCAAGCTATCAAGTTATCCTGCCACAGTTTCATAGATGTAGGCAGAAGACATGAGATTCGAGGATCAGAGATAAAGAACTTTATTACTCACTGCACAGCAAGCAGCATGAGCACCATGCTTGCATTCTTTCCCCAAGTCACAAGTCCCATGAGGGAGATGCAGAGTAGCCCAGGTGGATACTGTGCATGCAGTGGGTTTACACCACAGCTAAGGCACCCCAATCTTAGGAAACCCCCAATCTTATAAAGGGGCTGCTAGAAAACCTGCCCACTCTTTGCCCAGAGGGAGACATTTTTATTATACTGGCCAGAAAACAACACTGCCATCTGCCCTAGAGGAAGATACTATTTCTATCTTCTAAGGCTGCTGGCTATATAAATACCCTTGAAAACACAGTCCAGAACAAAAGCTGTTATAAGACATGCAGAAATGTGAAGGACCAATGAAGAATGCTCTCCCAGCACTCCTTTGCATACACTCTCATGACATCATATTACTTTGCTTCCTAATTTAAATTTCAGTTTGAAAGTACAACTCACTGTGATTATGTGATGAATGTCTGTCTCTCCAAAAAACTTCAAGGTCATGAAGGTTTTGACTTGCTATTTTCATTCCATCAAGCCCAGATCCTAGTGTAAGTGTCCAGCACGGTGTAGGTACTCAGTGGATCAATGTACAGCCTAACTAGGGGCAACTGGCAAAATGCAAAGTGCCTAGTTTGATGTTTGCTTGTGACATAAAGGTGCATGGGGCTTTAAGTATGGATGTGGAATTTGCATCACTACCTGGCAAAATCTGCACAATCCTGGCTTTCTTCCGTGCTTTTTGGTGTTCTCTCCATCAATGTATCAAAGAGCACAATAATGTTTTTTTAGGGTTACACAGGAAACATTCATCTCTACTTTGAGTAAGCCATTGCCTAATTAAACAATTTAGATTAAATATGCTAATACAGAAGATCTTTTTTACAAAAAGAAAAATTACAAAGGGACTCCAAGAGGATAATTACAAATGGGAAATGTTGAATCTGAATAAAATTTCTATTTTCTTTAATTACTGAAACCCCTTCCTAATGAGAGCCTGAGACCATCTATATTTAAGTACTGTATGCCACAAAGATCTCTCCAGGCATCAGGGAAAATGTGATTAAGTTATTGGTGAGGCATTGTCCCCATTGCTTAACCAGGCATGCAAATTCAGGGACTTCTGGGCTGCAAGGCATAATCCAAACTATTCCACGGGACCTAATCCTGAACTAGGGTCCCTGAGGAGACTGGCTCCACCCCCTGACCACTGCAGTCAGCAACACAATTACCCTGCCTTGTTTTTGTAAGCTGAGCAAATTCCCAGACTTCTGGCTGGAGAGATGTTTCTACCCAGTTCCCAGGGACCTCACCAGTTTGGGTACTAGGGAAATGAGCTTTCCAGCAATCCTATATGTCAATATTTCTCAAAGTAACATCTGGGGCTCCTAGGAATTGTCTGATGGCTCTGAACACATGTAAAAAAGGCAAGGCATTTGCTCGGATCTCAGGTTGCTGCTCAATTCAAGAAACTTCCAATATTTACCTGCATCAAAGAGGTCCTTAACAATAATCCATTGAGTGAGTTACTGAGGGTGACTAAACTTTGGTATTCACAAATTTAAATTAGCAGATCACTAGAGTTTATGAAACACACTAATTCAGCATTCTGAGAAGTCTGGCTGCCATGCAACACCTTAAAAAGTCACAAAACTTCTCCTGCTAAATCAGTGAGGAGAATGCTCTGGAATCAGGCATCATCAGTGTTTCTTTGAGGTGGTAGCAGGGTGTGGTTAAGATTAGAAGGCTCTGGAGTCAGCTTACCTGGATTTCAAATCTGGTCTCTCCTGTGATGTGTGACCTTGAGAAGCGACTTGACTTCTCTACATGCCTTCATTTCCTCGAGTGTAAAGTAGGAAGAATAATAGTGCCCACCTCATGGGTTTTGGGACATAACCCATGCAAAATGCTCTGCACAGTGACTAGTGATGATGCTCAATAAATGAAATTATAAATACATGACTTTCCAGTTGCCGCTCTTCTTACGTCTACCCTTATTTTAATATCGTTACTATTAGGTGCCACGTTTGTCCATGCTTTTGTTGTGAAATTGCTGCATAGTTATTTTGTTTTTAAATGCTTGCTGGTTATTACATCTTGGTCCTGTTCATTTGTTCTACGGAGTTCTCTTCCCACTGGAAAGAAGGAAAGGGTGGGGTCAAGGGACTCAGGAGGCCATTGCCCCAAGGCTGCCCCCCCATCCTATCTGTCTCGCACTGATGATCAGCACCAAGCTGCCTGCGGTCCCCTGGTGTGGCCCCTGAGAACAGCCCAGGACAAGAAGCACAGGTGTGACAGGCCAGCAGTGCATACTCACGGCACATCCACACACACTTTCTCCTTAGGACATGGAACCAAGTGCCAGACGGATGTCAGCACAAGGAGGAAGCAGAGGAAGGTCCTGATAAAGGCCAGAGGAATCAGTGTGACTTTGGCTTCACAGGGACACTGAAAATGCATTCCTTTCTACTTTTGTGCAGGAAGATTCCCTGACACAGCTTTTAGTTCCACAGTCATTCAAACCACCAGCTTAAAACTTAGGCTCAGAAAGGAAAAAGTCCTTAGGTTTCCTCCCATATCTTGCTTCCTGCAAGTTCTCCTTTGCAGGTAAGCACTCAAGAAGACCTCCAGGGCTTCCCTGGTGGCACAGTGGTGGAGAGTCCGCCTGCCGATGCAGGGGACACGGGTTCGTGCCCCGGTCTGGGAAGATCCCATATGCCGTGGAGCGGCTGGGCCCGTGAGCCATGGCCACTGGACCTACGCGTCCGGAGCCTGTGCTCTGCAACGGGAGAGGCCACAACAGTGAGAGGTCTGCATACCGCAAAAAAAAAAAAAAAGAAGAAGACCTCCACATGTTGAGCTGGAGGCCCCAGAGATTTCAAGGTCAGAAAAAACTGGTTTCTATACTTCTGTACTAATCTCCAGTTATGCGACATAAGGCAAGTCACTTTACCTTTCTGAACCTCTATCTCCCCATCTGTAAAATGGGAATGACTCATAGGATTGTCATGAGAATTCATTGGAACGATGCATGTGAAGGCACTTAGCCAACACCTTGCTGACACACTGCAAATGTGATTTTTATGCACACACAGGCACACGTGCATGCACACAACACTCATGCTCATTCAATAAGTTCCTTCACTTTCAGTTGATCATGTGACCCAAACTGGTTCATTCAGGGCTGCTCACATCCATCATGGGGTGGTGTCCCAGACTCCCAAGATGCTGGAGAGAGCAGGCAAAACCACGTATGAGACCCTGCAGAACCACATTTTTCTGTCTAACACAGAGCCAGGCTAAGGTGATGAGGCTGACTGCCTAACCAGCAGACCAGAGCTGATGCACCCAGGTGATGAGCAGTCCCTCCTGGGAGTCCTGGGAGGCTGCACACTGTCCTGGTATTGCCACCTCTACCCCAGGAACTTCTGCAACTTTTCTTTCAGAATTGCCTTCATAGCATAGGGCACATTTTTTGGAATACTCTCAGTGATGGTAAACCTTTATCCTTTTGGGGTATATATAATTTTTTAGACTTATTTTGAGATAATTGTAGATTTACACACAGTTATAAGAAATAAGGCAGAGATATCCTGTCTATACTTTACCCAGTTTCCTCTCAATGGTAACACCTCATAAATCATAGTACAACATCACAATTAGGGTATTGCCATTAAAGATAGAAGACATTTCCATCTCCGCAAGAATATCTATCTCAAGTTGCCCTTTTATAGCCACATCTACCTTTCTCCACCCTCATTCTCTCCTGGCAGCCATTAATCTGTTATCCATTTCTATAATTCTGTCATTTCAAGACTGTTATATACATGGAAGCATATAGAATGTAGCCTTTGGGACTTCCCTGGTGGCACAGTGGTTAAGAATCCACCTGCCAATGCAGGGGACACGGGTTCGAGCCCTGATCCCAGAAGATCCCACTTGCCGTGGAGCAACTAAGCCCGTGCGCCACAACTACTGAGCCTGAGCTCTAAAGCCCGCGAGCCACACCTACTGAGCCTGTGGGCCACAACTACTGAAGCCTGCATGCCTAGATTCCGTGCTCCGCAACAAGAGAAGCCACCGCAATGAGAAGCCCGCACACGGCAACAAAGAGTTGCCCCCGCTCACTGCAACTAGAGAAAGCCTGCACGCAGCAATGAACACCCAACGCAGCCAAAAATAAATAAATAAATGATAAATTAAAAATAAAAAAGAATGTAACCTTTAAGAATGGCTTTCCTTGGGCTTCCCTGGTTGCGCAGTGGTTGGGAGTCCGCCTGCCGATTCAGGGGATGCGGGTTCGTGCCCCGGTCCGGGAAGATCCCGCGTGCCGTGGAGCGGCTGGGCCCGTGAGCCATGGCCGCTGAGCCTGCGCGTCCAGGGCCTGCGCTCCGCGGCGGGAGAGGCCGCAGCAGTGAGAGGCCTGCGTACCATAAAAAAAAAAAAAAAGAAAAGAATGGCCTTTCTCACTCAACAAAATTCCCTACAGATTTATCCAAGTTGTTACATGTATCAATAGCTCACTCTTTTTATTGCTGAGTAACATTCCGTTACAAAGATGCACCTCCTCTTGTTTAACCCTTCAGCTACTGAAGGACATCTAGGTTACCTCTAGATACTGACTGTCATGAATACAGCTACCACTAACATTCATGTACAGGTTTTTATGTGAACATAAATTATAATTTCTCTGGGAATAATGCACAAAAGTACCATTGCTAGGTTGTATAGTAGTTATATATTTAATCACATTAAAAACTGTCAAAATATTTTCCAGGGTGGCCGTACCATTTTACATTCCCACCAGCAATGTAGCAGTGATCCAATTTTCTCTGCATACTCACCAGGGACTACTTTTTATTTTAGCCCTTATGAAAGGTAGGTAGTAATATCTCACTGTGGTTTTAATTTGCACTTCCCTAATGGCTAATGATCTTGAACATCTTTTCATGTGCTTAATGCCCTCTGAATATCTTCTTTGGTGAAATGTCTGTTCATATCTTTTGCTCATTTTCTAAATGGATTGTTTGGGGCTTTTTTACTGCATATAATTTTTTATTAAGTAATTTGAGTTAAGTGTTGTGAATCCTGAGTGATTTCTCTGAGTAGGATCGTTCTGTACTCCACAAAACACACCAATATACATACACACACATACAGATGCACACACACAATCAAAAGTGTGTCTATAAATCAATGAGCCTTCTTTTCTTGTAAGGATCTTAAATGGTTCAGAGCAGTTGCCAAAACATACAGTGCCAAGGTTCTTAACCTGTTGTAATCATGGATCTCTCTGTGAATCTGATGAATATAAAAGACCCTCTCTCCACAAAAGCAGACACACATACAGAATTTTCCTCCAGTTTTACAAGGTTCCAGGGCTGTTGGAGCCAACAGTGGACCTCAGGTTAAGAAAACCTAATTTAGTTCAACGCCTAAGTGGTTGACCAGAAGTGGCCTTGAAGAACTCCACACTCACTTGGAAATTATAGCTTCAGAACAGGTTTAAGATTTCCAGCAATGGACATCAGTCTCTCAGAGTCAAAATCACATTGAGCTCATTACTCAGATGCCTGGGCCTGCCTCCAGATCTGACCCAAAGTCTGTCAGGGAGCCCGGAAGTCTGTATTTCACACAGCTCACAGGCTAGGGCTGGGAAGCCCAGACGGAGTCAACAGCCTCAGTATTCACCCTCCTTCACTAACAGGCAAAACGCCTATTTTACTTAAAGGTCTTGGGGAAGGAGATTATACAATCTCCAGAGTGTATCTCCCTCTGCATGGAAAAAGGAATTTTCCCCTTAGACTCTGACTTAAATATGCTCGGGAGTCCCTCATCTCCTATTCTCAGGACAAATGCATCTTTAAAGTGCCACCAAGGAAGCTTCTAAATCCTTAAGGCTATTATGGATACAGCTCTCCAGGCCTCTTGATCCTAAACCCAATCCCTGCAAGGTGCTTTCAACTTTCCCCATAATGTTCCCTTTTAAAGTGAGCATTTTGGTTTCTCTCTGCTGTATCCTACCCTGTAAAATTCCATCTGTCGGTTAGATCACCCTGCCTGATAACTCTCAGGTTATCTGCACAGATCAGTGGAGTGTGCTGTTTACCTGTACAGATCAGTGGAGTGTGCTGCCTACCTGCACAGATGACTGGGGTGTGCTGTTTACCCATACAGATCAGTGAGATGCGCTGTCTACGTAGACAGATCAATGGGATGTGCTAGTTGACCTGCCCAGAGCAGTGCAGTGCACTGGTTTACCTTCAGAGATTAGCAGGTGCCCTGGCTTTACCTGCACAGAGCAGTAGGATGCACTAGCTTAGCATCCACAGTCAGTGAGCATTAAAGACCAAATCCTAGCTCTGCCTTTAACTAGCTAAGCATCGTTGGGTATGTTTCTTAACCTCTCTGAACTCCAGTTTCCTTATGTGTAAAATGAGAACAATAAAATACCAATACCCTCACACAGAAGGTGAGAAGACTGGCTCTGGGTGGGTTAACCTACCCCTTGGCTTCTCTCTCCACAAGGGGATTTTTTGCTTCACTCCTTCTTACTTCCCTGGTGCAGCAGGGTTCCCATAAGGCAACACTGAGCCCTCCTCTCCTACAGTGGTGAGCTCCATACCTCCGTGGCACAGGTCAGGTGGGACTCTTGGCAATTCAGCCTCTCAGCCTTCTGTTAATGAATTCCCCAGCCAGACAGAGAACAGAGTCTCAGAGCTGGGCAGCAAGATGGTGTACTTACAGCTTAATCATGCCACTCCTCCCAGTTGGCCACATCTGCTGCCCCTTTGGCCCAAAGGGAGTTATTTCCTCTGACAGAGCCCAAAGTAGAATCTTGAAACAAGGGAACCAGACTGCTCCAGAAAGCAGAGGTGACTCACATATGCAGACCCCCCATGGACCCCAGCAAGCTCTAGCCACAGGTCCCCATTCACGTGTCATGCTCTGCTCCAGCACTACTCTCCTTGACTTAAATGCAGAATAAGGTTTCCTCTCCCCTGCTCATGTGCTGAGCTCTCTCTAGCTGGGCGCAAGGACTCCTTCACACTCATCAACCACCCTGACGGTGGCTTGAGGGCCTAAAGGCTTGAACTCCAGTGCCCCCCTGCCTGAGTCAAACCTAGCTGTGCTCCCTTCTAGTTAGGGGACTTTAGGAAAGATACTTAACCTTGCTGTGCCTCTATTTCCTCATCTATAAAGTGGAAATGATAACAATACCGACCTCATAGAGTTATTAACAGGATTAAGTGGCTAATATGGTAAAGCACTTAGAACAGTGCCGGCATCTAATAAAGCACCATACACATAGTAGTTTACTACTATTACACTATTTATTACCAGGAACTTGACACCATAGGAAGGGCCCCTGATGAGAAGAGCAGTAATTGGACCAGATTCTCCCCACCTCCCTGTGCTGCTGCAGCTGCCTGTTCAGGTTCATCTTATTCCAGGCCAGCCATTCTGAAGACTCTGGGAAAATTGCCTCTGTTCCCTACCAACCTAATCCAAGGAATCTATCTTCAGTAAGTGGAGAGCTTAGGGGAGGAATCATTTCTGCAGAGCCAGCGAACCCTTATCTACATCATGCTTCCGAGTGAGTCAAAGACCCAAAGGCAGTAAACGTTCTCTTTGCTCAGTTCCACTGAACATTCTAGGTCCTGCTTTGGTATTTTCCCAGGAGCTAGGGCTGGTTTATCCCTGCATTTCTCCATTTTGCTGCCTGCCAACAGAGTAGGAAATTACAAGCTCTGGAGTGAGAGTGCCGAGCTTCAAATGCTGGTTGTGTTGCTTCTTCTCTGTGCCTCAGTCTCCTCCTCTGTAAAATGTGTGTAAACAATAGTTCCTACATCATACAGTCGTTAGAAAAACTAAATGAAACATTATATGCAAACACTGCAGGTAAAGCGCAGTGCCTGGCACACAGGTGGATCCGTCAACAAATGTTGGCTCTTTTTATATATTTTCCCCTATTTTTCCTCAGTTCCATCTACATTATTGTAGCATGGAAGCTCCTGGATTTTGATGCCAATACGAGACAGGATCAATCACATTCCATATCCATTCCGCCAACAAACACACACACACACACACACACCCCACCGCCCAGGACAGCCTATAGAGGCTGGATGACCCCACGGAGAGATGATGCAGAAGAAGGTGCTCAGGAACCCAGCACTCCTCCTCCTTCCTCTGCTCTTGACTGTTTGGAGCTGGTATTTCTGGGCCTGTGGAGGGGGAGGCAGTCGCTTGCCGAATGGGCTCTCATGATAGGGTCTATATCTCACGTACCCCTCGCAGGAGTGCACAGAGCACTGTGACTTAGATCAGCTGCTGTCTTCCAATTTCTTCAGTGCCCACCTGCTGTCTAAGCTAATTTAATAGCCTCCACAGCACTGGGGAGCCGGATGTTCACATGTTCACAGGAGGCTCAGAGCCAACCCAAGTGAGGAAAGTTAGCACGGACACAGCCGTACACACAGGCGTTAAATAAAATAAGCACACAGATCACAAACCCTGGATGTTCTTCTGCTAACATCCGATTAGCAAACATGCCCCTTGAGGGAACATCTCCCTTTCCATGTTTTCCTGTAAAGCGATCCATAACGTTAGTGAGGGAATTTGAGACGTTGCTCTGTGTGTGCTTATGGCCACAGCTCTGTGTTCCTGACTGGGAATTGGGGTGTGTGTGTGTGTGTGTGTGTGTGTGTGTGTGGTGTATGTGCACATGTTCCTGTTAGGTGGAGGATTGCTGATGGGCAGTAGGAATAAAAGATGCATAAAAAATACTAATTCTCGGGCTTCCCTGGTGGCGCAGTGGTTGAGAGTCCACCTGCCGATGCAGGGGACACGGGTTTGTGCCCCGGTCCGGGAAGATCCCACATGCCACGGAGCAGCTGGCCCCGTGAGCCATGGCTGCTGAGCCTGCGCATCCGGAGCCTGTGCTCCGCAATGGGAGAGGCCACAACAGGGAGAGGCCCGTGTACTGCAAAAAAAAAAAAAAAAAAAAATACTAAGTCTCCTTTGTAAGCCATGTAGCATCCCCCAACACTAGTACCTCTTTCTACCACCTGCCCATGGAGATATTTATCACATGAATATCTAGGAGCCGGTCTTGGGGATAGAGAACAGATGATGTGGAGGAAAGTTTAAATGGCTGGTCTGGCCATGAAGTCTTCCCTGCCACTGACGTGAGATTCATGTTCATTCCAATTGTCTTCCTTAGGACAAATATGTATCAGGCTTAGGCTCTATTTTATACTTCCCTGTGACTCTTCTGAAGTCCTTTAGACACAGGTATATTAAGCTTAGTTTTCCTGTTGTTGTACAATGTGTCCCAGGGGGTCCTCTCCTCTTCCTTCTGACTGGAGGAACCTTAAATCTAGTCTTCTACTCAGTTATTTCCTCCTCCCTGGATCCCATGGCAGTGGCTGTCTCTCTCCCCCTTTGGGCCACTTGCTGACCTGGCTTATTTGACTCTTTCTTCTGTACGTGCTTCATCTCACCAGTCAGACTGTGAGTTCACAGGAGGCAAAGGCAATGTCCTGAACCACTCTCCTTTCCCTCACAGCATCAGCATAGACCAGGACACTGAGTAAATGTTTAATGAGTCTAGTGTCCAGTGCGATGACCAGTTCCTCTTACTCTTGACCTGATGCTTTTATTTCCAGAAAAGGCACTAACAGTCCTCTGTGTTAGGGACCTGAAAATGTATCTCTCATCTTAACACAGTACCCCTCCTTTCCAAGACACCTCAGGGACCTACCTCTCCACCCAGAAGTCATCCCAGTCAGAAGCCAGGCATCACCCCTGAGGTCTCCTGATAACTCAGAAGAACAGCCTAGCTTATGCTGTCCACTGTGGATGAGCAGAGGGCTGATACATATTTCATATAGCACGTCTAACTACAGCCCATGGGGCAGAATTAGCCACAAGTCCCCACCTAGCTGCAAGGGGACAGGAGAATGCAGCGACCAGATAAAATTCTGAGTGACCACCATTTGCTCAAAATGTCTGTCATATGTTTCTCCACCCCCAGCTCCCCACCCCTGACCAGTCTGGTATCAGTGCCTACTCACTCTACCTTGCCCATTGTTAGAAAATATGCCCATTTCTTCCATCCCCAAAGACATTGCTTATTTCAGGCCCTCATCATCATTGCCTTCAGTGTTATCCCCAAACCTAAACTCCTCTATCTACAGCAGATACAATGATCTTCTTAAAACACAACCTAATGATGTTGGACCCACCACTTAAAACACCTTAACAGAGCCCTTTGTATACAGAATACTTCTCTTAGCACGACCCATATGCCCATCTCACAACAGCTCTGCCTACCTGTCCCGTCTCATCTCACAAGGATCAAGAGGAGGCTGAAATCCAGCCCAACCCACTTGCCAAGCCTTAATCTCTGGGGATAGGCTGCATATTTTTGGAAAAGGGGGTGCCCTTTTATCCCTAGGCACCTTTTTCTAATTCAAACATACTATGCTCCCCAGGCTGCATTTGCATTTTTCGATTCCACACAAAGGCTTGTACTGGCTAGCAATATAAACGACTAATGGTTCACCAAACTTGCCCCCCCCCCACCATTTCTCACCTCTAGGCATTGACACATGCTACCACTCTGCCAGCAATGCCCATCCCATTCCACACAACCTGCTGACCTGCTACATTTCTTCATCCTTGAGAACCCTCCTCAGACACGACCTCAGATATTCCCAGTTAGAGTTAAGCATTTCTTCCTGGTCTTAATTTGGATTCCTCCAAAAGCAAGCCCTGAGACAAGAATTGGGTGCAGGGGGTTTATCTGGGGGGATGATCCTAAGAAGTGTAAATAAAGGAATGATGAAAGTGAGATAGTTAAATGAGAAAAGCCAGTAAAATATGTTAATGGGTAGGTTATTGCTGTTGACAACTGCAGCCCATTCCCACTGGGCAGCCTTCAAGGAACCATGCAAAATAGCTCACCAAAAAGGGGTGGGATAGGGAGGGTGGGAGGGAGGGAGGCGCAAGAGGGAAGAGATATGGGAACATATGTATATGTATAACTGATTCACTTTGTTATAAAGCAGAAACTAACACACCCTTGTAAAGCAATTATACTCCAATAAAGATGTAAAAAAAAAAAAAAGAAAGAAAGAAAGAAACATGGAAGCTGAAGCATTTATCCACTGACTCCTCCTCGTTGCTTGAGGGTTGTCCTTGAGAACACAAAGTCCATGACACATCTTGGCTCTCCTGAATGGACTGAGCAAGCTCCGTGTTACTGGAAAAAGCCATCAGGTAAAGATGCAGGCATGTAAAGTGGCTCTTGGCTCTTTCCCCTGGGCAGTCAGCTCCACTCTCTTGAGTTATCCTTCCTTTTCCATCAGAAATAGCTTGGGTTTACAGTTGAGTAGCCTTCTCAGCCTGCTTCCTGCCAGAAGGTTAAAGACTCAGAGTCCTCTTTTCATTTTGAATTATCTCTGTTCATTTCAGTTCAAGTTAAGACAATTCCTTTAAAAATTTATGTTTCTTATGTATCAAATTATATTCCACTCTACTGGGCAAATGGCACATCCAGATTTCTTTCTGAGATAATTCCTTTTCTATCTTGTGCCAAGAAAATATGAGACCCTTAAGAGTCTTAGAAGCTCTGTTTTCAAACAAAGAACATCTAACAGGTACATCAGGATTCTTAGAAGTCCTATTGTTTATCTGAGGTCTACAAGACACACACTTAAGTACTTATTTTTACACTAAGACAATGTTTTACTGCGCTAAGTTTGTTCCTCGCCCTGAAACCATTTCTTACTTTGACGTCTTTTTGCTGGATTTCGTTTGAGCCTTCTATATTTCTTCTAAATTCCACTTGAAAACCTAGTTCCTTTTTAAGCTCATCTTTTTCTAGCTCTACCTTATACATTGTGAAAAGAAACCAGTTGGCACATTCAATATTCTTCCCGGAGATCTCTTTACCCAAACCTACCAGTTCATTGGGTATATTTTCTATTTTTCACATGACTGCATACAGCAGTGTGGCCAAACTTTTCACCATTACACACTATGGGTTGTTTGCCTTTTCTCCATCCTCCAAGATCAACTTCCTGTCTATCCTCCAAACCTTCACTGCTAGTCTCCTTGAGATCCTTCAAGCCTTTGCCAGTCTCAAAACCAACGTCATATGAGTGATATGGAATAAAGGATTGATTACACAGATTAGACCTTACATAACTGTGGAAGAAACCAGTGAAGTACAAATCCAGGAGAGAGAGGACGGCTGGAGGATCAGAGAAAAGTCACTAACAGGTACCGCAAAAGAAACCACAGTGAAGAAGTCTGTGCAGGGCTGTTGGCTCTATACCTGGGGGTGGGTCTGAAGTTGCTATACATAGGTCGGTAGGGTCAGCAATCAGAAAAGCTGGCTGTGAAGTGGGGAGAGGGGGAAAACTGGAACCCATAAGGACAAACTTGAACCCACAGGACAAATTAAACCCTCGTGTCTCTCATCACCTCTACCACAAAGACTTGATTCCCTCACCACAAAGATGCACATACAGCCGGGTCAGAAGGCTGAAGGACGAGATTCTACAGGAGCCAGAAGATCTGCAAGCTCAGCTGTCACCCCATGCCAGCAAGGCATGCGCAGATTGGTGACAACATGCATGGGCTGCAGCAGCACCTGGTGCCCTGCCTGGACCTCCAGAGCATACTTGCTGCTGCTTTAATTCTACCTTCCACTCCTCATGCAAATTTCTCTTGTAGTCAACCCTAACCCACAACCAGGCCAGGAAGGAAATCTGGGAACCACAGCTCCAGTTTAGCTGAATTGACAAAGAATAAAATCATCACAAAGGCTCTTAGCTCATGGTTCCTGTCTTAAAGGAAACAATAAATGGTAAATATTTATTTGTATTCTTACCACCTAGCCCAAAGCTTAACACATAGCTATGCCTTGTTCTCTAACATTTCCCCCAACTCAAATTATGTCTTTCTTTTCATAAAGAGATAAGAATCTTTTGTACCACCCTAATATTTGGTTAATTTCCCTCTCCATGGGACAGTTTATTGCTTAGAACTAAAGCCTTCTACGTACTACTTACTTCAGAAAACAGCAGCATTAAAATTCAAACTTAGCAGTAAAAAGAAAGATGATCTCATGGTGTTACTATTTTCTTTTTTTTTTGCGGTATGCGGGCCTCTCACTGTTGTGGCCTCCCCCGTTGCGGAGCACAGGCTCCGGACGCACAGGCTCCGGACGCGCAGGCTCAGCAGCCATGGCTCACGGGCCCAGCCGCTCCGCGGCATATGGGATCCTCCCAGACCGGGGCACGAACCCGTATCCCCTGCATCGGCAGGCGGACTCTCAACCACTTGCGCCACCAGGGAGGCCCTGGTGTTACCATTTTCAATGGGACCTGAGTGAGAGGGCAGGATCCACACTTGAACACTTTCTCCTCATTAGCACTTCGGTTCCTGCACTCAGCTCTGAGCCCCACATCCGCTGACCCTACCCAGACTAGGGGAACTGAGTGATGACATGATAACGAGGAGAAAATGTCCTGCCCTGTTCTGCATCTGGCTGGTACAAAGCAGGACCAGGGATGAGACTGTATCTGGCTGTTTTAAGATCTTTCCTCATTTGGGAAGCAGCGGGATGAAAATTCATCATCATATTGAAGAAGGGGATGGGCTTCCCTGGTGGCGCAGTGGTTGAGAATCTGCCTGCCAATGCAGGGGACACGGGTTCGAGCCCTGGTCTGAGAAGATCCCACGTGCCGCGGAGCAACTAGGCCCGTGAGCCACAACTACTGAGCCTGCGCGTCTGGAGCTTGTGCTCCGCAACAAGAGAGGCCGCAATAGTGAGAGGCCTGCGCACCGCGATGAAGAGTGGCCCCCACTTGCCGCAACTAGAGAAAGCTCTCGCACAGAAACGAAGACCCAACACAGCCATAAATAAAAATTAATTAATTAATTAATTAATTAATATAAAGGAAAAAAAAAAGAAGGGGAGGCTGCAGTAGTAATGACCATAGTGAAGAGTGCAGGTAAAAATGTGCTGGCCTGGGCTTCCCTGGTGGTGCAGTGGTTGAGAGTCCGCCTGCCGATGCAGGGGACACGGGTTCGTGCCCCGGTTCGGGAAGATCCCACGTGCCACAGAGCAGCTGGGCCCGTGAGCCATGGCCGCTGAGCCTGCGCGTCCAGAGCCTGTGCTCCACAACGGGAGAGGCCACAACAGTGAGAGGCCTGCATGCTGCAAAAAAAAAAAAAAAAATGTGCTGGCCTGGGCTCACAGGACAAACTCAGATTCTTCTTATGATGTCTTTTATTTTAGAATTGTTATGATAAGTCTTCTAGCATTGCTTTCTGCTACTTAACAACACTGGCTACATAATTGTATTAGGAAGGAAGGAAGGAAGGAAGGAAGGAAGGAAGGAGGGAGGGAGGGAGGGAAGGGAGGGAGGGAAAGAGGAAGAGAAGGCTCTCCCCAGGAGATAAAAAGAGATCTTTTCATACCCTAAGCCATAAAGAGGCCCAGTTTCGTGTTATTTAAGCTCTGTTCCAAACTGATTTTTCAGGAGAAAGTTCACAATTGCTCTTTGGCCACACTGATTCTCCAAGGCACACAGAATGCCTGCAAGACACATGCTTTCCTAGGCCTCAGGCCCAAGACTTGAGAAGAAAGCAACATGTGGAAAAAAAAACCTTGCTTTTTCCAAGGTGGCACCCTGTCACAATATAGGGGTTCTGATAGTGAAGAAGAGGGGAGGATGACATTTTGGTGTGCAAATAGCAATCTCTGATACAGCCCTTAGGAAGACTTTAAGAAAGACTCCCTGGTGTCTTTCAGAGGGAAGAGGGTCCCCTCCACTGATAGTGCCTCTAGGCCAGTTTCTGGCTCTATTATACCATTCTTTCTCCCACCAGACTTATTGGTGCCTTCTTATTATGCTCCTTCTCTGTCTCCTTCCCATTAACCTCTACCCAAACTTCCCCTCCTTTACTTTCAAGGTGTTCATCCCTTATTTGGCCTCTCAGCAATCAAATGGGGCAGAAACATGATCATGACCCAATTTTTAGATGAGGAAATCAAGGCTTAAAGAAGATAAAGGACTTGCCCAAGGTCACTCCTCTAGTTTGCAGCAGAATCAAGACCAGAGAAACCAGGACTTTGGACTTTTAAGACCTCCGTTCTTCCAACTCATCTGAAGGGACCCCCATTCACTACTGAGTGTACCTGTGAAGCTACACATTAAAGGAAGGACACGCCTTTCTCGTGCCCACAATTCAGCATTGAACTGTGACTTGAATGTGTCTTGACATGGCATTCCTCCAACACTATAAATGCATGTGTCCCTATGTTTATAAGTTGTGTTACTAAACAGTTATGACTCCATGGACTATCCACAAGAATAGTCCAATCTTGAAACTCTTGCAAAATTCCCAGATATCTCTAAAAGGAACTATGTTTTGTTTTGTTTTGTTTTCTGTTTTGACAAATAGTGTGTCTACTGTGAGTGCTTCACTAATTAAAGAATTTATTCACTGTGTTGGTATCTACCATAACCAATTTTCAATATTCAGTGATACAAGAAGAAACAAAATGAATAGTAAGTCATGGTCCTGTCCTCAAGGAGTTATAGTTGGGAACATAGTTGGAAAGATGTCTAAACAAGCCATTATGCGATAAGTACTCTCAATGCCAGAGAAGATTTCAGGTGATGAAGCAAATATTTCTGCAGGGTGTCATTAGAAAAGTCCTCATTGAAGTAATGGAATCTGAATGAAGTCTTGAATGATGGGGAAGATTCTGGTAGACAGAGAGGTAGGATAGATTCCTGCAAGCATCTCTGATAAAAATAACTAAAAAGAGTTTTCTGGTCAGGGCAAATAGCAACTCTAAGCATCTATTCTATGCAAAACTGGGAACACCCTACTATCAATATGAAAAATTCTGAATAAACTGTGGTATAATTATAAATTGAATAAAATATATCCCAATTGTAAAAAAAAGAAAAAGAAAAGGATTCCTGCAAGCAGAGAGAATAGCATAATGAAAGGCCAGAGTTTAAAAAAAAGAAAAGCAAACATTGCCATCTGGTAGTGGCATTAGAGTATTGGGAATACAACTGGAAAGTGGAGCCATAATGTGGAAAGCCATGAATGCTAGAGTCCAAGGTTTGCAATTTTTCCCATAGACAATAGGAAGCCATTAAGGGTTTCTGAATAGGGTGATGAAGCTATCAGAGCAGTGTAAAAGCCAAGAAGATAGAAACAGAGACCAATATGATTCTTACAAAAGTGTGGCCTTTTAAATTCTAGCAAGTGTGGGCTTTTAAGTTCTAGCAACTATATAATGAGTTTGTGATGGTTAATTTTATGTATCAACTTGACTGGGCTAAGGGCTGCCCAGGTAACTGGTAAAACACTATTTCTGGGTGGGTCTATGAGTGTTTCCAGAAGAGATTAGCATTTGAATTGGCAGACTAAGTAGATCACCTTCACCAGTGTACGTGGGCATCTTCCAGTCAGTTGAGGGCCTGAATAGAACAAAAAGGCAGAGGAAGTGTGAATTTGCTCTCTACTTGAGCTGGACATCCATCTTCTTTTGCCCTTGAACATTAGTTCTCCTGGTTTCTAGGCCTCCAGACTGCAGTGAGACGTACATCACTGGCTTTCCCGGTTCTCAGGCCTTTGAGTTTGTACCACTGACTCTCCTGAGCCTCCAGCCTACAGACAGCAGATCATGGGACTTTTTGGCCTCCATCATCATGTGAGCCAATTCTTCATAATAAATCTTTCTATATATCTATATAACTCCTGTTGGTTCTGTTTCTCTGGAGAACTCTAACTAATAAATGTTGTAAATGGAGAATAAGTGTAAAATACAGCAATGCTGAAAGTGCTACCTAGAGAAAGCCAGATGATCAAGCACACATGTCCCCAATAGGACTTACCTTGGATAATCTACCATTATCCAGGGTCCAGGGCCTGATAACTCTCTGCTTTTCAGACTCAGAAACTTGGATCTCATCAGTATCTAACAGTGGGCTAGATTCAGGGAAACCAAAATGCCATTTATTAATTCACAGTATAAAAAAGAAAGAAAAGAAAAGAAAAGAAAAGAAATGTCCACCTAAGTAGATCAGGATTTTCAGTTGCAAACCGTAAAACCAATACTAACTAGTTGAAATAAAAAGGAAAATCACTACAGACATTATGAAACTTACAGGATTTCCAGAAACTCAGAGACAGTGAATTAAGCTCAGAGTCTCTACAGCCAAGAAGAAAACCCAAATGCCAACACTGGACCACTCATTGGTCAGTGCCATTGGCATTGTGGATGCAGCACCACAGCTCCCCTGGTGGACACAGAGTGTGAGACACTGAGTGTGGTATGTTGGCCACAAGATTTTACTATTAGGAGCTTTGCTGCTGCTACTACTCCTCCAGTCACTTCCTGCCATTTCCTCCGGAAAGGTAGTTTCTGAATGTGACCTTCTTCTTTATGTGGCCCATTTCCCTGGTGGAACCTGGTTCACGTGTCTGGCCTTAGCCTTAGCAGCAGCTTGGAATACAAGTTTTCTTGCCTCAACTGTTGGAAGGTGCAAATCTCAATGAGAAAAATCACCAAATGTACTATGGGAGTCCAAAAGATATAGGGTGGCCATGATTATGACAAATATCCCCTGCACAGCATGACCTGGAGACAGGCTTGTCTTGTACCATCAAAAGGTTTTTGTTTGACATTAAGTTAGAGAAAGGGAAGTTATATATAGGACTTGAAGTTTTCCATAGCTCTAATTTTTAGGTTCTAATAACCTGTTGAATTCAGTGCCACAATTTATTCATTCAGTGAGGTATACTGGCATTCACTGGTTTGCCCCATACCACATATGCCCCACAGTGCTGTGGAAAGGGACACTATCTGCCCTTTGTCAGCCTTCTTCAGCAACATCAGTCTCTTCCTTTCTTCTTTCCCTCCCAAGTCTGCCTCCCAGGCCATGTCTGCTCTTTTATTTTCCTTTTGCAATCCACAGAGCTAGTATAATCCTTCAGAATTTGGCCTGAAGAAAATCAAGAGCATTTTTCCTATTAGCATATACATCTCCAGGGCAAAGAACTTGAAATCACCTTCCACATGTCAGAATGGCTCCAACTTTGACACCTGCTCTCCCAAACCACCAGTAATAACCCCAATTCCCTGCAAAAGCTATAACTTTAATAAAAAACAGGTCACACATCAGACACCAGTATTACCAGAACATGCAAACACACACGTACACCCTATCACCAATAACTCATAAAAGAAAATGAAATCTCCAACAGTATCCCCCCACCAGTTTCTCCAAGGAATTCCCTAGGGAGAGGGGAGGGGAGTGTCTAAATGCCCTCAACACTCCAGCTGCAATGTGCAGTGTTTTTCAGTTGTCATGGATATTGTCCTGATCCACAGAGAGAAGCTGGGACGCACGGTCTTTATCTCATTACTGAAACACAGTTGGAGGATAGGTGATGACGGGGTGATAGAAAAGGTACACGTTTGAAGTCACACAAACTTGGGTTCCAGTTCTGGCTCTGTCTTTTACTGGCTGTGTGACATTAGGCAGTTACCTCTTCTAGCTCAGTCTCAGTTTCTTCCTGTAAAATGGGCATGAGATTCCTACCTCGCAGAGCTATTGTAAGAATTAAATAACAAAATGTATGCAGTGAACTTCATATTGTAGCAAGCAAATGGTAAGTACTACCAGCACGGTTATTACTAGTGCTATTATCATCACCTTTATTATGGAACCAAAGGGTCCTATCAGAGTTGAAAACAGAAAAGAGTCCCTCATGTCCAGCTGTGAGTTCATCTCTAATAAATGGAAAAGCCATGTCCTTGTCATTTGGATCATGGAAGCATTCAAATTCTGCTGAACACTCTGTATTACAGACTCTAGGTCCATCCACCTCATTACAAATAGCTCAATTTCATTTCTTTTTATGGCTGAGTAATATTCCATTGTATATATGTGCCACATCTTTATCCATTCATCTGATGATGGACACTTAGGTTGTTTCCATCTCCTGGCTATTGTAAATAGAGCTGCAATGTACATGACTCTTTTTGAGTGAAGTAAGTCAGAAAGCGAAAGACAAATACCGTATGCTAACACATATATATGGAATTTAAGAAAAAAAATGTCATGAAGAACCTAGGGGTAAGACAGGAATAAAGACACAGACCTACTAGAGAATGGACTTGAGGACATGGGGCGGGGGAAGGGTAAGCTGTGACAAAGTGAGAGAGTGGCATGGACATATTATACACACTACCAATGTAAAATAGATAGCTAGTGGGAAGCAGCCACATAGCACAGGGAGATCAGCTCGGTGCTTTGTGACCACCTAGGGGTGGGATAGGGAGGGTGGGAGGGGGGGAGATGCAAGAGGGAAGAGATATGGGAACAGATGTATATGTATAACTAATTCACTTTGTTATAAAGCAGAAACTAATACACCATTGTAAAGCAATTATACTCCAATAAAGATGTAAAAAAAAAAAATCTGCTGAACATAATGATTAGCCTTCAAGGACAGGTGACAGTTCAGAGAGGAAAAAAGCAGAGCTGCCACTTAGGAACCCTGTGTGTAGCTTGACCTCTTCTCAGCTCTTCTCACCCCTCTCACCCCAACTCATTGCTCCCCCCATCTCTCCTTACCCAGACATTCGCCTCCTCATTACAAGCAATCTGGGGGGATGGTGAGGGGCCCGGTAACTCTCCCCCTCTCTCTGCAGAAACAGTGACTGTACCTCCGCACTGCCCTGTAGAAAGTGAAACTGCATGGCTGGGAGAATCCCATCATCATTCCACCCCCTAATGACAGGGATTGTCTGCAGGCAGGTGAAATTAAATTTTAAGCTCTATTGACCTCAACAACAGGTGCCATTTGGGCAAACCCAAAGGGGGCCATTGAATTGTCAAAAAGATTTGACTTCCTGACACTGCAGCACTGGGTAACAGCCTCTCACCAATTCTGCCGCCAGAAATGTCACCACTGGAGGTCCATTCCACTGGGTTCTTGCCCTGAAATCCTTTAAAAAAGGTTAATCCTCGGGGAGAGGAAACAGACAACTCAATCATACTGAGGTGTTAGTGTAAAGCCTGGGTCCCCATCCTGGATGAGTTCTTTGGCCAAGTTTCCTCATCTGGAAAATGGAGGAATGCTGAGAATTATAGCTGCCTCCTAGGGTTCGGGGAAGATAAAATGAGAACTTATAGGGAAGACAGCATAGGACCTCACATTATGAGTGTTTCACAATTCATTCGTCATTTAAGGAATCTTTATTGAGCTTCCTCTCTGGCAAACACTCAAGTGCTTGGAAACCACAGAGCCCTTGAAGGTCCTGCATCAGATACTCTGGGCTGGGCCTGGGAATGTGCACTTGTAACACCCCTCCCAGTAGTTTGCTGAGGCAGGTCAGATCATTATCCTCAGAACTCATCCACCTCCACCAAGGGGCCAATCCCTGGGTCTAGCTAATAGGATTTCAATTTCTTCCAACAATCAGGCCCTGAGTGGGGGGAGAGCTGCTACGTGGTGAGTACCAGAGAAGGTCAGGGAAGGAGATGGGAAAAGTGCTGAGCGTCAAATTGGAATCAATTGCAGTTTTACCTCCCCCAGAAGTAGATGGGTGAGGAGAGCGCTGAGTGTTAAAGTGGGTAGGGAACAACCATGGGAACAAGCAGTCTATGCAGAAGAGAACCTGTTCAAAAAAACATGGGGTGGGGGGCGGTTGGAAACAACCATGGGAACAAGCAGTCTATGCAGAAGAGAACCTGTTCAAAAATACATGGGGGGAATCCCACACACCAGCCACCAGCCCTGAAATTCCGGTTTAGAGCAACCCAGCTTCGTTCCATTCAGCAGGCAATGAACTGCCGGCATTTGCACTTCTATGGTGCCTTTCACACCAGAGCCTCAAAGCCCTTTTCAACACAAATCTGTTCAGCCTTATAAGCTCTCTGAGAGATCTAGCAAAGGGATAGCGGGATCACTTCCCTCCTTACCTCCAGGGCAGCCTCCTGGGCGGTGGGAAGCAGCAGGTAGGAGGCAGAGGCTGTTGAACTGTCACTTAACCAGGTATCTTGACAGTTCAGAGAAGGAGCCACTTGGGATCAGACTTTTCTGGGACACTTCGTCTGAGGCGCAGGATTACAGATATACCCGGGTATCCACTACTGCCTTTACGGCTTTAGCTTTTTCCTTGTTTAGGCTGAATGGTGTTTGGTGATTTGGCAGACAGTGAGAGTGCCTATCCAATGTCTCCCTCACCCCCTCCTTGTAACAGAACCCCGAATTTTGTCTGCGGTGAAACAGCCCCAGAGGGCAGGCCATGATTCATTTAAGCCAAATTAGCAATCCTCTTCCCATTTTTCCTAGCTTTCCTTGCAGTTATGAGTGACCATATAACTTGTGTTTGTCCAATGAGATGGAAGGGGAAATCTGCTGGGGGTGTATTTGTCAGAATTCCCTAGGGTCACGAATTAACTCTACCTTGGTGACCTAACCCAACAAAGATTTACTTTTCTCTCACATTGTAATTCTAATGCAGTCGGTGGGGAAATTGCTCACCACTCACTGGGGAATCCAGGCTCATGAAGTGTCCATCCTATTAGAATGAAACAGTCTAAAACTGTGGTCTCCAAGGTCCCCATGAAACAGACAGAAAAAGTTGGAGTTGGGGGCACTGGGTCTCAACTGCCTCTGCTGGGAAATAACACCTACCACTTTCTCTCACAGTCCATTGGCCATGAATAGCCACGTGGCACTAATCTGAGGGAGGCCTAAAGTACAGGGTTACACACAGAACATTTGGTGACACTGTCTATGCCACAGAGGTGAGTGTATCACAAAGATGACCTCCAATGACACCTCACATACCCTTGCAGGAAACCCACTTGACAAATGGTAATCTGGTGTGTCTCTCACACCAGAAGCTCGAAGTGCCTAATGGGGCTAGCATTCACGTCGGCTCAGCATCAGTGTATCTACAGAATACGCTACAGCTGTGTGGATAATATTGAGAACTATAATTAGAATGGCATGTATGATCAGGCCACTCAAGATGGCTGTTCTCATGCTCTCTGTACACCCCCTGCCTCACCAGTGCCTGCTTCACCTACACCCTACTCACATGACTGACCTTCCTACATACTTTTCCCTGGCCCAGCTGCTGATTGTTCTAACCTTGAGATCAGAACATCTGAAATGACCCTGATGCACAGAGGCCCATCCTTAAGGAGTTTAAGATGTCACACCCCCATGAGCCACCGCCAACAGCCAGGTGATGGGCAGTGTCAATTCCACCCTGCCCTGAAGATACAGACACAGCCCAGAGCCACCAGGAGGCCACACTGCCGAAGGAAGGCAGGAACTCCCAGGTCTTTAGGGTCTTTAGAAACCCCTACTCGTGGGACTGAGTCAGCACCAAGAGGAGGCTGCAGATTTGGGGAGGGCCCTTGGACCTGGCCCGGGTGAGGGTCTTCCCGGGAGCCGGCACTCTCCCTCCCGCTTCTCTCCCCTCCCCTCCCCTCCCCTCCCCTCCCCTCCCTTTTCCTCCCCTCCCCTCCCCTCCCCTCCCCTCCCCTCCCCTCCCCTCCCCTCCCTTTTCCTCCCCTCCCCTCCCCTCCCCTCCCCTCCCTTTTCCTCCCCTCCCCTCCCTTTTCCTCCCCTCCCCTCCTTGCTGGCTCACCTCTCCCCTCCTTGCTGGCTCAGGCAGGTGATATGCCTCAGCTGTGAAGGCCTCCGCGGCTGCCCGTGTTCGGATGGTTGTCCCGGGGCCCAGCCCCCCGCCCCCGCTTCACTCCTCAGTGTTTGTGGAGTCCAGGAGCCAACTCTGCGTCATGCCGCTCCAGCAGTCATGCTCCAGACAAATGGTGTTCTTCTTGGGGTGGTGGCCAGTCAGCACCTACATTCTCTGGAATCTTCTGAGAGATTCCTGCAACCTCGAGAGATTTTGCAGGCACTTCTATCGTGGGTTTTGCTCCTCTGTGAGGAAAAAGGGCGCCTAATAAACACATTTCTGCTTTAAAGAAGAAAAAAAACCTCCACCATCAGAGCCTATCAGAGGGGGCTGTGAGGGGCGTGAGGGGCGTGCCCCTTTGCTAGTTTCCTTGTTAACCAATGAGCCAACCTGACGGCAATTTCCCCTGTAACTGGTAACCTCCCGCCGCGCCTCACTGTGGGAGTCTGCCGCCGTGTTCTGCTCGCCATTCTCTGCCGCTCGTGGTGAGATGTCGCTCCAGGACCTCGCTTCAGACATGTAAGCTCCCCCATTAAACCGTTACGTCTCTGTCGCTGATTCCGGGCTCTTACTTTGGTCTTGAAGCTGGGCAAGCACAGGCCTAGCAGGCCCGCGGGGTGCAGCCTCACAACTGGAGGAGCAGCCAGGAGACTGAGGAAACTCCCGTGAGCTCAGACATGTTGGGGAGTAACGGTGGGGAATGGGGGCCTGGAAGTTGCAGGGGTAATCTCGAAAGTTGCAGCAGAAATCCCGGGGGGGGCCATCCACTAGTATGCGGGGCCCTGTAGTGGCTGTCCTTGAGGAATGGGGGCCACCGAGAGAGTTCACAGAGCTCTCACAGACACCCCAAGGCTGTTGTGGAGATATTGGCCGCCGTTACAGTGGGAAAACAGTGGCCACAGCTGTGGGCTGGCTGTTGCTCCTTTTTTTCTTTTTTAACTGAAGTGTAGTTTCTTTTCTTTTCTTTTTTTAAAATTTATTTATTTTATTTACTTTTTTTTTCGCCGCGTTGGGTCTTCGTTGCGGCGCGCAGGCTTCTCATTGCGGTGGCTTCCCTCATTGTCTCACAGGCTGTAGAGCGCAGGTGCAGTAGTTGTGGTGCACGGGCTTAGTTGCTCCACGGCATGTGGGATCTTCCTGGACCAGGGCTTGAATCCGTTTCCCCTGCATTGGCAGGCGGATTGTTAACCCCTGCACCACCAGGGAACCCCAGTGTAGTTAATTTTCAATGTTGTGTTAGTTTCTGGTGTACAGCAAAGTGATTTAGTTATACATATATATATCCTTTTTCATATTCTTATCCATTATAGTTTATTACAAGATACTGAATATATTTCCCTGTGCTATACTCTAGGACCTTGTTATTTCTCTGATACGTAGTAGTTTGTATCTGCTAATCCCAAACTCCTAGTTTACCCCTCCCCCCATTCTCCTTTGGTAACCATAAGTTTGTTTTCTGTGTCTGTGAGTCTGTTTCTGTTTTATAAATAAGTTCATTTGTATCATATTTTAGATTCCACATATAAGTGATATCATATGATATTTGTTTTTCTTTGTCTGACTTACCTCACTTAGTATGATATAGTCTCTAGGTCCACCTATGTTGCTGCAAATGGCATTATTTCATTTATGGCTGAGTAATATTCCATTTTGTGTGTGTGTGTGTGTGTGTATATATATATATATATATATATATGTATATATATAAAACATCTTTTTATCTGTTCATCTGTCAGTGGACATTTAGTTTGCTTCCATGTCTTGACTATCATAAATAGCGCTGCTGTGAACATTGGGTGCATGTGTTTTTTTGAATTATAGTTTTGTTTGTTTATATGCCCAGGAGTGGGCTCATACGGTAACTCTATTTTTAGTTTTTTAAGGAATCTCCATTCTGTTTTCCATAGTGGCTGCACCAGTTTACATTCCCACCAACAGTGCAGGAGGGTTCCCTTCTCTCCACACCCTCACCAGCATTTATTATTTGTAAACTTCTTGATGATGGCCATTCTGACCAGGGTGAGGTGATACCTCGTAGTTTTGATTTGCATTTCTCTAATAATTAGCAATGTTGAGAATCATTTCATGTGCTTATTGGCCACCTGTATGTCTTCTTTGAAGAAATGTCTATTTAGGTCTTCTGCCCATTTTTTGATTGGGTTGTTTTTTTGTTGCTGAGTTGTGTGAGCTGTTTGTATATTTTGGAACTTAAGCTCTTGCTGGTCACATCATTTGCAAATATTTTCTCCCAGTTCATAGCTTGTCTTTTTGTATTGTTTATGGTTTCCTTTGCTGTGCAAAAGCTTGTAAGTTTGAGTAGGTCCCATTTGTTTATCTTTGCTTTTATTTCTATTGCCTTGGGAGACTGACCTAAGAAAACACTGCTACAATTTATGTCAGAGAATGTTTTCCCTATGTTCTCTTATGGGAGTTTTAAGGTGCGCTGTCTTATATTTAAGTCTTTAAGCCATTTTGAGTTTATTTTTGTGTATTGTGTGAGGGAGTGTTCTAATTTCACTGATTTACATGTGGATGTCCAGCTTTCCGAGCACCACTTGCTGAAGGGATTTTCTTTTCCCCATTGTATGTTCTTGCCTCCTTTGTTGAAGATTAATTGACTGTAGGTGTGTGGGTTTATTTCTGGGCTCTCTATTCTGTCCCATTGATCCATATGTCTTTTTTTGTGCCAATACTACACTGTTTTGATTACTGTAGCTTTATGGTGTTGTCTGAAGTCTGGGAGGGTTATACGTCCAACTTTGTTCTTTTTACTCCGGATGGCTTGGCAATTCAGGGTCTTTGTGGTTCCATATACATTTTAGAATTATTTGTCATAGTTCTGTGAAAAATGTCATGGGTAATTTGATAGGGATTGCATCAAATCTGTAGATTGCTTTGGGTGTTATTGGCCATTGCTTTGTATATTAAGAAAGACCACAGAGGCTTAGCTAACAGCTGAGGCAAAGGTTAACTTGAATGCTGATTCTTGTTCCCCTGAAAGTGAGGCATGTGAATGAATGAGATGTACTATTTTCTATTACTGTTGTTTGTTTAAACTGTATTAGCTATTTAGAAACTGAAAAAAATCCCTGAAAATGGCCAAGATGGGACTCTTTTGACATTCTAAAACTGGCTTTTGAATATATCCTTAGAGGAAGTACCTGGGCTTCCTCAGGAACTTTAATCCCTGAGAGTTTAAAAATAAAAAATAAAAAAAAGAGGCCTTTTAAACTCTAGCAGGAAAACTGTGAGATCTCTGTGTCTATATAGATACATGTATGTCTATATATACCTTATAAATATAAGGTGTCTGCCTCCAAATGGCATTGCCAAGATTGGTTTGTGGATGAGCTCTGTTTAATTGGCTTAAAAGAAGCTAAGTGGTTATATAAATTCTCAGAAATATAAAATAATTCTCAAAAATATAAAATTCTCTGAAATATAAAAGAAATAGTCCTGAATGAATTTCAGGTTCATGTGATATGGGAGATATTCAGTACTGAATTGACATCTGGTATGGAAGCTACTTAAGCTTGTTGGTTTGATTTAATATAGACATGTCTTCAGAGTCATCAGTGTTAAGTATAACACTTCTGTTGGACCTAGGTTTACTAGAGGTCAAATAACACCTTGTTATGTTTGTTGCAAATTTTTCAGCAAGGAAAATAACTTGATATGATGAAATTTTAAGTAAATGTAAATGAAATAGGAACTTTTAGGCAAACTCTATAGGCATAATTATGTTTTGGGAATATCTATCAGGTTTTGGTAACTTGAAACTAAACTAAGTTAAATGAAGAAAATTCATTGACTATCTGGGTCATTTCAAATAGGATAAAATATTGGAACATTAGTTGCTGGGTGGGTCTAAGTTTACCTAGCTTTGCCTTCTTAGGAGAGGAAAACTAAAGCATCAGTTTTCCAATCAGGAAGTGCTGATATGGCAAGCAGTTCACAATTACTTGCTTCTTGGTTTTTGCCAGATATTAAGGTTTTTAAAGGTTAAGGTTACAATCAGTCATAATTCTAATTACTGTGACCAAGTTTCTTTATCGATTACATTGTAATCAGGTGTTTAACCATGACTTTTTAAGTCTTTTGTCATTTATAGATAGTTATTATTGTACACTGATACTTTTGCAAACGTACTTCATCTTCAAGAAGATTCATAGGAAGGACCTTATGACAAGTACAGTCCTCTGATAAATTTTAGATTATACGCTGAACTGGGTGTGAAATTAAAGAATCCTAATGGAAAACCTGATGGCTTCATAAAAAGTTAATAGAAAGATTGGTTATTGATTGCATTTTTATGGTTTTAGTCTGGAATATTACTGGCTTTGGTCTCTGTTTTCCAGATATAGGGAAGCACTTCCCCTCAAGTTAGTTATGACTTACAGCAATTTGTTAGACTATACCTTTGGGTAGAATTGAACATTTTTCTCTTCTCTCTGGCTGGCCCTCCAGAAATTGGAGACTCTTGGGTTCTAAGCAGCTTTATCAGGTGAATGGCAAAGACTGTCTCCTGGCAAGCAGGAATCTCAACATTTTGGGGACTGCTAGAAGGGAGAAATCCACTGAGGCAGAGCCTGATGGCAGGCCTTTGGCATGGCTTTCCTGGCCTTAAGAGGCATTTCGGGAATTCAGTCTGAGACTCCTTCCAAGGAGTTCCACCACAGCCAGTTTGGAAGAGCCTATGTGGTCAATTGACCAAACTCATTTTGCAAACAAATTAGTCTCTGTTTGGCTGTGTTTGGTGGAGTTGAGGGTAATTTTAGAGAGAAAAAATATTATGTTTCAGTGGATATTAAATTCTAGTTCTGCTAATTAAGGTCTGTATTTATGAAAGTTATTGTGTTAGCCATACTTATGCCCTGATGTTCAGGATGGAAAGAAAATTATCTAGTGAAATTGTCACAGAGTATAACTACTCATGATGTATCACTGTAAGTCTGCTGCTAAAAGCACATATACAATGTTTGTGTAACAATTTGGTATAAGTGATAAAATGTATAGCCTATAAAATGTTTCCCCATTAACATACCTCTGAGCTTTTTCACAATATCTGATCAGTTTTCCCCCAACATGGATAACTAGGCAAACATAAAGGAGGCCTAGCACCAAGGGACATGATCTGGACCCAGGGCAGGCAGCATTCCCCTTTCGAGGGATATATACTTTGGTCTATCAAAAGATTTACAATCAAAAGGGAAAATGGGGCCTCCCTGGTGGCGCAGTGGTTGAGAGTCCGCCTGCCGATGCAGGGAATACGGGTTCGTGCCCCGGTCTGGGAGGATCCCATATGCCGCGGAGCGGCTGGGCCCGTGAGCCATGGCCGCTGGGCCTGCGCGTCCGGAGCCTGTGCTCCGCAATGGGAGAGGCCACAACAGTGAGAGGCCCGCATACCGCAAAAAAAAAAAAAAAAAAAAAAAGGGAAAATGATGGGAAAATCTTCACATATGGAGGTATGGGGAGGTCATTCTGGTTTATACATGGTTTAACTTAAACTTTACTGACCAAAGTGGCCTGTTTTGTGACCTATCAAATATGCATTTACATCTGCTCTGGCCATTGTGGAGGGGAATGCATTCAAAAGTCAAAGTGGAGTAGCTGTGATTCTGACATCGAAGGTAAAACTAGGTGGCCATTTTAGAGGTTATTTTGGACACGCTCCTGTATTACTGAAAACTTGAGTTTTTTGAACTGTATTGCAGAAGAGGACAAAAACCACAGGCAGGTGTGGTATTATCTCAGAATGTGGGTACTGCTTGTATTTTGCTTAATGGTCACGATCTCCCTTGTGCTGTGCCTGTTAGATATCTTACATTTTATCCCTAGTCTGAGGAGAAGAAATCTATTTGAGGACTGAGCAGCAACACTAGCCTCACTGTGAAATGAGTCTAATTGCTGGGTCTACAGTGAGATGCCGTTGTCGTCCTCCTCTGGACTTCCACAAAAAATTGACCCGGTTAATGTGACTATGTGGGGCTACTGACCATGGGGGAGAAAGACTCTCACCACCTTCTTTGTCCCACATGCCAATATATCAGAAGGACCCCCATCGGTAAACACTACTGTACAACTGACTGCCCACAAGCCCCCCGGTCTATGCTGTGTGGAATAGAATAGGCTGGCTTTTGGACACACAAGTCCAACAAGAGGGGTTAACTTTTTTTTGTTTGGAAAGACCTAATGGATCCACACCTAATGGCATGTGACATAACATGGGGTGGTAGCCCTGTACTGTGACTGCTGACTCCTGGCTGGGCCAACAGAATGTTTCTTTTAGAGCCAGGGCCTCCCCGCTGCCACCATGGAGGTGGCTTTGGGTTTGTGAAAACCCAGAGTAGCCTTACCTTCATTATAAACTGGACAGGATGCTGCCATCACTGACTCCCTCTCCATTGACCCAGTAAGTGCTTGGCTCCAGAATTTGCCCACATGCTGGCAAACGACTGTTCCTAACCTACTAGTTATCTTTCAGTTGATACACTCTAGCTGCTCATGTCTGTATTGTATTTGTGGTATCTGTTTGCAGTGCCCCTCTACATACCTGACCCCAGGGATATCTCAGAAGAGGGGTGGACCAAGATTGTAAGGCTCATGCAGGGTATGTAGCCGTGGAGTGTATGAACAGGCCACCCAAGATGGCTGTTCTCTTGCTCCTTGTACATCCCCTGCTGACCAGTGTCTGCTTCACCTACATCCTACTCACATGACTGACCTTCCTACACAGTTGCCCCTGCCCCAGCTAGCGACTGTTATAACCTTTAGATCAGAACACCTTCACTATGATAGCTTGTAAGAGAGGTGGTGAGGGGCACGTCCCTCTGCTAGTCTCAACTACCTGGTAACCAATGAGCCAACCTGATATCAATTCCCCTTATAACTGGGAACCTCCCCCTCCCACCGGGAGCAAAGACTGCTGCCACGTCCTACCCACTGTCCGCTACACACAATGGGGTGTCACATCAGGAGTTTGCTTCAGACATGTAAGATTCCCTAACAATTAAACCACTGATGTCTCTGTTGCCAACTCAGGGCTCTTTCTTTGTTCTTGAAGCTGAGCAAGCACAGGGCTTGTAGGCCTGTGGGGTGCAGCCCAACATGGCACCATGGGAAATGAGCTAGTTACTTCTTTACTCAACAAGGAAGGCATAACATTCCCACGCCTGCCTCTGTGCTGGGCTTGGGAGACTCAGAGTAAATAAAATGGAGTATATTCTTTCTTGAAGGTCCCCTGGGATTATGAAGAACTCAGGGAGGATTTTCAAAAATCAGCCTACTGACATTACACCAAGTAAACACTGATTATTAATTCCATCCATAGAACAATCTCTGAGACCAGAGACCTATTCAGTAAGAATTCTGGGGGAGGAAATGGAATCAATAACAACTTTAGAGGCTATTTCAAGAAATTTAAGTCTTTGATGAAAAGGGACAATTAAAGTGAAAAAACACTAGCATTTTTGTCACCATTGAATGCCCAGTTGTTTGGAATCATAAAGTATGGAGAAAACCTACTTTAAGTAAAATTTGCAAAGTTCACCTTCTTCGTGGGAACACTTTAAAAGGCCTAGCAGCACCCATGTTGGCCATATCCTCCTTCAGGCCTAAAAGATGCCCCCCTTGTGAGCTCCTGCCAATCATCTCAATCACCAATGGGTCCTCCCTAATCTGAGCCGTAATTCGATATGTCAGGAGTGTGAAGAACAATTAGCCACTTGAGTATTGCATACCTTCAGAAGTGCCTTGAGATGAAATGTATGCAAATGAGAGCATCTATTATTGGTCTGATAACCATTCTTTAATTCCAACTTGAAAGAGGAGAGATTTCCAGACATTGTGATACATTTGATCCAACAATATATTCAAACTAACTTTATATCACTTGGGTGGTAATTTATCTTCTCTGCCTGGAGCAGAAAGAGGGTTCAGTACAGTAATAATGAATTTATGTCATTTCTCCCAAGTTGGTTTCTTTCAGTTGGAGCACAAACATTCAAAACTGTGTAGTCTTTTTAGCCTGAAGTTGCTCTGGGCATGGAGCCGTTCAAAGGATCCTGAGATGAAGGTTGCCACTTTGCCCCACCAACTGTTATGGGGAGACGAAGTCACAGTTCATGAGAATGGAAAGCTTTTCTTGATGTCAGTGATATGCAGTGAGAAATAGATGAATAAGAGAGGAGAAAGGGGATGGGAAACCAGTGGGTGACCTAATGGGACAGATGTTGGGGGAAGCTAAAGAGAAGGAGCCAGAAAGCCACATTTATACTTTCAGAAGATGGAGTCCTCCTTGTTAAAGCTACCATCTAGGTGTTTTCCATTCCTCATCACATCCCCCTGGATATCTCTGCTTTTCCCAGATTTGCTTTCTACCACGCTGCCTCCCAGAAACTAAGCATCTGCCAAAGCCTGACAAGAAAAGGCAAGAGAGTCACGGACCTGGTGGGATAATGCTTGTTTTATTCGAATAAGGAGGAAAATGTGTTAATAAACACCTGTGACATTTAATAATGTGCCTTCGTTTTGAACACATCATTGCTCGATATTGAATCCATCCATTTTGGTCATAAACAGCGGGACCACCGAACTCTCGCTTTCACCCGTTAATAAATAAATAATAGGGACTTATTTTGCACGCTGAGAAAGAGGAAGGATTGCAACTCCCCTGCATGCGTTTGCATCTTGTGAACCCTATTCAGCCACATGGCCTCCCATTCGTCTCTCTGGAAATCCAATTTCCCTCTTGCAGGTTCGTCTGCCAGTTTTCTAATTTCCACATCAAACTGCATATTACTCATTGTCAAGCTGGTTGTTCTTGAAGAGTCGTTAGAGACTTAAACCCTTTACCAATATTTTCAGTCCAGCCACAGACAGTTGCCAGGAATCACATTTTCCAGAAAGGTCAAAATTTCAAGCCTGAATTTCTAGGCCCAGGTCAGGGCCAGTGAGAATAATACTTTTTGAAAGATAAATCCAAATTCTTTAACACAGCAAAATGGTCCATCCCAGCATCCCCAGAAATGTGTGATTCATTTCTCCATCCCCAGTACTTTGCACACAGTAGACCAATAAATCATTGATAAGAAAATGAATAAACGGTTAAATGAATGGTATATTTTTATATATGCACACACATTTTTGCAAGATTACTTATATATTATATATGTTACACATGTAACAAATCAAACTTTATTGCCTCTAGTATAAATTTGTATTTAACACACGTATACTAACCACAAATATTTCTCTATTTTAAAAGGATCACTAATTATGCTTTAAATTGTAGGCTTAATTAACATAATTAATTTTAATTTGTATGAATTTGGTCCTTAACAATTCACCAGGCTCAGATCCTCCCCAGATCTGCAGCTTCCAAGTCTGTACGTTAGGTTCCAAGGTCCTTGTTCATCCCCACATTTCCAAATTCTCATAGTGATAAAGAGACTGACATACATTTTCTCTTTAGGACTGGGGTCCATCATGGAAAGAGATCTTTCAGGCTCATTTCAGTCAGAGAGTAAAGAGTTTGGGCTGGAAATCCATCTCCCTGGGGTCAGTCACATACCTCATTGTCTCCAAATGTGTGGCATGGCCACAATATTCACAGAAGGTGTAGGCAGGGGAGGCGGAGTCAAGATGGCAGTGTGGGAAGACTCAGAGTTCGCGTCGCCCCACAACTAGGGCGCCTGCTGGCCGCTGGTGGGGGACTCTGATGTGCAAGGAGATGGGAGGAACCCCAAAGTGAACTGGTAGGATGTAAGGGGACTGAGGTGGGAGGAGAAGTGGAGGCCAGACAGGATCAGTGCTCCTGAGGCCGGGGAGATCAGAAGAGGCAGAGGAGGGCATTTGTCCCACCCACTTGAGCCTGGGAAGCCTGCTGGGTGCCCAGGTGAGGTCCCCTGCCCTCTTAGACCAGGGATGGGGGGCACACCTGGGCCCCTTCTGTTCCTTGAGCCTAAGCCCCACCCCCCCACAGCCCCCAGGGCCTTTTCCAGCCCTGTGGGTCCTGAGCATTGGCTCTGCCCACTGCCCAGACCTCACCCTTGCTTAGGCCCCGCTCTCCACAACCAAGGCCTTTCCACCCCAGTTTTCTTTTTTTTTCTTTTCCCGCCTCCTCTCTTTTTTTTTTTACTATTGTGGTATTCATGTACCTTCCGGTTATTGATTCATCTATATTTTTATTTTTATATTGTTCCTAACATATCTGTTAGTTTCCTAGTCTAATTTTACTTTTTATTTTGGTATTGTTCTCTCTCTCTCTTTTTTTTTTTTTTTTTTTGCCACCCCAGGTGGCTTGCGGGATCTTGGTTCATGACTCGGGGGTCGGGCTGAAGCTCTGCAGTGGGAGCTCTGAGTCTGAACCACTGGACTAATAGAGAACCTCAGGCCCCAGGGAATATTCATTGGAGTGATGTCTCACAGAGTTCCTCATCTCAGCACCAAGAACCAGCTCTACTCAAAGCCTACAAACTCCATTGTTGGAAGCCTCAGGCCAAACAACCAGTAGGACAGGAACAAAATCTCATTCATTAAAAAAAAAAAAAAAAAAAAAGAGACAGCAAAAAAATATATCAAAGATGAAGGAGCAAGGTAAAAACCTACAAGACCAAATAAATGAAGAGGAAATAGGCAATCTACCTGAAAAAGAATTCAGAGTACTGATAGTAAAGATGATCCAGAATCTCTGAAATAGAATGGAGGCACAGATTGAGAAAATACAAGAAATGTTTCACAAAGATCTAGAAGAACTAAAGAACAAACAAACAGATATGGAAAACACAATAACTGAAATGAAAAATACACTAGACAGAATCAATAACAGAATAAATGAGGCAGAAGAACGAATAAGTGAGCTGGAAGACAAAATGATGGAAATAACTGCTGAGGAGCAGAATAAAGAAAAAAGAATAAAAAGAATTGTAGACAATCTCAGAGACCTCTGGGACAACACTAAATGCAACAACATTCGAATTATAAGGGTCCTGGAAGAAGAAGAGAAAAAGAAAGGTTCTGAGAAAATATTTGAAGAGATTATAGTTGAAGACTTCGCTAACATGGGAAAGGAAATAGTCAATCAAGTCCAAGAAACACAGAGAGTCCCATACAGGATAAATCCAAGGAGAAACATGCCAAGATGCATATTAATCAAACTATCAAAAATTAAGTACAAAGAAAAACTATTAAAAGCAGCAAGGGAAAAACAAAAAGTAACATACAAAGGAATCCCCATAAGGTTATCAGCTGATTTCTCAGTGGAAACTCTACAGGCCAGAAGGGAGTGGCAAGACATACTTAAAGTGATGAAAGAGAAAAATCTACAACCAAGATTACTCTACCCAGCAAGGATCTCATTCAGGGTCAATGGAGAAGTGAAAAGCTTTTCAGAAAAGCAAAAGCTAAGAGAATTCAGCACCACCAAACCACCTTTACAACAAATGCTAAAGAAACTTCTCTAAGCGGGAAACACAAGGGAAGAAAATGACCCACAAAAACAAATCCAAAACAATTAAGAAAATGGTAATAGGAACATATATATTGATAATAACCTTGAATGTAAATGGATTAAATTCCCCAACCAAAAGACACAAGCTCACTGAATGGATGCAAAAACAAGACCCATATATATGCTGTCTGCAAGAGACCCACTTCAGACCTGGGGACACATACAGACGGAATGTGAGGGGATGGAAAAAGATATTCCATGCAAATGGAAATCAAAAGAAAGCTGGAGTAGCAATACTCATATCAGATAAAATAGACTTTAAAATAAAGACTGTTACAAGAGATAAGGAGGGACACTACATAATGATCAAAGGATGAATCCTAAAAGAAGATATAACAATTATAAATGTTTATGCACCCAACATAGGAGCACCTCAATACATAAGGCAAATTCTAACAACCATGAAAGGAGAAATTGACAGTAACACAATAATAGTAGGGACTTTAACACCCCACTTTCACCAATGGCCAGATCATCCAAAATGAAAATAAATAAGGAAACACAAGCTTTAAATGATACATTAAACAAGATGGACTTAATTGATATTTATAGGAGATTCCATCCAGAAACAACAGAATACACTTTCTTCTCAAGTGCTCATGGAACATTCTCCAGGATAGATCATATCTTGGGTCACAAATCAAGCCTTGGTGAATTTAAGAAAATTGAAATCGTACCAAGTATCTTTTTCGAGCACAATGCTATGAGACTAGATATCAATTACAGGAAAAAGACTGTAAAAAATACAAACACATGGAGGCTAAACAATATGCTACTAAATAGCCAAGAGATCACTGAAGAAATCAAAGAGGAAATCAAAAAATACCTAGAAACAAATGACAGTGAAAACACAACGGCCCAAAAGCTATGGGATGCAGCAAATCAGTTCTAATAGGGAAGTTTATAGTAATACAATCTCATCTCAAGAAACAAGAAAAATCTCAAACAATCTAACTCTACACTCAGAACAACTAGAGAAAGAAGAACAAAGAAAACCGAAAGTCAGTAGAAGGAAAGAAATCATAAAGATCAGAGCAGAAATAAATGAAATAGAAACAAAGAAAACAATAGCAAAGATCAATAAAACTAAAAGCTGGTTCCTTGAGAAGATAAACAAAATTGATAAATCCTTAGCCAGACTCATCAAGGAAAAAAGGGAGAGGATGCAAATCAATAAAATTAGAAATGAAAAAGGAGAAATCACAACTGACACTGCAGAAATAAAAGGAATTATAAGAGACTACTACAAACAACTATATGCCAATAGAATGGACAACCATGAACAAATGGACAGATCTTGGAAAGGTACAATTTTCCAAGACTTAACCAGGAAGAATTAGAAAATATAAACAGACCTATCACAAGTAATGAAATTGAAACCATAATTACAGATCTTCCAACAAAGTCCAGGACCAGAGGGCTTCACAGGTGAATTCTATCGAACATTTAGAGAAGAGCTATCACCGACCCTTCTCAAACTTCCAAAAAATTGCAGAGGGAGAAACACTCCCAAATTCATTCTATGAAGCCAGCATCACCCTGATACCAAAACCAGAAAAAGAGGCCACAAAAAAAGAAAACTACAGACCAATATCACTGATGAACATAGATGCAAAAGTCCTCAACAAAATACTAGCAAACAGAATCCAACAGCACATTAAAAGGATCATACACCATGATCAACTGGGATTTATCCGAGGGATGCAAGGATTCTTCAATATATGCAGATCAATCATTGTGATACACCACATTAACAAATTAAGGAATAAAAAACATATGATCATCTCAATAGATGCAGAAAAAGCTCTTGACAAAATTCAACACCCATTTATGAAAGAAACTCTCCAGAAAATGGGCATAAAGGGAACCTACCTCAACATAATAAAGGCCATATATGACAAACCCACAGCAAGCATCTTGCTCAATGGTGAAAAACTGAAAGTATTTCCACTAACATCAGGAACAACACAAGGATATCCACTCTCGCCAATCTTATTCAACATAATTTTGGAAGTCCTAGCCACAGGAATCAGACAAGAAAAAGAAACAAAAGGAATACAAATTGGCAAAGAAGTAAAACTTTCACTGTTTGCTGATGACATGATACTATACATAGAAAATCCTAAAGATGCCACCAGAAAACTACTAGAACTAATAAATGAATTTGGCAATGTTGCAGGATACAAAATTAATGCACAGAAACCTCTTGTATTCCTCTACACCAACAATGAAAAATCAGAAAGAGAAATTAAGGAAACACTCCCATTTACCATTGCAACAAAAAGAATAAAATATCTAGGAATAAACCTGCCTAAGGAGGCAAAAGACTTGTACTCAGAAGACTACAAAACACTGATGAAAGAAATCAAAGATGACATAAACAGATGGAGAAATATACCATGTTCTTGGACTGGAAGAATTAATATTGTGAAAATGACTGTACCACCCAAAGCAATCTACAGATTCAATGCAGTCCCTATCAAACTACCAATGGCATTCTTCACAGAATTAGAACAAAAAATTTTACAATTCATATGAAAACACAAGAGACCCCAAATAGCCAAAGCAATCTTGAGAAAGAAAAACGGAATTGGAAGAATCAGGCTCCCCAACTTCAAACTATACCACAAAGCTACAGTAATCAAGAGAGTATGGTACTGGCCCAAAAACAGAAATATAGATCAGTGGTACAGGATAGAATGCCCAGAGATAAACCCACACACATACACATATGGGCACCTAATTTACAACGAAGGAGGCAAGAAATTACAATGGAGAAAAGACAGCCTCTTCAATAAGTGGTGTTGGGAATACTAGAAAGCTACATGTAAAAGAATGAAATTAGAACACTACCTAACACCATACACAAAAATGAACTCAAGGACTTCCCTGGTGGCACGGTGGTTGAGAGTCCGCCTGCCGATGCAGGGGACATGGGTTCATGCCCCGGTCCGGGAAGATTCCACATGCCGTGGAGCGGCTGGGGCTGTGAGACATGGCCGCTGGGCCTGCGTGTCCGGAGCCTGTGCTCCACAACGGGAGAGGCCACAACAGTGAGAGACCCGCGTACCGCTAAATAAATAAATAAATAAACTCAAAATGGATTAAAGACTTAAATCCACTATAAAACGTTTAGAAGAAAACATAGAAAAAACACTCTTTGACATAAACCACAGCAAGATCTTTTCTAACCCACCTCCTAGAGTAATGGAAATAAAAACAAAAATAAACAAATGGGATGTAATTAAACTTAAAAGCTTTTGCACAACAAAGGAAACCATAAACAAGATGGAAAGACAACCCTTAGACTGGGAGAAAATATTTGCAAATGAAACAACTAAGGATTAATCTCCAAAATATACAAACAGCTTATGGAGCTCAATATCAAAAAAACAAACAATCCAGTTAAAACATGGGTGGAAGACCTAAGTAGACATTTCACCAAGGAAGACATACAGATGGCCAAGAGGCACATGAAAAGATGCCCAACATCACTAATTATTAGAGAAATGCAAATCAAAACTATAATGAGGTATCACCTCATGCCATTCAGAATAGCCGTTATCAAAAAAATCTACAAACAATAAATGCTGGAGAGGGTGTGGAGAAAAGGGAACCTTCTTGCACTGTTGGTGGGAATGTAAATTGATACAGCCAGTATGGAGAACAGTATGGAGTTTCCTTAAAAACTAAAAATAGAACTACTATACAACCCAGCAATCCCACTACTGGGCATATAGCCTGAGAAAACCATAATTCAAAAAGAGTCATGTACCACAATGTTCATTGCAGCTTTATTTACAGTAGCTGGGACCTGGAAGCAACCTAAGTGTCCATCGACAGATGAATGGATAAAGAAGATGTGGCACATATATACAATGGAATATTACTCACCCATAAAAAGAAACGAAACTGAGTTATTTGTAGTGAGGTGGATGGACCTAGAGACTGTCATACAGAGTGAAGGAAGTCAGAAAGAGAAAAACAAATACTGTATACTAACACATATATGTGGAATCTAAAAAAAAAAAAAAAAGGTTCTGAAGATCCTAGGGGTAGGACAGGAATAAAGAAGCAGACATAGAGAATGGGCTTGAGGAAACGGGGAGGGGTAAGGGTAAGCTGGGACGAAGTGAGAGAGTGGCATAGATATATATACACTACCAAATTAAAATAGATAGCTAGTGGGAAGCAACCGCATAGCACAGGGAGATCAGCTCGGTGCTTTGTGTCCACCTACAGGGGTGCTATGGGAGAGTGGGATGGAGACGCAAGAGGAAGGAGATATGGGGATATGTATATATATGTATAGCTTTTTCACTTTGTTATACACCAGAAACTAACACACCATTGTAAAGCAATTATACTCCAATAAAGATGTTAAAAATAAAAATAAATAAAAGTAAGCGAGCAAACAAAAAGGCTGGAGCATCTAGTGTGACTGACTTTGGAGATGAGTGGAAGAAAGTGGAAGCAGGAAGGTGGAGGTCAGCCCCTGGGCAGTTCTCTCTGACCAGGTCCCCTCACCTTTTCTTACCTTTGTCTTTCAGATTCCACATAGAATTGACAGAGCACCCACCATTGGCGTGGCAGACAGAGAGGTGACTAGGACAGATAGAGCCCTACCCCATGGAGCTTCCCTCTGGTATGGGGTCCAAACAGTAAATAGGCAATTACATTAGAGCAAGCAGTGGTTCTCAAACTGAGTGAGCACCGGAATCACCTGGAGGCTTGTTAAAGCACAGATTTCAGGGCCCTACACCAATGTTTCTGATTCAAGGGGCTTGGTTGGGGGACGCTGAATATCTGCATTTCTAACAATGTCCAGTGAAGCTGATGCTGCCCGAGGGCCAGACTCTGAGGACCATTGCATTATAGTGTGATTAGTGTTAGGAAGGTGAAAGTATGGGGTGTCATGGGAGCATGTAAAGGGGGATCCTACCCAGACTCAGGTCAGGGAAGGTTTAAAGGGGAATAAGCCAGGCTGAGAGAAAAGCACATGCAGAGGAATGACAGCAAAACTAGAGTATCTATGGGAGGCTGCAATCAGTACCATATGGCTGGAATTCAGACCAAGAGGGGCTCTGGTGACAACAGTATTAAGAAAACAATATCTTCTTCTACTAGGATTTACCAAAATATCTGGCGAAAGCACATTGTAAAAATAGGAAAAGCAAATGTCCATTTCTGTATGAGCCTAGAGGTCTCTTTGCAAAAAACCAACAACAGAAACCTTAGACTGTGGGGATTGTGCTTTCTTCACTCCTGAGATTCAAAATACGGCACCTAATTCCACTCCCTTTGAAAATGAGCCAGACGAATGTCTCAATTCTAACAGAAAGTGATGCTATGTGATTTTTTGAGGCTGGATCATAAAAAGGATAGCTTTTTGCTTGATTTCTCTTTCTCTTGAATCACTCACTCTAAGGAAAGCCAGCTGCTGTTGTGAGAATGCTGAAGCAGCCTGTGAAGAGGCCCCCATGGGGGAGAAACAGAGACCTCCCACCAGCAACCAGCCCCAACTTGCTAGGCATGTGAGTAGTCACGTTGGAAGTGATTCTCTAGCTCCAGTCAAACCTTCAGATGACAGTGGCCCTGGCTGACAGCTTGACTGCAATGTCATGAGAGATCCAAGTCAGAACTAAGATACTCCCAATATTCCTGATCCATGCAACTCTGAGGATAACAAATGTTTATTGCTGTGTTACTACGTTTTGTAAGTTAAGATTTACAGTTGTATCAAAAAATATCAAGAATCTAGGAATAAATGTAACAAAATGTATCTAAGAATTCTAGAGGGAAAATTATAAATCATTATTAAGAGATATTAAAGAAAACCTAAAAGAATGGAGAGAACTATACCACATTCATAAATATGAAGATGATATTGTCAAGATGTTGATCCTCCTTAAGTTGGTCTATAGGTTTAATACAGTTCCAGTGAAAAGCCCAGCAAGATTTTCCTTGGAGCTTGATAAGCTGATTGCAATGTTTATATGGAAGAATATGGCCCCAGAGTAATCAAAACCTTTTTGAAACAGAAAGCCAAAGAAAAGAACCTCGTGCTAGCAGATATTGAGACTGAATAGGTACCTGGCTTAAAGCCAGTTTAATTTGATTGTGTCTCAATTCTTCTACCAGGAATTCCAAGCTCTTGCTACAGGATGTGAATCTGGAAGGGTCTAGCCTTGGTAGCTGGTGACAGCCATTTTATGACTCTGAGAAGAGAAGTTGGTTGAGAATGCCCTTTACAGAGGAGAATGTGAGCCCAAAGGTGAGGAAAAAAGAGAAGTCATTCAGAACTTCTCCTAAAACCAGTTCTACCTCTAGGTTTTCAGTTATACAATATAAACAAACAAACAAACAAATTCCCTTTTGGCTTAAACAAGTTTGGATAGTCTTCCAGTAGTTGCAACAGTAAGATTCTGATTGATATTCACCCACTTGTCAAATAGCCTGAAATGCCATCATTAGAGATTCAGTCCTTAGCATTTCTACCTCTTCACACTTTTCATCCATTGTAGGGATCAGCAAACTACTGTCTGTGGGCAAAAATGTGGCCCACCTCTATTTCTGTAAATAAAGGTTGATTGGAACACAGCCATGCTCATTCATTTACATACTGCCCTTGGCTGCTTTTGTGCTTAAAATGGCAGAGTTGTGCAGCTGTGACAGAGATCCTATGGTTAAAACATTTACTAGCTGGTCCTTTATAGAAAATATGTGCAGACCTCTGTCTAAGAAGTCCCTCTGATATCCTGCTCAGTACAGTGTTTTAGAGTTGCCCTGCCTATTTAAGTTTAGCCTGCCCAGTCCTGCCTTCTGAAGAGCTGGAGGACTATGCAGTGTGGAAGAAATTGGTTCCTGAGGGTGACTGTAGGGACATCTCTTGTAATCTTTTAAAATGAGTGCCTAGTGGTATGGGCTAATTCAACAGTTGTCACCGTTTCAGGTCAGATTTCTTTAGATAAAAGTCTCTGAACTGTGTCCCTGGATCCCCGCTCATCCCCTGCTGCCTGCCCACCCTCACCCCAATCTATTTCTAATTAGCAGCCACTGCTCATTTTCCCTGAGCCTAATGACTGAGGCAGGAAACGTCACTAACAGGATTGGGAAAGCAATTTGTCAGCCTTCCTATCTATTCCGCAAGGAGTTGCCCAGAGCTAGGGAGAAAGCTACTTAAGCGCAAAATATGACTCAGAAATGACCAGACAGTTTCAAGATCAAACAGCCCATCCTGTTCATCTGATGCAGAACTGCTTGGAGGAAGCCAGCTTCCTGGGTGGGTGAGAGACTGGGGTGTCGGGTGAGAGATTGGGGTGTTCACATCAGTCCATCTCCCCAGTATACAGATGGCAGGAACTGATGAAAAACCATAGCTGAAGATTTTTCTTTCTTTTTTAAAAGCTGAGTCAGTCATTCATCCCCAGGCATCTCCCTCTTCTCCAGAATTCAGCACAGATTTTAAAATCTGGCAATACAAAGGAATTTCACGTGATCAAGATGGACTTTTTGCACAGAAAAGGATATTCAGAAGTTACTTTTAAAAAAATAATATTAAATTTATTCCAGTTAATTGAACCTAATTTTTCCTTAAGCTTTTAAATTCAACTTACAAACATCGTTATTTTATATATATTTACAACAAACCTGACAATCACTTTTAGGAGCCTTTGGTTAAACTTGGACCCATTTATAAACTTATTTAAGCATTAAACATTTTAAATAGTATTTATAAATTTAATATATTCTGTTTTATTAAGTTGTTTTTATTTTTGTTGAAATAATTCATGCACATAATGTCACAAATAGTACAAAAAGCCTTATAACAAAAAAAGATAGTTTCCTTGCCCCACTGCTCCCACTTCCCCCTTTCTGCTTTTCCAGAGACAGCTACTCTTGACCCTTTCACCCATTCTTCTGGAATATACACTTCTCCATATTTCTAAGTAATATGCATCTACTGCTAACTTTTGGCAGCTCAGTTTGACTCGTTTCTCCTGACCTGTAATAACCGAGGAGGATTGTGCTGTCTCATGTCACCTTCCCCTTTGCTCGTCCAGATCATTGTCTCACTACAGTTATATCAAGATCTTTGGTTGAAGTAATTCTCAGTGGTCACAGTATTTGTCTATATAAATGTAATTCCAAGCTAAGCATTGTATGGCACTATGACTTTTGTTTCTTATTTTGTTTTCCCTGAAGTTAACAATTGCTTGCTTTTTAAAAAAATTTGCCTAGAGTTTTTGTTTGTACATTTTGCTAATTTGTCCAATAATTTTCACAAATCTCTCAGTACAGTATTTCGTAAATTTTATCATGCCAGGATCTAACACTGCCATTTTTCCCCCTGGAGACTGCCCTTCAGGAGAAATTCATTCTCCTTCTACCTGTGCTGGTCTAGGCCTACCACATAGAGTCACCTGTGACTTCTCTTTGCTGTCATCCCAGGAATTCCCTTTGTCTTCTCATGAAAAAATCCCTGTTTCCTGGAGCTCATGTCTCTCTCCTTCTTGGTTTAGTCCCCTGTTTTGTTGGAGCATATCCTTCAGTATTTTAGCTGATTTAGAAAGAGGGCATGATGGCCAGTGATGTAGTGATGAGAGTCTGTCTACCTCTGGAGTCTTATTGCTACAATTTCAATGTAGTGCCTACGTAGAACTCCCTGATACCTCCCTTCACTACTATCTTGGAGATTCCCTCCACCTGTGTCATGTGCTGCACACCAGTTTTCTTGTCCCTGTATAATTTATATAACACTTTAGAACTATCTCTTCCTATTTAAACCTGAATAATTCTTAAATGTCCCACATTCTAACATGGAGCTGAGTGACCCACTTTCTCACCCTAAAAGAAAATCAAAATATAGGAACTCACCATTTCCGGTTGTTTCCTGATTAGGTCAAATTAATTTCCTTGTTTTGATAATGTGCATCCTCCACTAGCTTCCCGAGTATATGTGTGTATGAGAGCTAAATGTTTTGATATTTCTGTTCTTGAAAATACCTTCTTTCTATACTCACACTTAATTGTGGTTTGGGTAGAAAATTCTAGGTTGGAAATTATATGTTTGCCCCCCAAATTTTGAAGTCATTGTTCAGTTGTCTTCTACTTTCCATTATGGCTGTTGCAAAGTTTCATCCCATTTCAAATATTAATTCTTGAAACTTTTAATTTCTTTCTAGTAGCTATGTACCTCCACAATTCCAATATCCTATGATGCTGTGGCTTGATGTGGATTATTTTAAACTATCCTGCTGGCAACCTGATGAGTCCTTTTAATACAGAAACTCCTGTCTTACAGATCTGGAAAATTTTCTTAATTATTTCTTTGATGATTAACTCAGTTATGGGTTTTTTTCCCCTTTCTTTCTATTTCTGTTTCTCATCCGTTATTTGGATGTTGCCTGTCCTAAATTTGTCCCTTATTATTTTTCTTTTATCCTCTTCTTCCATCTTATTTTCCTCATTAACTGGAGGAATTCTTCACCTTTATTTCCTAACTCCTTTGATTTCTTTCATTTGTGCTGTCATGTTTTTCATTTCCGAGAGCTCTGTTTTGTTCCCTGAATGTTCCTTTAATCCCATCTTGTTCTTGTTTCATGGGTGCAATATCTGTGCTTATTTCTGATTATTGTAACAATCATGTTTTATGTAAGTGTCCTTCCCTTATATAGTCTCTGCTCCCACTCACTGGTTTGTCTGTCTTGGTCTCTATCTTCCATATTACAACCTTTTCTCAGATGTCCGGCAAACTTCGTTTGTCTGCTCATGTGTAAAAGTGAGTAAAAGAGCAAATTGGAAGTCCTAAGGATATGGGTGGAGTTTGTGAACTTTGAGCTTCACTTAGATGGGTCTAGCTGGGCCATTAATGAGGGATCCTTGATGGCACTATCTCTAGATCTTTCCTCTTGGGCTGGTGCAATTTCCCAATTTCCTGACTGATGGGTAGAGGCTTAGTGCTCAGTGGTTCTTAGAAGTGAAAGGGGAAGACTGGGATGGGGGTGGGAGAAGTGTTGGGGGGGGTCTCAGCATGCCACCTGTGTACATTCATTTCCTCTCCTTTCTTCAGCACAGTCACCTGAGGCTTGGTGTCCTCCAGTCTGGAGCCCCTCTGATTCTGCTCAGAGAAGAAACCTCTACATTTATTCTGCCAGGGATGGGGAGAGGCACTCACCTAGAGGCTTGCAGGGGCTGGGGGTGGTGGGGTGAGATCCAGGGCTCTAACTACTATTAATCAATGTTCTTTTTTTGGCCACTATGCCCCACCTCCCTCCCCAGTTTCTGCTCTGAGTCTTTTGAGGGTTCTGTGGTTTAGATCAGGATATTCTTAGCGTTTTCCATTTTAGGCTTAAGATTCAGGTTTTTTGTATCTGCTAAGTAAATTAACAGTCATCCATCTGCTTTTTAGCTTCCAGAATTTATTGCTATTGTCTTCTTGCCTTTTCTCCCCATCCTTTTGGGCTTCTATCTTTAAAAAAAAAAATAATGATGATCCCTTTGCTATTGTTCTAGTGGAGTTGCAAGAAAGAGGGAAGTTATGTGGGTGTTAAATCCACCATTATTACCATCCTATGGCTTTTTCAAGCACGCCAATTGTCTGACTTAGTTTATAAAACTGACTACTTAACCCTTGTAAAGCTATCAATCAAACTCATAAAACTCATAAACTCATTACTCATAAACTCAGTGAATGTTAATTTTTACATGTCCCAATACTATTTATAAAGTAACTTCAACTTAAGATCATAAATTTAAATAATTCACTGAAGCATAAATGAGAAATTAGAATTACCAGACATGTGTTTATTCTAGCAGGCTAAATTATTTTTAAGTTTCGGAAATAACAAAATATTCACAGACTCCTTAATGCAAAAATAATAATGTCTATTTAGTTTTCTTTAAAAATTCTACTCTTAGTTATATATCTGAGGTTAAAAGATGCTAATTATAAAATCCCAAACAATTTTGGGATCATCTTCCCAAATATTTTTGGACTTGCCATCCATTCTTGCCGTGATTTGTGAGGTACAGGAGAGGATCCTCATGAGGTGATGACTGGATTTTTGCCATAACACTGAGGGGACACTTAAATTCCCATGTGTCTATGACAGGGGCCGTTTTCCCATTCTTTCATCTTTTCAGCAAATTTGCTACATCCTCTCAAGCTTCTGTATTGATTGAATTCTACATTTTTTAACTTTTAAAAGATTTTAATTGTTTTTATGTGTATCCCTGAAAACCTTTGACTTGGAGGGAATTCCACAATCTTTTCATCTTCTCCCAATTAGGGCTAAGCTTCTTTTAGGAAATAAATGACCTCCAATTACCCTCTTGATCTCCTCATTGATTACAACTTCTAGGGTTATTCTGTGGACGTACTTAAAGGCAAAAACTGGAGGAGCTAAGGCAAAAACCAAGCTTTAATATAAAGCAAAGTGCCTGAGGAGATTTGACCTCTGTCACATACTCTTTTCACACATAATCCCTGGGGGCTCTATTACCAAATGTAAAATGTGTTGGCTGGGCTGTGAATCCACTGGGGCTTCCCCTTGGGGGAATGTGGGAACACATGAAAGGAGGCAAATATGCCTAATTGTAGACCAAATGTGCTCTTAGAGCCAAAGAAGAAAAATGGAAACTAGTTCTCATGTCATCTTCATGTGAGCCTCAAAGGAGCTTGATGGAAAATAGCTATATGGACGGCCAAAGGTGGTCAGAAAAGAGCAAGGCTGCCAAGACTGATTTTGAACACTAAGAATGTGCTAGTGATGTTTGCTGGAAGACTGAGGACCCAGGGGGACACTGACACCACATTTTCCATTCACTGGAAAAAAAAAAAAAAGATCTGGCAAAACCAGCTTCAGTCTTTCTACTACAATTTATGGAGATGCTCAAAGTTATGACTGTGTAACTGTCAAACCCACAAGCATTTCCTCTGAGGACAACTGATTCCCAGTAACCGTGTTTGTGTCTACTTATGTCCACTCCTCATCTAACAACCCAGCAACGGCCTCAAAACCTTTAATATATATCTTCTCTATATTGTGCTTTTTGCTTTCTCATAATTTTGGTTTATCCCAACTTCAGCTGGTTAATGATCCCTCTTGGTTTGTGAGGTGCATGCTTTCAGCCTTGGATCTTCTCTATTTCAAATTCCTGAGGGCAAAAATCCCACTGCCCCTGCTCTTTCCTATTGGAGTGGAGTTTCTAGCACCACACCACCTCATGGGCCCCTGGCCAGCCAATGTTTTACCTGCCCTTGGGTCAGATCCCCACTCCTGGTCCAATCAGCTGGAGCAGAGGAGGAAGCACTAATGCTCAGTTAAACATGGTAGGTACTAAGGTTGGGCAGTTTCTTTTGGAAAGAGATATGGATATGACAGAAACCATGATGGACATTTTTGGTACACCTGGCTTAAGAGACCTAGAAAGGACAAACTCATTTCCTTGCCCTCTCCCCTTTTCATCAAGAAGAGCATTCAAAAGACTAGGAAGAAAAAAAAAGACTAGGAAATGGGATCTTTGGGAGCATCTCTAGATGAACCAGAAGCAAAGCCTTCTTTATCTGCCTTTAATTTTAAGCAGGGATGAATAATGGGGGTTCAAGGTTTGTGAAGAGATACCTTTTGGATTTGAAAACACTTGCTTAATTAGAAATTTTGGCCAATGACCATCTTTGTACTTCTTGTTGCTACTCTTTTTGTTTTTTTAGTTTTATTGAAGTATAGTTGATTTACAATGTTGTGTTATTTTTTTTTTGTACAGCAGAGTGACTCAGTTATACATATATAGTCTTTTTGATATTCTTTTCCATTATAGTTTGTCACAGGATATTTTTTAATATGGAAAAATATTTGTAGCATATTGTTAAGGGAAAAGAGGAATTTACAATCCAAAATATACAATATAATTCTTTTTTTTTTTTTTTTCCTTTTTTGCGTTATGTGGGCCTCTCACTGTTGTGGCCTCTCCCGTTGCGGAGCACAGGCTCCGGACGCGCAGGCCCAGCGGCCATGGCTCACGGGCCCAGCCGCTCCGCGGCATATGGGATCCTCCCAGACCGGGGCACGAACCCGTATCCCCTGCATCGGCAGGCGGACTCTCAACCACTGCGCCACCAGGGAGGCCCCCAAAATATACAATATAATTCTTATTTCACTTAAATATATGTGCAGATATAATGAAATAGAACAAATACAAAATAATTAATAGTAGTTATCTTTGGGTGATTATATTGTCAGCAGTCTTTTACATTCATCCCTAATACCATTTTATGTATTTCTTCAATAAAAAAATTAATTGATTTTTGGATATAAAATAATACATATTATTATTTAATGCTCTAGAAAAATTTAGTGAACTCTTTTTAAAAACAATCTGTTTGTAATATAGACTCACACCTAATTCATATCTATACCATTTCTTTTTCTTTCTTTTTTTTTAATTTTTCAAAAATGAAGTATAATTGATTTAAAATGTGTTAATTTCTGCTGTACAGCAAAGTGATTCAGTTATATATACATCTTTATATATATATATATATATATTCTTTTCCATTATGGTTTATCATATGATATTGAATATAGTTCTCTGTGCTATACAGTAGGACCTTGTTTATCCATTCTACTGATACATATAAAAGCTTACATCTGCTAACCCCAACCTCCCACTCCATTCCTCCCCCAACCTCTTCCCCCTTCGCAACCACCAGTCTGTTCTCTATGTCTGTGATTCTGTTTCTGTTTCATAGATAGGTTCATTTGTATCATATTTTAGATTCCACATATAAGTGATATCATATGGTATTTGTCTTTCTCTTTCTGACTGACTTCACTTAGTATGATAATCTCAACTTGCATCCATGTTGTTGCAAATGGCATTTTTTCTTTGTTTTTTATGGCAGAGTAGTATTCCACATGTACCACAGCTTCTTTATCCATTCATCTGTCAATGGACATTTAGGTTGTTTCCATGTCTTGACTATTGTGAATAGTGCTGCTATGAACATAGGGGTGCATGTATCTTTTTGAATTATAATTTTGTCTGGATATATGCTCAGGAGTGGGATTGCTGGATCATATGGTAGTCTTATTTTTAGTTTTCTGAGGAACCTCCATACTGTTTTCCACAATGGTTGCACCAACTTATATTCTCACCAACAGAGTAGGAGGGTTCCCTTTTCTCCACACCCTCTCCAGCATTTGTTATGTGTAGACCTTTTAGTGATGGCCATTCTGACTGCTGTGAGGTGGTACCTCATTGTAGTTTTGATTTGCATTTCTCTAATAATTAGCAATGTTGAGCATCTTTTCATGTGCCTGTTGGCCATCTGTGTATCATCTTTAGAGAAATGTCTATTTAGGTCTTCTGCCCCTTTTTGTTTTGTTATTGTGTTTGGTTGGTTTTTTTGTTTGTTTTTTGGTTATTAATCTATTTTTTTATTGGAGTATAGTTGCTTTACAATATTGTGTTAGTTTATACTGTACAGCAAAGTGAATCAGCTGTACATATACATATGTCCCCTCTTTTTTGGATTTCCTTCTCATTTAGGTCACCACAGAGCATTGAGTAGAGTTCCCTGTGCTATACAGTAGGTTCTCATTAGTCATCTATTTTATAAATAGCATCAATAGTATATATATGTCAATCCCAATCTCCCAATTCATCCCACCACCACCCTTTCCCCCTTAGTATCCATAAGTATGTTCTCTACATCTGTGTCTCTTTTTCTGCTTTGTAAATAAGATCATTTATACCAATTTTTTAAGATTCTGCATATATGTTAGTATACGATATTTTTCTCTTTCTGACTTACTTCACTCTGTATGACAGTCTCTAGTTCCATCCACGTCTCTACAAATGACCCAATTTCATTCCTTTTTATGGCTGAGTAACATTGCATTGTATGTATGTACCACATCTTCTTTATCCATTCCCTGTTGATGGACATTTAAGTTGCTTCCATGTCCTGGCTATTGTAAATAGTGCTGCAATGAACTTTGGGGTGCATGTGTCTTTTTGAATTATGGTTTTCGCTGGGTATATGCCCGGTAGTGGGACTGCTGAGTCATATAGTAGTTCTATTTTTAGTTTTTTAGGGAACCTCCATACTGTTCTCCATAGTCGCTGTATCAATTTACATGCCCACCAACAATGCATGAGGGTTCCCTTTTCTCCACACCCTCTCCAGCATTTATTATTTGTAAATTTTTTGATGATGGCCATTCTGACTGGTGTGAGGTGATACCTCATTATAGTTTTAATTTGCATTTCTCTAATAATTAGTGATGTTGAGCATCTTTTCATGTGTTTGTTGGTCTTCTGTATGTCTTCTTTGGAGAAATGTCTATTTAGGTGTTCCACCCATTTTTTGATTGGGTTGTTTGTTTTTTTTGATATTGAGCTGCATGAGCTGTTTGTATATTTTGGAGATTAATCCTTTGTCAGTTGCTTTGTTTACAAATATTTTCTCCCATTCTGAGGGTTGTCTTTTCATCTTGTTTATGGTTTCCTTTGCTTTACAAAAGCTTTTAAGTTTTATGAGGTCCCATTTATTTCTGTTTTTATTCTCGTTACTCTAGGAGGTGGGTCAAAAAGGTCTTGCTGTGATTTATCTCAGAGAGTGCTCTTCCTATGTTTTCCTCTAAGAGTTTTATAGTATCCAGCCTTACATTTAGGTCTTTAATCCATTTTGAGTTTACTTTTGTGTATAGCTTTAGGGAGTGTTCTAATTTCATTCTTTTACATGTAACTGTCTAGTTTTCCCAGCACCACTTATTGAAGAGGCTGTCTTTTCTCCATTGTATATTCTGGCCCCTTTGTCATAGATTAGGTGGCCAGTCATAGAATATTGAATATAGTTCCCTGTGCTATACAGTAGGACCTTGTTGTTTATCCATTCTGTATATAATAATTTGTCTCTGCTAATCCCAAATGCCCATTCCTTCCCTTTCCTACCCCCAGCCTTGGCAACCACAAGTCTGTTCTCTATATCTGTGAATCTGTTTTTGTTTTGTAGGTATGTTGATTTTTATCACATTTTAGATTCCACATATAAGTATATAATATGGTATTTGTCTTTCTCTTTCTGACTTACTTCACTTAGTATGATAATCTCTAGGTCCATCCTGCAAATGACATTATTTCATTCTTTTTCATGGCTGAGTAATATTCCATTGTATATATTTATATATACCATATCTTCTTTATCCATTCCTCTGTCAATGGACATTTAGATTGTTTCCATGTCTTGGCTATTGTGAATAGTGCTTCTATGAACATAGGGGTGCATGTATCTTTTCGAATTGTAGTTTTGTCTGGGTATATGCCCGGAAGTGGGATTGCTGGATCATATGGCAACTCTATTTTTAGTTTTTTGAGGAACCCTCATACTGTTTTCCACAATGGCTTCACCAATTTACATTCTCACCAACAGTATAAGAGAGTTCCCTTTTCTCTACACCCTCTCCAGCATTTGTTATTTGTAGACTTTTTAATGATGACCATTCCAACCACTGTGAGGTGGTACCTCATTATAGTTTTGAGTTGCATTTCTCTAATAATTAGCTACATTGAGCATCTTTTCATGTGCCTATTGGCGATCTGTATGTTTTCTTTGGAGAAATGTGTATCTAGGTCTTCTGTCCATTTTTTGATGGGATTGTTTGTTTTTTTGTTGTTGAGTTATATGAGCTGTTTGTATATTTTGGAATTAAGCCCTTGTTGATCACATGATTTGCAGATATTTTCTCCCAGTCCATAGATTGTCTTTTCATTTTTATTATGGTTTCCTTTGCTGTGCAAAAGCTTATAAGTTTGATTATGTCCTGTTTGTTTATTTTTACTTTTATTTCTATTGCCTTCGGAGACTGACTTAAGAAAATATTTGTACGATTTATGTCAGAGAATGTTTTGCCAGTGTTCTCTTCTAGGCGTTTTATGGTTTCATAGCTTATGCTTAGGTCTTTAAGCCATTTTGAGTTTATTTTTGTGCATGATGTGAGGGTGTATTCTAACTTCACTGATTTACTTGCAGCTGTCCAACTTCCCCAGCACCACTTGCTGAAGAGTCTTTTTCCCATTTTATATTCTTGCCTCTTTTGTCAAAGATTAATTGACCATAGGTGTGTGGGTTTTTTCCTGGGCTCTCTACTCTGCTCCATTGATCTGTATGTCTGTTTTTGTGCCAATACCACACTGTCTTGATTACTGCAGCTTTGTAGTATTGTCTGAAGTCTGGAAGGGTTATGCCTCCTGCTTTGTTCTTTTTCCTCAGGACTGCTTTGGCAATTCTGGGTCTTTTATGCTTCCTTATAAATTTTAGGATTATTTGTTCTAGTTCTGTGAAAGATGTCAGGTGATTTGATAGGGATCACATTAAATCTGTGGACTGCTTTGGGTAGTATGACCATTTTAACAATATTAATTCTTCCAATTCAGGAGCATGGGATATCTTTACATTTCATTGAATCATCTTTAATTTCCTTTATTAATGTTTTGTAGTTCTCAGCATATAAGTCTTTCACCTCCTTGGTCAGATTTATTCCTAAGTATTTTATTTTTTTGATCCAATTTTAAAAGGGATTGTTTGTTTACATTCCCTCTCTGATATTTCATTCTTAGTGTAAAGAAATGCACCCGATTTCTGTATGTTAATGTTGTAGCCTCCTACCCTGCTGAATTCATTCATCAGTTCTAGTAGTTTTTGTGTGGAGTCTTTAGGGTTTTCTATATATAGTATCATGTCATCTCTATGTAATGACAATTTTACCTCTTCCCTACTAATTTGAATACCTTTTATTTCTTTTTCTCGTCTGATTGCTGTAACTAGGACTTCTAATATTGTACTTTGTTGAATAGAAGGGGTGAGAGTGGGTATCCTTGTCTTGTTCCAGATTTTAGCAGAAAGGCTTTCAGCTTTTCACCATTGAGTATTATATTGGCTGTGGGTTTATCATAAATAGCTTTTATTATGTTGAGATATCTTCCCTCTATACCCACTTTTGTAAGGGTTTTTATCATGATTGGATGTTGAATTTTATCAAATGCTTTTAATGCATCTACTGAGATGATCATGTGGTTTGTGTCTGTTCTTTTGTTGATGTGATGTATCACATTGATTTATTTGCATATGCTGAACCATCCTTGTGACCCTGGGGTGAATCCAACTTGATCATGGTGTATGACCTTTTATGTGTTGTTGGATTCAGTTTGCTAATATTTTGTTGAGAATTTTTGCCTCTATATTCATCAAAGATATTAGCCTGTAATTTTCTTTTTTGGTAGTATCTTTGGTTTTGGTATCAGGGTGATGGTGGCTTCATAGAATGTCTTTGTGAGTATTCCTTCCTTTTCAACCTTTTGGAAGAGTTTGAGAAGGATCAGTATAGGTTCTTATTTGTATGTTTAGTAGAATTCCCCAGTGAAACTATCTGGTCCTGGACTTTTGTTTGTAGGGAGTTTTTTTTGTTTTTTTGTTTTTTCAGATTCTATTTCATTTCTAGTGATTGGTCTGTTCAAGGTATCTACTTCTTGTTGATTCAGTCTTGGTGGGCTGTGTGTTTCTAGAACGTTGTCCATTTTTTTTAGGTTGTCAAATTTGTTGGCATATAATTGTTCATAGTATTCTCTTATGGTTTTTTGTATGTCTGCAGTATCAGTTGTGATTTCTCCTCTTTCATTTCTTTTTTTTTTTTTTTTAATTTTATTTATTTATTTTTGGCTGTGTGGGGTCTCCGTTGCTGCGTGTGGGCTTTCTCTAGTTGCAGCGAGCGGGGGCTACAATTCGTTGCGGTGCGTGGGCTTCTCATTGGGTGGCTTCTCTTGTTGTGGAGCACAGGCTCAGTAGTTGTGGTTCTCGGGTTTTTTAGAGCGCAGGCTCAGTAGTTGTGGCGCATGGACTTATTTGCTCCGCGGCATGTGGGATCTTCCCAGACCAGGGCTCGAACCCATGTGCCCTGCCTTGGCAGACGGATTCTTTTTTTTTATTTTTATTTTTTTGCGGTATGTGGGTCTCTCACTGCTGTGGCCTCTCCTGTTGCGGAGCACAGGCTCCGGACGCGCAGGCTCAGCCGCCATGGCTCACGGGACCAGCTGCTCCACGGCATGTGGGATCTTCCCGGACCGGGGCACGAACCCGTGTCCCCTGCATTGGCAGGCGGACTCTCAACCACTGCGCCACCAGGGAAGCCCTCTCCTCTTTCATTTCTTATTTTGTTTATTTTGGTCTTCTTTCTTTTCTTCTTGGTGAGCCTGGCCAGATGTTTGTCAATTTTGTTTACACTTTCATAGAACCAGCTCTTGGTTTTATTGATTTTTTAATTGTTTTTTAATCTCTATTTTATTTATTTCCTCTTTGATCTTTATTATTTCCTTCCTTCCTTCTAATGCTTTAAGTTTTATTTATCTTCTTTTCCTAATTCTTCTTGTTGATACTCTTAAGGGTTTGGGACATATTCTGCTTAGAATGGCTCTAGAAATCATATAGGAATGAGAATGGGTCAGAGGACAAAGGAAGGGATCCTGCTTAAGGCTTGTTCCAGTTTTAAAGGAGAGGGAGGAAGCAGGACCTTAAGGTTTCACTCTAAATTAATTTAACTGAGTTTCCTATGGCGGGAGGTAGCAGGATTCAGGCCAGAAGTGTTGCTAGAGTTAACAACTGAGCCACAGGCTGAAACATTCTCTGATGGGCTCTCCAGAAAGCCAGCAGGTGAGCAGTGAAGTTCATCGTTGTAGTGGACATGAGCGTGAGTTTTGACCAAGATAAATATCACCATAAATCTATTAATGGAACATCTGTTCTCTGCTGTTTGAGCTAAAGGATGGCATGATGAGATTGGAGCTTGTGCCCCTAGGTCTCTGGGCCAGGGTAGAGAAGTTCTCCTGGCTCTGGCATTTGGCCCAAGGTGGGCACACTGGACTTCTGACAGGCTCCCTTGCAGCTTGTCTTCCCTCTAGCAGACACTAGAGCTCCTGTAGATTGCTCCCAGCACCTCAGTCATTCTTTCACCTGGGCTTCCAGTATTCCCAGGCCCAGTGAAGAATAGAGGATAGAATCCCTCCCTTGTCTTCCAGCCCATGCAGCCCATATTACTGCTATCATCCACAGAAAATAGCTAAGGGTATAGAAGTCCTAAAAGATTTAAATCCTATTAATTATGAGTCTTCATGAGATGCGAATGACACCAACCTGGCTCTTCCTTCATTCACTCACCACACTGCAGTGCCTTTGGTGTGAATCCGGTTTAATGACTCCCATCAGCCGTCAGGGAAGGACACTTGGGGTTAAACATAGACTCATTAGTCCCTCATAGCTTAGGGGCTCTTGTTTACATCTCAGTGATCTCCTCCCTCAAAAGAATAATAAAAGCAATAATAATTCAGAGGAAGAGAGGGAATACTATTTACTACAGGCTTACTTTCAGACAGATGCTGTGCCAAGCTTTGACAGACATATTTTCTTTAATTCTCACAACAACCCAATGATTTGAATAGTATCTCCATTTTTAAAGAGACACAGAGATGGTAATAAGTTTGCCCAAGTTTACACAACAAGTAAAGAATGGAGCCAGGATTCAATCTCAGGTTTATCTGACTCCAAGATGCCTTCATCTTTGTAAAAATAATATATTCTTTTAAAAATGTCCATGCCCTAAGGAAAGGATAAAGAAGACAGTGAAAAATCACATGTCATTCCATTGCTCAGATATAATCACTATCAACATTTGGTGTATTTCTCTTTAAACATTTTCCCCCATGCATCCATATAGACGCACACAGACACCAAGCACATATTAATTCATATACCAAATAATTTTTGAACATCTGCTATGTTGTAGGTGCTGTTCCACATGCTGGGGTACTCCAAGTCCCCATTCTGGAGGAGGTTACATTGCAGTGGGGGAATCAGAAAATAAACAAATAAATGAATACATTTACGCTATTACGTGTGTTAGCATGTGTGCCATATACAACTATGCAGGTTGTGCACTGCAGGCCTCTGGAGGGGCCAATCACATTGCAGCTGAGGTGAATGACCTCTTCAAGAGTTAGGCACAACTCCTACACCACATAATGGATACTGATAGGAGACAGAAAGCAACATAAAGGAGAGATATTATGTAAGGAATGACAGGTCAGAAAATACCTCTTTGATTAAGGAATATTTGAGAATTACCTACAGAAATAGAGCTAGCTCAGCAGCAACCTGAGAGAAGAGACTTGATTTCAAGCAGGGGAATAGCAAATGCACATATCCTAAAGCAGGAATGTTCTGGGCATGATCAAGGAACAGCCAAGAAGCTAGTATAGGTGGAGAGCAGTGGTCATGAGAAAAGGGTAGGAGATGACATCAGAGAGGTAGCAGGGGCCAGATCACAGGGTCTTGTGAGCATGGTAAGGACTTTAGATTTTATCCTGTGTGATAAAAGTCACTGGAGTGTTGTAAGCAGAGGTGAATGTCTTAAAAGAATGAGTGTGGTTGCTTTTTTGGGAAAGCGTAAGAGGAGGCAGTGTGATCAGGTAGGACTGGAAAAAGAACGATATTGGTAACTTAGACTAGATGAGAGTTGTAGAGTGATGAGAAATAGATTCAGAAAATGTTCTAAGATGTTGCTGGCATTTAGAGCAGATTTCAGAGAGTACCAGTGGAATTTGCCGATGCATTGGTGTGAAATGTGAGAGAAACCTAGGAGTCAAGATGACCTGAGTAGATAGAGGGATGCTTTATGGGTTGTAGAGCATGGAAGGAGCAGGTCCAGGGAAAACCAAAGGTTCCATTTGGGGAATTTAGGTTTCAGATGCCTATTAAGTATGCAAGCAGAGATGTGTTGGGACTAGAAATATCATTTTGAAATTCACAATATATTGTTGGTGTTTAAAACCATAGACCTGGATGAGATCACTTATAGAAGTATAGAAAAGAGAAAAGATTCAGGGACTAAACCCTGGAGCAAAGCAACATAAAAGTACATTAAAAAGTGAGGAAAATTAGGGGTATCTACAAAATCATCTAAGAAAGAACCGCCAGAGAGGTTAGGGGAAAACCAGGAGGGTTTGATGTCCCAGAAGCCAAATAAAGGAAGTGTTATAAACAGGGGTAATCAACTGGAACAAGGCTGCTGAAAGGTTAAATAAGATAAGGAGAGGAAATTGAGCATTTGATTGACGAAGTAGAGCCAGATTTGGCATTGATGATTTCACAAGAGTACTTTTGGTGGAGCAGTAGGAACAAAAACATGATCAGAGTGAATTTAAGAAAGAGTGAGTGGAGAGGACATAGAGGCAAATATAAATGTTTCAAAAAAAGCTTTGCTATGAAGGGAAGCAGAGAGATGACATCATAACTGGTAGGAGATGGAGGAGTCGAGACAGCCTTGATATTTTGTTTTAGTTTTTTGAATAAGTCATAGTATGGCACATCTTTAAGGTGATGGTAATTATCCAGAGGAGAAGGGAAAAGGATAAGGATAAAAAGAGGACAGAATGACTGGACCCGTGCCCTAGAGGAGACAGAATGAATAGGAGTTTTACACAAGTAGAGCAATGCATCTTTTCTAGGCTAATGAACTTTTGTTAATTGTAATAGAAGGGAACATAACAGATATTTGTAATGGGCTCGTACTATGTATGCTGTCTTAAAATCTTGATTGGCCCTATTATAATAATATTACTTCATAAATAAATGTAGATCAATACCATGGTCTCACAGTATTTCAGAGCCTGCCTCTTCCATAATTTATTTTATCAATCCTTCTTCTTGGACATTTAGGTTGTTTCCAATTTTTCACTGTTATAAACAATGACAAACCAGGCTCCTAACCTCTGGTACCCTGACTGCCTTCTTCTTGCAAGTCATCCTGAGCCAGTTCTCAACATGGGGCTGCCCCTGCCCAGGCTCAATCCCCCCTCTAAGACTGAAATTTTGCTCTACTTTAAAGATCCAGAGCATGAATGGGAAGAATCACTTGGTCCCCTGCTCATCATGTCACCTCCCCCACCCGGAGGGATGTGCCCATTCTCTGGCAGGCAGGGCACAAGAGAGCTGAAACAGAAACTGCTCTGCCACCTCTGGAACTCACAAGTGCTAAAACTCTTGAAGAGTATCATGGAGCCGTAGCCTCCGGCCCCAGAAGTTTTGAAAACATTTTAGGCCTAGATATGTTAAATGTTTTCTATTAAGAAACAGATTTAGAGATGGGAAAAGCGAAGGAACAGCAAACCTAATAATAGCTTGCTCTTAATTTCTCAGCAAAGCAAAAAGACAAGCTGGAAATCCCACTGGGGTCTGTCTGACTCTAAGCACCCTTCCCACCCTTTCCATTGCACAAAGCCCTGCCACCATCACCAGCCCTTCGCAAGCTTTCCCAGGCATAACAGCAAAGCATCCCCTTCCTGAGAACAGAGACTACCCTGAGCCAAACCTCCGGGTCCTTCCAGCCTTTTCTCCAATCTTTCACAAGCTCTGTGAAGCCACATAGGCCCTTCCTAGCCCCCCAGTATACCCTGAAATTTCCTGTCTCCTTTTCTTTCCTTACGTCCTTCCTATGTCCAGATGCCCTTCACTGGCTCCACATGCTGGGATCCTACCCACTCTTCAAGGCCCGGCTCAGATGCCACCTACTCTACGAAGCTTCACCCAGTGTGTCTGGGCTTGCCCACTTCAGAATTCCTGGAGTGATTTACCTGTCCCTGTCTTAACACTGTCTTGTTTGGAGACCATTTTTACATATATCTTATCTCTTCTCCCACCAGACTTGAAACTCCTAGAGGAAAGAGATCATGTCTAAATCATCTAAGTAGCTCTTTCAGCGCCTGGCATAAAGTAGGCCCTTGTTAAAGGCTTGAAGTATGGGTGGATAGATGGATGGATGGATGGATGGATGGGTGGGTAAATGAATTCCCTAGCTATCCCTGGCTTAAAAGCTTTTTGGATGACGTATTTTGTTCTATTTAAGTTCTAGAACCTGTCCTTACTGACATGGTTATGTAGAGCTGCCCCTAAGTGCCTTGAAATTCTCCATTCAATGTCCTTCCACTCCTGTTGCTGTTAGTAACCCAGTTCTTCAAGTCCACCTCCATCCTTTCCCCTTAAAGCTCTTACTCTAGTTTCCCATAATTATCTCACTCAAATATTCCTAGCTGAGAAGTCAGTTAATAGGTACTTAAAATATAGTCTTTGCCCCGGGGAGCTGCATTTTAATAGGATGTTCCAAAAGGCAGAAAGTATATAGATTTCTAGTAATGGAATTTTAGATACCATAATAGGAGGTAGGGAGAAAACCTGTGTAATTTCCTATTCCCTGACCTAAGGCTGGCCCAGTGGCCAGGCTTCCTTCAAGGAAATAGGAATTATCATAAGAAGTCCGCATCACTGCCTCCCGGCCCCACCCTGACTCAGGAACTGAGAACAGAACATCCCAGCATTAATGTCTCCACTGATAGACCCCTTTGGCTGTGCCTGAACTCTCAGCTGACATCAACTTAGTGCTGCTGAGGCCATAGCCCTCAGGAGCAGTTGCCTCAAGAGTTAAAGGGCAAACTACTATGGATAAAATAAATAAGATACTAGGATACATTGTACAGCACAGGGAATATAGCCAATATTTAATAATAACTTTAAATGGAGAATAATCTCTAAAAATTTTGTATCACTATATTGCATACCTGAAACTAATATGGTAAATCAGCTATACCTCAATTTAAAAAACAAGTTAAAGGACACTATCATGGCCTAGTCCCTTCTCTAACTAGATGTCTAGAAGCCAAGAGCAGAGCTAGGGCCCTTTCCCACAGACCCACCAAGAGGCAGGCAGCCACTCCCCTGCCCTTCTAAGCCTTGTCCCCAGAAGTCGGTCTTCAAATGGTCCTAGTTGAGTTTCCTGGGCCTGGAAGGGGGCAGGGAAAACAGGCGGGGAGACCTGAGTTGCTACCCCTAGCAACTGAGTCCCAACCTGTCTCTAAGGACGTAGTCCCCCTTACCTGAGCCAAGCTGGTCTTCCTAACATCCTACTATGGCAGTCAGAGACCCAAGAGGAATATTTTGAGCACTTGCTCTGAACTGATCTTTGGGTTCAGTGAGATTATCAAAAAAAGGGTTGGTTCTGACTGTAAGGATGGCATTAAAGTGCTAATGAACAAAAAAGCAAGGGCTGAGTTCTGAGCCCAGTTCCATCATTACCAGCTCTGTGATCTTGAGCAAAATGCCCAACTTTTATCAGCCTTCATTTGCTATAAAATTATCATAAAACAATAAGAAAAGCAAGGCACCCAGTACAGTGCCTGGACTCATAGTGTGAGTTCCAATAACGTTAGCAGTTGTTAAGGAGATTACAGTATGGCTGCTCGAGACATTAGCCATGGTATTTAGGCAATGGACAGAGGAGAGAGAAGTCTCATTCCTAACACACATATATCACCACTACCACCCTACTTTTGAATCCGCAGTCCTACCATTGTCCCTCAGAGCTGGCTCCAGCCACCAGATACATGCTGCTCTCTGGCCTGACATTCAAGACTCTCCAAAGCATGTCCTTGCTTTCAATCCTCATCTTTCTCAACTTTCTTCAGACAGCTGATGCTCTAGCCATACCTGACCATGCCCCCACTGTTCTCTTTCCTGTCCCTGAGTCCTTGGCTCTAAGTGCCTACACCAGTGTCAACATCCTCCACATCATTCAAGCCTTAAATCCAAAAGCCTCTCTGATAGATAGCTAGTGGGAAGCAGCCGCATAGCACAGGGAGATCAGCTTGGTGCTTTGTGACCACCTAGAGGGGTCGGGTAGGGAGGGTGGGAGGGAGGCTCAAGAGGGAGGGGATATGGGGATATATGTATACATAGAGCTGATTCACTTTGTTATACAGCAGAAACTAACACACCATGTAAAGCAATTATATTCCAATAAAGATGTTTAAAAAAAAAGAAGCCTCTCTGACCCAAATTAGAATAAAACTTGTCCTCCTCTTAGCTTCCACAGCACCTTTAAGATCAGTGAATCCAGAAGGCTCTCTATTTTTTCAACTCTCCCTTTGAAATGCAAGCACATCAAAGGCATAACAACTCTTCTGCCAAGTTTACAATACTCTGGGTATAATAATACACTGAGAAGGGACACAGGACACAATTAAGCCACCCCTTCTTAGTCATCAAGCCCAGAACACCCTGGCCCTGTGCTTCATTCCCAAGGCAGCAGGTTCAAGCCTTCAGTGACTAGTTCCCAATTACCTGGGGCTTTCCTTGTCTTTCTCCAGTCCCTGGGGAAGCAGAGCTCTTTCTGTCTAAACCTTAGATCAGTTCCTCGCCAGGCAGCCTTGGGACAGCCTGGCTATCCTCATACCCACTGGACGCTCCTCTCACTTTCCTGATTTACTTTTCTAGCTCGAAAATTGCTCACAATATCTGTTTCATTTGCTGTTCACATCAGTCTCCGTGTTTCTCAGATTTTTAAAAACATATTCTTCTGTCTTTGATACTTAGGCAACCCCATAGCCAGACATCGCTGGGCACTTCTCTGATCAAACCCCACATCCAGGCTGCTAGCTCTTACGTTAACCCCTGCAGAGCTCCCTGCCTTAGGCTTTTGTCAAAGGAAGCCGCAGGCAACTCATCTCTACACTTCCTGCAGCAGCGGTGTTATTGAGGGCCTTGTCTGTCACCTACATCACAGAACGTCTCCTATAAAAGCCCCATGTTAGATATTTCTTTGAGATTTTACTGCTAAGAAAAGCTCTTCCGCCTCCCCTGAGGAACTTCCCATAATTCTCTCTGATCATAAGGACTTTGTAACAGTTCATGCCCCAGTTTGGGTTTTTAGCTGCCAAAAGCTTGGCAGCAGATTTGAAGCCCTGCTAAAGGAACTTGGCTTTCTGTACAATTCCAGGGCTCCTTCCTCTAGGGTTACCTCTTGATATATAGAACAGTTCAGCCTGTTCTGTTTGGGTCTTTTGATTACTTCTACTTTGAGCTTCCTTGGGTTACAGATTCCATCTGGCCCCCCACCCTGCCGCTGGCGGGTTTTCAGCCACCCCAAAACAAAGCCTTCCTCTCCTCTGTACCTCCTGGACCTTTTTTTCTTTTTTAAAACATCTTTATTGGAGTATAATTGCTTTACAATGGTGTGTTAGTTTCTGCTGTATAACAAAGTGAATCAGCTATACGTATACACATATTCCCATATCCCCTCCCTCTTCCATCTCCCTCCCACCCTCCCTATCCCACCCCTCTAGGTGGTCACAAAGCACCGAGCTGATCTCCCTGTGCTATGCGGCTGCTTCCCACTAGCTATCTATTTTACATTTGGTAGTGTATACATGTCCATGCCACTCTCTCACTTCATCCCAGCTTACCCTTCCCTTCCCATGTCCTCAAGTCCATTCTCTACATCTGCGTCTTTATTCCTATCCTGCCCCTAGGTTCTTCAGAACTTTTTTTTTTTTTAGATTCCACATATATGTGTTAGCATACGGTATTTGTTTTTCTCCTTCTGACTTACTTCACTGTATGACAGACTCTGGGTCTATCCACCTCACTACCAATAACTCAATTTCATTTCTTTTTATGGCTGAGTAATATTCCATTGTATATATGTGCCACATCTTCTTTATCCATTCATCTGTCGATGGACACTTAAGTTGCTTCCATGTCCTGGCTATTGTAAATAGAGCTGAAATGAACATTGTGGTACATGACTCTTTTTGAATTATGCCCAGTAGTGGGATTGCTGGGTTGTATGGTAGTTCTATTTTTAGTTTTTTAAGGAACCTCCATACTGTTCTCCATAGTGGCTGTATCAATTTACATTCCCACCAACAGCACAAGAGGGTTCCCTTTTCTCCACTCTCTCTCCAGCATTTATTCTTTGTAGGATTTTTATGATGGCCATTCAGACAGGTGTGTGGTGATACCTCATTGTAGTTTTGATTTGCATTTCTCTAATGATTAGTGATGTTGAGCATCCTTTCATGTGTTTGTGGGCAATCTGTATATCTTCTTTGGAGAAATGTCTGTTTAGGTCTTCTGCCCATTTTTGGATTGGGTTGTTTGTTTTTTTGATATTGAACTGCATGAGCTGCTTATAAATTTTGGAGATTAATCCTTTGTCAGTTGCTTCCTTTGCAAATATTTTCTCCCATTCTGAGGGTTGTCTTTTCATCTGTTTATGGTTTCCTTTGCTGTGCAAAAGCTTTTAAGTTTCATTAGGTCCCATTTCTTTATTTTTAGTGTTATTTCCATTTCTCTAGAACGTGGGTCCAAAAGGATCTTGCTGTGATTTATGTCATAGAGTGTTCTGCCTATGTTTTCCTCTAAGAGTTTTATAGTGTCTGGTCTTACCTTTAGGTCTTTAATCCATTTTGAGTTTATTTTTCTGTATGGTGTTAAGAAGCATTCTAATTTCATTCTTCTACATGTAGCTGTCCAGTTTTCCCAACACCACTTATTGAAGAGGCTTTCTTTTCTCCATTGTATATTCTTGCCTCCTTTATCAAAAATAAGGTGACCATATGTGCGTGGGTTTATCTCTCGGCTTTCTATCCTGTTTCATTCATCTATATTTCTGTTTTTATGTCAGTACCATACTGTCTTGATTACTGTAGCTTTGTAGTATAGTCTGAAGTCCGGGAGCCTGTTTCCTCCAGCTCCATTTTTCTCTCTCAAGATTGCTTTGGCTATTTGGGGTCTTTTGTGTTTCCATACAAATTGTGAAATTTTTTGTCTAGTTCTGTGAAAAATGCCATTGATAGTTTGATAGGGATTGCACTGACTCTGTAGATTGCTTTGGGTAGTATAGTCATTTACACAATGTTGATTCTTCCAATCTAAGAACATGGTATATCTCTTCATCTGTTTGTATCATCTTTAATTTCTTTCATCAGTGTCTTATAATTTTGTGCATACAGGTCTTTTGTCTCCTTAGGTAGGTTTATTCCTAGGTAATTTATTCTTTTTGTTGCAATGGTAAATGGGAATGTTTCCTTAATTTCTCTTTCATATTTTTCATCATTAGTGTATAGGAATGCAAGAGATTTCTGTGCATTAATTTTGTATCCTGCTACTTTACCAGATTCATTGATTAGCTCTAGTAGTTTTCTGGTAGCATCTTTAAGATTCTCTATGTATAGTATCATGTCATCTTCAAACAGTGACAGTTTTACTTCTTCTTTCCCGATTTGGATTCCTTTTATTTCTTTTTCTTCTCTGATTGCTGTGGCTAAAACTTCCAAAACTATGTTGAATCATAGTGGTGAGAGTGGGCAACCTTGTCTTGTTCCTGATCTTAGTGGAAATGGTTTCAGTTTTTCACCATTGAGAACAACGTTGGCTGTGGGTTTGTCATATCTGGCCTTTATTATGTTGAGATTAGTTCCCTCTATGCCCACTTTCTGGAGGGTGTTGAATGGGTGTTGAATTTTGTTGAAAGCTTTTTCTGCATCTATTGAGATTATCATATGGTTTTTTTCCTCCAGTTTGTTACCTGGACCTTTTTGTTTTGAGTTTTGTTCTTCTGGAAGGCAGCATGAGAATTTAGGGAGTTCTAGTATTTGAGATGGGAATAAAAAAAAATTAGAAGGTTAGTTGCTTTCCCTCCTTTTTAAAGAAAAATCAGTTTTATTTTTATCAAATGTATACCTGGTCATACTTTAGAGACAATGGTTCTCTGTGTCTTGTTAAAAGGCAAAACACAACCAACAACTCTCCACCTCACTATTACCTTCTCCCAGAGGCAATTCTTTTCACCTCTTTTAGTTGATTCTTTTGGTATTACTTTATGTAATCTGCTTATAGATTATTTCTGCTATTTATATTATTTTCTGCGATTTCTTTGGTTTTAAGTTTTCGCTATTATTTACTGACTTTTCATTAAGGAAGATAAGAATGTAAATCTCATTTGTTACCACCACTATCACCAGCTCTCACCAACCAACACACACCATTTCTTATCTACCTCTATTTCCGGTAATTTTGGTTAGATCTATTTTAGCTCAGTTATTATAACTATATAAGTGCTATAGCTGAGCCATGTAGTATACTACAATTACTTTTCCTCCCCAGCACAAGTTTCTGTTTTTCCTGAACTCAGTATTTGTATTGTTTGTTTTTTCATTTCCTTGCTTTTCATGCTCTTGATACTAATTCAGATCTGCCCTCCAGTTGTGTAGCGCTTTTTTTTTTTTTTTTTAATGCAGTACGCGGGCCTCTCACTGTTGTGGCCTCTCCCGTTGCAGAGCACAGGCTCCGGATGCGCAGGCTCAGCAGCCATGGCTCACGGGCCCATCCGCTCCGCGGCATGTGGGATCCTCCCAGATCGGGGCATGAACCCATGTCCCCTGCATCGGCAGGCGGACTCTCAACCACTGCGCCACCAGGAAAGCCCTCTTTTTTAAATACCTACAAGCACATTAAGAATTCTGTTGTTTTCATCTTCTTGATGAAATCTCTCCCACAGACTTTTGACCTATTCAAGTCTGGACTGGTTGGTCTCTAGATCTGCTACACAGTGGGAGTAGAAATCCATAATAGCAAAGAGAGGGAACTGTTATCTGAACCTGGTAAGAGCTATAGCCATGGGAGAAGGGTCACCCAATGGGAGTCATGGTCTTAGGTAAAATACAGCCTATGTCAAACTGAAGCCCAGCAGGGAGAAAGCATGGGCAATAAATATTACCATCTTAGTTTCTTCATCCTGAACTCCTGCCAGCATCTCTGTTGGTCAAGCCCAATTGTAAATCAGCAGCAAAAGAGCTCAGGTCATGTAGTACATAAAGGTCAGTCTCTATGGACTGGACCTCTATGTGGAATTGAGAAGGATGGAGAATAAACTGAAAAAGCAAACTAAGAATACTAGTAAACTATGTCTTTCTCTTTTTGGTTAACTCTGTTATCTCTATAAAACCCAATCTCCAGTAACTTTATGAGAAAGGGCACATGAAGGGTAAATTACTTAAGTGTTTATAAGTGTGAAAAATATCTTTGTCTCAAACTAAATTGATTGTTTGGATGGATAAAGAATTCCAGATTGGGAAAAAATTTTCTCTTTATTCTCTTGTCCTCTAGATTCTATTATTGCTGTTGAGAAGTTTCCTGCCATTCTAATAGTTAAATCATTGTATTAAACATGGAAGTGGGTTTTTTTTGGTTTGTTTTTGTTTTGTTTTTTTTTAAAGAAGATGTTGGGGGTAGGAGTTTATTAATTAATTTATTTATTTTTGCTGTGTTGGGTCTTTGTTTCTGTGTGAGGGCTTTCTCTAGTTGTGGCAAGTGGGGGCTACTCTTCATCGCGGTGCGCGGGCCTCTCACTATCGTGGCCTCTCTTGTTGCGGAGCACAGGCTCAAGACGCGCAGGCTCAGTAGTTGTGGCTCACGGGCCCAGTTGCTCCATGGCATGTGGGATCCTCCCAGACCAGGGCTCGAACCCATGTCCCCTGCATTAGCAGGCAGATTCTCAACCACTGCACCACCAGGGAAGCCCTAAACATGGAAGTTTTTAACTCTTAGCTTTTGTACCCACAACTCTGAAATTCCAAAATGATGACTTTTGTCTCTTTTTCAACACCAAGTGCTGGGTACTCAGTCTGTCCTCACAATTTAAAATTCCTATCCATAAGGTTTAGTCAATTTTCTTGAATTATTTTCCTAGCAATTTCTTCACCTCTATTTTCTCTTTCTGGAACTTCAGTTGTTTGGGTGCTTAACCTCCAGGACTAGTTCTTTTATTTTTTGATTGTCTTTCCTTTTATCCTTTGTATTGCTCTGTTTTTTAGAGATTTACTTAAATTTATACCAATTTTCAAGAACTCTTTTAGGTTCTCTGAATGTTCCTTTTTGTAGCATCTCATTCTTCTTTTCTTGGGGCTGTTAGTGGTAGGGTATTTTTGAGGGGGGTGTTTGTTTGTTTTTAAGTTTCTCTAAATAGAGTAAGTTTTTTCCAACTGAGTTTTCTTGTTTGTTTGTTTGGTTTTGTCTCTGTCTTTCATATCAGATGCTCTGGTGATCCCTCACAAAAAAAGGATTTGAAAGCTCAGTGTACACAGGAAGGGATTGGCAACTCTGGGCTTTCCTGTTGGGTAAAATGTCTCGGCCATTTTGGGGGGAATCTCCAATGTCAGAATCTTGAGATCTCTTCTCTTGGGTTAGAGTCCACTCTCCTGTTTGTAGAATATAAGCTTAGTTTCCAGCACATTGGGAACTAAGTGAAGGAAGAAGGTAGAGTCTCAGTCAGTTTGTGAACTTTTATTTAATCCCCCTGTTTCCAGCATGGTTCTGCTCTCAGTTGTGCCTGTTGTCCTCTAGCCCACAGTTCTCTGTCTTATGCTGTACAGAATGCACACTTCCAGGCTTTTCTTGGGACAGAAAAGAGGCAGTCCCCCCGACGCAAGGAACTGGAAAAGGGTCTCCTTAATCTTTGAGCAATTATCCTATCTTCAGTTCTACCTTCACCTCCACTTCTACATGAACATGGAATCACCAATTTCTGAGTCTTTGGGGGGAATTCTGGGGTGTTCATTACATTGTTTTTTAATTTTTACTTAAACAATTTTTCAACAGTTTTTCTATTTTCAGCCCTACCCTCATCCCTACTTTTAAATGTATATGGAATCACTAATTCCTGAACCTTGAGGCAACAGGAGGGTTCTTTGTGCTAAGTTGCATTGCTTCTTGGCTTTCCCCCACTGCCAGCTTAGGACTCAACTTCTTCCCTTGGCTTTTGAGCTTCTAATATTTAAATATTATCTTCTCTCTCATTTCTTTGTCATGTTTTTATGCCATTAAAAGCTTTAATTTTATTAAGCTTTAGGGTCAGGACAGAGATAAATGCATGTGTTCATTTCTTCCATCTTCATCTTGGCGTCAGTAGTTGCTTCTTGATGGTGGGATCAGAGAAGTGTAAAGAGTTTAAATAAACTTGTCTTGCTTGTGCATTTTTTGTACATGGGGAAGAATGAGAGGAGGCATTTACACAGGGTTATTTGTTTCATAAGATTCATTACAAATTTATCAAGAGCATACAAATAGCATTACTCTCCATAGAGCTTTATATCATATATTTGAGTTCTGTTTTCCAGTTCTCAAAGCTCTTCCATGTATTCATCTGCTTTGTTCCTTGAAACAACTCTATGAAGTAGACAGGCAGGTGTTACTATCCCCATCTGACAACTGAGGAAAGTGAAACTCATAGGGGCTGAATGACTTATCCAGAGTAGTAACCCAGGTCTTGGGATACCAAATAGCTGATACTTTTCCTTTGGCCCATGCTTTTTCCAAGTGGCAATATCCATTTCCTACAGAGTTCCCAGATTGGCCCATGATGGTCTACATTGGGACCATCTGTGGTGGGTTAAAGAATCATAAGATTCCTGGACCCCAACACCAAGAGATTATGATTTGTATGTAGGGTATGAAGTGTGAACCAAGTGTCTATGTTTAAATAGCTCCCTAGATGATACTGGCCTGTAGATTGATGGAGAAACACTGCCCTAAAGGACCAGGAAGTGGTCTGGTGGGGTCCCCCAAGCTGCAAGGCATGGATAATTAAATGCCAATTTCCAGAATGTAACAATTTAGCCATCCAGATAGCAGCCATCCCAGGCTGCCACAGTCAAAACTAATAGCTTCTTCCCTTCCACTCCTCTCTGAGACCCTGGACAGACCTTACTCCTGACCTCATTACCTGGCCTGCCCACTCACATAATGGAGACTCCCTTGCCAGCTCCCTCCACTGCTCCATTTCAGCTTGTGAGACTTCAGGGACTCAACTTCCTGAGAAAATTAAATTGAAAAACTTCTTCCCTGATAACTTAGGACCTCTTGTGGAACTCAGCTCTCTTAGGAGCCAGAGGGAAATAATAATAAAGAGCTCTACTCGTTATCTGATTGGTGGTCTCAGAAGTGTTATCCCCAGCTCTCATATGGCCTCCTAGCTGGAAAATATAAAATCCAAATATCCTTTAGGGCAGAGAGGGAGCATCTTGGCCTCAAAATGCAGGTATATGCATATGAATGCACAGTAGAAGAGGTCTCTTTTCTAGACCCTCAAGGTCCCTGAGTTGAAGAAGATTAAAGAATGACAGGAAGAAGAAAGGGAGCTGTATCACAAGAGTCTTGGCATTCTATTTAACACTGAGAGAAAGAGAGGACTGAGCCTATTTGGCAGACCAGTGAGAGATCACCATGCACATTTCAACCTGGGAGACAGAGTACCCTTCAGGGAAAGAAGTGCCCTAAAAAAAGAGTTGGTTGCATGAATGTGTAACCAATAACTCAGCCATTGGAGGGGAGGAATGACTTTGACTATGGCGTGAAGTCCTTACAATGAACCAGATAGGCATGCCCAGAGTAACTACCACTTCCAGAGCCCTCTTTTAAGGGAGTCCTTCTACATATGCTATTTTGTTGGTAGCAAAATACCCAAACTCCTAGCCCAGCAAATGGCTTGGAGTGCAAAGCTGACCCAGAGGTAGTCAATAGAGGCTAAAGGAGTATATGAGCTGGCCTGGAACAAGAGCACTCGAACAGGAAAAGGGCAATTAAGTCAATCTCATTCATCAAGAAATTATTTAATTTATTCATCAAATATTCACTGAGCACCAACTGTATGTAGATGCTTTATTATTTTTAAATTTTATTTAACAAATGCTTCTACTGAACATATTCTGTGCCAGACACTAATAGAAGTACTTTACAGGTATTAATTTATTTAATTCTTATAACAACCCAATAAATTAGCTGCTACTATCATCCACATTTTGAAGGTTAAAAAAAAAGTAAGCTTTCCAGGTTCTAGATATATGAGTTAATATACAATATTTGTTTTTCTCTTTCTGACTTACTTGACTCTGTATGACACTCTCTAGATCCATCCAAGTCTCTACAAATGACCCAATTTCATTATTTTTTATGGCTGAGTAATATTCCATTGTATATATGTACCACAACTTCTTTATCCATTCGTCTCTCGATGGGCATTTAGGTTGCTTGCATGACCTGGCTATTGTGAAGAGTGCTGCAGTGCACATTGGGGCGCATGTGTCTTTTTGAATTATGGTTTTCTCTGGGTATATGCCCAGTAATGGGATTTCTGGGTCATATGGTAATTCTATTTTTAGTTTTTTAAGGAACCTCCATACTGTTCTCCATAGTGGCTGTATCAATTTACATTCCCACCAATAGTGCAAGAGGGTTCCCTTTTCTGCACACCCTCTCCAGCATTTGTTATTTGTAGATTTTCTGATGATGTCCATTCTAACTGGTGTGAGGTAATACCTCCTTGTAGTTTTGATCTGCATTTCTCTAATAATCTAAAGCTGATGTTGAGCAGCTTTTCATGTGCTTCTTGGCCATCTATATGTCTTCTTTGGAGAAATGTCTGTTTAGGTCTTCTGCCCATTTTTGGATTGGGTTGTTTGTTTTTTTAATATTGAGCTGCATGAGCTGTTTATATATTTTGGAGATTAATTCTTTGTCCATTGATTCATTTGCAAATATTTTCTCCCATTCTGAGGGTTGTCTTTTCATCTTGTTTGTAGTTTCCTTTACTTTGCAAAAGCTTTTAAGTTTCATTAGGTCCCATTTGTTTATTTTTGTTTTTATTTCCATAACTCTAGGAAGTGAATCAAAAAAGATCTTGCTGTGATTTATGTCAAACAGTGTTCTTCCTGTGTTTTCCTCTAAGAGTTTTATAGTGTCTGGTCTTACATTTAGGTCTCTAATCCATTTTGAGTTTATTTTTGTGTATGGTGTTAGGGAGTGTTCTAATTTCATTCTTTTACATGTAGCTGTCCAGTTTCCCAGCACCACTTACTGAAGAGACTGTCTTTTCTCCATTGTATATCCTTGTCTCCTTTGTCATAGATTAGTTGACCATAGGTGCATGGGTTTATCTCTGGGCTTTCTATCCTGTTCCATTGATTTATATTTCTGTTTTTGTGCCAGTACCATATTGTCTTGATTACTGTAGCTTTGTAGTATAGTCTGAAGATATAGAGTCTGATTCCTCCAGCTCCGTTTTTTTCCCTCAGGACTGCTTTGGCTATTCGGGGTCTCTTGTGTCTCCATACAGATTTTAAGATTTTTTTGTTCTAGTTCTGTAAAGATTGCCATTGGTAATTTGTTAGGGATTGCACTGAATCTGATTGCTTTGGGTAGTATAGTCATTTTCACAATATTGATTCATCCAATCCAAGAACATGGTATATCTCTCCATCTGTTTATAACATCTTTAATTTCTTTAATCAGTGTCTTATAGTTTTGTGCATAGAGGTCTTTTGCCTCCCTTAGGTTTATTCCTAGGTATTTTATTCTTTTTGTTGCAGTGGTAAATGGGAGTGTTTCCTTAATTTCTCTTTCAGATTTTTCATCGTTAGTGTATAGGAATGCAAGAGATTTCTGTGCATTAATTTTGTATCCTGCTACTTTACCAAATTCATTGATTAGTTCTAGTAGTTTTCTGGTGGCATCTTTAGGATTTTCTATGTATAGTATCATGTCATCAACAAACAGTGACAGTTGTACTTCTTCTTTTCCAGTTTGTATTTCTTTTTCTTCTCTGATTTCCATGGCTAGGACTTCCAAAACTATGTTGAATAATAGTGGCGAGAGTGGATATCCTTGTCTTGTTCCTGATCTTAGAGGAAATATTTTCAGTTTTTCATCATTGAGAATGATGTTTGCTGTGGGCTTGTCGTAAATGGCCTTTATTATGTTGAGGTAGTTTCCCTCTGTGCCCACTTTCTGAAGAGTTTTTATCATAAATAGGTGTTGACTTTCGTCAAAAAGCTTTTTCTGCATCTATTGAGATGATCATATGGTTTTTATTCTTCAGTTTGTTAATATGGTGTATCACATAGGTTAATTTGCATATATTGAAGAATCCTTGCATCCCTGAGATAAATCCCACTTGATCATGGTGTATGATCCTTTTAATGTGTTGCTGGATTCTGTTTGCTAGTATTTTGTTGAGGATTTTTACATCTATATTCATCAGTGATACTGGTCTGTAATTTTCTTTTTTTGTAGTATCTTTGTCTGGTTTTGGTATCAGGGTGATGGTGGCCTCATAGAATGAGTTTGGGAGTGTTCCTTCCTCTGCAATTTTTTGGAAGAGTTTGAGAAGCATGGGTGTTAGCTCTTCTCTAAATGTTTGATAGAATTCACCTGTGAAGCTATCTGGTTCTGGACTTTCATTTGTTGCAAGATTTTTAATCCCAGTTTCAATTTCATTACTTGTGATTGGTCTGTTCATATTTTCTATTTCTTCCTGGTTCGGTCTTGGAGGCTTATACCTTTCTAAGAATTTGTCCATTTCTTCCAGGTTGTCCATTTTATTGGCATAGAGTTGCTTGTAGTAGTCTCTTAGGATGCTTTGTATTTTTCGGTGTCTGTTGTAACTTCTCCATTTTCATTTCTAGTTTTATTGATTTGAGTCCTCTCCCTCATTTTCTTGTTGAGTCTGGCTAATGGTTTATCAATGTTGTTTATCTTTTCAAAGAACCAGCTTTTAGTTTTATTGATCTTTGCTATTGTTTTCTTTGTTTCTATTTCATTTATTTCTGCTCTGATCTTTATGATTTCTTTCCTTCTGCTAACTTTGGGTTTTGTTTGTTTTTCTTTAGGTGTAAGGTTAGATTGTTTATTTGAGGTTTTTCTTGTTTCTTGAGGTAGGCTTGTATTGCTATAAACTTCCATCTTAGAACTGCTTTTGCTGCATCCCATAGGTTTTGGATCATTGTGTTTTCATTGTCATTTGTCTCTAGGTATTTTTTGATTTCCTCTTTAATTTCTTCAGTGATCTCTTGGTTATTTAGTAACGTATTGTTTAGCCTCCATGTTTTTGTGTTTTTTACGTTTTTTCCCCGTAATTGATTTCTAATCTCATAGTGTTGTGTTTATAAAAGATGCTTGATATGATTTCAATTTTCTTAAATTTACTGAGGCTTGATTTGTGACCCAAGATGTGATCTATCCTGGAGAATGTTCCATGCGCACTTGAGAAGAAAGTGTAATCTCCTGTTTTTGGATGGAATGTACTATAAATATCAATTAAATCTATCTGGTCTATTGTGTCATTGAAAGCTTGTGTTTCCTTATTAATTTTCTGTTTTGATGATCTGTCCATTGGTGTAAATGAGGTGTTAAAGTCTCCCACTATTATTGTCTTACTGTTGATTTCCTCTTTTTTAGCTGTTAGCCATTGCCTTATGTATTGATGTGCTCTTATATTGACTGCATCTATATTTATAATTGATATATCTTCTTCTTGGATTGATCCCTTGATCATTATATAGTGTCCTTCCTTGCCTCTTGTAACATTCTCTACTTTAAAGTTTATTTTATCTGATATGAGTATTGGTACTCCAGCTTTCTTTGGATTTCCATTTGCATAGAATATCTTTTTCCCTCCCCTCACTTTCATTCTGTATGTGTCCCTAGGTCTGAAGTGGCTCTCCTGTAGACAGCATATATATGGTTCTTATTTTTGTATCCATTCAACAAGCCTCTGTCTTTTGGTTGGTGCATTTAAGCCATTCACATTTAAGGTAATTATTGATACGCATGTTCCTATGACCATTTTCTTAATTGTTTTTGGTTTGTTTTTGCAGGTCCTTTTCTTCTCTTGTGTTTCCCACATAGAGAAGTTCCTTTAGCATTTGTTGTAGAGCTGGTTTGGTGGTGTTGAATTCTCTTAGCTTTTGCTTGTCTGTAATGCTTTTGATTTCTCCATCGAATCTGAATGAGATCCTTGCTGGGTAGAGTAATCTTGGTTGTAGTTTCTTCCCTTTCATCACTTTAAATATGTCTTGCCAGTCCCTTCTGGCTTGTAGAGTTTCTGCTGAGAAATCAGCTGTTAACCTTATGGGAGTTCCCTTGTATGCTATTTGTAGTTTTCCCTTGCTGCTTTCAATAATTTTTCTTTGCCTTTAATTTTTGCCAGTTTGATTACTATGTGTCTCAGCATGTTTCTCCTTGGGTTTATCCTGTATGGGACTCTCTGCGCTTCCTGGACTTGGGTGGCTATTTTCTTTCCCATGTTAGGGAAGTTTTCAACTATAATCTCTTCAAATATTTTCTCAGGTCCTTTCTCTCTCTCTTCTCCTTCTGTGACCCCTATAGTGCGAATGTTATTGTGTTTAATGTTGTCCCAGAGGTCTCTTAGGCTGTCTTCATTTCTTTTCATTCTTTTTTCTTTATTCTGTTCCACAGCAGTGAATTCCACCATTCTGTCTTCCAGGTCACTTATCTGTTCTTCTGCCTCAGTTATTCTGCTATTGATTCCTTCTAGTATAGTTTTCATTTCAGTTATTGTATTGTTCATCTCTGTTTGTTCGTTCTTTAATTCTTCCAGGTCTTTGTTAAACATTTCCTGCATCTTTTCGATCTTTGCCTCCATTCTTTTTCTGAGGTCCTGGATCATCTTCACTATCATTATTCTGAATTCTTTTTTTGGAAGGTTGCCTATCTCCACTTCAGTTAGTTGTTTTTCTGAGGTTTTATCTTGTTCCTTCATCTGGTACATAGACCTCTGTCTTTTCATCTTGTCTGTCTTTCTGTGAATGTGGTTTTTGTTCCACGGACTGCAGGATTGGTTCTCCTTGCTTCTGCTGTCTGCCCTCTGGTGGATGAGGCTATCTAAAAGGCTTGTGCAAGTTTCCTGATGGGAGGGACTGGTGGTGGGTAGAGCTGGATGTTGCTCTGGCGAGCAGAGCTCAGTAAAACTTTAATCTGCTTGTCTGCTGATGGGTGGGGCTGCGTTCTTTCCCTGTTGGTTGTTTGGCCTGAGGCAACCCAGCACTGGAGCCTACCCGGGCTGTTTGGTGGGGCTAATGGCGGACTCTGGGAAGGCTCAGGACAAGGAGTACTTCCCAGAACTTCTGCTGCCAGTGTCCTTGTCCTCATGGTGAGACACAGCCACCCCCAACCTCTGCAGAAGACCCTCCAACACTAGCAGGTAGGTCTGGTTCAGTCTCCTATGGGGTCACTGCTCCTCCCTGGGTCCCTATGCACACACTACTTTGTGTGTGCCCTGCAAGAGTGGAGTCTCTTTTTCCCCCAGTTCTGTCAAAGTCCTGCAATCAAATCCCGCTAGCCTTTAAAGTCTGATTCTCTAGGATTTCCTGTTCCTGTTGCTGGACCCCCAGGTTGGGAAGCCTGACGTGGGGCTCACAACCTTCACTCCAGTGGGTGGACTTCAGTGGTATGTGTTCTTTAGTTTGTGAGTCATCCACCCAGCAGTTATGGGATTTGATTTTATTGTGACTGCACCCCTCCTACTGTCTCATTGTGGCTTCTCCATTTTCTTTGGATGTGGGGTATCTTTTTGGTGAGTTCCAGTGTCCTCCTGTCAATGATTGTTCAGCAGTTAGTTGTGATTCCGGTGCTCTCGCAAGAGGGAGTGAAAGCATGTCCTTCTACTCTGCCATCTTGAACCAATTTCTCTACCATCACTTTTAAGAAATGGATATTATTCCCACTGTACTGATGGAGAAAGTGAGGTCCAAATGTCAAGAGATATATGGCAAGTCACAAAGTTATTAAGTGGCAGAAGGAAGCTTTGCACTCAGATCATCCCTCCTTACCTTTTGTTAGATGCTGCTGAATAACCTCTTTCTTACCTCAAAAGGGAAGGGAGTTCAGGTTGCAAGGACCACATTGGGCTGAAAGAGTGTTTCTACCTTAGTTCTCTGTGATTGGTTCCCATTGGCCAGTTCCCTTTGCTCCCCACCTCCTTGGAGGTCCCAGGCATTTTCTATTGCTTGGGGAAAATACATGGCAAGTCAAAATTCTTCTTAAATTCTAAAAATATTAGTGTCTTATTCAATGAGGGGAGAAAAAGAAGAGGCCGAGGAGGCCTAGAGAGTCAGTCTTGAGGAAAATCAAACCAACCACATTTCCCATTCTACTTATTTTCTAACCTATTTAAATGGGATTCTAATTGCATAAAACAACTAATTTTGTTCATTAAGGTTCAGTTAAATTCATCTGAAACTCAGGATAATGGTATTGTTGTGGAACAGCTGTATTAAAGATGAAACATTATCTCTCTTGACTCCATTTCCTTTGACAAAATAAAGTTCAGCTACTAATGAGCTTGCAATACAAGATCTCTTTTAAATGGCAACAAAGGGTGCAAATTTATGAACAGCAGTTTTTATCATCAACAGCCATTTCCTTTGTTACCAAACTATGCAGAAATGATTATGAGGCCCTTTTACTCATTATGGCTTTGATTTGGGGTGGGGGGAAAGCTTGAGATAAATAGCTTCATAATCATATCTCAGTGAAGTCACACATGGAGAGCCACAGGGCGTGGCCTCAAAGCCTTGATTCAGGGCATTCTATGGACTAAGCAGACATTTCAATTTCCAGCCTTGCAGGCTTCAACCTCTCCCCTAGAGTCCAAATCTCTGTTTCAGGGCAAACAAGAAACGTTTCTGCCTACATGGTCTATCCCATGCCTTTTTACAGCCTCAAGGAGAAACTGGTTTGCTCTCTTGAGTCACGAAAGCAAGGAACAACCTGTCTAGGTAGCATGAGTCTGCCTTGGTGAATGAGCCTTCCCACCCTCTGGTGACACCTGGGCCTTTTCATGAGTAGCCAGAATGGGATGATGCCACCATTTCACAATTAACCTCAGATGGCAGAGTGTCTTCCCCTGGTCAGCAGTACTGTGACTTTCAAGCCTGGTGATGTTAATTCAGTGCCCAAATCTAAGACAAATGCCATCAGTCCCTCACCCAGTGAGAACACACATCTGAGTGGCATTCAGCCAAGCGAGTGGCTGGCATACAACCGGACTCAATGAGGGCCTGTGACATGCAGGGGATCACAGGAAATACAGAGGTGAATAAGGCCCTGTAAGTAGTGAGTACTACCCAGCAAGTAATGGGTATAAAACAAGAGGGCCACACTCCCTTATCCAAAATCCTTGGGGCTAGATTTATTGTATGTAAGTTCAGAATTTTCAGGATTTTAGGAAGCTAGTTTCATACCAATTATCATATATTGCCTAACACCCAACATGAGTTTTCTATTGTGATATGTTTGAATATTCATACTAAATGAGTTAAGAATATAAACAGCCTCAGATCAGTTCAGGGTTAGGCCAGGTTTGCTTCTAAATGATTTATGAGTTATGAAAAAGCTTCTGGGAGCAAAAGAACACCCACCCAGGAGAGGAGAGCACCCCTAGGAGGGAAAGAAAAGAGGACCGGATCATCCATGATACTCCTGGAAGGGAACAAGGTACAGTGAATGGAGAAAGGTGACCTCCACTGGAACCCCTGGGACTCCTACCAGGAGGGTGTGAGAGGCCCATCACTGAATGTGGGGCCAGGGATTCATCTTTCTCCAAAGAGCTGCTGCAAAAAGGCTGTGCTTTAGCGTTCCTGGTGGCTGCTGGAGCTGAGGGCCACACTTTCCGCCAGTCTTCTGGTCCTGACCTTCCAGGGCACATCTGCTCTGCAGCCAGGGTGTGCCCTCCCCCTTTGTGGTCTGTCTTCCATGGAAAAGATTCACAGCACCACAATCAGAAGCCCGGCAAATCAACAGGATGTGTGTCTCCATTTGGCCAATTGTATCATCTTTTCAAATGAGTGAGTATAGTAAATAATATGTTCAGAAGAATTCTTCATACTCAAGACTATATACTCATGAAAATATTTTCCTGTGCTTCGCAGTCTCCAGGAGCTGCAGCAGAAACAAATTGGACTTTTTAAAAATACTGTAATATATGAAAACATAATGAATACTAGTCAATCAAAGCTAAATATTTAATTCTGGAATTATATAGTGGTAATGGCTGCACTGCCTTGTGAATATACTAAAATCCACTGGATTGTACATTTTAAAAGGGTGAATTTTTGCCATATGGATTGTCAATTTTAAAAAACTAAATAGTTAAAAGAAACAAGTTAATTTGGTGAAATGACTTTGAGCTCTGCTCTGCTCCCATGACCACACCCTGTCTTATCAATACTTAAATCTCAACTGCAGAAATCTTACACTAATACCCCTCCTTCTGACCACTGAACGCTTTCTCTCACCCTCCCTCCTGCTATATCTGTTTAGCAATTGTCTTAGTTTCCTGTGGATACTGTAACACATTACCACAACCTTAGTGTTTTAAAAACAACAGAAATTTATTTCCTTACAGTTCTGATGGCCAGAAGTCTAAAATCAGTTTCACTGGGCTAAAGTCAAGGTTGCAGCAGTGCTGGTTCCTTACAGAGGCTTTAGAGGAGACTGTTTTCTTGCCTCTTCCACCTTCCAAAAGCCACCTGCAATCCTTGCCTTCTGGCTTCTGCCTCTGTGTTCAAAGCAGAGCGCTCCACCCACTGCTACTATATCATATCTCCTTCTCTGTCTCTGACCTTCCTGGCTCCCTCTTTTCAAGACCCTTGTAATTACATTGGGCCCATCCAGATAATCCAGGATAATCTTCCCACCTCAAGATGCTGAACTTAATAGCAACTACAAAGTCTCTTTTGCCATGTAACATAGCACATTCATAGGTTCTGGGGATTAGGGGATTCGGCTATAGACATCTTTGGTGGCGGGAGGGCATTATTCAGTCTTTTATAGCCATCCACTTCCTAGATCCCTCTGTTTTCTCCCAGTCAATCCCCTCTTTTTTTTTTATTAGTTTCTGCTTTATAACAAAGTGAATCAGTCATACATATACATCTGTACCCATATCCCTTCCCTCTGGCATCTCCCTCCCTGCCACCCTCCTTATCCCACCCCTCCAGGTGGTCACAAAGCACCAAGCTGATCTCCCTGTGCTATGTGGCTGCTTCCCACTAGCTATCTACCTTACGTTTGGAAGTATATATATGTCCATGCCTCTCTCTTGCTTTGTCACAGCTTAGCCTTCCCCCTCCCCATATCCTCAAGTCTATTCTCAAGTAGGTCTGTGTCTTTATTCCTGTTTTACCCCTAGGTTCTTCATGACATTTTTTTTTCTTAAATTCCATATATATGTGTTAGCATATGGTATTTGTCTTTCTCTTTCTGACTTACTTCACTCTGTATGACAGACTCTAGGTCTATCCACCTCATTACAAATAGCTCAATTTCATTTCCTTTTATGGCTGAGTAATATTCCATTGTATATATGTGCCACATCTTCTTTATCCATTCATCCGATGATGCACACTTAGGTTGTTTCCATCTCCAGGCTATTGTGAATAGAGCTGCAATGAACATTTTGGTACATGTCTCTTTTTGAATTATGGTTTTCTCGGGGTATATGCCTAGTAGTGGGATTGGTGGGTCATATGGTAGTTCTATTTGTAGTTTTTTAAGGAACCTCCATACTGTTCTCCATAGAGGCTGTACCAATTCACATTCCCACCAGCTGTGCAAGAGTGTTCCCTTTTCTCCACACCCTCTCCAGCATTTATTGTTTCTAGATTTTTTGATGATGGCCATTCTGACTGGTGTGAGATGATATCTCATTGTAGTTTTGATTTGCATTTCTCTAATGATTCATGATGTTGAGCATTCTTTCATGTGTTTGTTGGCAGTCTGTATATCTTCTGTGGAGAAATGTCTATTTAGGTCTTCTGCCCATTTTTGGATTGGGTTGTTTGTTTTTTTGCTATTGAGCTGCAAGAGCTGCTTATAAATTTTGGAGATTAATCCTTTGTCAGTTGCTTCATTTGCAAATATTTTCTCCCATTCTGAGGGTTGTCTTTTGGTCTTGTTTATGGTTTCCTTTGCTGTGCAAAAGCTTTTAAGTTTCATTAGGTCCCATTTGTTTATTTTTGTTTTTATTTCCATTTCTCTAGGAGGTGGGTCCAAAAGAATCTTGCTGTGATTTATGTCATAGAATGTTCTGCCTATGTTTTCCTCTAAGAGTTTGATAGTTTCTGGCCTTACATTTAGGTCTCTAATCCATTTTGAGCTTATTTTTGTGTATGGTGTTAGGGAGTGATCTAATCTCCTACTTTTACATGTCCCTGTCCAGTTTTCCCAGCACCACTTATTGAAGAGGCTGTCCTTTCTCCACTGTACATTCCTGCCTCCTTTATCAAAGATAAGTTGATCGTATGTGCATGGGTTTATCTCTGGGCTTTCTATCCTGTTCCATTGATCTTTCTGTTTTTGTGCCAGTACCACACTGTCTTGACTACTGTAGCTTTGTAGTATAGTCTGAAGTCAGGGAGCCTGATTCCTCCAGCTCCGTTTTTCATTCTCTAGATTGCTTTGGCTATTCAGGGTCTTTTGTGTTTCCACACAAATTGTGAAATTTTTTGTTCTAGTTCTGTGAAAAATGCCAGTGGTAGTTTGATAGGGATTGCATTGAATCTGTAGATTGCTTTGGGTAGTAGAGTCATTTTCACAATATTCTTCCAATCCAGGAACATGGTATATCTCTCCATCTATTTGTATCATCTTTAATTTCTTTCATTGGTGTTTTACAATTTTCTGCATACAGGTCTTTTGTCTCCTTAGGTAGGTTTGTTCCTAGATATTTTATTCTTTTTGTTGCAATGGTAAATGGGAGTGTTTTCTTGATTTCACTTTCAGATTTTTCATCATTAGTGTACAGGAATGCCAGAGATTTCTGTGCATTAATTTTGTATCCTGCTACTTTACCAAATTCATTGATTAGCTCTAGTAGTTTTCTGGTAGCATCTTTAGGATTCTCTATGTATAGTATCATGTCATCTACAAACAGTGACAGCTTTACTTCTTTTCCAATTTGGATTCCTTTTATTTCCTTTTCTTCTCTGATTGCTGTGGCTAAAACTTCCAAAACTATGTTGAATAAGAGTGGTGAGAGTGGGCAGCCTTGTCTTGTTCCTGATCTTAGTGGAAATGGTTTCAGTTTTTCACCATTGAGGACGATGTTGGCTGTGGGTTTGTCATATATGGCCTTTATTATGTTGAGGAAAGTTCCTTCTCTGCCTACTTTCTGGAGGGTTTTTATCATACATGGGTGTTGAATTTTGTCAAAAGCTTTCTCTGCATCTATTGAGATGATCATATGGTTTTTCTCCATCAGTTTGTTAATATGGTGTATCACGTTGATTGATTTGCATATATTGAAGAATCCTTGCATTCCTGGAATAAACCCCACTTGATCATGGTGTATGATCCTTTTAATGTGCTGTTGGATTCTGTTTGCTAGTAGTTTGTTGAGGATTTTTGCATCTATGTTCATCAGTGATATTGACCTGTAGTTTTCTTCCTTTGTGACATCCTTGCCTGGTTTTGGTATCAAGGTGATGGTGGCCTCGTAGAATGAGTTTGGGAGTGTTCCTCCCTCTGCTATATTTTGGAAGAGTTTGAGAAGGATAGGTGTTAGCTCTTCTCTAAATGTTTTATAGAATTCGCCTGTGAAGCCACCTGGTCCTGGGCTTTTGTTTGTTGGAAGATTTTTTTAATCACAGTTTCAATTTCAGTGCTTGTGATTGGTCTATTCATATTTTCTGTTTCTTCCTGATTCAGTCTTGGCAGGTTGTGCATTTCTAAGAATTTGTCCATTTCTTCCAGGTTGTCCATTTTATTGGCATATAGTTGCTTGTAGTAATCTCTTATGATCTTTTGTATTTCTGCAGTGTCAGTTATTACTTCTCCTTTTTCATTTCTAATTCTATTGATTTGAGTCTTCTCCCTTTTTTTCTTGATGAGTCTGGCTAATGGTTTATCAGTTTTGTTTATCTTCTCAAAGAACAAGCTTTTAGTTTTATTGATCTTTGCTATCATTTCCTTCATTTCTTTTTCATTTATTTCTGATCTGATCTTTATGATTTCTTTCCTTCTGCTAACTTTGGGGGACTTTTGTTCTTCTTTCCCTAATTGCTTTAGGTGTAGGATCAGGTTGTTTACTCGAGATGTTTCCTGTTTCTTAAGGTGGGATTGTATTGCTATAAACTTCCCCCTTAGAACTGCTTTTGCTGTGTCCCATAGGTTTTGGGTCGTCGTGTCTCCATTGTCATTTGTTTCTAGGTATTTTTTTATTTCCTCTTTGATTTCTTCAGTGATCACTTCGTTATTAAGTAGTGTATTGTTTAGCCTCCATGTGTTTGTATTTTTTACAGATCTTTTCCTGTAATTGATGTCTAGTCTCATAGCATTGTGTTCAGAAAAGATACTTGATACAGTTTCAATTTTCTTAAATTTACCAAGGCTTGATTTGTGACCCAAGATATGATCTATCCTGGAGAATGTTCCATGAGCACTTGAGAAAAATGTGTATTCTGTTGTTTTTGGATGGAATGTCCTATAAATATCAATTAAGTCCATCTTGTTTAATGTATCATTTAAAGCTTGTGTTTCCTTATTTATTTTCATTTTGGATGATCTGTCCATTGGTGAAAGTGGGGTGTTAAAGTCCCCTACTATGAGTGTGTTACTGTCGATTTCCCCTTTTATGGCTGTTAGTATTTGCCTTATGTATTGAGGTGCTCCTATGTTGGGTGCATATATATTTACAATTGTTATATATTCTTCTTGGATCAATCCCTTGATCATTATGTAGTGTCCTTCGTCTCTTGTAATAGTCTTTATTTTAAAGTCTATTTTGTCTGATATAAGAATTGCTACTCCAGCTTTCTTTTGATTTCCATTTGCATGGAATATCTTTTTCCATCCCCTTACTTTCAATCTGTATGTGTCTCTAGGTCTGAAGTGGGTCTCTTGTAGACAGCATATATATGGGTCTTGTTTTTGTATCCATTCAGCCAATCTGTGCCTTTTGGTGGGAGCATTTAGTCCATTTACATTTAAGGTAATTATCGATATGTATGTTCCTATTCCCATTTCCTTCATTGTTTTGGGTTTGTTATTGTAGGTATTTTCTTTTTGTTATGTTTCTTGCCTAGAGAAGTTCCTTTAGTATTTGTAAAGCTGGTTTGGTGGTGCTGAACTCTCTCAGCTTTTGCTTGTCTGTAAACGTTTTAATTTCTCCATCAAATATGAATGAGATCCTTGCTTGGTAGAGTAATCTTGGTTGCAGTTTTTTCTCCTTCATCACTTTAATTATGTCCTGCCACTCCCTTCTGGCTTGTAGAGTTTCTGTTGAGAGATCAGTTGTTAACCTGATGGGGATTCCCTTGTGTGTTATTTGTTGTTTTTCCCTTGCTGCTTTTAATATGTTTTCTTTGTATTTAATTTTTGACAGTTTAATTAATATGTGTCTTGGCGTATTTCTCCTTGGATTTATTCTGTATGGGACTCTCTTTGCCTCCTGGACTTGATTAACTATTTCCTTTCCCATATTAGGGAAGTTTTCAACTATAATCTCTTCAAATATTTTCTCAGTCCCTTTCTTTTTCTCTTCTTCTTCTGGAACCCCTATAATTCGAATGTTGGTGTGTTTAATGTTGTCCCAGAGGTCTCTGAGGCTGTCCTCAGTTCTTTTCCTTCTTTTTTCTTTATTCTGCTCTGCAGCAGTTATTTCCATTATTTTATCTTTCACGTCTCTTATCTGTTCTTCTGCCTCAGTCATTCTGCTATTGTTCCCATCTAGAGTATTTTTCATTTATTGTGTTTTTAATCATTGCTTGATTCATCTTTAGTTCTTCTAGGTCCTTGTTAACTGTTTCTTGCATTTTATCTATTCTGTTTCCAAGATTTTGGATCATCTTTACTATCATTATTCTGAATTCTTTTTCAGGTAGACTGCCTATTTCCTCTTCATTTGTTAGGTCTGGTGGGTTTTTATCTTGCTCCTTCACCTGCTGTGTGTTTTTCTGTCTTCTCATTTTGTTTATCTTACTGTGTTTGGGGTCTCCTTTTTGCAGGCTGCAGGTTCATAGTTCCCATTGTTTTTGGTGTCTGTCCCCAGTGGCTAAGCTTGTATCAATGGGTTCTGTAGGCTTCCTGGTGGAGGGGACTAGTGCCTGTGTTCTGGTGGATGAGGCTCCATCTTGTCTTTCTGCTGGACAGGTCCACATCTGGTGGTGTGTTTTGGGGTGTCTGTGGCCTTCTCATGTTTTTAGGCAGCCTCTCTGCTAATGGGTGGGGTTGTGTTCCTGTCTTGCTAGTTGCTTGGCATAGGGTGGCCAGCACTGTAGCTTGCTGGTCGTTGACTGAAGCTGGGTGCTGGTGTTGAGATGGAGATCTCTGGGAGATTTTCACTGTTTCATATTGTGTGGAGCTGGGAGGTCTCTTGTGGACCAGTGTCCTGAAGTTGGCTCTCCCTCCTCAGAGGCACAGCACTGACTCCTGGCTGCAGCACCAAGAGCCTTTCATCCACCCGGCTCAGAATAAAAGGGAGAAAAAGTAGAAAGAACGAATTAATAGAGAGAGAGAGAGAGAGAGAGAGAGAGAGAGAGAGAGAGAGAGAGAGAGAGAGAAAGAAGGAAAGAAAGAAAGAAAGAAAGAAAGAAAGAAAGAAAGAAAGAAAGAAAGGATGGAGGGAGGAAGGAAGGAAGGAAAGAAAGAAAGAAAGGGGGGAGGGAGGGCGGAAGGAGGGAAGGTAGGAAAAAGAGAAAGAGAAGATAAAGTAAAATAGAATAAAGTATTAAAAAATATAATAGCGTTATTAAAATAAAAAGGTAATTATTAAAAAAATTAAAAATTAAAAACAAAACAAAACAAACAAACATAAAAAAAAACCGGACAGATAGAACCCTGGGACAAATGGTGGAAGCAAAGCTATATGGACAAAATCTCACACAGAAGCATACACATACACTTTCACAAAAAGAGAACAAGGGGAAAAAAATCGTAAATCTTGCTCTCAAAGTCCACCTCCTCAATTTGGGATAATTCGTTGTAAAAAGAGGAAAAGGGGAGAAAATCATAGATCTTGTTCTCAAAGTCCACCTCCTCAATTTGGGATGATTCGTTGTCTATTCATGTATCCCACAGATGCAGGGTACATCAAGTTGATTGTGGAGCTTTAATCCGCTGCTTCTGAGGCTGCTGGGAGAGATTTCCCTTTCTCTTCTTTATTCTCACAGCTCCCGGGTCTCAGCTTTGGATTTGGCCCCGTCTCTGCGTGTAGGTCACCGGAGGGCGTCTGTTCTTCACTCAGACAGGAAGGGGTTAAAGGAGCAGCTGCTTCGGGGGCTCTGGCTCACTCAGGCCGGGGGGAGGGAGGGGTACAGAGTGCGGGGCGAGCCTGCAGTGGCAGAGGCTGGAGTGACGTTGCACCAGCCCGAGGCGCACCGTGCGCTCTCCCGGGGAAGCCGTCCCTGGATCCCGGGACCTCGGCAGTGGCGGGCTGCACAGGCTCCCCAGAAAGGGGGCGTGGACAGTGACCTGCGCTCTCACACAGGCCTCTTGGTGGCGGCAGCAGCAGCCCCAGCGTCCCACGCCAGTCTCTGGGGTCCGCGCTTTTAGCTGCGGTTCGCGCCCATCTCTGGAGCTCCTTTAAGCCGTGCTCTTAATCCCCTCTCTTCGTGCACCAGGAAACAAAGAGGGAAGAAAAAGTCTCTTGCCTCTTCGGCAGCTCCAGACTTTTTCCTGGACTCCCTCCGGGCTAGCCGTGGTGCACTAACCCCTTCAGGCTCTCTTCCCGCCGCCAACCCTAGTCCTCTCCCCGCGCTCCGACTGAAACCCAAAACTGGAGCCTCAGCTCCCTGCCCCGCCTGCCCCGGCAGCTGAGCAGACAAGCCTCTCGGGCTGGTGAGTGCCGTTCGGCACTGATCCTCTGTGCGGGAATCTCTCCGCTTTGCCCTCCGCACCCCTGTTGCTGCGCTCTCCTCCGCTACTCCGAAGTTTCCCCCTCCACCACCCGCAGTCTCCGCCCGCGAAGGGGCTTCCTAGTGTGTGGAAACCTTTCCTCCTTCACGGCTCCCTCCCACTGGTGCAGGTCCCGTCCCTATCCTTTTGTCTCTGTTTATTCTTGTTTCTTTTGCCCTACCCCGGTACATGGGGAGTTTCTTGCCTTTTGGGGGTTCTGAGGTCTTCTGTCATTGTTCAGTAGGTGTTCTGTAGGAGTTGTTCCACGTGTAGATGAATTTCTGATATATCTGTGGGGAGGAAGGTGATCTCGGTGTCTTACTCTTCTGCCATCTTCCTCCAGCTCCCTCACTCCCCTCTTGACATCAACTACCTTTCTTATTCAACCCAGATTCATGGGTAGAAAGAAACTATTCTCTCTCTAGCATCTTCAATTCTCTTACAACCTTTTCCAAAACCACCTAGAAAGCCCCTTCCTGAAACAGTTCTATAATCTGCCTTCTCTGTTCTTATAATCAGGATTCAGTCTTCATGGATGAATCTCCCTTTTCCTATGTAAGGCCAACTATTCCACCTCTGGTCTCAAACCCCTTCCCTCTCTTCAGGATCCCTCCATCAATTACTCTCTTTAGATCTTCAATATCTGACTTTCAACTAGACTCCTGCCCTTAGCAATAAATTCTTTTCTCCCACCTAAAAGAAAAAGTGAGGACTTCTTGTTCTGGGCCAGGTAGAGTAGACTTAATTGTTCCTTCTCTACCTGTCTAAGTATAATTAAAGACCATGGACATAATACAATAAACAATCATAAGAGGACTATGAAATGTTGAAAGAGACAAGCAGACAAGCTAAAGACTTCAGGATTTAGGGACTACACAGTGGTGAGTTCTCTGGGTTTTTGTTGTATCTCTTATATCCTGGACTTGGAACTGGAGAAGCCTTGCAAACTGAAACCACCAACAGGGACAGGAAAAAAAAAAATTTTTTAAGACCCAAGAAAATCTTACTCTTTCTAGTCAAAGGACCCAGAAAAGAGCAGCATAGCAGGACAAAAACATTTTGGTATCACTCTACCCCAAACATAATGAACCGTCCCTGCCCATAGAGCCTCAGTGGAGACCAAGTAGGTAGTTTGGATTTCTGACCCTCACTTGGTGGCAGCAAGTGAGCCAGAGCAGTGCTTCCCACCCCATCTCCACCCCAGCCCCCGCTGTTGTGTTCATGGAGACTGAGGGGGAAGGCTGGACTTCCTCACGTAGCAGCTGGAGGTCCCGGACAGCATTTCTGTCCATGCCAGCATGCAGGAGACTGAGTGGGATTTCCCAACAGTGGGAGGCAGCATCCCTCGCTTTCCCACCTGGAGAACGGGGAAGAGGAAGGAAGGAAGCTCTTGAACAGCAAGGAGCCAGAGAAAGAAATGCTTTAAACCTGCACAGGATCTTGCTGACCAACACATGGAACTGACCTACATTAACTCAACACAAAGTCTTAGAATGAACTAAAGTGGGGAATAGCACCCCGTTTTACAGAGTGGCCTCTGGGTAGCATGCAAACAAAGCAGATCAGAAGGGCACTGTAAGATCTCTGAAAACTAAATTGTCTTTGGAACCACAGCCCACAAAATCTGGCCAGGAGCACTAACTCAAAACAGGGTAACTCCCTGCTAAAAGAAAAGATTTAAAATATAATACAAAGTCTTCTAACATAATACGCCAAATATCCAGGTTACAGTCGAATCACTCGTCATACCAAGAACCAGGAAAATTACAACTTGACGAGAAAAGACTATCAACAGACACCAATACCAAGATGAGTTAGATGTTGGAATTATCTGAAAAATAAAGTTATAAAGTAGCCATCAGAAAAAAATGCTTCGGTGAACAATTATGAATACTCTTGAAACAAATGAAAAAATAGAAAATTTCAGCAAAGAAACAAGAATAAAAGAGAACCAAATAGGAATTATAGAACTGAAAAATACTACAACCAGTATTTTAAAACCTCACTCAATGGGCTCAGTAATAGTTTGGAGATGACACAGGATAGAATCAGGAAAGATAAATAGAATTTACCCTATCTGAGCAAAGAGAAAATAGGCTTAAATGATAATCAGGGACCTGTGTAACAACAAAAGATCCAACATTTCTGTCATTAAAGTCCCAGAAGGAGCAAAGAAAGAATGTGGGGTTAAAAACAAATTCCAAGAAATAATGGCTGAAATTTTTCCCAATTTGGTAAAAGGCTGAGAAGTTGAACAAACCCCAAACAAGATAAACCCAAAGAAATCAAAGCCAAGACACATTATCAAACTTCTGAAACTAAAGACAAAGAAGAAAATTTTGAAAGGAGAGAGAGAGAGGCATGATACATGTCCAGTGGGGAACACGAAATCTGGGTTTTTTTTGTTTTTTTTATTGAAGTATAGTTAATATACGATGTTGTGTTAGTTTCTGATGTAGGGCAAAGTGATTCAGTTATACATATATATAAATTCTTTTTAATATTCTTTTCCATTCTGGTTTATTACAAGATATTGAATATAGTTCCCTGTGCTATAGAGTAGAACCTTGTTGTTTATCCATGCTATATATAATAGTTTGCATCTGCTAATCCCAAACCCCTAATTTATCCCTTCCCCAGTCTCCCTCCCATTGACAACCACAAGTCTCTTCTCTGTGAGTCTGTTTCTCTTTCATAGATATGTTTATTTGTGTCGTATTTTAGATTCCATACATAAGTGATATATCGTATTTGTCTTTTCCTGACTTTGCTTAGTATGATAATCTCTTTGTCCATCCATATTGCTGCACATGGCATTATTGCATTCTTTTTTATGGCTGAGTAGTATTCCATTGTGTGTGTGTGTGTGTGTGTGTGTGTATGTGTGTGTGTGTGTGTGTGTATACCACATCTTTATCCAGGTCAATGGGCATTTAGGTTGCTTCCATGTCTTGACTACTATAAATAGTGCTGCTATGAACATAGGAGTGCATGTATCTTTTTGAATTATATTTTTGTCTGAATATATGCTCTGGAGTGAAATTGCTGGATCACATTGCAACACTATTTTTAGGTTTTTTGAGGAACCTCCATACTGTTTTCCATAGTGACTGCACCACTTTACATTCCCACCAGCAGCATTTTTATTTGTAGACTTCTTAATGATGGCCATTCCACCCAGTGTGAGGTGGTAGCTCACTGGAGATTTTTTGCATTTCTCTAATAATTAGCGATGTGGAGCATCTTTTCATGTGCCTATTGGCTATCTGTATGTCTTCTTTAGCAAAATGTCTATGTAGGTCTTCTGCCCATTTTTCAATTGGGTTCTTTGTTTTCTGTTGTGTTGTTGTTGTTGTTGAGTTGTATGAACTGTTTGTCTATTTTGGAAATTAGCCTTTATTGGTTGCATCACTTGCAAATATTTTCTCCCAGTACATAGGTTGTTTTTGTTTTGTTTTGTTTATGGTTTCCTATACTCTGCAAAAACGTATAAGTTTGACTAGGTCCCATTTGTTTATTCTTGCTTTTATTTCTATTGCCTTGGGAGACTGACCTAAGAAAACATTGGTACGAATTATGTCAGAGAATGTTTTGCCTATGTTCTCTTCTAGGAGTTTTATGGTGTCATGTCTTATATTTAAGTCTTTAAACCACTTTGAGTTTATTTTTGTGTATGACGTGAGGGAGTGTTCTAACCTCATTGATTTACGTGCAGCTGTCCAGCTTTCCCAACGCCACTTGCTGAAGAGACTGTCTTTTCTCCATTGTATATTCTTGCCTCCTTTGTAGAAGATTAATTGACTGTAGGTGTGTGAGTTTATTTCTGGGCTGTCTATTCTGTTCCATTGACCCATGTTTGTTTTGTAACATTACCATGATGTTTTGATTACTGCAGCTTTGTAGTATTGTCTGAAGTCTGGGAGGGTTATGCCTCCTGCTTTGTCCTTTTTCCTCAGGATTGCTTTGGCAGTTCTGGGTCTTTTATGGTTCTGTATAAATTTTAGGATTATTTGTTCCAGTTCTGTGAAAAACGTCATGGGTAATTTGATAGAGATCACATTAAATCTGAAGATTGCTTCGGGTAATATGGCCATGTTAACAACATTAATTCTTCCAATCCAAGAGCATGGTATATCTTTCCATTTCTTTGAATCGTCTTTAATTTCCTTTATCAGTGTTTTATAGTTCTCAGTATATAAGTCTTTCACCTCCTTAAACAGGTTTATTCCTAAGTATTTTATTTTATTTTTTGATGTGATTTTAAAAGGGTTTTTTTTAACTTTCCCTTTCTGATATTTCATTGCTAGTATAAAGAAGTGCAACCGATTTCTGTATGTTAATCTTGTATCCTGCTACCTTGCTGAATTTGTTTATCAGTTCTAGTAGTTTTTGTGTGGAGTCTTTAGGGTTTTCTATATATAGTATCATGTCATCTGCATATAATGACTATTTTACCTCTTCCTTTCTGATTTGGATACCTTTTATTTCTTTTTCTTTCTGATTGCTGTGGCTAGAACTTCAAATACCATGCTGAATAGGAGTGGTGAGAGTGGGCATCCTGGTCTGTTTTTGGATTTTAGCAGGAAAGCTTTCAGCTTTTCACCATTGAGTGTTATGTTGGCTGTAGGTTTGTCATAAATAGCTTTTATTATGTTGAGATATGTTCCTTTTATACCCACTTTGGTAAGAGTTTTTATCATTAATGGATGTTGAATTTTATCAAATGCTTTTTCTGCATCTATTAAGATGATCATGTGGATTCTGTCTTTTCTTTGTTGACGTGGTGTACCATATTGATTGATTTGCATATGTTGTGACCCTGGGATGAATCCAACTTGATCATAGGGTGTGATCATTTTTATGTGTTGTTGGATTTGGTTTGCTAATATTTTGTTGAGAATTTTTGTGTCTATATTCATCAAAGATATTGGCCTGTAATTTTCTTTTTTGGTAGTGTCTGCTTTTGGTATCAGGGTAAAGAGTGACTTTGGGAGTGTTCCCTCCTCTTCAAACTTTTGGAAGAGTTTGAGAAGTATAGGTATAACTTCTTCTTTGTATGTTTAGTAGAATTCCCTAGTGAAGCCGTCTGGTCCTGGACGTGCATTTGCAGGGAGTTTTTTTATTTGTTATTACAGATTCTATTTCACTGCTAGTGACCAATCTGTTCAAATTATTTATTTCTTCTTGATTCAGTTTTGGTGGTCTGTATATTTCTAGGAAGTTGTCCATTTTGTCTAGATTGTCCAATTTGTTGGCATATAATTGTTCATGGTATTCTCTTATGGGTTTTTTTTTTTTGCATTTCTGTGATATTGGTTGTTATTTCTCCCTTTCATTTCTTATTTTGTTTGTTTGGGTCCTCTCTCTTTTCTTCTTGGTGAGCCTGGGTAGAGGTTTGTTGATTTTGTCAACCCTTTCAAAAAAACACCTCTTGGTGTTATTAAATTTTTTTGTATTTTTTAAATCTCCATTTTATTTATTTCCTCTCTTATCTTCATTATTTCTTTCCTTCTTCTGACTTTAGGCTTTGTTTTGTTCTTCTTTTCCTAATTCTTTTAGGTGGTAGATGAGGTTGTTTATTAGAGATTTTTCTTGTTTTCTGAGGAAGGACTGTTACTACTACGAACGTCTCTCTTAGGACTGCTTTTGCTGCATCCCATAGATTTTCTATGGTTGCATTTCCATTGTCATTTGTCTCAAGGTATTTTTAAATTTCCTCTTTACATTTCATCATTGACCCATTGGTTTTTTAGTAGCTGTTGTTTCATTTCCACATAATTGGTTTTTTTCTCATTTCTCTTTCTGTGGTTGATTTCTAGTTTCATGCCATTGTGGTCAGAAAAGATGCTTGATTTCTATCCTCTTAAATTTATTGAGGCTTGTTTTGTGTCCTAGTATGTGGTCTCTCCTGGAGAATATCCATATGCCCTTGAATATGCACTTGAAAAGAACATGTATTCTGTTTTTTTTGTTTTTTTGGATGGAATGTCCTGAAAATATAAATTAACTCTAACTGTTCTATTGTGTCATTTAGGGTCTCTGTTGCCTTATTGATTTTCTGTCTGGAAGATCTTTCCATTGATGTCAGTGGGGTGTTAAAGTCTCCTATTATTATTTTATTCCCATCAATTTCTCCTTTTTTGTCTGCTAATATTTGTTTATGTGTTCAGATATTCCTATATTGGGTGCATGTATGTTAACAAGTATAATATCGGCTTCTTGTATTGATCCTTTTATCATTATACAGTGTCCTTCTTTATCTTTCTTCATGACCTTTGTTTTAAAGTCTCCTTTGCCTGATATGAGTATTTTTTAAATTAATTAATTAATTTTTTATTTTTTGTCTGCCTTGGGTCTTAGTTGCAGCATGCGGGATCTTTCATTGCAGTGCATGGGCTCTTTGTGGCAGCACACAAGTTTCTCTCTAGTTGTGGCATGCAGGCTTCTCTCTAGTGGCATGCAGGCTCCAGAGCACATGGGTTCTGTAGTTGCAGCACACAGGCTGTCTAGTTGTGGTGTGTGGGCTTAGTTGACCTGTGGCACGTGGGATCTTAGTTCCCAGACCAGGATTGAACCCACATCCCCTGCATTGGAAGGCTGATTCTTAACCACTGGACCATCAGGGAAGTCCCCTGATATGAGTATAGCTAACCCCGCTTTCTTGTCACTTCCATTGGCATGAATTACCTTTTCCCATTCCCTCACTTTCAATCTATGTGTGTCCTTTGCCCTAAAGTGGGTTTCTTGTAGACAGCTTATTATAGGCTCTTGTTTTATTATCTAATCTGCCACTGTATTTCTTTTGATTGGAGAGTTTAGTCCATTGACATTTAAGGTAATGTTGATAGATATGTATTTATTGCCACTTTAAACCTCATTTTCTAGTTGATTTTGTATTTCATCTTTGTTCCTTTCTATTTCTGTTTTTCCTTTTGTGGTTTGATGGTTTCTTTTGTATTATGCTTGAGTTGTCTTATTTTTGGTTTTCATAAATCTATTACATGTTTTTGATTTGTGGTTACCTTGTTTTTCAAGTATGTTAACCCATTACTATATCTACTTGCTTTAGACTGGCAGTCATATAAGCTCAAACACATTCTAAAAAAAAAATCTATATTTTCTTACTCCCCTCCTCCACATTTTATGATTTTGATGTCCTCTTTTACATCTTCATAATTATCCTTCTGCTGTTCACTGTAGTTACAATTGCTTTCACAAAATTTTTTTTAATCTATGTACTGGCTTATTTAAGTGATTTATTTTCCAATTGTGATTTTCTCTTTCCTATAGATTCTTGCTTTTTTATTTAGAAAAGATCAAAATTTCAATATTTTAGGATAGGTTTAGTATTGCTGTATTCTTTTAGTTTTTTTTAACTTTATTTTTATTTATTTATTTTTGGCTGTGTTGGGTCTTCATTGCTGCACATGGGCTTTCTCTAGTTGCAGTGAATGGGGGCTACTCTTAGTTGCAGTGAGCAGCTTCTTACTGTGGTGGCTTCTCTAGTTGTGGGGCATGGGCTGTAGGCACACGGGCTTCAGTAGTCACAGCATGCAGGCTCAGTAGTTGTGGCACACAGGCTTAGTTGCTCCATGGCATGTGGGGTCTTCCCGGACCAGGGATTGAACCCGTGTCCTCTGCATTGGCAGGCGGATTCTCAACCACTGTGCCACCAGGGAAGCCCCTTTTTAAGTTTTTGCTTGACTAAGAAATTCCTTCTCTCTCCTTCTATTCTAAATTATAATCTTGCTGGATAGAGTATTCTAGGTTGCAGGGTTTTCCCTCTCAGGACTTCGAGTATATCTTGCTACTCCCTTCTGGCCTGCAATGTTTCTATAGAGAAATCAGCTGATAGCCTTATGGGGGTTCCCCTGTAACTAATTCTTTGTTTTTGTCTTGCTGCTTTTTGAATCTTCTCTTTATCTGTAACATTTGCCATTTTGATTATAATATGCCTTGGTGTAGGTCTATTTGGGTTCATCTTGTTTGGGACCCTGTGTGCTTTCTGTACCTGGATATCTGTTTCTTTCTTTAGGTTTGGGAAGTTTTCAGCCATAATTTCTTCAAATACATTTTCAATCACTTTTCTCTTTCTTCTCCCTCTGCGATCCCTATTATGCATAGATTGGCTTGCTTTATATTATCCCATAGGTCTAATATATTTCTTTCATTTTTTTAGATTTGTCTTTCTGTCTGCTGTTCTGATTGGGTGAATTCCATTATTCTATCTTCCAGATCACTTATTTGTTGTTCTGCATTATTCAGTTTGCTATTCATTGCCTTTAGCTCAGCTTTTGTCTCAGCAAATGAGTTTTCAAATTTTAACTGGCTCCTCTTTATAGTTTCTAGGTCCTTGTTACAGTGATCTGCATTTCTATCAATAGCTTTTCTTAATCCCTTCAGTATTTTCATTATCTCTTTTTTGAACTTGGGATTTGGTAGACTGGAGAGGTCTGTTTCATTGTTCTTTCACGGGTTTTCTCTTGTTCCTTTAATTGGGAGTAGTTTATCTGCTTTTTCATTTTACTTTTATTTCTCTGACTCTATGAATGTAGGAGAAACAGTTATCTACTGTGGTCTTGAAGGGCTGTTTTTATGGTAGTGTCCTTGAGTAGCCTGCATGAGTCTGGTATTTTTGGTGCAAGGGCTTTTTTTAATATGGGTGCCTGCCATGTCTTTCCTCAGTGTGTGCTGGCCATTATCCCCTTGACAGGTGGTGTGATTGGTGTTGTGGTGACCAGAGCCTGCACTAGATGTTGAGCAGGTCCTCTTCTTTGCTCTTTGGCCATCACAGTCCTGTCAGAGGCAGGGTCTGCTCCCCAGTTGTTGGAGTAGAAGCCACCACATAGTTTCTGAGCTGCAGTGTGGGATAGGCAGGACTGGAGCACTTCCACTGGGAGAGGAGCCACTGAGTATTCCTCTGCAGAGGCTGTCCACCAGCAAGAGCACTCTGTGGTGTTGTCTCTCACCTGTTGTGTGGGCTCACCGCATACACTGTTGTTGGCACTGCCATCAGCCCCACCTCAGCCATGGGAGTGCAAGCAATTGGCCCAGATGTCCCTCAGGCACTGTGCTCAGAAAGCCACCAGTGCAGATCCATAGGCACAGATCCACTGAAGTAAGGTACCAGGTTCACAGTAGTCGTGCATAGTCACTCACCTGGACCCATCATGGGAGGTACAGATTCAGCACAGACCTCAGCCCCGCCTCCATGCACTCATGCCCCCAAAGCCCTCAGCTGCTAACTCCAGACCTGCCCCAGCCATGGGAGCACCATTAATCTTCTTGGATGTCCCACAGGCACTGAGCTTACAAAGGCACCAATGACATAAATCCACCAAAGTCACAAAGCTGCCAGATAGGGCTCAGATTTTAGGCCTGCCTCTGCATGTGGGCAACTGCTTGTGTGCTCCCAGAGCTTGCAGAGGTGGAGCCCTGGCCACTGTGAGCTTGCTGAGAATGAGGCTGCTATGGCGGGGCCCCACCCTTCCCTTCACGTATGTGTGTGTTAACAATGGGGCTTCTATGGTGGACCGGGTTCCATCTTGCACACACCCCCAGTTGTGGCCAGGGCCACACTCTAGCCCCTTGGGGCTTCTCTGTGCATCCAACCCCAGTCGTCTCCCCACATCTGTCTTCTGAAGACCGAGTTTCAGCACCAAGCCCCCACACATACCAACAGATGCACCTCTCAGGCTGGGGAGTGCAGCAAGGTGGCCAGGACTATCTGTGCTCGTCTCTCTCCATTCTGCCTCCTGCAAGCTAGCTGCTGCACTCTCCTCTGAACCTCTGAAGCTCCCTTTCTGTCCCAGCTGATCTCCCCACTGGTGAAGGGGGCTCCTAGGGTGAGGGAACCTTTCCTCTTTCACAGCTCCCTCCTAGGATTCCTTTTTTATTTTTTTTTCCTTTTATCCTACCCAGTTATGTGGTGATCTTCCTTGCAGCTTTCGGTTGTATGAAATCTTCTGCCAGAGTTCAGGGGGTATTCTTTGAGAATTGTTCCCCATGTAGATGTATTTTTGATGTATCTGTGGGAAGAGGTGAGCTCCATGTCCTTCTATTCTGCCATCTTGATCTCTCCTCACCAATTTGAATATTAATAGGTTTCTCATCTGAAGCCATGTGAAATGCGCTCATGAAGGACACCAGTGGCCTCCTAATGGACCATTGCATGATCTGGGATTCTGCAGCATTTTCTCTGTGTTGACCTCTCCTCCTTTTTGGAATACTCTCTTCCCTTGAAGTCCATGACATCACAGCATCCTGGTTTCCCATTTCTTGGCCCCTTTCAGTGCTCATTCACAGACCCCTCTTTTTCTACTCAACTGTGTGTAGCTATTTCCCAGCGTTCTGATTTCTTCTCACTTCTTGTCCCCCTCTCACACAACATATTCTCTCCCAGAGTTACCTGACCATCATTCCACTTGATTTTATTTATTTATTTAAGGCAGGTTTATTGAGATGATACTTACACATAGTAAAATCCACCTGTTTTGTGTTCAGTTCTATGAATTTCGACACAGAGTCCTGTTAGCACCACCAGAGTCAAGATAAAGAATATTTCCATCACCCCAAAAAAGTTCCTTCATGCTGACCTTCTGTTGTCAGTTTCCTCCTTCACCTCCAGTCCTTGGCAACCACTGATCTCTTTTCTGTCCCTATAGTTTTGCCTTTGCCAGAAGGTGAATTTCATGTATTTTTAAACAAAATAAAGATGATACTTTCCATATTTGTACTTCTAACCTGTGCTGACCTGACAGTGCTAACTTGTCTTTTGAGCTTCAGAGTCATCTACCCAGTGTCTTTTGATTGGGTCTTTTGATTCTAAAAAGAAGTTTAGAATCCTCACTTTTCTTCATGCATCGAGAAGGTTGAGTGATTCAAAAGTTACTTAACCTCTCTGAACCTTCATTACCCTCCATGAAAGAGGAGAATATTTCCTTTGCTGATTTCTTGGGGGAGATTAAATAAGACAAATGCCACTAAGGAGTCTACCAGGCTCTGTGTACACAATAGATTCTCAGTACATCATTAATATCATTGATGAAGTTTCATTTCTTCAAGGGGAGCTGCACCTTCTGAGGATGGAGCATGGGGTTTCTGAGTCTCTAGTGCACTTGCTGGAGAGGACAGGCTCCTCAGAGGCCTGTCAGTGTTGTATGTCTCAACAACATGTTGTGCGAGAGTTCTGATGACTGCACATCTGAATTCTCAGCAGTTTGTGGTACAGTCAAGTATTGCAACCAACCAGTTACTGCATGTAATGAGAATGTCTCAGGATCTCTAGTTAGCTTCAAGTTTATGGGGCTGATTAATATCTAAAATGAGGATTGTTTCATTTCAGATCCTTTTTATTTAAAGGCAAAAATAAAATACAGTGTTATCTTGCAGCATATACTCCTCTAATATGATTACTTGTAAGACCTCCAGGTCATTTACAGTAACAGTCACGTTTCAGCCTTGCTTCACATTGGATGTGTAGAGGGAGAAGTGGCAGACCCATTCACTCCTACTTGTTTTTGTATTCTGAGTCTTCATGTTTTCATATACCATTACCCAGTAGCAATTTATAATATATTCTGTGAAGCCATGTGATATTTTAGTGGATGCTTCTTCTCAATTTCTCTTTAGATGAACTAAACAAAAGTACCTTAATAAAAGTAAACTGCTAAGAATCACATTGTTCTCATTTCAAACACATATAAAGGAACTAAAATGTTGTGAAATATGCCAGGCAGTTTCACTAATCCTCTAACCTCCAGAAAAAGGGCTTGTAATTAGAATTACATAATAATTGTCCAGCCAGAAATTCTTTTTTTAATACTAGAAAGACTTCACCTGATTTCACGCTACACATACACACTAAAAATGTAGTTAGTTTAATGCAAAGAAATTAAAATTACAATTGAGGTGTCACACGGTAAAGTGAAACAGCTTTACTGGTCTGTCTGGTTATAGAGCTAGTAATGACTTTATGCAGAATGCAGTGAAACAGAGGTATCTTTCTCAATAGCCAGAGTGCACTTGCGGCCAGCACTATTTTGCTTAGGCCATATACAGCTGTACTTGATTATAGGAACATTAGTTAAGTGAGACCATAAAAAACAGCTGTATTTGAAATCACATAGGACTCTGCACATTTTCTCCCTGTGGCAGCCCATCAGAAATCTTGCTGACAGGCAAACTTGTACAAAACAAATGATCCTATTTAGATTAATTCCTCTTAATGCCTTACACAGGCCTACTTTCCTGGCATATTGTGGAGACAGCAGGTCAGTTCCATTCAAAATGTGGAGATAGAAAAGGCAAGCCTGATTACTTGATAAAATATATGACTATACTGGCAGAAAATGTGGAGTGCTCAGTCCTTGTAAAAACATGGCTGATGGGCTCTTCCCCAGCTCAGAGTTCAGCCATGAGGCACTCTGGAAAATGAGCACTCAGCCAGCAAGCAGTCTGCAAAACCGAGTTTTAACTGTGGCTCTGTCACTACTGTTTCATCTTCACTGTCTACCCAGTAACATGATACATCCACACGTTTTGCCATAAAACTCTGAAATGCCCTCTACTGCCTAGCTCTGGGCTTTGGTTCACAGGATGTTAACCAACATCACAGACAGATCTAAAATTTGCTTACTTGGCTGGCCTCTCTGCCTCTGCCAGTGACCTGAGAACATACCTGGGCTAGCCCACTGAGTCCAGTGGGCTGATGGGGACACATGGAGCAGATGTGTGAGCTGGCCCAGGCCGAGGTCAGTACAGCTGCCTAGCCAAGCCCAGCCTAGATCAGCCAACCTGCAGACTTATGAGCAAAAGAAGTGCTTCTCATCACAGGACACAGATTTTGCAGTTGTTTGTTACACAGCATGACTGTGGCCATAGTTAACTGAAGCATTACTGTGTGACCTTGGGCAAGCCCTCTTCCTTCCTCTCCTCCATTGCTCATCTATAAAGTGATGGGAGGGATTGGAGGATCTGTACAGCCGCTTCTAATGAAGCTGAGGACCAAGAAACCTGGGATGAAAAGAGCTCCAGACTCCAGATGCTCAGATTTCTTCCAGGCCTAAAGATGGAGCTGAGGAAAACACTTCATCGGGCACTGTGGGCAAGTAGAGGAGCCTTGTCCCCAGTGGTATAGCCATATATGTCTCACAGTGTGTCCACAGTTATGTAAACAGTGAGAGAAGAAGTTCTGACAAACCTGGGCCCCAGAATGTCCATAAAGCCAGCTCCCCCAAAAAACTTGTTTTCTATAGGTTTAAACCTAGACAAATAAGCAAGTTAGAAAACAGAATTGGAGAAAATGGAAATCTTTATTTTTAAACACTAGTACCTTTCCAAGCTGTTTCAAAAAGGAAAAATCATATTACTTCAAAACTATGCATCAAAGCATATTTATTTTAAACTCTAATCTTATAAACACATAATGAAAGAAACATATTTTATAAATATCTACTCAGAATGTGTATTATGGAAAAAAAGTATTTAAAAATAACAGCCCCAGATCTCCCTCTTTAAATATATAAAATTCCCATACAATTCATAAGAATTCTTTCTCAAGAGCCAAAAACTTCACAAAGGCCAACAACTCAGTTCTCATCAGACATAATCAAAAGTAAAAAGGATATAAAAAAATGTAAAATTTCTGTACAAGGGAAATGCAGATAGCATATGCGTAAATCTCATTACCATACATGCCATTTGTGTTTTAAAAATGTTTTATAAAAACTGCCATTTAAAACAAATAAGTGAGAGTCCTTCCCTGACTGTGGAAAATATATAAATTATCACCCTCCCACCTGGGAATCAAGGCTCCCACCTGCTAGGGTTGAGGAGAGAAGTCTCCACGTGGTTCCTTAATAGGGACTAAGTAAGCCACACATGGGGATCCACCTCCTCTGGCAGTGGCTTTTTTCGATGGGTGATTCACTATTATTCCCTTCTACTTAGAAAAATTCTTTGGGATCATAGGAGACAACTGCTCAGAAGTAAATGCAAGACAGGGAGACAACTTCAGATTGTGGTATCCAATTATATTTTGTGGTTTTGGTTACCAAACTCTGGGGAAGCCTAATTTCCCAATGTCAGAGACACAGCCCGTCACCTACCCCAGCAACACACATGGCACAGCCCCAGGCTGTCCCTTCATCGTTCCTCTTCTGGAGCAAGTCATTCTGTTGCCTGCAGTGTAGGTAGACTATTGCCTCTTCTGACACTTCTTCTGGAAAGAGCTCTTCAAAAACGTGCGGTAGACGGGGTCATCCACATATTCGTTCTTAAACCTGGAGCTCAGCACTCTCTTTCTCTTTCTCTCCCCTTGGATTATGTCCGTTCCATAAAATGTGTCTTCAAATCGCATATCAGAAGCTGTGGACTAAGAACAGCCAGTGTTACACTGCAGAAGGGCAGGCACTTGACATCATAAGAACGGACAAAGATCTGACTCAGTCAGCAGTGGGGAGGGTGCTGAGGCCTAGGGAGAAGGCCCCATGCAGAAGCCTTGGAGCCTCCCCACCTGCTTCCATTTAGCTCAGTTCTCTTCAGGATCTCCAACCCCCAGGGACCTTCCCCAACACGAGCAGGACTAAAGACTTCTCATCCAAATCTCCCTCACTCTTTGTGCCCCCTCTGGCTCCTGCCCAACCAGGTATATGACAAATTTGTCCACAGTCATCTCTAATTCACCCCTATTCCTATTTACCTCTGGGCCTCTGTCCCCACCACTTCCCTGAAACTGTCCTTGCTCAAGTCCTAGTTCCTAGGACACTTCTCTCCCCTAAATTTTTGTGACTACTCTGTCACCTAACTCTTGCATGAAGCTCTCTGTCATTTTGTAAGCCCTCCTCCTCTGACTGCTCACCGTGGATGTCTCAGCGGCTCCCCTTTCTTAACTATTTGCTCAACTCTGATGCCCCTGAGGCTTTGCGTGTGGCCTTTTCCTTGCCACATATGCTCCCCGGGCCTGCCTGCCCACACTCACGACTTCAGTTTCAACATCAAGCGCAAAGATGCTCATATCTCTCGCCCCAGTTCAGACCTCCACCTGTGCTCAGGCCTGCAAACATGTCCAACAACCCAGCAGGCATCTCAAAGTGTTTATACTGGAGGTACTTTGAACCAACCCAACCTAAAGTAAACTCAAAGTCTTCCTTCTCCATCTCTGTCCTTCCTGTATTCAATGAACGGCAGCACCATCCCCATCAATTCTAGCTACACTGATAGGAAACCTGAAAGTTATCATAAACTTCCCCTTGTCCCTACCCTGTCCAGGACCCCTCCTACATGTACCTTGAAGCCCTCCATCCTTTCTTCTTTAACCCTACTGACCCCATGGCCCTCACACTTCCTCTCCTAAACCACTGTAACAAATGCTGCACCCCAGTCTATTTTTCACAGAACCACTAGAAGAAAGCTCTCTAAAATCTCTGATTATATGACACCCTTGCTGATAGTCTTTCAATAGCCCTACTGCCTTCAAGATGATGTCTACACTTCCTAGGCTGGACATACATAATCAGGCATAATCCTACCCCTTACTTGGATTAGACTGAATTATTTGCAATTCCCGGCCACACCTTACTGGTTCATGCCCCTCCATCATTAGATGCACTGTTTGCTTTGCATAGAAAATATTCTATCCTCTCTGCCACTGACAGATGTGAGGTTCCTTCTTTTGGGTTCCTGTAACACTCTACATGTCAATGCAGTAGAATGAGGGCAGTGGCAGAGATAAGGGGTAGTGTCTCCCCATAGGGGGTGCCTTGAACCCCTTCACGGTGAGGATACTAGGGACTATGAACTGAATTTTATACATGTTCCGAACAGCAAGTAATGTGCCCTGACACAGTCACTGCTCAGTAAGTGATAGCTAGCAAAGGAATGTGGGCTTTTTCTGTTATGCTCACGTAAAGCTCACTTTTTTAAAAATTTAACTTTTATTTTATATTGGAGTGTAGCTGATTTACAATGCTGTGTTAGTTTCATGCATACAGCTGATTCAGTTATACATGTATTCATTCTTTTTCAGATACTTTTCCTATAGAGGTTATTATAGAATATTGAGTAGAGTTCCCTGTGCTATACACAGTAGGTCCTTGTTATCTATTTTATGTATAGTAATGTGTATATGTTAATCCCAAACTCCTAATTTATCCCCCCCCATTTCCCCTTTGGTAACCATACTTTTGTTTTCAAAGTCTGTGAGTCTGTTTGTTTTGTAAGTAAGTTCACTTGCACAATTTTTTTTTAGATTCCACATATAAGGTATATCATATGATATTTGTCTTCTCTCTGACTTAGTTCCCTTAGTACGATAATCTCTAGGTCCATCCATGTTGCTGCAAATGGTATTATTTCATTCTTCTTATGGCTGAGTAACATTCCAGTGTGTGTGTGTGTGTGTGTGTGTGTGTGTGTGTGTGTGTGTACACCACATCTTCCTTATCCATTCCTCTGTCGAAGGACATTTAGGTTGCTTCCATGTCTTGGCTATTGTAAATAGTGCTGCAATGAACATTTGGGTGCATGTATCTTTTTGAATTATGGTTTTCTCCAGATATGTGCCCAGGAGTGGGACTGCTGGATCATATGGTAGTTCTGTTTTTAGTTTTCTAAAGATCCTCCATACTGTATTCCATAGTGGCTGTATCAATTTACATTCCCACTAACAGTGCAAGAGGGTTCCCTTTCTCCACACCCTCTCCAGCATTTGTTGTTTGTAGACTTTTTAATGATGGCCATTCTAACTGGTGTGAGGTGATACCTCATGGTATTTTGATTTGCAGTTCTCTAATAATTAGTGATGTTCAGCAGCTTTTCATGTGCCTCTTGGCCATCTGTATGTCTTCTTTGGAGAAATGTCTATTTAGGTCTTCCACCCATTTTTTGATTGGGTTTTTGTATTTTTTAATATTGAGCTGCATGAGCTGTTTATATATTTTGGAGATTAATCCTTTGTTGATTTGTTTGCAAATATTTTCTCCCATTCTGCGGGCTTTTTTTTCATTTTTTTATGATTTCATTTGCTGTGCAAAGCTTTTAAGTTTAATTAGGTCCCATTTGTTTACTTTGTTTTTATTGTCATTACTCTAGGAGGTGGATTAAAAAAAAAGATCTTGGTGTGATTTGTATCAAAGAGTGTTCTCTTTATGTTTTCCTCTAAGAGTTTTATAGTATCTGGCCTTACATTTAGATCTTTAATCCATTTTGAGTTTATTTTTGTGTATGGTGTTAGAGAATATTCTAATTTCATTCTTTTACACATAGCTGTCCAGTTTTCCAGCACCACTTACTGAAGAGACTGTCTTTCCTCCATTGTATATTCTTGCCACCTTTGTCACAGACTGGGTGACTATAGGTGTGTGGGTTTATCTGTGGACTTTCTATCCTGTTCCATTGATCTATAATGTTTCTGTTTTTGTGCCAGTACCATACTCTTTTGATGACTATAGCTTTGTAGTATAGCCTTAAGTCAGGGAGCCTGATTCCTCCAGCTCTGTTTTTCTTCCTCAGGATTGCTTTGGCTATTTGGGGTCTTTTGTGTTTCCATACAAATTGTAAAATTTTTCATTCTAATTTTGTGAAAAATCCCCTTGGTAGTTTCATAGGGATTGCACTGAATCTGTAGATTGCTTTGGGTAGTATAGTCATTTTGACAATATTGATTCTTCCAATCCAAGAACATAGTATCAATATATCTTTCCATCTGTTTGTGTCATCTTCAATTTCTTTCATCAACATCCTAATAGTTTTCAGAGTACAGGTCTTTTGTCTCCTTAGGTAGGTTTATTCCTAGGTATTTTATTCTTTTTTGATGGGATGGTAAATGGGATTGTTTCCTTAATTTCTCTTTCAGATCTTTTGTTGTTAGTGTGTAGGAAGGCAAGAGATTTCTGTGTATATTAATTTTGTATTCTGCAACGTTACCAAATTCATTGATGAGCTCTAGTAGTTTTTTCGCAGCATCTTTAGGATTCTCTATGTATAGTATCATGTCATTTGCAAACTGTGACAGTTTTACTTCTTTTCCAATTTGGATTCCATTTATTTCTTTTTCTTCTCTGATGGCCCTGCTAGGACTTCAAAAACTATGCTGAATAAAAGTGGTGAGAGTGGATATCCTTGTCTTGTTCCTGATCTTAGAGGACATGCTTTCAGCTTTTCACTGTCGAGAATGATGCTAGCTGTGGGTTTGTCATATATGGCCTTTATTATGTTGAGGTAGGTTTCCTCTATGCCCACTTTATGGAGACTTTTTTTTTTATCATAAATGGATGTTGAATTTTGCTGAAAGCTTTTTCTGTATCTATTGAGATGATCATATGGTTTTTATTCTTCAGTTTGTTGATGTGGTGTATCACACTGATTGATTTGTGAATATTGAAGAATCCTTGCATCACTGGAATACATCCCACTTGATCTTGGATTCAGTTGGGTAGTATTTTGTTCAGGATTTTTGCATCTGTGTTCATCAGTGATATTGGCCTGTAATTTTCTTTTTTCATGGTATCTTTGGTTTTGGTATCAGGGTGATGGTGACCTCACAGAATGAGATTGGGAGTTTTCCTTCCTCTGCAATTTTTTTGCAATAGTTTCAGAGGATAGGTGCTAACTCTTCTCTAAATGTTTGATAGAATTCGTCTGTGAAACCATCTGGTCCTGGACTTTTGTTTGTTAAAAGTCTTAAAATCACAGTTTCAATTTCAGTGATTGGTCTGTTCATATTTTCTGTTTTTTCCTGGTTCAGTCTTGGAAGGTTGTACCTTTCTAAAAATTTGTCCATTTCTTCTAGGTTGTCCATTTTATTGGCATATAGTTGTTTGTAGTAGTCTCTTATGATCCTTTGTATTTCTGTGGTGTCAGTTGTAACTTCTCTTTTTTCATTTCTGATTTTATTGATTTGAGCCCTCTCCCTTTTTTTCTTGATGAGTCTGGCTAAAGGTTTATCAATTTTGTTTATCATCTCAAAGAACCAGCTTTTAGTTTCATTGATTTTTGTTGTTGTTTTCTTCATCTCTATCTCATTTATTTCTGCTCTGATCTTTATGATCTTTCTACTAACTTTGGGTTTTGTTTGTTCTTCTTTAGGTGCTTTAGCTGTAAGGTTAGGTTGTGTGTTAGGTTTGAGATTTTTCTTGTTTCCTGAGGTAAGACTGTATTGCTATAAACTTCTCTCTTAGAACTGCTTTTGTGGTGTCCCATAGGTTTTAGATTGTCATCTCTTTGTTGTCATGTGTCTCTAGGTATTTTTTGATTTCCTCTTTGATTTCTTCAGTGATCCACTGGTTGTTTAGTAATAACATATTGTTTAGGCTCCACGTGTTTGTGTTTTTTGCAGTCTTTTTCATGTGACTGATTTCTAATCTCATAGTCTTGTGGTCAGAAAAGAGGCTTGATATGATTTCAATTTTCTTAAATTTACTGAGGCTTGCTTCGTGACCCAACATGTGATCTATCCTGGAGAATGTTCTATGTGCACTTGAGAAGAATGTGTATTCTGCTGCTTTCAGGTGGAATGTCCTATAAATATCAATTAAGTCCATATGGCGTAGTGTGTCATTTAAGGCCTGTGTTTCCTTATTGATTTTCTGTCTGGATAATCTGTCCATTGAGGTAAGTGGGGTGTTAAAGTCCCCCACTATTATTGTGTTACTGTCGATTTCCCCTTTTATGGCTGTTAGCATTTACCTTATATATTGACATGCTCCTATGTTGAGTGCATATATATTTACAATGTTATATCTTCTTTTTGGATTGATCCCTTGATCATTATGTAGTGTCCTTCTTTGTCTCTTGTAACAGTCTTTATTTTAAAGTTTATTTTGTCTGATATGAGTATTGCTACTCCAGGTTTCTTTTAATTTCCATTTGCATGGAATATCTTTTTCCATCCCCTCACTTTCAGTCTGTATGTGTCCCTAGATCTGAAGTGGGCTCTTATAGACAGCATATATGCAGGTCTTGTTTTTGTATCCATTCAGCCAGTCTGTGTCTTTTGGTTGGAGCATTTAATTCATTTACATTTAAGGTAATTATCAATATGTATGTTCTTACTGCCATTTTGTAAATTGTTTGGTTTTGCAAGTCTTTTTTCTTCCCTTCCTCTTTTGTTCCCTTCTCATGTGATTTGATTATCTTTAGTGTTGTATTTGGATTGCTTTTTTCTTTTTTTTGTGTGTATCTCTCATAGAGTTTTGGTTTGCAGATCACGTGAGGTTTTGATATAGCAGTCTATATATAGACAAGACTGTTTTAAGTTGCTGGTCTCTTAATTTCAAATGCATTTCCAGTATCCTGCATTTGTACTATCCTCTGCTCATGACTGCTGGTTTTGACATCTTATCTGTGTGCGTGTGGATGATTTCCCACCTTTATTGTATGTTTGCTTTTACCAGTGAGCTTTCCCATTCGTAATGTTCTTGTTTCTAGTTGTGGTCTTCTTTTCTGCCTAGAGAAGTTCCTTTAGCATTTATTGTAAAGCTGGTTGTGGTGCTGAATTCTCTTAGCTTTTGCTTATCTGTAAAGCTTTTGATTTCTCCATTGAATCTGAATGAGAGCTTTGCTGGGTAGAGTATTCTTTTTTTTTTTTTTTGCGGTAGGTGGGCCTCTCACTGCTGTGGCCTCTCCCATCGCGGAGCACAGGCTCCGGACACACAGGCTCAGTGGCCATGGCTCACGGGCCCAGCCGCTCCGCGGCATGTGGGATCCTCCCAGACCGGGGCACGAACCCGTATCCCCTGCATCGGCAGGCAGACTCTCAACCACTGCGCCACCAGGGAAGCCCCTGGGTAGAGTATTCTTGGTTATAGGTTTTTTCCTTTCATCACTTTAAATATATCATGCCACTCCCTTCTGGCCTGCAGAGTTTCTGCTGAGAAATAATCTGATAACCTTATGGGATTCCCTTGTATTTTATTTGTTGCTTTTCTCTTGCTGCTTTTAATATTTTCTCTGTCTTTAATTTTTGTCAGTTTGATTAATATATGTCTTGGTGTGTTCCTCCTTGGGTTTATCCTGTATGGGAGTATGCATTTCCTTGGACTTGGGTGACTGTTTCTTTTCTCATATTAGGGAAGTTTTCAGCTATTATCTCTTCAAATATTTTGTCAGGTCCTTTCCCTCTTCTCCTTCTGTGACCCCCTATAATGGGAATGTTGGTGCATTTAATGTTGTCCCAGAGGTTTCTGAGACTGTCCTCCTTTCTTTTCATTCTTTTTTTCTTTATTCTGTTCTGCCGCAGCGATTTCCACTACTTTTTTTTTTTTGATCATAAGGCAATTTAATTAGAAAAAACTCCAACCTCTCCCTCAATTTAGAAAATAAAAAGAACATTTCTAAGCAATTAATCAAGCATGGGAGAAATTATGTGAATAATCTGGTAGCATACATTATATAATAACAATAACTGGATCAGCATTCACTGGGAGAAAGTATTAGAGATAGTGGCAGTAGCAGGTTTGAATGTCCTGTTACCCATCACATTCTGGGTCATCACAGAGGGATCTTGCAGGGCAAGACTGCAGACCTAAGGTAGAGACATTGGCCCTTAGGTTGTGAGGTGTTTTGCTTATTGGTTTTTTGGGTTTTTTTTTACAACTTTATTGGAGTATAATTGCTTCACAATGGTGTATTAGTTTCTGCTTTATAACAAAGTGAATCAGTTATACATATACATCTGTTCCCATATTCCTTCCCTCTTGCATCTCCCTCCCTCCCACCCTCCCTATCCCACCCCTCCAGGCAGTCACAAAGCACTGAGCTGATCTCCCTGTGCTATGCTGCTGCTTCCCACTAGCTATCTACCTTACATTTGGTAGTGTATATATGTCCATGCCTCCCTCTCGCTTTGTCACAGCTTACCCTTCCCCCTCCCCATATCCTCAAGTCCATTCTCAAGTAGGTCTGTGTCTTTATTCCTGTTTTACCCCTAGGTTCTTCATGACATTTGTTTTTTTCTTAAATTCCATATATATGTGTTAGCATATGGTATTTGTCTTTCTCTTTCTGACTTACTTCACTCTGTATGACAGACTCTAGGTCTATCCACCTCATTACAAATAGCTCAATTTCGTTTCTTTTTATGGCTGAGTAATATTCCATTGTATATATGTGCCACATCTTCTTTACCCATTCATCCGATGATGGACACTTAGGTTGTTTCCATCTCCGGGCTATTGTAAATAGAGCTGCAATGAACATCCACTACTCTTTTTTCCAGCTCACTTATTAGTTCTTCTGCCTCATTTATTCTGCTATTGTTTCCTTCTAGTGTATTTTTCACTTCAGTTATTGTATTGTTCATCTCTGTTCTTTAAATCTTCTAGGCCTTTGTTAAATATTTCTTCTACCTTCTCAGTCTGTGCCTTCATTCTTTTTCCAACATCTTGGATCATCTTTACTATCATTACTCTGTATTCTTTTTCATGTAGATTTGGCTATCTCCACTTTACTTAGTTGCTCGTCTGGGTTTTTATTTTGTTCCTTCTTCTGGAACACATTTCTCAACTGTCTCATTTAGTCTAACTTTCTGTGTTTGTGGTCTCCTTTCTGCAGGTTGCATGATCGTAGTTCCTCTTCCTTCTTCTGTCTGTCTCCTGGTGGGTGAGCTTGGTCCAGGGGCTTGTGCAGGATTCCTGGTGGGAGGGACTGGTGGGTGGAGCTGCGTCTTGTCCCTCTGGTGGACAGGGCCATGTCAAGGGGTGTGTTTACAGGTGGCTGTGAGGTCAGTACAAGTTTAGGCAGCCTGTTTGCTGGGTGGGGCTGTGTTCCCCCGTTGTTGGTTGTTTGGCCCGAGGCATCCCAGCACTGGAGCCTGCAGACTATTGGGTGGGGCCAGGTCTCAGTGCCAAAAATGTGACCTCCAAGAGAACCCACACTGATCAGTATTCCCTGGGGCCTCCACCACCAGAGTCCTTGCCCCCACAGTGAGCCACAGCCAACATCCTCCTCTCCAGGGCACCCTCCAAGACCCTCAGGTAGGTCTAGCCCAGGCTCCTGTGGAGTCACTGCTTCGTGCTGGGTTCCAGTGCACGTTGTGTGTGCCTTCTAAGAGTGAAATCTCTGTTTCCCCCTGTCTTGCCGAACTTCTGCACTCAAGCCCCCCCTGGCCTTCAAAGCTCAATGCTCTGGGGGCTCCTCCTCCCAATGCCACACTTTCAGGCTGGGGAGCATGACATGAGGCTCAGAACTCTCATTCCATCTCATTGTGACTTCCCCTTTGTCTTTGAATGTGAAATATCTTTTTTGGTAGGTTCCAGTCTTTTTTGTCGATGGTTGTTCACCAGCTAATTGTGATTTTGGTGTTTTCGTGAGAGGAAGTGGGCTGCAGTCCTTCTACTCTGCCGTGTTGTCGGAATCAAGGGGCTGCTTTTAGTTTGGATACTTCCTGCTCTTTCCTCAGTGTGTGCTGGCTTTTATCCCCTTGATATGGGGTGGGCAGGTGTGGTGACCCGTGCTCACTCCTGGTACCCTGGGGCAGTGATCAGCACCCACTTGTGGGTCTCCCAGCAGTGGCCTGAGCGCCTGCAAGATGGCAGGGCCAGCGATTGGCACCTGCTCATGGGTCTCTTAGTGGCGACAGCAGCCCATGCCCACCTCTGGAGCTCACGATGACAGCGGTGGCTCGTGCCTGCCCCCAGAACTCATGTAGTGGTGTCCTTTTGCCTGAGAGTGCACGCAGGGAAAGAAACTCCTATGGCAACTCCTGCCCCTCTCCTCTGCATCCCCCAACAATGGTGCCTTGCCTCTCTGGCAGACCCAGGCTTCTTCTGAGTGCATCCTCAATTGCCACACTCCAGCCTCTTCAGGCTGTCTCTGTGCAGCCAGCGCTGGTCCTCTCCCTGAGTCTGACCTCCAAAGCCCAAGCTTTAGCACCCAGCCCCTGCCTGCTCTGGCAGATGAGTATCTCAGGCTGGGGAGTTCAGGGCAGCACTACCAACCACCTGTGTAGGTCACTCTCTGTTTTGCCTTCCTCAAACTGGTTGCTCCATGGCTCCAAAGCTCCCCCTCCATCCAGGCTGATCTCCCCACCAGTGAGGGGACTTCCCAGGGTGAGGGAACCTTTACTCCTTCATAGCTCCCTCCCTGGGGCACAGGTCCCATCTCAATTCCTCTTTTTTTTTCCTTTTGTCCTACCTGGTTTACATGGAGGTTTTTCTGCCTTTTTAGAAATCTGAGGTTTCTGCCAGCGTTCAGTAGATGTTCTGTGTGAATTGTTCCACTTGTAGATGTGTTTTTGATATATTTGTGGGAGGAGGTGAGCTCTAAGTCCTATTCCTCCACCATTTTGATTCCTGCCGCCAGGTAAAGCTTACTTTAAAGTACTATTCTTCCTTCCTAATTTCCTATTTTGCCCCTCGAACGTGTTCCCAACTGGTTTTTACTGAGATGACACCAACTGTGTCACGGAGGCCCCCTCCCATGGTAGTGACACAGGCAGGGCCCAGCTTTTAAGGCTTGAAAGCACATGGTCAATCATGAAGAAGAGAGAAACAATGGAACAATTACAAAGAAGCTTGAACACTAAAAATGGACCCAAGTGCAAAGCTGGGCATGTTCCCTGCTAGTTTGTGAGATGGTCATCCAGGGTGATAAGCTCCCTCCATGGATTCCCCCAGATGCTCCTAGCTTCACTCAGGAAGAAAAGTCAGAGATTGTGGATAGGCTGGGCACCCTCTGCCATTAGGATAAAAGTTTTGGTTCATTCATTCTTGGCAAAGCACTTCCTCTGAGTAATCTTTCCCTTTTATAAGTGCTAAAGTTAAAGGAGAAAATAAAACATCTATGAAAGTGTTGCCACTGTGTGAGGACAGCAAAAGTAAGCCTCTCAAATACAATAATAAAACCAGTTTACCAGCAGCACCAGTTAATTATACACCATTGCTATGGTTATTCTGTGAGACCATAAAAGGTAATGGGGCTGTTTCTGAAGTTACTGGGAAGGAACCCAGCACAGTCACTGAGGCGGACTGCTGACACTTTAGAAAAATTTCTCCCCAAGTCAGCGTATGTCTGGGTGAGCAGAAGTCATTAAAACATGAAGGCCTCCCAGTGGGGGCTGCAACCCACCACGCCTTAAAAAAAACCCAAAAGATTTCTCTAATTATAAAGTATCTTCCATCAATAGGTTTTCCAATTAGATTTGTTTCGCCAACTGGAAAATAAATAGCAGTCACGGACAGACTAGCCAAGGGCCAGAGGGTTATATACAAGCTCCAGACGTGCAGGCTCAGTAGTTGTGGGTCATGGGCTGAGTTTCTCCACGGCATGTGGGATCTTCCCAGACCAGGACTCAAACCCATGTCCCCTGCATTGGCAGGCAGATTCTCAACCACTGCACCACCAGGGAAGCCCTATATATTTTTTTAATTTAAAAATTTTCTATGAGAATTTTTAAAAAGCAGTTCAATTTGGTGTGACTGTTCTGAAAAATGGACCTTAGAAAATTTGTGCTCGAGTAAAGCTACATGGTAAAGCATACTGGTAGTGGAGCCAGATCTACTATGGAATAGATTGTGATCAGAGCAGAAAGCAAAAAGCTTTCTTTGAATGTGATTAAGAAATGGTATTTGAAATCTGTAAGACCCAGCTTTGTTTATTCCTTTTGTTATAAAAGTGAGAGTTTAGTTTAATTATAAATTGACACAAACATTAATGAGTTTCTGAGAGAGAAGTCAATACAGTTGACCTTGAGCAATATGAGTTTGAACTATACTTAATACACGGATTTTTTTCAATCATAAACATTATGGTACTACACTATCTGAGTGATTAAATCCATAGATGTGAAACTGTGAGCAGGAAGGGTCTGACTATATAAGTTGTATATGACTGTGTGGAGGGTCAGCACTCCAACCCCCCACACTGTTAAAGGGTGAACTGTATATGATAAGGCTGTAGGAAACTAGATGTTCACTATGCTGAGTCCCCTTTAATCTCCTACTGAAAGCTTTCTTTTAACGTTGCTTCCACTAACAAAATTGTAAATGTCTTGATGGTATCTTTATATGTTCCCAGTTAGCTTGCACAGGACACATATTCAATAACTTTCTGTATGCCAATAGATGTTAACACAAAGAAGCATCATCTGACCTCATTAGAAAGAAAGATGAGGAACTTGCACCAGTTCCCCTGTTTCTGGCCAAATTTGAGCTTTGGATTAAACAGATTTCAATAAGGGAAAAGTTGCATTGGCTTTCTTCAAAATCAATCCAAAAGCCTAAGTATGTTTCCTGCTGGGCTTGGGAAACAGGGAGAGAGGAGGAGAGATTCACATGGCAGATCCCTCAGAGGAATTATTCAGCACTTACAAAACGAGCTTTCACTCTCTTGGGTAACTCTTCATCTAAAGTGTAGATGTCCTCTCTCTTCATTGCTATCTGGGATCCATCTTCAAATTCAACCTAATGAAAAATAAGACATCAAGCATGATCTATTTAAAAAAGAAGCAAGCGTTCACCATTTTCTTCAGGGTTCCAGTTAGCTACATAAAAAAGAAAAAAGGATTCAAGCAGAACAAGAGAACTAGCCAACAGCCAAGGAAGGAAGAAAAGCTCTTTCCCTTATCAAACTAAGAACAAAGTATGTTTTCAAACAGGCCAAAATTCTTGAAAATGAGTGTTTTGCAATATGTGGTATGAAAACTTTATCACCCCAAAGCAAAAACAAAGAAAAGTAACTGCTGCTCAAATGATTTCTCAGAACATGAGATTGTGGCCAATTTAGCATTAAGATGGGTGGGGCCTGTAAGTACTGATTGTTTCTTTAAGAGGCTCTGACAACATAAGAGGGAGGACTGTTTCTCTTTGAGAAAGAAGTAATGATATATTTACTCTTGTATAATAATCCTCCCAGATAAAATAATTTCTCAAGTTCTTACGGAGCTTTAACTTTCAAAACTCACTTATGTTAAATTCAAACAAATGGCCAGGAAGATCTCAGGTTCTCCTTAACCTCACATGTCAGCCACCTCAATTTGTGAAAATACATTATCATCTAAATGAAAATGTTTAAAACTTTGTTTTCAAGCTAATCAAATGGCAGCAAGTAATTTTTTTCATTATCTAGTTTTTTCAATATTTTAGGATATTTTGTTAGAGAAAAAGTGACACTGAATAACAAACATAGAGCATCTGGGGGAAATTCATCAAAGGCCCTACTCAAAGTGATCTTGGTTTAGGCTCAATTCCACATGAACTCTTCCAGAAGAAAACAACAAAAGGGATGCAATCATCAGGGTAGAATATCTAATATGTTCTGACTCTGACCACTTATGGTATTTTTGAAATCCCTAACTTGTCTGTCTGAATTCTTTGCTTTTAAGAAATAAGTATATGCTTGCAATTCTAGTTAAAAGATAAGTTAAACCATGTAGCTGTGCTATTTATGTTAATTTAAAAAATCTGCTGAAGTTTAAAAAATACTAAAGATAAAATATATAATTAAACTTCATATTTATTATCCATGTACTGCTCACATTTGACTAAGCTCAAACAAGGGGCAGCATTAGGTCTGGGTCACAGGAGACCTCTCCCTGCTACTTCCCAGAATGCTGAGATTGGGAAGGCTTTTCTTCCTGGCCTTGTTTCAGCAAAATGGTTTCTGTAATATTTAATTAGGCCAAGGTGTCATGCAATTTATACAGTTTGATAGCATAGCTAGAACTACCTGTGCCTACCTTCTGTTTTAGATCATTTGAAAATTCTAAAAGAGAAAGAGGCAATTTTAAAACTAAGAGGGAGTATGGTATGGTGACCAACCATCCCAGTTTGTCCAGGACTGAAGGGGTCTCCCAGGATGCAAGACTTTCAGTGCTAAAATCAAGGACAGTCCCTCGAAAGCTGGGATAGTTGTTCACCAGAGTTGGGACAGAGCCAAGAGTAAATTCTGGCCCTTCCCTTTACCAGCTGTGTGCTCTTGAACAAATTATCAAATTCACGGAGCCTTTTCCCCCTCCTTTGTAAAGTAGGAGTCAAAAAACTCTATCTTGCAGGGCTACTGTGAGGGCCCCCAAAATGCATATACTTAGGATACTTAGCACTGTGCAGTAGGTATTTAGTCCCATTTTTATAAATATTTTTGCTTATTCAATGGTGAGGCTGAATAAATAGACACAAAACACAAAATGATCTCAAAAGGCCAGTTGGCTTAATGAGGAATTTTAAACTACTTCCTTGAGAGAATTTTAATATTAGTCTTAACTTTTTCATTGAGTCTGTAAATAGGCTCACAGTTCTATGTTGATAGGCCATCATAAATTCAACTGAAGTTAGCACACTGATTACTAATTAGCCTGACTTCCAACATGTCTTCATTATGATACTTTTCATGTAGCTAATAGCTTTGCTACATGTAAGATGCTTCACTTTTGCATTTATTGTTTAATTAAATGTAATTATTTTCTTTTGAATGATGTAGTAAACGCTTCTTTTCTAGGAGTCTCCAGTATTACCAGCCTGTCTTGTGATTTTTGCCTAATTTTGGACATTCTGATACAAAAATGCTGCAGCACTTACCCTGTTGTAAATGACCTGAATCTGCAACTTAACACTTTGTCACCAATACAAAGGGGAAATGGCCTTCTCTCTCTCTCTCTCTCTCTCTCTCTCTCTCTCACACACACACACACACACACACAGGATATGTACATCCTCCCCTACCCACCCTGGTGGCTTTTTCTACACCTTAAAAAATGTTCTCCCCTAAGTTTTCCAAACTTCTTTGAACACTTTTAATTACATTGTGCTCCAGTTTTTAGTGCAGTGTCTTTTAATGTACTCTTCCATTTAAGCCCTAGCCCTTTATCAGTCTTTGAACAATTTCTCTGAGGAAACTGGAGGTCTTATCATTCTCAAGCTGTTTTTAACTTCACAGGCCTGAACCTTCTTGCTTTTTCTCCTTTTACTTCAATCTTCCTGTTTTTACACTACTGCTTAGCTTTAGAATGTTGATTTCTGCCATCGTGTTACTAAAAGTACTATAATTTATTGGTTCTAATAAATTTGTTCCTTTTTAAAGTCTTTCTGAAGGAATATAAATGCACATACGCCATCCATGTTGTTTTCCTTATTAGAGCTTAACTCATCCTCATTTCTAATAGGGATACAATTCATTTTTAAATTGTATATATATTCTTTAATAATATGTAGAGTTGTTCAGTGAACAGAATGCCAAAATGATAACTGCACTTTTCATTAAATAAGCACTCCTTTATGCTCGGGTGCACAAATGGCCACATCTGTGCTGATGTACCATTGGTTTAGGTTTGCTGAAACACCTGATGGGGATGATGTCTCTCAGGGAAAAGTCACCCATTCAGGGGCTGCTGGATGATGAACAGCCATCACTGATTTGGCTTACAGTTAGATAATCCAGATAATTAGTCTCTCCCCGTATAACAGAAACACAAGAAAGCAGCCCACCATCCAGTTGGTTATCTTTTTGACCTAACTAACTATATTCCTTACAATTAACCCATTCATCAAATGTTACTAGAGTTTCCCAGTATCAAACTTGGTAATAAAAGTCTAATATCTAAGTCATCAAACATCGAATTTTTGCCTTTTTTTATAAAACAAGAGGTGTTCCAAATTCATGTGGCTTCTTGGTCAGCAGTACACTAGCTATACTGTCTGCCCTCTGGCTTCTCCTGTCCATCTCAGCAAGCATCACACCCAGGGCGGCACTCACCTGGTACATGTGGGCAACAGTTGATCCGAAATATTTTGCCCCGTAGAGTTTGCCATCAGGCCACTTGACTTGAACGACCTCTCCCTCGGCAGGAGGGCCTAGCCTCACACAGTCTCGGCTCTGCAGAATAAATAGAGTTAGGCTTTTCAAGGCAAATGTCTAAGTGACTGCATTTAGAACATAGCAAATGATGAACTCCTGGCAATTAAAAGGAGTTATTGCCTCTGTGTTTTATGGATTATGATCTTGCATGGGTGTTCAGGGGAAGAGCTATAAGCCAAAGGAGTACTTAAAAATTCAGCCTACATCATAAAGTTACAAAGGAACCACCATAATCCAAGAAGGAAAAAACAGCATTTACATTTGCTATTTGACAAAGAATTGTTCAGAGAGTAAGTAAAATGTGCATAGAAACTGATTTAGCTGAGAAATAGACTGGCTAATGATTTATAACACCTGACATTTATACAGCATTTTGCACTTAACAGAAGGCTTTAACATACATCTCGTCTGATCCTCACAATGGTTCCATGAGGTAGGCAGAGACTATTAATTACCCCCATTTTACTGACAAGGAAACTGAGCCTCTGAGGAGGCTCCTTTCAGTTGTCAGGATCTCTGGAGAAGTGAAGCAGTGTAAGAGACAAAGAACTGAGGACACCCAGGTGGACCTGGGGGCAGGAGAGAAGCAGACTGTCATCAGAGCTGGCAGGCCCGGACGAAGCAGCAAGGCAAAAATGCAGGAGTCTCCAGAGTGCAGTAGGGGAGGCTGTAAGGCCCGGGTCCTGCTCAGCAGGCCTCTTCTGAAGACCCCTGGACCTTCCCCTACAGGTCTGGTTCTGCCTGCACCTCCCATCCACTGAGTAGTCCACCTCATTCCACAGGTGACCCTGGCGGTGCCACAAGCAGTCTTCTCACCTCACTTCTTCTACTCAGCACTGCCTCCTCCTCGGGCAGCAACTAAGAACAAATTTCCCACTAGCTCATCCTGGGAAGGTGCTTTTTAGAGGGGGAGGGGTACAGATATATTTTGCAAACTTAAGTGTGTATGTATTGAGAATGACACAATAAAATCTGAATACAAAGGAATTAAATACTTGACTACTTTGATAAATTTTTTGCACATTTAGCAATTCATGTTTTGCTAATCCTGGTATTTTACTGATGAGGCCAATCTGACTGATTGAAATGCACACTTGACCAGTTAAGCTTTAAATACAGACTGGGCAAGGTTCTGTGGTTTAAATGAGAGGCACACAGAGGAAATATTTAGTTGTTTATGATTAGAACTCCACCATGTATTACTTTTCATTATTAACAGAAATTATGCATCATAAAGGAGTGGGCCTTTTACTGTTGGGTTCAGAGTATACCTGAGAGGCTCATCTTTCTCACTGCAGACTATGCCTCCATTTAAAGCTATGGGCAAAGAAAAAAAAATGTGTGCTCAGAGGCTCTGCAGAGTTGACAGTCTGCATCTAACTTAGTCAAATGAAAATAAGTTTCTTCTTGGCCTTCATAATATTTGATCTCAGGCTATACAGAACTGAAAGGGTAGGATGAAGAACTGTATTCTATATATGCCCCTGGAGTTATCATCTCACTTTTCATTTCCCTTCCCTTCCAAAGATGTACATGGTACTAAGAAGATTGGAAGGTGTAGCTTCTAAATAGATGCTATCTCCTGGGACAGGAAGCTTCATCAGCTCAGGGATAACTCTGAGCTAAAACCCAGATGGTTTGGTGATGGGGTCAAGGAAAGAAAAGCATAAGTTTCTTCCTTCTCCTAAAGTTTTATTCCATGTGGAGGAAGCTCCATTAAGGTAATACTCCTGGCTTTTCTTTTTTTTCCCACTCCCTCATTCATTCACTTTTTTTTTTTTTAATTTTCATTGGAGGATACTTGATTTACAATGTTGTGTTAGTTTCAGGTGTACAACAAAGTGAATCAGTTACACGTATACATATACCCACTCTTTTTTAGATTCTTTTCCCATATAGGCCATTACCGAGTATTGAGTAAACTTCCCTGTGCTATAGAGTAGGTTCTTATTAGTTATCTACTACTATATTTTATATATAGTAGTGTGTATATTGTCAATCCCAGTCTTCCAATTTATCCCTCCCCTGCCAAAGCAATCTACAGATTCAACACAATCCCTATCAAATTTCCAATGGCATTTTTCACAGAATTACGACAAAAATTTTTACAATTTGTATGGAAACACAAAAGACCACGAATAGCAAAAGCAATCTTGAGAAAGAAAAATGGAGCTGGAGAAATCAGGCTCCCTGACTTCAGACTATACTACAAGGCTACAGCAATCAAGACAGTATGGTACTGGCACAAAAACAGAAATATAAAACAAGGGAACAGGATAGAAAGTTCAGAGATAACGCCACACACCTATGGTCACCTATTCGATGACAAAAGAGGCAAGAATGTACAATGGAGAAAAGACAGTCTCCGATAAGTGGGGCTGGGCAAACTGAACAGCTACATGTAAACAAATGAAATTAGAACACTCCCTGACACCATACACAAAAACAAACTCAAAATGTATTAAAGATCTAAATGTAAGGCTGGATACTATAAAACTCTTAGAATCAGCTCGGTGCTTTGTGACCGCCTGGAGGGGTGGGATGGGGAGGGTGGGAGGGAGGGAGACGCAAGAGGGAAGGGATATGGGAACAGATGTATATGTATAACTGATTCACTTTGTTATAAAGCAGAAGCTAATTTAAAAAAAAAAGAAAACAGACTGGTGGTTGCCAAGGGGTAGGGGGTTGGGGGAGGGATGGAGTGGGAGTTAAAAAAAAAAAACTCTTAGAGGAAAACATAGGCAGAACACTCTTTGACATAAATCGCAGCAAGATCTTTTTGAATCCACCTCCTAGAGTAATGAAAATAAAAACAAAAATAAACAAATGGGACCTAATGAAATTTTAAAGCTTTTGCACAGCAAAGGAAACCATAAACAAAACAAAAAGACAACCCTCAGAATGGGAGAAAATATTTGCAAATGAAGCAACCAACAAAAGATTAATATCCAAAATATACAAACAGTTCTTGGAGCTCAATATCAAAAAAACAACCCAATCAAAAAATGGACAGAAGACCTAAATAGACATTTCTCCAGAGAAGACATACAGATGGGCCAACAAACACATGAAAAGATGCTCAACATCACTAATTGTTAGAGAAAGGCAAATCAAAACCACAATGAGGTATCACCTTACACCAGTCAAAATGGCTATCATTAAAAAATCTATAAACAAATGCTGGAGAGGGTGTGGATAAAAGGGAACCCTCTTGCACTGTTGGTGGAAATGTAAATTGATACAGCCACTATGGAAAACAGTATGGAGGTTCCTTAAAAAACTAAAAATAGAGATCCCACGAAGAAGACTGGGGTTGGCTGCATGAACACAGCCTGAAGGGGGCTAGTGCGCCACAGCTGGCCAGGAGGGAGTCCAGGAAAAAGTCTGGACCTGCCTAAGAGGCAAGAGACCATTGTTTCAGGGTGCGTGAGGAGAGGGGATTCAGAGCACCGCCTAAACAAGCTCCAGAAATGGGCGCGAGCCATGGCTTTCAGCGCAGACGCCAGAGACAGGCATAAAACGTTAAGGCTGCTGCTGCAGCAGCCACCAAGAAGCCTGTGTGCAAGCAAAGGTCACTATCCACACCTCCCCTCCCGGGAGCCTGTGCAGCCCACCACTGCCAGGGTCCCATAATCCAGGGACAACCTCCCCGGGAAAACACACGGTGCACCTCAGGCTGTTGCAACATCACGCCGGCCTCTGCCGCTCGCAGGCTCGCCCCACATTCTGTACCCCTCCCTCCCCCACCGGCCTGAGTGAGCCAGAGCCCCCTAATCAGCTGCTCCTTTAACCCCATCCTGTCTGGGTGAAAAAGATGCCCTCAGGCGACCTACAGGCAGAGGCGGGGTCAAATCCAAAACTGAACCCCAGGAGCTGTGCGAACAAAGAAGAGAAAGGGAAATTTCTCCCAGCAGTCTCAGGAGCAGCAGATTAAATCTCCACAATCAACTTGATGTACCCGGCATCTGTGGAATACTTGAATAGACAATGAATCATCCCAAGATTAAAACGATGGACTTTGTGTGATTTTGTCTGTATAGCTTTGTCCTAGGGTTCTGTCTGTCCATTTCTTTCATTTTTGTTTGGGGTTTTTTTGTATACTTTTTTAGCGCTTGTTATCATTAGTGGATTTGTTTTTTGGTTTGGTTGCTCTCTTCTTTCTTTCTTATTTTCAATTTTAAAAAAATTTTTAATAATTAAAAAATTTTTTCATTTTAATAATTTTATTTTTCTTTCTTTTTTTCTCCCTTTTCTTCTGACCCGTGTGACTGACAGAGTATTGGTGCTCCGGCCGGGTGTCAAGCCTGAGCCTCTGAGGTGGGAGAGCTGAGTTCAGGACACTGGTCCACCAGAGACCTCCTGGCTCCACATAATATCAAACGGCGAAAGCTTTCCCAGAGATCTCCATCTCAACGCTAAGACCCAGCTCCACTCAGCGACCAGCAAGCTACAGGGCTGGACACCCTACACCAAACAACTAGCAAGACAGGAACACAATCCCACCCATTAGCAGAGAGGCTGCCTTAAATCATAATAAGGTCACAGACACCCAAAACATACCACCAGACATGGTCCTGCCCACCAGAAAGACAAGATCCAGCCTCATCCACCAGAACACAGGCACCAGGAAGCCTACACAACCCACTGAATCAACGTTAGCCACTGGAGGCAGACACCAAAAACAACGGGAAGTATGAACCTGCAGCCTGCAAAAAGGAGACCCCAAACACAGTAAGTTAAGCAAAATGAGGAGACAGAGTAACACATAGCAGATGAAGGAGCAAGGTAAAAACCCAACAGACAAAACAAATGAAGAGGAAATAGGCAGTCTACCTGAAAAAGAATTCAGAATAATGATAGTAAAGATGATCCAAAATCTTGGAAATAGAATGGACAAAATACAAGAAACGTTTAACAAGGACCTAGAAGAACTAAAGAGCAAACGAACAATGATGAACAACACAATTAGTGAAATTAAAAATTCTCTAGAAGGTATCAATAGCAGAATAACTGAGGCAGAAGAACGGATAAGTGACCTGGAAGATAAAATAGTGGAAATAACTACTGCAGAGCAGAATAAAGAAAAAAGAATGAAAAGAATTGAGGACAGCCTCAGAGACTTCTGGGAGAACATTAAACACACCAACATTAGAATTATAGGAGGTCCCAGAAAAAGAAGAGAAAAAGAAAAGGACTGAGAAAATATTTGAAGAGATTATAGTTGAAAACTTCCCTAATATGGGAAAGGAAATAGTCAATCAAGTCCAGAGAGTGCAGAGTCCCCTACAGGATAAATCCAAGGAGAAACACACCAAGACACATTAATCAACCTATCAAAAATAAATACAAAGAAAAAATATTAAAAGCAGCAAGGGAAAACAACAAATAACATACAAGGGAATCCCCACAAGGTTAACAGCTGATCTTTCAGCAGACACTCTGCAAGCCAGAAGGGAGCGGCAGGACATATTTAAAGTGATGAAAGGAAAAAACCTACAACAAAGATTACTGTACCCAGCAAGGATCTCATTCAGATTCGACGGAGAAATTAAAACCTTCACAGACAAGCAAAAGCTAAGACAATTCAGCACCACCAAACTAGCTTTACAACAAATGCTAAAGGAACTTCTCTAGGCAGGAAACACAAGAGAAGGAAAAGACCTACAATAACAAACCCAAAACAATTAAGAAAATGGTAATAGGAACATACATATCAAAAATTACCTTAAATGTAGATGGACTAAATGCTCCAACCAAAAGACATAGACTGGCTGAATGGATACAAAGACAAGACCTGTATATATGCTGTCTATAAGAGCCCACTTCAGATCTAGGGACACATACAGACAAAGTGAGGGCAAAAAGATATTCCATGCAAATGGAAATTAAAAGAAAACTGGAGTAGCAATACTCATATCAGATAAAATAGACTTTAAAATAAAGAGTGTTACAAGAGATAAGGAGGGACACTATGTAATGATCAAAGGATCAATCCAAGAAGAAGATATAACAATTGTAAATATTTATGCACCCACATAGGAGCACCTCAACATATAAGGCAAATGCTAAAAGCCATCAAAGGGGAAATCGACAGTAACACAATAATAGCAGGGGACTTTAACACCCCACTTTCACCAATGGACAGATCATCCAAAATGAAACTAAATAAGGAAACTCAAGCTTTAAATGATACATTAAACAAGATGGACTTAACTGATATTTACAGGACATTCCATCCAAAAACAACGGAATACACTTTATTCTCAAGTGCTCATGGAACATTTTCCAGGATAGATCATATCTTTCTTGGGTCACAAATCAAGCCTTGGTAAATTTAAGAGAATTGAAATTGTATCAAGTATCTTTTCTGACCACAATGCTATGAGACTGGATATCAATTACAGGAAAAAGTCTGTAAAAATTACAAACACGTGGAGGGTAAACAATACACTACTAAATAACAGAGATCACTGAAGAAATCAAAGAGGAAATCAAAAAATACCTAGAAACAAATGACAAAGAAAACACGACGAGCCAAAACCTATGGGATGCAGCAAAAGCAGTTCTCAGAGGGAAGTTTATAGCAATACAATCCTACCTCAAGAAACAAGAAACAACTCAAATAAACAACCTAACCTTACACCTAAAGCAATTAGAGAAAGAACAAAAAACCCCAAAAGTTAGCAGAAGGAAAGAAATCATAAAGATCAGATCAGAAATAAATGAAAAAGAAATGAAGGAAACAATAGCAAAGATCAATAAAACTAAAAGCTGGTTCTTTGAGAAGATAAACAAAATTGATAAACAATTAGCCAGAATGATCAAGAAAAAAAGAGAGAAGACTCAAATCAACAGAATTAGAAATGAAAACGGAGAAGTAACAACTGACACTGCAGAAATACAAAGGATCAGAAAACCATAATTCAAAGAGTCATGTACCACAGTGTTCATTGCAGCTCTGTTTGCAATAGCCAGGACAAGGAAGCAACCTAAGTGTCCATCAACAGATGAATGGATAAAGAAGATGTGGCACATATATACAATGGAATATTACTCAGCCATAAAAAGAAATGAAACTGAGTTATTTGTAGTGAGATGGATGCACTTAGAGTCTGTCATACAGAGTGAATAGGTCAGAAAGAGAAAAACAAATACCGTATGCTAACACATATATATGGAATCTAAAATTTAAAAAAAGGTCATGAAGAACCTAGGGACAAGATGGGAATAAAGATGCAGACCTACTAGAGAATGGACTTGAGGACATGGGGAGGGGGAAGTGTAAGTTGGGACAAAGTGAGAGAGTGGTAGTATATATATGGACATATATCCACTACCAAATATAAAATAGATAGCTAGTGGGAAGCAGCTGCATAGCACAGGGAGATCAGCTAAGTGCTTTGTAACCAGCTAGAGCGGTGGGATAGCGAGGGTGGGAGGGAGGGAGACACAAGAGGGAAGAGATATGGGAACATATGTATATGTATAACTGATTGACTTTGTTATAAAGCAGAAAGTAACACACCATTGTAAAGCAATTATATTCCAATAAAGATGTTAAAAAAAAAACTAAAAATAGAACTACCACATGACCCAACAATCCCAATACTGGGCATATACCCTGAGAAAACCATAATTCAAAACAAACATGCACCTCAATGTTCATAGCAGCACTATTTACAATAGCCAGGACATGGAAGCAACCTAAATGTCCACCAACAGAGGACTGGATAAAGAAGATGCGGTACATATATATAATGGGATATTACTCAGCCAAAAAAAGGAATGAAATTGGGTCACTTATATAAACCATGGATGGTCTAAAGAGTGTTATACAGAGGGAAGTAAGTCAGAAAGAGAAAAGCAAATATCATATAATAATGCATATATGTGGAATCTTAAAAAATGGTATAGATGACCTTACTTGCAAAGCAGAAATAGGACACAGATGTAGAGAACAAATGTATAGATATCAAGGGGGAAAGCGGTAGGGTGGGATGAATTGGGAGACTGGGATTGACACATATACATTATTGATACTATGTATAACATAGACAACTGATGGGAACATACTGTATAGCACAGGAACCTAATGCACTGTGGTAACCTAAATGGGAGGTAAGTCCAAAAGGGAGGGGATATCTGTATGTATATGGCTGATTCATTTTGTTGTGCAGTGGAGGCTAACACAACATTGTAAAGCAACCATACTCCAATAAAAATTAATCAGAAAAAAAAGAAGACATATGGATGGCTAAAAAGCACATTAAAAGATGCTCAACATCAGTAATTCTTAGTGAAATGCAAATCAAAACTACAATGAGGTATCACCTTACACCAGTCAGAATGGCCATCATCAAAATGCCTACAAACAATAAATGCTGGAGAGGGTGTGGAGAAAAGGGAACCCTCCCACACTGTTGGTGGTACAGCCACTATGGAGAACAGTATGGAGGTTCCTTAAAAAACTAAAAATAGAGCTACCATATGATCCAGCAATCCCACTCCTGGGCATATATCTGGAGAAAACTGTAATTCAAAAAGAGACATGCACCCCAGTGTTCATTGCAGCACTGTTTACAATAGCCAAGACATGGAAGCAACCTAAGTGTCCACCAACAGAGGAATGGATAAAGAAGATGTGGTACATATATATAATGGACTATTACTCAGCTATTAAAAAGAACAAAATAATGCCATTTGCAGCAACATGGATGGACCCAGAGATTGTCATACTGAGTGAAATAAGTCAGACAAACAAAAACAAGTATCATGTGATATCACTTATATGTGGAATCTTAAAAAGGGGTACAAATGAACTTATCTACGGAACAGAAATAGAGTTATAGATGTAGAAAACAAACTCATTCTCCAAGAGAATAAGGAGTGACAATTATATTGTTGAGTTTTCTGAAGGAGACTGCATTTTCCAAACTATGCACTACAGTGCCTTGGGGCACCACAGCAAATTCACTGGGGTTCTGAAATAGGGATATTTTCAGGGGAAACACAGGGACACTTGTCAGACACCGAGCTTATTACTACTATTAAGTTGTTTAGACCAAACTAGTAGATGGAACTGTTAGGTATTTCCTTTGGCCTAGGAGCGCTATAAAAAACGTGCTGAGATAGCCAGGGTCTGTAAGCCAAGCAAGGCTGGTAACTTCTGGCTTACCCCTCACCTTCCGTTTCTCTTTGGAGCCCCTCTGCCGGCAGAGAACTTGCTTTCTGCTCTGCCCCTTTCACAGAGAGGATCTGGCGGTGCCCTGTACTACCTTTCTAGGAGGCCTAATTCTCAGGTCCAGTATCAGGAAAATTCTTTGCCCACAGATGTAAGCCACACTCTCCAGCATCTGCTTTATGACAAAGGAGGTATGTTAAGTTTTCAAACTCTGACTTCTTTCTCTCTCTAAATTGCTTGTCCTCAGGCAGGATGAGACGTTTTCTATTGGGCCCTTCCTCAGTCCCAGCAGAGGCAAGTCAAGGCCTCAGGCATTACAAGGCCACAGTCCCCATCTACTCACCCACCACAAGCCACCTCCAAGCAGGAGAGTTATGCCCTTAGTTTCACAGATTTGACCTTCAACAGAGGTTTACTAGCCTTTAAAATGACTACCCCAAACCAATCCTGACCTGCAATTCTACGTAACATAACACCAAGGTGTGGTAATGGCCATAGAAATGTGGCCTGAGGGAAGTATAAAGTATACTTGAGGAATTTATCATAAACATACACCCTTATTAGTAAACTAAATGTATGCAACTTTACCAAGTGAGGAACAATTCCTTTTTGAAAAATTCTTTGGAACTAAATGTCTGAGATACAGTTTGATGTCTTGCTTACTGGCAATGAGCACTTTACTCACAGCAAATCTTAATTTGGCAGAGTGACCTGCAAGAGCCCCCAGCTCAGCCTCCAGGCAGTGACCTCCAAGAGCCCCCCCAGCTCAGCCTCCAGGCACAGTGACCTGCAACAGCCCCTCCAGCTCAGCCTCCACCCAGCTGTGCTCCAGATCAGCCACAGTCACTTCACATGCTTTCCCGTCAAAATCTAGGGAAGACACTTCGGTTTGCTTTCTCAATTTCTTGCCTTCAGAACTTTTTTTCTTTATTCACAGTAGAAGAATAAAGAAAAATAACCAACCAAACACATAGGAACATAAAATTTTTCTGAGAATCTCCCTTCCCCCTCCACCATCAGGAGGCATTATTCTCAGTCATGAGGCCCCATTTCTCACCCTTTGCCAGGTCCTTTAGCTGGAAGTGGATGTACCTGGATTGGCATATAACTTCATTTAGTGAGTATTACTCATTATTTACACCCCAGCTACTTCCCAAATGGACTTAAGGCAGCTCATAGTAAAACACAAGAGTTTATTTCTGTAACATCTACTTTCCTCCATAGAAAAGTGGTTTCAGTTCATCAGTTGTCTCAATTCTTGAGTCTGCCAAAAACTTTCTATGACTACATGGCATATAAAGCATTTAAACAGAAATGGGATTAGGAGCACGTGGGCTGATGAAAGGAAGTTGAAAAGTCTGATATTTACGTTTCCCTGACCCCTCCAGCATAGAAGCCGCTGGGTGTCCCCAAAACTGTCACAGTCACTAATCTGATATCTATTTACTGACCACCTGTGTGAGACACTAGAGGAGCCAAGTGTCCACCTCCCCAAGCTAGGGACAGACAGAGGGTGTCGTGTCCATACCTGGAAGCCTGTCACACTGAGCCCCACAGCTGTGGGCTGGGGACCTCAGGGGTCCCTGCAAGGGCTGGAATCCATGTGGAGTACATGAGCTTTGGCCACCATGATCACTTCAACCAGAAGAGAATTTTTGATTTTATAAGTTGGGTTTCTGAGTAGGACTTCATGCAGGAAAAAAAAAGTTTCTGTTAAAAATGAGAGGTCTGAAAAAAATGAAATAAAATGTCTGAAGATGAGGGGATTCAGTTTATGGAAAGCAATGGCTTGAAGGGTCTGCCTCTCTCTTAAAGGCCTTCAGCAGCTCACGTCTCCCTGGCTGTGCATGAGGAATCAGACAATAGAGCAGAGCTTCTCAAAGTGCAGGCCCAACTGCTGGGGACACACTTTAAAAATGAAGATTCCAGCCCACACTGCCCACAGCTCTATGTGACCTGGATGGTTCTTTAAAGCATTATAGAATTTGAGATCTATTCTACCAAAGGATATAAAATGTTAGAGACCTTTCCTGATGCAGTTCTTAGTGTGTTACTGGAGCAAGTAACACTTTGCTGGAAAAGTATATGCATTAAAAACCTGGACTAATGCGTTTTTCTCAGTTGCTGTCTAGACCCTCAGACGAAGTCTGCCTTCGCCTGACAGAAATACCTGTTTACCCTTTGCTGTACTGCCTCCAGGGATGTGTGAACTCCCCTGAAATCTGCCAGAGCCCTCTCCACAGGGACACTGGTGTCTGGAGCTGCCAGTAAGCCTGTAGCTAGAGTACTACATAGATGATGTAAAAATTAAAGACAGAAATAGTCATCATAGTCAGGAGTGGACTTCTGCCTGTGATTAAAGGGCTGTGATTAAAGGGCTGCGATGAGTCATAATCCCAGGCAAGAGGACGATGTCATATCACATTCCTGCCAAAGTCAGGGCCAAACTCCTGTACTTGCTCTCCTAACAAAGAGGAAAGCCCAACTGCCAGTCTGATTATTTGGATTCTGAAGTCACTGTGTTCTTGGAACTGCCTCTAGGCCCTTTGAAAGGGACCTCTAGAAGGAGCAGCTGTCCTTGCATGCTGCCTGCCTTCCTCCCTCCCCCAGTTCCCAGCTCTCCTCCTATCAAGTATAAACCACAGGGCAGGCAGCCCTGTCTATCAGTCCCGCTGCACCAGATGAAGACACGGTATGTGAATTCCCAGTACTTAATCAGCATATAGTTTGGAACCTCTTACAGTCCCCCATGCAGAAAAATGCTTAAGTGACTGAGAGCAAACTGATGCCAGCAGCTGCTGGCATTTTAAGGGATAATCACCTGCTCATTACTGGACTCGGGCAGAGATTAACAAGACTGACTGAAAGCCATGTGCTAATCATACTGGCTATCTGTCATCTGGCTTCCCAGCATCTGAACCCCCTTCTCCCCTTCAGAGTCTCCGTGGAAGGCAGAGCTCACCTGCCATTACAAGTGCAGAAAGATGCCAGATACTCCCTTGCCCAGCAGCAGGTATGGACCGGGGCCCAGCCAACCAGCTACATCCTGCCAGGAGATGTAGAACCTGTGACCAGAGATGCAGACAAACAGTGGAGGGGAGAATGCTCTCAGAGGCCGGCAGCAGCAGTGGCAGCTCCCACGTGCTGATGGCAGAACCCTGGTCCAGGTGGTCCGAAAGGGGAGGTGGCCTGGTCCTACTCACGGTGCGGCTGAGCAGCCTCCCTCATTCTCACCTGTTTTTTGACTTTGTTTTTCTGCATTCCTGGAGATTCTGCGGGCGTCCTTCTAACTTTCCACTAAGTTCCTGTAGTGCCTAAATCAGTTACAGTCAGTCTTTTGTTTTGTTTGGTTTTGGCCACGTCACAAGGCTTGCGGGATCTTAGTTCCCCGAACTAAGGGTCGAACCCGGGTCCCAGGCAGTGAAAGCGCCAAGTCCTATCCACTGGGCCGCCAGGGAATTCCTGAGTTACAGTCAGTTTTTGTTGCTCGACACTAACGACCCTTACTGCTAAGGAACAGCTAGTTTGGGTGATGGCAGAGCCCGCCTCACAAAGTGAGGAAAAAACCTTTTCATTTAACGATGGAATATAAAAATGGAGGGCTTCCCCGACCACCTAATCCTCGTTCAAAGGACCTATGAGGAAAACCATCCCTCACAAAGGAAGGGAACATATTCATGTCACCGCCCACCTGTTTACAAGGCACGGCCCTAGATGATTTGTGACTGTCCCCAAGTTTCCAAAACTCCCCACAGTCTGAAGATTTACTGTCTGCAATGGGAGCCCTTTAGAGGGGACTCTCATGGGGACTACTTTCAAAGGGATGCACCATGTTCGCATGGATAAAATTCTGGACTGTTTGTTGAATATAAGTCATAATGATTTGCTATCAACCTTCATGTAGAAATTAACAAAGATAGAAAAACATTTTAAAATTCTTTTTCTTAAAAATAACTTTTTGTTCTGAGCTTCTACTATATATTCCTTTGGGGGAAATTATAGACTTTTTTTTTTTTTAAGACAGAAGAATTTAAAACAACCCATATTTCCACGACCTAGAAGTAAATCCTGTTACCATGTAGATTTTCTCTCTACACTTCTATGCATTTTTTTAAAAAAAATTCGGGCCTCCTGTACAGATAAAATACTTTCTCTCATAGCTACAACCTTTCTTTTCTTTCATATGAGCACACAACTGACCTCTCTCTGAAGAATCAGGCAAGGCTGCTGTTGTGAAGAGCTCACACTGCAGTTCCCACCATGTTCCTCACTCATCCCATAGCACATCCCATAGGAGGGGAGGGGTCTTTCTATTGTGGTATAATAGGCAAAACATAAAACTTGCCTTTTAACCACTTTCAAGTACACATTCTAGTGGCCTTATGTATATTCACAGCACGGTACAACCATCAGCACCCTCGTTTCCAGAAGCTGTTCATCATCCCAAACTGAAACTCCGTATCCGTTAAACAATAACTCTCCATCTGCCAATCCCCCCGTCCCTGGTAACCACCATTCTACTCTCTGTCTCTAAGAATTTGGCTATTTATAAGCACCTCATAAGTGAAATAATATATTTTCCCTTTTGCATATACATATATAATTTTGTACCTTGCTATTTATCACTTGTAATTAAGAGGATCTTATTAATTATCCTTTGAAAACTCCATTTTACTGAATATATGCAACACTATGGATATTCCACAATTAATTTAAGCACGCGCCTACTGTGAGATATGTAGGTCTTTCCAATTCTCTCCATCATGTATAATACTATTGTATATTTTTCTCCATAAATCTTCGTCCAAATTACTGTCTATATTCTTAGAATAGACTTGTAGAACCAGGATCACTTGGTGAAAAGGTATATAAACTATTTATAAAGTTAATTTCATCAGCTTTGAAAAATTCACCATCAGACTTACTTTTCTAGTGCAGTAAATCTATTCTTAGCCACTAGAGAAAATTCTGCTTCAGTCAGTCCAAGGTGGGGTCCAGGCTAAATGCCCTCCCAAGCCATCTGATGCTCAGCCACATTGAGAATCACCGCACAAGAAGATTCTCTCCCAGCATAAACTATACATCCTACCTATAAAGGAAGAACTAATTCCATGCTGTTTCCGCTGACTACAGCTCTTCTACAGTGACAGCCTTCCAACGTACCTCTTATCTTTGTTCTGTGCTAGTTGTGAAACACTGTCATTTCAGCCTGGGGGTTAATGGATTCAAGCCAACCAACCTGCTTCCACACTGACAGCCATCATTCTGGGAAAATTCTATGTCTGATATCCAGTTTTCCTTTATAATAGGTTTTTAATCCTTTTTTAAGGGACACACA